>NC_092182.1:20575406-21869573 GCF_043641665.1 Enoplosus armatus | reverse complement strand
TCGGAGGAAATCAGAGCGCACCGAGGAGCCCTGCAGCGACGCGAGGAGGAGATGCAAACAGAGAGAGGATACAAACTCCACACAGAAAAGATCATCAACTGAAGCCAGGAATGTCTTGCTGTGAGATGAGTCAGGAGCAGTCTATGTATCAGGATCAGAGTTTAATGACTGAACACTCTTTCACACATTAAAGCAATCTGACCCTGCGTACAACGGCAACGACACATAGTAGCAAAGTAGTACAAAGAGCAGCTGCGTTTTGTATTAATTACAGATTAAGGCCATTTGCTGATCTGTTCGATAACAGTATACATATGTTGCATTGAAACAACCACAAATAGCATATTCTGGTAGAACTATAGTAGATAAGTAGATGTCTTGACACTGCGGCAATTATCAGTGAAGTTGCTGTGCACATTGCAGTGGCCCAACGGCCTATTAAGTAACTTGATGTTTCCATTCCCTTTTGTTTTTCCACTCATATTTTCTTGCTTAATTGGACTGTGACAGCTTCTCTGCGCCCGAGCAGAGGAGTAAAAGCACAGTTTGAAAAAGAACCAACAGAGAAGCTTCCTTCCACAGTGCGCCTTGATACCACAGCTCGTGTTACCAAAAGCAGTTGACATTGCATCGTGTGCGAGAATGCCAGCCTCTGCTGCGTCTCATTACCAACTTGTCTTCCTGCCGTCGCTGGCTTTGGTCACACAAAAATGTCCCTTGTAGTCCAATTACTTGAGCCACAGTTATCTACCTGCCAGAAATCTCCCAGAGCCATCATGTCGGATGACGCACCGATATATACCATAAACCTCCTATTGTGGATCAGTCGGCGACAATATAATGAGGGCTCTCTGAGCTTTGAGGGTATATCCGAGTGAACGCGGCAAATCCTTTAGAGCAGAACTTTGTAACATCCTGTCGTACTTTCCTTTTCAATAGAGGCGTTGACACTTCGGATATTTCTTCAAATAAACTCTTGGAGGCTGGTCTTTCAAACAAAATGCTCAGTGTAAGTTTAAAAAGGTGCAGTCGATACACTGCAGTTAATTAAACCAGAGGAGAGGAGCGTGGATGTAGAGAGGCTTTATCAAAGAAAACAAAGATTTTCTGTCAGAATACAAAGTTATACACAATGTTACTTAATACAGGAGGGAATATATTTGGATGGTACGGTGCTGGGAAAGGAGAGCATGTTGCAGTATTAAGAATATTTGGACATTATGGGAAATTCGCTTAATCACTTTGTTGCTGTTAGATCACAGGATCAATACCACTCTTGTGTCTGAACAGAAAATATGCAGCTACAGCCAGCGGCCTATTAGCTTAGCTTAGCATAAAGACTGGCAACAGGATGAAATCTGCCTCTCAGCACCTTTAAAGATCACTAGTTAACATTTTATACTGTATCTTGTTATGTAAACAAATATAAAAAGGACAATTCAGAGAGTCCGCTGGTTGTAACTTAGCATGTGCTTTGCCAAGAAATAGTCGGGCACATAACCCCCGTATAAACCAAAACTTTTTACAGTTTTAGTAAAGATTAAATGAGAAATGAGATATAACGTGGTCATTTGTGAGCTTTAGGTACCGTTAGGTAGATTCAGTCTTAGGCAAATCCAGCCTTTATGCTAAGCTAAGCTAACCGACTGCTGGCTGTAGCTTTTTATTTACCTGACAGACATAATAATGGCATCGATCCTCTCAGCTCAACTCTTGGCAAGAAAGCAAACAAGCGTGTTTCCCATAATGTCAAACTATTCCTTTAATTTCATGGCCATGCACAGTGGTTAAAGCCCAGTGTTTACATGTGTCCGTGTGTGTCCGTCTATGCTGGACTGAAACAAATTGTCACTTTAGTCTTGCAGGGTCTCACGTCTGTGCACTGCTGAGACCTATTTCTCAAACCGTCTGGACTGAGAGGATGTCACAAGGGGAACATCAGAGGTAGTCAGTCAGAAATGGCAGGCCATAAATTTAACATGGTGATTTCGTGCGTAGTTTTATGTTGGTACTTAAAAAAAAAAGATGGCTTAGGGCTTTGCTGTTGAAATGGCGGGGAAGAAAGAGGGAATGAGAGAGGAAAGAGGATCATTACAAAGCCAAAGTCTTTGAGGGGTGTGTTCACTTTTAAGGCACTGAGGCAAGTTTTGTCATATAGCTTACTGTGCTGTTGTCATGTTGTGAAATAGAGAAAGAAATACAAAACTTATATATCAACATTCTAACATTATTCTTTTATCCTAAAATATGATAATAAACTGAGGAGGAGAGGCAGAAGAAGAAATATGCTGCAACTAAGCAGGCAGAAAGGTCACAGAGTCCAGCTGTATCTGTGCATGACGTGCACCAAATCGTTCCTGCATTTCTGTGCATGCATACCTACGCCAGTGCAGCGTGTGCGTGTGCGTGTGCATGAGTGTGAATGAGAGTTTGTGTGAGATCAAACTCTTTCTGCCCATCTCTGATCTCAGCGGGGAGTTGAGGGACTGCGTGTGACCCTGAGCTCTCCGTCCTCCTTCTTTTGTCCTCTCCAGAGCTCTTGAGAGCCTCCTCCAGCGTTTTCACAAGAGTCCAAATGAGATGTAGCCCGTCCCAAGACCCAGTGAAGGAGACTCAGGGATTTACCACACACAGATAGTAAAGACCATGCTCTCTTTGTCTCTCTGCTCCTCACATTCTCTCATATCCCTCCTTTATAGACCATTTCATCTTTCTTTCTTTCTTTCTTTCCTTTTTAACTTGAACATTGCTGTTTTAGGTTTCATAACTGTCCAGAAAGTAGAAACAAATACTTTGGCCCCAAAGTGCTGTGGCTCTGCAGTTGTATAAGAGTACAGCAGTGAGGCTGGTAGTTTAGTAAAGTGGACCATTGGCACAGTGACTGCCTCTGCTAATCCTCTCGCTGTCTGTGTGATTGTCACACACATTTTGGGTATAAATCCACCCTCAGATCTGCTTATTTATCATCAATTTGTGATGTTCAACACATTGAAGAAACAGTTCTGTATTGTAATTTGTAATTTTGTGGCGTACCACTACTCCCTCAAACTGCCTTGTATCCCTCTAACCCGAGTATTGATTTCCCACAATAAGAAAATAACTTCTTAAGTTTCAGTGCCAAAACTATGAGGAGTCAAGCATGTGCAGCATGTTTAGAGGGTGAAGCTGCTAGAGCAAAATAACTGCAGTAAGATAGTAGAGATAGGAGATAGGAGAGTGAGGTTTGGGAGTTGAGGAAAAGAAACAGACCAGCCCATTACTCAACAAGCACCTTGTCTTGTGGCTGCATTGCACAGCAGTCCACTGTGGTTAAAGTCTGCAGAAGCAAGTATAATACAAAATGGACCAGGAGATGCATGTAAATAGATAGTTATTTACAATTATACAGGAAGCACACTGAATTGATGCTTCCAAATACAGCTGAAGTTCAGACTTCAAACTTTGCATGTGGAAATATTCTAAATATTTTGGAGGAAATATGTGTATAGTGTTACTGGCAGGGCTCAATCTGGGACCAACAACGGCTCTGGATCAGGTGGAATCTATATATATACATATATATACATATATATGTATATATATATGTATATATATCTTAATGAACGTGATATTGAGATGTGAATACTAGATTTTTCATTTAAACATTTAAATCAATTTAAAGAAAAAACATCTGTTTTGTTTGTTTGCTGCTTATCACAGAGGTCAGTACAATTAATTAAAACATTGATTTGGCGTTTGTAATTTTTCTGATTTCTTTGCGTCTTTATAATTGACGTGTAATCAAAATCAACTTGTAAATATGAAGAAAGCCGCACACAGAAAGGAGTAAACCGAGTAAACCAAGTTTTAAAATATAGGAAGGCAAGAGTAATTGAAACAGAGAAAGAGCAAAAGTGAAACAGAGAGGGTGAAGGATGGGAGACTGAAAGCGAGCGAGTGAATGATGGAGGTGCCGTCACTGTGCGAGTCCTGGTCTCTTGCTCATTAAGACAGTATTTCAAGCTGGGGATTAGAGAGTCAGGCTCATGCAGCGAGCCCACTGGCTGCTGATGATGAATGGTGGTTAGGGGCCATAAAACCTCAACGACCGCCACTATTGTACATGAAAAAATAGAAAGCCATAATGGCTGTTAACTGTTAAGATCGGGGTGTGTGTACAGGTGAATGTGGGGAAGACAAAGCAGTGCAAGCGGACGTGTGTGTGTGGAGGAAAGAGCAGGTGAGGATGTCCTTGGAAGAGAAAACACTGATGGAATGAGTTTTCTAAAACTCCATAATCATCTTCTGTCCATCCGCTGCAACTGACTGAGATACTCCAACTGCAACTGAGCATTGAAAAGAAAAATTCATTAACAATTCAAGTTGAACTCAACTGGAGACAGCAAAGCTTCGAACGTGACTGACAGGTATATGAAAGGAAGGAGGAGAGTGAGAGAATGAAGGGATGAGTGACACTGACAATGAAACAGACAAAAAGGAGAAGAGTAGAAGGAAAATAAAAAAAGAATAAGAGGTAGTTGGGGGGGTCTGTAAGAAAGATATTCCTCCCACTCCAAGACAGAAAAAAACAAATAGAACAAAAGTCCAAACAAACAAAAAAATTAAATATACATGAAAGGTAGGCAGCTTACTTCCTGAAAAAATGTCACACTTGTGCATTCAAGTCCCCTCTGAACAAGACAGAGCAACTTCCAGCCCTTGGGGGGTAGAAAGCAGAGATGCTGCTTGTTTGTGACAGCGTTGTGCCTAAGAGTCTGTCATCGCCTCAGGAGCAGTCGCTCTGCATGTGACTAAAACCTTGACTACACTCAGTTATGGCGCTTCTCTGAGCAGGACGATGTAAATATTCAGGCCAAACTATCCTTGTGAACATCATCACAGTTTCAGAATTGTAGATACTGCGTCATCGTCACGTCTCCTGTTGATGCAATTTCACCTCCAACAGCTTTACAAACACAGTGCAACATCTCTTTAAACATCAGGCAGCATCACTTTTGGAGGGAATGTATCAGAGAGGGCACGTAAATTCAGCCCCGGATAATAAATGAAATAGAGATGACCTCGCCTTTTTCAGTTGATAATCATCTTTGTGTATAGATGGTAATTCAGAGTGTAAATTACAGTAGCAGCAAACAGATGCTGTTGTGGCACCATTGTGGCAAATAACCTGCATTTCTGCAACCCACACAAACCTTAATCAGGATATTAATTTGCACCTTCACTGTACTAACAGCCTTGTCACTCTAATTTTAATCATTTTCATGCTTTCAATTAAAAGATTACAATACTCAAGCTTATAAAACCATCAGAATAATCACAAAAAGAAAAGAAAGGAAATACAGAGGCGTCAGGCTAAAACATGTGGGGGGGTGGGGGGGGTTTCTGAGCTCCTGGAAAGTGACATGATACAGTTACGGTTTGATAGGTTGTCTGCAGGGCAAACACTAATTGTACGTTGCATATCCACTCAAAGTATGGTAGTGTTACTGATGACATCATGACATATTTCCACTAAAGGGTGCTGTTTTATGCAGCAATTCTGCAGACTATTATATCAACAGCTGTTTTGCAATATTTATATTTGATTAACAAAAAAAAAACACATTGCAGTCACTGGACATTTCCATTCGGTATGAATTACCATTACTCTGAAAACGCATAGAGCTGCTGTTCTTTGCAGTGGTTCTTGGCAGTCCGCAGCACCGACCTTTTTATTTACCACTCCATTACTGATTTCAGCACAGAATAATAGTTGGTGACGGCCCCGCTGAGCCGGATGCCAGCAAGGGAAAGCGGAGCAGCAGAGGGAAAACGCAGGTTTATTTATGGAAAGAATGTGACTTTGATCACTGTGATGATATGCTACAGAAGTAAATAAGTTACATGGGGGTTAAAGAGATGTCCTTGGTCAGGTTGCTATGGTGACATTGAAGTGTGCATGTGTGTGTTTTGTAGAGTGTGTGACAGAGAGCTGTGAGAGGACGTGTGTTTATGTACGCAGTGTAGATTAATAGAAAGGAAACACATTTTTGCAATTGTCAGCTGTGTGACGCATACAGAACATCCTCATTGTTCCCATATGATGCTTCAGATAAAAGCATATGTGCACTGAAAGTAGGTCATACTGTACATTCCTGGTTTGCTTTGTGCTTGTAGGTGCCTTTGAGTGTGGTGAATGAGCGTTACATATGCAGTCCTGTGTGGCGTACTCACAGGGGATGGTGCGTAGGTAGAGGTTGTCTCGTATGATCTGTTGGAGCTTGTGGTCCAGCGAGCCCTTCTGAAACTGCAGACTGAGGTAGTGGCGCAGGTCCGTGTTCAATACTTTACCTGCAACAACAGAGGCAGAGGCACGAAGGGTCAATAAAAACACAGTGGTGCTCTCTGTGAAGGGTTTACGTCTAACAGGAAATCTATCCAAGGAACATGTCAACATATCAAAAGTGGTGCAAACAACATTGATATGAAAACACAGAATATAGGCCACATATTGAGTACAAAGTGTTCACTGAATGCACATTACCTAATGAATGGTTTGTCAAGTGCAGAGGTCAGCAGTCAGTTTTAGTGGGCCACAGTTATCCAGTCTTAAAACCATCACCGCTCTGATCAAAAATGTAATGCGAGTATGAGTGTATTTTTACTCGTAAGCAGCTTCCTGATTGGATGAGGTCAAATGAATGAAACCCTCTCAAAGCCCTTCGGAAGAACTCAAAACTCACACATTTTTTAACAAGGTTTCCACTCATAGTTGCAATATCGTGCACATCATTACACATACAGTATATACACCTGTTCTTTCTAGCTGGGAGCTTAAATCCTTGTTGATTCACCTTTTAATTCCAGTTTGATCACTGAGGGGAGATTGTAGCTGAGGGGGACGACAAAGATTAAGCAGATTTTTAAACTCTGATCTCTTTTGTTAAATCCACTTCAATCATTAAATGTAAATGGAGATTTGGGGTACGAGAGAGGTTACAGAGGGATGGTTTGGCCTAGAAACACTTCAGAATGTGTTGTGGAAAAAGGAGCGCAACGCTGTACTAGAATGCGTTTCTGATTATTTTGCATAGTGAGTGAAGACAGCTTGTTAAAATGACCAAGAACAAACTGGACTGAGCTGAATTCACTGCCATCACTGCCTTCATTCATCTGAAGCAACAAATCTGAAAACCAAACTGCTAAGTGACAGACGATGGATGATGACGGATGCCGTGTTCACACTCGACTGTCTTTACAGTTTCAACAATCTCACACAAGCCTCAAAAACTTTTCACCAGATGCGCAATGCCACAACCTCAAAAGTGAGGCGCCAGAGATTTTCATAAGAAAATCTGAAAAGATTTCGCCTTTGCTCTCAACTCCCAGAAGCCTTTGTAAAAACAAAAGGAAGTTCATGCAAAGTTTGAGGCAGAGGAAGACTTCAGAGTTGTCACACACAAGCAGGGAAAAAAGTTTTTCTCTGAAAGAACATGATGAGGAGTTTGGAAAACAGGAAGAGATCTTCGGTGTCTGCCTGCCCTCAGCTTCAGCGTGAGCCTCATCTCTTGACAGACGGGGGAGAGTAGGCTTTGAAACAGTTTGACTACAGAGAAGTAATCACTTTTTTTCCCCCCGTTTCTCTCTATTCTCTCTCTGTCTCTCTTTCCCTCTCTGTTGCACACACAGACCAAACTCCGCTCAGCATGATTCCTCTCTGCATTGCTATGAATACCAATCAGCAGGACTAAAGATGAGATCGTGCTACTGTAGATGTACTGTATGTGCTAATAGAGAGGGGAGATGTACTTGACTACAGAGGGGTGATAGAATAATGATGAGCTCTGGGAATATTTCAGCAAGCGTTCTCAACCCCTCAAATCCTCTTTTCCTGCTCGACTCGCGACAGAAATCAACACGGGCCATTATTGTGACACCACAGCGATCCTATTATTTTGTGTTTTCTAAACTTAGTCTCGCTGCAAGTTTTCAAGGCTGTTGTTGACTCACATCAGAATGCCCCTCGTGTCCACAGGCCTCGCTGCCATCTGACGCCGTTTTAGGAGCCGTCATCCCGGCGGGCCTGGCTTTTCAGAATAAAGGTTGCATGTTCTCCGTCTGTCTCTCCAAAGAGGGCTGCATCACAGCTGGTCTAGCAGACAAACAGACTGAGACTGGGGAACCAAGGCCCAATCTGGCAACTTCATCTCATAACTGTCCCAGAATTTCCTTTTTGTTCAAATTCAGCTCGCACACACGGGAATTATTGGGGAAACAAGGCTGTTACAAACTACATGAGCTCCATATGCTTTCTGAAGGCTAATGACGTAGCATCCAAAGGTGGATTCAACAAAGTTAGCATCAGATCAGTAAAATAGCCTCATCTTAAAGCGGCAATGTGCCAATTTTCTGGTAATTAAACCCAAAATAAATGAGATACATTTAACATTATCAGTCTGTTGGTTATGATAGGTTTACTCAAAGCTAAACACCCCTATCTGTGGTATGTCAACTGGCTTTTCAGTGAAATTCAGATTGTATTTAGGCGCAGTATTTGCTGCCAATATAGCAACAATAATCAATAATAGCAACAGCGAGAGCAACAAAGATACTGTAGATAAGATACATGAATGAAAGCTGCAGTTTTCTTCTCCTTTAATGACGTCTTGCATGGATGCAGATACTTCAGCCTCAGATATGAGGTACACAACTCGGAAGATAGCAAATCCTGTGAGGGGAGCGACTAGAAATCTGAGCCCGAAATGAACACCCGCCACGCTGGCTGGTAACGTTTTGAGACTATGTCCTTTGAAAGACTTGGTTACTTTTTTGTAAATGTCTTTGAATTCCCTCCCTGAGGTGTCTTCCTTTTGTTTTTCTTCCTTAAGTGCTGGGATTTTCTTTTTAGCTGTTTTCCTCGTCTTCTTTGAGAGCTCGGGTTGGGTCAGCAATCACTGATGTTGTGGGCCTCTAAAGCCCAGTAAGACTTTGCATGTGATATTGGGCTTTAAAAATAAACTTGATTTGACTAGTTTCTGATCTTTTCCTGTTCTCAAAATCTCCCTTTGCGCAAACCAATCACTTCAAATATTACTCTACATATTAAACTCTTAATTGCAGAGCAAAAACTTTGCATTTGTGGTGATGAAACTCTCTCTTTGATGATGAAAGAATGGCAACATCTTCTTACAGTAGTCAAGTGCCCTCAGTGATTCACACACATGCCCACATCATGCTTCTACAATCAGCAGTCCTCAGCAGCAGATGCTTGTGGCTGTACAGTAGAGCTGCCAGGTGTGAATGTGTCCGACTGTAAGGCAGTAGAGCGTGCGTGCTCAGTCACACTTCCATGTATGAATACAATAATACAAAAGCATGCGCACACACACACACACACACACACTGCTCTGAG
Source organism: Enoplosus armatus (assembly GCF_043641665.1). Classification (NCBI taxonomy): domain Eukaryota; kingdom Metazoa; phylum Chordata; class Actinopteri; order Centrarchiformes; family Enoplosidae; genus Enoplosus; species Enoplosus armatus. Next base: position 21,860,182 of record NC_092182.1, on the reverse strand, counting down.
CTGTTCATTGCGGTACAAGTACAGTGCTACAATGTGGTCTTTGTGGCTTCCTGGGTCCCGTCAGAGACTGTTAGTGACGCTGTCACATCAGAGTTCCCCATTCCTCCTCCCCAGATAACACTGCCATTGTAGCAGGTCTCATTTTTCTGCGACGGGGACTCAATGGGCTCTATTGTGACCAATCAGCCGTCCACTCACTCATAGGTTACTTCTCTACAGCCAGCCAGGAAGATGAACATACTGTCGGGTAACTGTCTTTAAAGAAGGAAAGAAATGTGATGAAATTTCTTACCTTTAAAATTCTGAGAGTTTCTCTCCTTTCTTAACAATTCATGTATTTTTTCATTTAATTCCACTATCCTGCAGTCAATGTGATGGCAGAAAATGTATTTCCTGTCAGTTATATCATGAGCTGTATTCTCAGGCTTCCTCCAAATTGGATGAGATTTGACTAATCAAGTGGACGCTTCCCTTTAAATCAGGCTGTTGCTTTACACTCAACTCATCCGAAGAGCCTCTGCTCTCCTCGGCTACCATGTCATTTTTGCATGAAGTGGCTGCAGAGGATGTGTCAGAAAAGAACAAGGTCACCCACGGGAATCCTTCAGCACCGTGTTGCCATTTCACCTAGCATCAGCAGTACTCCTCCTCTCAAAAACTGGAGGCTCAGAAAATATCTGCAGTGATGGAAGCAGTGCCTGGCACCCCTGGTGAGGCGACAGACTGTTAACATCCTCACTTAGACCAACACCTCACTCAGAAGCCACAGAATTAGATTAACACTCCCAGCTGAAGACATAACTCTCTCTCACACACGAGCACGTCATGCATCTGTTTGAAGAGATTTGTTCTGCCAAATCCAAAATGTTATCAAAAAACTGCCCTCATTCACTTTGTGAAAATGATTATGTAAGATTGTAAGACACATTGAAACTGAAGTACTGCGATCCCCGTTAGCAATGAAGGAAGGAATAATACTTCTACCATCAGTTATAATAGAGTTGTTTGTTTCCTTACATAAGTTAATTCGTGATGAGGTGTTTTAATTTTATTTTTATGTTGGTGCTCCAGCTTTCACGCAATTTGCAATCAGTCCGTTATTTTCTAAATTTCTCAAAACAGCTGAAGAAGCGGTTTGAATTTGCTGCTGTCGATTAAACGGTTTGAATTTGTAATATAACTTTATCTTATTGGTGCAAATCAAATCTTCATCGAAACTGCACCTAACCAATTATCTAATTCTGATGCAATCACTGGATTGCAAATTAAAGGTTTTCTGATGAGAAAAAACTGAATAAAAATACATTCATACTCACAGCCACCAAGGAGTCTTAAAAGAGTAGTTCAAGCTACCGCCAGCAGCCAGTTATCCTATGTAGCTTAGCACAAAGACTCCAAAAGGTAACAAAATCAATCTAGGCACCTCTAAAGCTCACTTATTAACACGTTACATCTTATTCATTTAATCCGTACAAATAACGGATTAAAGAGGACATGCTGTGGTTTTATGGAAGATTATATACTGGACTTTTTCTTGGCCTGGAGCTGTGATGTTTCCAGCCTTTATGCTAAGCTAAGCTAACCGTCTGCTGGTTGTATAGCTTCATTTTTACCGTACAGACATGAGAGCGGTGTTCGGTCTTCTGCACAGACCACATTAATGATAGAACAGAGGCATGGGCCTTCTTCTTATTTATCTCTCAGCAAGAAAGCAAATAAGCGTATTTCCCAATATGTTGAACTATTCCTTTAAGGATCATCGCTGCGTGTAGAATTGTTTCATTTTCTCCAGATGGGTCTTTTTTCAAACACAGTGAAATTTGAGCAAACAAACGCCTGGTGTCTATTGCGACATTTCATTGTGAGGCATTTTCCCCAAGGCATGTGGGGGCGTCCACTGGGAGGTCATTATCTCTGTTGTCTCTGAATGTCACTTAATTAACAGTCCTCTGAATAGGGAATATGTCACCAGGTCTGGAGCTGTTCCCCGACACCTTTCACAGTGCACTGGGTCATCTCAGAGACAGCAAAGGCAGGAATTCTACATATTTTGCCCAAAGACATTTGGAAAGTCACAGGGTGCACATGTATGCTTGGAATCTGTGTGAAAAAGACTGCAATTGCTGTTTCTCACATGCAACCCATTTATTAGACTGAGCACCCTCCTTTCTTTTTTCTCTCTAATAGATACACATGGGACTTCCAGACACTTGCTGTAATACAGTATGCTTTAATCAAAGATCTTCACTGTGTGTGTAGTGGATCATTTTTAATTAGAAGGAGAGATCTGTCAGAATTTACATCATTAAAAGGGATATGTTGTTTTGTTATTTACCATTAAAAGTAGTTTAGTAGTTTTTAGTTTAAGTGTACTTCTTAACCCGTAAACCGTGACCTATTTTTGGGTCAGCCATTATGAACTTGCTGTGCAGCTAAATATCAACAAATCCTCCAAATTAAACAACAAAATATATCTGTTATATTTGCCCTGCAGAATGACACATATACGCATTTTTCTAATCTGACCTAAACCTAACCAAACCTTAGGTTTAGGTTTAGGGTTAGGAAGAGATCATGGTCTGTGGGTTACATAACTATGATTGTTGTCATGGTTAGAAGAAACAAACATGGACTGTGAGTAGGAAAACGAGAAGTGAACAGCGGTCTCTGTCTGATGTTTGATACTTTATTTACCCATCCAGCCACCCCTACCTCCTGCCTTTGCAGACTTTGTGGCTCTAAAACATCACAATAATTCTTTCTTTGCTTCTGATAGAAAAGAGTCATACTTCATGCGGCCACTAGGGGGCTTTGTCACTTAAATGTAAACATATGATGTTTTTGGCCTCATGCTGTCATTTTTCTTGAGAGGACAGTCTCTGAATATTGTTCAGACCCACAGAACTTCTAATTCTAGTAGTGATCCCAAAGTCTCCAAAGACACCAAATATGTCAGGCTGAATTATGGGGAGCTGTGTGTTAAATCATGTAAACACGGAGCCGATTTGAATATTTCTCAATGGTAGATCACATTGTAATATATTCATTGCATAGTATGTGTAGTATATATATATATATATATATATATATATATATATATATATATATATATTTCCAGTTTGTCACAACGTGGCTCAAGGCTCAAAGGAGGGGAGACCACACATGAGTTGTACCTAAAAATAGGTATATTTTACATAACTAAAAGAGAAACTAGAAGAAAAAAAAAACTAAATTCAACAAAATCAAACAGGGTGGAAGCCACAGGAGAGAGAAATAGTTCATATAGAGTAGCCAGTCGGTGCAGGTGGGCTGAACATCCCTGACGACACACTCCGCCATCCAGGCTTCTGCAGGAACAGAGTAGGGAGGCATGTCCAGAGGTCACAATTTTGTCATATAAAATGATATTATAATTAGGTGTCAGAGGATTTGTCAGCATCGCCCAACCCTTTCTTCTGTAAGAAATTTGAAGAAGTTGATATGTAATATACAATACAGTGTGGAAGAATATGATTTTTTTCCCCAATAAAGCCACTTAAAACGAAAAAAAAAGAGAAAAGAGTTCAGGGACACATTTAATATATTTTCTTTACCAACTAATAATATGCCACAGTAGTCTGTATGGTGTATGTGTTAATTATTGCTTTAAAACCCACTACTACTGTATCGCTCTGTTTATGTGTTTATATTGGTTTCTGTCCACTATTAAATTAATTTGCACCAACAAAAAATTGAAACAATAAGCTGCTTTATATAACAACGTAACAACGTTTCTAATTTAAAAAAATCCCACAAGAACTGAAAGCCAACGTAATAAGTGAACAATCATCATAAAAATGTAATCTGAGCGCCGTTAAGCATTACCCAAAACAACAGGGCAGCTATACTTTTATTTTTTTGGCCTGTTCTGCTTCTCTGTGTGTTTCTGGTTTTCTGCATTCTCCACATTCGGAGATTTTACCCTGAGGTGTCTCTTACACTCTGTGCTTTTAAATCCCTCTCTCTAATGCTCTGTTTCACCCATACTCGCAGGCAGACAGATACTACTGTAGCCCCCGAATCTTGGCCTCCCTCTCCATCCATCATGTGATGTATGACAGGTCACCAACATCCTCTTCATCAGGCTCTCCACTTCCCCTGTCGCACTCAGTCAAACGGGGGCCCGCCAAGGCACCAACAACTGCAAGACCTCTGGTTTGGCTCCTGTCATCATTTTGCTGGCCTGACAGCGCCAATCCCCACCCTCCCCCAATCTCCTCCATCCTGCTCTAACCTTGCAGCTTCCTGTGTCCATTTTAGGGGACAAAATTGCCTCAGGGCACCTTTGAGCGGCAAGTTTACAACAGGGCTACCGCTCAATTTTTCAGACAGCTGTACGTGAGACTGGGATCACGGGGCATCTCGCTGACTCTGCTGAGGGAAGCAAAGAGTGCAAGTGGTGTGCCATAAGCCTGGCTTATAATCTCACACCTCACGCAGTACCGTCAGATGAATTCTCTTCACTTATATAACTGGCATGTGGAGTGTTACTACGGCTGGAGGATTCTGCATTAGAGGAGCGGAGCGGCTCGCCTGATGGGCCACTGTGTCTCCCAGTCTGTCTGCTTGGCTGGCTGAATACAGAGCTATGCAAAGTTAAACAGGCAGTGCCCAGACCTCTCTCTACATACACTCATGTCACTTCACCTCATTTTAGCAGTGGGACAGAGGTCTGGCATAAGCGGCTTAAAAAGATGAACTAAAAAGGGGGGAGAAAAAAAAACAACAAGACAAAATAAAAATCCAGCATGGTGATTAGATTTGTGTTTTTGATGTTGGCATGACTTGGCAAATTAAAGTGGTCCAAGGCAATGTTCAATTACTTCGGACTGTGTGTTTTTGTGAGAGAGACAGACACACACACAAAGGCAGTGTGAATGTGCATGTAGACAGTGTGTTACTGCTGCATTACCAACGTCCACAAACCTCATATCTAATAACATTTTGCAGTGAAAATAATCTGAAATTAATTGGACTGTGTGACAGTAAAGTCAGATATTTTAAATATGCAATGAGTATTTATTCTCTTTTATCATGATAAGGGCAACAGTGGAAAGAGCTTAAATCCATTCCCACCAACGCTGCAAGCCACATGTGTCACACATAGGTCAAAGCCACAGACCCCGACAATAAAAGCTACAAATAGTCCCTCGTAGGATCACAGCGTGACACATTTCCTGCCCACTGATCTCACACGTACAGAGACATCTGCCTCTGCATTAAAGTTAACTAACCATATGCTCTCCTCTCCTGTCCTCTGCCTTCCACCCCCTCCCCTCTGTCTATCACCACCATCATGACCTTCCTCCTGTTAGGTAAAGGCGAGATCAGCCCAACTCAGCAGAACTGCAGCGGTGGGGGTGTGCCGGGCGAATTAACAGCAGCAACAACAGCAGGAGTGCCAGAGCTGCTGTGATAATGTGAGGGGAAAGAAGAAGTCCTGGTCCCAGAGAGACAGAGAGACGAGGGTGGGGAGAGGAAAGAGAAAGGAAGGAGGAAGAAAGTGCGAGAAGAGGTGGTGAGAGGAAGGAGAAGTGTTGCCCTGCAGGTGCTGAGTCATGTCGTTGCTCTATTTTGTGTTGTTTTTTTTGCGTACCTTCACTTTTTGTTTCTCAAACCTTCAGACTCCAGTTCTAGTTCTCTCTTTCCGCCGTCTCACATTCCTCTACAGCCTCTACTCTTCTCCATTTCACATTTCTCCCTCTACTCTGTCTTTAATGAGCAGTCTATGGCCCATGCCTCTGTTCTATCATTAATGTGGTCTGTGCAGAATGGGACAGCTGGAGAATGAACTCACAGACACACAAACACACACTTTACATCCCATGTGGGTCCCCACTTAGCATCTGGCTCAGACAACATGTCTGCAAAACCTCATAATAACAGAGCATTTATCCATCTAACCAAAGTTTGCAACACATTGACAGTAAAATCTGAACTTTGCTGTGTGTGTGTGTGTGTGTCTCCTCACCGACATGTTAATCAGCTGGATTTTTATCAACTGGTGATGAATATTGGGAAAACAAAAGGAGCAAAATAACATTTTCACAGGTTTATCATTAGATGGTGTTAGCAATTAGCTCAAATCGTGCTTCGAGCTAAATGACAATGCTAACATTCTGATGTTTAGCAGACGTCATGTTTTCCACATTCACCGTCTTAGATTAGTGTGCAGCATTTGCCAATTAGCACTAAACTGTCATCAGTTATGCAGGTATTTTGGTCATAAAACTGGAAGTACTACAGTACTGGAAAAAGTGAAAATGTTGACGTGCTGGTGGAGGGGGACATGAATGTAACATTTCACTCAAAACCACAAATGTCAACTTCATGGTGGCGCTAGAGGAAAAGTCAGGTGATCACCAAAGTCAGTAGAATCCATCCACTGGGGAACATGAATATCGGTACAAAATTTCAAGGCAATCCATCTGATAGTTGTTAAGATATTTCTGTTGCTAGCATGGCTAAAAATGCAAGTTAAGCTTGCAGACAAGAAAGAACACAGGCTTCTCCTGTTATATTGACAGTTATCTTGAGAGCAAGATAAGCATTTTCATGTTTTGGATTTGACTGACATGTTTGATCAACATGAATCACTGGGTTTTTTTCTCCAATCAAAAATCTGCCCATCTTGTAGGCTACTTTACATGTTTTTTGACTTCAGAATAATGGTAGTGTAAACTGAATCTTGACAGCTTTGCTGGTATCCGAGCGCTCTTGTTTGTTTATTGTTCCCAAATCAAGCAGATTCATTCAGCTTTTATTCCAATCCACGTTCTTCCCTCTGGTCATGTGCATCCTCCCGGCTCAGTTCGGAAACCTCTGGTGTAACCGACGTACATTTCTCATTCGCCCCCTCTCTCCACTCTTACCTGTTTCACATACAAAACTACATCTTGCACAAATGCATGCAAACACTGTTTCTGCTGGAGAGAAACGAATTTTCAAGTTATATCTAAAAAAACAAGTGTGACTCAAGTGAATTGTGTTGTTCTCCGCTTGTGGGAGGGTCCCTCTGATCCCAGGCTTGTTGTCAAATCATGTCTCCATAAAAGTGAAGTCATGTTTTTTGTGGAGCCAGACGTATTCAATAATTGAGAGAGGGAGAAAACAGTAAGAAAGGGAAGGTATTAGGCACTGAAATGAGGTGGAAGCCGGCCAGCATGCTCAGGAAGTCAGAAACACGAGACAAAAGCCTGGTTCCTAATCTCCCACTACCACTTACATCTGCCTCAGACCTAATGGCACAGTCTGTTTTTCCTCTTTAGAATGTCACATCAAGACACCGTAAACACAAGCATCTTGCAACATGCGCTGGGAAACGCGCTAGCAGACACTCTGAGTGGGAAATGCAGCAGCACACCTGAAACAGGCTCCTCAAAGGACCACTTTAAATACTGTTTACTGCGTAACAAATTCTGTGCATTATTTCAACTACAGAGCTCATCAGGCATTCCTTTTGATGTTTAATGAGTCTACGATGGGCAAAAAGGGCTGAGTCATCCTTAACCCAAGATGGCTGACGAGTGATGTAGTCTGCGGCTTTGTCATTAATCCTGCCAGCCGTCAAGGGAATGATGAGAGAAATATGGGCTATCGCAGTCATCTTCCTCAATGGCGGCAGATAGGACTCAAACTACAAAGTGCTCGTTCATGCAGGCCGTCGCAGGGCAGAGGACAGGAATCAGGGAAATCTCCGGCTCACAGTTTCTCTGTTTCTCGCTCTCTGTGAGGCGTTTAAGTGACTGACAGATTGACAGAGAAGGATCATATTATTAATTCAACGAAACACACACACACACACCCAGGCAAAGATAAGCTTGAAATAGAACTGTAATTGTTGCTGTGGTGATGAGATGTGCTAGCCTCGTTGTTTTCAGACAGCAGCCGCCGCCTCGCCAGATTTTGCAGAGGAAGAAAGCGAAAGAGAGCAAGACGGTGTGTGTGTGTGTGTGTGTGTGTGTGTGTGTGTGTGTGTGTGAGTGCCAGAGCAGAGAGAGTGAGAATTTGTGTGTCACCCAGCACTCTCTACTCCTCCATTATGTAGATCAGCTATCATTAAAAGTAACTTCCCAAGGTCTGGACTGAAGGACAAGTCAATCTGGATGTGTTTGTCGTCATACAAAGACTCGGCGGTGAACAAAAGGTGCAGCTCACCGCCTAATTCTACTCTCCAGGCTAAGAGTCCCCCTCTACTTTCTCTTTTATCATCGCGGCTTCTTGTGAAATGCCAGTCCATCGCCTCCAATACCATTTCATTTTATTGTTGAGCGCGCAAAGAGCTTCCTGGGGGCAACAGGGCATCTTATGAAAGTGCATTGTGCTGAGAGAACAAGACGCGCACACACGTTTCACCCCTTACACACACTCAAACCCAACTACAGCGTCCAGTTACTCAACAGTCCTCAGCAGTGATCAGTTGCAGCACATACTCGGGTATTTGTGACATTAATGTAGAAATATGGCAGTTTGTGTCTGAAGAATGTTGAAGTTAAAGGAAAAATCCGCTCTTTCACCTTCCATCACTTTTAGAGTAAGTATGTGGTGTTTACTGCATTCGAAGATTTAATTAATGATTATACTACATTAATTAATTATACCCTTTAATGTTCCTCCGACCAAAATCAAAAACGCATATTTCCTGTGAGAGCAGCCCCTTAATACGAGTTGTTGTTGTAAGCAGTTTAATCAAAGAGTGAATTTCCTTTTCTAGACCAATTCATTTCCATTTTTTTGAGAAACCTACATAAGTAAAACCATACGCAGTTAAAGCATACAGTACGGAAAAAACAATCCTATTTTTCTTGTTTCATACCCCAGAAATCTTTGCGGTGCCTTACATTCAACTCGCCACCTTCTGTGAGGATCCCAACCCCCAGGTTGAGAACCACAGCTTTAGGGGACAGAAGCAACTCCGCCACAGTGCAAAGCATACTATGGACAATGCAAATACAGCATCTTGCTATGATTGTGCAATTGTAGGATGTAACATACTTCATGCAATTAACCAATATCATCCTGTGTAAAATGATGCAAGATAAAGCCAAACTAAGATTTAGCTTAAGAGATATGGGTAACATAATCAGAGGAGCAAGAAAAAGAAAGTGCCGCCATACTTCAGCAAACACGCATTAAAAAGTGAAACTTTTTGAACATCTGTAAAGTTAATGTTCTGCAGATGTGTGCATTCAGCAAATGCAGCATACAGTGCAGCTGAAGGAGCACTGAGGTGAGAAGTTCATGATGAGATATCCAGAGGATAATGATGGCAATTCCAATAACTCTCCTCGCTCACTGCACACCCACTCGCTCACGGTGAAGAATCTTAATCCTGGGCTCTAATCCTGCTGACTGAGAGGACCCAGAGAGCCATTTATAACAATGCAAGTAATAAAGAAGACAGCACAAAATACATCCCTGCGGTGTTTATGACAGGACACCCAGATTACATCAGCTCTGACACTGGGAAAATATCTAAAGTGCAACACAGCTATATGCCAGGCCTTTATGCTTTATGTTCCAAGATGCCATCAAGTCTCTGCATCATTGTCGGCTTCATGTATATTTATGTACACAGCGATGAAAGCATTTTGCAGTCTGATCCCATTCCAGTCTTCCACACAGATTATGATGATGCATTTGTCTAGACCTTGACCTCCTGCACTGTGAATGAATGAACCACGTGTCGGCATCATGCCAGGATATCACAAGAGACAAACAGCAGAAAAGTGTCAGAGGAATTTCGTCACAGATGAAAACAGCACGTGCTGATTAGACTGTGGAGGTGTGTTTGTGTATCTGCAGTCGGGGATTAACTGCTCACCCCCATCATGAGGCCATATTGGCTATAACTACCGTTTACAGCAGGAGAGTCTGCAGGGAAACGGTTGGAAACAGAATATGCGGCGCTCCTAATTGGCAAAAGGCTGAAGGAGTTTGAGGGATTGCAGGATTTGGGTGCTGAGGGATAGAGGCTCTATTGGTGGCTCTCTGAAAAATACTTTCTGTGAACCAAAAAGCAGCCACACAGCTGGGACTGCCAGACTATCTCAAGTCCTTCAGCCAGAAATGTTGCTTGTATATAATGTATGCATTTATGTATGTATTCAGGGACAGACATTATTTAACTGTATTCCCTACTGTCATGGTGTGAGTTAAGCTTTTGTAAAAGATGTATCTAAGCTAGGTGACGGTAGGGTTGGGTATTCTTGCATGGCTGCTTGTTTTGTAGAAAAATGTATAGTTTTGGTATTTGTTCTGAAACTCAGGGATCATACTGCAACAGAAAACTTATTATACTCAGGCCTTACGTTAGAGCACGAAATAAGAAAAACACCTTGTTTTAAGCTTCCTGTCAGTTTATTTTTTAGACTACTTGAGGAGTTTTCAGAGGGGTTCAGACATACGAGAATTGTCTAAACCCACAAGAGATTTTAATCCTTCAGTTTCTCTAAAAACCTAAAAAAATCACCAAATATGGTTTTCACTGGACAGCGACAAGTCGGGTGCTGAAGGAGGGCTCACCCAATTAACAGGAAAAATTTTTAACTTTCTCACTAACCTCTACTGGTGTCGGGCCATATAGATAGTATAAAGAGAGTTTTGGTGTTGTTGGGCCGAGTTGTAAAACATCAGACTCTGAGGTCTCTGCCTGCACCTCAATATAATGGAGGAGAATGGACTTTTGTTTGTGATGCTAACAGCATTGAGAAATTATATTTCACACATACAGTGTCGCAGTTTCTCTGGATAATCAAAAGATCTTGCTGAGGGCAGTTTTCTACTTTCTACGGAATAAAAAAAATCCCCATTAAATTGTTGATGTGAGGTTTGAGGAATATCCTGAGTAAAAGAGGCACAGTTTTAAGAACAGAGATGTTATGGGGTTAGATACCCAAACTAGGGCTGCAACTCACAAATATTTTCATTACCGATTAATCTACCAAACATTTTCTTAATTAAGCAATAAATCCTCCGTTCATCCATGTGTTTTTGGACCAAAGGTCCAAAACCCAAATAAATTAATTTCTCTATTATATAGTACACAAACAAAGCAAATTTGTCATTTTTGCTTTAAAAATGACTCAAACAATGAATCGACTTGAATCGTAACTTATATAAATATGACCACAACTGTCTGCATAGCTAGAGACCTCTAGAGTAAGTGAGCAAATATGTTTTTTTTTAGTAATCTGAGGGAACCAACCCTTGAGACTTGCTTTAATCAACTACCCTCAGCATGGATACTATAATAAGCAAAGCAAGAGAAGAACCAGAGGGATAAGAGAGAGAGAGAGAGAGAGAGAGAGAGATAAGGGAAGAAGGATGACGTCTTCAGATGTCCAGTTAACCTGCAGCGTACAAACAGAGGTCTGTTATGATGTCTGCACTGTAGGTTCTGGGGTTGACTCTCAACTCATGTGACAGGGGAGAGACTTCATGTTTCTGACGAGGAGCGCAGGGAAATCAGTCATGTGCTCCGAGACAAGAGGGGAGAAGGACAGAGGGGCTGGAGTGGCCAGAGAAGGAGAGAGTCTGTTGCAGAGGCCGAGGGATTTCTGCCAGTTGTGTTGACACTTACTGGGCGAGAAGTCAATGGAGACAAGCATGGAGGGTAAGCTTTGACATGTCTGTGGCTTAGGGGAAAGTTAGCTCTTAGACACGCTCAAATTCTGTCAGGACAGAAGGGAGAATGAGTCAGCACAGCCTGGAGTTGAATGGAAGAAGAGGTAACACGTGAGGAGGGCAGGAGAGGAGAAGTTGTTAGTGGTGGCCGGGGATGTTGACAGTCCCCATGACGACCCCATGACAACCTGGCTCAGGTGTGTGCGGTGACCTGTTAATAATCTCACATAGGATGTTCACAACAAAGAGGGGAGAGACGCTACATGAGCTCAGATGTAACCATGTAATGAAGCTCACATGTCCCAACAAGCTCAGAATGATATTTGACTATAATAATAAAAAATCAAGGAGTCTTCTTTTCTCTAATCTTTTCTTCTTTTGAGAAAACTCTTGAGATAGAGTTGTGATCTGTGAGTTGTGCAGGGCAGGATATTTTACAGTGCATCAGTAAACTTTATTATCAAAGATGACAATAACAGTAAATAAAATAGGATAATAAATGTTGAAAAGTAAAAAAAAAATATCCATAAAATGTTTATTACTGCATTTTACTGCACTGCAAATTCTTTTGGCATATCTGCAGCTGATGTCAGTACAGCCAACATGAAGATTTCCATTTCTCAGACTCATCACTTAACCAACTAACCATACCATGCAATGATATCACTCCTGCTGATGTATCTGTCGGGCTCTAATATAAACAGTATATATATATATTTAGGTTTACATATTCAAGCATCTGCCCATACATTCATGCACAAAATCCCTACACAAAAGGCATTTGCAGCAGCGGTCTGTGAAGTAGAAACAGTGTGTTTTCATAACCTCTCTAAACCAGTGGCTGTGCACAAGACACCGGAATATATTTTTTCTCCCCCATTTGCACATGGCCCAGTTCAAAAAGCATGCAAATCCATCGCGGTCTGAATCCCTTCTCCGCAGTCCACAGTGAAATCTGCAACGGATACATTGATTCTGGAAGACAGACAACCTCAGGTATGTTCGCAGAGTTGAAAGCAGCAGGGGGGGGAAAAAAAGAGAGACCACATCTTTCCTGCGGACAAATTATGTAACAGACAGACTATGGTATCCAGACCTGAGGAGTCAAACCTGAAAGGCATTTCAGGCAGGATGTCTGCTGAGCAAGTGGATCATGATGTAACATGATGAATCTCCGGGGAGACGCGGAGTAAGGATGTTAGGGGCTGCCATTTTTCAGACAGCAACCTGTACTGCAGCAGGGATGCGTGACAAACATGGCGCACACGCATGCAAACGCATCCAGGTCTACATATGAAACCACAAGCAAAAATTCTGAACGAACAAATATTTATAGATTTATAACAGGTTGATATAGTGAGCGTTTTCCAACCCACACAGGTCGTTACTTCTGCGCATTTTCAAACGAAGCGAATAGATTTATAAATAGACATACCGCTCTATTGTATTCTATATTGTATTTTTTTCATTGTTTATTTGGATATAGTTGTTACCTTGGCAACAATCATTCCAGCTGAGGTCTATAATCAACCAATCTTTACACATACACTATACACACAGTATATAATACAGCAATCATGTCAACCTGTTATGACACTGTTATTTCAAACTAAATATTATTATATCAAAATCTAAACTTTGATATACAAAACAATAAATGCAAACTGTTGATAATTGAATAAGTGACAGATTTGTGGGATTTACATCCCTAACTGGACAAATATGGATAATAAAAATAATACTCAAATTCAAATATATTTTACAGTATACGTGCAGATATCTTCAGCAACAGTCAATTTACAGCTGCATCCCTTTCACAGTGCAAACACACACACACACACACACACACACACACACACACACCTTCTTCTGTGGTACACAGAGGGCAGAGAGAAAATCCTCGCTCCTGATTCACTCCAAACCTTGGACCTTTCCAATAATCACACCCAGACGAGTGCTCGACACCCAGGATGATCACAGCTCTAATCCCCATACTCATGTGGGGTAAAGCTACCAATTGTTGCTGTAGAGTAATTGCTCTGCATAGTAATTATCCTCCATAAACACTGCTGCTACATGCCCCCCTGAAGAACCAGCTGTAATTATTTCCTTTGAAAGGGAATTTTTCATTGCCTTAAATGAAACCACTTAGCGGATGGTAACTTTTAAGGTTTTGCAGTTGTGTAATGAGGGGATATTCTTGTTAAATGGAGCCTCAGCAGGCTTTCCTTTGAAAGGGTGATATTGGTTTGAAAGAGTGCGAGAGAGAAAGAGAAAGAGGGAGAGATTAGTGTATGGGAGGGAGGGAGGGAGGGATGGCTGTAGGCAAAGAAGTGGAAAGTTTATCGTCATTTCAAGGTTATGTTGTATCCTATCCACCTGTGAAGCTTCATTGACCACGCTGCTCTTCATGGGCTATAAACAACAAACTAACAATTGCCTGCTGGCCACGCACACACACACACACACACCTGTATTTACACACTAATTCCTGCCTCTAATGTGTTCTGCAGCAAATCTCCACGGTGGCAGCATGACGCATGCTGACACCTCTATATAAATTATGAAAGCATAGACCAAATCAGGCATTAGTCTCTGTCTAGCTCCAACAAAAGCACACTGGGGCCACCTTCAAGCAATCCAATGGTGAATTAAAAAGCAAGGATAAATCAAGCTGTCAAAGATTTTGCATCGACCTGCAAACTGCCAGATTAAAATAGTCTCTGTGCCTACAAAAGCTTTGCCAATAGTCTCTAGACAGCTCTGCCACCCACTCTCTGTGGTTCAACAGCACAGACCACACGACCCACCCCTCCACCTAAAGAGAGAACACACCACCCCAAATCAATTAGAGCTGAATTATGCTGTTTGAGGACGGTTATTTATCTCTACCAATATCCACAAGGAAAGACCATAAGGGGTTTTGGAGGACAATGATTAATTTAATCAAGTGTGAGTGAACTTTCTCCAAAAATCATGCCGCTCCGACAGATAATCCGCTTTCCCTGAAACGTTTCCAACAGGATTAGCCCCCGAGGGAAGCCTGGATGCGTTTTACAGGGAGAACGAGAGAGAGAGAGAGAGAGAGAGAGAGAGAGAGAGAGAGAGAGAGAGAGAGAGAGAGAGAGAGAGAGGGAGAGAGAGGGAGAGAGAGAGAGAGAGAGAGGGAGAGAGAGAGACACAGGGAGAGAGAACGCAAGAGAGGGAGAAAGAAACAAATGGAGAAGAGAAGACAGAGAGAGGGAGATATAGAGAGGAGAAAGGCAGCAAGACACAGATGGAGATAGAGAGGGATAGAGGGAGGCAGAATAGAAGGTAGGAGAATAGATACAGAGGGGGAAAGAAAGACACATATATATATATATATATATATATATACTGTATATATAGTAACAAGATAGATTCAGCTTATAAAAGGGTCAGAGCAGATATAAAGTAAACGAGATGGAAAAGCGAGAGGAAATGGATGGATGGACAGAAAACACTTTCTTCAAATTATTACTTGTGCATTAAAAGTTGTGGGATGAAGAAGGCATGAGGTCATATCTGGGTGGGGAAGTGACTAAGTACCACAATTTCCTCCTTAACGTCACTTCAATCCGAGCTGGACCAGTTGAGCTGCTCACTTTTCCACAGCAGAAATACTGGTCAGCTGTGTGTAGCTGTATATATAATACATCCATATATATATGGAAAGCAGTGGTGTGGGTCAGATGGGGTCAACACATGACAGACAAGACAGGCTGCTGTTCTGGAAAATGTGTCTTAAATGCGGTTTTGGTGTATTTTGACTTCAGCTGAAAGTTTTCCATCTAGGTGGGTGAATTTTCATGTTCCAAGAGCTTGTAAAAACATTTTTATAAATGCTTGTTAAAAAAAGAACGCTTCACAATTTGAAAACGAGGCAGTTCTTCAAAATTCCTGAAAAGCTGACATTTTGAAAATTTGAGTTTTGCATCTCACAGCAGCATTATGTTCCACGGCCCAGAAGCTGCATGAAAAGACATGAAATGAAGCCATATTATTAAATAATATTAAAAAATCCACAAGAGTAGGCAAATATTCCCACAGAGCGCTTATAGGCAAATGATCTTCGAAAAAAAAAAAAAATTAAAACGCAGCATAAGTCAGAATTGTGGATTAATGTTGAAATAGAAAGGAGGGTGGAGCTGAGCTGAATTGCATTTACAGCAGCTACAGCAGCAACTTGTACAGTACGAGGTGTCCTGATTGCTCACAATAAAAGCTAAGGAGGTTTGCTGAATGTAAGATTTCTGAATTGCATTACAATCTCAAGAGTCTCTCAAAGCTCACACAGCTCTCCAAAGTCCGCCTCTGGCCTGATAATTCAACTTCCTATTTAAAATCTATGTTGTGCCAAGCTCGAGGTTACAACTGCCAATGGGGCGGCGCTGAGCCGCACTGAAAGCTGTAGCCTTTGATTAAGCTCCTCTATTCCAAGCCTAATGCCCTGGCCTTGAATTATTCACCAAGTTGGTGGAGAGGGGTTGTGCATGCTACAAGCTTGCTAAGTGTGTTAGCCTAAAAAAACATAATGCAATAAAGCTCATCCATGCATAATGGATGGGAGACTGGGCCTGGGTGCTCTCTGTCGTGGGAAGACAGAATTAGAGAGAGGGGATCAGAGGGAGGCAGCTCAACGCCGATGTTGCCAAATCGTTGTCCTCCCATGCCAGGGCACTCTCCGGCCACAACCCCTCCCCTTCTAACTACCGCTTTCTCTTTCTGTTCATCCAGCAGAGCTTTAGCACTGCTTCTTTCAATTTCAACGGAAATGACAAGTGGAGGAAATCACTACACAAAGAATTAGAAAGTCAACAGGGGTCAGAGGAGTGACTACAGCTCAGGAAGAGATCACGTTCAGGATCTTTTTTAGAGTTATTTAGCCACCTTAAGCAGGACTGTAATGAATTTCACTGGTTATAATGAATTCTAATACACTAAGATAATGATCTCAGTGTCACGTGATTGCATACGGTGTATTGTGCAATCAACACCACTCTGGTTTTAGCATGCCAGCACAGCTCTCCTTCTCCGCAATTAAGGAACCGATTGTCCCTGGGGTGTTGCATGTCATACAGGCTCATTTATCACCTCCCGGTGTAGCATCGCTTTAAAAGTCCAATTCACACCTTCAGAATCTATCATCCTCACTATGAAGGCTTCGCAGGCCCAAAATATTCAAGGTTACACAGTCGCCAAGCGATCGGATGTGCACCTGCAATTCAGCCTCAATACCGGTATTCTTGGTGTGTGGGATGCAAGAACATTTTCACTACTGATGTGACTAATTAAGCTTTTTAAATATCAGCTGTTAATTTCAGCTTGTTCATTTACTGAATTTTTTTCAGCGTGCAGACAAGAGGAAGGAATGCCAATGGCGGATACGACGCCGAAATTCTCAAGCCCAGCCTGGCAAAACTCCAGCAGACAGGGTTCATTCCAAAACAAAAGTCATCTGGAGGTTATCTTGCAACCACTGGTGAATACTGAAGATGAAGAGTTTTCTTGTTTTTTCTGGGTTGGTTCTTCTGTTTAGCTTATCGAGCACTGCGCTGTGATCTGGCAACCAAGGTTGGGGGAGTGTGTGATTTGCATCTTGTTGAGCAAGTGAGGAGGCAGCATGTTGTGTTAATAAGCCAGAATGCTACTCAGTATGCTCTTCACATACTTTATTTTACTAAATAAATCTGTTTGACTCTACTTACAGCGTTAGTGCAGTCGTAGCTGCTGTTCAACAGGATTCTGCAGGGACCAGCTCATAAAAACAAGCATCATTTTGATTTCCACTATGGACAATGTGTTTGATACAAGTGTTCTTGAAAAGGGCATTTAACTTTCCAGCTCACTCATCGCTCTAGATAAAGAAGAATAAATGTATACATTTAAATTGTGAATGTCCTTTTTCCTACCTAATTCCTAGTAAAGGCCTAGTAAAGTAAAGGCTCAGAAAAAGAACACGAATTGTTAAGAGACCCATTTTGTCTCCACTTCCTGTCTTAAGGTCAGCTAGAAAAAGGGAAAAGAGTTTCATGCACACAGATACAGTGTGTAAATAAACTGCTAAAAACCAAGCAGAGTGCTGTTAAGCATGCATAAGCCCTTTGAATTAGTCTTCCTGATCTGCCTTGGATGGCAGCCGTTCGCACAGGCAGAATGCGATATGAGGGCATATCACCACAACACAGACTGTTCCCTTATGTCAACTCTTACTCTCCACACAAAAACCCAACTTTTCCATTATTCGCTCATTATTCCACACCACCAGTAACATGCAAACTCCAACATGGAAATAATACTGTCGCTGGGCTGTGGCTGAATGACTTTCAAGCGTTGCTCAGGGTGGAGTGATGATCTGCTGTTATCAAGACATCCTGCCCCTTCAGTGTTTGTCTACGATGTTACAACAGTAAATTTCCTCTGAGACAGAGCTCCTCTACTCTGCCCATTCTGTTCACCACCCGACAGCATGTAAATGGCTTCAGGATTCATTAGACATTGCGTCTCATAAACCAAACTGCTGTCTTTTTACAGTTGACTTACCATTGATGGTGCAGCATTAAAAACATCCAGTAAACCCTCCTCATAAATATAAAACAAAAGGGGGAAAGTGGTAGCAGATATTGAACACAATGGAGGTACTGTTAAAATAAAATATCCAGACCTTCTTCCCGTGTATTTGTCAGGCTTATAAATAAAACTGAATATTGGCACTTGAATTTATGTTACCCTGCAGTGGTTCCAACAACAAACCCAGACTGGCTTACAATAAATCCAAATGAGTCAGTGCTCCTGAGTGGAGACAGTGTTGGATTGAAGCGTCTCCCGGCACTGTTGCAGCAGGGACAAGAGGGGAGTAGGAGGAAGAACAGACCGGCCGAGTTCAGAGCAGAGGACGACCCGTGTTTCGCCCACTGTGGTGCTGATGCTGGCAGACAGATGGGGTTGCCACGTTGCCCGATGTGTGTCAACGACACTTGCGGGTGTGTGGTATGGGAAGCTGGTATGTGATGTTTGTCTACAGCTTGGGGGCTGAAGAGTCACACACACAAATATTTGGGTCAGTCTCTGTGTGAATCTATCTGTGTTTGTGTGCTTATGCTTCTATGTATGCATCTAGTGTGTGTGCATTTTGAACATGTGGCCTTTGCATGTCTGTGTCCTCATGAGTGTGTGTGTGTGTGTGTGTGTAAATCATGGCCTGCTACAGGGCCATGACACAGCTTGTCATCTTGTCACAGAAAGAGCCCGGCCACCCTGAGAAAATAGCTGCGGGAGAAGAAACAAGATGTCATGGTTTAGCAAATATTTACTCCCTGTGCTATCGGTCAGATGAAGACTTAAAGAGGGAAAGGAAGAAAGAGTGTTTCTTTTCAACTTTCTGCTTACCTTGCACTTTAACCATTTAAAAAGACTGACATTCTGTGCAATGTGTCAGACGTGAGGCATAATTAAAGTGTATCTAGAGTGGCGATCCATTGAAATGATAGCAGACAATCTTGCAGCCAGCAGGTGCTATGGTCAAAGCAATTGACCTGAGATTATTGAGGTGTGATACAGCAAGGGGCCGACAGCCCGCTGGAAGAAGAAAAGGTCCCCAGCAGAGACAGATTGTCGTCCTGTTAGTGTTTACTGTGTTCATTAAAAAAAGGCCTCTCTTCACGGTCTATTGGTGATAAAGCAACATGGGCAACAAGATGTGTGTGTGTGTGTGTGTGTGTGTGTGTGTGTGTGTGTGAGTGTGTTGGGGGTTGGGGGCATGACTGGGCAGAGAGAAAGAGTGAAAACAACTGAGAGAAGAAGACTTGTTTATTCTCACACAGTGTCATCATCTGTGAATGTGTGGTTGTCAGCTTCTGTGTCTGTGAGGGAAAATCAGGCTTTGAATTTGAGCACATGAAGCAGTTAGCAGGGGTTGATCATAACGTATTGGCCAGAATATAACATGTTTTTTTTTCTTTCTAGAAATTAAATTTGGAAAAAACTGGTGATCATATGACATTTAACGACAAGACAACAGCAGATGTTCTCTTGTGTTGTCTGAGAGTCGTTGTTATGGGCTAAAAATGGGTTTGTAGAATTCATGTTCAAACTGTCCATCTACAGTGTGTTTAAAGCAGAACCAAAAGTACAATTTTCCCCTTCAGGAGTAATCTGCTGGTTCAAAAGATGTGTTTTTCTAATGAGTTGAAAGCGCCTCCCAACTCCTTCAGAAACAACTTCGGAATTGGACCATTACTGAGTCATCTGTCAAGCAGCCGAAGAGGTTGGTGTCACAAAATGTCACGTTAGCAGATGGTGAGCCAAAAGAGTCTGATGACAGACTGAAAAATGCTAACAGTCTCTCCATGGTCCCAAAACCAACCAGGTCTAAGACCTTGAAAGAGGAATGTGTGAGTATGTGACTGAGAAAACAAATGCCTTGCCGTTATTGACCAGAACGCTTTGAAAAGGACCAAACGGCTCAATCCAACGCTGATTCCCTTTGATGAGATAAAATCAAATCAATAATACCAGTAGGCTACAGTTTTTTTTGTGTTTATTGTATATTAGTTACTAGTAGCCATTTTTACATGTTTGTTGTCTGTCAGATTATATGTTAAAGCACCGTCAGATCACGGCAAATTCCTTGTAATGTATGTTACTTGGCAATAAACAGTTTCTGATTCTGATTCTGATAAAGCAATTGCTTTATATTTATTTGTGATTTTATTTTAATAGATTTTCTGAATTTTGCTGTAATTGTTACAAGATACTGAGTAGGATTTTTTCTTGTAAAAAACAATACTTTTATTTACATTCGCAGTTTCTCACAAAACTGCATTGAGGCCTAACAAAAGTGTCAAATGCATTTCTTTCTTATTAAAGTACTTATTAAAGGCCATAACTCTTACCGTAACACTCCTGATAGGGCTCCAGGTGGGGCTAGTTTTATTTGTATACATACATAAAGTTTAGTAAGTTATGATGTATGTAGATAATCGAGAAATCATGATAATGTTTTGCCCACGGCACATGATAATAACTAACCCCAGGTTTTGATGTTACCGGTAGTGAAGGCTTTTTTCACACTAGTGCAGCGATTCAAATGTTTGGACAGAGGTGCCAGGTTTGTGCCGAGCTGCACTGAGAGGTGGATCCAGCCTGAGGCAGACTTTGGTGAGGATGCTGAAGGTGTGAGCGACAGACTACATTACTCTTACAGACATGACCTCTGTGCCTCGGCTGCCCGACGCACCCCTCCTCTTGGCAGTGTGGCACGGCCATGTCCGTTCATAGGACATGCCACACACACACACACAGTCAAGCCCAAAGCAGCTGCCAAAAACATGGCGGCGGAAGAAGAGGGAGGAGATGACAGCAGAAGAAGGGAGTAAAGGACAATTCAACTCTTCATCGTCTGTCTGTCAAACTTCCTCCCACCCCCTCCAGACTGTTTACTCTCACCACGACCAAACAACCCCTTAAAGCCTCTGCCCCTCCCCTTCACCATGACCTTCTCTCAAGCCACCCTCTCCACAGCGAGGCAGATGTGTAGTTTCACAACAGGGACAGCTTTCTCACTGTAACCAAAGCACTTTAATGGAATTCACTACGACCAGCTACTCTGGCTGGATTGCCAGTGCAATGCATGGCAGTAAATCACATTCATTGTCTACGTACTTGTGCAGTGACTGATGGGAAAGTCATAGGGAAGGAGTGGTCAGCCTTGTCATGGCCCAGAGGAAATGATTTTTGTCCAGACTGGGTTCTTGCTTGAGAGGGGAAAAGCACGCAGCAGTCAGTCTGTCTGAGATTTGAAAATCTCCCAAATTCCTAAATTTGTGAACAGATTATCACAGAAATATGTGATACTTTCAGCAAGGGTCACACAGCAATGTAAAGAGAAGTATCATTTTTAGTATGACATTTATTCTGATCCATATGCCTTAACAGAACTCAGCACTGCCAACGTAACACTGACGTCACCACGGATCCACTACAAAACCCCTATGGTCTTCCTGCTGCTGACCTATCTCCTCATATTAAATGATATCTGCTGTAGCATGCTGCTCTCAGAAGAACCAGCTGGCAGCTAAGCCAAAACCCACAGTGCTCCAATGTTTATCATAGTTTTCAGCATAAATGTGGCCAAATCCCCTCGACCCCTCCTTGAAAGTCAAAACCAATTCTGCATTCTACAGTAGCACTCATCCTCTGAGACAGACGATAAATCACGGCAGTGAAGCATGCAGTACAACAAAGGACTGCAGTGCTGCACTTTAACCCAACCCAGTCACAAAGCGGCTGGTGTTGCTGCAGCTGCCCCCCCCCCCCAACTCTCCCTCGCGTTGATTACAGGCAGAGAAACTTGTGGGCTAGAGCTTGATCATCATCTCCTGCAATGGCCAAACTTCCCTCCTTCCCTCTTTTCCTCCTCCTCCTTCACTCTCTCCTCCATCCTTTCCACCTCTAAAGCCCTTTACTCCCCTCCATTACACTAATAAGGCTAATCACCCCTCCGGCTGGTGAAGCCATGGGCCTGGGAGAACATGTCAGCAAGGGGAGATCAATGGACTACATCAAAGGGCTGGAGCAGCACACAAACCACCCCAGCACAGGGCCCGAGAGATAAGGCTGCTGCTCCCTTACATTTTTCATGAGATTATCCACTACTGTTCTGTTCTTGCCTGTGGTTTGAGTACAGGGTGCTTTTAATGAGCTGGGCAGCACCAGATACTAACGCCGACAGCGATTTACAACAGCTTGGAACCACATGCGTGCAAACACGATAACGCACACGTGCATTGGATGTGGGCATGCACGTGTAGCCCCACAACCACCAGTGCATGTACGGTTGATACGTCATGATTGAGTATCTTCACACAATCCCACAAACACCCACGCAGGCACTGCCGTGTAGTTATTTCTACAGATGCATTAGAGGTTCATCCATAATAGATTAGTTGCTAATTAGGGGATAGTTTGCTGGTTCTAAAGTAGTGTTGAGGGCAGAGAGAAGAGTTGGAGTAGATCGCTGTGCCAGCTAGCTCAGCAGCCCACTTTCAGCTCCATCTTCCTCACTTTGCTCTTCCTGAATGCCAAACAGGCGTTTTGTGATCCAAGGGTGCTAACTCAGCCTCCTCGGAGCAGCCGGCTGGCTGAGGAGGTTGTGAGCAGAGGGCCCTGAAGAAGGAGGATGTGAACTAGAGGCTGGTTTCCTCCAGTTAAGGAGGAGGAATGAGGGGATAAAAGAAACGCTTAAGCTCTCGCTCAGCAAAGTCTCGAAGAGAAGCAGGGATGAATATGTATGAGGAGATTTGTAAGGGAGGTGACCTTTAAGTCCGACTAAGGTGTTTATGAGCTGATACTGGCTAAAATGGGCTGGGACGCATGGCCTTCACATTGCACACGGCATTTTCTTTGGTATTGGACAAAATAACAGCTAATCGACAGAAGAGGCTGGCTTATGGCAAGTCGCAAAGTATTTTGTACAGCTTTTATGCTGAATGATGCGACACTGCTCTGTCTCGACAGTCTATCACTTCAGCCTGAAGCAACTAAACTTTTGAAAGTAGTCTTCAGAGTACTGTACATGAAGTATGTGACTAGCACACTGATCTCTCAATCAATTACACCTGTCTGCCGAAGAACACAGACGACGGTAAAGATAAAAACTGAGAGAAAATCTGTTTCTCCCCAAAAACGTCTCTACTAGAACAAGCTGATCTGGCTCGCAGCAGAGGTATTGACTCACTCAAAACAACATTTATCATCATAACAAAATAAAATAAAACTTGAACAAAGGGAAGCCATAACGTTATGTGATTTTCTTTCTAATTAAATGGACTCTGGGAGACATAAAGAGCTGCATGTAATGTATTCTCTGTAACACACCAGATTTGACTAAACATATTTCTTTCCAGAGAATAGAGCCAATACAAAGACAGAATAGAGACAAAACAGTTCAATTTGAAAAAACATTATAGTTTCAAACAACCTTACTTAACTACATATCAAACCTTATGTGGTACTTGATAGGAAATGGCCACAAATGAGCTGCATTACATTAAGTGCATTTATGAATATGCTATATTAGAAAATGTTGATATTTATGTTCATATTTGGGCATATGGCATGGTTCAACAGCGTAGACGGCGTAGAGGCAGCTTAATTTAAACAAACAAACTTATCTGCAGCGGAAAGAAAAATATAAATGACACTTATGAAACATAAACCCGCAGTTGCAGCAGCAGAGGGAGAATGAATGCCACTGTTCAACTTTCCTTTCCTGTAATGTTTTATTTTTATTTCTTAACAATCCCGCGGCATCACTAAGAGAGCCAAGCTTTTATACTCCACTATAGGACATTTCTAACCGTCTCCCACACACTTCCTTTTTCAGTCGTTTGATTTTCCACGACTGATACGCACACGCAATTAATAGACGCATTTTAATTGAGATCCTCGCCTACACTGTAAAATAAAACATGAATAGTTATTCGTCAAATCCTTCTGCATTTTAATAAAAGGTGAGCACGTATTGCTACAACACAATCCGTGTCAATACACACTGGCTGCTGTTAAGGTGGAATAGCTGCTGGGTGAACTTGACAAAGGAACTGCATAAAAATCACACAGAATATATTCAGCAGAGCCTAAAGGCATTTTCTAACAATACTACACACTGTTTGGAGAGAGAAAACTCATTTAGCAGTGAATCGTCACCAGGTGAGACATGACAATTTTTCTAGCTGTCTTTTACTCTCTCCACCACTTCCCATAATGAGGGACACTTGTCCTTTTAAACATGTATGCATATATGGACCAGGACAGCTCCCTCAGTATTTCTTGTGTGGTGCTCGTCTTAAACACTGGTTTCTCAGTCACTTATAGAATATTTTAGGCTTCGTACCCAGCTGGATGTCTCGTCCTGCCGATCACAGAATATCAGGTCTGTCAGGCTGCTCTGCAGTTTCAAACTCCAGAGCTGTCTCTCTCAGTAAGACCTAAACTGAGCAGCTCGACGTTAGTGGGGATCAGTGTGTGGAGTCCCAACACACTATTCCACACTAAATGTTGTACGGTGAAAAAAGAATTGTTCTGGGGCTGAAGGTGTGTCTTGTGACCACACCAAAGTGTGATGTGAGTGTGGGATGGAGCTGGGCAAAGATTCTGCCTTCTTGGCCAGGTCTTTAAGCTAACCTAGCTCCATTATAAAACTGAAACTGTCTTATATAAACATCAGTAGCAGCATGAGGTTGGGCATTAAATGTGAGGAGATAAACTGTAAAAGACACTGTGACATTTACTGCATTATGGGGAGCTTTGCATTTTTATGGCATGATAGACAACTGAGATGAAACAAAGGGCTAAAGAGCAAAGCGTCTCAGACGGTGTCTTTCAAATGTCAAATAGCAATAACACAGCAATGATACAGTTCAAATGTCTTGAAGGAAGAACATGTTCTGCTTTAATATCACAAGAGAACATATAACAATATTAGGGCCACTATCAATCACACATTACAAGAGATCATATAGTAGTTATCAATGATTTGTCTGACCCATATACATCACTAGAAGCAGATTAAACTATGTGGTAGAATTAAACATAGTATGTGGCTCTAGTCTGATTTCCTTACCTCCTCTCTTGCTCTCTCACACACACACACACACACACACACACACACACGCACGCACACACACACACGCACGCACACACACGCACGCACGCACGCACGCACGCACGCACGCACGCACGCACGCACGCACGCACGCACACACGCACACACGCACACACACACACACACACACACACACAGACTGCAATATGCTTTGGGCCTCATCATCACCACAATACCTTAAAAGGTAATGCCTTCTCTATGATGTCTCCTCTACTCAGCCCTGTATATCTGTGATTTTCAGCAACTGGTTTTATGTGAAAATGGAGCCTGTCAAATCAGTGCTTCATACCCAGTCTTCCCTCCTCCCCTGGAGGATCTGTGCCTGGAAACGAAAAACAAGCTCCGACCTTTGGTCAGGACAGACTAATTTATCGAACATACAAGACAACAATATCACATGTACATGGAAAGATACACGCAACCAGCTGCATGCACCTGCGTACGAAGACGAGCACAACCTCAAAGCTGTCTCCTCGAGTGAGCCGTGCAGCTCGCTGTTTGTGGTAATTGAAAAACATTTCTCGTAGTGGGGATCGAATCCCAACTCATTTTCTGTGACTTAAGTTGAATGTGAATCTATTATTTTCTCACTCTGGATGCATGACCTACTTATTCACACACACAGACACAACTACACTTCTAACTGCCACTACAGTAAGGCGCGGCCTTACTGTGTGTGTGTGTGTGTGTGTGTGTGTGTGTGTGTGTGTGTGTGTGTGTGCATGTGTGTGTTACCTGTAGAGTGATGTTTTCCCATCTGTGAAAAGGGAGAACAAGTACATGCATGCCACCCCCATTTCTCAGTGCTCTCTGGGAGGTATGCAGCTGCTGCTGCAAGGCCTCTCCTGGGACTAATACACATGCACACATACATATATGAGGGTGCAAAATGAGTGCCGAATACTGTCATCAAAGCTTTCTTGCTTGCCTGTCACCCACATTTTTCTTCACTCACTAACAATCGCTATGATGAATTTAGGGCTTCCTTATGACTGACAAAGAAAGAAAGTGAGACTTTTTCTTTGACCTCGGAATCCAAAATGAGCCCTAGAACACCGTTTATGTAGTCTGTAATATAAAACATCATTAACCATGATAGAGTTATCTAATTTAGGGTAAATGTTTAATTAAAAAAAAATCAATCTGCAGGTAAAATCCCCTCATCGCTGATTCGACAGAAAAGAGGGCGATTAATGCACATTAAAGTTGATAAGCACATTCTGTGCATGTGACAGCATGTGACACTGACAGTCCTGCTTAATTTAATTCTCGTCATCTGAGCACTGTGTATTTGACAAGTAAAAGAGAGAGAGACTGTGTGAATGTACGGTATCTATGTGTATGGCACAGATGCTCCGCACTCTCTTTTATTGTGATTGCTACCTGCAGCTCCACACTCCTGCACCCTCTCATTTCCTCCTATCTCTATCCCCTTTTCACTCCCCACCCCCACAGCCCCTCATATCCCCCTCCTCCCTCTCTCTAAGCAGTGGTCCGTGACATTATCCATCCAGTACAACTCTCCCCACAGGAGAGCCATATCGGCTGCCTGTCTCCACAGGGACTCCATTACTTTTTGGCTGAATGTCTCCTACAAATGGAGAAATGACAAGAACAAAATGTGTGGTGTCTATTTGTACTAAGCAAAAAGAGTACTGTCATGGCTGACTAAACACTCACACTCACCGCATAACTAACAAGCAATGAACCCTGCAAATTCACAAATTTGCCGCCAAACACTTGCAGGTCTCTGTGCACTTTTATTGTTTTGGCAGCATCACCAGAGGGAATGACAATGGCTGCATAAAGAGGTTACAGTCAACGGACATCTGGCCAGAGGTCATTCCTGTTGACTAGGCCCAGAACAACCTCCAAACTCCAACCTTCACAGCAGTGGAATAATGTTGTCTTCTGGCTGTGGGGCTGACAAAAGCAGACATGCGGTATGGGGGGCTAAAACAGACCAGAAAGAAGTGATGGTCAAGTGTGGGTTCCCTGTGGAGGCAGCAGCAGCCTTAGTGGATGATGTCAGGGTGGACCACCCAGAGTTTTCTGAAGAGATATTTAGAAGGCTGGATTTGGATTTGCCATGTCATGTGTTAACAAAAAATGAGATGTAGCAAAGTGGAAGGAGCAGAGGCAAACTGTGATAGGCTGAGACACCTGTCAGTCAAACAAAGACGCTCCAAAACTTCTCTTTTTCCCACCCTAAACCCAATGGTGGAAATGCAAACTGCACAATGCAAACCCACAGAATATATCACATAATACTCCAATCAAGATCGCAGGGTTTCCAATGATAAGAAAATATAATGTGTTGCATTATTGGGTTTTAAAATGATGCATATGTTGTTGTCAAGACTATTTATTTTTGATGATGGACTTTTAGTGGAGACATAGAAATCATGGCACCTTGTATTTGAGGATTTGGGACAGTGAGGATTTTAAAAGTGCTTTTGGATGAAGGACCTTCAGTCAAAATGGTTACTTGAGTTGGAATTTACAAGCCACTATGAAGATATTGGCAAAAAAATTGTTTCTAAAATGTCCCCAGCATCCTTAAACTGCAATACAAGCTGTGCTGGTATAAAATCAGTACAGTATATAGAGAGAACATTATGGC
Organism: Enoplosus armatus; assembly: GCF_043641665.1. Classification (NCBI taxonomy): domain Eukaryota; kingdom Metazoa; phylum Chordata; class Actinopteri; order Centrarchiformes; family Enoplosidae; genus Enoplosus; species Enoplosus armatus. The sequence continues at coordinate 21,832,208 of NC_092182.1, read as the reverse complement.
CAGCCTTTCAGCGTCTCTACAAATGAAAGTTCAACTGTAAAAAGGTGCATAAGTCTTTGCAGCATAGCTGCATATTTGTGGTCTGTATATTCACACCATGCCAATCTGCACCTCCCAAAAAGCATGACTTTCCTACCTGGACAAGCCGGTCTGGAGTCTGAGCTATTTTCGTGCTTCTGTAATTTGTACATACATACATTGGTAGATATTAGATGAGTAATGTGACTGGGTGAAGAGTTAATTATTAATCATAACACCTTCCCTTACAACTTGATTTTGCAAATCATGGTTCGAGAAGTTAACCCTTAACATCTGCTCAAAGAAAAAACACGCTAAAGGACAAGTGACATTAACACTAACTGACAACAGTCATTTTTCTGGAAGCCAATCATTACAGGACATTTAAGGGTTTAAGGCATTTCCGCAGCGGCTTCAGCACTCAGCCATGGTGGTTGCAGTATAATGTTGATGGATGGCTCACTGTCCCCATGGTGGTTGTGATGCAGGCCAGGGTTAAAACCTGTTGTCTCTGAGTTGACCAACACATTCTTCACCATCTGATTCATCACAGCCAGAGGATGCGTTGGATTTCACACAGTGCACACAGTTTCTCCATATAGCAGATGTCTGTGGAGACAGTGAGACTCACTCCATCTGCCACAATAAATAGGATCTACTGTAGGGATGAATGTCTGTGTGTGTATATGGACGTACGAACAGGTTTTATTCTAGTCCATTTGATTTTATACAACCTGATGGATGGAATGTGCACACGTCTGTATGAGCGTTTTTGCAACCTTATGGTTTCCATCCGAGTAAGACTTTCAGCATAATAATGACTGACGCCTCAACCCTGAATCTAAAGGCTGCATGTCAGACTGTGTGATGGTTCATTTTTTTTTTTGTGAAAGCTTCCCTATGATCTTGCTCCCCAGTGACAGTACTGTCCCTCGTGCCGTGGCATGTCTCGGCTGTCGAGGAGGATTGGAGCCTAATGGGTGCCCCTGTCACCTGCCTGCTGCTGTTTCTACTCTGCGATTGCCCATCTGGCGAATGTGATGAAACAATGACGGCATAGATCAAAATCAGTTGGGACCAGTTAACCACAAAGAGAATCACATCCACTATCGTCTCCCGTTCTGAGAGAAAAACAAGTTCTCTTGGCACATTTTCAAAGAGTGTGGTCAAAGATGAACAATGTGTGAAAGTAAATAGCTGATTTGTACTAAAGGTGCAGTATGAAGGTAAAAAAGTACCAGCTGGTTTAACAGTGATTCATTTCATTTGGAGGCATGTGTACATCACAGAGCGTGCACATAAAAAAAATGTGCCAGTTACAAGTTTGAGACTGCATATGAAAAAACAAATGCATGGGAGATGAGCTCTGCAGTTGCCCACCCCCAGATTCCCCTTCTTCCTCCCAGAAAGAGCGAGAGAATACAGAGTCAACTTTAAGTAGGTCAGTTTTTTTTCTGGAGAATATGAAGTGATGAACTTACAAGAGCCATGTTGTGAGATAGTTGGGAGGAGGACAGCACAGGCATATTGATCATCCCTCTGTGTCACTTTGAATGTGATCCTCAGTGATTTACATGGAAAACCAGGCTTATGTGTTTTCATGTGACTCAGACTCCAGAGGCAGAGGGACAATGATAGCATTTTCAATAACAGAGGTTTTGGAGTCTTTAACACAGAAAAGCCCTGCGGCTGAGAAAGAGCATTCCTCAGAGCACCCGGGGGACCGAGTCCTTATTGGCTGGTTTATGAAAAAAGCCCAGAATCTGCTTTATGACTGTTCTCTCTAACCAGGTTAATACCGCCTTGACTGATGCCAGCAATTAAAGCCATATCTAACATATATTATTACATAGTGGCGACCTCTCCCCGGCCCCCTACACGTCGCATCTGTGATTCAGTATTGCTGCAACAGATGTAACTGATGTAGAATGACTGTTATCTGTCCAGACAACTAGCACTTTAAGGGCAGACGGGTCACCGGCATCTACAGAAGCGTCATCTGCACACTGTAGCCTGGAGGAAAGGCTGCAACAGAGCTCGGTATGAAGCCCGATCATCTTGTACTGAGGCTCTATTCAATTCATTTGATCTAGCTGAGGATAGGTTATTGTCGTATACATGAATTGGGTCATATTTTTTGAAATACAGAACTGAAGAACACAACAGAAGTGTTACCAAGTTATAAAGGAGGGGTTAGAGGAAAAAAGAAAGAGTGCGTCACACTTAGAGGACCATACAGGGGTTTTGGCTAACCACGAATTATGTACAGTTTGCATTTTTTCTGACCATTTTCTAATGCATCCTGTGCAGATATATTAGCTAATTGCCCAAGGTGACGCCTTCAAACAGTTTTTGACTACGACCAATAGTCAAACCCGAAGAGATTAAATTTACAATCATAAAACACAAGCAAGTCTTCGCACTCTGGAAATGTTTTTCATTTGTTTCTTGATAAATTGCTTAAACGATTATCAAAACTGTTGTCGTTCAACTTTCTGTTAATCAGCTAATCCACGGGTTCCCAATCTTTTTTGCGAGCTAAAAGTAATGTTAAAAGGTAAATGATGGACTGCTTACCATGATAGTAATTGCCTACTCCAATTAAAAATCTCCATACTGTTGTTGGGGTCATGACCTGGAGTAATCAGGAAAAATTAAACACTGAATGCGTCAAGTTCAAGATAATTACAGCAAAATTGCTTTTAAAGTCATAAAATTAAATAATCAGCTTTTTTGCCGAATCAAAATTGTTTTCCTCGTGGTGCGATGGCAAATGTTTCATGGCTCGCAGGTTGGGAACCTCTGAGCTACTCGATTTGTGGCGGAATTGTTTGATATTTGGATTTATTTCCTACAGTTCCAGACATCCGTCGGTTCCAACCAACTCCATACAATATATAAATCAGGCGGTTGGGAGAAAATACCTTTTTGCTGTGATGTACACTGTGTGTGATTTGTAGTAAATGGGCTAAGACATGCAAAACCACAGGTATGGTCCTTTCAGTTCTTTTCATTCAACACCAAGGTTTTCATTGTGCTCATGCAAGCGGTCTTGATAAACACCAACATAATCCCTGTCATGTAATACCAAAGAATAGTTCACTATTGATAGTCAGTGATGCTGTTGGTGAGGGAGTGAGGGTGGGAGTGAGTGAGTGAATGAAGAAGTGCAGGCATCAGCATTAAATACAGAGGAGGAATGAGAGAAGCAGGCAAAAGGAAGTGAGGGAGACAGCTAACAGGGAGCGACAGCACATACGCCTGCTGCTCAGAGCTCAGTCCATTGAAAAAGATATATCTTTCTTTCAGACGGAAGCTGCAGGATGCCAGCCTTGTTAGCCAGACAGGCAGCAGCCTGCATCTCAGCAGCCCCTGTTGCATATTCATTCAGTCTGATTAACGGATCCTAATTCCGTGGGTGTTGTGTCTCTTGATATGTTCGGAGACTTTCTTACCGTTGTACCGAGATGCAAGGATGTGCATCTGGTTTGTTCAAGGAGCCAAGGGAGGCTAAATCCACATTCTACACTCGCAGCTAATCACAAAATCAATGGGGTTTTCCTGCACACACACGCTTGAAGAACTTTCTGCAATTCCAATTGAGATTATTTATAATTCTAATATCATTACAGCCTGCAGTGTTTTCACCTCAAAGAAAACTTCTTAGGCTCATTACACTAAGTTTTACAAAGCTCCCAGCGATCACACAACACCAGAGTCTTTGTTCAATTTTAATGCCTCATATACAGTATTTCTTTTTGAATAGTCTGAATTATTGCTCGTGATTTTTTGTGAGAAACATTGACGTTTTAACTAAGATTAAGGTTTTGTAAATGATTTAAGGATACTTTAGCTTTAGCCCTGTGAACTGATGTTAACGGCCTCCCTATCTCATTGAGAAAACTACCCCAAAAGCATCCGTGAGAAATCTGATTAATTAAAAGGGTGTGATTTGTTTAATTACTATATTACTATCAAACCAGACTACAACATTTCAGTGTATCGTTTTCAATATTTTAAGCACTCCAGCAGGAATCATATTGGCTAAGCAGCTATACAGTAATATGTTGCTACACTTTCATTGTCATTCCCAACTCAGAAATAAGACCAGTTAATCAGAGATGAGTGAGCCAGAAAAAAAAGATGCATTTTCAAAACAATAATGTCCGCACTGTCTTTGTACTCTACACCAAGTTTAAACCAAACACCAGTCCTTACAAACAGCTAAAAAGCAGCTTACACTGTGCCTGAGCATTAAAGCCAATTAGTAAGATAAAAATTCTCTGCTGGGGGGGGGGGGCCTAGGCCAGACTCCTGCAGATGTGTTTGGGGAGTGTTGGTGCACTGCACAACAATCTCCTCTCAGTTTACCTCTCAGCTGCACCAGCAGCAGCTAACTTGCCTGCAAAGAGCTCCACTCCTTCAAGTCTTGTCCCAGCTGCGTTATCATCAGCACATCTAATTAGTGTCAAAAGCAGTTTAATCACAGTTTGGCTCAAAGTTTGTTCACCAATACTTGTAACCTGTCACACTCTGCCCTCTCCCTCCGAGTCCCTTTTTGTGTGTGTGTGTAAGACTGTGTTGCGCAAGTGACCCTGTGACAGGAACAAAGATTCTTCTGGGCATGAAACCAACTCTCTCCTTATTGCTGCTGGTGCATCTACAGGTTTGAGCCTGCTCCTTGAGCCTATGCCAAGGTTGTGCTTGAACGTAGCATGAGGATGTCGCAGTTGAATCAGATGCAGCTACACATTTAAAGCCAGCAGCCGTCTTTTGTACAATGCCCAGCGTCACGAGGCACATCAACAACCTGAGAGGAGCTCGCAGCCTGCCAGGCTTCAGAGCTGGAACCTGGGCATGGCAGGCGTGTCAGGAAGGCAGCTGATGGCTGTGCCGTTGTTTCAGGCATGTGGCGCCTGGCAGACCTTATCCAGGTACTCTGTCACTCTTTCGTACTGTGCGCTGCACAAGCATCAGCACCTTCCAAAACAGACAACAATGCTAAGCAGTCAGGCTCTCTTTAAGACTCCCGGAGGTGGCAGGGTGGTGGAGGGGTACTTGTTTATTTAACCGAGCACCGTTTTTCCATCTGAAAAGGTAAACAATGGCTATGCTTCACTAGGGAGTGGCAAAGAGTGTATAAAAAGAAGGAGATATAAAGAGAAAAGGGAACGAGAGGGAATGAGAGACACAAAAAGAGAGAGAGCGCAGGAGAAAAGAGGAGGAGTGGATGTCACTAAAGGACACAGAGTGAGTGACAAAACCTTATTGGATTTATTTGTCTTGCTCGGCTTCTCAGATAAATCTCATTTATTGTAGCTGACAGCAAGGGAAGTGCACATCAAAGAGGAGCCCAATACAGACAAATGTCTTTTTCTTTATAATGAACGAGAAGTATGTCCTCTTGTGGAAACGCCGAAGCCAAACAGATATAGCACAAAGACAGCAAATTCACAAAAAACAGACAAGCCAGTTCTTATCACTTTAAAGGGAATTTAACTAATTAATATTCTATTTTTACAGGAGCTGGAGAAAGAAACATGAGGAACTGCTACACAGAAAGCAAACCTTTTGCACCTTGACTGTGGATGTCATTGTTTGTGACACTTTCTGTCAATCAAAATGGCACCATATCTTTTTGTTGCATTGCATTCATATTTCCCAGATATTGACACCAAAGAATCTACTGTGTGAAAGATAAACTCTGGCTCAGAGTTCAGGTTGGGTTTCCTGTCTCAATAGTTCGATGGCTTCCAGGCTCAGGGGATAAACTGAAAACATTCTTTGTATGGATGGTTCAGCGATGGCATGCAAACACTTAAACCAAGATACATAAATTGCATTTGCATACTACCTACTCAACTCGGAACCATGAGAAGAATAAATAAACACTGTCAGGAGCTGGCTGATGAAGTATCGTCGAGTGAAAAGGCTGAAAAGAATGCTTAACAGCGACCAGAGGATCAAGCATTTGTAGCCAAATTATTTCAGTAAACCCTTTTGAAAGGGCCGTGAAAGAGAAACAACATCAGATGAAAAATAGAATATTGACACGGTATTTGGGAGACATCATCCCCAAACAGCTGGCAATGAACTAGCGTTTGTTTTCTGCCCTGCTCTGTGGCAGAGGAAGCAGATTGTCCTTGAGGACTCAACATAAATCAACAATCGGCAGCAGAAGCAAGCAGCCAGCCACTGGGTCTGCCAGGGAAAGCATAAACTTAATTAAGTCCCATCTTACAAGGTGTGTGTGCACTGGGAGGCCTGTAATGAAAGCCTAATGTAGGCCACAAATTGGTCCAACAAGCAGCTAAAACGGATGCCTGACAAGGCACTCATACAGCCCCAGAGGGGGACCAGAGGATCTCAAGGCTAATAGAGAGATTGGACATTAAGGGACATACTCCAAGATATTCTCTTAAACCCAAAGATGAGCTTTGGTATGAAGCTACGGCTAAAACTGATGCTATGAAGACCTTCAACCTAAACTGAAAGTGAATATAGACATTAGGGCTTGGCTATTTGGTTAAAAACAATAACCATATCACCGAGGCCTCATGATATTAATCATTTTCTGATATTGATATCAAAATATCTAAATCACATAAAATAGTAATTTATGTTCAGTACAATAAACTGTTTACTCTTTTGTTTACCATTACTCTACCAAAACTAAACTAAATCAAACATGATCATGACTACGACTGCAACTAATAATTATCTTATCACGATAACTATCAATCTATCAATCTGACTTTCTTTCTTCCAAAAGATATTCAATTTGATTCACTTTTTATCTATATAAATAAATAGTGCAAACTCAAATTTGATATGCTTGAAACAGACACTATGTGACACTTTGGCTTGATAAATGACTTAAACGATTAATTGATTATCAAAATTAGTTTTCTGTCAATCGACTAATCAATTATTCAGCACTAGATCATGTAATCAGGAGACAATTCCACTGAAAGTTGAATGATTATAGTGAACTGTCCTCCAGCCCTAACCCTGATATATCTACAGCGAAGTCATCCACACACCAAAACAGACAGCAAAGGACCTACATTTGATATTCATGTATTCTCTGCATGTATTCAGAGAATCACAGATTCAGACAGAGGAAATTATTTCAGTGTTGGCTGACTGATGATGGGTGGCAGAGATCTTTGCTACAAAGGTCGAATCCAGGTGTAGATAACACCACCTGTTTACACACCTCACCATCACCAGCACTTTGTAGCACCTTAACAACAACTAAACAGAGAGTCAGGATGTCCAGGCAATGACCAGTGTCGAGATAACTGGACTCTCATCTGGGTGGCCTGTGGACAAGGCAGGCAGAGCCATCTTTGTTGCACAGACCTCCTCCAGTAATCAGCCAGGCACCTTAAACAACTCACATCACCTCAAATTAACAAAGCTCAACATTTGCTTTCACCACCACCTCAGAACAAGCTGTGCGCTTAAGTCAGCTGGTGCCAATATTCAAACATTAGTTGAATTGTGCTGAATAAAAAATTTCAGTGGAATTCAAACACCGGATGAGAGCCGATGCGGATCATCACACAAACAAGCATAAGCAACAAGGGCAGGTCACGTCAGTGCCAGGCCCCAGGAATGCAGCCTTGCAACAATTAGTCGAGGAAAAGCAGCATCCAGACTTACTGCACAACAAAGTGTATGCCCCAGTGACACACAAGCACCAAACAACAACAACTTTCAGTAAAATACGCCGAGATAAACATGCAGTCTGGCTACGAACACACACAAACCAAGAAGACTATTTCACCCTTCTCAGTGCTATCAATTAAAAGTTCAGTGTTTTCAGCAAATGTTGCCCTCAATATGTCAGACTTATGTTCCTAAATGTACGATCAAAAGACAGCAGAGGGGGTGACTCAACCCCGGGAACATTACGATCCTCATGATTGGCCACATCACAAATACAAGCATCCACACAAAGGCTCTAATAACTTTCTGAAACTGGAGCTTTTAGCAACTTAAATTGGTAATTACTACAGTCATTGTGCTGTTGATGTGAATCTCTGCTGCTCAGGTAAAGTTCAATCCATCTGTCAACTGTTCGTATTAACTCAAAATCCAAAACCCCTGCCATTTATTGATTTACCAGGTAAGCTTTTCTTTTCCCTCATGTGTTTTGTGCAGCGTCTTGTGTAGTAGCAGTAAATATGTGTGCAGCAAAATTGAACAGTTTTCTTGAGCTTGAAAATTAAATCACAACATAATTTCATATTTGAGTTATGTATTATAATTAGTCATCATTCCACTTCAAATAAGTATAATGTTAGCATTTGAATTACAGTAAATTACTAAGCAGGCACCACAAAAGATCATCGCCGCAACCACAAAGTTGCTTTCAAAAGGATTTATTTGCTCCTCGTGGCTAATCTGGGCCGAGAAACACAGTGATAATCATTTTAGTTTAATTCTTCACATCCAGACACATCTCTTGAGACTCTTGCAGTAATGATGGCGGACAATGACATCATTTTGAATCAATAATTGTCCGATTGTACAATATTTCCTGATCAAACAGTCCCAGCCTCAGCAAACAGGGCTACTCGTATGTATGTACAGTTCATATTGAATATTAACTCATTTTGTATGTGCTGAAGCTTCAAATATAGTCCTCTCATATATTGCACATTGATGTTCTCATAATTATATATTATTTAAATTATTTCATAATACTGAATATACTTCTCACACATAATTACTTACATTAATATCTTAAACAGTTGAAATTGCATAATGCATATCCTATTTAATTAATTTTTACTTACATTTATAACAGTTTCAGCCGTCATCTTCTAATTAGCAAGAGATGTACACAGACAAAATTATGCAGGCAAGTAATTAACAGTTAAGAAATGTATAAAGATGCCTCAACAAGTTTCCTCTGACTTACACTTGCACTTTTAAACTCTGCGTTTTTTCTAATAAACGTTGGCAGCCTAAATTATGCTCATGTAAGTGTGATAAGGCTGCGGTTGCCATGGTAACAACACACTTCCTCAGATGTGGAACGGAAGGAAGAGGCACATCCCAGTGTATGATAGTAACCTCCTATGGTAACAGAAGTACAGCTAATGTAGAGGTTTAATAATACTGGCATGTTGATTAAACGTGTGTGGATAATGTGAGACACAGAAAGCTGGCACATGTTCAGTTAAATGATGATTTCAGAAATGGTAAAGAATCAGCTTTCTGGCTCTCATGTATTAAACCAATGCCCATGTTCAATGCAAATATTATGAGTTGTTGTGTATTTTATTGGGAATAGGTGTATTATTAATTAATTATAAATGTTATGCACTGTACCATCTAGCTTTAGAATTGTTTTTAGTAAGTAAGATTGTGCTACAGTACAAGTACAGTGTATATCTAATTGATACAGAAGATATTTATAAAAAATAAATAAAATATAAAAATAAATATTTTTTATACAATATTAAAAAAATCTGACTATGCCGTGTAGTAACAGTCCTTGTGTATTATTATAAGCACTGGAATCTTTTAAAAAGCATTGCTGGCATTTTAGTGTACCTTCTCTAATAGGCTGAGTGGTCTCTGCCAGTTACCATTGGCAACACGCTGTCTTGCACTCCGCTCCGTTTCATGAATATTGCCCAAAGTGTTTAGATTCTCTTTTTTCCCACCAAAACGACATCCATCCATAGCTATCTACCCACCTCTATTGCCGGATGAAGTCAAACGAAAACTAAAATAACTTGGAAAAGCTCCCTCGCTTCTCCCACCCCCACAAAAAAAGTTAAACGCACACGTTAAGGTGGAATTCCACAGGCTTCTTCAAGGTTTTTACGGTTACATTTATTTTTACTGGAATCAGTAGGGTAGCTTAAATGTATTCTGATGCCATGATTTTGGAAGGATTAAGAGATAGCCGAGGTGACAGGCCCAGGGAGGCAAAGAGAGGAAGAACCTGACCGTGAACTCGACTATCGTTCGCTATGAGATTGATAAGAGGCATTAAGGTGCCATCGCTTTGACAGGAGCTCTGAGCGGAGGCCAAGAGAGAAGGACCGCAGGAAATCCTGTTTGTAATCTGATGCCAGTTTCCTTCTCATCTCAGCTGAAACAGAGCAGAGGTACCCGTCCATCCTGGTTGTCAGATGGATGGGAGTCTCAGAGGAAAGATCGTTCACTGGCGGAGTCCTTTGCTTGCTACCTGCTGAGCAACACAGGCACCAGGTTATTAACACCCCCTCCTAAGAGCCCAATCAATTAAAAACTAGATGAATAAGAAAACCGGATTCATGCCTAATCGTGCGGGTCGGTGATGATAAACAGACATTTAATGCCCCCGTATGATGAGCTGGAGGTGAAGAGGAGATATCCTGCTCGGTGTCAGCAGGCTCTTATCAGGGCTGATTAGATTTAAAGCCAAAGGCAGCACACTCTGGAAAGTGCTGTTGACAAGTACCTTAATAGCTTCAACTGAGTACTTAGTCAGACCTGCTGGCCGAGAGAATGATTAGTGATGATGATGGTTTGCTGCCTGACATTGCAATAACTTTAGATGTAAGGGTAGGGTAGGGGATGCGGAGGAGCTTTATTAGAAATAAGAATGGGAGATCACACTATATCTGTAAGTGATTGGTGGCGACAGGACTCGGGGCTGAAAATTGAAGAGTATGCTCTTTGCAAAACACATTTATTAATAATTGATGGAAAAACCAAGAGTGTGTTTATAAAGGCAGAACCAACAGTGAATACACGGTTACATTTTAGAGGAAATAAAGTACTTAGGGAAAAGATTTGTGCAAAGTAGTTCCTGGGCTCAGTGAAACAGCCTGTATCTGCACACTGTACACTGAAGAACTGTCTAGATTCAGTTGTGTCAGAGTGGTCTTTTCTCAGTGATGTCTCAATGGTGAAGGTATTTGCCACTCAAGTCTATTTCTACTTTATCTCCTGCACTTACACATATGTTTTATAATCTACACATAACATCTATTGCGTGTCTGTCCATCCTGGGAGAGGGATGCCTCCTCTGTTGCTCTTCCTCTCATTCGAATCGAGGGTCTGAGGACAGAGAGTGTTGTATGCTGTGCAGATTGTAAAGCCCGTTAAGACAAATTGTGATTTGTGATATTGAGCTATAGAAATAAAATTGACTTGACTTGACAAGAAACAACAAAGTCAACACAAGCATCCCTCTGTAATTTGTATAGACATAATGCATGTCCGGAATGAGTTTAGCATGCATGGTGTCAACATTAGTTGTCCTTCTGTGTTCTGCTAGTGTCACCACAGACTGGGATCTGTCTGTTTTCATATTGTGGCATTCATTTCCACAGCATTATACTTGATTCAGTGTAAGTGTGTAGTAAGATCCCAAATAAATCTGTTTTCTTGTACCAAAAGTTAAACTTTTCCTTGAATATCCCCCTGAAAAATAAAAAAACACTCTGCCTTAATTAAACTTGCTGACCGAAATAGTCTGTCACATCTGAACTCTAATGAAATGTTCCTGCTAAAATCTTGCCAAGGAAATGGGCCTTTTAGCAGGTTGTTTTTCAAGTACAATTATGGTAAGAAGAAATTTGGCTAAGCTGTGAGGCTAACCTTTGGATGGCCTATTCACAAATTATTTCTCAGACACGCTGTGCATTACTCAGCCTCGGGGCACCTGTAGTTTTACCAAAGAGGGAAATACCTATAGTCGATAGCAAAGTTAGTCACTGGGGCAACAGCAGACCTCAGCTGCACCTGTGCTATTCACAAGGAATTTAGCCCAGAAAGAATAACAACATCCATTTCTGGATCTTACATTCACATGAATGCATACACACACAAGTACACACTCAGACAAAAGGAGCTGTCAGCCTGACAAGTCTTCACTGGCACAGTTCCCATATGCCCAGCAGTCTCCATAGGAGGATTTTTGCCTCTGGCCAGCTCAACATGGACAAGGGGACTTCCTTTTTCTCCCCACACAGCCTGACGGTCGCTGCACGCCTTTGCCTAATGAGATTATGCCCAGCTCCTGGAACATCTACTCAAGAAGAGATGGGACCAATTAGTCTGCTGTCTGCCCCAAAGAGAGACAATCACCATGGCTCTGATGATGTTACTTGAGTGTGTCAGCCTCCAAAGTAATAACAAAGAGAAGAGAAGAGAGCTTGTTTACGTTGTGATTGGTCAGTGTGGTCAAGGTTACTGGGGAGAGAGCGCAGTCCTATTTCTACTGAAGTAATGAAAGGTTGTTTAGAGATACTCCACTGTAGAGCAGAGTCAAGAGGAATTAACAGTGTGTATATGTGTGGGGGGGTCCTTTCTTAGTCTTGAGGAGCATTCACATTTAAAAGTATGAAGTAGTACAGCGACAAGTCAGAAACAAGGGATCTTTTTCAATGCAGGTATTTCTGCATTTTTTTCAGCACCCGTCCACTAAGTCAGTATTCCCCAGAATATTTCAAAACCCTCATTAGGCCTGATGATGGTGAAGTGCCAGTGGGCTCATGCTAAAAGAAATGAGTGGTTAATTTAATAATTTAGGAAATACACTTATTTGCTGTCTTTCCAAGATCTAGATGAGAATAGTGACTCCACTCTCATGTAGTCAGGATACAATTACCTCAGTATACAGTGCTGGGTGGACGGATAAACTGTTCTTTAAGAAATTGTTACAGCAAATTCCACTAAAACCACAAATTACTGATTGTATACAGATTAACTCAGACACATTAGGCTATGTTAAGTAGTAAGCTTAAGAGGTGCTAGCAGGTAGATTTTTGGAGAGAGCCAGGCTAACTGTTCCCCCTTGCTTTCAGTCTTTATGCTAAGCTAAGCTAACCACCTCCTGACCCGACTTCAGCTCTATACTTAACGCACAGACATGAGTGGTATCAATCTTCTCATCTAACTGTCAGAGAGGAAGTGAACAAGTAGATTTTCCAAAATGTCCAACTATTCCTTCTCAGTACGAATCCTTCCATGGGAGAGGTAGCTGTAGTAGAAATATATACTCTTATCGTCTTGATTATGTGCACTGTGTTATGTTATACCGTCTCATGGCTGTGCACGGTGTGATACTTTTCTGCTTCTTCCCAAGGGCTGTGAAATGTTACAGAAAGCAAAGCTGTGGGATTCGGCCTTCAACTTTTCAGAGGCAGAAAGATAGATAGATAGAGCTATGAATGGACAGAAGGAATATTGTGATTCAATTAAAAGACAAACTGTTAATATCTGAGAAATGTGGGATGTTTTGTGATGCATACGGCTGTATGTACAAATGAATTCATTGAACTTCAAACATCTCTCAGCCCAACAAAACCCATTTGCAAATGACTAACTGAATATTTCAATCAGAGCGTTTAGAAAATGTGGGCCTGTATAACAATTTGACAAACAAATAAGCCAAAAACCTCATCCTGTCTCCACCATAATTGTTGATATGTTTAACCACAACCACAATCTTTCCCTAAGCTTAACCAAGTAGTTTTAGTCATCTTTCTACTGCAGGAAAATGAACAATGAACTTTGCTGATGGGGTTTAAATGGCTTTGCAGAAATACAGCCTCATGTTGCCTTTCAAGTTGAAAAAGTGATCCTAACCAGTACCACACAATGAGGTATACAGACTTTAAATTGAAAAAGAAAAGGCGAGTGGTGAGTATTTGAATCAGCATCGGGGGCAGAAAAAGTGCAATAGGTGCATTAATGTCTTTGACTAGCTCTTTGTGAGCATTTAACCACTCCTGTGTGAGGTTTCATGTTTAAAGTGTGTGCAAGCCCTCACTCACGAGTGCACAACTATTGAACAAACGGTGTACAAAACAGATAATTTCATTTTGTTTGCAAAAGCTTTTTCAATACATATTTCACCCCCACACATGCTGCTTCCTCTTCATGTCTCTCCTTCACACAATTTGGCTTGACTTTTGTCCAGAACGTTGCCTCATACATAAAGATTGGACAAACAAAGCCACATAAGTTTCAAGGCAATTAGCGAATGATTGAGCATTTTGAATCAAATAAGTAGCACCAATCAATTCTGTAATTGAAAAAGTTTTTTAAGTCCCCCCGTCCCTTTCTCTGTGACAAAGACAGATCACACAGATAAGCTTCTATTTGAGGTAATGAAATGTGTTTTGGAGAAACATTACAAAGCTTTTCAATTCCAGTTATGCTGAGTAACCAATTTGAAACTAAGAGATCACTGTAAACAGAAATAGATGTGAGAGACACAAAGAGAATAAAGATCCTTCAGATCAGAGAGAAGGGCTGAAGCAGAATACTGGACTCCTGTATTCACTGGCAGCTCCATCGTAACTCAACTCCACTTTAATAATTCTGTCAAACTCAATTACAGCCCAGTGATCAATATCCTCAGATCTTATACATGTTATTTTGGCTAAAGAGCCGGCTTTTAGAAGATTTGTGGAACATAAGTCTGTGGCTCCTCAAATCATCAGCCAATAATCCGTTCTAAGCATTGGTAGCATGTGGAGAATCAATCATAGACTGAACAAGCTGGCACAGAGTTTGTAGAGGATTATTTATTCTCCTAATTGATCGATCAGCCCGTGTGGTTGTCAGGACACCCTGCGCTCTGGTGCGGTGAGTGTGTCCAGACTCCAGCAGAGATTCAAACTCAAACCAGCGCCTCCAGAAAGATGCACGGCATGGACGCTAAATCTAAGCTACACAGTGGGCGTAGAATGAGTGTGTTTTGGTGTGATGTATTTTTGATGAGTCTAAGTATGCGGTGAAGGTGTGTGTGTGTCTCTGAAGTCTTCTTCTTTATGTGATTATAAGACTTATTGAGAGAAGCAAAATTACCAGGATGTATCCAGAGAGCCGTCAGTCACGTTCTTCATCGGGTTCATCTATCTTGGTGGCTGTCTCTATCGGTCTCTTTATTACTCCAGTGCCTCTCCGCTGCTCACAGCCCTGGCTTTGCTGAATAGCTGATACAGGCACTCAGCAGGGCCGTGTCTGGCTTCAGCTTAACAGGGCATATCTCTGCCTGCTCTTCTTTGACCACAGACAGCACTCACTGCCCAGTCTAAGAGCCAGCCCAGCTGCTCTATTCTGAGCCGCATGCATGGCTAGTCTGTCTGGAAGAGACAGATAGCCTGACACAACACCGCCACTGCTACTGCTGCTGCCTCTGTGACGTACATGAGGAGAGAGCTGCTGGAATTATGAATAAAGTCAGAGTCTACAGAATTCATCCCAGATTCTGTCAGAAAGTGAGACTGACAGGAATAATGGCAAATAAATATATATCTTATAAAAAATGTAAATGTCTTGTTTTCTGCAGTAGGTCTATACTACTGATTTTATATGCATTTCTTAAAATCTGACTGAACAAAAGGGCAAAATATGTATTTTATATTTGAATGACCGGCTCCCTGCCTGTGTATGAATGAGTAAGACAGAGAAATTCTGTGAATACAGCTAGTCAAATCATTGAATATATAAAAAGTATATCTATATATATCATTATTATATAGGGTGACGGTGACGCTGGCAGCCACATGGCTTTCTAGCTAATGTCCCCTTCTTATCTATAAGTATTTCTCATCCTGCACTTTGGCTTACTGAATGGGCTACCATACAAAAATTCACCAGGGAAAAGTGCTTGGCTAAAGCCTATTGGCAGGCCAGATAGTGTATAGCTAGTCAGCTGTAGCACTTTGAACAGCTTAAAACATTTGCAAATGTCAAGATGGGTTTGTTTAGACATTAAATGGTGTGGACAAGAGAGTGAACACACTCCTCACGTGAGACAAACACTTTTTGTATAAATCCTGTTGATGTCAGTATCAAAACGTAAAACAAAACTTAGCATCAGTAATTACAATTCTTTAGGTATTGATTCATCTAATGCTAATGAGTTCCCTTGGCTTGTACAACTGCTGACAAAACACTGCCTTTCCTTGGCTTGTAAGCTACAGTTAACAGCAGAAGTTTGTTTACATTGTGTCTTAGTGCCTACAGCAGCTCAGCTGTCAATCAAACACATACTGTAGCCTGGCCACTCAGACGCTTGGAGGGTAAAGGGGCATTTCAGATGCATCTCCAAATACCCTTTTTTGTTCAAAAAGTGATTTCAGAGAAACTTTTGGTTTGAATTTTATCATGAGACAGAATGGACAAACAAGACTGTAACCATAGTAATAATGCAGCACGGATTTGTTCCACTTTTTGCATCTAATGAAGCCTTCACTTTCACACTGTTTGCTTATAACATCAGCTTTTCAGGCCTGCTGAGTTGTAAACACTTTTAGCTGCTCTGGATGACAAAAATGTCTAAAATGTGACGTAATTAATGTTTGAGAGCCTCTCAGTTTAGGTGGTAGCTCTCTCTGTACTTCACTGCTCCTTTAGTGTTTTTAGCCGTGTGCCGTTTGTTTGATGGAGCTGTTATTCTGCTCTTATGGAACCAGTCTGGAGTCTAAATATTTCTGCAAGTGTTGTCTCCATCCTGTAGGGCACGTTGGGTATCTATGGCAACTGCAGCAGGGACAGGAACACAGCATTTTTTAGCTCAATTTAAGGACACCATTAAAGGAGATGTAGCCCTGAAAACAAAGAGGGAGATAATTGCACTTTTCTGTACCCCACTTGTTCTGTGTGATGACATGTGTTATGGTATCATGAGGAGATTATGGGATGCTTCCCATTCTTGAGTGTATTACGATGTTTGTTTCTGTGCTCTTTGTTGAATGTAAACAAGCTCTTGTTCTTGGATATTAATAATTTGGTCTCACATAATTTACAATTCCCTGCTTCTGTCCTTTCAAATTTACCCAAAGTACAATATTTTGGCTTCAAGCTCTTGGTTTTCTGCTGCACTAAGTCAAATACTAGGGAGACATGCAGTAATATTTAGCACAAACAAAAATGCTTTCCCTCCTCACTCCACATACTTCAGATACTGGAGCCAGAGTAAAGAGGTTTTCGAGCTAAAAGCTGGTCACTGTAACCAAGCCGGGAAAATCTCCTCTTATGGTATTAAGACGTTAACTTAGTAGCCTGCTACACTGGGATGTTATCATGGGATAAGCCGATTATAGCCCCAAATATCCTTATGTGCATTAAAGCATGCATCGTACAAGGTGGTTATTTTTATGATGCCATTTCTTACAAAATGCCATCAGACCAATCACTGCAGTGCAGCTGTAGAGCTCTCAACTGGCTGATGATGAGAATTTGTTTCTGCTCACTTAAAGCTAATTTCTTTAAGATTTTTAGTAAAGAGAGGGAAGTTTCTTGATTACCCCACTAAACAAATCAGAAAACAAAATTATATTCAAATCAGTTAGTGCAGCAAGACATCCTAACTGAACAGATCCTGAAGTGAGCTTGATACAATTCGACACAGGAAAAAAAGATTCTGGTGTGTTCTTGTATTAAAGGGAAAAAGAAGGGGAAAGTCTCTCCCTTTTCATATACTTTGACACTAAACAGCCGGGACAAGGCCCATAAAAACCCCCTGTGCTGCTGGTGACAGGAGGACGGAAGTCGAGTGTCGAAGTGACAGGTGTTTAGCTTTGACTAGTGAGGCTCAAAAGTTGGACAGAGCCCCCGGGACATGTACGTGGCCTCCTCGACTACATCAAGAGAAGTGCTGACACGGAGATAATAAGGAGAAAGGCTGACCTCAGAGATATGGCCCCAAAAAAACACAAAGGCTGCACCTATTGATTCAGAGAGAAGCTGCGTTTTTCTGACCAACATGTGCTCCAACCGCCACCTCCCAACCCGAGCATCTTCTTACTGAGTGAGATTATAGTTTTTATGGCTCCCATTAGCCTCACTTTGATAGTAGTGCTTTCATTTTCTGTTTAGTTTCAGTTTGCAGGTTGTTCAAGGTTGTGTAAAGCATTGTGGGAGTTGTGTGAAAACGCGCTGGTAAATGTATTTTTTACACTAATACAACATTTGTTTCCTTTCATTGGTTAGATAAATAGACACTTCTCAAGTAGACCGCAGGGTTACATAATAACAAAGTCCTTGTCAGGTGTCGCGTATTCAAAATAACAACATTGTTAGGAAAAACAATGTATTAGACATACTAATGGCAAACTGGAGGAGTAAATATTATAAATGATCAGACGATGTGGCACAAAACACCTTTTGTCATTTTTGTGTTCGTGAATAGAGCTTTGATGAAGTTGATGAAGTTTAACTGTTAATTTCTGTATACAGGACTTTTCTCACTTTTTACAGAGTTCACAAACAAACAGAGGGAAAGGGAAACAAAAGAGAAAAAAAAGAGGGTATCAAATCAAGAGGGTATCATACAAAGCTACTGTGGTTTTAGTACAATATTCCTTCTTTGTGTTAACCCACTTGATAAGACTAAGCACATTTTTGCAATGAGGACTGTGGATTTTGTCCCCATCTCTTACACTGGAATCGTTTAGGAAGTCTCACTTTCGGAGGAAAATGGAGGCAAAATGTTAGCAAAGAATACCAACACAAGAGAAGTTGTTGTGATTGACAGTGTCAAGCAACCCCCCCGACACACACACACACACACACACACACACACACACACACACTTACTTGAGCTCCCACAGAGCAGTACAACCATCTCTGATCTTTCTTCTCCAACACTGACTAATGAGCGCATGATGAGAGATTTACTAGATCTCAGCTTGAGAAATCAGGATTGAACCCCCAACCAGGGCTTTTTTACATCCATACACACATTACTGAGGAAGCCGATGGAGGATAGAAAAAAAACCTTACAATCTTCTGGTGATGTCATTGTAAGAAAAAAAAAAAGATATTATCAACGCAGCCGGTTCACATTTTCTAAATTTAATCATAAATTGGTGATATAGCAGTTGGAATATAGATGATGACACTGCCATTGTTATCCGTGGTATATTTTAATGACTGCCCCGCTGCCTGTGCAATCATCCCTTTAATCTGCCCCCACAGCATTTATGGAGAGGAATTTAAGACATTTAGTTTGTGAAGAAGCTCAGCCGGGTTCCTCCTCTGAGGGCCCAGTTTTGCCACTTGCCATCCAAAACGCACAGACACACACACACACATATACTGTGCATATACACACACTGTATCTGTATCTCCCATTCTTCCCTAATCGCCCGTCTTCATGGATATTCCCTCGCCATGCCCAGAGGCCGACGGCATCCTTATAATCTGATCACTCTGTGGATGGTCTGTGTGCGAGGGGGTGGTGCAGCTTGATTGCAAATGTGTAAAATGTCAGAAAATAGTAACCCTATCTTCAAATTACTTGTTTTGTCCAATCAATAGTCAAAAGTATTATACAGATATTCAAATTACAACGATAAAAGCTCCATGTTCAGCTCCCCTACAGCGCCAACAGTGTGCAACACTAGCTCACGTTAGCTTAGAAATGGAGTCCGCTAACCTCAACAAGCGACTGGCACCCACCAAAAGTCCAACAAAAAGTCCACGTAGCTTGCTTGCTAACATGGACAAATTGCTAGCTAGCTAACGTAGCAAAATACTGTCTTGAGTGGGTAACGTCAGCTAATTCATCCAGACTCCCGGGGATGATCTAGCTGGTAAATTGGCTAGCTTGCAGTTTGCAAATTACTAACGTTACAAAACACCAGATCCATGCAGTGTAGCAAAGTTAGAGCTAGCTGGTTAACCTTAGCGTGCTTGCTCGCTAACATTATCGCTACCAAAATACTATCTGAGCGGATCTGTTAGTTGGCTAGCTTGCCAAATTACTTCACCAGCTAACATGATCCATGATATGAACTGATGTATTATGAGAAACGGTGTTGATTTTAGCCACAACAACAACAATAAATCATGTAACGGTACAAAGCAAAAGGTGTATAACTAACTAAAGCGATGCAAGGCAGGGGCGGACAACTAGCTGTGTAACCTAAGCTAAGGTAAGGTTAGCCAGCTAGCTGTGACTTAGCTATGCGGCATGGATCTGGCGTTGGTTGCTACGCAACGTTGGCTGATGAAGTAATTTGCAAACGGTAAGCTAGCTTGTATCATGGAGCCGCAACAGGATGCTGACTGCCGTTCACATAACGGCCACCAGTTTCATTCAAATGAATAATAAGGACTTTCTTAAAACTCCACATATAACCTTTAAAAAATTGCCAAGGTGTTCGAAAACAAAAAGAGTTGAAGCTGCATTGAAAGCAGGTGACATACAGTAATCTCACCCAGTTCTCACATATTCCCATAGCTTTCAGAGCAGTGGGAGTCTAAAGCTGAATCCAGGCGAGACATGTTAGTGATCTTTTGCCATTCCCACTGACAGCCAGTGACAGAGGTGGCAGGTTGCTTTGGTGAAGGTGGAGATGCCCTCCTCCTTACCCCCCTTCTCAAAGCGCGCACAAGAAGAACAGGTGAGCACAGAGGAAAGGGGAAGGTTTGGCAGCTGGGGTCCTAGCAGTCTTTTCAGGCATTCATTATTTAGCCCGTCTAAAAATACATCAGAGGCTGCCTTCCTTCCAGCACATGGTGCATCTGAATTTCACAGCATCCAGCTCTCAGCCGCTCAATCTGATCTGAGGAGCTGCTTGATCTACTGTACATCAAGGTAACGCATGTGCACACAGGCACACACACATAAAATGTCACAGATGCACAAAGAGACATTTAATCAAAACAACAGAGAAAGAAATAGAGAGGAAACATTCATACTTTGGCATTTTTACAATAAATTACAGGCAATTAAAAAGGTTGTCCAACATTCACTCATACTCCAAGTCAAGTCAATCAGAAGCACGATCTAATGTGCAAGCCTGGCTAATTTACGCCAACAGCACAGCAACATTAGAGTAATTTCTGCACAAGCAAACAAAGCTCACAACACCTCAAGAAAATTAGCTAAGTGAACCAGATATGCCTCACAGGCAGCGTCCTTTTAACACCACATATCCCTGATGAGTTTCACATGCTGCCTCCTGTTAGAAAGCGCTCTGCGTCTTGGGCTAGTAATGTAAGACGCAGTCCATGAAATCATACATCTAACAGGTCACAGATTGGACAGTGCTCATTGTTAATTGCATTGGGGAGAGAATGTCAACTTAATTATTTCAGCCGGAGCTGGAAATGATTCCTTGCAAATCTATTAGACACGTATGCTATGCGAGTCATGTACTGAGTCTCACAAGTCAATAAGCAGAGAGTCCACCAGGACAGATGAGCAGTTCTAACAGGCCAGCTGTGATTTAGATGGCCAGATTATAATGGTAAAAAACTAAATCTGGTCTGATTAAGGCTGGACGTTTGTGTGTTACTGAACTGGGTCGATGTTCACTCACATATTTAAGAAAAATGTATACCTACTGCTGTACTAATCAATAGACTGAAGGCATTCTAATTTAAACATGTATTTAGAGCTGCAACTAAATATTGCTTTCATTATTGATTATACTGGCTAATATTTGTTTTGATCAATTGAAAAATCATAATATAGAAAATGGTCATCACAATTTCTAAGAGTCAAAGAGTAATGTCCTCAAATTGCTTTTTTTTGTCCAAGGAATCTAATTCACATTGACATAAAACAGAAAAGCAGCAAATCCTCACATTTCAGAGGCTAGATTGAGAAAATATTTGGCGTTTTTGCTTGATACATGTTGTTAAAAAACAACAACAAATACAATATAATTCTGAATGATCTGCGAGGGAGATTATTTTACATAAAGATGATATCCAACCATCCATAGAGAGTGAGACGTAACTGGTTAGTGATTTTCAGTTTGTCGCAATTGACTCCAAGATCTCCCATCAGCTCGAGCTCCGATTGAACCAGTTCTGTGTTTGAGGGCGAAGTAAACAGATCAATTCTGCGTTAAAGCACTTCACGGGAGAAGCCCCTCTCAAGAGCCAAACAAAAATCATGATCTGACATCTCACACGTACACTGCCGACACAGTCAAGCGCAGTCCGACGCTATGCAAATAGACATTTCACATCTTTCTGTGCAGTAAGAGCAGTGTATCGTGTGTGCATCAGTAGTGTTTGTAGAGCTCTCTCTTTTGGCCTGCATGCACACACAGACATCATGGCGGGATTCAAAACTGCATACATAAGAGGAAACCCTGATGTATGCATTTATCACAAAACTCAGCTCTATTCAGTATAAAATGCTGCACAACAATTGCAGGCATGCCCCAGTTATGAGCAGGGACGGATGGGA
The DNA here is from genome assembly GCF_043641665.1 of Enoplosus armatus. NCBI lineage: Eukaryota > Metazoa > Chordata > Actinopteri > Centrarchiformes > Enoplosidae > Enoplosus > Enoplosus armatus. Next base: position 21,810,007 of record NC_092182.1, on the reverse strand, counting down.
ACACAGCTTTGAGGGAGGTAAAGTATTGCCATGGGAGAAGGGACCAGGGAAGGGAAAAGCAGACTACTTCAAAGACTGAATGTGAGCCGGTGGCTCAAAGCATGCTGATTGTACGTGACATGAAATCTACAGCAGGATCTTAGCGGCCTGACAGAGCAGATGGAAATGAGATTTTTCATCACTGAAGAATATATCTGATAACTAACAAACTTTGTGAGACATAGCTTCACTCTAAAGAACTTGAGATTGGTTTTTATGATGTATGCATCAAAAATGGGTCAGATGTTTTAAATGTTTCTTAGCAGTCTTGTCTGGAATACAAGAAGGATGAAGTTTACTGCTGCAGAACAACTCAAACTGTATCAGGTAAAAAATATTAAACTAAAAAAACAGTAACTACAATTTAAAATGGCATCAAGCAATCTATGAATTCTATCTGCCTCCATGTTGAGAAATCACTGTTAGTGTTTAACAACCATATCTCCAGGGTTAGGTTCAACTTTGGATCCACTGCCAAGTTAATACAATTCACAGATTCATTAAGCTCTAAAAACTATAACAAATCTCTTAGTAAATCTGATATCAACTCTCTCCCTCTCTGTTCGTTTTTAAATCATTTGAATGTCAATCTGAGTTTTTATATATTTTATATACGTATTAATATATGTTTTAACAGCTTTATCTGAAAACGTGATATAAGATTTAAAAGGATTCAGATGATGACTTGATACCAGATCCAGATTTGATACGATGCTATCAAACTCTAATGCTTCATGTCACAGCTGTTTATATGTAGTATGTAGTATAATTTCCTGCTATGGCACAGTGAAAATGTACCTATAACATGACAATCAGTTTAGGTTTAAAGTCATATCCTGTGGTGTTCTACGTTTCCTGGAGTACATTTGTTTCCTGCATGATGGGAAACCTTCAACGCAGCAACAAAGTAGTCTAAAAATAAAATGGTACATACATTTTCAAATACAATTTCACTCAAGTTACTTAACGTAGGCCCTGAACAACTGAGCTGTATTTGATTATTTAATGTATAAACTCAGAGTAGCGCAGAAATATTCCTGACTATTGACCTGAACGTGCACATGACGGAGTCATCTCCATCTCTGTCATCCATCAAGGGAACACGTAAAGCTTTCAGATGGAAGATTTCACTCTGCCAGCAGCAACACTCACATCTAAATATGCATACATAGACGCGGCATTATATAACTGACTACATTCATTGACTATATTCACCAACAACTGATTCTAATTCTGACCCGTAAATACTGCCAGAACAAATGCAAACCAGGAAAAAACTGCCCTCACTCTGTTGAATCACTCCCTGTGAGGACATTTGGTCCTGGTAAGCACTGGTGGAAAGTATCAAAATACATTTACTCAAGTACTGTACTAAAGTACAACTTTAAGGTACCATTTTGAGCTACTTTATACTTCTCCTACACAAAATTTGTGTGCATTTATTTGACACCCATGACTACTTTGCAGATTACGATTTACATACAAAGCATGTGATCAGCCTCTAAAATATTAATAATAATAATACATTTTATTTACTGTACATAATGCTTTTCAAGATACTCAAAAGATAATTTGCATGACATGTTAAAAAAGAGACCCCAGAGAACACACCAAGTGTTGATATTCATAAAGTAAAGTACCCAAAAGTAAAGCTAAAAATATGCTCCAAATCAACCAGCTAAAACATTAAAATGTTACTTATATTAATGCATCTGCAATGATTAGAGCTCAATGATTAGCTGATCAATTATTGACTCTAGAATGGGAATATTTCCAGGTTTTCTTCTTCTTCTTTTATGATAGGAAACTACATATTATTACAGTAAAAGGATCTGAATATTTCTTTCACCACTGCTCCTCAGTACACAAACACAAGAACACACATGGGTGACACATGTTCTGGTAAACGACACGCCTCTGATCTGGAAATACAGGCAGCGAGAGGAGCAGAAACTAGCCAGAGGTGGCTCGTAGCCTCCCTCTGAATCAACAGTGGGGCCGGCACATCCAGTTATCCACCTCGGCTTTCTATTCCTTCAACAAGAGCAGTGCACTCCCGTCCAGCTCTGAAGCAGACAATGGACTACTATCTAAAGCCTCTCTAACATGTGGGCATGTTCATTCACCCACCTACACACACACACACACACACACAACACACACGCGCACAGCTCTTGATTCTATCTATGTAAGCACAATGTAAGCATGCATTAAGAGCTACGAGTGAAAAAAGAAATAGTTTTCCTCTTTACGGGCAATGCTTGAGTGATCTACTCCTTGACTCCAGGGTAAGTGGTTTGACACAGACACATACCTTAGCACAGCTCCCCATGGCAATGCAAGAGTGTGTGTGTGAGACTGTGAGTACAATACATGTGTGTACAGTCTGTGTGTCTGCATGCACTGGTCTGTGGAAGGGCCAGATGGGCAAAAGAGAAGAACAGAGCCAAATAAAAAAGGATGATAGTAGAGAAAAGAGAAGAAGAAGAGGGGAAATGGGGAGAGAGGGCACTTGGAGCGGAAATGCTTCAGTGCCTCTGCGGCCTGCCAACTCGTATCACGGAGCATCCACTGACAGATGAATGCAGGAGAGCCCAATAATAGAAATGCTCGGGCATAAACGCCTGGATGAAGGGGGAGGAGCTCCTGCATGCGAGCCGATGCGTAAGGATGTCAGGGGTAGCCAGGGGTCGGCTGTCTCGACGACAGCTACCCATCTCAGGGGCTGACGCGAACACGGAGCGCCAAGTAAAACCTCTGTGCAGTTTGATTTATCTCAGTAAGAATGGTTAACTTTTTGATTTCACAGAGCACGCTTCAATACTGTTACCATGGAAACTTACCTTGAGCCTAGACTTATTATCCAAGATGGCTAATTTTACCCATTTACCCTGTTCCTTTAACTGGACTCCTGCTTTGTTTCTAAATGTGTTGCTGATGCAACTGCCAAGGGTCATAAACAAAGAGTTTCTAAGATAAGGAGATCTGATGTGGGAACAGTTAACAAGACCACATTACCAAAAATGTCTTTGACCTGGCAGCAGCTTTCAGAAGACTCCATGACCATACTGCATGTTCTATTAAATCATGATAACAAGAACACCCTCTGATATTGATTCATATCCAGATATCTCTTTACATAATGGGCCTTCCAGGCACCGGGCCCAGAGGGCAATGGGGTCTGGAGCCCCCTGAGCTATAGCTACTACTTTAAATGACTTAATTCTAACATTTCTTGATTTACAGTCGAAGGGCTCAGTCAAATGACCCAATTACTTTTTTTTTGCTCCTAAACCAACATACCAATATTTATTTTTAGAAAGAGGGAGAAACATTTGTCAGGCATGCAGTTACTTACATCACATTGCAAACAGAGAACTGTTTGCTGACTATATGACTCTTCTCTCTCTTCTCTCTACTGTAACTGTCGCTTGTAGCCACAGTGAATGGTGTTCATAGTTAAGTTAAGTCTCGCTTTCAGAAAATATAACCTACATCACAGGTGTCCTTGGTTGGTTTCCTACAGTACAGTATGTTATCTGTGAGGAGGAAGTTGTGGCAAGAAGGTTTGGACAGCCTCTCTCCACCTCCAGCATGAATAAAATACTGAAGTTGAGGTGCAGTTTTCAACCAGCACTTTACAGTTATGGTTAACCAGAGAAATAGAAAAAAGTACTGCAAGCAATGTGACTCTTCCCACGACGGATCCTCTAACTAGTTTGTGCCCAGGCGTTCATGCTGTAACCCAACGTTTTGGTATTCGAAATATTGGAATCTTGGTTTATATTGCAAGAAATCTTCAGAATTTATACGTTTGGTCTAAGCTTTCAGAGTATAGTTTAAGTATAAATTATACATATGTGCATGTATACGCCTTCCTGATTTTCAGGGTTTTCCCCTTTCGTCTGACAAAAGAGATAAAAAAAAAAAAAAGTCGTGCAACATAGTGTGGGGCAGGGTGGGGTTAGCGTTTCTGGCAGAGCTGACGTAAATTGAATGCAGGTAATAGGCTGCTGGGATTCTTCCCGTGCCTGTGTAAAGCTATTATAACAGGCGTCAAAGTGAAAGGAGCGATAAGAGGGCATTGGCTGCCGCTGGAAAATGAAATGCTGTTCCATCGCAGCTACAATTGCTTTTCAGACATAAACTGGGAGCCTCACTGTGTGAAATCCACTACCACAATATGACTGTAGAATTAGCTTTACAGAATCACATCCTGCTGAATGGCCCTCTAAAAATATCAAAATTATGTTGTTTTTGGATACTATATTGTTGGGAGGCTTTTAACATGTTTATGTTTGAAAGGAAGATGATTTGGGAGGGACTTAATCCTGTTGATGCAGTTCAAATATGAAGCTGGGGAACATCATTGGTGTGGCTGGGTGGATCTAAATACCAATGCATTAATCACTGGCTTTAGAAAACAGGATGATTCAACCCATTCTGTGCACAAAGGCAGGCAGGGCCTTGTAGCGGCAGCTTGTTCCTCTCCGCACCTGTGGTTCAGACATGTTGTGGAATTCAACTAACAGCGAAAACGGTCAAAAACAAATCCAGTCTATTTACCCACACCTGCGTCTCAGTCTTTCTCTTTTAAAATGGTGTTTCCCCAAGAATTACACCAATTAGTGACATGAATTAGGACATAAATCCTGTGAAAACACTGAGGGCGCAGACATCAGCCGATGTTGCTGTTGGCTGCCACATAAATACACGTGTAGACGTGTTCTCGCACATATGAACATTCGAATTGACAAACAACCCAGGGCTAACTCTGTCCTCAATGTTGCAAGTCATATGTAGTGTCGGGTTGGAGTTCATGTCCTGAAGGAGAGATGAAAAGTAATGTGATCGCTCATCCATGTTCTGCTCGACAACATGCTTAAAATGTCAGATTCTATAAGAAGGTATGTTTGTCAAAGCCTACAAATTTACTTGGCGGAGGAGTAAAAAATGTTAGATTTACATATATGCAGTACATATTGCATGTGTGTTCATATTTTATATATACACTTTATATATATTTTATAACATTTCATTCGAATTGTATACAGCTTGGCATCAAGTTAGCCTCCGATCAGCTCTTAGCAAACATTGTAACTAGGAATATAAAAGAGAGGGATCAGTTAGAAAGTAGCTACCACTGGGAGACAATTTTTTAATATATGTATTTCTAAAGTCAAATATAAAGTCATGTCTAGCAGAACAAATGAACAAAACCATAATAAACAATAACAATATGCTGAATTTTAAGGTTAAAGTTTGACTTGAAGGACTCATTCAATGGATCTCTCTGGACTTCATCCCTTCCTATCCTCCTTAAAATCCTAGAACTGCAACAAAAAAAAGAATAATGCCAATGTTTCAAACTGTGAAATACTCTGCAGGTACTGTACAGTTATTGACTCCACTCCTTCAATTTACACTGCAGTAGATTTCTCCCACTGCGATTAAAAAAAAAAAAACTAGCCACTTTTGTTTCTATTTAAAGCAGAGCTTTACTGACAAAGCTTTGTAGATGAATATACAACAGATACTTTATGTACAGATGAGTTTTTATCCCTCAGTGGCTTACCAGCCAGACCATGAAATGAATTAATTTAATAGCTTTTTTCTTTCCCTTTTAAAAAGGTCAGCAACGCAATTAAATCAACTCACATACATCTGCCCCTGTCCTGAGTGTGACAGATAAATAAAAACCAAGCAGCAACCGTGCACGTCCAAAGGTGCTACTGGTTCGACTGGTTTTCGTCAGAAAGCTTTCTCTCTGTCGAGGTACAGCCGCATGGATTCCATGCATACCGCAGAGGTGTGTTCAGCCTGTTGACAGCGTGTAAGCCTTACCCTCCACATCAGCCTGACAAGCTCTCGTGTCGTCCTCTAGTCCCATAATACCGAGCTCCTCTCTGGCCTGTCAATAAGCCTGTCACAGTGAGCAACATCCCTGTCAGGGAAACCGATGTCTGGCTGGATGGTTGAATGGACAGATGGATAGATGGATGGATGGATGGATAAATGGATATATTCGTCTGTGTTCCTCCGTTAGGCCCCTCCAGTGCAACAGCTACGCAGTCTATTTACACAGATCAATTTTTGTTTCTGTGTGCCAGAGTAAGAAAATTGGTTTGAGTCTGGGACATTGTGTGAGAGAGCTTGCCAAACGGACTATTTTCCTGGGCCGCATTGTTCTTTCAATTCTATATCCTTTTACTGTTAATACAATCTAAAAATTCAAACTGCAGAGGTCTTTCCAGGGCATCTGACTCACAAATAGAGGAATACACATCTGCCATGCTGGACCATAAATGGGATTTTTATCAATATAAAAATTGGACCCCCCCCCCCTCACAAATCTCTCCCTAAGTGAAATGTTTTGTTTTGGTGCATCAGATTTTGAATTTGGTGCATTCAAAATTTTGTGCTTGAAAATTACGACACATATTTACGACTAGTCTTGTAGTGTGAATTGCTCATCTAATGACACATTCAACATACAAATTGCGTATGTTAAGCGACATAGAGATTTTATAATTAATTTTGTCTGCAGAGGCACAGACAACAATAATGTAATTTTAAGCACGCTGAGGAGAACAACACACTGTCAGACAATAGACAGTGGGATTCCTCAAGGAAGGCTGCTGCTGTGTTTTGAGGAGCGGGGAAACAATATGAGCTTTCCAACTCATTCTGTTTTGTTAATTGGATATCATGTGAAGTGTAAAATATAACAAAGAGAGTCCGTAATTCGTGATTTACTAGCATGCAAGATTATATTTCCCTTCATTTAATAATGTGCAAAAATGTATCCTCATAAGTGATTCTATGCATTATTGAAAATGACGGCACCAAACAAGGAAAGGATGGGTATGAACATCCATTTCACAATATTGGAGGGAGCTAAATATGTAATTTTCATCATCTTTTTCATTCCATATTTTAAATTAACTTTTAGAAAAGTCATCTCTGCTGGCCTCCGCATTAGTCTACCAAGTGAAAGCCTTTCCTGTTTTATTAACTGTTCAAATGTCAACCTGCAGACAGCCACAATCACAACCGCCATAATGAAATTAATATTGCTAATGTCAGACTTTGATGTTAATTTCAAAAGTAAAAACACCTATCATCCCACACTACCTGGAAATAAACCTCAGCTTGACGGACAGCCGGATTGCCTTTTACCGACTCCCACCTTCAGCTTTGCGTCTGCGTGGGCACACGTAAGTGTGTCTTTTTGGAGTTGTTTGTAGGTACGTTCATGTGTGGGTATAAAGCCAGGTATAAAAACAGCCATCCAGACAGACTGGGGCTCGAGGTCAGAGTCCGCCATGTCAAAACACAAACTGGCTGAGGCTGTAATAAATCAGAGGAGAGATCATGATGCCACACTGCATCATCTGGCCTGAGGCAGCAGAGCACAGCCTCAACCCCCGGTATGAAAACTAACAAATCTGTTGAGATGGTAGATAACTATGTTTATACATGTTTCACAAAGTTCAGCTTTCACAAGAAAAAATCATTTTCAAAGATATTTGTTGCAGATCTGTTTATTTTGTGATTTAACAGGAAAAGATAACAGTCATGCTTACAGACTTGACAAATGTGTAGAGCTGAGACAATTAGCCAATTAATTAACAGACATTGAATGTGCAACCATTTTTAAAAGTGATTATTGTCATAAAGTATAAAGTATTTCCTTTAAGCAAAAATGTATTTGATCCAGCTTCTCAAACATGAACATTTCCTAGTTTTCTTAGTAGTAAACTGATTTTTTTTTAGGTTTTAAACAGTTAGTTGGACAAAACAAGCAATTTGAAGATGTCACCTTGGGTTTTATGAAATTGAAATATTTTCTGACATTATATCGACCAAATTCTTAACCAATTAATCAACAAAATAACAGTTAATTGCAGCCCTAAAAAATATGTAACTTACAGGCACCCTGTGCTCTGGTATACTCTGTATATCCATTTATACAATAAGGTCATTTGTTCGCTTTAAAACCGAGTTCAGACTTGGGTGAGACAACTTAACACATCACCAAATTCCCCTGCAACACGACAGGTCTCGACTTGTACAGAAGACATGAGGTCAGACAAAAGCAAAGAAACAGACGGAGTCAACAGATCTGTATCAAAATTTTAGAGGTAAAACCACAATTTGTGAACGCGTCACTGGCGTTGCGTATGAAATTGCAGACACAGACTGAAGTGTAACAGAGCAGAGAACAGCAAGTCCTTGAACAATGGAAGAAAAGTTGACAGAGGAGAGCGTTCGATTGGTACGTTTTACTGGCCACTTTGCAGCTCAGACAGGATAAAAGCCTGTCAGCAACACCTGCTCACAGACATGTTTTAATTTAGGGACTGCTGATGCTGACATGTATTGTCTGCACCCACACTGACTGCACACACCCAGCAGACATTTTATATTTAGTGCAATTGCAGCTATATGATCTCAAGTTTGTCTGAAATGCAGATGAATCAGAGAAGCTGTATTCCAGTGTGAGTAACAAATCTTCAAAGCTCAAGCACACAAAAGGGAAGCAGCAGCAGCAGCCTGGTGTCAAACTGGATTTTAATTGATGACTGTCTCTCTTTTAATTCACACTATGAAAACTTTTTCAAAGGCTTATTGAAGGGTTTTAACTCAGAAACAAACTTATGTTGCTTGCTTTTTTTATGTTGAGTCTAGGAACAAATAAATACTGTGGGGGTTTTAAACCTGTTTTACTTGATTATAGGAATTTCTTTGCATCAGCTCGGATCCTTTAAAATGTCAGCCGTTGCTTATCTTGGTGCTTTGAGAAAAATTGTAAATACCTGACTCATCATTGTGCCTTGCATACCGAGGCAGGTCTGCTTCTCTGGACATGCGTAGGCTCAGTCACTGCTATATCATTATTTATAAAAGGCCACTTTGGGAAAGCTCCCTTCATATTTATGAGTTTGAATTAGTCAGAAACGTGGAGCTCAAGAAAGCCAGAGCCCCAGGATTCATTGTTGCCGACTGTCTTTAAAGCTTAAACACAGTAAGAAAGCTTTTGTGATCCCCAACTAGAGAAGTGGTCATGACTGTCACATCTAATGAAGATCAGTATTAGAGACTGTTTGCTTTTAATGCAGTTATATCACATCTGTAACTCCGTCTCCATCAATACTCATTGCATTATGCTTTTTATATTTGCTGTTTAACACTTTTTTTTATTTTGCTACCTGCAGCTCAGTATGCAACTTTCAGTGCTGCCACCATGTTGTCCAATTTATTTAAGAAATAAGAGTTGTGAGCAGCATTATGATGACGTCACCTCAATTTAAATCTTTTTTTTTTCTCTTTCAAATCACTCAACTGAGCATAAAAGCTCATCATCATAATGAACTAATAAAGAATGAATGCTTTATACATAAGAAATGAATCGCAGCTTAACATTGCATTTTAAATAGACTGCAGGGAATTGACCTCAACCATAAAAACTGCATCAAAGAGGAGGAAATCGGGTTTTATCACAGCATGGTTGTATAAATTCACTTTTTTTAGGGAGTAGTACTGGTGGAGTTTTCAATAAAAGACTAGGAAACCCCCAAAACAAGAACAACAACCTGAGAGGAAATAGGTCTTAAAACCTTTTCAGCTCCATAACACTCAGAGTATTTCTATTTCATCACTATCTAAATTAACAGCATGAAAGCACCATAATGCACGTCACATAACAAAAGTAAAATAATCCACTACAAGACATAATTCATAATTAATATCAATGCTAATTAATTGCCAGCAGCATGAGACTAGAAATTAGAAGACACCAATGACATGGCCCACAAGATCAGCGAGAGAGCAATAAAACATCCAGCTACGTAACGTTAACTAACTCATATTGCCAAGCAGACAAAACACTGACTGAACAACGCCAAGACGTCGACTCACATTACGTATATTAGTACGTGCAGCAAATCTTTTTAATTTGATGGAGTGTAGCAGTAATTCCTGGCATCTACACTCTCAAGGGAATGAACCCTTTGGAAAGGCGCTGTGGTTCCAAGCTGCCAGCAGCCGGACAGGAGACTCCTTCCTGACATGATCGGACTGTTGGCAGGTGAGTTTGCTCATGAAATGCTACATGAGCAGAAGCAGCAGCAGCAAGTGTTGCAGTATTACAGCAGATCAGAGTAGCATTGCTTTATTGCAAAGGCTGCGTTGGATATATGTTGTTGAGTATAGCAGCACAAAATTGAAGAGATAAATAACTAATGCCCCTTTATAACTTAATTATTGTGTGTGACCGGGGGGGGATTTTTTATTATCATTTATGATTTGTTTATAAATCCATCTGCTGGGGTAATCAACTAGTTATTTCTTAAATATGTGCTTTACATTTAACAGAAAATAGCCTAAGCTCCACTCCCTCCAGAGCTTTTTCTGTATGCTGGTCCCCTGCAAATCTGACAGCTAGCTCCTCCAGCACCAGCTGCCACCACTCAGCTCTGGTTGCTACTCTCTCAATCTGCTGCAAAGTCAGATTTTGGCTGGAGAGGCTAAAAAAAACATGATGAACATGATGTTAATCAACAAGAGCCACTCTGCTTCTTGATTTTGTTTAGTATAATCAATCAATGGTGAAACATGTTCTATATGCAGTCCGATATATACACACTTCATCATTCTTACTTCACTCTCTGTGCTATGAGGGAAGTTAGCATTATGGGCTATTGGCTACCTCACACAGACAATTGCCATGGGTGAATTGTGGGAAATGTGGTTCAGTAATGCTGTGTTTGAAGTATTAAGAGAAAGGTTTGATGATAGACGACAACTACTGTAAACTTTAGGAATCAAAACTGTTTGTACACAGCTGGTGATAGTACCATTATGATATCACATGCCTTCCTCCTCCTGAACACCACAACTGTATATTACACAACAGAGTTAACCACAGCTGTTAACAACCATTGCTCGTCCATCTGTCCGGTCCCTGATGCCCTCCCTTCATCAGTCGGGCGACTGTGTGAAGCCGTCTATAATCAGATTAGGCAGTGACTGGGTGACTGGGGCTTCTGCATCCACCCATCATTCCATCCCACTGTTTGCAACATCTGCGTCATGTGGAGAACCATGTGCACGCTGTGAAAGAGGCAGATTAATGTGCTGATGTGTGTGTGTGTGAGTGTGTGTGCACAACAAGACACCGTAAGCATTACAGTTCTCCATTTATCGTAAACCAACAGGTCCTGTGTTGTTGCGAACAGCCTGTGTTGTCTGTCACCTTCAGAATTACGGAGACTCCATGTTCAAGATATGACAGAACACACACACACACACACACACACACACACACACACACACACACTTCAGTCATCCCTTGCCTGATACAGGGTATTTACTGTACTGCAACAGGACACCAAGCAGCAGCAAGGCTGGGCAATATATGAAATGAGGTATGACCACTGCAGTTTTATAATGCCGTCTTCAGTTTATTCAGTCATCATAAAATTACACACAATAGCCAATTTGTGGTGATAACCACAGCAAGAGGAGATTATATTTGAATAAAAGCTGCAGTACAAACAGTGTTATTACAAGGAAGGCTTATATCATCAGATCGTGTTAAACACTGGAAATAAAAAAAAATATGATATTTTATCACCCAACCTGACCCAAAGGAAAGAGTGCAAATTAACTAATGAAAGAGAAGAGAAGTATATGATCGTCTGTACTCTACCTCTGTTAGCACAGACTCTACACTGTGTCCTTTGCTTCAGTGTCATTTATCATTGTGTCGTTCCTGAATCAGAATCTAACAGGTCTAATCTAACAGCCTCACTTTCTGGGGCAGTATGTTACAGAGGAAGCGGCACAAAGTCAAAGTCGAACAGAATGCACTTAGATTATCTCCCTCTTGACAGAGAAGCATAGGAGAGGGCGCATCCTGACGATTAGGTGCGCTGAGATAACCCCGAAACACAGGGCGCCTCTCGCCGTGCAGCCTCTGGGAGCAGACGTGTGCTCCTCACCTGGTGAAGGGCTCTACAGCCACTCAGATCCCGCCTGCCACAGCCTGGCCTGATCCATCCTGCCTCAACCCTAATGTCTCATTGGCATTCAGTCACAGGCCTGCAGCAAGCGAATGGAAAGCTTGGCGCTAGCTCACCGCTATTAAGATTCTACAAAGCCAGCCGTTCCCCTGCCGCCACAAGCACACAGCGAATCACACAGCCAAGGAATAATAAAAGAGCCGGGGAAGGGATGAGCGTAACAGCTGGGCCAGCCAGCCACACAGCCAAGACACAGAGACAGGAAAAAGATTTTGGTATAAAATTTGAAAGCTCTGCTGTTCATTAAGTTTATGAGGGCGGCAGCTTTGTTTGCCGTTCACACTGCAGTATCAGCTAATGAAAATTATATACTTGAAGTGACTAAATCACCAGTGCAAATGCATAATCGCACTGGCCCCAGTCACCTCCTCCATCCCACCCTCTGTCATCTGCAAAACCACACCGTGACCACTTCATGATGAGCCCTATTACTGGCAAGCCTCCCATCATGAACCACAGGGGGACTGCACCCCGTCGCCCCTGCCTGTTTATGTCTGCCTATCAACATCCCCCCAGGATCCTACGCTGCCTACTAATCACCCTTTGAAAGAGCAGACTAATTCAGATGTCAAGGCCCATTACCTGTGAGCTGTCTAGAGGTGACCTGAGCCCCTATCTTGCAGTGATAAACACCAGTTGGAGGATAATGCACATCTGGATAATAGGAAAGTGGGGAGTGACACGCCGGCCAAGTGCGCAATCACTGAACGCAGCTGAAGGGGGGTGGAGGGACTATGGCGTGTAGCAATCATTGTTGCATAAAGATAACGTCCTTCATGACAGCGCTGGGTCGGTCAGCCGCCGTATGGCTGCTGTGCCTCTGGTAAAATAAACAAGGCTCTCAGACCAAGGAGTGAGTCCTCACCAGCCGTCCCCTCCAATCTGCTCTCAGACACTGACAGAGTCGATGCTCAACCAAAAGACGACCCGCGCCGCCCCACCCCCCCAATTCTGTTTCACATATACAGGATGTGACTGATGCACTCTGAGGAGCAAGACAACAGAAAAAAAGGCAGAAGAAAATCACACTAGGGATAAACACTCATATTTTCAGACAGTAGCTATATCACATATAAACATCTTTTGGGGATTTTTGAGCTCCTGTTATGATCCAATTTTGACGAATACATATTTATGGGTTTCTGCAATTTCCAGAGGATAAAATGACAAGACTAAATCCATTTTATGACACAACCAGCCACAGAGGTTGTATGCCGAGTATTTGGACATCTACTGTATGGAGACATGACTATATTGTGTGTGTGTGTGTGTGTGTGTGTGTGTGTGTGTGTGTGTATATATACACATATATATATACACACACGCACATTTAGAAAAGAGTGATGAATGACAAATTAGGTAGAACGTACGGCAGATATCTCCCAGCCGTAGTGATGTTCTGATAGGTGCAGAAAAAAGAAGATCTCTCCACAAAGCAGGCACAAAGAACAGTGGGTAATGAGGGCAAATGGGATGCAGGTCAAAGCAAAAATAACCACTTTCAATGCCCATTACTCCTCGTCTATTCAGTCAGCAGTGAAACCCACCCCCAACTGCAAATTTGCCTCCACTGTTAGAGCCCGATAACTAAAACGTAACAAATGATTTTATGACCCCCTAATAAATACATATTTACTAGGCCAGGATTAGAATTAGTCATTATATCGCAGTATGAGCGCTAACAGGCATTTAAGACGACAACGCTGTCTTTAATTGGAACAGGGACTGAAGGCACAGAGGAACTGAAATCCCCCAGAACCTCCCACTGATAAAAAAAAATATCCCAGAGGAAATTCGCCATACTGTAAACAAACCAAATGCTATTTGTATGCTTTACAGCTTTATGACCAATGCCATTGTAAGCTACTATAGACAATGCAATTAGAGAGTTAATTCAACCATGTTGAAGTTGCAACTTCCCATAATGGGCTTTTTACATGTAATGTAGATTTGAGTCTCTCTGTGTGCGAGAGAGACTGAGAGAGACACACACACACACACACACACACACACACACACACAGACACACACACACACACACACATTCCTTGCTCATTAAACACTGCCACCATGACCTGTGTCCACCACTCTCAGCTCCCTGGTCCCGAGTCTGGACCTGACGCCTCGCCATGACAAAGTAATTTATGATGTGGGGCCAAAAATAAAGGTTTACAATCCAACTACCAGCCAGTCACACTGTTGAAGCTTCACGTTCGTTTTTCGTTTTCTATGCTAACAACACTTCTTTCCATAGATGGCCTTAGGACTAATGAGACGAAGGATTTCCTTCCAGTTTGGCGAATATAAATAGTGGTGTGAAGGATAAACCCATTTACGCTCAGTTTTACCACCTCTTTTTCTTGTTTGTTTGCAGAATGCAGCAGTGACGAACACACGTGATTATAGAAAGACATGGTGTATGATAAAAAGACGTTAATGCGTACCAGAAAATGCAATTCATACTGTCTTGCGGTGGTTGTTCATACTGTGCTGAAATCAACTAGAAATCAGTTTACCAGCTACTCTGCCCACCTCTATAATCACTGGATATAAGCCTAACCGACATCCAAGAAGCAAAACTGCACACACTTTTCAGATCTTCAAGGCAATCATCATGAAACACACTTGTCATCAATTTCAAAATGTACGGTTCTAACTTCAAACCATCTCATCAAGCATGCTGTTTACGTTGCGGCCGTTGCAGGTGCTGCTGGAGCGTGCGAGAAGAGCAGCGCATATTTGATTAAAGTGTGAATAATAAGAGCATGCTGGGGACTGGGAGTCATGCTATGCTTTTTGGCTGTAGCCCACCGTTTTACTCTAATATCACCAGTTATCATGCACACACACAAACATATCAGTGGAGTGTCCGGCTCTAGTATAGCTGAATTATTGAGGACTTGGAGTAGGGTTGGGAGCAACTTTACGCTCGTTTGTTTTGTAGTTGCATTATGCCTCCTCCCACCGCCATCCCCCTCCTCTGCCCCCACAAACACACTGCAAGGCATGAGAGAGTGGGATCTCAACTTAGATGTTATGGGATGTTGGCAGCTCTGCTTTGCAGTAGCATTAAGGGGAAACTGGTGCAGTGTTGCACTGCAAAGACTTTTTGAAAACAGTCATTAATTCTGGTATAGAGTCTTTCTTCACCCTATCTGTCCACCAGAGTTCCTGGAAATCCATGTATTTTTTAGATAGTCAGCGGTAAGGCAAGTCTTTAGGAAAAATATGATTTTACGTCTCAGTTTTAATCTAAATTACGTATCAAATGGACATTTTGAAGAGTGTACTTTTAGGTGTGTGTGTGTGTGTGTGTGTGTGTGTGTGTGTGTGTGTGTGTGTGTGTGTGTGTGTGTGTGGTAAGACAGCAGCACTTCACTACGAGTCTGACAGCTGCCTCCGGCACATACTGGAGATGCTTGATGAGAGTCACAGAGGACAAACAAGCTGTATATCAACAAAATGCTTTGTAGGATGATATAGTGAGAGGCCAAACAGATACAAAAAGCATGGAGTGGTTCCAAATAAATAAATAAAAAAGGAAGGGAAAATAGTCATGTCCTCCTTTCCAACTGTGAGAGTTAAATACTTATAAGTATTTAAAAAACTGAGTGACCCAGGTTTTTAGGGCATTTGAAGGCCTATAATGACAAAGATATTTTTAATTGGATGTGGTTAAAGGCCTCAGACTTGCACAATAACTATGTGATGAAAATACATCACACTCATCACTAGAATAACATTACTCAATAGAACCAAATCACTGTCATAGCATTATATCTCTCGGATTCAAAGTGAACAGGGGAGGGGGCGAGGAGAGAGACAGCAATGAAAGTTAGTAAGACATTAATGAGGCGAGGTTAGGAGGTTGAGAACAGCGATGGAACAACACTCCTGCTAATTGTCATGGTCTGGTGCTGTAGCAACCGTCTTGCATCTACAGTTTGACAGTCTTGCTCAAGTGTCCCTGTGCAGCACGAGCAAACCCACTCTGGCTGATGAGCGTGGTGACATGCCAGTGGCGTGGTGGTGTTAACAAAACAGGAGGGCTTGTGATCAAGTGTTTGCTGCTGTGCCTCTCATCTCAAAGACTGGTAGGGGTTAAGTATCACGACTATCAAATCATCAGCACCTGCTTGGAGTAAGCTGTAAAGTGGTGGTTCTCAACCTTTTTAGCTTGATGCTCCACCAGAGATCTATCAGATGAGCTCAAATAAAATGTGTGTTTTTAATGGAATTCTGAATGTTATTCAACACTCTTCATTATATAACAGCGGATATTACTATGATATTTTTAGCCACGCTAGAGGCGTGGCTCTAGAGATGCCCATGTTGATCTGTCGGTCAATCACTTCGGTCCAGATTGAAATATCTCAGCAACTGTTCAATGGATTGTCTGGAGACATTAATGGTCCCCAGATGATGAATCTTTACGACCATGGCAATCTTTAGCGACTGATGGAGAGCGTTTGATACAGTCGAAAGCTCTGTAGTTAGTAAATGGAACTTGAGTTGAGATCTAGCCACATTTCTGCAAATAACATAAACTTACTTGCCACCGTTTTTCCAACTTGCTTGGGTTAACTAATCCATCAGCATCAGTCTGCTTTTATTGTTGTCAAAGTTACGTTTGTCATTGTGTGGAAGTGCAGTTGTGAGTGGAAAATACTTTACTGCCATACAGTGATAACTATGACAACAATAAAAGCAGGCACGGTATTCACTGTGATGGATGACCTAAAGGAAAGTTCTGCTGGATGATTTTCATATTGTAGTGAAATGAACTGAGAACGGTAGACGTAGGAAAAACACATTGTGAAATCTAAAATACAAAGCGTCCTTTAGAAAATGGTCAGCAGTAATATAGAGTATACATATTTGCAGTTAATGGGCTGAAACATACAAAAACACAGAGCTGTGGTGTTTCAATAAATAAGCAGCAGAAGAATGGCTGATGCAATATTATTCTTATGTTTCAAGTGTCTAGCAGAGGTTTGCCAAGTTTCATCTTTTATTTCCGTGTTACCAACATTTTAAATTATTATTAAGGCACATGAGAATTCACTACCACCTACAGTTCATTGTGTGTACAGTAATCATTTTATCTGCATCTGTTTGTTAATTCTAGCCAGTTGGCAGATTAAGAATGTTTTTTTCCAAAGGACGCCTGGCCCTGAAAACAGTATGAAGACAGTTGTAGGCAACATACATTAACGTGCACACTAGGCAACAGCGCAATTAAAATCACAAAGAGGCGCAAAAGTAGCTGCATAAGCACCAAACAGTCAATAATCCAATGGCAGAGGAGCGGGACCAGTGCCCAAACCTAAACAGATCTTAGCAAAACAAAACAAAGCTGACATCTTATTGAATCTGCATTAAAAAAAACACTCATTCATCCTTACATTACTTTGTTATGAGTTCCGTGCCAAAGGAGCGGTGTACGTGACGGCTCTCCTGCTCCATTCAGCTGATTGTCAGAAACATCTCTAAGGCGAGAGCAGATGTCTCTAGTTATTTTGACCAGGCTCTCTGGGCTGCTGTATTCCCACTCTGGCTCTCATGAATCCCCTCTTTTTTTTTTTTTTTTGCAGCCAACTGCAAATCTCTTTTCAGTGACAAAACATCGCCTGTCAAGAGGATGATTCTATTGAGAGGCACTTCCTGATATGAGAGGTGCATTAATGTGATTAACCCACACTCACTATTGCCGTTTGATTCACGGGCTTAGGGGCTCATGTCACTCTGTATTCTTCTCTATTGGCATGATCAGCAGGTAATGGAAAATATGCCGATGTGAGAGCAGAAGCAGGTAACACAAAATGTAATCTAGAGTAGGCAACAAATTGTTATCAATGGCAGAATCCACTGCTGCTTTATACAAACTTAATTATTCAATTTGACAACGTGACTGAATTCAAAGATAATTAACAACACAATTTGCCTCTGAAACTTACAGAAACAGATGTAGTAGGCCATTCTGCAGACTTGACAGATTCTCATTATCACACCAACAATTATCAACCATTAAAATCAATAAACATCTTCCAATTACAATGCTGTTACTCACACATCCCAAAGGTGTTTGAGTATTTTGATTAATTACAATTCCATTCAAACATACCTGCAATCCGCAATCATAAAACTAATTCCAACTGTCTAACAGAGACACAAAGGGTTGTCGAAGCAGGGACATCAATTTTAAAAGAGAGGGCTTGTTTACATGTGTTTCATACATTCTCACAGCTAATGTTAATCACACAAAAGAAGAAAGACAGCTTTATGCACTGGCTCCACCGTCTACTGCACTGAGAAATTATTCATTTCATGTCGGAGTCATCATCCATTCAGCTGCATATAAATGGCTACAGGTTGTATGTATGTATGTTTTGATTGCACAGTGATTGAAGCTGCAAACATATAAGAGGCACAGCAGAAAATAACTGAGCAGCGGAAAAGGAATTCTGGGATGCCATTCATGAGCCTTTTCATCAGGCATCTTTTCCGTTCCTTAGCTGGGGGTACTGGCAGAAATAGATTCCTGTACCGAGCACAGACCTTTTAATAGAGGCATCTACCAGCTTAATCAAAGATACCAGGGAAATGGGAACATCCACCTCACGGTATATCATGAAATCTTGGCGTAGGCTTAGAGTGAACTTCTTCATCTCAAAAGCAGCAAGAGGGAATGTATGTGAGGATGTATGCATGTGAGAGAAGAGTCTTGGCAGTCCCTAGAGAACATATGATGCACCAGAAGCAGCAATAGAAAAGTAAGTGAAGTGCCGCATGCAGCTCTTTCAGCTCACATTCCTTTCGATCAATAGCTGAGATAGATAATAGCTTCCATAGAGACTTGCATCTTGCATTCTGTCTCTCTCTCTCTATCCTCGCCTCAAATCCCCATTTCTGCTTTTGCATCTCTGCACTCTCTCTTCTCTCCTCCCTCCTCGCTCCGCCCCAGCTGCCAGCAGCAGCACGGGATGCCCACCAGCTCCAGAGGGCAAGGCAGGCAGAGCGCAAGAAGATCTTGGGACGAGCACGGGGAAACATCTGGTAGACCCCGTCCGTCGCTGCCGGCCGCCATCATGTCACCGCAGCTTCCCGGCCTTCCTGGTAACAGCTGATCCTCTAGGCCCCACTGACTCCATCAGAGTGGAGAAAATCCACTCGCTAACTCAATTATGCAAGAGGTGTGAATTAAACATGAGGCTACCACACAGGAATGTATACACACAGTGCAGACGCGCACAATACGTAATCATACAATATAACAACCCCATCTGTATGCTGATGCCAGGGGGGATTTGTGAGGCCTCTTTTCAAACAGAACATGGAAGAGCTGATCCACTCTGGTGGTGACCTTACATATGACCGAAAACGAATATGGACATCCAGGGCAGACTGGTGAGACTGACAGTGAAGAAATAGGTGATGACAAATTTTGCCATCTTTGCCACCTATTACTTCCCTGTGAGCTTTAAAGAGCAAAAAAAAATAAAAGCCTCGCGTGGGAGTTAAGCCTGGAGCCAAAGGCAGAGCAGATTTTCTCCCCATCTCCCTTTATGTCTCTCTCTCTCTCTCTCTCCCTCTGTTTCTTTGTCTCTCTCTCTCTCTCTCTCTCTCTCTCCCTCACTCTCTCGTTCCTCCATGCCCTTTATTAATCATCCTTGGTTAGTGGGGCAGAGAGTGTGGTGTTAGGAGCTCTGGGGAGTGTAGAGCCATGACACACACACACACACACACACACACACACACACACACACACACACACACACCGTCATGTGCATGCACACTAAGAGGCAACGGACTCATAAATCTAGGCAAACATTTTTCCATTCATCTCTTGTTTGCTTATAAAAGATATAAAATTCCATAAAATATGAATTAAAAAAATGCAGGAAAACTAGGAATGACTACACACACACACACACACACACACACCAGAAGTATGCATGTGCACACATTACAGCTGATCTTCAGGGATCTTGGCCTGAGGTCCTGGGACTCAGCTGCTGATGCTGCTGATGTAACCTTTTGAACAGTCTCATTTGTTGATCAGACATTTCAGCTCCAGCATACAAGCAAACTGTCATCTCCCTCGCCCATAAACACACAACTGTAACTCCAGTACCCATAACACCCCTCACCTGAAGACCTCAGCTTGGGTCAGAACCACTACAATACAGCAGCAGCATCACCAAGCCCTCTCAGCTATTGCCCCTCATTATCAGAGTGTTTGGATGTTGCAGCCAGCATCCTCGGAGAGCTGGACGTGGAATGATGGTACAATGGGATGCAACACAGCTAACCACTCCAGCTCCTGTGGCCAATGGGTAGCAGAGTAGTCTGAATAATGGAGGATGTGATTAGGCCTCATTTCTATGCATGTAAGTGCACTTAGCCTGGAAGGCTCCAACTGGGCTACATGCCATTATTACCATTATCACTGTTCGATCTCCATGAGGAAGTGGGGAGAGAATTGGCCAATTAGATGGTATGGGACAGTAGGAAGTTGACAGTGGAAGTCTGGGATAGCTTTAGTTAGTGAGCAGGGATGTAGTGGTGGGTAGACAACTTTAGCTGACATGTATGCAGCCATACATCACAGGGAGACATATAACTCTGCTGTAAGTTATATGAGGGCAGTCTGTGGGGATACATCTATACATTCATCATCTGAATATTAATTTGAGGATGTTTGTCTTGAGGTAATCTCAGACTGGCAGTAATGGGTACCAGTGTTTCTGTTGATCCCTACATTTGTGGGTGTGCATAATCACGAGGGTTGCTGTGTTTTATAGTGGTGCCACATATCAAAACGCTCATCTTACAAACAGAGCTCAGGTGACAACAGCGGGTGTGAAGAGAAAGCAGGGGACGCACCTGGTTTGACCGTCTTCAAGCGAATCGGCTCCCGAAAGTGGCGTATGACAGCCAGGGTGTCACGGTTTGTAAGTCCACTGACGGGCGTCCCGTTCACCTCCAGCAAGACGTCCCCGTAGTAGGGCAGCTTCCCGACGTGACACACCAGCACGTCCAGCTTCATCTGGCCCAGGTGGGGGAACTGTCCCAGCTCTGCTCCTCCCAGGACCTCCACCACGGAGCCAAAGTCCCCCAGGTTCCCCCATGACACCGCGCACTCCACCACTTTACTGGACCAGTGTTTCTTCTTCTTCAGTGTTCTGGACATGGTTACTCCCTTTTCGAACAAGTGACGATCTAACTAGTTACAGTCGCCTCGCTTTGCTGCCGTTAAATGAACGCGAAGTGACGCGGCCTAATAAACCCTCCTGAGTTATTCTCCCGAGCTGCTGGGGATTTCATCTTCCTGACATTTAGGAGGCTGATTTTCACCCGGGAATCTGCCGCCGAGGTCTGTCATCCCACGGGCTTATGCTCCGGTGTGCGCACGGTCGCCTGGGTTGCAATAAATCCAAGCGCTCCTTGTGCGTAAAACAGAGAGAGTTGATGGCGGCAAGCGGGTTAAAAGGGGAACAATTCGGGTTTTGTGCTCTCCATCGCTACTCTGGAACCGTATCCGCGCTTTGCTTCGTCTCCGGGGGACCCTCCCGACGCCCAGCGGTCAAAACAAAATGTAAACAGAGAGTATTATACTCACTCGGCGGTAGATTGTGGAGTGTCTGTCGCTGAAATGTAGTGCGTCAACGAGAAATCCCTTCTACCTGTGGGCAGGCTGAAAACAGACGGGCGGCAGCGATCACCGGGCGGCGGTTTGTGCCGTTGAGATCCGGCCCGTGGTGACTGAGCTGAGAGACATCTGCGAGCGTTTGTCCGCTACAGGTTTGAACACACCTGGCACCGCCACGGGAGCTGTTGCCAGGCTCCGAAACGCCCCTTTTACGCTCAACGGCAGCGGAGTTGTCTGGACGCTCGTGCTGGCTCCATCCTCCGGTGTGTCGTGGTACTAAATAAACACACACACACACACACACACACACACACACACACACACACTGTATGAGTCCAGCGATGTTCACTGTAACTTAATGTCATTTTAGTCCCTGCCTAATAACAGCAGTGTTTATCTGCATGCTTTAACATTGACGGGACTTGAATATCAGGCAGAACAAGTGAAACATATACGAGAAACTAAGAATACACCGAGCATGTAATCCTAATATCAAGCGTGCAAAACAAATTACACCTAATTAAGACTCTTAATTTGCTTAGAGAGGGGGGAGTATTATTGGGGACGCTCCGGTTCAAGCGTCTCCACAGCGCCACCTACTGACACAAGCAGAGAAATCCAAACAATTTCCTGCTCCAGTTCATCCCTCCCGGAGGTCTTTCATTCACACTTGCATACCTTCATACGGAGCCATCACGCTTGACCGCATTCAACCGCATTTACCCACGCATGACCAACAGGGCGATGCTTCTATTGATTGAATCGCCAATTATCAATTATCTACAGCTTTGTTTTCCAACTGTTTATACAGAAGGCTTGCAGTAGCCTTAGTACTGTGTCCATGCATACATTACCATCATTTAAGTAGGTCTAGAGCTGAACATCTGACCTTTTATTCAGGGGGAAACTGTACTCCCGCCTACATGCAAAGCCTACACATTTCATGGCCTGAGCGCACAGGTTTCATCTGAGCTCATACGTTGTTATAAAGGCACGCGTGTGCTGGTATCCTTTGTCTTTAAATGCTGGTGTCATGACAAAATGTTACTGGAGCTGGATGAAAAATTCAAAGTGATGCCAAACTGAAGTGGTGTTTAAGTGTAGCAGTTGAAGTTAATTAAACTCTGTAAATGTCACTTCATCTCTGGAGATTACTAGTCATGTTTCACAGCATGTTATAAATGATGCACAGCTTCCTTTTGCCAAAACCTCTCCGATACAGCATGATGGATTTTGACGATTTGGGCTTGTTGACTCACAGGGCAGTCATATGTCAGCGCCATGCAGTCGAGTTAATTAACTCTATAACTGGAAGCAGGGAACACGCCCTCTGTAGTGTTTATGAAGCAGCAGTAGTTTCTGTTCTCTGTGTGTGATGCATCAGAAGTCTGCGTTTAAATACAGAGTTGCCACCCTGGACATTGTGCTGAATAATTCATCACCTTGTAGAGGATGATTAACAATGCTATCATGTCTTTGATGGGGACCAGGGATCCAAACAAACTGCAGACTTTAAAAGGCTGAAGGACTGTTGGATTCAACTCGTATCCAATGTTTCCTGGGATTCCACTGGATTTATGGAGGAGGGACTTTAAAAAATGAAGTCTTTTTCTTAACGTCATGACTGATGATGGACTAACAGTTTTTTAAGGCCCATATTAGCTGGCTTTGTGTTGGCTTGACATGACTAAATCCAGATTATAGATGGCTTGGCCTTTTAAATCATTCCATGGTGTGCCCAGAAATCATGTTGTGGTTAAGACCCCTGCCTCCGGAATTACATGTAACCAAAATCAAATCCTGCAAGAACATTTTCTCTCATTTTTCTTCATGCCATCCTACTGTCAGTGAAGACAGACACCATCGTCGACACAAAATTAACTATTTTGATAAACGATCGGCGATTTTAGTCATTTTACAAGCAAAAATGTGAGCATTTCCTGCCTCTCCGTTATATATCATCGTAAATTCATTTTCTTTGGATTTTGGACAAAACAAACACTATAAATGTGTCACTTTTCTGGACTTTTTACAGACAAAACGACCAGTCAAGAAAATAATCAGCTTAATAAACAAGCTTGACTGATAATAACAATCCTATTTCTACCTAAAAGAAGTGTTGAGGCAGACATTCATGATCCAAACCCAATGATCAGAATTCATGTTTAATGTTTGAGTAATGGCTACGTAACAAAAAGGCTCTTTAGACATGCTTTACAGAATTTACAGGCAAACAAGGTCCAAAAATACTAATGAAAACAAGATGCAAAACTTCACCAATACAAAGAAAAAAAGAAAAAAAAAAGCAGCATTGGATATTGCCAGAGCAGCTACTGCTAAACTTTGGTATAAAGTCATAAAAGGACGTTCAGAGAATAAAACAATACAAATGCAGATTATTTTTACGCTGTGTTGGCAGAAAATATGGACATGTAGCTCCATTAGGATGACTTCAAATTTCTCAATCGCTCAAAAAGGGGTTACACACAACAGTCAAAACACACAAGAAACAAGAACAAAAAAAAGCAAGGAGTGTGTCAAAATGCAGAGGAACCCAGGAAAGTCATGTTGGTTTTAATCTTGGCTTGGAAAATAACACTTAGGAATAAACTGGCTGGGCAATGCAGAGGGAAGGGCTTGGAATGTGCTGATCTGGCAATCAAAGGCAAGCGCCATTAACAAAATATGAAAACAAGTTTGAACCAAAAGAGATCTGCACGTACCGCTGAGGAGGTGGAGGTGTACCGATACCGTTCGCACATACATGTAGTCATGTAGTTTTGAGTAATTATTGATTAAAATGTGTTGGAAATCTAGCATCATGCTACACCATCACACATTTTCACTGAAGATTCAGCATTATTGATTTTTAGAGTCTGGACTCAGTACCCTCGAACACTCAGTGTACCACTTCGAAAGAGGGGAGGAAAGGAACATGACAAATCCTTTCTTAGACAGACATTAAAGAGCAGAATGTAGCAGTGCTGATTATCAAGATAACCGGAATGACGGTAACAAAATTAAACTTTCAACTTGTCATGTTGACAAATCCAAACGACCACACAGTTGAATCAATGGAGCAACTCTGAAGTGCAATAATCAAGAGGATTTTTAAAAGGACAACTCATGACATCTCCCGAGAACACCGTTCTCATTTTCAAATCCTCAACGCAAATGAATAGCTGACATTTGGAAACAGTACAGTTTGTGTTTGTTTACTGTCTTTCAGTTATGAGGGAAATAACACCCACTTCTTAAGGAAATGTGTTCATCCTGTTACCTGAACCAACATGTAAAAACTTCAGGGAACATACACCGGGAAAATAGAGGCTTAAAATTACTGCAGCGTATGTCTCAAACATCTCTGCAAATGGACTAGTAGGACATGGAATTTAATAGATTACTAGCCTTATGTACAAATACATACTTACATACATACATACATACATACATACATGTATAAAATAATACAATACATTCTCATATTTCACAGTCCCAAGTGAAAACCTAGACTTAATATCTACGGAAGGATCATGAACCTTTTGAGATAAAACTGTGATGATAAATCCTCACAATGTAAAACAGCATGCACACTGCATATAAAGTTTACCACCATTAAATTAAGTGCCTGTAAGATATGACAAAAGGGAACAAATCAGTGCATACTGTATATATAAACCATAATGTCACCTGATGGAGGTTACTGAGAATGCTTGTTAAAAAAAGGCCATCCGATAGACAACCATTAGAAAATAGCCAGCAAAACCATGATTGTCACATGTGCAAAAGATAGTACGCCTTCTCTCCAAACCTTTTCTCATTACAAAGACATAAAATGAAGGAATGAACATTGCATTTGACGTAGGACAAAAACAAGATCAGATAAAGATGATATAGGATATATTCATATATATATTCATAATATACACCACAGTTTGGTGTCACTGTCTCTGGGATTTGCATAACGGGATACTTGTTAGCATAGTTTTGAGTCCGTCGGGATGGCTGTGGGAATGTGGGACGTTTGTTTTCAATGGTCTTTCCTATATTAACAACCACAAACTGCTGGTCAGGGAACTACAATTGTCCCCTGTTTAAACCCCCCTGTTCCCCACTTGGGAATAGGTGGTTTGTAATTTCTACCAAAGTCATGTAGGCTACTCCAACAGGTGTCTGTACCAGGAATGATGAGACTGCCAGTGTGACGTGCACTGGCTCAATATTTCAGCCCCACAGCAGCAGCAGGGACGGAGGAGAGAGCTCGTAAAGACTCAACCATGTCTTGGCATTCTCTCGTGGCAGCATCCGACATGGCTCTTTAAAGCATACATTCATAGCTTTCTCTAAAAAGAGAACAAAGGAGAGTGGAGGACGTGGGAGTAAAAGGTCCTGCAGAGGTGGAGGCGTCAAGGAGGAGGTCACTTTAATCACCAGCCCATTTCTCCAGTCTGACACAACAGTCTTTCCACAGTGGAGAATGTGAGCATGTCCTCTTGAGTGAAAGGGGAATGTAAACATACAAGAGAGCATCTTTGGCAGAATGTGAGGAGTCTCTTTGGAGGTAGTGGGTGAAGAGGAGAGGGGGGTGCAGCAACGAGGAGCCAGAGGCAGAACGTGGGTGGAGTGTAAGGACCTATGAGGGAGCAGGATGCTCCTGAGGGTTAGTCCTATTAGAGGCACTTCTGTGGTCCTGTGTGCATTGGCTGGGAAAACAGTCCACCTCTGCTTCACTCTGTTTGTCTGCCCCGTCGGCAGTGGAAGTCAGAGGAGGTGTCCTGTGTACAGTCACTGGGTGCTGGGACGCGCCTGGTTGGGGTTTCGAGGACGGATCTTCTCCCCCTTCTCCCCAGAAAGATCTGCTAATAGTATCTGCAAAGACAGTAATACACAATACTTCAACACCTGTATATTATCTCACATTAACTGAAACCAACCACGTACTTCTAAAGAAATCACTGATTTATTGTTGCCAATTGTTCCACCTTCTCAAATGTGACGATTTCCTTGTAACCTGAATACCTTCAGATTTTAGAGTGTTGGGTTGGTTATAGATATTCCTTTACACTGTCAGAACTTGTGTTTGGTATTTTTCATTGTTTGACATTTTAAAGAGCAAACAGTTCATCAAAAACTGAAAGATTATTTGGCAGTGAAAGTAGCACATTTTTAGTTTGTTTACATGAAGTTAGCCAAGCGGACTTTGCAGATTTTTCTCTTCTAATCTCAACAGATAATATTATGTTAGTTGTAGCCTGCAAGTACTTCAAACAACCTTCATAACAAGCCTCTATGTATCTAAATAGATCATATCTGGAAGATCAATATCTCTAATAAATACAACCATATGGGTTTATCAGTTCACTGGGAAATCTCTCATCTGTAAAATACTGGCTTCAGTAAATCAGTTGCCTCAGTGGTTATACTCTATTTCAGAGCAAACTGGCCTGAGCAGGTGCAAGATTTATAACAGCTTTATAAAGGGTCAGAGTCAGATTTATAAAGGAAAATGTAGAATCCTACAGGTCTTTTTCCCTTTTTGAGTAGCTTCAGGATGGTGAAAATTCGACATGTTACCCAAAAGCACATCAGCAGGTAGGACCTGATAGTTTGCATCTAGACAAAGGACAGTACCACCATATTGCTCTGAAAAGGTAAAATTAGAATTTCTGTTTCCAAGTCTCACCATTAGCGTAGTGCCCCGGGGGAGTGTGGCTGCTCAACCTTTTGTCGTGTGAGGTGAGAAAGATGGAGGAGTCCTGGTTGCTAATGAGGCTCTCCAGTGCCGTGTCCTCGTGCTGAGCATGCTCACTGAAGCTCTCCTTCAGGCCGGGTAGAGTCTTGTCCAGCGGGTCATCCTCTCCCAGATAGGCGTAGGGGCAGTACTCCCGCGTGCGAGAGTAGATGTTGGCGTTGTCGTAGCAGTCGGAGCAGATGACCAGCGGACCTGCACCACCTGGCAAGAAAGAAAAAGCATCATGTGTGTCAAAGTGTTTCTTTCCATTTGATTGTTTTTCAAGCCTGTCTCAGACTTTGGTTTCATTTGAGAATTGTGTGAAGCAGGCTGACAGTGGCTGGGAAAAGGCAATTATAATCTATTTATCGATTATAAACTACCACCATGTATTTATCATATGTAAAACAATTATTATCTGTATTCATTCATTTCAGGATAGAAAAATAAATAAATCAAGTAGTAAAACTTGAAATCAAGTAATTTCAAGTAGTATGCATTTTCTCTTATGTAGTTTGCTCAAATGTATATTAAAATGAAATAAAAATATATACACATATATGAAAAGACTTTCAACCTTATTACACCTTAATGTGAACACATCTACATATTAACAGAACAAGTTGAAAGACCTAGTGAAGGGCATAGATGTAGTCGTTTCTCAGACATGGAGGGAGGGGGGACACTAAGAATGCAGATAAAATCGAATCCTTATAAATGTTAAAAAACCTCATAACCGCTTGTGTGCAGATGACACTAACCTGTGGGGAGTCCAGCCAGCCCCTCACGGGGGTCTCCAGGGTGGAAGCTGCTACGGCCAGTGAACAGAGAACCAACCCTGCAGTGCAGCATGCCATTCCCCTCAGTTTCCACCTCGCTGCCCGTGTCTCCATAACACACACCTGGGACATACATGATAATTAGTCAGTGGCTCATTTCAGCAAGGATCTGACCGAAACAGGATCTGCATTTTATTTAAAGACAATTGTTTAAAGAAATTTTCATGTCAAAAGTGATTCATGCAGATGGCGGGAGAGGCGGTAGTGTTTATGATTGTGAGTTAAAACATTTTTGGTCATAATGCTGACATAACCCATCCCAAAAAACTTAACAACCCTTACTTAACAACAAGAGTGATGCAAGGCAGGAGTGGACAACTCTAACTGTAACCTGAGCTAAGGTAACTTAGGTTTAGCCAGCTAGCTGTAACTTAGCTATAACGTTACTGCATGGATCTGGCGTTGGTTGCTTCGTAACATTAGCTGATGAAGTAACTTGTTAACAAACAGTTTGTGTTACAGAGTCAAACTTCACACACATCACAAATCTAAAAGGTTTTTACTCACCATCTGTGCCCTTATGGACGTATCCATTGGAGAGAGGAGGCATGAGCTGCTGGTGGCTGCCAGCCTCAGAGTTACTGTAGCCTTCCTGAGGCTCTGACAAAGTACCCTGAGAGGACAGGTAGCTGGGGATGTCTGCTGGCAAATTCATCTCATCTGGAACAGAGAGAGACATTTTGTTACACAGTTGAGCGCTGTGAAACAGTCTTATTCTCACAAAAAAGTGCCGTCCCCACAGAAACATTTCATGGTTTCCAAACAGCCACCCCTACTGGGTGAAGCTTCAAAGAGGGCACATTTATTTGATATCACAGATGGCTGTGTCTAAACTGCTGACCTGTGTTGGTGATACTGTAGTCCTCACTCTTCCTGCGCATGTGATAGATGACAATGACCCAGACCAGCGAGGTTCCAACCACACAACACACCACCACAATCACCACAATGCCCACGGTGGTCCAGCCATCCTGGTCGTATCCCGTGCCGGTATCACAGTTTGGCGATGGCGAGACGCTCAGGTAGATGTGGCCACGCTCTGTTCCCAGAGTATTAGACATGATGCAGGTGTATTTCCCAGCGTCAGCAGGACCAGCATCAACTATGATCAGGAGCTGGTTGGCTGCAGCAAAGAAGTGGCGCTCGGTGAGTACCAGAGGCCCGTCATCTTTGGTCCAGTTGAGACGAGGGGCCGGGCTGCCTCCAGCTATACACTGAAGCACGGCAGTTTCACCACGGGCCACTGTTCTGTCTTCCAGCGGCCGCATGAAGGATGGAGTTTCTGGAAGAGATTCATTGATTTTTTTTATTTAATAAGGAACATCCCAGTGGCATTTGTGTCAAACCGCTCAGATGGATGTGTATGAGGTCGAGTTTGTTATTTTTAGATTAACAGTACTAGTGTTTAAGCCTTGAACACAAACTTTGACCGAGTTATTGATTATATACCAATACATAGCTTAAACGTGATCTAACAGTTATGTCAGAGACACGCCATCTAGCCAGATTTCAGTATTTTCCATGGCCATGGTATAACAAGGTCTGCATTTACATAGTCATTAGTTAAAATTGCGAAGGAGGAAATACAAAAACAAGTGCGTGCACTGACTGACAGACATAAATGAGCAGCCAATTTAAGCAGAGTGACTCAGCTGAAATGACCCAGCAGTAAAACATCAGTAACATGCTCCGCTAATCAGGTGGCTGACTCACCCAGGACGGTGAGAGTAGCGTTTGCAGACAGGCTGCCAGCTGCATTTTGAGCCGTGCAGCTGTACACTCCCATGTCTTCGGTCTTCACATTAGCAATGAAGAAGATGTCATCATCTGGCATCACATGCATCCTGCGCTCTCGGGCAGCAGGGAAGTCAGTGCCTCCGTCCTTCTGCCAAGCAATCTGGGGTGATGGATGGCCTTCAGCAGCACACTCCAGCCTGGCCATAGTCCCAGTACGGATCGTCAAATCCATGGGAGTCTTAAGAAAGGATGGCAGCTCTGAAAGATGGAAGACAGAAAGTGAAGGGCGGGACAGAGAAGTAGAGACATCTGTATCAGAACAGGATTGAACAGCAGTCGCAAATAAGGGTTCTATTGTCTTAAATTCTTTGGCAGTTAATGCATCGTCCACCAAGGAAGGCCACAATCTTACTTTCTTAACCTTAAGAAACATTTCCCTCAGATATAAAATTATGAGTGTACAGTACATTGGCTAGACCAGCGCCTTACAGCTTAAAGAAAGTAAAAGATTGCAGAGCAAGAGGAAAAAAATGAGCCCCACCGGCAATCATCAATCACATTCTTTGACAAAGGGCAAACATCCTCACCATTAACAGTAAGCTTGGCTCTGTTGGAGTAGTTGGAGCCAAAGTGATTAGAGACCACACACTGGTAGCGCCCCTCATCAGTGAAGTTGACATTGAGGAGGTGAAGCACAGTGGTGTAGATCAGCTCTCCCTCCTGGTACCGGGCGTAGTTTTGCACCTCTGCATCATACAGCACCTCCCCATCCTTCCGCCAAGCTGTATTCATTGGCGAATCGCTGCTGCTGGACGCAACGCAGCTCAGAGTCACATTGTTCCCTCGCAGTGCCACAGATGTCTCTGGGTGAGTGGTGATCCGAGGCTTGGGGAAATCATCTGTGGAGGAGCAGGGACAGAAAGTGTGAAACTCTAAGTTAGAAAACCAATATATTTACAGAAGACCTCTTAACTGAAATGTATCATATTAGTTGGTATTCAACATTAAGTATGCCAATACAGGAAGGGCAACATGGGGGTCGGCTTGGGAATTTCAATCAACTGTATTTCCAGTTTTGTGCAACTGCAAAGTACAGTACATTTCAGTGATTTCAAAACATCCCACAATGAAAACTTTTTCCACTGTGCTCACTGAAGAGTACCTACATTGGATCCGACTGGGAACAGTATTAAAAAAAAGAGAATGGGACTGACCACAAACAAACTCTTCCGGGCTGATGGACAGGATGTTGCGATCAAGAAGGCTGGCAGGATGAGCACAGATAGCGGAGACAGACTGCTGGAACTGGCTGTCAGTCAGCCAAGGCCCCAGCCACTGCATGTGGCAGTCACACAGCAGGCTGCTCGTGTTCAGGACACTGAGAACAGAAAGGTAGTGAGGGAAGGGTGAGATGAGTCATTGTAAAATTAGTTGGAATCATCAAACAACTGTAGAGATAAATGGAGGACATGAATTTGTGATTTTCAGGATTTGTTCATGAGCATTTCAGAAGGTGATTTATGATCTACCCAACAAATAAAGGTCCAATTTACCTGAATTATTTAAAGAGGGCTGTTATCTAGCCTGACAACATACCAGTCCAGTGCTGCTTGAGTAACTGAGTAACAGTGAGCAAGCAAGAGTAGCCGTTTTTATATCACGTATCATGAAAACAGAGGTCTGGTGGCTCCGTAATGATGTATGACGTTTCTTGCTAAAATAGCCTTTTTTCTTAGAACCCTGAAGGTAAGTGTTATTGATAAACTAAGTTAATAAAACGTTAATGCCACATACAGGTAATTTTTGTAGCAGTTCAGATACATAAAAAAAATACAATCCCACTAGACAACTAAAAACAGAAACACAATACAGACAAGTAATGATACACAGCCATATAAAACCAGTGTGAATGATCAAATTCATTACATAGAAAGGAGTCATTTAATTATCTTAAACGCACAACCATTATCCAAGTCATACACCAGGGTTCTTATTTTCAAACCAGTCAGCAGGAGTCGTCAAAAAGTCGACCAACCATGGAGACCGAATAACACGCGTTAACGCAACCTTGAAATCTTAATCAAGACAGGAAAATCAATTCATTGCTAACAACGCCTCTGTTTTAATACAATTTATCCTAAAATAAATCTTAATTACAAGGGTGTTGCCATTATGTTCTTCCAGCTAAGTTATCAGGCAAAGAAACTTTACCCACTCGCCAAGCAAATAGTGCTATATTCTATTAAAGCAGCAGACTAATTAATAACAGGACATGACTGCTGTCATGATACATTTTCTGAGTTTGACAGCTGCTGGGGCATTTCGTTAGCCCCTGCTTGAGAGACACTCCTAAGATGGGCTGATCAAAACCTCAAAAAAGGCCCGAGAGACTTAACATTTCCACTGTCTTTCCTCACAGGCAGGAGAGACGGCTGTCCTAACGAAGCAGATGATGATGCTGCAACTCAAATGCGGAATCAGAAATCTTTGTCCAACTGAGCCAATAAATGTACGGTTTTGGTAAGACAACAATCAACCAACTTCACATATTTCTAATCGCCAAAAAAGGGTGTGAAAGGCTCAAAAAGTAAAGTAACTATTACTAATTCCAATTATTACTAAAGCTACAATAGAAAAAGTAGAACTAGGACAGCACTCATTATTCACCACATTTAGGATCCAGCACCCACTTTTCAACGTCTACTTGTGAGTTGAGCGCGTTTTGTTTTATTTTCATAAAACTACAACAGCCAATTTAAAATGCTAATTGTGTCCTTTAATTGTTACTTAATCATGACTCCTTTTTAATGAAAGCAATAATGATAAATCAGTCGAAGAAACAATATTAACACAGGGGAAAGCTGTGCTTAAGAGATCTGTAAGATTAATTTTGTGTCCACTCACAACACTTTGAGCTTCATATGGGACAACGCCTCCGGGTGTATCGACATGATGCCATTCTTGCTGAGGTCCCTGCAGAGGGGACAGAAATATGGATTAGACACACCTATGATGTGATTTGGTCCAAATGGCATCCCATTTCACAAGCATAAGACAACAGCCCAGTGGTAATAAAAGCCTTCTGCTATCTTTAATCATTCAACAATAACAACAGATCCTTCTGAGACTCAAGTATAACTGTGTGGACAAACAGGAGTGTGCAGTAGCTTTACTCACAGGTGCTCCAGCTCCTCCAGGCCCTCAAACGCTTTCTTAGTGATTGATTTGATTGTGTTCCGCTGTAGGATTCTGGAAAATGAAAATATTTCATATGGTGTTCAGTAAAATGTCCACAAAGCCTGCTCCTGGGTAACACTTTATTGCACACTGGAACCACTGTGTCAGCAGCTTTCGTAGAGGCTAAATTAAGCATTTGACCAGCCATTCAGTGCAAGTTAGAATAAACCTGAGGAGCAACTTCACAGCAAAATAAAACCTGTAAAGTACAAACAGACCTATTTGGATAAAGCGTCACATTTTCAAGAAACATTTCTCCCCAGAAAAGCAGTATACAGCCAAATCTCTGGAACACTGATACAGAATTTAAGAAGCACCTGCTATAATTGTCTAAATGCAAAATGTTTTACAAACATGCCCTATATATAAAAAAATCTGTCTATATTCCCATCTATCTATATATGTGTACAATCTGAGTGTCCTCACAGTGTGTTCAGCTTCTTCATTCCATCAAACACACCAATGGAGTCCTCAATGGCCCAGGAGATTTCATTATTGCGGATATCTCTGAAAAACAAAGAGTCACATTTTAGATATTAAACTCTCTACATATGTAACTGATGTAATTACTCCTCCTGCAAAGTTGTTTTTTTAAATACCACGGAGAGGGCACATTATCTCTCCTGTGGCTGTCAGTGGCAGTGACTCTTAGTAAGGACACTAACAATCGGCGTGTCACAGTTCGCTGCCCCTGCTGTTCTGATGAGGGGAAATTAATTGGCTCTGTTTAGCACTGGGACAGTTCATGGGTCCACTGGAAACCCAGAGAGGCTTTGTGTTTACAGGATGGGTCATGGGCTCTTTTGTTTCTCTTTCTTCATGCCTGGCCACCTCTGAAAGAACCTCGGCACTCTCCAGTTCCCGTCTCCCATGAAAGCTCTCGGGATGGTCAAATATGAACCCTTTCTCGTTGCAGCTCAGTGGCTTAAGTGAAAAACTGTGTGGAAAATAACGAGTTCACAACTTCCTCTCTTCTCAGCACTTCTTACGTAACAGATACATGTATGATGATGAAGACGTACTTGCTCAGTTAGGCTGATATTCTTAGCTACACAGTATTTTCAAAGCTTTTGTGGTGATAATATGGTTCAGAACTGTCACCTAATATTACAACCATACACATTTTGTGAATGGAAAAGGGTAAAAACTGCACTTTGAACTAAGTGATGTATTTTATGGCAGTGATATGGGATGCATAAATGTAGGAGGACATTATTGTAACAGACAACTATCATTAACTTGATAAACAGACTAGTGCATGATTTTGGTATTCAATACCCAAGAAAGCACATCCCAATTTCTCATCCTGAAAAAGCCAGAGCTGAGCAGAGTGTTATTTGTTGTCATGTTCAGGAGACACTCAAATGTTGAGCAGATTATATGTTGATATTATTTTACCCATGCTTGATAAAATATTAAAAAGCAAACCAACTCAAACCCCAGACCAGAAGGAGTCTTGCTCTATCCACACTGATATATATATATTCTATCAACCTTCATCTGTTGGCATCTGGCTCAGCTACAGTGCGGAGACCAATTTACTCTATATACAGTACATGGAAATCTGTGATTTCACACGTTTGTACATGATAATGAAGCTCCCTGTGCTTTAAGGGTTAAAGAGGAACTCCTATGCTTGATTCTCCTGCGAGTGAGCAGAACTGTCTCGTAGAATTTTCACATTTCAACTCATCTGAAATCAGCATGATGCCCACAATGAATAGCAGGACAGAGGACACAAAACCAAGAGAACAGGATTCTATGGCAACACATTGGGTGGTTGGATCGAAGACTAAACAGATGACTAATGACAAGCAGGATTAGAACGCAACAAAACTATATTAGAGGAAGCAAACTTAAAATACTGGTTACTTCTACTGTTATTTCTCTAAACTACTGAGGATTACTCAGGACATTTATTCAAGACAGGACAAGAACTACACACACAGAGTGAAACAAACAGACCTACTGTAGTCTGCAGCCTTCATGAGAACGCACAGAGCCAAGAACAAGTCAGGACTTTATTATCATATTTTGCATACTAAGCTTCATTACACTTTTGAGATCAAGCAGGTGACACACATTTTAGACCGATTAGACATAGCACTTACAGGGTGCGCAGACTTGCCAGGCCACTGAAGACTCCCTCTCCCAAATGGCTGATGGAGTTTTCTCCCAGGTTCAGGTTCTCCAGGAGACCTAATCCTACAAAAGCCGTCTCCTCCAGTCTAGTCAGGTGATTGAAGGACAAGTCTCTGCACAACACAACCACAAATATGCTGAAGTTAGCTCCAACAATTTGCACATTAACAGCAGTCTTGTACACAAATGTAACTGCACATTCAAGAATGATACTCCAAAATGAGACATTTTCAGAAAATTGTTAAAAACGTATCCAGTACATCCACAGTCAATACAGCACTGAATCAGCTCCAGACAGCCAACAGCACTGCAGCAAGATAACAGTAACTCCTCTGAGCACACATAATGAATTTCAAAGCACGGGGCTGATGAAAGAAAGTGGGGACTCTTAGCAGTTTTTTAGCTATGAAGCAAACACACTCACAGTTCCTCCAGCTTTTGGCAAAACTCCCAGGCATCTGGTCGGATGATGCCGACAGTATTCTGGCTGACCCGCAGGACGCGCAACATGCGCAGGCCATACAGCCAACCTTTGTTGACCTCAGTTAGGTTGTTGTGTTCCAGCTCTCTGAGACACAGATGGGAAAAACAAAATGGCATTAACAAAAACCACTGTTATTCCATTAATTGACTTGTTTTTATGATAAACCTGGAGAGGGATCATGGCTAACAACATGACCAGTCCACAAAATTTCACAACAGATGCAGAAGTTTCTTTTGGAAAATTACAGAAAGATAGGTGGGGAAAAACCTCAACTTTATACTCATTTACAGACCTCCTTATAACTATTTTAAAAAGGTTTACACTGTACTTTTCCACAATTACTGATGGATACGCTGTTGAATATCACTTAAAAAGGAGTGTTTATAACACTGTCCTTACAGTTCTTCAATGTTGTTAAGCCCAAAGAAGGCTCCATCCATGAGCTTAGTGATGCCGTTCCTCTGCATTTTCAGTGACCTCAGTGAGTCCATCCCTTTGAATGTCAGACTGTCCACAATCTTGATCTTGTTACGCTTCATTTCACTACAACGAGAGTAAGAATCAGTTTTCTTCAACCAAGAGCCTTTATCCAAACAAAGAAAAACAACAAACAAACCAAGAAAACACACAACATAGCTACTGGAATATGTCTTATTTGATTTACAGTAAATGCAGCCAACTAAGCCAGAGTTGCTCCAAAATAATTAAAAACCAACTATCAATTTTTGACTAATGATTTTAGTTTTGCACCAACAACACATCATATGATACTTACAGAAACTGAAGCTGTGGAAGTTTGAAGACTTTGGATGGCAGCATTGCTAATCTGTTCCTGTTCAGCTTCAGCACCAGCAGGGAGCTGGAGATGTTTTCAAAGCAGCCAGGCTCGAGGACGCTGATCTTGTTATTACTCAAATTCCTATGAGATAAAAGAGCAGAAACATTAGAGCAAAAACCAGGAAGCACAATAATGTTTGCTCTGCAGTTACACCTATTGTGTATGTGAATAACCACACAGGGAGGCACCACAAAGCCAGTTGGTCTACAACAAGATCAGAATCAGAATCAGAATCAGAAGATGCTTCCTTACCACCAACAAACTGATAAAAACACATTTTCTTTAGTGCTCTGATTTGACAAGCGTACTTAAAATATCTTGCACTGTATTGTACTGCTTTGCTTTAATATGTGCCCTGTAATACTCTGAACAGCCATAAACGCTATGTCATCTTACTGTTGTATTATACAAGTCTGTGTTCGTAATCACAGTACATTAGATTACATCCTAAGAAAGTTTCTATTATTAAAATAAAATACTTGTGCAGTAGTGTGTCTTGGCAGATATATGCATCTGTACTGTCAAGCTATTCCTGCAGATAATTAAATTTCTTACCTTCCTTGATGAAAAAAAAAAAGGTTTTGATAAAGATGATTTAAAATAATATAATAACTTACAGATATTTCAGCTGCATGGAGGGGAAGGATCCAACTTTGAGCTCAGAGATGGAGTTGGATGTCAGGTCCAGTGTCTCCAAGGAGACGTATGGCTGCAGTTGATGCATCGACAGCTCCGAGATCCGATTGTGGACTCTGAATCATATAAAACATTATCAGGAGTTAGTCAAGATTAGTCAATTTGTCAAGACAAACTATGTCTATGGTACACTCAAATTATATCAACACAAGGAAAGACTCATGCTCTGCACCATGCTAGGTTAATAATTGTTTAACCGAGTCATTTTAGTCTTCGGAAGAAGCATGTAAAGGGGATTCTATACTTACAATGACAGCGAGGTGATATTTGCAGAAACATCTCCAAGAAAGGGAAGAACAGTCAGCTCATTGTGATTCATGGTGCTGAAATGAAATTCAACATAACATTGGTATCATATTAAAAAGACTGCTGAAAGAAATCTGCTTATGAATAATTGAAATGGGCACATTAAATCACCAAGATGAACCTCCTTTGTATTAGTCAGATCATGTATTATACTACTCCTTCCCAAACGCAATAGAAATTCTGAGCAATTTAATCAGATCCACCACAGCTTGATACTTCCATACAGTGCCAGTTTATGAGGTACACCTGGCTAAAACTAATACACTTCAATACAGCAGCCTATCATGAAGGTTATGAAGTTAATTTTTTGTTGAAACCGATAATTAACTTAACGTCATTTTGGAGACTGTAATCTTGGTGCTGTTGACGTGAAGGTACTATTTTGTGTTTTGTTAATAAAGGCAGACAAAATATTATACATTATAATATACAACAAATTACAACCTCTCAAGTGACCGTAACTGAGTCAACCCCTCTCTGGGCCGGTTTCAAAACAACTTTACAAAATCAGTGAAGGTAGGATTTATTGCAGGGCTGTTGTATTAGATTGCACTGGTTTTTAGCTACCTAATAAACTGGCAACTGTGTGTCTAAGTCTACCTTTACTTATCCAGTCGAAGTTTAAACAGTGACTGGATAAATGAGTTTGGATGTGATGATCATTATTTTTATATAACAAAAATATGTAATTAGTCCATGTCCTAAAACAAACCAAATTACAGAAAAACGTCGCGGGTAAAATCTTATCAAGTGGGTAAAATGCATCAAAGTGGGGTTTCTTGGTATGTTATGGTGCACCCCTTGGTTGAGCAACAAATCAGTGCTGTGTATTCAGTACAGGACGAACTTCAACACCTTTGCGTCTAACCGGTTGTGTACTTACACTTGGGTTATCCCATCTGGTGGGTCCAGGGGAGCCGTCGACAGCCTTTTCCTGTTGCAGTCCAGAATATGGACCTCATCTTGTCCTTTTGAACACGAGCACGGAGCAGGACAAGACCCAAGAGCCCGGGCACTCAAACTCAACAGCATGAAGATAAGGGCCGAAGGAATGGGCCAACCTTCCGCCATTTTAGTAGACTTCCTACTGAAGGCTACGTAGCTACGTGGCTAACTCGCTAAACTGGCACGTTAACAGTTACAAAATCACCATCAAATTGTTCCTGCAATTTGATATCAGTCAAACGAATAAATGCTTCGGGTGTATAGTGCCATGATTCCAGACAGAACTATAAAATACAGTTTCTTTCCAACTTGCGTGAGGCATCCCAGCAGAGATTTCTCCCCTTCTTCCCAGTGCCTGGAATTCCTTCCGCTCCAATCTGAATACCCTCCCGGAGTGGCTAATGCTAGCTCACCGCGGAGCTGATTTGGTCCCACAAATACTCCACTGTTCACCAGACGACACCCGTTTCACTCCACACTTGTTTGGCTTTTCATTATATTGAACCAAATTCAATATTATCATTTCTCAACCCGACTGTTTACGATGAACTAACAATACATTTCTCTGTCTTTCTATCCCGAGAGAACAACAAAGCGCACTGACTTGATGACATAGGATATCTTACATCCCGCCCCTTTCCAGCATGTTTACAGTATTCCTATTGGTCCGTGCTTAAGCTTGTCAAACATTTGCACTGATTTGATTGGATCTCAGCCCAATATGTTTTTGTGGTAGCCTCTTCTGTACACAGCAAAAAGTTTTTCAGAACTGCTGCTGTATGAATTAGTATTTCACATTCTTGCGGATATTGGTGATCATTTCCGGTTTTGAATAGTATTATGCTGTCGGTATAGTCATGTCACTTAATTTCACATGTGTAAAAAGTGCATTTAGATTTTATTTTTATCCCTATTTTACATACCAAACGCATAAAGCCCATTTGAAATCCAGAGACATACATAAGTGAGGAATTGTAAGGATGACAGCACTTTATAAAAATACTTAAGCAAGTTGTGCCTGAGGCTACATCACGGGCTTTAATATTATCTTATTATATTAGAAGTAGTAGTAGCAATAATAATAGTAAACTTTATTTATACAACACTTTTCAAAAGGTGTGTGTGTGTGTGTGTGTGGGGGGGGGGTAAACATATCAGCACAACAATTAAATAAAGGCCAATGAAGTACAGAATATGAAATAGAATATAATGCACCACCATAAAATACGTTAAAAGAGTAACAGAAAAATAAACAAATACAATAGCTAGATCAGATTGGAACTAGAAAAAGGGCTCTTAAGAATTTATTTATCTTTAAGAAATTATTAATTTATTTTTTTTGAGTTTTGTATTATAAATTGATAATTGTACCATAAAAGTACTATTGTTATTGTCTATCTGTCGTTAAGTTCAGCAAGTGGAGCAGTGAGACCATATTTCGATGAGCAAATGTGTGTGCAGAGGAAGTAGAAAGTCTGCTTTAAGTTTCATTCATGTTGCTGGAGTCTCCACAGCTTCAGCATGACTCACCTGTGTGCTTTAATATCAACATAATGTTTTTGCCCGTTTCTCAGAGGCAACATCTTATCAAATGGCACTCAGTGAGCAAATGCTTTTCCGCATCATTTTCCTTTGAATAATAAGAAGCGCTGTGCTGTAGAAGAGAAGCCTCACCTGTTCAATATCTGATCCAATCAGCAATCACCTGGAGAATTTAATCCAGTGTTTTTTTTTTCTTTCCCATTTGCTGCCAAATACGCGGCAAATACCTGCCTCAACAGCAGGGTTTGTCTGTCTCAAATTACAAACATTCCAGGACTAAGAGGATACACCGCTCCATAAGACCTTCATCAGTCTGAGGCAAAACCACTACCGACCATGTTTCAAGAGGTCTCCCACACCGATGGACCCGCTTTCCTACTCAAGAAGAGAAAAGTGACCCGAGAGTATCATCGGACCTGCCGTCTGAGCACAGACAGTCCGCAGAGTATTCTCTATGTTCTTGGCACCTATTTGAAGGCAGACCTGTACAGGTGAGCTGAAATGCGATCATCGACACCCTGAACACAAACGCCAAGCAAAATGCATGTATGTTGTATGTTATGATGAGCAAACTTATCGGTTTCAGGTTCGCCTGTTTGCTTTAATTTACTTTTATTCTACTGCTTGCAGCCGTGGGGACATTAAGTATCCAATGGGGAAAAACTAGTGTGTGAATGCGCATGCGTGCCTTAGATACAAATATCACATTTATATTTCTGTAATATAGTGACGTGAAAAACAAAAAGTACTACAAAGCGCACATTACTATTTTTACTTTTATTGCTTTAATGAATTATTAGTAAATGTGCCAACAGTGTTTTTCTATCACGGTTCTAAATGCAAACCTTGTCCCTCAATAAACACATACAGAAGACCAAAGGCAGCGCATAAGGGATGAGTAAACAGAGACAGACCAGAGACAGAGGAGGACGAGAGATAGGTGACACGGGTGGGGGGTTGGCGGTTGGCTGACCAATGAGCGCACACAGAGGCTTAAACCTCCAGTAGCCTACCTGCAGCTTGTTGCTCACAGCTCGTCTCATCTCAGTGTGCAAGACTAGTTTGCGTCCTCGCTTCCTGATAACGGAGCAATCGGAGGGCATTCACTGTCCGTACCAGTCTGACCGCCTCGCACACTGCAGCAGGACTGCAGTCATGACTCACCCCCGGACTCTCAGAGTAGATTATGACAAAACCACAAGAGTGTTATACGTGGTCGGCTCGGAACTTAATGTGAACCTGAACAGGTAGGGTCTTGTTCAACAAGCTGTCATTACACACATACACACACACAATGATTCATCTTGACTGTAAACTATGTGTTGTTTGGGGACTTTGGGGAGTTTACTTTCTGTATGCCATTTTCTATTCTGAAGATGTTCACCTTCTCTTCTGGAAATATTGTATTGTGTTACCACAGCTGTTATGTTAGTTGTCTAGTGTGTGTGTGGGTGTGTGTGTCTCATACCTTATCTCTATTTTTATTTTAATGATATGAAGAGGTCAGTAGACAACCAGGTCAACAGCATTCAGAGCAAAAATTAATATTTGAACTATTGATTTACTTCTGAAAAAGATCCCCACTTTCATGAAACATGCACTCAGTTCCCAGTTTATCAGGCATAGCCTACCTATCTAAAAACTACTGCAGTCTAATCCAGTAGTCCTGCAACAAATCCCATCTTCATGAAGTTTATAGTTTAGTTTTTATTGAATGTCTTTTAGGGAGGTGTCGACTCAACTTTATGTCATTTTGGCTGCTGGACCCCATTTATATCTACAAGGGTAGACTAAATATTAGACACACCTCTCAGGATAATGTAAAACAGCACTATAAACTACATCCTCCAAAATGATCATAAAGTTTTATCAACACTTCTCTAAAATAGCATTCATAGCGGTTGTACGTGTACCTAATAAATTGGCAACTAAGCGTATAAGAATTCCATTGTTAACTCACATCAGCTGAGCTGCGGGGAGGATGGCAGATCTCATTGTCTTTTGTTTTGTACAGTGGAGAGAATCAACAATCCTCCGCTGTTGCTGTCAAACAGGAGAGACTTTGTTGCCCAAGAGAAATGTAACCTATACTTTCTGCCAAATGCCAGCCATCACAACACAACAGACTGAGGCTAGATTACTAACAGGGCAGCGTGGGAGAGTGGCCCCCCTGGCTCAGAGGGCTTTTTGGAATATCCAAAAATAAAAAGTGATATCGTTTGAAAGGACACCCATTGTAGAGGCCCTGTCACATAAAGGGCCCTTGTTTTGAGATCTTTTGATCCTTGCTCTATGCAAAAATGCATTCAAAGTTCCGCTGAAGTTGATAAGAGGCTTCAGCAGTTCAAGTTAATAAAATCAAGTGGATCTCTTCCAAAGTTATACCTTTCAGTGTACATGCGATTATTGTTCATTAAGACTTTAAAAAGCATTGACCAGAGACTGTATGTCTGTGGTGTGGACCGCTCCTTTAACGCCACTATAAGTTCAGTTGACTGTGCCTATTTCTAAACAAATTTGTGGTAATGACATTACTGACATTAAAATAGCTGACACATGGAAAACCTGAGATCAAGCGGTAGTATAGTGTTGGTCCTTTAGGCAGAATACGGACATGTCTTCACCTGAGACTCATACCACGATAGCTGCTGATCCTGTAATAGGGTACA
Source organism: Enoplosus armatus (assembly GCF_043641665.1). Taxonomy (NCBI): domain Eukaryota; kingdom Metazoa; phylum Chordata; class Actinopteri; order Centrarchiformes; family Enoplosidae; genus Enoplosus; species Enoplosus armatus. The sequence continues at coordinate 21,767,064 of NC_092182.1, read as the reverse complement.
TTGTGGTCTGGAGGCGTCTTATCAGTTCAATCCGATTCTGCAAGTGGTGCGTGGGGAAACGTTTACCACGCTCTTCTAGCTCTTTATTCTGCCACTTTTAACATCTGCAGAGTCTCTATTTGCAACTTACATCATCCTAATTTATTATTTTAATAAAACCAACAGTATGCGTTTGAATCACTTTTCTTGCTTTGCTCTTTGCTGTCTTCCAAGCAATAAAGAATATAGACTGGCTAACTTCACCGTGACCACAGCTGCTACTTTGGTTCGCCACCTGTCACGAAATATGAGCTTGTGTCTCGCCTGCATACGCCAATGCTCTTCCTCACATGTATATAAACATAAATATGTGCTCTTACTATGTGTTTGATAAAATATGCCTGTGTTGTGTAAACACAGCCCTAACATGCAAAAACATGCCGTTTCTCTTCTCCTCAAGGGGTGCCCCACCCAACTCCAAGTTCTTCTCTGTGAAGAGCTCTTTCAATGTTCAGTACAGCATCAGCCCCCCGCCCCAGGAGACGTCCCTCCTCTCTCACATCCCTCTCAATGGAAACTCAGTACTACTCATCAGCATGAGCCGTGCCAGTCAATATGAAAATGATAGCAAGGTAAAGTAGAAAGGAAGGGCATGACACTGATGTCACAAGTCATATTTCTGGATTTCAATATGTGCCGTGGTATGGGACGTGAACAGCTCCAGGAACTGTTTGCTTAGTTTAGTTCAGTTTTATTGGTATTTAGATGAAGTTATTATTGATTGACGAGCGTTAAGCAATTTCCCCGAAACAGTGTGTCAATATTTTTAGAACAATTTAACAATATTTGCGTTTCAGATATTGAATGGTAATTAGTTTCAGAGCCTGAAACCAAACCCCTCAAACGAAAATTTGTGACTTCTAAACTGAATTGTCTTCTATCATTGGAGGAATTTTATTCTTTAGTCCTGAGACTAAAGACTTGAGTCTTTGTACTTTTACGTGATGAATGATTTATCACTTTTCAAATAACCAGAGGAGATATTCCACACTGAACTAAGCTCAAGAGGCTTTTGCTTTGCAATGTACAGTCCAACTCATCATTTTCATTTATGGTTTCTTTAAGATTTCACTATTATCAAATGTAATTCTGTACATATAAATAACTATAAGTACTTTTGTTTTTATAAGCTGTCTGTCTGGTACTATGCGGAGAATAAACAGGTCTTGGGGAGAGCACTCCTGCACCTGACAGCTGTTGGTAAGTTAAAGCGCTATATTTGGATACCCAGTTGATTCACATACACAGAAATTGTGATATAAAAATGTATATAAACAGTCTTTTGAAAACAAAAGCTGTGATGTGAACGACTATCTGGAATATTTTGGCCATGCAAAGACACTCTGTGATGAACAAAATGTGTCTGTCACGCAGAGATCTCTCTGGATGTAGATGCTGACAGAGACGGTGTTGTGGAGAAAAACAACCCTAATAAGGTGAGCTCAGATGTGTCAGTTTTAGATGGCGGTGCATGACACATAATGAAGGAGATATTTTCTCTTCTTTTCACTCTCTGATAAACAATAACATGCCAAGTGTAACAAACTGAATAGGATTCCATTTATGAAATAAACAGCGCTGCATACTAATAATGTTAAAGTGTTCCTGCTTGCTATTCAGATTTTTTTACTTGTCAACTATACATTTCTCTGTACAAGCGTGACGAGGCCATTACACGTTCGCCTCACCACATTGTTGCGAAACGTTTTGTTCCTTTTATTTGGATTTTCCAGCAATCTGTGAATCAAACTCATTCACGTCTGTTTTGTTGAAAACCTGTTAGGGATCCTGGAAATGGGGTCCTAACGAGCATGGGGCCATCCTATTGGTCAACTGTGACTCAGAGCGAAGCTACTGGAAGAAACCAGACAGCGAGCAGAACTACATCTCCAAAGTGTCGGGTAAAATAGTACAGCTTCTCGTTCACCGCTGAATTCTCTCTTCCATCTTTTTTTCAGTTTTTTCATAACTGTTGTCTGGATTCAAAGGCCACTGATATTTGCTTTTGCAAAGTCAGCAGATTGAAATGTTGACATGGTAAATCAGTTTGATAAAACCACAAATCTAGAGACCTCTGTGTGAGTTTAGAGGGCGGGTTGATAGGCATCTCAAATGACTTTACACTAGGCAAGCCAGTAGAGCTGAAATTTGATAGTAAAAACTGGTGTTGTTCATTGTGTGTGTGCGTCCCTCCAGTTATCATGAAAATTACCCCACATTCACAGTAGTGTTTAGCTTCAGAGTTAAAATCACACAAGGACATTTACGTCATCTATCAGTTACATGTGCATTTCAAATCTATGGGATCTAGGGTTGAACGACACACCTGAACAACATGAACTCTTTGTGGGTGTACAGATCTGAAGGACATGTCTGTCATGGTGCTGCGGACCAGCGGCCCTGCCAAGCTCCCAGGGGGCTACAAGCTCGCCATGCACATCTCTCAGGGAGACGCAGAGAGTGTCAGAGTCTTCAAGTCCAGGTCCTCTGAAGTGGTGAATAATACCCTGCGTGAGTAAAGATGAGGGGGGAGAAAGCCCCAGAACAGATGATGTAATGTGCATGTAATTCTGCTGGCTAGTTAAAGTACTGCACTGTTTTGATCTGTTATCTTTAAACCATTTTTACTGAAGTTATTCTTCCTTTTTTCCAATTAAGTGCCTCCGTATTTGTTGTTGTTCTTACTGCAGCAGATAAACTCCTTTACAACTACTTTGTGAAGAACTATCCACTGGTCCTGAATAGTGAGGTCTTGTCTCAGGAAGTGCCTTACCTCGGAGGCGCAGCAGAGATGAACTTTTATGTGGAGGGCCTCAGGTTTCCTGACAAAGATTTCGATGGACTCATCAGCATCAACCTCAGTCTGTTGGAGCCCATCTGTGCAGTAAGATCTGCAGCATGACATCCACAATTTTACAATCATTATCTCCAGCCATGAGTTCCTCATGTTGTTAAATTGCATTTATACATCTATATTTTATGTAAAACTGTACGACAGTATAGTTACATAAATAAATTTAACTCAAGGTCCACTTAACAGTTTTTTCAGAGCTTTCAACTGCATCTCACAGTCTTCCTGAAAGCTCCCAACAAAGCTAATAGGTCGACCTTGAGATATGATTTTTTAAAAATTGAAATGAAGTAAATTTGCTTGTCAGGTTGGGATAAAAAATTTCTTATTTTAGATTTACTTGTGAATTTATTTGGTCACATTACATTACAAACATACGTGAAGAGGAGCATAGCTGGCAGTACTCAGCAGCCTCTCCCATGTTTCGACAGGGTCTCCCGGAGACGCCTATTTACACAGACAAAGTCGTGTTCAGAGTGGCACCGTGGATCATGACACCAAACACCCTGCAGCCTGTAGAGGTGTTCATCTGCAGGTAAGAGCAGACTGATGAATAATAAAAATGATGGTGACAATAGATGCAATATATGTGCAAGAGGATGTTACAGTGTTACACACACCCCTTAATGCATACTACCAAGAAAAGTATTACACAAGTAAATGATGATTCACAGCTCCATCTTTTTTTCTTTTTGTGGTTTTACGTGTCATTTTTATTTTTTATTTTATTTTACCCAAAATGATTTGGATTTGGATGTTGATAATGATGTTGGTTATTGGTAGAATTTGAAGAACAAACAGCCAGATGAATTTGCATTTTGAAATGACAAGAAGATTTAAAAAAATATTGCTTGATGAAAAACTTCCTCTCTGCCTGTGTTTCACTTCTCAGCACAGCTGATAACTACCAGTTCCTTAAAGGAATGAAGAACCTTGTTGCAAAGAGCGGGTACAAGCTGAAGATTTGCCATGAGTACATGAACAGAGGAGACCGCTGGATGCAGGTAATAACACTAAATGTGTCACACTTTCATTTAGATTTCAGATTCACCTGTCATGAGAAATAATGTATTTGTTTGCATCTCATTCTCACACGTTGTTATTTAAAACCTCTGATAAGATCTAAAATATAAGGACAGCAGAAATATAACTCATATCATCTATTTTTCAGGATGAGCTGGAGTTTGGCTACATCGACTCTCCTCATCACCGGTTTCCTGTTGTTCTGGATTCCCCTCGAGATGGAAAACTCCTGGATTTTCCATATAATGAGCTACTGGTGACAGACAGACTCAAATGTCCCCTGAAATGAATTGTTTGGAGATACAAAATGCTTTTGGAAATGGTTCTGATAGTGGCATGATTGTGTGTGTCATCCTAGAGTTTGACACTAGAAGGCTGTTTTGTTCATATTTATCTGCTGAAGGGGGAAAGGCATGTATGTTTGAGCTGGATTTTATGAATACCAGTTTGGAAACCAGTTGTGGTTCAGTATGCAAATTACACAAGTGTGATGTGGGAACTTGACTCCTCCGGTTCACATACACTGAAAAACATACTTTTCAGTGAAGGAGGAGACATCTTGCATCCAACAGTTAAACTTCATAGAGATTCATAGATTCTGGATTTCGATTAGGGAGATAGAATAGATGCAATTTTGAGCATTTTAACTTTGATTTTGTGAAAAAAAAAAAAAGCCCACACAAACTATTGTTCAAAGCAGAGCAGCAGTCTGTCTTTAACCACCTTCATGTCCCCAAGGGCCCCGACTTTGGCTACGTGACGAGGGTGGCGCGGAGAAAAGATGTGAGCAGTCTGGACTCATTCGGTAATCTGGAGGTTAGTCCTCCCGTCACTGCGAATGGAAAAGACTACCCCCTGGGCAGAATCCTCATCGGAGTGGCCTTCCCTACGTGAGTTTGCAACAGATCCAGAGATGATTCCCCTGACTCATAAAGAATATGAATAATTTGTGTATGAGCAGCTCTTCACGTGATTAATACATCCAGTTCATTGTTGTGGGGCAGCACAGAACACGTGGCAGGAGATTTGTGAACATACTTGCGTCTCTCTCGTTCTTTAAGGGCAACTAAAGGACGGAACATGACCAAAGTTGTTCAAGACTTCTTGTGGGCTCAGAAGGTACAGGAGCCCATCGCCTTATTTTCTGACTGGCTCCTTGTCGGCCACATAGATGAATTCATGACTTTTGTTCCTGCACCTGACAGAAAGGTAATATTCCCTTTTAAACAGAAACCACTTCAATCTACTGAACTGAAAAATAGTTAGAAGACAGGAAGCCGCTACCTGTTACTGGGTGATACTGACTTGCTGTGACGTACATTATGGGATTGTATAAGCTCTCAGGATATGAGACAGCCAATGTTATCTTTGTCTCTTGTGTTGCTGTGCACAGGGCTTCCGGCTGCTGCTGGCCAGCCCAGACGCAGCCTACAAACTATTCAGAGGCTTACAGAACGATGGACACGGACAAGCCAAACTGTTTGAGGGTAGGCCTGTCAGTATATATGTGTGTGGAAAATCTGCTGTACAATGTGCGTCTTAGCAATGAACAAAGTTATCATACACTCCTTAACACTCACTCTGTTTAACACTTCCAAAAAGATCTGAAAGATGAAGAACCAATCACAGTGGATGAGATACTTAATGACGGCAGTCTCCAAGATGAAAATAACTATGTGCAGGTGAGTGGGATGGTATGGTTAGACTCAAGCCCAGAAAGAATGATGAAACACTAGTTCAACCTGTGAAAATCCAAACATAAAATGTGGCTTCCTGCTGGGGATGTACTGTAATCTGCGCCGTGTGGCCAAATGTGGACAGCCTGAATATCTCAGTCCAAAACTGCAGGCGTTGATATGCTGCTATAACAGCCCCCACTGTATGAGAAGGCTTTCCACTGGATTTTGGGAACCTGGCTGCAGGGATTTGCTCCCTTTCAGCCACAAGAGCATTAGTGAGAGCTGGTACTGATGTTGGGCGATAAGGTCTGGCACACTGTCAGCATTTGAGCTCCACCAAACTTGACAGTTGGCACCTTGCGTGCAGGCATCCAGCCAAACTACAATTCATGTAGCAGAACACCAGGAAGTGAAGAAGGATTCATCACTTCAGCTCTTGAGTCGAATGGAGATGTGCTTTACACCACCCCAGCCGACATTTGGCATTGCTGATCATAGTCTTGTGTGCTGCCGCTTGGCCACTTGAGTTAAATCTCCTGATGAACGGCTCTTGTGCCGACGTTGCTTCCAGAGGCAGTTTGTCTTCTCTCACTACCAAGTTCCAAACAATCTTTACACACTGTGCTTCAGCACTCGGCGGCCCTGTTCTATGATGTTGTAAAGCCTGCTGCTACACAATGAGCTGTTTTTGCTCCTACATGTTTGCACTTCACTATAACTTATAATTGACTGGCTGAGTTTGAAAGTTACTGAGCTCTTCATGTTTGTCAATGGAGATTGCATGTCTGTATGCGTGACTTTATGGACCTTTTAGCAATGGGTGTGTCTGAAGCAGCTAAACCCACTAATTAGCAGGAGTGTCCACATAGTGTGCTTTTTGTTTGCACCAAAAGTAGCCCAAACAAAGATTATCTTGAGACATACTGGTACATTGTTTGGTGTATCGTTTGTTTTGTTTGTACTGTTTGTTTTGTTTTTATTGCTTGTTTTTGAGAGTTGCTATAATAGACAAACCAAGGTTACAGAATGCAATGAGCAAACATGAGTTTTAAAAACTTTATAGTGTATATTGTCCAGATGTCTGTATGTCTTTTTTTTACCGCCTGCACCCTCCCAGAGCTGCATCGACTGGAATAGGGACGTACTGAAGATCGAGCTGGGCCTTGATGATGAGGACATCATCGACCTGCCAATACTCTTCAAGTTAGTGGTGGATGTGGAGGAGTACAGAGCAGTGGCTTACTACCCTGACATGGTGTGTTCAGACATCTGTGATTTTGTTCAAATTTAAAAGGCATTAAAGCACTCATCAGTTAGATATAAGATATAAGTAAATCTAGAAGCTGATGGCACAAGTGTGAGTCTCATCACTTCTGTTTCCAGGTGAACATGATTGTCTTGGGGAAAAACCTCGGCATCCCGAAGCCCTTTGGCCCCAAGCTGAATGGACGCTGTGCCCTGGAGGCTGAGATGTGCTCCCTGATGGAGGGCCTGGACCTCAGCTGCACATTCATCAACGACTTCGCCTCCTACCACAAACTGCTGGGAGAGGTGCACTGTGGCTCCAACGTCCGCAGGGAACCGTTTGACGTCAGGTGGTGGAACATGGAGATGTGAACGGAGATGCGTTAGAGAGGCAGAAAGAGGGGTTGCTTTCAAAATAATAGGTCAAGACAACAATAGCACATTGAGTAAGCTTTAGGTTGTCTTGCATTATCTCTATGTCTTAAAATCATAAAACGCTTAATTGTCTTATCAGTCATTTTAGAATATGCGCCAGGTTGTTTTTTTCATATATGCCTCACTTTCATACCAAAATACTGACAGTAAACATCAACTTTTATGTGGGAAGAATTACCCCGGGGCTTATGATCTATTGTATGCATCTTCATCTTTATTAAACATTTTTGTTGGCTTTATTTACAAAAAGCAATATTTACAAACAAATCTTTTGAACAAGGGCTTAAGCAGACTGTTGACAATAACAGAAAATACAATCATTTTGAATCGAGCACATAGAAGATTCACTCCCAATCTTGTTGTGGTTTGGACCGGCCGTTGGCATACAGTGCAAGCACAGTTAGATGAATGGTACCACATAATGATGTGCTATAATAATACAGAGCCACAAGAGGGCGTACTTCGTCTACTCAAGCATCTCCAAAGTCCAGAGGAAAACCATTTCAAGTCTACATAAATCAATTTAAAAGGCAGTAATACACAAATGTGTAATTATTACAGAAAATGCCTCTTTTTCTATGCCATATTTCCGTAGAGTCAAATGCAAAATGTTACTCTTTTCTGAGTGATTTGTAGCTATAAACGGCTTGATGAATATAGTATGTAGGCTGTTTTGCATTTGGTCCAGTGTCTTAACTCTTTTGTACTTTCACAAACTGTAAATGCTGTCATTAATTCACTACAGACAATAAATCTCATGTTCGCTTCTGTCACTGAAATAAAACAACTCCATGTATCAGTTCTTTCCTTCATAACAAACTGAAGACAGGAAAAAGCTTCTCCGCTCAGGAGAGTTTACTGTGGTCTGGAGTCAACACAGTATCACCATTCATTGGAGCAGATATGTATCAATAAATACATATCTGTCTAGTTTTACATTCAAGCCAGATGGCAACGCAGTGCCTTTAAATATGACCCTCCATCAAAGCAGCTCCCGCGGCACAATCATTAGAAAGGCAACTTCAAGACGAGTCACAGTGTAATTCTTATTCAGCAACAAATCAGGTTTTTCAGAAGGTCAGTATTTTGAAATAACTCTGAAAATGTAGTGCTTAGGTCACGTACATATATTACACTTTACAAATAAAGTAGGAAACTGTGGCATTTGGCTCTCTATCAGCAATGTGCACTGCATCTGGAGATGTCGGCTGGTTTTCAATAAAACACAAATCACAGGGACAACACCTCTATGTCAAGCATGGCACCAGTGTACAGAGGAGAGGATTTTTGGCAAGCAGATTTACACCATGCACAGTACCGTTGTATAGACACACCTGTACACAGACATCAAATCAACAAGTGGCGAGTGACAAAAAGTATTTGGAGACAAAGGTCTAAACAGCAGTACCTGGATTGAGGGTGCATGTTGCTGGTTGGGGCACTACAGTAATTACGCTTTTTATTCTGATTATATAGCATCAATAGAATCTACAGTTATGTCAAAATATTTCTTTTTTTTTTCTCTACAGACTTACCGTGGTACAATTAAATTTCGAATTTAAGAATTGCAGATTGGAGGAAGGTGACTGGTGCTATTAGAGCCACCAACAACAGCATCACAGAGGTACCCTCCATCAAAAACAGGACAGATTTACTGAAGCTGTCGTCAAACATGACAAATATCCACTGCAGAATACCCAGAAGAAGAAGAATAGATCATCAACAAAACACAAAAAGTGGCCTGACAGAGAGCCACGCACACACACCCGGTACATCAAAGTTTAACCCATGTACAATATCACAGTGGGATGTGAGGTTGACATTAAAAAAACATTTTCCTCTCTAGTGCAACTCTCCCCTCTACAGACCCACTGCTTCACAAGCTAAACAAACACCAGTTGTTTGATCGGTCTCCATTTCTGTCACCACTCTTTCACAAGATTAAACCCCCGTTTGAATCCTTATCTGTAGTGTTTACAGTAAGAATCAGGTTTCAGAGCTTACTGGCCTGAAGAATGAGCAGGCGGCCTGACTTATTCTGCTAAGCCAGCTGTCAGGTGACAGTCAGTACTGATGCTGCATGGGTGTGGAGGTTTCCTTTGCCTTGAGCACTCAAGGAGAGTTCCACATGGAACTGAATGAGGGCGATAGGTAGGTACATGTCCCTGGAGCTGGGTGTCTGTCATGACAGGCAGCAGATCCACGGCAAACATGCGAAAGAAGATCTGTCAGTCTCTTGATTTGGCTTCTAACTCTGCTCCTCTTCTGCGTCAGTGGTGGAGTTCACGTGCCCTTGGCTTGTTTTTGGCAAAAGATGCCTCTTATGGGAATGCTGAGACAAAAGGAGAGATGGAGAAGCAGGTTTTATGAGGGGTTAAAATGTGAGAGGAAAGTACGAAAACAAATGATGGAAAAGGAAAGAAATCTTTACAGTCATACAGTCATTAGGAGCCCCAACGAACCTGAAAATGGACGTTGATGTAGAGATCAGAGGAGTGTGGCTAACAGTTCTGCAAACAGACATGAAGAGATGACGGCACAGTTAATATCAACAAATACAACAACAGAAGACCTGCAACAATACAAAACATCATCTAGCGCCATCATCAGGTCAAAAGTTTAACTTGTCCAATACTTTGATTTATGACCAAATAGCTGCAAAACTGATGACATTCCCATCATCCTCAGCTGTAGTTTGTGTTACATTTCGTGTTGTGTTTAGTGCTAATTACTATATGTTAGCATGCTAACATACTAAACTATGATGTTAAACATTATACCTGCTAAACATCAGCATGTTAGCATTGTCATCGTAAGTACGTTAGCATGGTGACGTTTTATTTAGCTGAAAGCACTGCTGTGCCTGAGTACAGCCTCACAGAGCCGCTGGCATGGCTGTAGACTATTGCTGACGTACTGTTTAGTCTATAAAATGTCAAAAATAGTAAAGAAATGATGCATCACAATTTCCCAGAACTCAGTGACATCTTCAAAACCCAAAGACATCACAGAAAAAAAGAAGCAAATTTTCACATTTGAGTTGGAAGTAGTGACTATTTGGTCTTTCTTCTCAATAAATGACATGACAATTAATCAGAGGGAAGATTATTTCCAGTGACTTTGTAAAACATGGAGTAAAACCATCTGCTAATGACTGCTGACAAGCAGTTTGTCTCACCGATGAGAACTTGTGCTCCTGCGAGGGGCGCTCTGTCTTGGACTGGCTGTCTGTCCCTTTTGGCTCTGATGTCTTCACTCCATCCGGTTGCTGCTGAAGATGAGAAGCTGCTGGGAGGGAGGCGACAGATGCGTGGCTGTCAGGGTTAATATACTCAAGCATATAATGCTGCCAGCTGTTGTAGCTGAACAAGGATAAGCATGCAAAAGATTAACGGTTCAGAGTAAATCATTAGTGAGGGAAAACCCCCGAATGAGCAGCATAACAGAAGTTGTGTGGGAATCACAGATATAGTTTGCAATGTTGTACTTTTTAGGCATAATGAACTTAATAAATTGAAGAAGAGTTTGCTAAATTACACAGGCTGGGCCGTCTGTTGCCGTCCTGGCAGCGGGCTCCATTGGTGCAGCTGAGGTGAAGCTCATCACTCATGAAGTGCTCCGATATTAATTGCTCAGGATGAAGAGAGTGTTATTCTCGCATCTGCCCCATCTAGATTTTCCCCAGATACTCTGGATATGTGAAACATTTGACCTTTGGTAACTTGCCTGCTTCTCGTGCCTTCAGGCTATCGCTGACCCAGTAATATGAGAGTCTTTTTCTCTGAAACTCACCTGGAAAACTTCCCTGGCTGGTACTGCACGCACTGTCCTCCACCGCAGAGCTGAACACAAATGAGTCTTTCTTCAGTGGCGTAACACAAGACACACTTTCCTGTAGGAGGGGTAAAGGGTAAAAGTTTGAAATTTTTTTTTTCTTTACCAACAAGGACAAGCAGACAGCCTAATCATAACCCCAACTCTACTTCATGACCGTTTTTACATTTGTCTCTTTTTAGATGCAAAGTGGTGAAAGTGAAAGAAAAGGATAAACACATGGATATAAATTACTATGCAATACATTTTGAGACCTGTCATCGCTGGGATAGAGTGAAATCCCTCAAACCTTCTCACATCAATTGTTTAGGTAACAGCAAACAACAGATAAAAAATAAGTAGATTATTTTTCCCCCACAGTAAAAGTGAGACAAATGTTAATGGACCACAAATTTGTCTTCAGCTGTGAGAAGCTGCCTGCTGTTTTGGTTTTGGGGAAGTGACCTACATATATGTACTTTCATTATGTGTTGCCGCTCTGCCTGTCTCCACCCACCAGTCCAGTGTCGTACTCCTCCTCTGCCTCGTGCTCCTCCACTACGCTGGCAAAGCTGCTGGCATTGGAGGACGAGCGGGAAAGGTCCTGAGCCTCGGGGATGGACGCCGCCCTGCAACACATTGCCAAACTACACACCTGGGTCACTCTGACCGCACAAACAATAAAAATATTTCTTTTCTATTTTTGTATTTATTAATTCTCCTACCAAACATATTATTAATTCATAACCTTAATTTCACAGCACCTCAGGTAGGACTTTCAAGCCCAGTGACAGCAGTGTGTTTGCATCTGTGCCAAGTAATGTAATCTTTTAAGCTGTTTTGGAGTTAATGCCTCTAAATTAGCTCTCCCCAGGGGCTTGGTAACACTTACCAATACTTACAGGATATCACAATATTTTTGACATACCAACAACAAACGAATGAGTTCAAGTGCATCATTTAAGACACAGTACAACACGATTCAAGCTATGCATGTTCATACTTTCCTCAAATATAAATGTGCTCTACCTTATTAAGAGTGCAAAGGTATTAATATTGTGTATATCACAACATCACTGTCATAAAAAGATTCTACTGTTTCTTGTCTAAACTACACAGCTGCTTAAATTCTGTCTGCTATGTTGTTGGTTCAACAATAACCAAACATGGATACTGAGAAAAGGATAATGTAAATTTGGTGGCTTGTTCCATTAAAATGGCTAGAGAGGCTTGCGACTATGACTATGAGGGTAATCGGCCATGTAATAGAGTTTCTGTTCCAATACAAATGCATTCCCGATCCACCCACCCAAGGGATTCTCAATGTGTGCGAATATAATACAGTATACTATTATAGAATTAATTTAATAATAGTCACCTGTTCTTAGTTGCAGGAAATTCTGGAGAACTGTGATTGGAGGAGTTGTCTGATTTGTTTTCCTGCGAAAAGTGGCTGCTGTCCAGTGTCCTGTGGGCGCTGGGTGACACCTCCCGGCTTCAGGACAGGGATGGAGATTGACACATGAAAATACTGTAAGTTTACTTATTTCATGCGGTAACACATTTGGCAAACTCTTGATGAATGTTATAACACATTCATATCATCCGAACGCGTGTTGTAAGATCTGAAGAAGTGGCCCATAACTGCCACAAACTGCTGTTTAACTATCATTAAAGTGACAAACTGCTGCATCTCAAATATTACATGAAATGAAGGGCCCCATTTTTATCGCCCAACGACAAGTGCGTATTGACTGTGTGGGTGTCTCCAAGTGCTCATATTAATTTATGGATAACTGCAGACTGATTTACAGGCGTTCCTGCTTTATCCACATTGAATGTAAAATTTTGATGCGCATCCAGAGTGTTTAATGAAACTTGTTTGTTTACATTTTAAACATTATTCTGTCATCGATGCACATTTGCTCGAAATATTTAGTTTGCTCTAGTTAATAACATCACCAAACTGTTCTATTCTTAGCTAAAAGTCTAAGACCCAATTTCTGCCAAAAAAACAGCAACTTGCTTTGCGCTGCCTCATTTGAATGAACCTCCCACCTCTGCATCGTGTGCTCTGCGCCCGCCACCAAAATACCACACAGATGGGCAAAGCGAATTTCAAAGTCAGGAAAATACCAAACCGTCGGTTATGATCCTAATTCAGATCAATTAGTATTCAAGCATGGTCCATGAGGCTGTTATGAATCTTCTGTTGAGTTGTTACAACCTAGAATTTGTGTAAAATCTTGGTTTTGTTATTCAAAACACTCCAAAGCACAACAATCCAACCAGAGCTTGCATCTTAAACAGTGTATGGCTGAGTTCCTCATTTTAATGTCCTTGCTTCCATCTGTTGCAACACTATTCTCTCTTCACTACCCACTCCCTGCTGATCAGCTCTGCTCTCTCCTCTCACCTCCTCTCTTGGACCTCCTGGATGTTCTCGATGCCAATAGCGCTGCTGCGACGGGAGCTGAAAGGCCCAGACTTTTTCCTGGTTGGGCTTTTCCCAGGAATGATCAATGACTGACAGTGGGTAGGGAGAAGAAAGTCAGACACACACCGAGGGGATAGTATAACCAGTTCACAACCACAACATAAATTATATTGATATCCAGTACATGATACAGTGGGCTACTGAAATATGCTGCAAAGGAATAATGAACTGATGGCTTGAGAAATCGTGAGATAGTGTAATGACACAGTTGAATTTTACAAATCCATGATACACTGGGCTTCAGGAATTGATTTTACATTCTATATTCCCTTATTCTGACTCTTATCGCTGATGAAAACGAGTTTTTTTTTTAATCTTTCCACATTAAAAGCATCCTGTTGGGCGTTCTGTGTGGTGGCACTGAGATCAGACTGTTTATTTGTTCAAATTTCAAAATATCTGGTACTCTAATTTAAGACGCAGTATGATTCATCAATGAGCGACTGTGCATAAGAACACAAGTGGGAGTCTGTTTATAGTTTTCTTTTCTGAATTTCTTACTTTTCTCTTACAGTGTTTAAGTTTAAATAAGTAAAACGAAGTGAAGGAAGTCATGCATGAAACCCTGAGACCTGCTGCAAAGGCATGCAAAACATGAATCAAGAAAACGCAATCATCTGAAAATAAATCATCCTCCTTTAAAAACTATTTACATTACAGGAAAGATTTATACTAAGATAAATGAGCTGTAACATCCCTCAGTGCATGATGGATCATTCCCCTTTTACTGTAATACATTAGCTACCGTATGGATGAATGAAATGAATGGAATTATTAAAACCACAGCTAAACAAATTCATTATAACTTATTGCACCTATATATCTGAAAACCTCTCACAGCCAAGGGAACTAAAAGGGAACTACTAACTGCATACTTATATTATGAAAAGACAATAGCAAAGTAAAGACCAGAGACAAAAATAGTAAACAAGAAGGGAGAAATATACATGAACCTCTTCTATTGTTCCTATCCCTATGGCACTGCCTCGGCGTCCATATTTACTGGGACTTTTCCCTGGAACAAGCAGTGACTGAACCACGCAAGACAGGGCAAGGGGAGCACAGAGAGAGGGGAGATGACAGATTGAAAAAGCAAGAGGGGGAAGGACAAGAAAAGAACACATCAGAAGATCTCATGCGCACAGCACAAAGAATCTAAACAGCAAGGTGCAAAAAAGAGCTTGAAAAGGAGCTTGCAGCGTGGCTTAATAGACATGATATTGAGGAAATAGTGAGAAGCTTTTTAGAGCAAAAGCAGGCTGGGGTCCAACACAGGAGGGCACAGCAGGAGATGGAGTGCCACCGAGGTAGCAGGCATGTCGGCAGTTTCTGCCCTGAGGGATACAGGTCTGTTTAGTGATGCATTCAGAAGGAGAAAAAGGGCAAAGAGCGCTGACAATATCCAAAGGGGTAGCTTTTAGGAAACGGTCCTTTCAGAAATGGGGTTAATTTAGTTCCAATTCAAAATACTGACAGTTACCAAATCTCAAACTGCAATGTCAGTCATTGAAACATAATGAATCCCATCTTTGAAAGAGACAAACAGGACAGTGTGCTCCTTGCATTAATGGCTTGTGCCGTGCATACTCTGCAGCCACGCATGCACATATACAAGGCTGCGTAGAGAGGTTGTAACATTTACAGGAGGAAACAGTCATGACAAAAAGCACAGTAAGGAGGGAGGGAGTCTGGGTAGTCATACAGCTGCTACACTGAGCTCACTTCAAGACTCAGGAAGGAGACTACACTGGGGCTCACAAGCAATCAGTCATCCTGCATTGAGAAGGAAGTCATCGGATTCATTCCACAATGGATACCCTATTTTTAACACCATCCCAGATATCCAACTGTCACTATATGTGGTGGTGAAGATCCTCTCAACAGATGAGAATGAATGAATGAATTCTGACAATGAGTTATGCTGTGAATTTCCCAAACAAAACACAAAACAAAACCTAGTCATTAATAGGAACACTATGAGCTGTAAATGGAAAAAGGCAATCAATGAGAGCCGCTTTAGTACAAAGCAAGAGTGAATTGTAAAATGTCAGGAACGAAAGCGAGTGCTTTGATGTTCACGTAGTGATGAAAGTGAAGTGCTACAATGTGCCACCAGGAGTAATTAGCTAAAGTGCTGCTTAGAAGACAGAATAGAGAGTTAGAGCAGTTTGTATCCACTGCGCTGTGAATGGTGAAAATATACTGTATCCTGAATGTGGTAGGTGGGCATCATGTGAAC
Organism: Enoplosus armatus; assembly: GCF_043641665.1. Classification (NCBI taxonomy): domain Eukaryota; kingdom Metazoa; phylum Chordata; class Actinopteri; order Centrarchiformes; family Enoplosidae; genus Enoplosus; species Enoplosus armatus. The sequence goes on along the minus strand of NC_092182.1, from coordinate 21,751,243 downwards.
CAGAATGGGCTACTTACAATCCCCGGGGTTTTGGGGCTCTCTGCGGGATTGTGGGTAAAGCTGCCACTGTGACTAGTGGAGACTGTGTGTGACTTCTTGTTACTGAGGCCCATGGCGTCCATAGACTGGCTTCTGCTGCGGATGACCCGCTACAGAGAGAAACGAGGAGATACCGTCAGTGGGTCCACTTTGATATTATGTGGAAACGCAACACACTGACCGATTTTTCAAAAAGCAGTATACATACCACATATATGTGACTCTACACTCAAACTAAGTCCCAATTAAGTCAATTTCAAAAGTTGGGCAATATGTACATATTAGTAAGTACTTTGCTAATGAGTGTATGTTTTTTTTTATATTGAATATTCACAAAATTTGGTGGGAATGGGCCTTTTTTACAGAAGACATTTTAAAATGTCCCAATATTAAAAGCACAGGTGTCAATAATAAAATGAATGATGGCTGAATTCCATTTGGCTGCTCCAGTCGTAGTATTGTGCATGCTGGCTCACTGTCACACTGTCTTGAATAGAACAGAGCCATCGTTAATGTTATTAGTAACACCTGTGCTTTTCCAACTATGACTAAGTCAAAATGTCTGCTGTGAAAAAGGCCTAATATACTAATACATAACTAATATATTGAATGATACGGGCCATAACTATATTACATATCCAGATGTATTTCATACAATGTCAAATATTCTGGCAAATATCAGCTTTTTAGAATAGCTTTGCTCCAACTGGCCCATCATCTTTTAACGAAGGTCAATATGTCATATGATGAAAATAAAATATAACATAATATGACTACATGCTGAAACTATTTTGAAGTGCTAATGTGTTTTATTTTAGAATAAATTTGATGAATCCCTGAGGGCATACGTGTGTGTATATGGATGTGTGTGTGTATTTCTGTATTTGCACATGAGTATTTGCTCATAGTGGTTTATGCTTGTTTGTATGTAGGACTATTTTTGAACACTTAGGGGCAGTGCAGGTCAACAGGCAGGAGGGAGAGGCTGCGTGAGAGAAATGTAGGTTTACAGAAGGTCGAGGAGAGTGTAGGCTTTGTGGAGGAGGAGGATGAAGCCGCATCTCCTATCTCCTAAATCGTCATTTAACAGGGGGAACAGTGGAGTTTTGTGTCATGGGAGGGGGCGGAGAGACACAGTGTGAGCAAAGACGGCAGTGAGAGGAAGTAGGAGAGACAGCAGGACAGCAGAATCTACACAGCTGGACAGAGGCAGAGACAGAAAGTCTCCGAGAGTGAGAAATCTTTGCAGATGTAATCTCTGGAGGCGTGAGGACGAGAAAGAGAGAAAAATGGCTCTTGACAGGTAGAAAGAAAAAGAAATTTGCAGGCAAGAGTACATTTATTCAGATGTATTGTATGAAGGTATGGAGAAGAGATGGATCTAAAGAGACAGAAGAGACTGGGAGAAAGGTGGATGTATTTCTCTGAAGTTGCACGGGAATACAGAAAAAGATGACAAAGAACTAGTCGGCAACACAGAGAGAAGAGAAAAACAGTGAGAGAACGCCGCCCATGGGGAGACATGCAAACTGCATCATCAGCTCCTTAATGAGGGGTCATTAAATCGTTCATCAGGCACACACAATCACAGCTCCTACCGTCGTGCTTCAGCGGCTGGGCTACGCTCCACCACCCTAATGGTCATTGATGGAGCACTCTCAGTCGGAGCAAAGTGCCTTTCATACACAACAGGACGCTCTCCAACCCCAAAACCACATCATCATGTGAAAACACACCGAGTTCAGCAGTCGCAGCCAAGTGAGGAAATCAAATGCCACAGGACTGGTCCTTTGAGATACTGCAAATTTTCTATGCTTTGTTTTCTCATGTGTGAATACCCAGAATCCCAGCCAAGAGACAGGGGAGGAAAAAAAAGCATCCTAAAAGTTTCTCCAGTCATAACCATTCTCTCTCATGCATGTGGAGTTGCAGATTAACGGCGTGCCTCGTCAAATGAGGGATGGGGCTGTACCTTAAAGGATTCAAAGAAGCCTCCTCCTCCCCCTCCTCCTGCACCCCCATTCTCCAGCTTATCTTCGTCTCCACCCAGACCCATCATGGACTGGCTGTTTATGTGCAGCTCCTCATACAGAGTCTCCAACAAGGCTGAACGTGTGCGCTCCTGGAAACAACAACAACAACAACAACAACAACAACAACAACAACAACAACAACACAGTCAGTTTGCACAGGTACTCACACTGAAATCTAAAATTCAGGTTAGTTCATCATTTCAAATGAAGGGATATCGGTGACACTGATGACATTTAGATGACAGCACCACATCAGGATGATAGACACCAGCACTGGAGCTCATTTGCATTGTGGTTGTTGTTCGAGAAGAGTTAGATGATGAATCTATGTTGTCACTTGAAATCACTTCCTATGAAGAATACAGCCAGCAGGTTGCACACCTATGCTAACTGGTGTGCTCAAGTGCGCACACACACACACACACACACACACACACACACACACACACACACACACACATTATACGCATTCACACTTCTTTGGCGCAGTTTGCATTGCAACACTCTTCTCACCTCAAGCTTGGCAAACTTCTCAGCCTTGTAGCAGGCGTACTCTGCATTGATGAGCTTGGTGAAGAGGAACTCACGGAACTCGGGGCCCTGAGGAAGGCAAATATGGAGACAGAAAGGCGGAGAGAATGAAGGTTTATGATGTCTGCTTGTAAAGGTGAATTGAGTTTATGAATTTGTGTGACTGCTGGCCTTTTTGAAGATGGCAGGGTCAGGCAGAGCAGGCCCAAAGAAAGGTACATCATCCCGTGCTGTCACAGACACCTGGAGGAGAAAGCAGGTGAGCACGGGTTATGATACACTGTGACATGACACAAATGCCACTCTTTAAAGCCGCACAGTAGAATAAAAGCTTCTGAATAATGAATGAGTGAATCTAAAATGGGTTTTACAGGTCACTATTAGTCAGAGTTTTTGGCTGTCCTTGAAACCAACCTTGTAGGTGACATTGTCCGTACACGCGTTCTCCACCTGCACCACCACATACGCATGCAGGAAATTGGACTGGATCATGTCTGGTACAAAGGGCGTGTTCTCCTCCTGGAACACGATGGCTACGATGTCGTTGCCTATGTGCCTCTTCCTCTGCAGCTGGGTGGCACAGATAAACAAAACTAACGACAGCGGAAACATCTCAAATAACCAGTTAGAGAATCAAAAACACAGGCCCATCACAGAATCACTTCCCGGACTGGCACTGAAAGACCTCAAAGAGGTGGACATTACTCCGATCCAAGAGCTCAACCTCTCCTCTGAGATGTGTGGCACACACTATCAGGATTTAATGCACTGAAAAATCTATATCTGAATAATTTATTACAAAAATGAAATAAATACATATTATGCATATTATGCATAACATCTGTGAATGTATATACTGACCTACAGGCCCCCCATGAATCCACTTTGCTTATCTTTTTAATATAGCTACGACTAGGCTGGAATAACCTAGGTTTAAGCTTTCAAAGGCTGATGACGGTTTGGAATGGTATTAATGAATCTGAATACCAGTGGAGGCACTGCAAAGTCAAAACGAAAATGGTTTATGATTCTGCAAATGGCTGACTGTCAGTGACCCAAGTCATTGCTGCTGAATAGCTGCATTATCCTTGTTGCCAGAAGTTGCCAAAAGGACACGCGTGCACTTGGAGGACGGACAGACTGTTTGATAAGCTTGGTGTTGCCAAGCATTAAGGACACCTTCTTCCTCTGCTTGAACATGAATTCTATGTTGTCACCTCATTGCCTTTTAAAAAGTTTATCTTTCAGCAATCTAACAGTAAAATACTCTAAAATACTAGTGGATATCAGAATGTTAAAAGGTGTTCTGTTCATCCCTTCAAAATGGATAAAAATCTATCATTAAGACACTGTAACGCAAATTCTCCCACAGCATGTACGTGGAAGCAGATTTATCAGATTTTGCAAACAGAAATGCTTAATCAAACATATCCTCAGTGCAGATCGAGGAAAACATAGACCCAGCTCCCATGTTCCTCCTCAGTAGTCTCAGCATCTTAACACCAGCGCTGCAGCTGGTTGATTACCCTCAGGCTATTAAACACACTACAGTACAAACTTTAAACAAAGCCACTTCACACCTGTCGCTATTAACTGTAGTGTTAGCTGATGCTGCAATAAATTGTCCAATTGGTGACCAATTGTGTTCACAGTAAATGTTTATGCTGGAATTTATTGATGATTCTCACCCAGTTAGCAGTCCAATCACTTCATAGTCTGTTTATATCTGTCTGTAAAAGACAGTTTGTTCACATGAGAACAATCAACCATCTGTTTCAGGCTCTGGCAAGTTTTCATAATTTGCGTCAAGTCTTAGCAGCCACAAATATACCAGAAATATTAAGTAAACGGAAAATGTTTTAAATAGTTCAAAGGGTAAGAGAACACTCCAAACTTCATTCATCAAATATGTACAAATGACTTTTATCCTTCATCAGAAAAAATCACCAGACCATATTTGATATATTTAAAGATGAAATTTGAGTTCTACTTTTGTTAAAATGTATCTCTAAGACAGTAGTGAAGGCTGAGAGTGAAGCAGGATAAATGCGGCTGCACAGGCAGGGCAGCCAGGTTACTACTGCATCATCCCAGAGCTTATTAGCTGTCAGCTTTAGTATTTACTCACACAAGAGCTTCCTGAACCCAGATAGCTGAATAACATTCATCTCACTTTCTCTGTGCAGATGGACTGCCAAGTCAAGCGTCACCATGGACAGTTAAAAACAAACTCAGCAAGTGTGGGGCTGGATTGAGACACCGAGGATCACATTCAGTCAGATCTGGCAACTTTCTCCCTCCTGAAATAACTCTGTTTTATTACAGTTGCACTTTGCCTCCTTTTTCTTGAGCTCCCTCGTGAATCATCCCATGTGGGTGTTGTTTATGCCCTCTGTTTCTCTTCATGCCTCCAGTCTGTGCAGGGTTACTGTGATAAGTTCAAAACCATTCTAATGCAGCTTACTGCAACATGGCATCAAAGAAATGAAAGTCCACAAACCAACAGCAGAGAAACTTCAATGCCACTGCAATGCTAACAATGGCAGAAATGGTAAATGACAGCAGGGTAAGTGAGGAGATCAAACCAGCAAACCTAAATGTTAGACGTAAGATCAACACCACTGTTATGTCAGTACAATAAATATGAAGTTACCGTCAGCAGCCAGTTTAGCTTAGCACAAATACTGGAAACAGAGGGAAACCGCTAGCCTGGCTCTGTCCAAAGGTAATAAATAAATAAAACCTGCCTACCATTATCTCTAAATCTCACTAATTATTAATTATTTAAACTGCACAAAAAACAAAGTTAAAAATGACAACTTGTAGTACAGGGCTGCTGGGAAATAGTCCCGCACATAACCCTCTGTAAAAGTACAACTTGTCATTTTTACATGTTTTAGTACAGATTAGACAGAGATATAACCTATTTATTAGAGAGATAAGAGGTGCTGGCAGACAGATTTTGTTTCCTTTGGACAGAGTCAGGCCTCGCTGTTGCCCCGTTTCCAGTATGTGTACTAAATTAAGCTGACAATAGCTTCATATTTACTGTACAGACATGAGAGAGGTGCTAATCCTCTCATCTAACTCGCAACAAGAAAGCTAATGATAATAATTCCTTTAACCACTGATTTTAGTCTGTGCAGATCCAGATTCAAACAGTTCGTCTTGCTTCAACATTAACTTAAAAGACCTATATTTGGATTTTACAGCCCTGACTCATTAAATGCTACTGCTGCAGTTTCACACATGGAGGAGTCACAAGGAGATGCCTTTACAAATCAATTAGTGAAGGAAACTGAAAGCTGCCCTGGAAACACAAATTAGTTAGCCTGATAATTAATCATTGTCATGTCACTATACCTGCTGTGAGTCTCCCTCTGTGTAAGGCAGCTTGGTGGACACATGGAACATAATCTCCTTATTATGGAAACTTGTGTAGACGGATTCTGTCCCCGTCTGCCCATGAGTGACATCCAGCCCACCCCGAAACCTGAAGAAGAAAGAGGAGATTTAAGGGCAGACGCAAGAAAAAAGAGAGAGAAAGAAAGTGAGAAGAAAAGGCAAAGAGAGGCTTGAGGTGAACAGCCGAGAGGAGGACAGAAGAGAGACAAAGCGGTGTTAGGACTGGAACATAAGAGCCTGCTCTCAGAGCACCCGGTCCATCCATGCTCATCCATCATTGAGGGAATGCCAAGGGCACTTCTTCTGCCTACTCAATCACAATGTCAGCAACACTGCAAATATCACGACACTCTAAATCCCTTTTTCAGGGATTCATTTAAAGCCCCTCTGATCAATAGCAAAGTGAATAATGGCCTACTTCTGATAGACAGGTGGAGCGCTATACTGAGAATTAACCACAAGTGTTTAAATCTGCTGCTGAGAAGAGTGAAATAAATTGAACTGAAAAGTGTCCAAACCCCTTAAAGTCATGAAGCTCAATCTTGTGGCCCAGAAACTCCAATAACTCAACAAAGGCAGGACTTTCTTCCATGTTCCCAAACAGCTCCTCCTCTGATGTCTACGAGGAGGAAGCAAAGGACATTTTCAGTGTGAGTGACACATGACTTCTAAAGCAGAGATTAGCAGCGGTATCTCTGAAGCGCACTCACCTGGCCAAACTTTTGATAAATAACCCCAAACTTGAAGTTGTTGCTGATCACATGCTCATCAAAGGTCACAATGAGCCTTGATGCCTGAGGAGGAGAGAAGAGGAAGGTTCACGGACATGTGGTGTTGGTGGATAGCGAGTAGCAAGAGTGGTATTTAGAAAAGTCACAATGAGGCCTAGTGCCTACCTTTGGGTAGAGGACAGGATAAAACCTATCCACGTTTACTTCTTCACAAACAAGCTGTGAGGGGAAAAAGTATTGTCAGCTTTTCTCATTTTAAAGATATAGTGAAACAAAGGTTTTTGACAATATATTCTGTGCGATACCTTGGCCATCTGAACCACATTAGGGAACTCGGTAAGGCAGGAAATGGGAATCACATCATGGTAGGTCTTCAGCTTTGTGCTGAAAGGCAAACAGTTTGAAAAGTCAAAATGCTCAATGTTCAGTTTCTAATCCAAAGAAATCCTCCTGCTTTAATAGTTTCTATCTCTGAAGCTTAGCATTCATGCAAGTGAACTGCTAGTTCAAAGGGAACCTTTTCCTAGCAATTCTACATGGAGGTGGGAACACAATGGTCTTTTACGCTTGATGTGTTTCTGCCAAGATTGCCTGGGAGAGGGTCGAATGGGCATCACCACTTTTTTAGGGGGTCACTGCTCTATCCAAGGGGTACAATAAACAATACAACAAAAACTGTACACCCATTGAGTGCTACAAAGTGATCCGTGTCCAGAATGTTGGTGAGATAATACTTATTCCAAAAAAAAAAAAGACCGGATGCAACAGCATGCTGCCAACGTTAGCATTGGACGTGACTCATCCCTGGATACGTTCAACACACCAAACCGTTCTCTTCCTTGTTGCCTCTAAAGCATCATGGTACAATAGCCACACAGCTCTCCACTACATGGTAAAAATGGACATTTAAAGATAACAACAAACAAAGATAATAGGCAACAAACAAGCCACAAAATGCTAAACAGCGATCAAAAACAGCTGGTAACATTAAAAAGTCAGCCAGAGACACGAGAGATTTTTAAACACTAACATTAGCTCAATTTGCTAGCTAGCAAAAATCAAAGCTCACTGGCTACAAGTGAGAAGTTTGCTGTTGTCTCCCTCTGTCCGAAGTCAAGGACCCATTTAAATAAATGGTGGTTAATCTTCCACCGAGATCATGCTGTGTGAGAACGTAAAGCTTGACAGCTGTACAATAACTAAGGGGATTTGGGCGTATTTATTATAGTCCTAACAACCTGAAATCTTGTATGATAGTATGATAAAGTTCTTACAGTGTATAGGGCATTAACAGTAAAATAAAAAAAGAGATTATGACTTTGAGTCAGTGCCTGTGACTACACTCGCCGAGGTGACTGAGTTTGACTGGGATGATGGGGTGACTGTGGGTGGTGCCCACCCAGTGGAAATCATCACTATGTGAAAAATGTTGTGGGCTGAGTGACTGTTAACTCGCGACATGCTCAAAGCTCCATTAACAAAGAGGGAATGTGGCTATTATAATCTGGAGTGGAGTCTCTCCTGTGCTAAAATTAATTCACGGGTTATATGGTGCGTTGAGTTCTGCCTCTCTGCCCCTCGTCTGTCTTTAGCAGAATGGGAAGGAGTAGAGGATTTCAGTGAGTGAGCACCAGTTTGGGTGATGGTGGGTGGGAGGCATTACACTTGTACGACAGAGAGGAACAGTGTGCTGATTGTTGAGTACTTTGTGGCACAGTTTTTCTACAGTCAACATTTATACAGGGAAGCTTGAGTGTTAAATGCTGCACTTTTAACATTTTAACACTGTTATTTATACTTTATTACACAACTCGCAGAGCATAAATGACTGACGCTGGCATGTGTTTTGTTATGGTTTTAAGGACATAAAAGCAGAACCGTTTACAAATCTGGGATGGGATTATTATTTCAAAAGGTCATTGTATAATTTATATTAGTTTTGTTTATAACATGATTTTATAGTATTATTTTGATATTATTTCTGGGGTATTTTTTGTTAGATAGCTGGATGTTACGAGACGCAGTATTAGTTAAGGTGAAAAGGTGTTCACTGCAGATGTGTGTTAGGTGTTGTGAAGCCCTTCCTCAGATGAAATTTGTAAGGGGGGTAAGTGCAGTCATAAGAGTTGCAGTCCTCTAACAATAGTGGCTTGGAGACTGTCACTGACGATGACAGATGTCTGAAGTCATAATTAATTGAAGATGAAATCGATGAGAAAGTTTATTGGTGCCCTCTGACAGCAGTGGCAAGCCGTCCCACAGCACAGCCTATTGTCAGCAAACGAGCTGGAAAATACATTTTAATTCATCACTAAGGGCAACCTGTGAGAATTGAGATGCTCTCCCTCCTTGGTGTCATTTTTGCTTGACTTAACACTATAAAAAAAATTAAAACTTAATCTGTTCGGAACAGTCAAGTCATGTGTGAAAATACTCTATGTGCAATGGCTCTGTTTGGGAGGCCTGTGAGTAAATGCTAAAAAAAATCACTGAATTACATGGATATTTGAAGCCAGAGCTGTTGCGTGAGAAAAGGGGCCATGGAGACAGAAACACAGAAAGAGAAATTGTGAAGGAGAAGACTGTGATTTAGAAGGAACTAGTGAGAAAATAAATAAATACAGATAATAGGAAATTATACCGAAGCATCAAGCGCAGATGCTCCTGATCCCCAATGACATCATATTTCATGGAAAAGACCAAGTGGCCCAGGGCAGCATCCATGGTGTAATAATTGAAGTGTTCCTGGGCGCAGATAAGCAGAAGAAATGCAAGAATGAATACTCCTCCAGCAACTGACAGCGGGTGATGATAAAAAGAAAAGGATATAATAAATTAGAAATTGAGAGGTGGAGAGAGAATAACAGTCTTTTAATTAAGGAAAATAGCTGAATTTCCCTTGAGGAAAAGGCGTGAAACAAGGTACCATGTATCAACTTCTACACACACACACAGACAACACACAACTGCTTAAGTATATAACGGATATACTTACGAGAAGGCCATTAGTTTTCAATGTTTTCAAAAGGGAGAATTTGACTTTAATGTCACAAGCAACAAAATACACAAACGAGCTGAGTTCTGTCAATTTAATACCAATTCTTTCAAACACAGTTTTCCTTGTTTGATACATTTTTTAGAGGCAGATATTATTTTAAAATCCCAACTCTATATTTTATGATGCTACAGAATAAATCACTATTGTTTTTGCTGTTTTGTAATTCATAAAACCAGACCCCTTTTCCCCCATCCTCACCTTGCCCATGAACTGCTTCCTGTAGATCTTGGCGGTGCTGTTCGTCTCCAGTTTGATGTGGGAGGTGGGACAGGGGGGTTGATCAGCCTCTGGTGGGTCTTTAGGCTCATGATTGGTCCCCTCGATCCAGTAGCCTCCAAACTGGGGCAGCAGGATGAGTGGAAAAGGGCTAGTGCGACCCAGAACCTGACAGTGGTGGACAATAATAATGTTGAGAAGAATACTGATTAGTAACTAATAGTCCGTGTGTTGCATCAAGCACTGCATTGCTTTCATCGTTCTGCTATGTTTTACCTGTTTAAACCTTTAGCTTTATAGTTTCTGATATCTCTAAAATGTATAGTGTGTAGTGCGAGTTATTTGTGTGGACAGTACACTGTATGTACCTCATGAACGCTGGGATAAGGGATGTAGTCCTCTTCTGTCTGCAGGGAAGGAAACGAATATGAGTCAAGCTGACAAACAGCCGCTTCTAGTCATACTTTCAGTTTTGGTTCTTTGAGGAAAATAACAATGAGCATCAACACAGTGACAGAATATTAACTACAGCTTCATGCAGTTCTACATTTTTCAGGATTACAGAGGCCACATTAGCAGCCTTTCTTACAAATGCCTTATATTCCACTCTAATGAATACGTAGCCCTTTTTTGTTAGCAAGTAACATTTATCTGAGGCTTCAATCTGTACTCAATGTTTTTGTTGTCATTATGTCACTATTGGAACTCGAGGAAATTCAACTTGGCATTTGTCATTTGTTAAATATTCAAATATTTTATCACTTCAAAGACTGGGTGCTAAAATCTCTCAGTATTGACATGAAAATGGGACAACAGCATAACCTTTCACTTTCTACTGGGTATGCATGTGTTGGTGCGAGAGAAGCTTACTTCGAGTTACTGGCAGCTAATGCATGCAGTACTATTTAAAACACACCATTGGAAAAAACAATAACAAATATTTCATCTCTCATTTTACCCTCTGATATTGGTTACTATGGCAACAATCTGTGATGTTCGTTGTGCTCCCGAAACCATTTTGTGCAATTTACTTCTTTGGCAAACCAACTTTCCTGCAATTTTAGGCAGTGACTTTCTTCATATCCTAAGAATGCCATTCAACAATGCCAGCAGAGCATGTCTGGACTTGTTACAAGTTATAGGCTATATGTGGCAGAAGTGACAGCAAGAGCGCTTTTTTTATATATATATTCAACTAAGTGAAAGTCACAGTCCCTTCCACAAAATACAACCTCTCTTATGATATTGCACTATTGGCAATTCTATTTACCAGGTGGAGGTGGTACAAGAGAAAAAGACTCATCCTCTGGGCTCCATGGATGTCTGTACGAAATTAGCTGTCAAGATATTTAAGTTACAGTCGAAGCAGTGAACTGACCGACCGACTATCAGATCGACAACAGAAGCTGTTGCTCACTGCAGCGATCCTGGTGGTTTTATTGGTGTTGCGGGTAGCTGAAATAGCCAGTCTCCACTGTAGCTCCATTACATTGTCTACATTTGTGCAGTTATCCGCTGGAAATGAGGAACATCTACAACCAAACAATAAAACTGACTCAGGCAGGGGCCATGGTACACTAATGGCAAAAGGATGTGTGTGTCCTGTTACTTTTATGTAAATTTGGCTGAGAGCTGTTTTCATGGTATGAGCTAAGCCCATTAGCGCTAATTAAGGGAAACCTAACTGCTGCAATACACAATAATATTTTAGACTATAGTGTGCTTACGCCTTTTTCCTGTGTCAACATGGCACTACCTCCCTGGTCCTTAAACAAATGGTTGTCCAAGTTTGGTGTGGAAGAAGTGGCCTGCACAGAACCCTTCAACCTCAACCCCATCCAACACCTTTGGGATGAACTGTAACACCAAGTGGGATCCAGGCTTTATTGCCCACTATCAATGCCTGACTTCGCTAATGCTCTTGTGGCTGAATGGAAATAAAACCCTTAAGTTAGGTTCAAACACTGTGTGGAAATCCTGCCCAGAAGAGTGGAAGAGTTGCAGCAGCATATTAATGCCAATGGTTTTGGAATGAGAAGTTCAACAATCACACATGGGTGTACTGTTATACTTTTGACCATATAGTGTGCATCATTGACAGCTAATTGCTTTTAATTATTAATGCCAAATGAGACTATAGAACTTGCTCTTTCTACATTAGGCTGTATAGGAGCCTGTATATAAGTCTTGTCTTCAAACTTCAAAACCACATCTTACATATTAGGGGGAAGCCAACCCCTCACCAGGTTACCTGATTGTTGTAGGCCCATATCAATGAATGGTTTTATATTCTTTCAGATGATTACCAACTATTGTGTGGCCTCTGTGACTTGACCTCAGACCTCCTGCTGAGAGTATCTCCCAGTCTTCAATGCCAACTGCATTAGCCTGTCTAGGTAATAGGACAGCTTAGGATTTTGCGGTCATAGTCCCCGTTGAGTTCCTAACTCAGTCGGTGAGCATCCTAAAGCCTGTCTGACAGCTGATAAGAAAAGGTTTATAACTCTGCCATTACGGATGCTTTACCAGACTGTAGTCTACGAGGAGATGTGAGGATTTGCGACTTACTTTGAGGGGGGGAGGGAGGGGGCATCTTTGCTCATCCATTCTGCAACCCTGTAGAGAGAGAGCAAGAGAGAGAGAGAGAGAGAGAGAGAGAGAGAGAGAGAGAGAAATGATAGGATACTGAGGGAACAGGTGAAATGTGTACAAAACAGGTTTACACATGGGCAAAGAGAGACAAAGAGACATACACAGAACATTTTTGATTGTCAAATTCCATGAAATGTCTTGTGCAACAGCACAGTGGCGATAATTCATGTTTACATAACAGAAGCTCAATCACCAGATGGGCCACAGAAAGAGGAAGTAAGGAAGAGCGATATCTTTGGGACTTTAGTGAGTGACAAAGCCATACTGCAGATACAGTTAACCACAATTCCATTTGAGGGCCAAAAAGTGCCAAAATAGGGCTTACCATCATCATATCTATTTATATTCTGCTGACACATAACTACTGACAGTTCCCAAAGCACAGAGAGATTCCTCCGTGGCCCCTTTGTGTGGAATACCCCGCAGCATGATTTGAAACGTTTTTTAAGGACTAAGGAAGATGAATCAAATAGAAATTGGAAATGCTTTTGTTAAATTAATTCTTTGAAGACTAGTCCACTGCTTCTGTTTCTCTTCCCCTCCCTCATTCCCTTTACTTGTTGTTGGAAAATACGCATCACTAATAATAAAACATGCTCCTGTTGTCTGCAACTCAGGAGTGCTGCTCCTTTGTTCCTCTTTCAGCAATATTCTATTCTTCCACCTAAGATATTATAATAGTAGACGATCATGTTAAGTTGACCCTGACAGCAATGCAGAAGCTAAAAAGGTCAATTTCATACAGTCTTTGACTCCTAAGGAGAGGATGCATGTGAGAAAAAATACCTTTTGTTAGTTTACAGACACTTCAGTCAAGATCAAAAGGAAGAACAAAAGAAAACTATATTATGATCCAGTTAAAAGGGAAAGTACAGATGCTTATAGTTTCAAAGACACTCTTGGATCAAAGCATCTGTTTAAACTGTGTTGATGTCTTTCCACTGGCTCGTTCAGAATCTACTACTTCTGGTTGTGTAACTCTGGAGTTGAACATCGCTGGCTACAAAACAAACTACATTCCTACAAATCCACTTCAGCATATTGGAAAACATAGCATTTCACACATCTGATGATGCAGAGAAAAACTACACAGCTGTCAAGAGAAAATACAAAGGCTCTGTTCAGAAATTTCAGAAGCATCAGGTTTCTAGAGGCAGCATAGGGCTGTCACTGCTGCAAATACCAAAAGACACATTAAAAGCAAAGACAGGGATACGTGGACACACACATAAAAGTGTTGATCTATAATGCAAAAATAGCAGGAAGAGCAGAAAAATGGGAGTCTCGGAATAGAAATAAATGGAAGTTTCATGTCCGAAGCGAGTGAAATTCTGGGGATGCCCTTTGATTAAAGCCTGGGACGAAGGACGGACGAGTTTAGGCAGCAAGTATAAAAGGCAGAGCCTGGGGACCACTTAACTTACAGTACCTGCATCCTCTCGATCATGGCGAACAGGTCCGAGGTCTGGGGAAGAGAGTTGACACAGATCCACAAAGGTACATGGGTTTGACAGTTGTGTTGATATGGTTTCCCTGCCGTCTTCACTCGTCCTTCATCTCTGCTCACTGGGAAAAGCTGGCTGTGCAGTCTCAAGACACAAGACCTCCTGTTGGAATCCCTGACACCCCCTAATTCCTTATTTCACTATGACGCCTCCCCGACCCCACTTGACACCAATCTCACTGAGGCTCCATTCAACTCCAGGAGAATTATTCCTCCACGCTTGAAGACAGAGACACTGTAAACAAGTAACTCTTAGGGGAAAATGAACCACAAAGCTCCATGGTGCTACAGCCACCAGCTCACATGACTACAAGCAACAGGCCAAATTAGCTGGAGGACAATACGATTTTGGTGTCTGAAGCATAGTCACATTAATGTGTCAATGAGACACACATTATCAGGTAACAAGCAGATAGGGAGTGTACAAGACAGGAAATAAAAATAAATTGACATGGATGGTCTGGCAACTGGGTTTTATGTCTGCCGTGTTATAATCTTCATGTTTTGTAATCAACATGTGTCCAGGTGCTGTACTGATATCAGTCCTGCTCATTAGACAAAGAGGCTTCAATCCAGCTACTGGATTTATAATTACACCTCCACCGTGCACTGCCACACAACATAATTGAGCGTTTTGTCCAATTAGCAGAGGTACTGGTACAGGTTAAAGTAGAAGAAAACACTCTCAGGCATGTGTTTCTCATCTGCAGAGGCCACATTATGGATTGTAAGCAACGCCAACCTGAGATGAAGAGGATCGCAGCAGCCCTGACGGCAGGGCTTGTTGTGGGGTGAGCCCTCTGTTCACCATGTAACACAAGTGGACTGAAGTGCCAAGCTGATGTTTCCACATGACAGCTTAAATTTACTGAGGGGTGCTGCAGGGCTTTCAGAACACACACACACACACACACACACACACACACACACACACACACACACAGAAAACCACGGGAAAGCGCACATGTGCACGCACTAAAACATACTTGTAAACTTAAACGAACACATCACCTCCCATAAAACCAAAACACACACACCTGAACCTGACCTAGTAAAGCCAAAGGTGCAGCCTTGTTCTATTGTTACATGTGAAAATAAACAGTGCCATATGATATTCAGGGAGATACTGCTCTACTGACTGCAAAACAAACATCAACAAACATTGTCTTATACTGACCAAATTATCAGTGAACCACAACGACTGAATCTCTCCTGAGAAAGAAAGGAAGCAATGCACGCCTGGATTGTGCTTTAGTGCAGCAGAACGTGCACCATAGCTATGTAGATATACGTCCTAATAAAAATAGAATCATTACAGAATTTGCCAATTGTACTTTGCAAGTTATCATCAGGTTAAAAACTAAAAAGTATGTTGTATGTTCTGTAGGCAGTTTCTCCCCAAACACAAACACAGTTGATTCTGTCTGTATGGGGCTAAAAACAGATCCTAGGGAAGTGGAGCTTGTATCTACCTCTACAATGTACAAAAATCCAATATGTACTGTCCTGCACCACCAAACATATCTTTGTCTGTCTCTAAGCTACCTTAAGAATTAAACAAGCAACAATAACTAGAGCGAAAAGAATCTCTCACTTCCAGCAAGTGAAAAATACTCACATCACTGAGGCACCGTCTCTTGAGAAAAGGCTTACTGGGGGGACTGTTGAGCAGTCCATCCAATAAGGCATTCTTAGCTACCCTGAGCTCAGTCATCTTTCCACAAGTACGGATGCAGGCAAGCTGACAAGAGCGAGGGTGTTGATGTCACTGTCAGCCACAAGGAGAAAGGCGAGATTGACAATGACACTTCACACTCACTGCCACTCTGGCAATAAACTAGAAGAGAAAACTTGATAGCTGTCCATCAGAATCCATACATCAGTGTGTGAGGTAAAAGCAAGTGCTGTACTACGAGCATATCACTTCCCTTCCTTCCCTTTTTTTTCATGATCTCCACCCTCCCATGGACCCACACAGCTGTTCAGGAGGAAGTAGGAGGAAGAACGTTTCTCCCCTCCCTGTGTACTCTGCACAATTATCTTCTCTTTTTAATGCAAACACATACACACTTGCATGCGGACACACAAAAGAATACATAGTTCTCTTTTTTGTTGTATCACAATATGAGACAAGAGTATTCTCTTCCTCTTTCCTTACATATCATATTTCTTAAGAAAGAAACACTTGTCATCTGCTGCATACAGACAGGCAGACATGAAAACAGGTCAGTGTACATTTCTTTTACCTCGAAGGCAATTAAGGACACTCCTAGAAATGTCCATATATTTTACAGTTTATGTTTCCATGCATTTTACAGCACAAGTTGAGAAGTAGGTTAATTATACCTGCAGAGCTTTTATAGATTGAAAGTGCTGATTATGAGCTGTTTTTGCTTCTATTCCAGTACAAGCATTCAGACAGATATGGATACAATCAATGCTTAATAACATAAAGTAGCCATCATAAATGAGTGAGAAAGGTTAATAAATGAGTGGTGCACTCTGGGGACTCCACACGGGAATGCATCAGGCACTTTTCACTGCACCATGTCCTTGGTAAGAAAGCAACAATGTGAAAGCTCCAAGTGTTATCACTTCCACCAGGGGAGACATGTGAGACAGGCAAGCAGCCCAGTTCCCTGCAAGTGTAGATGCCACAGCCTGATGGAGGAGTTAGCCAACCTCAGCACCTCCAAAATCATCTGTGCATAGTTAAACACTAGTGTGACATGAGAGCATAAAAGAGATGGTGGAAGACAGAGGAGGGAAGGATTGATAAAAAGATGAGGGATGAAAGGGGAGCTGTCGTTCTGTGAAAGCAGAGTCTTTACTGTGCAGCTCTCTCCATCAGGCCAACATCAGATATCAACACTGACCTACTTCTACAAAATAAAAAGCTGAAAGCTTTCAAGACGACAGATTCTACCCATATATGTTAAGCATTTTTCATTTTGCAATAGAAGATAAACACAGTCAGCGAACCGTCTGTATTGATTTCCCTTGAGTAAATTCGATGGGAAGTACACACAAGGTTATGTAGTTTGAATAAAAAGAGCACAAAATATAAATGTTATATGGACAGAGAAAACTTTCAGTAGAGTGATTCTGCACCAGAATGAACACTGTCTCAGCTTGAGGTTACAATTCATTACTGGTGATCTGTTTTCTCAGGTCCAGACTGGCTTCAACTGAATGCCAAACTGGGATTTGAGAACATACAGAGGAGAGCTGAATACTAATTACACAATTGCCTGATAATCACGTATAATTGGTTCATGATGGCAAAATGTGAGGGCGATATTAATCACTGTTCAGATTTACACTATGAGCACTGACATTGTTTCAGTTATAAAGCATACTGATTGCGAAGCTGAGTTGGTGACCGCGACATTCAGCTCAAGCTGTTAGGAAAGTCAACCCGCTGTTGTAGAATCCTGCTTGGTTTTGGTGACTACAGTATTTGATGTGATCTAATGGAACAATATGTGCTGAAGACGACCAAGATAAGCGACAAACAAGTGAAAGGAATCACAGATTTGATTTGGAAGTGTCTTCGCTGGACTTTCAGACTTCGTGTCCTTCGGTCTTTTAAGCTGCTCACGTTTTGTCTCCTCAAAGACAATAAGGAGCCGCTGCAGTGAATATACTATCACTGTTTTAATGCCTGAGGGGTTGAGAGCTACATATCTCTTTTTCTCAGAGTCGATTACCAGCAATTGCAATGTGTGTGTGTGTGTGTGTTTGTTTGTTTTTGCCTAAGAAAGAGACACAGTGGGAGTGCATGAGTGAGAGAGTAAATGGTTGACTGATCAACTGATTCATTGATCGTGTGACTGACTTGGCTGAATGGCTGAGTGAGTCAAAATACAGTATGTGAGTGAATACACATTGAGAGGTATTAATATCCATGAACTGTACAGTCCAGACCTTTCTCCTCAGTCTGCAAGCTGGGGAGTAAATCTCTGACTCCAGTACTTCATTAACTCCTCACAACCAGAGCGCCATTTGAATTTCCACGAGCAAACTGTCAATGATTTGCATCCAAAGAAAATATCCCCCACGCCTACTCACTAACCATCCCTCCATTTATGCTCTCTGGGTTAGCCGCATCCTCAAAGGCAATACAGTAAAATGGAAAACTAAACTTCAAAGGGAGTCAATCAATGGGCACAGAAGCCTATCATTTCAGCCAGAGAAAATCCATCGGGGTCCATTCATCAGGTCTGGCTCCAGAGACTAGCCTGACCTTGCTGTGGCCACTGGGGCCTGGGGGGGGGGGCACAAATGGAGTTCACACAGATGGCCCCCTCCACCCCATCAACGTCTCAGACGAGCTGGTTGATTGCCACAGAGGTTAAGGTCTACAGAGCTGCTGCGGAGCTTTCTCTATGCTGAAGCAGATCTCCTTCTGTCTTCACTCTGGCAAAAGCAGTGAACCATCAGTTTAGACAAAGAGGCACAGTAACTCTCCCTGTAACAGAGAACATCTCTTGCATTTTGATTAACATCTGCTGGGCATTTGTATGTGTATGCATCATTATCACGAACTGCCTAATTAAGGACTTAAGAAAGCAAAAACCTTGAACTTTCAACATAAAGCTGCTGAATCCATTGGGACACTTCTATTACTGCTGAACTTGACAAGGTGACCAGGTTAATGAAATCATTAAAATAGTACTATAGTAGTGTTACTGCTATAACATTGTTGGACTCAAGATGGACAGGAGGAGGAAGCAGAGATATCCTCTTTTTTACATTCTTCTTCCTTTTCAAAACCAGGCGCCTACATTACCCAAAATGCAACTTAACCACCAGCAGTTCATTCAGAGATTCAGGTGTGTTATGCTAGTAGCAGCTAATGTAGCCTTGAGCTGCTAGCCTCCAGCAGAGATGAGGAGCCGGCTACAGAGGTCTGGTAAGCTCACTTCTTTCTACCTCCACACACCCAGATTTCTTTTCATGTTCAGACGTGCAGTTTTCAGCCAAGTGACTTCACTTGAGGCACTTTATTGGACTTTGCGCAGCTCCCTCTGGAGTCACGAGGCTATATGCAACTTTTTTCCACATATGCAATAGTGCTCCCAAAGACCTGTGAGCTGACTTTGCTGTATAAAATTGGTGGAGTTCCCCTTTAAGACGAGCTGAATACGGGA
Organism: Enoplosus armatus; assembly: GCF_043641665.1. NCBI lineage: Eukaryota > Metazoa > Chordata > Actinopteri > Centrarchiformes > Enoplosidae > Enoplosus > Enoplosus armatus. The sequence goes on along the minus strand of NC_092182.1, from coordinate 21,731,921 downwards.
GTAATTGTGATAATCACACATGAAGCACGTATATGGGCGCTCATAAGCACGTGTGGATGAACGACTTTTTTTGAAAAGAGACTCCTGTCTTGTAGTCAGACTCGGAGATCACAGTGTAAAAACCTTCAGGCCATCAGCTCTGATTACATCATTGCAACACACTGAAGAGAGCAGTTGCAGAAGTGCCAAGTAAACCTTTACAGTTCCACACTAAGTAGATTTAAGACACAGATAGCATTCTCTGTAGCTGCGTCTATGTGCCAATGTTCCACTGCAACTTACAGACAGACTATGTATCTAATGAAAAGACGATGCAGCACCTTTCAATATGTCAAACTCAGCTTTTCTCCAAGCTCTACTTTGAATTTGTGTTGAGTCCTTTCATCGGCTCTGTTCTATTCAGAAAAAACTTGACTGAATTACTTGAAGAGCTTTTAACTCCAACCACTGGCAATTTCAGCAATGAAACTATAAAGTGTTGCCACCTTGTTTAAACTCTATAACCCCATATATGTACTGTAGTAATGACAACTCCCTGTCACAACAGACCCACACAATCCATGTTGGCACTTGCAACATGAAGCTTGCTGGTTTCCATATAACTTGTAACATTACAAAAGCATTAGGTCTACAATTTGACATGCCAAAATATGTAATTGAGAGCACATCTCACATGAAGACATGGAAACATTTCAAAAATACAAACTAATGTATCCCGGCAAGTCTATTCTGTGCAGCTCCATATTTAACTACATCTTATTAATCCCTTGCAAATTGTATTTCCACTGCACGTGTGCCAAAAATACCACCAATGTGCCTCCTATGGTATGTATTAGAGAGGAACAACTGCTGCAGATCTATATTTATCCCAGAAGCCTGTGACAGAGGGCACAGACTCTTCTGTCAGGCACCATAACAGCCTGACAACAGCTACCACGGGTGGGGGCCATTAGAGGCACCTTTCACCTGGGTGTAACAGCTAGAGGATATGATGAGCGAAACGGAGGGAGGAAACCACTACTGAATTAAAATGCACAGACGCATCGAAGCTAGGGATGGACTGGTAACACTATTTCAATACTAACAGCAACTCTGTGTACTGGACTCATGAGATCATTAATGCCTTTAAAGGGTTACATTACACATGACTCTATATTTTTCTTACTGTCAACAAATCCCATGAAAAGACCAAAACCTTCGATGTGTTTGTCTTCCTCTCAATTCTTTCTGAGTAACTCTGTCTGTGGCACTCGTTCCTGGGCCACAAATATATAATTACATTATTTTTTAACATCTGGACACACTGTAGTTTTTATCTTAGGTATATTTGGTGCGCTAAGAATATTTACAGCAGCAGGATGATGTATTTGGGATTGACCTGTACGGTGACATGTCATGACAATGTGGCTCACTGATGTGTATTTCTTTTTTTGTGGATACTTTTTTGGGGGCATTTTTTGCCTTCATTTGGTCATGACAGGTGAAGAGGTAGTCAGGAAACGGGTATGACATGCAACAAAGGTCGCTGGCTGAAATTGAAACCAGCGACTGTTGCGACCATGTGGCATGTGCTGTAACCATCCGGCTACCAAGGTGCTTTGACTGATGTAGTTTTAATAGTTTTTGGTCTATGTCACAGAGAATAAGATATATCAGGTACAGATACATTGGCTACACAGGAAATATTTGTTAATAAGATAAAATATAGACTTCCTTAAATCCAAAGATCCTTGAAATACTTTTTTCACAGCTTGTCATCACAGTAAAAACAGCTCAATTGTGTGAAAATTTCAGAAAATCATTGTTCGATTTTAGGCACGTTCAAATTCGCAGTTTCACGTTCATCAGATCAGACTCTTTGCTCTGTCTCAGTATCTGATTCCAACAAGTGTACCGAATACAGACCTGAACAGAGAAGAGAATGGCAGCAGGTCGAAGTCTTGTGTTACCTTTGAAAGTGAGGGAAGAGGAAATGGAGGGTGGGAGTGTGCTAGCGAGGCTTCTACTTCATCAGAGATACGAGGAATCCTTCCATCTTGTTTCCTGTGAGTCAGAGAGGACGGGGGGTGGGGGGGGGGGGGGTGGCAGAGAAAAGGAGAGAGAGGTTATGGCTAGCCTTGAGCTGAGTTTCTCATTAAAGCAATAAGACCACAGGAAAATGTCTGTAACACAACTGACTCATCCTATCAAAGAGTATCACTCTACTCTTACTACAATGAGAAGGGGGCTTGTATTACGCCACAGTCTTTATTCAGGACCCATATACCCTCACTCCAGCTAGGTTGAAGGCGAGGAGATGAGCGCGATTAGAGGCGAGATTGTGAAACAGTAGAGATCAGGAGAACTGCACAGAGGAAGAGGGAAGTGTAGAAACGAGGGAGAACAAAGTGGAAATTGATACAAAGCAGAAGAAGAAAGGACCCTCAGCTTTCATCTCTTAACCCGCTGCCCTCGCCTCTCTTTCTCTGTTCGTCCCGGCCCCTTCTCCTCACCGTGTGATTGAAGTGAGTTACCACTCTAACCAGGATTCTGGTCACAGCATATTACTTCACACTTTGTCTCACACAACAGTCAGTTGCTAGAACTGGCAGCCCGTCTGTGCATGCAACCTGTTCACAAACCTGCAGCAGAGGGCATTTCTACACACAGATTAGGAGCAAACGAAACACAGAACAATAGAACAATCTGATTTCTTAGTGAGAATGGAGTGAGACTCACACTCACATATTTCCTCCATTCTGCCATCTTGGCACAGACCACAGTGGTTCAAAGGTGGAGAGATTGAAATACGATCATTTATAGAGTGGGCTTTCTTTCTTCTGCAGACAGTCCATTACTAGATATTGCAGCTCTCCCTATCTGAAAACGCCTTGTCTATTACAACAGGGGAGAATCTATAAGTGTAAGTAAACAGAGCTTCAGTTTTATGACAACAGAGTGCTGACCTGGAGATGAGGTCAGGAAATCTACTTGTAACATAGCAGGAACACTGTTCTTTGTTGCCTCTGATCTCTGCTGAATCCCGGAAAATGACTGAAGGAGGCTGTCAGATCTTTTCCCGCAGCATCCTCAGCTCCTCTGACATTCCTCTAGAGAGTGAACTTTGTTATGTGTTTCATACGATGCAGCCAGAACACAATGAAAATATGATGTCAAATGCAGCTTCGAGCCGAGGATGATGCATTCAAATCTGCCTACAAAGGGAGCTTACTGGGCTTGTCACTGCCCACTGTATGCTCGAGCGACACCTTGTTTAACTGTCCCACATGCACACATAAAAGACTATTCCATCAAATTCATGTTTTACAGGTTTTATCCTTTGTACAGTAGGTGTAAGTCACCTGCCTGCTGCTTCAGCATGCACACAGTTAACCCAAACCTCCCATGTGTGACTACCCACATCCGTAATGAACGGCAAAGCACAAAGGTGCAAATCAATCTTGATTTAGGAAGACTCCATAGACAGAAAGATGAAGGCTGTCTGACAGCCTGCCACTTTCACTGCCGATGGCATGCTTGATGGTGGCTCTTATCGCAGAAGATGAATAATTCTTTTGTGGTATATGTGTGTGTGTTTGTGTCTGTTTATATCATCACTGCATTAATTTACAAGGCAGATAACAGAAATATATCTGGTGAAGGGGTAAATGCTAAGTTTGACTCAGGGAGAGATTCTAGGCTGGCATATTCTGACAAGCACAGCGTTATCAAATGCCACCATCCTGACATATGACATGATCATACTGTATGATATGGATTTATTAAGTCTCAAATCAAAGAGGAATATCCAGCAACTCATCATCTGCGGCAAAGGCATTGAGATGCACTGGTGCAGTAGATAAATCAGAGAGCGTGAAGAAAAATATGAACTGTACTGTACAGTCCGGACTAAAAGTAATGTTACGAAGGTTTATTCTTTATGTGCGATTAGAAGTGGTCAAACTGCGACTTCATGAATATGGACGAAAGAATCCTGCCACAAATCCTGCTGTACTAGTTAACATATGCCACTCCATCAGCAATAAAAAATAGTCTTTAAAGTTGAACAGGGTGACACTTTTCTGCATTTCCTGTTTTTTCTGTTATTTTGGAAACACCAGTTCCCATTGCACTGTGGACATCAGCCATTATTAATGTTAATGTTATCACTTACATTAATAATTCAACTAATATGCACTGGACAAGCTAAAATGTCTGCCATCAGAAAGCCCTATTGTGTGCATCTTGCAGCAATTAAGCACACATTTTCTTTCATAGAGTTATATAAATAACCAACAGTTGAATTAAATGCAGCTGTGCCTTAATGAGCTCTGGACCTGGTGACTGGCACAGGTCAGTCCTGTGCACAGCAGCAGCCAGGTGGCAGGGTCACTGTGTCACGTTGGCGGGGTGATTGGCACGCTGGAGGCACATCCCGAGCAACACTTATCCAGCCAGCTCAAACAATGAGAGAGGCTGCCTACTGCCAAGCTGCCCACACAGGATCCCAGGTGAAAGGTTCATTCTTCAGTCACATCTGATAAACTACTTGCTGTCTCGTGGAAGCAGAGAGCCAAAACAGAAACAGGGAAAAGGAAAGAGGTATGACTGTGTGTCACTTTGCCGAGCGAAACACACACACACACACACACACGCTCACGCCAATGTTAATAAAAGATCCATGATCATCTGCTTTTATGGGCTGAGTGTGCGGTCACTACCACAAACGTGTGGTTTATTGTACAGGTATACGAGCATCTCCTGCTCTGTGGCAGACAGAGCATGGTTGATTTCTTCTTACAGCTGCAGTTGTATACATGTGTGTCACCTAGCAACATTACCTCTCCCCTGAATCACTGAAAGATGTTCCATTTGAAAAACAAACCCAAAATCTACAATACAGAATGAATGTTGGCATAAAATTAGAGAAAGTTATAGGCATCTTATAGGCATAGACATCTTAAAGAAACATTTAAAGGCAGTTTTCAGGAGACAGCAGTATATTTTTTAAATAATGAGCTCCAAGCGTCCAAGCATATCATTTCATCCTTTCAATAAAACATATGCCATACATTTCACTGATGAAAGATACTAGCCGACCAAAAACATCCAAGGTAAGGAGACTGACTTCAAAAAGAAAAAAAAATCATCTTCTGTTTCATTTCAAAATGCCTCCTGCAATCACGGATTGTAAAATCACTACATTATTTTTGGGCAAAATGTTCTCATGTAAACCTCAGTTGAATGTACCTTTTTTTTCCACATTACAGGTTCTCATCAGGCTGCTAATCACCAATAGCGACTCAAAATAGCAGTTTCTAAAGTACTCCCATGAAGCACCAGAGCAAACAATCTACCAGGGACGAATGGTTTAACCATCGGTATACCAGTGAGCGAAACTCCCTCTTGCTGGATTACGATGCTCTTCATGATAAAATCACGTTTCTATGTTAATTTCTTGCAGAAGTAATTTTCTAAAATAGACACAAAGTAATCGGAAACTAAATCCACTGACTGATCCCATGTGTTGCCTGCAGCTGCCTCCACAGACTGCTGGGTCATGAGCTCTGATAAGAAGTCCAGCTTTCTGTAGTCCAATGATGGCTCAGGCTGGGCAGCACCTGCAAATACAAATGAGCTGAATACGCTGCAAACTGAATTTAAAACATACATTTGAGTAGGCATGCATCTGTACTGTGTTGTTGCCGTCACTGACCGCAGAGGGTCTAGGTCTTTATTTTACATGTCAAGGGTCAATGTATCAACTGCACAATCAGCTGTCCAATAATATATGCATTTCTGCAAGAGGTGGGTGTTGTAACCTTTGGACTGAAGACTATAACCTTCATAACCCATAAGCCACTTGTGTGATTTGCTCACAAGGCTTAAAAAACTAGTAAAAAATAATGCCACTTATATAAAAATAAAACTGCTAGAGATGTGTTCTGCCGTGTGTTTTGGGATTATTTATGCTTTGTCATTACTGATCATCCTTCGCATGCCTTATATTAAGTGTGTTTCTACCATCCAATACATTGTAATTGTAATGTGTTGATTGTAATGTTTGATAAGTGGTTATATCTTTAAAGATAAGCTGATTATAATGTATACCTAAATATCTTATTTGACAATAAGTGCATTGACTTTGCACCACACAAGTTAGTGTACAGATCATTTTCATTATCAGTTTAACAGTTGTGGTTTGCCCCACAAGCAGAGTGACTGCAGTCAGCTGAAAGTCAGGCCTACCAGCATGAGCCAGTATGAGACTCATCGCTGCAGCAGAAAAAGAAAACCATCATAGAGGAACAAAAAGATGTGTTATAAAAGCAAATAACTGAAATGGTGAAAAAAGAAAAAAAGCACTCAATAAAAGACAAAGAATTATGAGGTTAAAGGTTCATCTTGGAGGCTCATCAGCAAAGATCTACTGCGGTTCTAGTAAATTCTATTGACCCCAGGCTAAATACTGGCTGAACATGACTACTGCATGTGTGCCAGCTCAACAGATGCTTTGGTTTCTTTGGCAAACAAAAAATAGCCACAGGCAGAACAGGAAGAGTCAGATATCATCGGATTGAGTGGTGCTATGGTGGAGCAACCTTGTCTATTAATGGTAGAGCAACTTCTTTTTTCCATTAAAGCTTTAGCATGGGCTTTGGCAGACAATTACTCCTCAGTAAGAGGAGACCTTGAGGCAACTTGCATTAATAAAGAGATCATAAGTGCTATCCATTGCTTTGTAACAACATCCCAAATGGGTAACATAATGATTTCTGTATGCAACAAGAAGCAAAACCAACTTTAAACATATCTGGTGGGTGGCAGAGCGCATAATGATCCAGCTACCCAATCCTGTTAAACCCAACTAACGACAGTAAGTCAGCGATTGATTCTGTAATTATATGTCTGACAACACAGAATGTTTTTTCCTTTTAGCAAGATTTTAGACACTTCCAATACAACTCCCTCTCTCTTTACAAAACAACAAAAATAACATGAGAAAACATAAACTCTGGTGCAGCATGATTATCAGCTCCTAAATCAGCCGGTGACTACAATCCGCCAGTTAGTCAGCAACAATGCTTTTACGTCAAGGTTAATCAGAAGACTTTAGAGAGATCTGTCTTAATCTGTCAACATGATTGCAGCCTTTTGGCAGTCTTTTGAACAGCAGTTCAAGAGCTGAAAAGAAGAAATGATTGGCCCTTTGCAACAGGGACTCACAAACTACTTTTCTGCCTTTTCCTACAGCCAATTTACTGGGTGTAAAGCCGTAACTGTGTTTTGGTAATACTATATAGGATCATCATCGTTATCATCCGTCAGTTCCTCTCTTGATGTAACCAGAGTGAAGTGGAGACTGGCTTTGGCAAAATTACAAACTTTGCAGACATTCTGTCACATTTTCCTCTTGATAATTGCTGACGTAACAGTCAAATGAAGCTCAGAGCAATCCATGAGACGAGAATGTTATTTTCCACTTCATCTTCACTGGAGCAGCTCCAGGTTTTTCTTTTTCCTTTCAATGGTATTATAGATTAAATTCTTGCTCTGGGCTTCAGTTTCTAAGATTCATAAACACTGAACAAAAATGATATTTGAATCATATTTTTGCTCTCAGAGTAACGTCTTGCTGGGCTGCATCTCTCCTTCTACCAGCACCACACACACGCTGAAAGATAACACACACAGAGTCCGAGAGAGACAAGTACACATGAACCCCTGAGCTTTGCAGGTCCACTTAGTAGAGAGCAACTAATCTAATCAAGTACAGCCGCTAATGCACAATGAAAGCAGAGTCATTTACTCGAGATGCCAGTCAGACGCTTCCTGGGTGAACGAGAGAGGGAGAAAGGGAGAGGAGGACAGAGAGAAAGTTCAGATCAGCTGGAGCTGCACACAAAGCGAAACAACAGGCAGACTCTTCTTCAGCTGCTTGTGTCCTATGTGTCCATTTCTCTCTCTTATCTGTCTATCTTGTATTGACTGAGGCGCCCTCTTTCAGAATGTATCTATCTTTCAGCAGTTTCTCCCTTCAAGCGCAGTGCACTCCGTCATCTCTACCCATGCTTACCTGTCTGTAGTGCTGCCTCACTTGCAGCTCAGTCTCTTCTCCTCAACAACTTGGGGCTCCTCTATGTATCGCTCCCTCCGTGTGTCTGACTCAGTCTCTCTATCCTCCAACACCTGCTGTTGGAGATCAGCCTCTCTCCTGTCAGATGATGCTGAGAGCAGCCCTCCCTCCATCCTCCCTTTCCGTCCAGCCCTCCCTGTTTTCCTCTCTTCCCCTTCCTCACACACATGCGTGCATTTAACTGACTGTTTTTACTCTGAGGCGAGCACAAAAGCTGCCTTCTCTCTATCTCCTGCCGATGTCACCCCTTTGTTCGCTTTCCATCTCCACCTCTTTTCTCTTGATCTGTCTATGACAGAGAGCTGCCCATCCTAGCAGTGGGTGTTGCTTTGCTTCGCATTTTCCTCACTGAGTCTGCTTGATAATGACAGATTCTGCTCATTCAATAGGACAAAATGCTGTGGCCGGATGTTGGCTTGAAAGCAAAGTTTTCCAAAAAAAAAAAAAAAAAAAGGCACATTACCTCATTTGAAAGGCGACATCAAATCTCACTGTCCTATTATCTGCCTCGCTCTGACAACTTGTTTCAACATCACAAAACCCCTTCTGCAGAAATTAGCCTAACCACCCCATTGTCCATTTGACACATTAGTGGCAGGCAGTTAGCTGAAAAGCTCTCAAATGCTGCAGATTTTGCAGCATGCTCACACATAATGGAGAAAATCACTTGCTCAGCCCACAGAGGAATTAGCACAGGTCAGTGTTGTCCAACGTATCACTGAGTAATCACATTTTCCTAATCCTCATGCATAAGACAGTACAAGACATCACTACACATTACACGTCACAACAAAGTATAGTCTTACATAAAAGGCACTGAATGTCGCCTGTTCATGTCCACCAAACATAGAACGGTATCTACAAATAAGTGTTTCACTTTCGTGCACATGGGAGCAGCTCACAGATAGCCATACTCCTACAGTATGTCCACAACAGTTGGAGTCTGTGTTTTCAGATTAAAACGATGATTCAGAATGAGTCACATACATTTCTTTGCTGTGACTCAACTTTGTTAACACTCTCACACTTTTATGCTGGACTATCCCACACATATTCTCAATGCATGTGAAAACAAAAGCTAAAAAAAGATCCATATATAATAAATGACCCATCCATCACCTTACCAAACATGCTCCACCTTTCGGGAAACAGTATCAGAGAAGCTCACTCTCCAAAATCTTATGCGCATCCTTCCTCCTCCTGCGTCTTTGCTCTGAAGCATCACCTCTGAAAACTGATTTAGCTGCTTGTTAGGGCTGCAGTTATAGTTCTACTAAGAGAACCAAGCTGCAGAAAATGTAATGGTCGTAGTGCCGATCGATAAGACAGCCTGCAGGCCCTGAAACAAACCCATAAGGGGACGTGAGCCAAGCCTTTTGGCGGCGCGTTGGCTCGTACACACCCTCACGTGTGTATAATGTTACAGGTAGCCCAGAGCTAGCTTAAGCACACACACATCAGCCGGCACACCACAATGAAAGGAACACACAAAGCCTGTTTTCTTTCCATTTACTACTCACAAGGTTCTGGGATACAATGGATAACCTACATTGTGGTTTTCCAGTAGAGGTCCCAGGTAACCTGCTCTACCGCTCACCAGGGGAAGATAGTGTTACCCCAGGGAGGGCAGGAATAACCTGAACAAAGTTGAGCTCCAACAGGCAGAGAAGGAGCATGAAGCATGCAGGTTAAACACAATCAACACCTTTCTGCCTGTTTGGAGCCTCTGAGCTGCCGGTGGGGTGGAGCTGAAGATGAAAGAGGATCTTTGCTTACATGGAGCCGAACAAATGGGAGTCAAACCAGGTCAGGAGGAGGTTCACTAAACAAATGATCAGTATTTTATTCCAAGGGAGTACACTGGAATTCAGAATTGTCAAGTTAAGCAGACGGTGTGCAATTGTAAGAGCAATTGTATATGGGTCATGCAGAGACTCCTCTCACTCCTTTTTTTTTTTTATTTCTCATTTCATTAGTTTCATCCCCCTCTCTGTCTCTGGCTGAACACCACCAAACTGTGGATTATTCTTAGAAAAACAATCACTAACACTCACAAGGATTTTGTCCTTGTTACACCCATCAAATACATGGAGACAACAAAACATGCTTAACAAAACAAGCTACTTTAAAACTGTCTCACCAGCAGCCTCACCAGCCTTATCCAGAGCTTTCTTTTCTCCATCTCTATCTAAAGGTCAGCAGTTTTTACTTCTTCAGTTCCACTCTTTTAAACAAGCGCGAGTAATGTTATTTGAACTCTAGTGACACCTAGGGTATGGCTGAGACCTTTGTGCCTAGGCAGTTGCTGATCCTCTCAGTGAGGAGCTCCTCAATTCAAAATTCAAAAAGGTCAAAACTGTTGTCAATAGTCCTTTGAAAATGTAAAGGCTCCAGGTCTAGCAGCTCTGTGGATGGATGAAACCTTTAAGATTCAGGAGCTCCAACAAACAGGGCAATGTGCCAGCAAAGGTAGGGATTTTCTTGTTTTATGAGGAGGGAAATCCACTCAACAGGTTTGTTAGACTTCAAGGATACATACAATGTGTTCTGGTGAGTGACACTGACTGCAAACACAACTTTAGTTTGAGTACAAGAAAACTGGGCACTTTTAAAGTAAGGCAGCAAAAGAGGAACAAGATTACTTTCTATTGAAAATGTAATTAACATGTGTAGCCTTGGGGCGCAGCACTTGGCCATGGCCCTCGTTCCCCTCACGGCTTGAAAGGTGGGAAAGGAAGCAGTTCTTCAAAACAACAGTGTTGTCAGCACTCCCAGAACCCGCTGGCTCTCATAATTACCTTGCGTTTGGGTGGCCCTCTCTATTGATTTTGGCAGTGATAAACCTGGACCCAAACGGAGTGTGAAACCACAAGACCATCAGCGGGCAGGTAGCATATGGAAGACTGGCTGTAGCTCCTCCACAGTTCACAAACACAACAATTACCCAATTTCCTGTCAGACTGCACTCAAGCGTTGTCTTGTGCACTTTACATTTGATATTATGTGGATCCACTAAATCAAGAATCACGCTTTTCAATTTAAAATCTTTGTAATAAACTAAATTTATTAAAAACGGATCAATATTTGTCACAATGATCTCTGTCACACCGACAGGAATTGAGAGCTCTAAATTGCTGGTTGGTAAAAATCACTTGTTGAAGCGCAAAAATAATATGCTGGTATCGTTTTGACATAATTTGAACATCAAAGTACACTTTATATTCAATCTAACAACACACAAAAACTAATATCAGCAGCATTTTATTTCTTTAATATACCATCAAGTTATTACAAGTTATTTCTCAACTGGTAAATGAAGACATTCCCAACCATGTCATTTTCTAAATTAAAATTCTGACAGTATTTTCTCTCCCTGAACAGATTGAATGTTGAGTGGATTAAAACTAACCCAAGTCTGCTTGCTCTGCTCTGTGTTTCTGAGTGCCCCAGTGGTTAATAGGGTGATTAGAGTCTTAATGTGGCCAAGCAGGGCTGTCAGCAGCTGCTCCAGGTGGGCATGGTGGTACAAAAAGAAGAAGAAGAAGAAGAAGAACAACAACAACAACAACAACAACAACATAGGTGACCTCAAGCAGAGACTGAAGCAGAGAATAAGAAGACACTGATATGCTAATGAAGAAGTATAGTTGAGTAAGAAATGTTGGAATGTGACACGTGATGGTAATGTTGAAGCACAAAACCAGCACACACCCGACATAATCAAAAGTTGTTTTGCTCACAGCCTTGATACACTGAGGTGAGTTCATGGCTTTGTGGGAAATCAACAAAAACTGAAACCATTTTCCAACAACAAGTGTTTTGTGCCATGCTGCAACTGTCATTTGGAAATCTCATCACAAAACACGACATCGTCGTCTTCACTATTTTCCAAACAAAAGACTGTGCCACCTTTCACCTCCAGTGACAACTTGTGTCTCAGAGATTGCATATATACGTCATCGTACACACGCGAAAAATGATTTGATAGTTATTCATGAACAATGTTCATAAAGCAAACCATACGTGCCTGAGCGAAACCGTTTTACCGTATAGGCGACACTGGAAACGCATCATTTCCTGCATCATTATTCTCCTTTGCTCTCTGTCATCCTACTCAATGAGGTATGTGCAGTGCAGTAATTGAAGAGTCTCCTGAACTGAGATGTAATAGAGCTTGATTACATGGAGTCGACCTCCTGATAATGTTAAATGGCTACAAGTGCAAGCAACATTAGACCCTCAATAAGTCAAAGCTTTTCAATTAATTAGCTGAATACGTCTATATTAAGTGGAGAGGCTAATGAAGCGCAACTGGGAGGAATATACAGTAGGTGCTTGTGTGTGTGTGTGTGTGTGTGTGTGTGTATCTATATGTAAACAGAGAATCTGCAAAAACCAATCAATATGCAACAACACCTCTGTGTCACAGCGTCTCAAAACATTATATTCTTCAAAGATACAATGTTAAGCGTGGCAAGAGGGAAGACAGAGCTTCAAAAGCATCCTAACACACATGGCTCATTTCTCATCTGTCGTTGCAGCTGCAGTCTAGCATGTATGTAACTGAGCAGGTGCACTGAGTAACAGGCGAACCCCATCTGCTGAAATAACTTCCATCATCACCGCGCTTCTCTCTGACTGTGCCCTCTGCACAACCTGCACAAGCAGACCACATTGCAACAGCATTGGGTCATGATGTTTTCCCCTGTGAACTCTCTGAGGACTGGACACACCCTTCTGGGTCGCAGCAGGGGTCTCTTTCCTGCCTGGTTTTGATTCAGCCGAAATAGCAGACAGTCAGTCCATCGGCTAAAAAAGCCAAAGCCCCAGTGCTTTTTACCTACCATAAAGCTCAGACTCTGTGTGAAACATTCCCAGAGACACAGCCTGGGTTTAATGAGAGCTGCCGTCCCACCTCTAAATGATTCAAAAAAGGTTCCAAAAGGATTTTGTTCCGTTATCATTGTAAGCCTCTAGAGATAATTAACATTAGTCACATTCATTTTATGATGCAAGATATGAATAATAAGATAAGAGGTTTCATAAAACAACTGCGTATTGTGAGAGGTACAAAAAGACTGAGTACAAAAGAGGATTTTTTTTACCACCATGAAAATATTTTATTCAGGTTTATGGTAGATCTTTTAGACAACACACATCTTTGCAACTGCAATAACTATTATGTAAATCTATCTAAATCTATTGTGTGGGTGTACCATAGATTACATATATGTGAGCCACAAACCACTGTAAATAAAACTGTGTGCACACAGACTGTAATTACAATATACTGTAATAAGTATGGTTGGCCATTCCTGACGGAAGTAGCTCTGGAAATCAGTGGAAATTTTAGGCAATGTCTTTCAATGTTTTGTCTTATCATGTGGATTAGATAGCCAACTTAAATTGGACTTGTTTAAACCTGCCTGAGGCTTGTGTTCTGTGGTCCCAGTGGGAGCCATAGCTGGGTCTCCAGATGTCAAAATTCTCTAAAATGAAAACGTCATCAGCACCGATGGGCATGATAGCAACATGAAAATGTGAAACGGGGAAAATAGAAACGATGGATTGGACTGACACTTTGTGATGTGGGAAAAACAACTGAATGAAATCCAGTCATGCTAACTGCCGGCGAGGGCTATGATTCTTAATTGATATCATCAGCAGAATCCACTTCAATCAGTATAGATGGAGGGGAAGAGGACTGCCAGGCTAAGACTGTCCAGGAACGGTTCAATGAACTTTACAATGGATTCTGTTTGATGCAGTTGCCTGCTCAGACATCACATCTCAGTCCAATTGAGCATCTGTGAGATGAGATGCAGCAAACCATCCAGGCTGTTTGTGGAGGCAAAATGGGGTGCAACGCATCATTATGAAGGCTCCCCTAATATTTTGTCCATGTTCTGCGTATGCCATTTAGTGGAAGCCTCCATCAAGAATGTCTAATATGGCAAATGTAAACAGTTTGTTTGTCCCAATGACAGTCAAGCCGTGCCCCGACTCAGCATACAAGCTTCGATCTGCCCACTGAGCTACAGTTGGCTACTCTCTTTTCCTGTTTACTTTCTCCTCACGACACTGACTCCTACATTAGGAGGGAGAGCGGCCATTAACGGCAATCTGAAGAGGCACAGATGCCCAATTAGAGGCCTCTTCGCCGCACTCTTTCTCATCGTTCAACACCGAGGACCACTTGATTACCACCCGGCTCCTCATGTCAGTCAAAGGGTTGCTCAGACTCATGGCCCTGGAGCTGCTCAGAGTAGATGGCTGCAAGGCGACATGCAAACCTCCAGCTGTGCACAGACATAATATATCACATGATCTAAAAGGGGAGTGTCCCTAACCAAACAAGTTCATTAAGAAATTATATTATTCATAGATTACAATAAAAAACTGATCATGTTGTTCCCCTTTATTTGCTGCATCACTAGACAGTAATTGTAATTGTAATATGCCATTCTAATGTTTCCTCCCATTAGAGCAAGTTGTTAGGGACAAAAATCTACACATCCAGAATGACAATTCTTGCAGAAATGCCACGGCATTTATTCTGGCCTCTTTATTGCAGCACAGCAGGATCTTTAGACTGAGGAAGATAAGCACAGCCATTATCGAGAGCAATGAAGTTAATGAGTGCTTAATTGGGAACACTGTGCTGTGAGCAGTTTAGCGCAGTCAAAAAAGTGTGTTCCCACCTTTCATGAAGAGCACCTCCTCATCCAAATGATTCTGGGCTACTCGAGTCACGAACGCAAAGGGTTTGTGTGCCAGGGTGAGATGATGGAGACGGTTGTGCTTTGCAAGAGTGACAGAAAAGAGTGGGCACTGTATGTTTGCCTCCCACCAACCCCCCCCCCCCCACACACACACACACACACACTCACTCTCACTCTCACCTACACTTGGCTGGTTGAGGATAATGCTGTGAGGGATTTGAGGCAGTGGCACATGGCACAGGGTCCAGGAAAGCCAATGACATACACTGTGGTTTGAAGCCGCTGCCGTAAATCTCACCGACTATTCTTAACACAATAGCTGTGTGACGGGCTAGGTAACAGGGATGGAGAGAGCAACGCACAAACGTCCCTATAGACAAAACGTCCTAATTAAGTCATAACCTTTTCTAAAGTGATCCAACCCTGTATGACATTTAAACAAAACCTGCTGGATTTGGAGGAAAAAATAAAGGAATTATTAAATACTAAGTATGCTGTTGATACTTGGGCTTTTACATCTGAGTGCAGCCTGACACGGAATACACAATTGGCATAATGACTCAGTGATTATAATCAGAGAGATGTGCTGTGGATAGCTAGCAACTGCACAGGCCAGCCCTGAGGTGCCATTGGCATGCGCTATAGACCAGAGAAACCCGAATCCTCGTAATGAAATTCAGCGGGTGTGCAAAGGGGGTATTCTCTGATGAGCCTCATTATGACTCAGTTTTGTCTAAAGTCTAAAGTCTATTTGATGTACAATGATGAAGAAACTTTTTTTTGTTAGCTGCTGGTGAGATGGCCTTGTAAACAAAAAGGACAAAAATACTGCCACACAGACGCAATTACTCAAAAGAATCTATGTCTACTTCCACTCAGGGACAGACCATAATTGTAATTATCCATCATAATTACAGAAGGTAACCAGTGTCCATAATGACATTGACATTTTCTGCCATAAGAAACTTTTTATATTTGTACTATAATATAATAATATCAATACAATATCACAAAACTATATAAACCAGGACTTGAATATAAAGTTGCATAACTCACAGCGCCACAAACACATCAGTGCATGGGTTCATTACTGCACCAGAATATAAATGAAATATTACAAATCTATATTCGTGTTAAAGCGGTAATATCAATCTTTCCGTGGCCCTCGACGGTTGAGATCTCAAAGGCGTGTGCCCCACATGGCCAGCTGGTATTACACACATACTTGTGCTCCCTGTCTCCCTCCATCTGCTCTTGCTCCTGTATTTACAGCCACACATTCAATT
The DNA here is from genome assembly GCF_043641665.1 of Enoplosus armatus. NCBI lineage: Eukaryota > Metazoa > Chordata > Actinopteri > Centrarchiformes > Enoplosidae > Enoplosus > Enoplosus armatus. Next base: position 21,715,797 of record NC_092182.1, on the reverse strand, counting down.
CTCCATGCCGTGAGACTACCTGCCAAGAAGGGAACCAGCTCCGCTTTCTCCATTTAGATCAAATATGCAGATGTCCAAAGCCATAAGAGCAGATTAGAGCAGATAGGTTTTCTAAGTGAGAAAATAATTTCATGCTCAATTGAAAATCTTATTAGAAGCCAGGAAAAAGCCAGAGTTGAGATAAAGGAGAGCAAAGGTCTGCTTATGGTTTTACTGCTCTAAAAATAGACCACCTTTTTTTAACTATATCTTTACTCAGCTCACCATATTGTCTCCATTCTATTTTGAGAATATTAAAGTGAAGAAGCTTGCCTCCATCACATTACTTCTTCCTGCAAGTAACTGACTAAGCATTAAATTGATAAATCAAAGTATATCTTTGTGCTTCTCATGCTAAGTCGACTGGCTGTAAAAGTATGGAACATTTATTTTTTTATTGCTGCAGCACACACTTGAAAGACAACATGAATGCGGACATATAGTGCACTGCTAACTCTTGATAGATAGAAAATATAAAATTGAGCCAGTCATGTTTCATGATTGAAGTTAGATATCTAATCAAAACTGTGGCTGGTCATGTGGAATAGGAAAACAGTCTCGTAGCCTCCATCTCAAAAACTTCAGTAGTTGGAAATGCAACATTTGGGGAGAGGCTGCTGGGAGCAGTCAAGCATGAAACAAACTTCTCTGATGCATAATGTTGTTTTTTCAATAAGGAGAGGACTCACCATGAGGTTCTGGTCCTGGAGAAGCTCTTGTCAACTCTAGAGAGAAACAAAGAGACAGCAGATTAATCTTGGTTCCCATCCTAAATGCATTACTGACAGTTGATAAAAACATCTGGAGAAGGTGACACAAGGTGAGATGTGCGAAGTACCTAACTGATGGAACGAACTGAATATTGTTGTTGTTGGAGTGGACTGAGAATTATTCAGGTTTTTTTCAATTCTTAATTGACACTGACAGACTAACAGTAGATATTGGATGATTTGTAAAGATAACGCCTTTTGATGGAGATTTTCTTTTTTCAATGAATATAAGAAGACATCTTTATGAGCCTAGCTTTGACATATCAAGGAGAACTTGATCGTAATTAACATCTTATCACCTTGATGTGGTGAATCTCTTAGCAGTTGTCTGATAAATGTCAATATTCACTCTCCTTAAAGCTCTGTTTTGCTCTTTACCAACTCCTGAGGGAAACATCTGGCTCTTAGCTGCTAAACAGCCCACTGTGTTCACCAACTAGTTGCTAACTTAGCTTGTCTACTGTTTATGTATAGGCAGGAGCTGTGTCCTGTGGCTGGAAATGATGAGACTGAATCAAAACAGGGAGGCTGTGGGCTGTAAAATCAAGACAATGACCCGAAAGATGGTGAAACACTCCATAGAGCTTAGAGGAACTGCAGCTTCTCTGTGTCAGTGCAGACGATCCCTTTCACAGAACACGTGATGATTTGATCCATTGTTAATACAAAAACACTGGTTAGTGCAGCTTTAACGTTTTCAACAATGTACACCACAATGTGCCTCCATGAAGCCAGATAAATATGATCCACACCGCCTCCCTCCACCACTCCCTTTTCTTCCCTCCATTTCCTTTATCTACTCCTTTGCCTGCCAGCCACTTGCTAAGTACACCCAGTGAGGGGTTGTCTGAAAGATGGGAAGGGGCAGCTGGCAGATGTGCCGTGCAGGCAGGCAGATAGACTGTTGGAGTCTAGAAATGTCTGAATGGGGTGGTGGCCAAATAGTGCAGGTTTAATAAAAAGAAGAATCAAATATCACACGTGAAAAAGGTAAATTAAAGGCAAGAACAAAATATGTCAAGCTGACTAAGCATAGTGGGACGTATGTAAGGAATTAATTACAGAAAATGTGCTCTGTTGCTGAGAGATGAGTTAATCTGAGTAATGAGAGAAAGAGAAAGTGTGTGTGCGCTTATATAACATTAACTGCCAGGAAGAGAAAAAGAGGGAATAGGAGATAAAAGGCAGCCAGAAAGAACAAAGTGGTTTGGCTGTTTTCCTTGGTTGGTGCATTACATTTACAGAGTGTTAGGAGTTTTGTGTGGCTGGTGCTCCCTTTCCATTTACCATGCATACAAATGATGCAGGGCAAATCCTCCCACCTGGATAATTCTTTGAAGCAGCACCAAAGTAGACGCTGCCTGGTTGTGGACAATCAATCTACTGATAATCACCGCTTATCCCTTCCTGCCCCCGGGGCTAAGCCAATCAAATAATTACAATTGTCACTCAATGCCAACACACTCACAGGCAATCGCTCCATTCATCGCTAAACAACAAAATGAAAACAACAGAAACGTAATTGAAGCCGTTCTTCTGACAGTCTCCTTCAAAGACAGAAAAGGCAACTGAAGTTTGTTTTAAGTATAGTGTGCAATAGCAATGTGTCAGGGAGACTCAGTGTGGGGTTGCTGCTGGGTCATCTGAGTAAAGCGTCTACCTCAAAGAAACTTCTCCAGCCTCATCCTTTGCAAGATTTCTCAAGAAGTAAAATCCAATGTTTAATGACAACGTATGCGACTTTGGCATGTTAAGTGCTACAAAACCAATATACTTGCTTTCCACTCATCTACATTTTGCCACCAATATCTGTTGACATTGACGGAAAGACAGTGTATTGATTATTCCCTCTCTTTACTCGGTCTCATGAAAAACCTTTTAAAATGATAAACGAGATTCCCAGCAATGTCACAAGCCATTTAAGATTTTACTGAAGGAGAGTGTGGAGTAAGGGATGCATTCAAAGGCAAACACTTACTGCACATCTCATGTGATTTACTGTCACCTTCATAAAACATTCATAGAACGACATCTTATTCACTTTTAATGTAACTTATTTATGCCAAGGAGGGTTTGGGATGTATAAGAAGAGTGCACAGTCTGATACTGTATGTTTGTTTCTACTTGAAGAGCAACTTTAAACAATATATTATTTATTTATCTAAACCAACATATTCACAAACGGAATTCAAACCCAGACACACACCTCCGCCTCATCACCACCACAGATTCTTCACTGATTGTTTTTGATCGACAGCGCTACTTGATATTTCTTTAAATTTAAAAAAAAAAAAGCTAAATAACTATCGTAGCAATGAACTGTATAAACTGGGGCTATAGCAGTAATTCTGTAAGTAAGTCTGTCTATTATTTTATCGTTTAATTCATTGTTTAATATGACACCAACAGTTGCAAATCTTCACATTTGATCAGCTTGAACCATCAAATGACTGAAAGGATTAGTCAATTATCAAAATGCCGGTTAATTTTATGTTGATGGACTAATCAATTAATCAGCTACTCCTTTCAGCTCCACTGTACTTACAATTTATTAACTCAAAAAAATGGATTTGGATTTAAAGGGGCACACACACACACACACACACACACACACACACACACACACACACAATGGAAATATTTGTATCTCTGGAGGGAGCTTTTCAAGGACTAAAAAAATAACACTGATGAAGTCGACTCAGATCGGACTTGAGACTATTTTAACAAAAGAAACCTGCAATACAAACTGGAGGCGTGGGTGGGTTTGAAAGAAGTCGTTATGTAGGAGGCAAGGAGGGTGTGGTGAAAGCTGCATTTTGGGAAATATAGGATCCATTGTTTTTGGAGTTTGACCCATAAAAGGGACCAAAATTCAGAATCTGCTGCTTTGTTTTTAGCATTCTTTTATCTGACTCCCCCCAACATCATGGAAGTGCAATACTAAATTGTCGGAATACCCCTTTAAGTCACTCAGGACCAGTGGGTCAATATTCAACGGCATGCCCACACCACTGAGCGACAGGATAGAGCCGAGTGGTCAAACCAGGGCTGTCTTATCTGTCTTCACACTGACGTCCCTCTGTTTCATGTTTCTGAAAGCTCTTCAGCTCACTAACCAGGTACCATCTCCAGCTCTGTCTTGTCTTGCTACCCCCTCCTCAACGCTGTCTTTCCTCTCCTATCTCCTATTCCAATACTCGTGTCTGTGGTAAAAAAAAATATTGGATAAAATTGTATGAGACTGGGTGGGATGATGTAAGAAATTGAAACAGTATGTGCTGAAACAGTGTGTCTGACATCAAACATGTTATTTTGTGAACCTTCTTGCGCTGCACACTCTCAGCACTTGGTTCTGTCATTCGATACAACTCACCTTTGTGAAAATGTATTTGGCATGCAAACAGTGACATTATGCGTGCTGCTGGTGAGGGCTCTGCTCTTTTGCTGTTTGCTGTTTCGTTTCCCAGTGTTGAGAATGGAAATATCAGTTTTGCCAGTCAGCGATACAGTTGGTGATTATCCCCCTGCTGACACAGGCAACACACTGTTTTGGTGTTAACAGTCAGGAGTGAGAAACAGACCGTCACATAAACAACCACACCTCCATCTACTGTGGCGGCACATGACACTCACTCAAGGAAGGACACACAAATAGGTAGAGGGTAACAAAATGGGTTTGGCTATTATGGCAATATAAAGCCATTTTACCACTGAGTGTTTTCAAGACTTTTAAAGTAATTGCTCATAACAGGGTGTAAATATGGACAAGATTACAACCTCACTTTAGAGCTTACATGTTACAAGCAGCTTCACTGTCTCCCAGTGTGTACGATCATTTGATTTTAAAGGAGCTGAAAAAAAACTTGGTGAGATGAATACCGCAATTGATTACTTTGTCAAATAGTATAATCACAAATCTTTTGATAGAGCCTCACACAGATTTTACCGACAGCTGAGATACTAAAACCGCAGCGTGCTTCCTTCTCTACCAAGAAAAGAGACAATAGAGCCATTCAGACAGAAAGCGCTATGAATTACGTTAAATGTGAGAAATCCATACGAGATGCAGCTAAGTTCATCAAGCTTCATTTGAGTGGAAGGACTAAGCAGCCTTGCCATTCAGAACAAGACTGTGAAGAGCACTTGAATAATTATCCTACATCAGCACCCTTCCTCTGCTAGACTTGATAAATAAGGGCTGTGAATCGCTAAGTTCAGGTTGTGGGGTTCCAACATGCACAGTGGTAGTAAAGTAGGTTATGTTTTATGATAAACTGTGATTGCCTTAAATCTACAGTTTAATATTTTTCATGCAGTCCGCTCTCCTACCAGCTGGTTTATGCAATATGTGAATCTGCAGAGATGGCAGTGAACCAGAATTTCGCCAGCTAATTTAATTTCCGAGCTGCCATCAAACTTTTCAGAATAATTGGACTAAACTGAATGCAGCTTTAGTAGAAGTGACAGGCAAACCCTTAAGGGAAAGAAGGCAGTGTTTGGCTGGTTGCTGGGAAAGGATGCAGCTTGGCAGCGTCCTGATAATTCAAATGGTAAACATTTTAATCTTGTCAAAATCATGTGAATAGCTGAACAGACAAGGCAACAGAATAAATCACTAGCATGATATCTGGACTGAACCTTAACAGCAAGAAGAAAGCTGCCTTTACGCAAACACAAGAGTTGTTATGTTCTGATGAAACAGACTGAGTTTTTAAGTATTAAACTTTTAAGAAATAATACCCAAAAATGTTTTCTCAACTTTGAAGCTGCTTATTTAGTCAGGAATATTAAATACTTCAATTTTAAAGCCAGGTTTTTAGGGTGTTTGAGCAAAAAGACGACATCTCTCACTAAATGCATCTGTTTCAGCACAGATTAAGGCTGCGACCGACAATCATTTTCATAATTCATTAATATTATCATTCTTTTCTCAATTAATCGTTTGGTTGAAAAAACATGAAAAAACAATCACAATTTTCCTAAAGGGTCTAAAATGTCTACAGCCACCTCCAATGGATCAGAGCCATGACAAACAAAATACATACAGCTGAAATGCCTGAAAGTAAAGGTGCACTGGTTGCACAATCTCTCCTGCCCCCTCCTCAACACCATCAGGTAGGTAGAATAACTGCAAGAGAAACTGTAACAGAGCGGTAGGTTATGCACACAACTCTATAATCTTTTCACTTGGGTGAACAGTTGCCAGCTGTCTTCAGGCTTAAATCTGACTTTACTCACCAGCAGGGAACCAGCCAGCTGTAATTTTAAGCCTGTGAAACCACCGACATCGCTGACATGCTTTCTCTAAATCTTCAGTTTACCATCACAAACTGAAATCACAGAAAAAGGAAAGTCACACCTAACAAGGCCTTTAGGCTTGTGTAGGGGTGTTTACGAGGGGGGCATTGACCTCACCTTCTTCTTCCTATGGATTTAAATACAAATGCAGGAAACAATGCTAAAAATAGTGGTTCACCAACACAGTCCTCAACCATCTATTGTTTTTAAATCGTTTTGCCTACTTCACATAATTGCCCGCTCTGAATTTAAATACTACAAAAAGACTGTCACATCAACAAGGAAACTGGCACAGGAGACAATAAAATTGAAGTTCAAATGGGGCACAATTTCCACTTGTTTTTTTAGCTCATCGGTTTTTGTTTACAAGCGTTTTGTAGAAACAGCCACGTTATTATCAGCTAACAGCAATTTTCATTCAATTGCATGCGGAAATTATGCTGCAACAAAATAACTTCTTCAAGGACAGATCCTGAAAACAAATGCAGACTGGTACTTTGATGGTCCAAGTCTGAGCTCCATCCATTTCTGCCCGAGAATCCTTTCCCTGTTGTTCATTAGGCATTAATTTCCCCTGAGAGACTCCTTTTCAACAACAAGGCTTTTAACAACAGGGACACATTTTATTGACAACTGCAAACAAACCAAATCTGTTTCACACATTAAAGTGGATATGTGAAAAGCTCATTTCTTTCCTTGAGCCAAACTACTGCTAATTCATCTCAGGCAGCTCCATGCTTTCAAAAAACCCTGAGGCAGAGGTAGTTTTAGAGATTAGGGTTAGGGTGGGTAACAGCCATAATCCATCCCTAAATATCACTGCGGGAGAAAGGAATTCCCTGTATGTTGTATTCCTCTAGACCTAGACCAAGCACCTAAACAACCACAAATGTTGAGACCCACTTACAGACTCTTCATGGGATAAAAAAGTGATTGCAGCCTCAATGGCACTTGTTGCACCTCAAGTCCATGCTCACAGACTTGTCAGTGATGTGTAGTCCACTGGGTTTTTCATGAGAAGCAAGCACTTCTGGTTGACCTGAACTGTCTGACACCTGATAGTTGAGTCAATATTACAGACTGGGTTTTTAGGTGAGGAAAACTCCGTCTGTCAGGTTTAGAGGTCTTTCTCTTGTGACACAACAGCCTCAAATGGCTCAACATGTTTAAACATGTATAAACAAAAGACCTATGGCTTATCAATTTACAAAAAAAGGGATGTGATGTTCCAACAAAGATCCATATAATTACCCGGAACCAAGAAAGGTTAATAAAATACAACTTTCTACTGCAGTAGTAGTCGAAGTAGTAGAAGTGAAATAAAATGTACCTTCCGAGTGCAGTTGAGATCACGGTGGGGGTGTTGTTTTTCAGATTAAAACAACTTTTTTTTTGGACTACTATTCCTAGAATCTCATTGCACATTTTGGTAACAAAGTGGTTGTTGCTGTTCCAAAAATGTTGCTTTCCGTGCCCTACATAGCACTTCCTAGTCTACTATTGGTTGGCGCTATCTGCCTGTGCACTCAGGCTAGCTTTCAACCTGACTCCTACCACAGAAATGTCAAATTGAGCCCCGTGAGTGTTCTTGAGGCAGACTTGGCAGAGCCCACGAGCAACAAAACACAATAGTAAAAGTAATTTCATTGCCTGGTGAATTCTAATGCACTGCGTGGCTGAGCGGCTCACTGCTCATAATCCAAAGTATTTTTCATGTCTCAAAGATTCACATTCTGACTGCTACAAAATCATCGCTGACATACATGCAAGACTGACAATACAAAGTCGCACCCTTCCTCTGTTACACCCTCCTTTTAATCATGCTGATGAGATATTTAACTTATTTACTGGGAAGATGCAGCTCACTTTCCACTTTCCTCACAGCGAAACACACGACTTTAATTAAATTCGTTATCCTACAATAACTCAATATAACCAACATTTAATTGATTTTCTGAGAATGACACACCACTTTTGTTGATGATGAACGACCATGTTTTTTTTTTCTCCCCAAAAAGATATTAGGAAAAGACAGGCGGCACTCCAGAGGAAATGAAAAAGTCCCCTCATGTCTTGATCATTTTTGGACAACTTTATTTACCACTAATGGACTGACTAATTCCCCAAAACTGCCAGTGGGTTTACAGTACTCACTATGACACATTTCGGTTATTTTGCTGAGTAGTAGTAGACTACTGTCTGACCAACAACTTCTGAAAAGTCTGAAAAAATACTTGAAACAGGTCATCATGACAATCAATCATCATCCTGATCAGCTGATTAAATGCACTGAAGCAATCTCTTCAATATTTCCCTTTCTGGCTTTGCACATTAATACACTGACCTCATTATTTTAGCATCTTTGCAGCTATTCACTGTTAATGCTTAAAGCTGTAAATTAGGATCAGGTTAATGACCTTGTCAGAGTCATCTAGTTCTGCTGTTGTTGAGCAGGTGCAATGAAACTCCCCGAGCAGTCTCACACCTTCCCCTCACTACTCCTCTGTGACAGACTCAGATGGGTTAATAACAAGACGCAACAGGTTCACTGACGCTGCCACACACACAGCAATGCTGGCAAACCACTGAACACTCAGAAAGATGAATCCTCCATTATCTTACCCTCCATAAGCGCCAAATGTGAAACTCCTTTTCCTCTGAGGCATCCTGCTGAACGGCTGATGAGGCTTCCCAGGTGAGAGCAGGATATCGGTGCAGTTTACAACACCAGGCTAAAGAATAACAGTCATTATTTTACATCCTCTTTCTACCTCTGTTCCTTCTTTCTCTGTGCACCTCTGTTCTCTTTCCACACCTCTAAGTCTTCCTCTTCTCTCCTCCCTCCTTGTCTCAGCCCTCATCGAGTGTGTGTGTGTGTGTGTGTGTGTGTGTGTGTGTGTGTGTGTGCGTGCTTTGTCTGAGAGTATTTTATGTGTGTACACATCCCGGCCCTCCCTCCTTGTGTCTCTGACTAAGTAGCTGCTATCTCTGCCAGAGTAAGGTGCGTCCAGCTGCCCTGTTGTCCTGGAAACAAACAGGAATATATGGGCTCGATCTGACATATTCTTTGTCATTTCCAGCAGGAAGAGGGCACCAAATGCTTAAATGTCCTCCACGTGTCCTATGAAGGCAACCTCCCCTGGCAGATTCATGTGAATCACAAGAGCTCTTTGCTCAAGAATGGGTCTTGTGGGAAATCGGTATGTAGACGTAACAACACACCTGTAGGTTAGAGAGAGACAGGACTTCTTTTTTGCTATGGACCTACAGCAAACACATATTTTCATTATTTTTGTTTAATCTGCCAATTATTTTTTAATTTGTCTATCAAATGTCGGAAAATATATAATTTCTCACAGCCAAAGGTGATATATTCAAATATATAAAGGTACAATCACAGTGAAATCTAATATAATAGAGGCAGCAGTCATTAAGCTTAAGTTATAATGTGACTGTAACTTTTCAAACCTCTGTAGATATGGAGTGGAGCGCTGCCCATGTTCAGATATATTTCTTTCTCTACCCTTTGGGAGGTTTCAGTGATCTGGCAGAAAGTTTGTCTTGGAATTGCAATGCCAAGGAGCCATGCCAGCTTACCTCAGACACTCATTTGGCACTCCTCCTTTTCATTTGAACGCAACTGTTTTTGGAATCTCAATTTAGAACCTGGTGATATTAAACCAAACAGAGCGTATTGTCTGTTTTTTTAAATGGACAAGTAATTTTGTCCAACAATGTCTTAGTTTGCTATCAAATTACCTGGTTCACATCTTGGATGACAACTCCCACCGAAGTGGAGTTTGACTGAAAAGAGGTCTCTCGTGTTACCTGACCTGTTTCAACCTGACTCCAGCTCAATCACAGACAGGGACAGGGACAGACATTCAACATGAATCAAATGGAGAGACTTGTCAAAGTGACACCTACATCAGAGTGTGTGGAAAGTGATATCTTTGTCGATCTGTTGGCAGAGCACATATCTGCTTATAGTTAAACAAGAGAGAACGATCTTACATCTCCTCTGATATCTCCACCTTCTTGTCTCTTCTCATTTTCTTTCTTGTCCATTTCACCTCTCTCTCTCTCTCTCTCTCTCTCTCTCTCCATCCTCCCCTCTGCTCTTCTCTCCTTTCATGTCCTCCCTCTGCCTCTGGCTGCCTTCTCCCCTGCCTGTCTTATATACTGTTTATCTGAGTAAATTATTACGTTTTCTGCTATGACCGACAGTATACCCTTCCCTGCCCTGTCCGGTTCAAGAGCATTGATTGTCCTCTTGTCCTCCTACACATCAGTGCTACAGTTGAGGTGCCTTGACGACTCCCAAATTGACCTTTTGTGATTTTATTAGATCGGACTGGACTCTGGCCAGACATGTGCTGTAAATCAAATCAAAAGCTTAGAGCAGAGGACACAGCATTGTGCCATGCATATCCACAGTGTCCCCACCAAGGTCCCTCTGCTCGGTCATTGATTGATATTGATACTGATTGTCCTGCATTACTACTATGTACGTACTATTTTGTATCTCAGTTAAAAACAATCAATCATCTATTGAGAAAATGGACCTAAAGAGCTGGTTTGGGACCAGAAATGGTATTGTAAGATGAAGTGACAGCGCTGCAGAAAAAGAGCAACATATGATAGGAGCATTATCTGATATATTTGGGTCATGACCTCAGGGCAACGTCAAATATATTTTAGCCTGAATGCTGTTGAGAATCTTCTCAGCAGAGGTGTGTTAGCTCCCCTCGTTATTTAAGTCTTATCTGCCAGCTTTTTATGCAGAGTTATTGTACTTTAATGGTATAGTCCAGAGGCAATAATTTGCATCCTCCTCCAGTCTGATTGCTTTTTTATTTAGAGGGCACAAATGACACCTCCTCCTTTCCCGTCAGCCTTCCCCTGTTCCTCGGCTGATACCGACACTGAAATGTCAGGTCTGCAAGAGAATAATTCTCCAGAGCCAGACTTATACTGACAAACTTGTTATTGTCGCTACAGTAATGTAGTTTCAAGAGCTCTTTTCACTGTTGCTTTTCTCTCGTGTCCCTCAAAAGACGTCCTTCGTGGGAAGAGAAAAAAAAAAGGCTATTTACCCAGAGTGATTTGTGTGAAGCAGGTCAGGTGAAAGGGCAGTTTGGTGTAATTAGTCTATGTCCGCAGGTTTCATTCGGGAGACGTGGCAGGCTGGCAGGAGTGCTCTTCTAAAGCAGGTCAGCCTTGACTTTGAGGACTTGACTGGCAACCGGAGGAGGGGGACAGTAATGGGAGGCTGCCCTCTGTGAGATGGGGTTCAGTCCACCCAGACACACCGCTGTCGCGGAGGCAGATAAATACTTTACTAACAAATCACCTCTAGAGCAAGAGGCAGAGTTACAACACAGAGTAAAGACATTACAGAGAAACTACGTTTGGTAGAAAATCATAAATATGCTGTGAGGAGGAAGGAAGAACATGGAGAGTGAAATAATAATTACATAGACAGAATTGTTAAATAGAAATTGTAGGAAGGAACTTGATTTGAGGAAACTTAGCACTGATTTTTTCGTTGACGTCAGTTTGTATAGTTTGTGTTTGTTTGATACAGACAAAAAGCACAAAGGCCTCATAATAGTCACATTGACATCTCTGGACTTACAACAGATTGCTGCCTTGATCCATTACCTGAATACACAGTGGCTGATATACTGCAAGGTGAGCACAAACAGTCTTCTATAGAGTAGCCGTCCAAACATTCGCACTCTCTTCAGGTGAGAATAGTCAGTAAACCTTCAAGTGCAGCAACGCTCTTCTAACGTGGGTCTTAAGGGCTGAGGAGCTATTACATGGTTACAGTACGGTTCCTTCCCTGTGGGAACAGCAAAAGCGGGACACAGACATATAAAATATTTACCAGCTGTGTGCACAACTACACCCCTGACAAGATCGCAAGGACAACAGGCTCTGCCTCAGTGGCCTGAAATGCCCACAATCTTGTTTTCATTTTCCTTTTTTGTCCCATCTTTTTTTTAAGTGTAGCATCTTGGAAGGCCAGCATCACAAAAGCAGCAGTAGGAAATAAAATATTAAAGTAATGGCTGTCATTAATTGTATTTTGAAGGCCATTATAGAGAATACTCCAAATTTCTAATGCAGAAAGTGCTTACCACGCCCTATGAAGCTGAATAATCCACATGCTCACTGTATTCAGGGTTTTATGTAAGAATTGCAAACAGGAAAGAGGAAGCCAAATGAAAAGGGAGGCAAAAGACTAATGAAGTTGTCTTGGAGCAACACTACCCCTCGCTGTTAGCCAGAGGAACTACTTTTCATCCTCTGCTGAGTGTCTCAGGGGCTGTTTGAGAGCTCTGTTTGACACAGACAACTTTGAATTTTAAGCAGATAGACTCCGTTTCCTTTCAAGCAAAAGAGCGTACCGCCTATGATGAGTTTCACAGCAGAGAGAAAAGAGAGCAGGAGTGGGAGGGACACACTAGCTCACGAACAAAGCATTAAGATTTTATCTCCTTTTATCTTCATGACACTGTCCATTATTCCATTTCAGGTTGGTGCCCACGTTACTGGTCAGTACAGTTATAAGGTTATGGAGCAGAAACAGGCTCTGCAGAGGCAGCCACTGTTCCGTAACCAAATGCAACAAATGAGATTCTCTCTCTCTCTCTCTGCCACAAATTGCAAGAGCGAGATTATCAGGGGTGCTGACATTGTATAACTCGCTCATCAAAGATTCCAGCAGGAACTCGGGAGACTATTCTTGTCCTCCATCACCCAGCCCCTCTAGATCTGAATGTCATGAATTTCACAACTCCTCTCCAGGCCATGATAACAGAGGAGAAGGGAGGTGGGGGGGCGTCGCAGGGAAAAAAAAAATTAGGGAGATAGAGAGTGAGACAGAGGAGAACAGAAAGAGGATGTGTGTCTGAGACGGGCGACAGGGGTGTGGATATAATAAGGCCTGACAGGACCCAGTCGCCTTTGTTTCTACTTGATCTGTCTTTATATACCCCATTTACAGTCAAGTAGTACAAGTAGCGTGTTGGAGAGGAGACAAAGACGACACAAATCACACCAACAGAGTGGGAGATTCTGTGAATGTGCCCCTTGAGCAATGTAGAGCGAGGGCACAGTGTAGTAATTTACAGCGCCGCTACACACACACACACACACAATCCCACTGAAAACCCCCAGCAGGACACGTAACTCATCCTCTGGGGTGAAAACCAGGAGCAGAAGCCCATTAGAACAAATAAAAGAGAGATGCGGAGAGTAGGGGAGAGGCGAGGGAGAGAGAGACCAAGCTTATTTTTCATGTAACAACTATTGAGTCAAGCAGGAGGAGAGAGCCCCGTGGGCCACATCCTTGGATTAATGACTTTGCAGACAGAGGAGCAACAGAGACTCAGTTAGGGGCTGACTTTGATTTATCCACATGAGAAGGCTAGATCGGGACCAAGATGAGGCAGAGAGAGTTTTCTAATCATGCTCATCAAAATAATCAGTCATTCAGACCTCAGGGCCTGTCCACCGTCAACAACCTCGATCTGACCTGCGCTGGCTGTTTGGAGCCTCCTTCTCGAATTCTGCCATCAGATTCAAAGTTGTTACACTTCAAGAAACCTCCACAAAGATCAGACACTATCAGAAGCATACAGCTCCACAGGATGTAAAGGAGAGATTGTTAATGCAAAGCTGTCCATCGGAAAAGAGGCTTTTGTTTGTTTCCTTTGTTCTTGGCATCTGTGGATGTAACAGTTAATTGCAGACTGGTATTATGCAAGTGATATAATGACATTTAAGTACCTTAGAGAGGAAGAGCAAATGTCAGATGATGTGATCGTATTATCTCCAAGTGTCCTAACTACTGAACTCTTAAAATAAGCCTTTTGCGCCGTTAACATAGAGGAACACTGTACGTAAACACTGTGTGCTCATTCCTTCAAAGAGGATTAAATGATGGAGTCAGATTTTTTCAATTGTATGTTAATACTCAATACTCACATGCCTCAGGCTGAAATGATCAGTCTATTGATTGATTAGTAAATTGACAGAAAATTAATTACACTGATAACCGATGAATTGAACTAAATTCCAAAAACTAAAACATTTTTGGACTGTTGGTCAGACAAAAGGAGGCTGGTTGGTACTAAAAAAAAGACTGTGATTCTGGAAGATACCCACTTGATGTGACTAACCTCAGGCTTCAGAAGACTGATCTTAGCTTCAGGTAAACTTTAGATTGGACAGAATGTGGACTGTGGATGTTGTCCTTCATTTCTTCTATTGGAGTCACTTAGAAAGAGATCACTTCTGGGCCAATATGAAGAAGAGGAATGGTGCTGGAACAGCAACCAATCACCACTGTGAGTACTGTTTTATGACAGCGTTGAAACAAATCTGAGCCTATCCTTACTTACCTTTTATTCCAAATTCCAAACTACCACATAAAAAATACAATCAAAATAGTTTTTGGGGCTTTTGTTGGTTTTATCCTAATGAAAGTTAAATCTAAAATAAAAGTGCAGCAGCACCATTTGGGCAACAATAGGATTTTATTTGTTTTGTTTTGCTGTGATCAAGAGATATGGGACGTCAATGTGAATCAAATCAAACGAATCACGAGCAATTTAATCTCTGTTTGAAGAAGATGTTGAGACTGTGAGCAGCCTGCTTGACAAGAAGCCATCTCATATGGAGCTGCTGAAAGCGTGGACAGAGCTGTCTCCCAGCAACACAGGACTCACAGGACAATGAGCTGCATTGAGCATTTGAAGTCAGAAGTGCTGCAAGCTGCAAGCTGCAAGCTTTCAGCACCACGGACAGCAGCAGCAGCAGTACAAAGTTCGGGTTAAAGGATTCACTTCATCGCCCTCACTATTAAGTGAATCTATCATCGCAAACTTATACTACATGCAGCAGCATTGTTCAAACCCACTGACCTTCATTTCAAAATCTCGTCAGGATCCATCATTTCCATAATGTGTCGTGATAAATTACATGGAAATATTGTTAATAAATATAACAAGTAGTCTTTTCATTCAATGCTGAAGCCACAATAAATGAAAAATATTTTTAGCCCAGATTATTTAGCTTTCTTAATTTAGTTTAATTAAGTTTTTTTTTGTTGCAAATAAAGGCAATTTAGTTAGAAGGGGATTTATTGAATGAGCTTGATAACTTTATCCTCACAGGCATGGCATCATCAGCTAATTTAATTCATATTAGATAAACTGGATCTCAGTCAAGGCTTTCCAGGCACGGGTCGTTTCAAATGATGCATCCTGGAGCCAATCAGCGCTAAATATGTCAATCTGAACCTGTCTATAAAACAAGGTGGATGGATGGAAACGCAGCAACTTTAACCTCCCCAAAATTCAATTTTAAAAATGTCTGTGCTAAATCTGTTAAACTTAAAAACGTATTGGTTTTTTTTTTCTACTTCAGGACAGCAGACATTGACATATTATCACCTTTTCAGTTGACATAGAGACCTTATTAGCGAACAGCCATGTAAACATCCAGGAAATACAGACCATTAACCCTTTCATGCATGAATTATGACAGCCTCAGTCAGGATTTTGACGAAGTGTTTTTATTTCTCTTTAGGCATGAAAAAAAAATTTTAACTTAATTTTTTTCAAATGTTCATTTTTCAAAGTTCTTCACATGCATGGACAGCATGCGTTTGAGTTTTCAACTGAAGAAATATGTATTTAACACACCAATGAATAAAATGGAAATTTTAACAATTGTATTACTCCTTAGTTGTTACTTGATGTTACCAAATTTTATTTACCTGCAAGGGTCTCCTACTATAGAAGGATTGGCAAGGTATTCCTGAGCTGCTCAGCGTTTCTGGCCTTCCGCTGGCCATCTTGGTTTTGAGACATTTGTGTTGCGCTTACAGCAGCTGGCCAGTGGGTGGCAGTGTATGGGATGACGCACTAGCGTCCACTGTGGTGGTTGATGTGCAACTACACCATTAAAACCCATGCATATACAAGAAAACAGCTTTTGAATAGCTGTCCACTGTAGTGACCACTATGCATGAAAGGGTTAAGTTCTGACGTACCCAAGTTCAATATTCACTCTCCTTTTAGCTCTGTTTTCAGTCTCCACTGACCCCTGAGGGAAATAGCCGGCTACATTTTGTAGCTGCTAACTGTCTGCCCTTTGGTGCTGGGCAGGTAGCTTACTGTTGCAGGCCGCAAAAACCAAAACAATGAGCTGAAAGACGCCATAAAGCGCCGTAGAGCTGAGAGGAACTGCAGAGTCCAGTGATGACTATTTGTTGGTTCATCACTATGGAGTGACCCCTTTCACCTACAAGTGGCCATGTGATCCGTTGTTAATATAAAAATGCATAAAAACAAGGGCCACTATAAATGGACCACTCACAAACACACACATACACATCCATGCTCTTGACAAATAAGTGAGACACGCATGCACACACCCACACACATGCTGTATACACACAGCCTTCACTGTCACACTCTTAATATGTCAGATCAACCCCCGGTTTACTAAGGTAATGAGGAGCGTTCCATTGTCTCCTGTTGTGAGCTGGCACTCTTTTTCCACAGAACAACAGTATTTTCACAAATTGCTGAGATATGCCTGAGTGAAAGAGCTACTAAAGGTGAGGGAATGTGATTTTTGGCACAGAGTCTCGGTGTGCAGCGTGATCTCTATCCCTCTTGGCAATAGTCATCGACTTCAGTTGTGGCATCAAAGGGCGTATCAGCCCTTTCATTTGCCTTTGTTCCCACTGTGGCATTTCACCAAATCTGTCTACGCTGGCACCGTCCAATCCCTGCTGTGGCCTTGACCCTTTGAGGGCCCCCAGACTCCAGCTGGGAATTTGCTAAGCTTGCTCCTATGCGGAGATGACTTGCACACTCTCTGGGACAACGTTTATCAACTAAAGGGTTGTAAACAAAGCCGCACAGGACAGCTCTGACAGAGCCATGAACATACTGTATGCCCCTGAATTTATTTCCACAGTGAGTATTGAAAATGATAGCAAATATTATATATCAATCAGGTTTAGAAATATAATAAAAGGCCTCAAATGTCAGCTCTACTTTCTAATTGGCTAGGGAAAACAATTGAACCTGAGGTAACTCCATTTGTTATAGCAGATTGGGTGTACAGATATTAAACATGAAATCTACTCTATTGCACAAGGAAATGGTGGGGGGGGGGGGGGGGGGTATCTTTATCAATTTTCAACACTCAAAAAGATTTCAGTGCTCAGACATTTCTAACAACAGCCAGCCTAGTGCCGGCTGATATAGATAACTCAGACACACACATAATAGCTGATAAATAATACCAGATGATAAAGCAATATAAAATATGTCAGGCCCTAACACGAAATCCAAATTCAAACTCATTGCTGCTCTATCAGTTTCTCTTCAGAAATAGCACTCAAATTCTGCAGCTCTGTTGCTAACAATCCTTGAATGCACACGTTTGCACATGTACAGAGAGAGAGGAAGAGGAAGGTGTGGGTCATTTTCTATTTCTTATAAACAGTATTCAAGTCAGGGATGAAAACCCCCTCTTTATCCCACCTTTCAGACCGGAACCAAAGCCTATTCAGGATGTCTGTGTATTGGAATGATGGATGACGGGCAACACAAGGTCACATCAAAGAAGAGGAGAGTGGAAATGCAGGATTAAATTAACTTTAAATTCAACGCATCCTTGGTTACTGGGTCCCTGAATATAAGGGCAGTATTTAAGAGCCTAGAGTCAAACAGGCAAAGTAGTGGTGTACCAGTTCGACCAAAGAGGCTCCATGCATGGAGGTAATTCCATCAGTCTGGAATGCTCCTGCAGATACATGCAAAGAGATGAATGTCACAGCAGCATATGAACACATAATTCTGATTCTGTCACTTCACTGGCTCCCTATTTCAGCTAGGTCAGACAACAAACTCTCGCCTACAAAACCCTTCATGGATTAGCACCTCCTTGCTTGGCAGAACACCTGAGACCTTACATTCCCCTAGTACACTCTGATCACAACATGCAGGCTATGTCATTATTATAAGATTACTAAGAAATCAGACACTTTGGCAGAGCTTTTCTCTCGCCTGATCAGTGACGCAAACACCACTCAGATTCTTAATTTGAGACTGGAAACCTTCTTCTCTGTCTATAATTGTCTTCTTTCCCGTTTGTAAAGTGACACTATGTGATCTTGCATAAACGTACTTACTTACATGTTATGTTAACTTATATAATAATAATAATAATAATAATAATATATAATAATAATAATGACTTCATGATCCCCACAGAGTGCTCCCCACTTTCCTCTTGCCCTCCCCAGAGAGGTCAGCATCAAACTGAAATTCACTTTTGCACTTACTTTTCAGGGAGTTCATGCTGCCATTTAAATTCTAATGCATTATTCTGGAGAGCAAATACTCTGAGATAGAGACTCTTTGAGTAGCAGAGAGAGCAGGTCAAGAATTCATCGACACCTGTCTTGCCCTATTGTACACTGTGATTACCTTGGATTTCCCATGTATGACCCACAGTGGGAGAGAACACATTATGCAACGGTAAATTTGGTAGATGCATTTCGATTGGACTAAAGCCTTGGCACTGTGTTATTGTCCACTTGTCCACAAATCACCAGGGAAAGTCAAGTGGAGCCTGAAGATGACTAATTAAACTGATCAAGTGTCTTGTTCACGGACACTTCAGCAGGAGGGATAGTTCCTTCAGCGTCCAGTGGAAGTACTTATTACTACTCATAGCCACCTTACTTCCCAACTAATATTACATCCTCTGATTCCAATTCAAAGCAGGAGAAGCAGGAGAATTGCTGTGTTCAAATGATAACTATTACTTTCCTCAGTATTAGGGATAACTACTTCTACAAGATTTTTCATTTCTTTTCTTTTTGTTTGCTTAAAGTGAGCCTCGTGATGATGCAAGGTTCTGCAAACCTGTATATCAGGAAAGCACTGAGAGATAATCCATGAAACAAAAAATGTGTGGGTAATTTTGGAGCAGGCAATATTCCTCAGAGAAGCCATAACATTGCATAGCGGAGCCTGTAATGAGTTTAACTCCGAGTGATCCCATTCACCACCACAAGGCTTTATTAAATATTGTCTCGGAGAAGTGGAATTTTATTGTCATGGGCACAATGGACAAATCTTGGTTAAAATAAGATAGCTTATGGCTGAATAAAGAATTTCCATAAGGGATTTGCCATAATTGCTTTTCACTGAAAGACTCAAAAGTCCAGCTGATCTGCGATGTGTATGCAACAGTTCAAAATCTGACAATTATGTGACGGACATGGTGTAATTTTCAAATTCCCGGCAATGTATCAAGTGATTGTAGAGACGTATCGTTCTAAAGAAGAGCTGAATATTTAAGTCTAATTTAGAGCAAGCAGGTACAATGTGTGTACGTGTGTGTGAATAATACGACGTGAACACTAAGATGTCTGCGAGAATGATAAGATAAAATCAAAAGTAATGCTGAGATGAAAGGGAAACACACATTTCATCCTGTCGGAACATTTCTAATCACCTTTTGCTGAGTCACAGCACAACCAACAACTAGACTCCACTTCAGAAAAACACATCCTGCAGCTATTTCACTGCTTGCTGCAGACAAGTTAAGTAGCCACATTAGTTATAGATGGCAAATACAACAACCTGTTCATTGTATGCACTGAGGAGAGGTCACCCAGCAAGCTACTTAGGAGCAAATGATTCCACTACATTAGGGCAAAAGCTTTGTCAAGTTTTGCACTTCAAGATTTTCCTTTTCTATATTTCTTTGGGCATTTTACAAGCACCATTACAGTCACACTGTATTCTGAGGTGTCTTGCCAGTAAAGACATAGATTAATATTGTCTGTCGTCTGAATATCTAATATGACTGCTTCTTTGCATTGTATGCTGTATGTTGTACAGCTGCCGTTCACAAACATAAACTAATCTAGGGTGATTCATACCAAGTGTGATGACACAATAAACTTAAAAGCCTTGATCGCCAACATCAGAAATGCTATTTGTTTTTCCAGTTATTGGTCCAAAGTGTCCGTACAGTAGTAAAATTCCAGAGACAACATATACATTTATCAATTATCAATGATGCTTTGAACTTCATAAATAGAATTACACTTGTTTTCTGATAATGAAGAACAGCTTAATCACTTATCATAACTCCAAAGGGACTGCTCTAAGCTGAACTTTGTTTAGTATTGCACTTCAACATTGTTATTGGATCCCTGGGACCATTGTCGGGCACACATAACTCACATCATAATGCATCACTTGTGGTTGTGAAAGAAGGAGAATGGTTTACAAATGAATACTGTCGGGTCAGATTCATTCAATAATCTGAACCAACCATTGCCACAGTGTTGTCTTACCCAGATGTGATGATAAAAACACTGACTTCTACGTTGGAGATGACCTTAAAGAGTCAAGTGAAACCTCTGTTAAAGCCAGCTTCATTCAGACAATGGTAGCCATATTTAGCTGTGTTGCCTGCTGTAACTGGGATTCCAGAGTATCTGAAAAATAAAGGCAACGAAGGTGACCCTGCTCTGTGAAATGTATCCCAGAATATGCAACACGCCCCTTTTGACAGGCACATTTGTCATTTCAGGCTATGATCTGCACCCTCTGCTACCACTGCTTACTGCATCATTCCTTGACCCAAGGTTCAGAAAACTGGACTTCCTCACAGCTGGGGTCAGAGCCAACCTACCACAGTGACAGTGAGGAGGAGGAAGAGGAGGAACACAAAGAACAGTCAGCACATAAAATATAAAAACAAAGGAGATGTTGGATGTACTGTATTATTAGAGTCACAATCCTGCACACAGGAGCTCTCGAGAGGAAACCACAGAGCGTGAAATAGCTGCTTCCTCTGCAGAGTAGACCATCAATATATAAATTAGCCAACAGTCAAGTCAATGAGGAAAATGTGTCAACAAAACCCACCTGATGTTTGTCCTTATTAATGAGAGTATGGCTAGTTAAAAAGGTATCAGACACCTGAGCTGTGGACTGTGAAGATATTCATAATTGGTTTATTGTCCAGCCCCAAAACAACTGTATCTGTGTTTGTTTAAATAGCACTGTTGCAACACTTAATTCTTCAAGGTCTAATCAAAATGTTCAGCTACGTTGGGCTGCATAGATTATTTAAAATACCACAATGATCTTTAAGGTTCTGGCTGGGTTAGGTGGGATTTTCTGTGTGGTCAGTGGAGAGATTTTTTTTTCAGATCCTAAACTCAACTGAGGGTCCACCTTGTTAAGCATGACAGTTGTTTGAAAAAGACACAAAAAAAGAGTTTCCTGTAGCACAGCCTTGGCATTCTTCACAGGGCACAGTTCCTGCACTCTGAAACCCAAGTTGACAGGAGGCCAAGTCATGAATTATTCAACCTGAAGTACACAGGCAACCAATACAGATTGCTTTCTTGTTTACTGAAGTGGCTTGCACTGCCCTGACTGTCGATAACGCAAGGATAGAGGCACTCAACTGCAGCATTGGAAATAATCTGGGACTTGAAAAGTTGTCAAAGCTCTGCATACAGTAGATGGCTGCAGCGCAGGGTGGAATAAAAGAGGAGCCAAGAGACAACTGACTTTTCGACTTCTCTTTCACAACAACAAAGTGTTTCTTCTCCAATCCAGAAATGTTTGCTTAGACATTTCATGAAAGATCTGACCAAGTGCAATAAAGCAGAAAATGTGATTCATTATTTTACTGGAAACTACAAAAAATGGAAAATGACCAAACTGAGAAACACAAAGAGAAGGAGCGGGAGCCAGAAATGCGATGTAGCTGTAGGAGATCACTGGAGTCCAACTGCATTGTAAATAAGCACAGCCACTTGATGACGAAACACAAAAGAAACTTGGAGCTTTTAAGGCACTTCACTGAATCCTTTATAAATGTCTTGGCAAAAGTTGTGGTTCAATGTGTTGTAACCCTCGGCTTTACAACAAAAACCAATTCAGAAAGAAATAGAAGAGCGTGTGTAATGAAAAAGTACAGAAAGCCTTCTACGGTGCGTATAGGGTTAGACCATGTTTCCTCCCTAATTCACCACTGAACAGGTCTATAATTATAAGGCTGAGCGCAAAAACCTCTATAAGGTTCACATCTTTCATCAATGTAATTTCAGTACTGAAGCCCAGATTCTATATAAAAACAGCAGGTTTAAAGGATTGCATGCTGGTGTCTGCCTCTGTAGCTGACTCCATGCAGAGGCAATAATCTCGACAAATACCGGTCACAGCTATCTCAAACACCACAGGAAGTGACCTGGAGCGCTCCCACCACATGGCAGCTCGCCATACACACAGTGGCAATAAAACACCATGTGTGTTTTCTTTCCTCTTCACTTTTTCTCTTCCTGCAGGCTAGGTGACAATATCTAAGCTTTAATGCTATTTTCACTTTTGCTGTCAGTAAGATGTTGTGATGCAATCAGGGTAATGATGTGTGTAAATGATTGTTGACCTACCTGTAGGCTACCAAGCTGTGTGCTCCTCCTGTCAGCTGTTCCTGTGGAAAAATAGAAAAGATATATCTATGTGGAAAAAACACAAGAACCAATAAAGTAACATATTTCATTTTCCAAAAAGCACGGGGAGCCGAACTTTAACCACAGCCGAATACACTTACCACCAAGCAGATTGCTTGGCTGAAACTACCCTTATACCACTTATCTAACTATTAATTGCATATTAATGTGTCAGTATGATATACAGTGAATCACATCTAATGTGCCCCATTGAAAACATTATATAGCTTGGGCTTGTTGACTTAAATATGACACACAGATTAAACCACCCACCGTCCTGGAGTCTGTGTACACTGAATTTAACTGGCAGCTGCAGGAACACACATCATGAATATCAATTATTACTAAAGTGGAGCTGTGAAAATTAGCAGGGCGGTTCTATTGTGTAGGTTAATGGAAACTCAGACGGGCGTTTTAACTGTAGGGTTAATGCCAGCACTAAGCCACCATGACAATTCTGTCCTTGAGCTTGAATAACAAATTGAAAATGTGTGTGGGCCCCTATGATTGGTTGGAAATATGCATGAAACATTGGATTTATTTAGAGAGAAAAAGAAAGAAAATAAGGACAAGGAAACAAATTATTTTCTTACATTTATGCTTGAGGAGTCTTGCTTCTATATTAGACATCAATCATTTGAAAAAGCATGCTATGCTAAAATATCTCAAACGTCAGTGAATATACATACTGTATTACACGGGTGTCTTCAGGTACAGTCCCTCTTTATTGAATATAGATAAACAGCCATAGTATAATTGTTTTTCTTGACATAAAGCATCTTGGAGGCACAAACCTGTACTGAAGCAACAGGACTTTATCTGCTATATTAGAGCCTTTGTTTTGAAATTATCCTGTTCAGTATATTTGATCCAGTTTCCTGCTGTCACACAGCCACTACATCATTCCATTGAAAGGAAGTCTTCACACACTTTCCGAAAATTCAGCCTGGAACCTAATAAATACTGTATTTACAGTGGCATCCGTTCGAGCTAATCATTAAGGCAGCCAAATAGCCAACTGATATAGACCTCTCTACCTCCTGTTCAAGCTGGAGACCTGAAGACAGGTGAAAATGTGTGCACTTAGTGAAGAAGCTCTCTCTCTCTCTTCCTTCCCTCCTGAAGCTGCCCAAGGTTTTGACAGGTTTTTATGACTGATGTATCTCCTCCAAAGCACTAATGTGGCCATGGAATAAATATTAAATATTTATAGGCCCAGCAGTTACATGCTGTTTTTGTCTGCATGTAAGCTGTGCTTTTAATACCTCCCGAAAGCCACAGTGTCATTCAAACAGTGACCAACCAAAAAACACAAATTAGAACAAAGAAAAAGAACGATAATACAGCTGTGCAACATGCAAGTTTTTACTAAGAAGCTTCCCTGAGTTCTGATCTGCTCCTGATTGCCATGTTAATTTGCTGTTTGTTGCGAATACAACCTCAACACTACCTCCATCTGTGTCACATAAAAGAATATCCAGTTGTTATGTTGTGTAATCCCTTTATTTCTCTAGATGACTTTTATTGTGAAATATCTGTAGGAAGTATTGACTTTAATTAGCAGCTAGCTATATTCTATATTAATGTTTTTCCTTATTGTCAACAAATCCCATAAAAAGACCAAAGCCACCAAAGTAATCCTAGAAATGTCCCATGCAGCCAAAGCTTATTCCTCTGTGCCACTGAGCTCCATTGTTGTCCAAAAACTATGAAACACAAATGGAGCTGAGCTCCACAGACAGTGTAGGGAAGTTGGGAAGTATAAGATATTGTTGGTTTTGGTCTTGTTTGGAAACACCAGCTTTATCCTTTGAAAAAGAACATGTCACGGGACCGGACCCAAATGCAGACAGATGAGGCAGCAGGATGATCTGGGTGATTTACTGAGGTGAGCTTACAGGTAGGTACAGGTAGGCAGACAGGCGGGCAGGTAGACAGGCAACAGGCAACAGGCGACAGGCAGGTTGAGGTTTGGGTTAGAGAAGCTTGTAGCCAAAAATACAAGGCAAACAACAACATAGCCACAGGAAGCATGGCAACTAGGATGAACCAATACTGGAACAAAGGAAGTGGACCGGTATATGTAGGTAGTGGCTGATGATGGGATAAGGTGCAGGTGGGGAGATGGGCGGGGACGTTACGTAAGCTTTCACTTATTTCACTTAAGCAGTCCCCCAAAATCTGTTTCTGAGCAAATTTGTGGCGAGAAATAAGCAACCCAGTCGCTGAATCTTCACTAATATTAGATCTACAAGGCCTAATTTAAAAGTTTCTTTCATAAGGCAGGGGCACAATACCTGCATTAGCCTGGCTGGGCACACTGCAAAATAAATCGATTTGACAGTTTCATACTGCATACCGCTATGGAAAGCAGTATGCTGTATGTACTGCATACTGCATTTGTCAATAGTATGAAGTAGTCGGTTTCGAATGCAGCCATGGCCTGGGAGAAGTGAGCAGGGGCTGGAGACAGGGACAGAGAGAGAGCAATGCAGAGGGATATCCAAGATTTTATTAATTCCTTCATACCACAGCAATCATTTGAGACCTGGCCATTACAGCAGCTTTCATTTCAGCATTTGCAGTTTTAGCAAAGCCAAAGTTTGAAAGTTTTAGGAGGTGGCAAGCCACATCATCACCTAAGCCCAGAGAGGTAATGAAATAAACTCTGGGGGCACAGTTTACTGAATGGTCTGGCTTCAAACTGGCCGGCTCAATTGATTGTCAGTGGATGTTTTTCAGACCAGAGTCCTGCAGCGAAAACTGAGATGATTTTTGGCCTTTTGAGTCTATGTGAGTTTATCCAGACGCAAGAAACTAACCTTGGTTTAAATTTGAACAAATGAACCCACACTTTATTTCCAATCAATTGAGTTCATTTCCATGATATATCTCACGTTTTTACATGAATTCATATTCCATTAAATTATTAACTCACTCAGCAGAGCCGCTAACATTATCACCACCATCAATGATGTATCTGGTGGGCGCACAAATCCTAATTAACAGTAGGAGGTGGAGCTAATCAGCCAGTCAAGTTATCTTAATTTACCTGTTCCATTAAGGAGAAAATGGAGAAGGAATGAACATAATTGAGTCAATCACATCTGTAATCACATTGTCTTGATGAGCAAAATGGGATAATCATCTCTTGTACGGCATGCATTCAGGTGGAGGGAGAGCACAATAAATGATTTAAATATGAATTGTCTGAACATAAAGGGACAAGCAAAGTGATTGATAATGGCAAAGTGAATCCAGGTGACTCTATGGAAGATGGGAGATTCTCAGGAAGCCTTGATTTTGATAAAATAATTCAGAAATCTCAGCTTATTTCCATTTTGTTCACTCCTGTCAGCGCCATGTTATAACTCCGGTATCAAGCAGCTTGCAGAAGGCAAACACACAGGTGGAGAGGACTGATATAAACAAAAATATTCAGCTTTTTCTACCTACACCTCTGCATACATCTGGTGCACAGAGCATGTTTGCATAAGCAGCTCACCTCCACAGGGTGTTAAAACAGCTTGGTCATATTGGATTTCACCCTCGGCTTAAATGTGCAGAGATTAATACTGTTCATCAGCAACATCTGAACATCTAAATTTGGTAGATATCAAGAGAGCAAATGAAGTGTCTCGCTTTGTACGTATATTCCATTTGTTTTACTGGCCTTTTTTCTTTCATTTTTAACACTGACTGCTTTAATGGAAAGAGGAATGAACATCAGAGTGGTGTTTGTGGGACATTTTCTTCAATACATGAATTTGGAACTCAATCAAAGAGGATGTATTAAGACTCACAATAAAGGAAATTCGTGCTCACAGGAGGAAGCTGTCTGCTTTTCATGCATCTAAGAGTAGAATGACATTTAAGTCTTTTTACTCTTCCACCACAGTGTCTGATGCAGCAAGTAATTACTCTTGAAAGTGCAGCAGTGTGAGGAATGACTAGGGATGGAGCATTGCTCAGTCTGTGCTGCACCTGTCCGGTGTTTGGGGTAATGTCTGAGATTCCCCTTATTATCCTTAGTGTAATTCACCAGCCGAAACTCTCTGCTCTTGTTTACTTCTCTTGTACGTACTATAAAAACAAGTCTCCTGCCAAAAGTGAGTGGACAGCAGGGTCAATACAGTGTGTTGTGACACGTTATGACACACGAGACACAAATAAACACCCAGCTGTAGACTTCTCCACAACAGTAACACCTACACTAAAGCACAAAGCTCTTAGAAAGCGCTGCTCACACAGTCCAGCTCATCTCTCTCCACGGATCGAAGCAGGACGGAGGATGGGGATCAGGCGAGCATCCCAAACAACCCAGCTTCTGCCAAATTACACGGTAAACATAACACAGTGTGTGTGCAACTGTCTTGTTGACACAAGCAAACCGTAAGCTTTTGATCTGACGCCGCTAAAAACAAAATGTAAACAATACACAAAGCTAACAAGATGCAATGTGTCAATAAATGCTGGATTACTGAACATGTGCTGCAGTTAAAACACTGGAATTGCTTCATTAGAATAAAAAAGCCTATCAAATAATGTTTTTAATGACTTTTTGGTACTACGCCTTGTCTAACTCCCCTTGGGGGATTGACAAAATGTAACAATAAAGGAAATAAAAACACGCTGAAGCGCTGGCTGGCAAGGGCAGATGTCCCTGAGAGCTGCAGGCGTGGAAAACATTTGGAGGATGAGAGGAAGAAACAATGAGTAGCCAGAAGGTAGAAAATGAAAACATGGAACATATTGAAGTAAACAAAGTCTCACAATTAAGTGTTCATATTCATAGAATACAGGGCCTGAGGGACGTGTTTTGTGGAGCAATGATTCAAAGAAAGTGACTGCAGGACATTTTTATAGAGAATTGATACTGCTCGTCTATTTAGGGATTGAATGAAAAGAGTTATAGCGGGTTATATATATATATATTTTTTTTTTCAAATTCAAGGGCTGTCAGCGTGGGGGAAAATAAAACAATTAATCTGTAATTATCTATTCATATGTATGCACCGTCTGTGTGACCCTGATCTGTTGTCCTAAATACTTTTGGCCGTCGTTGTTCTCTCAGATCATCATGACACAGAACCATCTAGGAGGTTAAGTATAGGAATCATTTTGGATTCAACAAAATTGTGGGTAAAGTTGAGGCTTCTTACTCAAGTTAGGAAGCAGAGGCACTGCGACTGTAATAACATCAACATAGTTTAAGATTTGGCTACATCTGCTGAGCTGTGAGGTCCTGGAATAATCACTCGCACTTCACATCAGAATCCAACTGCCATGAACTCGAGACTGAACAGGTATTTCCCATCAATCTGACACATACGGTATATATTTGTGGTTGTCGTGTTTTAGTCAGATGACAGGCGTGCCAGGTCTACATGCTGTGATGAGGCTGCAGTGCAGACAGTACCAACTCCTCATTACTGTAATAGTTTTTTCCTCTTCTCTTTGATCTCTGGGGAGCAGCAAGGCAGTGTTGCTTATCTTGCTGACATTTCACAACTGCATGAGCTCTGCATGGCAGTGTATGTGTGGTGGGTGGCTGTGGGGTTGTAGGTGAGCTACAACAGTTTTTGTAGACACAAAAACACAAAGAAGCTACTGCGACTTTTTTCCACTTTATGATTTCTGAGTACTCTGCATGAGAAATACATGTAAATAATATCATCACAAGCAACCAGTGCATTGACAAACAAATCACAAACATCCCTGTTGGCTTGTTTATACTGAATGTTAATATGATTTCCTGCAATCCAATTTGTGATTGCAACCTTGCTGCCTGTCTTGTTAAACCAGATTTCCCACCTGGGCTGTTAAGAGAGACGCGTGTGACCCTGCATAAATGCATTAAGTATTTTGAGAGTCGAAATCTTCTGATCCTTAGCGCATTTGCTTTTACCAGCAAGTCTTTCACAAAAAGGAAAAGCATGCGTCTCTACATTGTCACTGTCTTGTCTATGATTCAATGCCTTTTTTCATAAAACTAACAAACTTAATCTTTACGCGTGATTTATGGCCCACTGTGTCAAGAGTAACTTGATTCCAAAATCTGCATTTCTGTGGCAGAGAAACAGTAATGGGAGAGAAACTGAGAAGTTGGAGTTTTCGGGGATGCAGCGGGGTGAAGGCAAACAGGTCATCATCGTCATGAGGTCTGACTCATGTCTCCTGCAGGCTTGTAAGCGATGCACTGAGGTTGCACACAGGCTCTCCCAACCTCACATTTCTATTCCTCATTACGTCATCATAACGCTGCATCACTAGACTGTCTGGCTGTGGCCTGAATGTAGCATCCATTCTGTCATTTTATTACATCTGACAGGCTGAGGTTTACATAAAAAAGAGGGCTTAGATTTACACCACTGCCGTCTTACTGTCCATTTATCACTGCACTGTGGAGGCTTTGGCAGAGCTTCCACCAGAAGATGCACCCTGCGTAAAATATCTGTCTCAAGTCATTTCGCATCAGATTCAGGCTTGAGATCTTATCTTACAACAGAAAGAAAAAAGTCTTCTGAGATAATTTCACTTGATCTAAGCGCAGTTGTTCCTTGCCTTTACCTTTGTGTCAGGGATATAAGAATCTAGCACGAGGCATATCACTGCATTCTTGAAACATACGGGGTTTGACCCAGAAAATCTGTAAGCAGAAGTCATAACAGATTGTGATTGATTGACCTGTTTGTTTCTACTTTTTCCAACTCGTAAAAAGAAGACATTTTTCCAGACATTTTGACGTGCTGCTCTGATTACTGCAAAGAGAACGTCCAGTTTAATCGACCCGTCAATCACCTGCTAAGCTGAATAAGACAGATCCTGACACATCTCATCTCGTTATCAATGTCTTTACTAGATGACGGCTTACTCATTAAATACGTGGCCTTTGCTGTGTGATGTTGTGCCACTGCTCGTTTTCCCTAAAGTTTAATAAGTCATTCTTCTGACATCGGCGCTCTTTATTTAAGGTGAGTGCAGACACTATAAAATGCTGCTAGAAACCTTGCAGAATGTATTGGAAAACATAGTCAGAACGTAAGATTCTGACTTTAGGACTCAGGAACAGAAAAATTACCCATTGCCAAAAGTCAAAACTTCTTTTTGTGTTGCTTGTGAACAAGCATCCATTTCCCGAAAGTCATTGTTCATCAACAGCCAATCATAATTTAGTGATTTCTTGTTTTCCCGTCGATATGATTTTGTTTTAAAACACTTCCTCCTGACGTGTAAATCGTATGAGCTGATTGCAGTCTCAGTTCTCAACAGCTTCCATTTGAAAAATTACAGCAAAAGAAATGTCATAAACGTTGCTTGGATAATGGCTGGTTGATTGTAAGCTGTGAAATACGTCTTCTGAGTGCTTTCCCCTGTTGATTTTCAGTTACTGCAGCACTTTCTACTTTGTGCTTTCTCATCAACAAGACATTATGTGCATTACCAAAATCATTATTCACATGTTCAAAAGATTGGCTTCATGATAGCAGCACCTGTCATGCTGCCCGTGGATACTTCTCTTTATTGTTAGCCTGCCATGAATTCAGGGAGGTTGATATTTACATTTACATTCAATGAATGATAATGGTGACATTGGTGGACAGCAAGCAGGTGCTGTCTTGTCTTTCTCTTGGTGTGTGTGTGTGTGTGTGTGTGTGTGTGTGTGTGTGTGTGTGTGTGTGTGTGTGGAGTCGGAGATGGCCGTCATTACACTACTTAATTACAGAGGTGACAGAAACGAGGTCCTCCATGAGAAATGGAAGGGATTGCGCAGCCAACATTGCCCATCAGCCCCAGAGCACATGATGACTCTTATCAGTAAACTCATTCCTGCCTCCTGACCTTTCAACAGTTCCAGAGTCATCCATTCACCTTCGACAGAAACACAGCACAAGAGACTATTCTTTCTTCTTCTATTCGTTTGCATAACAGGTGATGTCCAGAGAAGCTGCAAAGGATTTCACTTCAGAGATCCTGCCTAATCAATGAATAGCTCTCAGCATGAAGGAGTGGATCGATTTGGTAATATATCAAGAGCGTCTAACTCCTGTAGCCTTGTCTTTTTGACAAGTGACGTGCCAGTGCAAAGGTTCGGTTCTTGTCAGCTCTATGAAGTCTTTCAGAGTCTTTCGGCTCATTGTTTTACAGCCCACAGCTTTACTGTTTTGGTTCAGTCTCATCACCCTCATCAGCATCATTTCCAGCAGCACAGGCAATTCAGGGACAAAGCTCCGATAAACTCTCTTCAGTTTACTTTCCGAGCATCAGACAAAGTCAGCGACTAGCTGGTGAACATAATGAAGCATATATTTCCCTCAGGAGTTGGTGGAGACCAGACCAGAGCTAAAAGGAGGGTGAATGTTGGATTTACAATCGCTAGCTGGCCAGAAAGACTCCAAAATGATGCAAACGTTTGTTAGTGTCTGCTGGATGTGTAACTATTTGTTAATACGTTCACCACAACTGCTTCATGAGGCACTGATATGTAAATGTTTTACAGCTTGTTGTGTGTCCCCAAGTTGCCAAACAATCAACTAAAGAAGATTTAAAGAGCAACTCAACTCCAGCTGTAAATCTTGGTTTCGCTGACCTTGAGTGGTTTAACTTCACCACAGTGTACTTTAGAGTTCACAGTGTCATCACTGTTTCTCATCACACCAATCCGTGTCATCAGTGATCACTTAAACCTGAATCTTAAACCTGATGCTGTATACGGACTTTGATTTAATTTGATTTATCTCTATATCCCAAAATCACAAGCAACATTTCAATGATTTAATCTACAGTGAAGTGGATTTTTCTACTGTGATTAGAGGTACTTGTTGTCAAGCTGCAAATTGTAGACTACCTGTCGTATCTCACCACTAAAAAACAGTGAAACAATACCAGCCAACCCTGTGAGCCACTGGTCTAATGTGCACTGCCTTGGAACAGAACACATGTGGATTTGATAGTTTTTACAAATATAGACCATAAGGAATGTGTCATCCTCCGCCCCAGCACAGAACCCAAGGCTGCTAATGTTTGTGTTATTTAAAGGCTCCCACTGTGACCCTATGTTTCATAACCAACTTAGACTTGCTAATCATTGTGCGCATTCTAAATTGTGATAAACACGATTACTTAAGGATATGTATGAGAGATAAATGAGTAGTCATTATCATAATTTCAAATAGTCATTTCCTGTTCTCTGGAAGCTCAGTGTTCCTGAAGAACACACTAATTCAGGCTGTTTTTTATGTAATAACACCCTGGAGTTCAAACAACTAATACGATTTCTTGAAGCTCACAAATCTGTTTTTGAGATTCTGAGAATTTATTTCAGAGGAGAATCTGTAAATGGTGAAAAGCTGAAAGACAGACAGTGCATTTCCAGACATCTCTATACTGTATATTCAAAAGTGTAAGCTGCAGCAGTCCTGCAATTATGACAGTAAAGTGTCTCCAATTTAATCCAATACATTTCAAAAGCACAACAAACCTACATCTCCCAAAATTACCATAGATTTCACCATAACGAATGAATGCCTCTCATAATCTCAATGA
Source organism: Enoplosus armatus (assembly GCF_043641665.1). Classification (NCBI taxonomy): domain Eukaryota; kingdom Metazoa; phylum Chordata; class Actinopteri; order Centrarchiformes; family Enoplosidae; genus Enoplosus; species Enoplosus armatus. Next base: position 21,683,559 of record NC_092182.1, on the reverse strand, counting down.
AAACTGACAAGCATGTGACAAGAATATGACAAGCTTCATAAAGGCTGGATTTACAGCAGCATTGCTGCACTGAGTAGCTATAGTTAGTGTATTTAAAAAGCTGGCAAATCAGTGTATATTTAAATTATGCTGCACAATAAAGACATCATCCAAAAAGTGGATGGAATATTGTCAGAAACGCATTTCTCCGTTCAAACAGCTTGCAGACGGATCCAAAAGCACAAACCATTTAAGACAAACTCGTGATAGAAAGCAGAGTCCCACAGAGGTCAGACAGGAACTTTTGTTTCATGTCGTAAGGAGTAATAGTATCCGAAACTGAATAACAAGTGGTCAAAACATTCGTCCTACCCGTCTGTGCACTGAGGATCCGATAAAATGAAATGCTGGGAGATGGGGCTGAACTCATTCACTGTCGAAACTGTGTTTTGAAAAAGGGCAAATTTCCAATTGTAAGAACGTGTAATTTTAATTAAAACTTAAATGATTAACAGTGTCTTCACAAACTGTAGTTTACAGTTTATGGTCAGCGACTGTTGATTTCACTTTAACGTGTCACTGGATTAATGTTAATTATATGAGGAGGTGAAACTAAAGAGAGTTTTGGCTGTTTGTCTGGTTGTATGGTCAGTAAAAACAAGGACTGTACATAAAAGATCAACAACAGAGTTGCAAGTCTTCTCGTACATAAAAGTTCGACTGGGAGACTTGATGTGAGGTGAGCTGTAGATGGTTTAAGCGCATCATGTCATCGTTTTAAGCCAATCACCTTAAAAACTCTGAATTGAGACCTCAAGGATTCAGAGCAGTGAAGCAGCTCATCCCGCCAGTCTGTGAGGATAACGTTAATGTCAGCTTAAGCAGCTACGGAGCAGATCTGTCAACAGTAGCATTACATGTTGTCACTATTACCATAACTGCCAAACTGTAGCAAGTGTTACTAATAAATAAAATGCCATTTTTTTATGTTATGGTTATGTTTTAATATTATTGAGTAATGTCAAGTATACCACGACTGTAACAGAAGATAGCACACAAGAAAACTTTACTTTTTACTATTGCATTATTTCACCTGACTGTATTTGATGATGAAGATGTTTATGATTATGCACAATAATATCCTGTTTAATATTATGTAGACCACAAATACAGGCCTCTAGTTTGATATATAGAAAATAATCACATTATCTATTTGTAATATTGGTCAGAAAAAGTGTTTTCCCCAAATTGTTCAGCCCTATAGTAATAGTCATTTGCACTTGTTTTTATTTTCTAATTCTTCCGATCCAAATTAAACCACTAATGAACAAACAAGCAACAGTATTGAGAAGCTTTCATGGGGTCGATGGCCCACATTGAACCTTGTGCACAATCACTGTCTGCAGATTAACATTGTTCCCACTCGTGGTTCCAGGTCTCAGCTATTAGGATAATGAATTGCTGCTGCTCATGTTTCACAGATGCCCAATACTGCTCCTCTAAAACTCTCCACAAAATGTCTCACACAAATTGAAATTTGGCTTTCTCTCCGAGCATCAGGGCTGATGCTCCTCAGGAGGACAGAGGAGGAGATGACTCGGCTGCCTGGGATTCAGGATGAAACCTCATTTCCAGTTATTTTCCCAGCTGACAATGTGAAGGCGGAGGGGGTTTGAGGAACTCACAGAAAAACGTGAACGTGTGATAATGTGCTGTATAATGCATTCTCTCACAGCAAACAAGAATGTAATGAAAGTGCAGGAATTTCTGATGACGTGCTCTGTCTCTGCCAGGGTGCTGATACCGGAAGGATAATGGATTCAACGTCGCTGTGAACCACAGTGGCAAAAGCTATCAAAGAACAAATTGGTGGCACAAGGAAAAACAAATAGCGTCCTTCCGAAATCATACATCTCAGACCTGTATCTGGGAGAGTGCTGAGTTGGCCAGTGGGCATAAACTCATTACATATGCAGACAAAAACAGCCTTTGGAAGCGGGAAATGATCAGACTGGTCTAGTGCTGGCAATAAAACTGTTACATGAAATGGGATCTCTGGTAGCGCCACAGAATACCAAACAAGTTTCCTGTTTATGATGGCTCAGAGTGCCTCAATTTCCCAGATTTATAACATCATGAACAGACTGCAACGAGCTGCATCACAGTGCTAACCCTAACCCTTCACTGACAGAGGAACAGTTCAACACAAAGACATAAAAAGGATAAAAAGAGGAAATTACAGAAAACAATTATGTGACAAATATTTTGTTATATATATTGTTACATACTTGTCTTTTGCAGTGTGATTTTCATGTACAATAATTATGTTAAAATGTGTCAGCAGGACTCAAAGCTTAGAACAAACTTCTGGCTGTTTAGGAAAACTACATTACAGCAATACTACTGCATTATTTATATAGCGCAGAAGCAAAAAGATGAAATAAAAGGATTAACTATCAGCGATAACACGGAACAGCAAAAACACAAAGAGAGAAATACATTTGTGCAGGTTTAATAAAAATAAGTGGCTTTTGGTAAAGACAAAATTGCATAAATCACAGAAGGAAAGGCAGAGCTAAACTTTATAGTAGTCTTCTTTATTACGGCATGTGAAAGTAAATTCACTTTAAACCTGAACGGGGCAAGAGAGACATTTGTGTGGAAATGGGAACAAATAAAGCTATTCGTTTTAGAGGAGCCATTGCCTGTGGTCGAACAACTGCAATCTTAAAACTTAACGTGACTTGTGATGACGCTGTACCTGCGTCTGTAGGAGACAGACACAGCTGCACAGCTGGCTAATAATGACGTCACACTCAGACACCTAATTAAGGTCAATTATGTGTAAGTGTCTGTAATTGTGGAGACTAATGGGCAAGTTTTTGGACAAACAACTTCAAATGCTGCTTCCACTCATTCAGTCTACTTTCTAATATTCTCCTCACTTGCCTCCATTAAAACACTCATCCTACCAACATATTTAACATACAAGGACCACCGACTGGGGTCCAAAATGTTAAAAATCCAAAATGTTAAAAGTCCAAAATGTGTTTTAGTTGTGTAATTAATGTGACCTGATGGTGTGTGAAACCATGGGAAACATTAACTACAACATTAAAACTGTATAGGCATAATTGGGTGCTTTTGACTGGTGTCCCCCAGGACCCCAATACATTGTTATCTTTAAAAAGCACTTATTAAAGCAGAATCAGAAAACAATGACAGGTTAAAGCACCTGTGAGATCTGACAAAAAGTACCTCTAGGATCTGCGGGTACCCCTGTCGGTAGGATGAGGGTTTAATGTTGACAGAAAACTAATTTGAAAATGTACAAACTGGATTTGTACTGGATCGCAATACAAATATCTGCAACCTTGTACATTTTAGCTAACCTAGCAGTTATCTAGCTAACATTAGCTTTTAGCTTAACTTAAACCAATGCATTACTCCTTTCTAAACTGTCTCTGCTTAAACTGTTTTGCAGTTAGCTTATTGCCTTTTTTAAGCTAATGCTAGCTTACCTATCATTCCCTAACAGTCCTTCCATATGTTAGTGGTCGGTATGAACATAGGTTGATGCTATATATGCTGCTTTCTAAAACAAAACGTTTTAAGCTGACACATGATTGATATATATATATATATATATATTATATATATATACATATATATATATATATAATTGCTTACAACTAAAGTTGAAGTAACATCCGCTGCCACATACGATGTCACAGTAGGAAAAGCACAGGTGTAAGTAATACAACTGACTATGGCTGAATTCCATTTAGTTGTTTCATTTTCAGTTTTCAGGGTCCTGCATGCTGGCTCACTGTCACAGCTTATTAGGACTAGGACGGTAATAAATGTCTATAACTAAAAAAGGCCTGTTGGTCAGGTGGACAGCACAGTCTGTCTATCAGTCTGTGTTCAGTCATCTCAGATGCAGAGGAGGCATTTTTAAACAGTTTTGCCAATATATTCTGTAAACACAGCAGTATAGCTCCGTGTCACATTTTGAGCCATGTGTTGTTTTTACCATTTTGCAGAATCTGTGTGTCTTGATATCTTAATTGTGGTTCAGTCAGGCCTATTCACTAATACTGAAAACAATCTGCCAATAGTAAGTGTGCAGCTTGTTTTGCTGGTTTTATAGTTCAGACTTAATGAAATCAATTACTCCACATTTCAAGTCACCTTAAATCATCCCACCTGCATTAAAGTGTTAGTTGTTTATCCAAACTGGGGACCACAGAGAGATTTCAATATCATACATGAACAATGTTAACCAGCTCTAGAGACCAACTGTCCCAAAACAACTGGAAAAGTCAGATATCAAAGGTGATTTTGAGGACATTTGTGCAGAGCAGTGTGCCAGGTGATGGTGCAAAATATCTTCAGAACAGCAAAAATAAAACATTTGCATGAGAAAATGCATGTTGATTGTTCAAAACTGTCAGTCAGTGAGAAATGTGTGCCCATTTGTTACAGTCTGTGTCAGTAGATTTTGTCCTAGCACAGCAGCAAGACAGCTTTTTCTGAGATAGGCAGGCCATTTTGCTGTACCCTACAACATACACATGGCAGTAGAGCCATAAATTGGCCTGTTTACAGTAGCAGAGGGCTGTGAAGCGATGGATTTCCTGCTGTGCAACAGTGGCATCGATCCACCTTTAGTACACCAGCGGGAGGTTCTTCTTGGGGAAGCAATGGGGAAACTCATTAATCATTACCGTAAAGTAAACAGCAATTTGTCTTGCTATTGTTCACTATTTTGTTTATCTTCAGGCAAAAGCAAACACAGAGATGATGGCCTTAGCTGGCCCCAAAAAAAGGCTAAAAACACAAGTTCATGGTCTCTGCGGGGTTTGCAAACATGACATGACATGAAAACCAACATTCTCCATTTAGATTTACAGGAGCTTTACAATGATAGCTCTGCAGTTTTTCCTTCCTTCCACTTGTCTCTCATGAATGGCTTACAGACTTGACATGCATCTTTTCATCCTTTGTGAAAATCAAGCAGATACATTCAAAGTTTTAATTGTCTGTTTGACTGGGTAATATAAGTTAAATATATATATATATATAATTCCCAGACAGACTCTGGCATGTCCTCCAGTCCTCTTCTAGGTTTACTCTGCCATCATAAAGAATATAAAATAAAAGACAAAAGGCAACAAAAAAACTCGGCATCCCTCATGAATAATGCAGGAACCCCTCCAGCCAGCCAGTGACAACAGGCACCCTGACTCATCTCCCTCTCGCCTCTGAAAGTAAGTTAAATTTTCATCTTTATTAATTGCATTCTTAACCTGCCAATCTACATATTTTTAATCACAGAGCACAGTGACAGCGTAATGTTTTTCAATAGCTTTCAAAGGCAAAATACTTTGACAGAGCAATGTCCTTGAGCGCTCCAACTCTTACAGAGTAGCACATATGTCTTGTGACTTTATCTTGTATAGCTACAGTACTAGAATAATTTTAACAAATGCCCTGTAACAGCAAAGAGCCCTTTTATGATTTACTGTCATTCATTCATTCTAAGAGTTACTTGCATTTCTTATATGGACAATAAAGGTTCAAATGCAAGTAGTTCTTGGCCGTGGGTCATTCAGGATATTTGCATAGATACTGTTGCGTAAAAATACTTGACTTGAGGCAGAATTCAGTTTGTTTTCAGTAGAAATGTGTAGAGGTGTATGAAGTCCACAAGGTGAAAGGCAAACTAGAGTAATGCCTGTACAAGGGAAACTGAAAGCTTTAAGGATTACTGGAAACACATTATCAGAGCCACTTAAATCAAAGTCAATAGAGGGGCAACAGCATATCCGCTAAAACATTAACAAGAAGAAAAGAGAGGCTGCAGAAAGCCGGACAAATTTAAGCTTTCATTCAAGCAAAAAGGTTTGTTTTTGATAAATGAATCCATTTGCTTTCACATCAGAAAAGTGTTTGCTCTGAATTTGTGCATCTTCTTGTTTTGTTTACTCAGTAAGTGCCACAGAATAAGAGTGAAAATCAATGATTTGCTTCAGTGTTAATTGAGTGCAGAGTTGGTGGTTAGTTTCATCCATGTATTTTAGGCTACAGGAGCAAGTGGGCAGATGCAGTAGATGACATTTACTGAGCTGCATGATTTAAATATTTTAACGCTATATAGTCTTGGTTTAGAGTTTTGGCAGAACAGAAAGTATACAGTAACAGGGGGAAAGAAGAAATTAGCTCTGACTGTCCAAGAGTTTCCTCTACTGATTGCATTGCTCCCTGCATGAACACAGTTCAAATGCCGCTCATCTTGACCACTACTGGTGGTTACTTTTAGGTGGTAACTTCACCATCTGGGTTTGTGGTAACTTTAAGTGGCCTTCTTTCATGAGGAACTGTAGATTCCAAACATGGACCATGAAGCAACAAGGGATTTAGGTCTCAGTGCTTTCAGGGCTCTTAAATCACGTCTACATGACTCTACTGTTAATATTTTAAACGTCCCCATCAGGGGGTGAAATTCTATTCTTTGAGCCAAACATGTAATCCAGCATTCAAATGTGTCATCTATGATACCATAAGAAGATGTCTGAATGTGGCAGAAGTTACGTGCCAATAAATATGCTCATGGGAGGAAAGGTTTTAATTGGTTTTAATAATAAATAGATGCTAGATTTAACTATTCCTGCAGCAGATTAGGGAATACTTCATGGTTTATGAGTCTTACAGATGAATAGTCAGCGTAAAGTGCAATCACCAAGGGTAAAAACCAAGGTTTTTATTGCTTCCATTTTCATAGATGGAAAAAAATACTTTATGTTGGCCATAAGATCTTGTTATTTATTATTGCATTGTGTGTTTTTGTCTTATGTCTACAGATCATCTGGGTATCAAACAAAAGTCAGGCATGTTTAGATTTTCTGGAGATGACATTTGAGGTTGTATGTCATATATTCACACATCGATGGCAGCGAGCGAGCATGAAGGTGCTGGCATCAGGAACAACTTCGGTGGAAGAGTCTTGACCAAGAACACATGAAACGCGTGGGATGGGGATTAAACCACCAACCCTGTGATTAATTGACAACCCACTCTACCTCCTGAGCCACAGCCACACAAGCAATGCAGCTGGCCTTGTTTTCCAGGAATACAATGATCAAGGCTTTGCTATAGGTTCTGACCCACTGCTCTGGTCTATCCAAAAATATATTTATCCTTGATTTCTGGACAGAGTGGTGTAGATCTTTGCAGCATACAAATGCTTAAGTGGTCAGCAGGAGATAAAAGAGATGATTGGTTACAGAGTGAGAGACACTTTTGTTTGATTCTTTTTCATCTGCACAACAAAAACTGTAAAGATTCAAGTCAGTTTTAAGTCCTATTTATAATTATACGGTGAAAAGTAAAAGAGAAGTTGGCAGAAGAAGAGAGCTGGTTTGACATTCAGTAAAGGTGACGGACAAGACCGTCTAGAGCGCAGTGAGGTTATGGTGTGTGTCTGCAGCCTGCTGGGCATCCAGGACACCCAGGACCAGGGTCGCATCTCTGACTGTGGAGGTCGACATTAGGATGCAGACAGACATATGTCCCCCAAATGGACTGTGGGAGCAACTCCATTAATACTGAACCAACTGCTCACTCTTCTTCATTTGATGATGGGACAAACAGGCGTCCAGAAAACCACTGAAATAACTGCTGTAGCCTACGAGTGGAGTCTGGTGATTTCTCTCAATAGTCTCCAACATTTATGAATAACAAAAAACCTAAATAAATAATTAAATAAACACTCACTCACCACAGCTTTCCACCAGCTGTTGAATGCCTTGCTCAGAGGCACTACAGTATGATATTTAGGCTGTCCCTTTAATTGGACATACAGTATGGATGTCTGACAAATGGAAAATGACATTTAAAAAAGGAAATGAAAAAAAGAAGAAGGGCCGGTGATATTCGCTCCTAAGCTCCTCTGCAGTGAGCTGAGATGTCCTGAGTTTCAAACAGAATATCAAAACAACATCTACTGCAATAATAGAGCAAATTAAAATTGAAAAAAAGACTGATTGGTAGTATAATCAGCATTAAAGCATTTAAATTAAATGCATTTTCCTGCATTTATTTGTGGATTGCTAATTGGAAATGGGGGTTTTGCATTTACTGGCAGAGGCTGAATTGATTACACATCAAATGTTTAATTAGGCTTCTGCAGTAACTGTAAGTACTCGTCATAAAACGTGCAGTATTGTTGAAATGTGGACGCAGTTGTCTCACATCCAACTACCCCCTTTGTGAGGTGCACGTGCTCAGCCAGCGCATGCATGAAATTTATCTCAGATATTGCAAGAAAAATGAACCACTGTGTGAATCCAGTTGTTAATTGGGTTTGGACCACGCGGAACAACGCGAGACTTACACTCCCGGAGCAAAAGCAATTACGCCTAAATGATGGCTTTAAAAAAAAGTTGTCCTCTCTTACCTTTTCGGAGAATTATGAGAGGCGCTCTGTCTGGACGCCGCTGCTGTTGTGATGATGAACGCAACAAAAGGTAGGTCAGCGGTTTTAATTTAGCAAAAAGCTGAAGGGAGGAAATAATTATCGTCGCATAGGTGGAGGGGGGAGAAAAAGCGGATTTGAGCTGCTGTCCCTGTTCGGCAGCCTGCTGGAGGCAGCAGAGTGGAGAGGTGATGCTCAGCCAGATCCTCGGCGCCTATCAGCCCGCATCTGATGCTCAAGTCTCTCTTTTCCTTTCTTTTAAATCGAACATGCTGTCCCTGTCATGTGACCATTCCCCACCGTCCAATGCGCTCCCTACTACTCCTCCATCCACACACACCAAACAACGCTGCAGATTACTATGCAGCTCTCAGCAGCTGTGTGTGTGTGGGGGGGGACACTTACACACACATACTTGGCATATGATTGGCTACAGTGATGTGCATTGCAAGCTAAAATCAAATTGTGAGGGATTTTAAGGACATCTGCTCATTTTCACACTTTTCATAATATTCTCACCTATGGGGGTTTACTGAATTAGAGAAATAACCACCCAAAACTGAAAATATCATTCATTCAAGTTCAGGGAAATATGATATAAGGTATTTTCACCCGATCACACACTTTTCCTCCATCCTGTACATATGCTTGATGCAACCCACCTGCCTTCCACACGCCATCCCTTTTTAAAGCCTCATCCATCTTGCGGGTCATTCTGTGTCCATCAGTGATTTGTGTTTGGCTGTGTTTCGCCTGCAGGCACTGCTGATTTGAGGGATTTGATGTCTGCCGCTTTGTTAAAAAGGATGGATCCCACCATAGTAACGAGAGCACTCCGATTGGCCCACCAAAGCAAAAAGTTTGATTTAGACATAAGTTAGAAATCGTCCTCTTACATAGGTTTCAATTGTTTTTTAGCCGTGTCGGTCCACCACTTTGTCCAGACTGAAATAGCCCAAAAACTATAGGCTGGATTGCAATGAAACTTATGAAACATCATAACATCAAAATAAAAATGTTGGCCTTATGGTCGCGCTAAAACCAAAAGCCAGTGCATCACAAAAATCAGTTGTCAAGTACAGTAAACTGACCAGTTCTTGCTGAAATATATTATGCTCTGGACCGCAGTTGGACAGACAAGGCCGTGTTAATCGACGCATAAAAATGCTGAAAGTAAAGCATTTTGCTCCACAAACATTTGGAGAGTGAGAGTGCCCTTTGTTGGTTGAAACACATGAGGGGAGTCAGTATTTTATCAGTTGTTCTTTCTTGTGGCAGACATCTACATCTCTGCATCACTTATACAACTCAGATAAACACCAACATGTTGGTACGTCAGATAAAATGTTTGTTTTCTTTTACAGCAAAACCCGTAACCCGGAAACAGTTCCTCCTGTACCGTGACACCAGTCGCTCGTTTCTATCTTGTCTTAAAGATGACTTACAGTAAAAGCAAGAAAGTGTTGAGAGGGAAATCCTCTGTTGACTGTCTCTTCTATAATACATGCCAAACAGCCTGCAGCAGCTGAGCATCTCTTGTGTAACATCATTATTTTGATGCATTTTAATGAAAAGCGTATTACTCCAAACCTCACTGTTTGTGGTCCCGCCTCTGCTGCTAGATGAGGCCTGGAGGCCGTCTTTGTAAACTCCAGAGCCAGTTTTTGGGAGGCGATTGTCTTGCTGTTCAGGGTATAGATTGCATGCTTTAGGCAGCATCCAGTCCCATTTAATGCGCTGCTGTGTGTGAAAGAGACAAGAGATCCTTACTATAAGTGACTCTAAGAATATGTGGATTCCACACAAGATGTGGCACCATGAACCCATAACTTTCTTCTCTATCTCTTCTGTTCCCTATTTCTTGGTATTCTTTGCCACTCTCTCCTTTGTGCCTTTGTCCCCTGTTCTTTTCTCTGCCTTTGTCATCCAACCCAGGTTCCACAGATTTTGTTTGAGGTTCACCACTGATCGTCATTCACAGCTAAATCAATAAACATTTACGCATCAAAATGTATCTGTCAGCGGCGGCTCATCTCAGCATCGTCCTCCTCCTCCAGGTGTTTCTGAACACCTAGAACTCAGATGAATTCACCAGCAGCTGGGATAATAATCGAACTTCTTAACCACAGCGAGCAAGGACAGCGAAAACCTTTCTATGTGGTGTTCTGAAAGCAAGGTGCATACATATATTTCTCCTTCCTCCCACACTCTGACCTCATACCCCTGACCTCCTACCAAGCCATCTGTTTTACAATTCTGCTGGACTGTAAGAAGCTGATTCAAGTCTTTGCTCAGGCAATCGCTGCACTCCAGCAACTGTAAACTAAAGCAGTATCAGATGGGACAGACAGCAAATTCCTTATCAAGGTAGACCGACATTATTATTATTATTATTATTATTATTATTATTATTACTTGTAGAGCTGCAACAATTAGTTGATTAGTGATTAATCAGCAACTATTTATAAAAATTAATAATTTTGGTAACATTTGTTGGTTCAGACTTCTTCAATGTGAGGATTTGATGCCCTGCCTGATAGTAAACTTAATACTTTTGGGTTTTGAACTGTTGGACAGACAAAACAAGACAACAATTAATCAGTTTATTGAGAAAATGATTGCAGATTGGTGATGCAAGATTAAATGATGATGAAAATGGTCAGTTGCAGCCCTAATTGCTTGTGTATTATTGGAAAATAATTTTATCCAAGCAAAACAGTCAGACGCTGCCAAACAGAAAAAAAATGTAACACAAGAATACGTATATTTACTTTATTTCTTCTCAGTGTCCATGCGTATTAACATACTGGGGTGATTTCCCAAAAGAATAAGAATAATACAGGATTGCAGGGAGCATCATCAAGGAGTGTTTTCAGAGTAGTCTATAGTCACAACCGCATCACTAAACAAAGTCACTTTGACAAAATGATAGAGGCCACCAACTGTTCACTGTTGAACATCATTCTTCAAGTGAACTCTTTGTTGTTGCACAATACAAAACATAAAAATATAATATAACAAGACGGCGCAAAACTCCGACAGGTGAAAACACAAAGGAAGAATCCCACAGAGCTGTGGATCGCCTTGAGGAGGAGAAACAACAGACAACAATTATGCAATCATCTTAGCAAACCTGATTCTACAATACTGTTACAGATGTAAATTCAGGCAATGAGGAATTTATTAACACGCTCTACTGCCTTTAAGATTTCAAATACCAGGAAGTTGACTTACTGTAATAGTACATGTTTTAAAACAGGAGTATGGTTTATTATCTATTACATACATGTTACTGGTGCAGATTTCATATAACACATTTAGTCCATAGTTTCTAGCGAATCTTACCACTTTATCGTATCTTTATTGTTATTGTTTATTGTATTCTGCATTGCATGTATAGTACCAGCAGTTTTGATGTCTTTGATTTGATGTTTTCTATGCTGCCTTGCTGCAGAAATAATTTCCTCTGAACTGAACTGAACTTACAGGAGAGGGAGAGGTGCAGATTAGGTCCCTTCTTCCCCCTCCAGAGAAAGGTCACTCTTAAATCATGAGGTCTTAGCCCAAATATTCAGAAAATGGATATTGACTTTTTGGAACACCTAAAGCCTATTGAAAGCAATTCAGTCATCTCTGACTCAATTGTCATTAGATGGGAGGTTATTAGATTTCTGTGGCCTGGGAAAATTCAATTTCAGAAATCATAGCGGGACATTCAGAGCACCGGCCGTGGTTATGGATGAATGTCATTTGGGCGGAAGTTGCCCAAGGAGACAGACACTCCATCTCAATAATGGTCCAGTTAGTGTGGAGTTTAACTGCACTTACATCCTGAACAGATGTTTTAAAGATGACGTTAAGTTTTCCCTTTGTAAAGTTTGATATGGATTATTAGACATAATGTTGTGTAATTTAATGACAATTTGTCTATTTATCACCCCAGGTTGTAATATTGAGAATCAAAAGACCATTATCATCATGGGTTTCTTGTTATATAATGGTACTGAGGGTTACTTGTCCCTGTTGACTCAGAGCCAATTCAATACTCATCGGTATAATCATAATTTTCCCATCTTTATATGAGACAGGAATTGCTTGCTGTTCAAAGGGTGTTGTGCAGTTTTGTCTGTGAGGATGTGAAGACTGTAGGCAGAGTCAGAGTCGAGCATTGAAATCAGTGAACAATCTGCAGAGCAGGCCTGCTTTCAAGCGAGCCGAGCGAGGACACAGTCTGCCTGTCGGGAGAAGGGCATCAAGGCTGCCTAATAGATCTGTATTCATTATTCAGACCTTGGCTCCACACTGCAAAGAAATTTTGCAGGGAAATGTCAACATCATGTGCCTGTAGCAAGCTGCGCTGTCATTCCATTTTAGAGAAAGGCCTAATGAAAAGGATATTTTTTGGTTTAGTGTCATGTAGAACAAGAAGTTTTTCACAATCTGATCTAAAAAAAAAACACATTTTCTACGCAGCTTATCATCTTTTAAATCTAAGATCATTATTTCTTCACCCTCTAACACATTAAATATATATTTCATCAGTCAATTACTTTAGTTTCAACTGCAGAATTTTACATATTGCTGAAAAGTTGAAAAGATAAGTAAAAGAACTCTCAGCAAGACAGTGAATAAGCGTATTTCCGAAAATGTGGACAATTCTTTTAAGAGGATTTTAATGCCCTCTCAAGTGGTAGGTAAAAACATTTGGGTTTGGGAAATCATGAGGCTATTTCTCTAGTATCTGACTGAAACCTTACACCTTACCTCACAGACGCAGCAGTCAGTTCCCACTTTATGTCCCACACTAGAGAACCATAATCAATTCATTTTGGTGACCTTATTCAGACCTGCTCTGTTCTTAAGCCCTATATAATGAGGACAAGTCCTCTCATCCAGGTAAATCGGAGATGCGAGTGGGCGTCATGATTCTCCATAAGTCGGGTCCAGGCTCTCCTGTTAACCAGAGGACATTATGTCCCACTGGTACCTTCAGTATAAATAGACTCTCCACATGAGTCAGGATGCACTTGCATTGCAGAGTGAGAGACGACGTGACCTCGGAGGATGGTGAACGTCAAAACGCTGGTTGTGATTGTTATGTGCCAGCTTTTCAGTAGTCGTGTAGAGCAGCATGACTGCCTCCTCTTCGTGTGCTCTCATTGGTCTGTGTCACCCCATGTCTGAAATGACATGTTAGATGATGGATGTTTTATTGCCAAGCAGAATAAGCATATGCTCTCATTGGAAAACATCCTTTGTAAAAGCCCTTTTCATTTCATAAATCAAAGGTAATTACTCATTCTTTCTATTGTTCACGCCAGCATGTGTAGTGCCATTGACTTTCCTCTCTGCATGAGTCACGATTTATTCACATTTAAGAGTGGGAGACTGCACAACGCTGGAGGAGGACTGATGACAAAATTGTATGTGTGCTGGCTTTTCAATACGCATTGGTTGGCGCAGTAATACTGACTCCCTGCATGTGATTCCATAACTTTATGTGCTAGCTGCTGTTTGGAAAATCATTTCAGACATCTACTGTATCTGTCAAAGAGGCCTTTTTACAGTTTTACTGTGGATCAGTAAGTATCCAGTTTCACCCTCTGGTGCATCAGATGGTTGTCTACTTTTTGCACAAGGGAGACAAAGCGATTCATTTTCAGAACAGCTTTTACTCTGCTGTGAATGTAGGAAATGGCTAATTTTCAGCCATAATTATGTTGATGGGGTGGAATGAATCAGTTATTTGCTTCCAAAGCTTCATGCTTTGATTCTTCCTCTTTTTCTGCATGATTCTGTGTGTTGTCAGTAAAGGTGATTTACCTCTGCTGAGATTTGTTTGCAAAGGTGCTTTAATTTGAGCTCTACATGATCCTGACATGTGGGATGGATAGCGGACAACAACAGAGGCTGAGAAATCATGTAGGAGGAATGTGCATTTGAAAACACAATTGTGCTCGTCAATAACATGCTCACGGCAAAAAAAAGCTCCTTATCTGCAGACAAAAATAAAAAAGAGGAAGGTTATCTGCACCTCTACATCCTCTGATCTGGGAAGCACCTAACAGGTGACATTTTAATCAGTGCTGAAAGATATGTTCATCCAAAGGGAGCACAGTTTCAAAACAACTGTACAGTCTCCCACGTGATGATTTCAGTAGATTACTGATGTTTTTATAAGATGTGTTATCTCCACTCGTCTGCAGTGCCAAAGAAGCACCCTCATTCTTTTCTCCGGGGGGGTGACATGATCTGTGTCTGCTGGTCCGTGCCGCAAGCTCCACTGAGCCTGGGATCGATATAACCCAGTTTAATCTCAGCACTGGTGTAATAAGCCAGAGCATTACTGTTGAGAAAAGAGCTTCCACCATGTGCTGCACGCAGCTCCCCCCTCAGTGATGTATGATCTATGGAGAAAGAGAACAGGTGGGAGGTGTTGTGTATTGGTATGTGTGGGTAGGAAAGTGTGCATGTGCATTGTTTGTTGGGATAACAAGTTCAGGTGTGATTAACAGGCTGTCGTCCGTTAAGACAGATCGAGTGAAGACACAGGAACTGAAACTATGTAAGGCACCATAACTCAGCCTAATCTTGCAATAGATTAAAGTTGTTTGCACAGATGCGATTCCAATTTCAGTTCTGAATTTAATTTACTAACCGCCCACTGCAGAGCCTGTAAGTCAAACTGCAGGTCGTCACCAAGACTCTTCACTAAGAGAAAGATGAAATATTTATTTTACTGCTTATGTGCTTTCTGTTAATCTGCAGGTTATTTCTACAGCTACCCTCAGGCTGCAGCACCGCGTTTTCCCCAGTGCTCCTGTAATTGCTGGCCTCACAGAATACATATGTGTGACGAGTCGATAGGTTCATCTATCAAGTTGGATTATTTGTGGGGATCATCCATCACACATGTACCACAGGACGTATTGATCTGGTGAGACAACATGGGTCAGGCAAGACACAGCGGCGTGAAGGCATGGTTTTTTTATTTCTGCGTTTCTACCTCTGACATTATGGTGCCAGAAATAACAGACATTAAACTTCCTGTTTTACCATGTCTGCATTTTTTTGTGCAACATGCGATACACATTTTTAACATATTCAAGTTTCTCAATAGGCTTTGTACCATGAGTAATAGGTTCCTACATGAACACACATTTTTTTCTTCCTCAAAGTCAGAAAAGTTTTGGTTATTTCACATGAGACATTTCTGTCTTTGCTGTTTTGTCTGTGCTCTTTTCCCTAGTTTGAAGTGGGCAAGGCTCTTTTGGAGAAGTGTGATGACATTTGAAACAAAACCTGCCGACAGCTGTGGAGATGAAACGTGTGTTGTCAGTCAAATCGGATCACACCACAGCCACACAGTTCTTTGAGTGTTAAACTCTTGATAAATAAAAAAAAAGCTAAGAATGTTCTTTTTTTTCTGAACTGTAACTATAATTGTTGCTTATTTAGTCATGAATATTTATTTACCGAAATTTTAAAGTTAGTTGCCACTGGCATGGTCAACCAGGTAGCTCGACTCAGCAAACCTGACCTGAATAATACCAGAGCACAGTGTGTCTGCAACCACAGTAGTTTCACCATTTTTAGTGTTCCACCTCACGAGGAGCATTGCTTTTGTTCAAACACCGAAGCCTCGCCTGCATTAGCTGATTAGCATTTTACTGTTTAACTGTGTATCTCTGATGGATATAATTCGAATACATTTCAAAACATTACAGATTTCAGCTTTAATGCATCTAGTTTGTGTTTCTCTCGATCATTCCTTCGTGGTCAAAGCAGAACAGTGGATCACCTCGTTCTTATTTTCTCTCTTTGCCCGGCTGCCCTTCGGTTTCTCACAGTCCAAAGCTCTGTCAGTGGACTTTTCCCTGCATTTCACCTAAAGCGTGCGGGGATAGCCTCCAGACACATGAATAAGTTGCAATAGAAGATGGAAATGTGTGTTCCTTTGTGACTTAGTCTACTGTATATTAACAAATAGCAGTAAAGAGTACAATGACAGATCATACAGTTTCCTATACTGTCCCAAAGGAGCCGCACAGAAACACTGAAGATGATTGGCTCATTGTTTTAACAGAGTATTTAAGCGTGTCTCCTTATCCTCGCTCCAATTCACTTTGCATATATCAACCGACAGCACACGCTTGTTTGTGTGTGTGTGTTTGTGTGTGTGTGTGTGTGTGTGTGTGTGTGAGAAGGGAAAGTGCTTTGCACTGCAGCTGATTTAGTGGATATTGGTAATTACTTTGCAAAGAGACTTTGGTTAATTACAGCTTTCTTTCTTGGTTCCTGTTTTTTTAAAATGGGATGCAAATAACATTGGTGTGTGTGTATGTGTGTGTGTGTGTGTGTGTGTGTGTGTGTGTGTGTGTGTGTGTGTGTGTGTGCCTGTGATTTGTGGGTTTATTACGTAGTCAGTTATGTGTGTAGCTCTACATCACCATATTCAATACAAGCTCCAAAATACTCAAGACACAAGAGATCTATCTGAGTCTTGAAATCTAACTGAACACTTTTGAGATTTCAGTAACTTTGCTTGGCTCGCATTTCATTCTGCATCATATTTGCATTTTTAGCATTTAGCTGATGCTCTCTTCCAAAGCAGCTTACACTGAGGAAACCAGCTGAATACATTTTCTGAACTTCCTAGTGTGCCATCCACTGCTCTTCCCATTAGCGTGGTGCATGTTAATTATGCTTTACACAAGTTCAAGGGTTGGGCAGCTTTATCCCGTTCGTCATGGAGACAGAAAGTGACAGTCTCTGTATTCAGGTGACTTCCCCACATTCACCTCTGGACCTGAAGTTCCCATGTGGCCTCTTTTTTTCCTGCTGTGGATTGCTGCACCAGTGCATATGCAGCGCTGGCTGAGCTGTACTACAAGCCCACTGTGGGTCCTCTGAGATCGAGGCTGGTGGGGTGGAGGATGGGAATCCAGGGCTCACTGTGGCGGAGCTGCTGAATTATTCACATCCCCCCACCCTGCCTGCCTCCCTTCCTCTCTGCAGTGCATCCGCTGAGACCTCCATAACAGTGTGAATGAAACATCTCTGTCTCTCCCCTTCACTAAATCTTAAATGGGGTGCTCTTTGTTGGTTTCTGCAGCAATTTATATAGAAGCAGCTACAAGATACATCCATCATCATACCCCGAAATATTACCAGTGCTGGAATTGGACTGAAATTACAGCAAAACTTTGGCACAAAGAATAGCCCAGCTGTTATTTCACCGTCCTTATTTTGAAAGTAGAGCTTAGATTTCTTGTGTTCAGTTTTAAACTTTTAAAAGAGAGATACAAACACCACCAGTGAAATCAATATTTCTTGCAGGAACACACAACACAAGCAGACACATACTGCAAATGTCTATCACTTGCACATGCACAAGTTCATGCAAATAAACAAGCGCGCACACACGCACGCTCAAGACCTACACAACTTTGCTGAGAGGTGGTGTTCAACAGTGGCCGAGCTATCCTTTGTATAAATAGGAGACTCTAAATTTGTCTGACCTTAGATACTGTGGAGAAAATGGATCTGCTTTAGGGAACACTTGTACTTGTTCCTCCTCATCAGCATCCTTCAAAATGTCAAATTCGCTTTTCACCTCGCAGACACAAAGCTTCGACTGTACATCTCCACCCGCTCAGTATTAGGCCAGCTAATGAGAATTAAGTTTTGCATTAGTATTCACCAGGAAGGCAAGCCTACCTTATTAGCAAGACTCAACACAGGCTGCTGTTTCTCATGCTGAATTTTCAACAGGTGATAGATAGATAGATAGATAGATAGATAGATAGATAGATAGATACATAGATACATAGATACATAGATAGATAGATACATAGATAGATACATAGATAGATAAGCTGCATAAGAGTAATGGCACAAGGCTAAAATGAGGAATTCCACCTGTTCCACACTATCCCCACAGGTTTCCTTCATGTTTCTCTCTCAAGCCCATGACTTGAAATGGAAGTGGGGGTGGGCTGCAACTCCTGCTGTGTTTTCAATGAATCATCATTTCCTCCACATATTAGTAGAACACATCATGTCCATACAACTGTGGTTCCCTCCCCCAACAGCAGCAGCAGCAGCAGCCTCCTCATCCTTTTATGTCCACTTCACCTCCTTGTAGTTCACCCACTAATGCCCCGCTGCTGTTTGGCTGTTTGCTCCTGACACTATGCCGTCTTACTCTCTCTGCCTCTCCCACGGTCTTTATCTTAAGGTTCATGTTCGCTGTGATGTTGCTCACACTGTGTCAGTCCTGAATGTCTCAAGTTGTCACAGTTTGTCACGGTTGATGTGCAATGTCAGAAATAATTACTCAAGACAGAAAATGAATAGCAGCATGTTCTCGGGACATGTCATGCTGTTTCCCTCTCTCCGTCTCTCTTCTTCTAGTACGGGAGGTCAAAAAGGTACACTGAGTTGTGAACAGAGATAGAGACAGTTAAAAGAGTGTTTTTTTAGTTTTAATCTTTGTATATATAAATATATATAATTAGGAGTTGGGGATTTATCGTTCCATGGCTTTGTTGATGTTTAAAATCAATATTTCATTGGGAAATTGCCTGATTGTCCAAAGGTTAAAAAAAAACGTGCCAGCACCACTAAAGCTCACTGATGAACACGTTCATCTCCTTTGTTTGATTAGTACAAAAAAATTAAGTGTTAAAACAACAAGTTGTGGTTTTAGTCACTTAGCCCGGAGAAGTCTGGCACATAAAACCACGCAAAATATGACTGATTTGACATTTAGTTAAGCTGTAAGCTAAATATGACGCTAGAGCCAGCCAGCAGGCAGTTAGCTTAGCTTAGCACAAATACTGGAAACAGGGGGAAACAGCTAGCCTGGCCAAAGTTTAAAAAAAACCACTTACTAGCACCTAAAACTCACTTAATATCTCTATATATCTAATTTGCCATTAGGAATTATTTTCTCATTGTGGACAGGGTCAGGCCAGCTGTTTCCCCCGTGTTTCCAGTCTTTGTGCTAAGCTAAGCTACCTGTCTACCTGGTCATAGCTTTGTATCTAACAGATAACTGTGATTAGGTGTCCATGTCTACCAGAAAACAATTCCTTCCTTCATAATAGTCAATAGCCAACATCAGTGTTCATTTTTCTTCCCATTTCTTTATGTTTTGAAAATTGCTATTTGATTAATTCCTCCTCTAATTTGTCCTCTGTCTCTTAGGGAATTTTCCGGACAAGTCCACTGGGATTCTTTCTAACCCTCATGCTAATTTTCAGTAGCCTACCTTTCATTTTCAGTCATTGTTGTTTGTTGGCTTGTGGTAGCAGCATTCTGGCATCTGTAGATTCTTGTCAAGAGGAGGAGGATGACATCCAAAGTGTAGCTGCGTCTTGACTGAAGCCACTGGAGCATGGGCTGCATGACCCTGAGGGATCAGGGATCTCTACTTAATCTGCATAACGATGCCTTTATCACACACAGTGATTGCAATTGCTATCAAGAGAGGGATTTTGCAGTTGATAGATGCACGTTGCTTATGAAGATACAAACTCAGCTGAAAGCATGCAGTGCCCTCAATCCTGCCCTCCACCCTTCCTTGACTACTGCTGAAACAAACACTGCCTCCTGAACACGCTGTTATCCGGGCTGACAAAGTTCAACACTGTGTGTGTGGACTGACTGTGCACAGCTTGCTAAAAATGATGACTCAAAAATGAACTTGCAGATTTTTCAATTATAAAACTGCAGGACATTAACTACGGCTGACATTTGCACCCAGAGCTGTCTGTTTGATGTAAAGTCATGCCCCATACTTTATTTGTGTATTTATTCATTTATTTTTGTTTAACACAATTCTTTTATTTAAAGAGCATTCTGCGTTTATTAGAGTTTGGGTCTTATTTTTGTAGTTTTGGCCATCACTCTTATCTGTGATAATACTTGTATTCTAGGGATGGACCCGAATCCAAATACCTTATTCGGGAAAGCACAAATAATGCGATGGAAACAGATATTTCTTCTTCAGAATTTGCTCGTTATTATTCAGGGAAAAAAAGAGAGCGAGTGAGAGATAAAAAAGTACAATATGAGGATGTGGAAATATATTTCATAATCAATTATATTTTTATTTTTATTTTTATTCTTATTTTACCTTTTATATTCTACATATTTGTTGTCAAAACAATAGCACCTTCAGACCACGGCAAATTCCTTGTAATGTATGTTACTTGGCAATAAATAAATAAATAAAATGATTCTGATTATATGTCAATTTGATGATTTGAAGGCACAACAATTGTATTGGAAATTAATATTCGCTTAGAAAATACAACATCACAACATTTAATTTTACACGTCTTCCGGCATAAATCACGCCCACGTCTGGTCTTCTATCTGAATACAGAGACAGATAATGACGTCTCTGTACACCTCCATTGTACCACATCACTGTTCACCAACCAGCTTTCTGGATGAACTTTGACCTACCGTACTTTCCACAGTTGTGTGCACACCGTTTTCCTGTGTATGGAAGGATTATTACAGACATTTTGGAAGCACTCGCTCTAAATAAAGTGGTTGACGTGATCTGGATGAACCAATGGCTGGTTCACAACCTGTCAGATCATTTGACTGCAATTGTTTCTCGTCGCATCTGGCTTTGTTGTAGTGATGTGGCCGTGTTAGCAACTTGGTGAGTATGATGTTATCTTAAGCACTGACTAAAGCAACAAAAATAAGATCGCAGTGAACCTTTCCTTTCTAGTTTTTCTTGAGGGAGATTATTTCATACCTTTCATTCCTGCTTCACACTCACAAAGCTGAACATTTTCAAATGTCAACCCTTACATTTCCCAACAAAACGTAATTGGGAAACAATTTAGTATATAAACATACTTTCTAGGAGATTCTAGAGAAACATGAGAGGTTCCTTACAAAGTGCTTTACAATTTTGCCTCTCATTCACCTATTCACAAACACCTATGGCAGCAAGCTACCATCAGGAGCAATTTGGGGTTCATTGTCTTTCCCAGGGACACTTTGACTTAAATCTATGGCTCATAGATTGAACTACCAACCCTCTACCTGCTGAACATTCCCCTCCTTGCAGTTTCTTCCACCACAAGCCAGTTTCCACAACATCTTCCTGTCTCTGTGAACTTGTTTTGTACCCTTAAAATATACAATTTCATCTTCCCAGTATGCCACACCAATAGGAATACATCAAGTTAATATAACTAATGTTGTTTTCGTTCTAAATAATTTGAACTCTAATCAATATTTATTCCAAAAATGTTATTTGCCGCATGGAGAGTAATCTTCCTCACAATCTACTTTTGCATACAGTCCTCAGGAGGGTATAAAGTAGCGACTTAAGCAGAGTAATCGTGAAGATTAAAAAATAATTATCAAAGACACACACTCTTGTGCTTGTGCATAATAAACAACGTTTTGACTTACAATGACATTCACTGGAAAATAGGTGCAAGCTGAATTATGCACCGCACAGCTCTAATGTTTTAATCGGAGAGACGTCCTCATTTTGACCTGTTATTCCTGGCTGGGTTGAATACAAATTTCTGTCACGGGTCCTTGTTTCATTCAAGACTAACATTCCTGTCATCCTCTGAAAGAACCCATCCTTGTTTGTTCTCACTTTACCTTGATATTACCTCTATTATCTGCGGTGTCTAAGCGTTTTGCCAATAAATTCTGCGGCTTAACCACCTTGACCTGGCATCATCCACCCATCTAAAATCATCTTGGAGTCATACAATATCAGTTTAAAAATTCCCCAGGTTACAGTGTTGGTGGCAGAGTGCCAGAGAGAGGACGGCACCTGAGGCGGGGGAGAGCAGGAAGGGGGGCAAGAAGACTCAGAGATGGCATAATCACCAGGGGCATCGGGGTAATGAACGCTCCACAGGAGCAACAATAACAACAACAGGAAGACTCAGCTCCACTCCTCCAAGCATGAGGGAAGAGGACACCTACTGTATATCTCTTTGTCCATGATTTAGTACCATATGTTTCCATGCAGAAGATGTATTTATTTCTGCTCACATGTCCAATTTCCTGCACAACCATGACATGTTGCTAAGCTGTTTTTTTTTTTTTTTGCATTTAGAACATATGGGTGTTCACACTCTTTGCTTCAATGCCTCTGTTGTTGAAATAATAGGCAGTTCATTGTAAAATACCGTGAGAATAACATGAGGCACATGGAAGGGCTGTCCTTTATTCCCTCATCTCTTTGTTTTGTCAGTGGAACCGCTCGCTCAGCCAGTACAATTATCCACCAAAAACACCAATTATTACACCAATAACATGCAAAACTACAAAGCATCTTATCTCTGTATGCCGATGATGTTTTACTTATTATTCCTTTTGTGTCTGCTGTTGTTATGCTCCAATAAATCATCCCCTTTTTTATATCTGTAAAGCATCAAGTTGTTCTCAATGTATGGAACAATTTACAGAAAGAGAATAAATAAATGGTCATACAGCTGAAAACAAGGACAATAAAGCTGAACAAGGAAAGAACTATTATGTACATACTAGCAGGTGAAAGCATAGTTGTATATAAATATATATAAAAAAACAACGATGACCAACAGCACACAATGTCTATACAAGTCAGGATTCTGTAAATTGTAAACAAATACAAATTAATGTAATAGTAATGTAATAGTTTATATACATGAAGTGGGTGGTTACACAGTATATGGATGTCTTTATACACCATGTGCAGGATTTATATTTGGCAGTGATGGATGTTAAAGCACAGTGTGTTACAGGGTTATTGACACTATATGACACACAATCTTCCATATGGAAGAATGTCTGTTTTGTAACAATAAACAATAAATTATTCTTTTGACATTGTTAATGGATTTTTACACCTAAAAAGCTTTTTTTTAATAAAGTCCTCCTCAAACCATATTTTTTACTATAAATACTGTCAGTACATTTCTACATATAATGTGGTAGTGTCATGTTGTCTATATTTTGTAGCTAAAGGGATACTCGATTGATTTA
This sequence comes from Enoplosus armatus, assembly GCF_043641665.1. Taxonomy (NCBI): domain Eukaryota; kingdom Metazoa; phylum Chordata; class Actinopteri; order Centrarchiformes; family Enoplosidae; genus Enoplosus; species Enoplosus armatus. The sequence continues at coordinate 21,660,074 of NC_092182.1, read as the reverse complement.
ATATTGAACTTCTTTTCATTTTGAGGTCTTGCGAATGACCAAAACAATGGTCAAAATTGAAGCAGCTCCAGAAACACTGGAGCCCATAATGCAACTCCGTAGTATCTTTTGTTAGACTCTTCCCGCCTGCTAAATGCCCACATCATTCAAACTCCACACCTTCTTTCTGCTACAAATATGGAGTCTAAAGCTGAATCCGAGATAACCCTGCTGACGTTACCTTGGTTATTTTTTCAAAGAGTCAAAGAGGACATTATACACAACGGGCCGAGTTGTTCTCCCTGTGATGAGTAAACTGATCTTAATGTGTAGAATCGGTGGAATCTCCCTTTAATGTACTGTATGTAAAGTTCATGTATGTAAATCAGTATATGATGTCTGTAACTTGTTGTCATGCCCTTGCACAGTCTGCACTGTCCAATAGATGGCAGCAAACTAGCTCACTTCCCATAAGTCAATCGTTCAATCGTTTTCTAGGACCTTGTATGTATGTACCATATTAGAAAACCATGAGCTCAATACAATGCATTTGTATGTAATTTTTTCAGATCTTTTACATTATATAGTTGCTTTCTAGCAGGCTCAAAATATTACTTACTAATACAAAATATCAAAATATTACATGATAATGCTTCAAATGCAACAGCACATTCAACTGTTTGTTCTTACTGTAAAATTAAAGGTGCCGTTCCCTCCTTTGTATTAATTGTAACATGTAAGTCTCTCCTGGAGAATTAGGGATGTTATTACAGGTTAGGATCCAGTGTGAAACAATCTGTGAAACAGAGTGCAGTGACTTTATAAAAGAGAAGGATACGTGCACACACAGTCAGAGCCAGCAAACCATCACAGCTTAGAGGTGCACCATTAATGCAATTTCTAAATCCTCTTCATAATGTGTAGCCGGTCAAAACCTGCATATACGGCAGCGAATTATCATTAATCTGCTAAGTATTATGGTTCTTTGGACGAGTGGCATTGTGCCAAAAATGTTCTAATTGGAAAGACAGAGGACTGAAACACTCGACAAAGTCATTATTTCGTAAAGTTGAGCATTCAAAAAGAGGAAGAAAATTACTTGACTGGAATTATTTTGTTTTGTTTTGTTCACACTTTTCAGGTCCAGCAGCAGAATTGCGCTGCAGTGCAAAATGAAAGTTTATAGATTAAATTCAACCTTTAAAAGACAAAGCGATGGTTTATCATTGTTTAGAAACCCCTTTGCTGCCTGACTGCAAAAAAATCTAACTCCTATAACGGTCTCAAAACAGCCGGGAGTCTTTTTTTTTTTTTATCTGAGATATGATAAAGCATTTTGTAGCAAATATTGTAACGCAGCTTGAAACCCTGGGAAAAAATGATCCTGTCTCTGTGATAAGTATGAGATGTCTGCCTGGAAATGGGAAAATTATATTTCAGAGAGTTGTGGAGTTAATTAGAAATATGGAATCCTCTAAGAATATGACAGGTTTCATGTCATTTGGAGATTTTTTCACTTGTAAGAGATTAACATGTATCTATTATGCATTGGTGAACAAAACACTAAAAGAATAAGCTTTAAAAAAAACTCATTCCTGTCTGGGATCTGAGTCCAAAGCTGCTGCTTCAGGTGAAGAAACATTTGGATGCATGAATATCACATTACACTTCCACCCAGCCTGCTAATCTGTCACACTGCCGTTACTGACACTGTTGCAGAGCCATGGAAACTTAATTTCACTTGTTACACCTCCTTCCTTTGCCATTCTTCGACCATCTTTCTCTCTCTCTCTGACATTTATTTCTCCGGGGAAGGTTTGCCGGCTACTCGTTCACTTGTCAGAATCAACCTGTTTGATGTCCGTTGTCCTGTGAAACCACCAGTCTATTAGTATTGGCTGCCGAGCAGTTTCCCCAGAGCCAACAGGGGTCAAACGTCCTGCTCAAAGCCAAATCGACAGAAAGTGGTTCTTGTTCACTTTCTAGGTTGGCTGATGATCCTATTCTGGTCACAGCCAAGTTTCTGTAAACTTCAGAAACAACAACACCCACCCATAAAGGCTCCTGTATCTGCTCATAATGTAGTGGGATCACAAAGAGGTCGATGCTGCTCTACAGAGACATCACCCACACCCTGAGCTGTATCTTTTATCTGACTCCACTGTAGATCAACACCCATACTTCCTCACATACAGTTCACCTCATCAATATTCATGCTTCAATTTCATCTGTCTCATTTTCATCATCCGTTAAATCTTCCTCATCCATGGTTGCGAGTTTGTCTCACAGCTGCAGTTTGTGGATACTGTGGGTTTATACAGAAACCGAATGTATAAAATATCAGCTGCAGCTGCTTCATATTGATTTGCAGCCATGTTACATAATCCACATCTCAGTTGTTTCAAAGCTCTTAAGGATTACTTTCAAACTTTATAATAGTTTTTGCCTGGATTGACCTCATCAGTGTTAGTGACGGTAATATTACCGAACAGAGATACAAGTCCGGATGGAATCCCTGACATCCGTTTCTATCAATAAACTCAGAGTGAGGATATGTTTTATATCTCATAAGTATGGGATTAGGGAACAAAGAAGACAATCAAACGCAGTGGCTCCAGTGGTCACAACAATTACACAAACATGAATCCGAGGTTATCCGTGGAAATTGTGGAAATGTGCTTTTTAATAGGGATCGGCTAACCTTGTGTACAGCACACCTCTTCCCCTCTCGAGGATTGTCATCCCCTCCCTTCTTCCCTTACCCTCGCTGAAATCAATAAATGCAGGACATGAAGCAACCCCACAGTTATATTCAATATGTATATGTATTTATATGTATAAAAACAGGGGGAGGGAAATATAGAACCTGCACCCAGGGTCCCCGCGAGAAGGCGTCTCTGCTTTGTTTCGCCCTGGAGGTTCTGGCTGTCTCACTAACTGTCCACATGTGCCAGGGCATGATCAAACACATTCAAATGCTTGCATTTGCCTGGGCCTCTCCTGTATCTCATTAGTTGGTATATTGCTCTGGGCGACCTTGAGGATTGTTTAAAATTCACAGGAACAGACTTCACAATGTGTGTGTTGGTTGTTTGCTCTCTGCTGTAAAAGGGCTCTTTGCAAACAGTTTCAACCTTAAAGGTCGCAGATGATGGATAATTATTACACTCTAATGTTTGTTTCCAGAGAGAGAGGGAGCATCAGATCGATGTAAAATAAGAGATTCTGGCGCAGATTTTTAACAGATGCCTATGAAAAGGCACACACAAGTGAGGTGAGACTCCTGCCCTTTAAAGACAGCAGGAGGACACGTGTGAAGTGAAGCATATCTGTAGCAATGATAACCCTAATCTCATTCATCTCGAGGTCATCCGTGGAGGTTAACGTGCACTCATTTTCTTTTCACTGACCTCACCGTGGGGAGAAGCAGAGAAAAGGCATGCACCTACCGTATTCTGTGCAGATGTGGTTAAATAAACCTTAAGACATGACGTTTCACCTTTCAAAGGCCTAGCTGGCACATTAAACCAGTCATCCAGTGTCATCACAGTTGTGTAATAGGTTAAAGGCAAATGTGAGGTCTTTTTATTTGAGGCATAAACAAGAGAGACAGACAGGCTGAATGCTGTTTAGGAAAAAGAGAAATTGCATATTGAGTCACTCAGGATCAGATTCAAGCGGCCATCTTCAAAGATTTCTTTGAAGTTAGAGAATCACATCTGATCACTCGGATAGTGAAAAAAATAATGGTTTTTTTTTTCTTGATGGCAAATTCTTGAAGGTGCTGAGAAATCAATAAAATCAAAATGAATTACAGGTTTATTTTCTTGGTAAAACATTTGTTGTGTCCTCTCACATTTTCACTTTAATTGAATCTTTTCTCCCATTTAGGCACACACAAACTCTCTGTCTAGTGTTTATTTGTAGCTATTTTAGGTGAAGCATCCTTAATGTGTTAAAAGGGTTCAGCCAGCCAGTATATATCTCCCTCCTGTTTGTCCTTTAGGGAGGTCAACTTGTTTAATTTGCTGTATTTTGTGTTCTGTTCTGTTTTGTTGAATATTCACTTTTTCTTGCCTTGTTTTTTTTTTTTTTTTTTATCTAAAACATGTGTCCTCATGTCTGCCTGGTCGGTCCCTAACAGTCCACTCACTGTCTTTTCGAAGCTTTTGTCTGCATCTCACAGTCTTCTTCAGCTAATGAAGATGACCAAGGTCACATATGACAACTTAATATGTGACAGAAATTCCACACTTGGCTGAGCTTAAGGTATTTTGTTACACATGCTGTTTCTAAAGGTCACGAATGAAATTCCAATCTCGGATCTCATGCATTTTAGTTAAAGCTGCCGTAATCAACATTTTTAGCAGCAGCAACAGAGATAATTATAACCAGACTCTGCAGTTCTACTAGCTGGTGACTAGCTGGTGAACGTAGTGAATTTAGCAGCTAAAGAGCCAGATAGTTCCTTCAGGAGTTGGAGACTAAAAGCAGAGTGAAAAGAAGAGTGAATGTTGTGCTTACGTTCATAAAGTGGCCAGAAACAAAACTCCAAAAGTTAATGTTTGACCATGTCTGCTGGATGCGTAAATAAGCAACTGTTTGCTAACATGTTAACCATATCGACTTCAGAAGTTGATATTATGTCAGCGTTGTGTTTACAACTTGTGCTGCCCCCAAGTGGCAAAAAGGAAATCAGTTACTGCAGGTTTAATTCCAACTGAAGCGACAAATTTACCCCCAAAAACTTTAGATCTGTGTGCATGATTTCTTTTATTCAGCCATTTAACCACAAGACAAGATCATCCATCACAATTCATATTTCCCCAACAGCGGTTCACATTCCAGCACCATACACACAGATCTTTTATTATTACAAACATTAGCATATGCTCTGTGCACTAAAATGAAAACACTACTGAATGCGTCTCATTAACACAATCCTTACATGTAGAATCTGAATTAAAATTATTATAGTATTATTAGGCCACAACATACTGTATCTTCAGGTATAAAATCGAAAGGGAACAGAAGTATGGAAGCTAAATGCATAGAGATGTACAGCACTACAGTACTAATAATTAATTTATCTATCAAAAAAGAGTTTCTTAAAGTTAAATATTTTATAAATTTGGAGTGGGTGAGGCTGTAGTGTGTTTCATATTTACATCATGTTGTCTGCTTTGACCACCAACCTGTGCCACAGGCAGATTTCAAAGGCTACAGGCCACATTCAAAATTAAATGCCCAGGCAGAATTTATGACTCTATTTACATACAATACAGTTTTGAGATTTGCAATAAACATCAGTCTGTGTGTGGAAGTGCATCTTTTGGTGTCATTACATGATTTTGCTGGTGATATGTGAAAGACACACAAAGGCACAGAGAGTGGATGTTACAGTGCTTTCCAGGACGGGTGGGGTGACCCATCAAATGACAAAAGATACACTATAAAGATCTACTATATACAATAATTATCAACCAATTGTGGAATGATTAAAATGGATTTTGACTAGAGGGTTGGATCAAAGTCCTCATTAGACTATGAATATTACCATATTTACTCACAACTGGCCTGTGAGACCATAATAGATATGAACAAATTATACAGTTCCACACATTTTCATTTCAAAAACATCAAGTAATCCATCAGCAGTACTTCAGTCTCTCTTCAGTAACAAAGATTCCACACTGTGAGTAAAAAAAAAAAAGAACGACTGAAACACCCAAACAAGTGTTCGTTTCAGCGACAAAGAAATATTACTGTGAATAATAAAGTGCTGCTAACAAGATAACTTTCCTTAAACAGCGCATTCAAAGAGAAGAAAGGTTCAACAAGTGATACAGCAGTCACAGACAGCGACTTGGACAGCTAGGCAAAGTGAGCTAGACTACATCATTCGTTTTCCACCAGATACCGTATACAGTACAGCACACAACCCAAAGAGAGAGAGAGAGCAAACAATACTGCAGAACTCAGTGCACAAGGCACAAAACAAGCCTTGCACCATAGCAATATGTGTCCGCCTCCTAGGACACGTAATGGACATTACTGAGTGCAAGGAACACTGGGAGTTTGACACAAGATGGGTGACGGGCACCTTCAGGATAATGAAAACCTTCCAACAGGCTGACATTCACTTAGGTCCCCATTATTTCATTTCATTTTTTCTTTCTATTTCTCTTTTTTTCTGAAGATGCTTCGTAGTTGTCACAGAGGGACAGCAGGCAGCGCTGCAGCTCACGTTTGTGTGAAAAGATCCAGACAGCTCTTAAACCAATTCCCCAGACTCTGGAAGCTCTACAGGTAATCTCAACTCAGAAAATGAAGATTGTCCACTGACAGAAGCTTCCAGTCTGGATCAGGCTGATCTGACCTGAAACCGCTCCACAGTGATAAGGCTGAAAGGCTGAAGGCAGAGGAGGCTGGATTTCTTTTTTAGACAGGCACTTAAAACACAAACGTTCTGGTTTTGTCAGACAGATTTTTGGTTTTGGGGGCTGCTGATTGTGATTGCGTACTTATGTCATGGTAAAATGGATAGATGATTTATTTATTCAACCTTGCTGCCAAGTTCAGCACTCTGGCAGCTGTGCAGATACTGCTTCTCTTGCACAGTCAATATTAATTTCATCAAATGTACTGCTAAAAAGGAATGAATGGCGAATGACTTTCTTTGTTTTGTTTGTCTTTATGACCATAAATCTTATAAAACATGACATTTTCAGTATGAAAAGTATTTTGTCTAACAATACAAGGAGTAAAATGTTATCCAGCAGGAGTAAATAAGTAACAACAATATGTGGAGTGTTACTGTCTAATACATTTCATTAAGAAAATTAGAATCCTTATAGCAATACACCAACACATTTGTGTACTCAGTAACTTAAAAAGGTACAAACAACTTATTCCTTATCGGTGGAGCTTTGGGACTTTTTTTAAAAGGGCAGTGCACCATCTGGTGGGGGGAGACAAAGTGGAGCTGCGCAGCATCTACAGGCTACAGTGATTCAACTATACAGTATGATTGATAAAAACAAGTATTCTGCACAGTGAACTGATCTCTACAGCTACAGCGCTCTTTAACCAGATGATAATAAACAGACTGTATTGCAACAGGCTACAAAGAACAGAGCATAAGCACATATCAGTAACATATTCAGTGAAAAAAAGTTTAAAAAAAGGTTGGTTGATTGATGCAGACACTCTTTTTCCTTCTTTAAAATATTTTTAAAATATTAAAAACCTTCCCCCATCTATCCTCAACTCCCCTCTCCACATCCGCCAGGCGACATAGTGCCCATCGAGTTTTTGTTGCCTTGTGTGACATGAGAGGGGCAGCGGAAGACGTCATGTTGGAGAATCACACGGGGCTGTTCTGTGTTTGGTAATGACGCCCGAAATGTGGTGACAGTGTGAAAATTATTCTACCAATGGATCTGTCTACTTCTAGTTGGTAGACCCTTCTCGTTCCTCCGCGGTCTGAGAAAGAGTTTGTCGGAAGTTAAAAACAGTCGCTCAGAGCTGAGAATCAGCTCCCAGGCTGTTGAGCTCCTCCGGCGAGTGCTTCTCTCCTCCGGAGGCAGACGACTGGCGGAAGCCGGCCGAGATCTCGTCGAACGTCCGGCCCTTGGTCTCCGGCACTTTGAAGTAGGTGAAGATGAAGAACGAGAGCAGCAGCACAGTGAAGATGATAAACACGTAGGGGCCGCACAGCTCCTGCGGAGAGAGATAAGAGGAGAGACAATTATTTAGCAGCGTTCAATAATATGACAGTAAATGGAGTATGAAAAGTATGAAAATGTGATGATTACTGACATGTTAAATGTGCCGTAAGCAATTGCCATAATGGGGGAAGTTTGTAATACTAGATTTTGGATAAATCTTTGCAGGAGAAAGGCAACATTTTTTAATTCTAAATGAGTCTTTACTTGGGTTTAAATTCTTTCAAGAATATTCTGCTGAAAATCAACAATTCAAATAGATCCTAACTAAAAGGAACTTTGTATCATTTGTCTCAAATTACGTAGTTCTTTCCAGGAAACTTCCTAAGAAGCTATGAACCCATAAAATAGTGTTACCTCACAAACACAAATGCTAAATCCAAATGTTTTCTCCTGTCTTTTTTTTTTTACTCACCTCTACATACTGGAATCCCATTCCCACTATGAAGTTGGCAGTCCAGTTAGAGAAACCAGCTACAGCAATGGCTGAAGGTCTGGGTCCCTGCGAGAACAACTCTGCCACGATGAACCAGGGGATGGGACCCGGTCCGATCTCAAAGAATGCGACGAAAGCAAAAATGGCCACGATGCTCAAATATGACATCCATTTGAGCTGGTCCTACAAGACCAGAGGGCAAGAAGGAGGTTAGTTACTGGTATTTACTCAGTAGGAAACTTGACTACCACCTCCAGCATAATCGCTACATATATTCATTGTCTTAAGGAGAAACCTACCAGCAGGGCCAAGGCAATGGTCATTAAGACGGCAGAGCCAGCCATTCCCAGCAGCCCCAGGAGGTGCAGAGACCGACGTCCTGCACGTTCCACAACAAACAGCTACACAAAAAATAAACAAGATGAGGAATAAGGTCAGTGCAGTACTACAAAGTAATAAACCATTATCAGTAGTATTTCAAAGTTTTGACTGAAATGTGGAAATACCATTTTCCACCTCAAATTTGTCCACAATTTCACAATCCTTCCTGGGTGAAAATATCTCTATAACTAGTTGCTTTTGACACCCTCTTTTATTTGTACTGTAATGGTGATTTCACTTCAAAATTTAAAAACTTTATACTGTACTCACCGACACCACAGTGAAAGCTGTGTTGACGACACCGGCTCCAATGGTGGCATAGACCGGCTGCTCAACCCCGGCTTTCTCAAAGATACGAGTGGAGTAGTAGAATATCTAAAAAGTACGACAACCAAAAAGATTTGAACATGAGAGAGTTTCCTTTTTCTTTTTTTTTTACACAGCTGACATGAAGTTCTGTTCAGGATATCTTCTTCTGATTTAGCTCTACTGTGAAATAGCAGTTGAAGGTGTGCCAAGTGTGTCAGGGAATAGAGATGTTTCTCTGTTTCTGTGTCTTTTCATCAGAATCTCCATGACAATCCTCAGAGTGAACAACAGGATAACGTCTTGGCCGGGACACTCACAGCGTTGATGCCAGACAGCTGCTGGGAGAGCTGCAGGATGACAGCGACGATGAGGGGCTGGCGGTAGAGGGGCGAGCGGAACAGCTCTGGGATGGTCACCTTCTTCTCCCTCATCATCTGCCGGCTCTCCTCCTTCATCTCCTGCATGTCAGCGCTCACGTCTGTGGTGCCTCTGAGCTTCTTCAACACTGAGATGTGAAGAAAAAAACTCTTAAGATTTTTAACTCTACAAGCTGCACTGTTCCTTTTCCCCAACTCAGCTACATTTATCTTTGTCTTTTTGGTTACTTTTATTGCAATCTGTGATGATTTTGTTGAATTTTAGGACAGAAAAATCTTGTGTTTTCAAAGTGTCACTTCTTTACCCAATTTCTGTAAAAACGCAGCACTATTGGATTAAAAAGTAATTAAAAATCATGCACAAACACAGCAGCTATGACTAAATACTTCAAGCTGTAAATGCTATGACCTCTTGAGCATGTGTGTCTGTGTGTGTGTGTGAACTCACCAGTCTTGGCCTTGTTCTCTTCGTTCTTGTTGATGAGCAGGAAACGGGGGCTCTCGGGACAGAGAGGCAACAGGATGCACTGCAACACTGCAGGGACGAAGATGAAGCCCAAGAGGAGCGGCCACAAGTTGTCGTTGCCCATGATCGCCTCCATTCCAAACACCTGAAATCAACCCAGACACACATCACACACATGAACCACCTGCACAGCATCTAGGACGCATTTGTAAAAATAACCTAGCAGGATGAGGAAAAGCCACACAGTTGTATTGTTATCTCATAGGATAATCTTAAACTTCACTATCCATGTTACAGTATTAAAATAAAACTACTGGAACAATTACTATCCACCAACCTGGGCAATGAGAATGCCGACGACAATGCCCAGCTGGTGGAGGGTTCCCAGGGCTCCTCGTAGGGATGTTGGGGAAACCTCACCCACATACATGGGCACGAAGCCTGTGGAGAGGCCGGAGTAGAGGCCCACCACAAAACGGCCAGCGATCAGCATTTCCCAGGAGCTCGCCATCTTCGAAAAGCCCATCAGAATGGCTGAGATGAAGGACAGGACGTTGACCATGAGCATAGAGTTCCTCCTGTAGGGAGAACAAGATTAATTTAACACACTTAATTCAGACATGTCATGCTACCTAAAAATTACATTTACAGATTTGCACGCTAACGTGTTTTTTTGATCACGTGAAGCTCAGATAGTGATTGTTAAAATTGTTCATTTAACCATAATGTGTCCGTTATTTTTGCCGTGTTTTGTGTTATTTCTGTGCTGCTTTTTATGTTCTATGTGGACTCCAAGAAGAGTGCGGGTCCTGATCAATACCGTCACATTATTAAAGAGCAACTTCACACCAAATCCACTTTTTTTCATTTAGTGAATTGTGTGTGCAGTCCCTTTATTATCAGTTGATCCTGGTCCTAGTCAACAGCGTTGATTTTAGCATCTTTCCACTGAAAATTGCAATTCTTTCTTCTAGACCAAAAAGCAAATATGTGAAAAATCTATAATGTTGGTGTTCCACGCTCCACCCAAGAGAGTGAGTGTCTACATTTAAAAGCTTTTTTTGAATTTGTGAAGGGAGCGTATACAAGCTGAAATGGGTTGTTAAATTGCTCTTTAAGAAACATCAATGTGTATTCCAAGTAAAAAGTTTCAGTCTAACGATCACAGCTTTAATTTTTATTCCTTTTATGGAGAAAATGTATCCAGCTGTTTCTTTTAGAAAACCCCCAAAGGCTGTCATGCTATTGTAATACCAGCAATTGGTTTTGTTTTTTCTTTTTACCTTCCAAAGCGGTTGACAAAGAGTCCGACGGAGAAGGAGCCAAAGATGCCACCGACAGAGAAGATGGCGACAGCGATGGACCAGATGGCCGTGAGGGAGTTCTTGGTGATGGGCTCCTGGTAGCGCTCAAACCACGTCTCATTGATGAACTTCTCAATGATCTGCCACGGGGGGGGGGGGGGGGGAACCAAATGTTAAATGTTTTTCTATACAAATAAACAAGATATATATTCTGAGCTGATCATATGTGACAGTGCAATACATACATACATATATACATACATATACATTGTTATTGTATATATTTTTTACTTCTATTTTTCACTTAAATATTGTAAATGTGAATATTTTTTATTCTTCATGATATTTTATCATGATGATATTCATGAATCTAGAAACATATAATCATCATTATAAAAGTGGTATGACATCATAGTGTTAAGGTCATTGTTATAGTTACATAAACTCTTGGGAATAAGATCATGTGCGTTCATGTGTTTTCCTCTTCCTTAGGCCAATACATAATGATGGTTGAGCTGTTGCTGTGCGACCAGCTGATGGCAGCACTGTATAGTCATTACCACTTCCTGACAACCAGGAAGTTCCGGCAGGCAGTCCAGGCGAGTTTCAAGTTTCAGTTCCCCTCCCCCCACCCCCTCCATCCTCATCACAGACGACTATGTTGACAAACACGCCCAGGCCAGCGAGTGACATAAGTTAAGCAGCAGCAGAGCCTGTGTCACAGTGACACATCTCATATCATGTATGCAACCTCTCGTAACTCTGTGACTCCACCAGTATGTCTCCCCCCCACCCCCACTCCCTCCCATCACCACCACCGTCACTTCCATATTTTAACTCCAGCTCTGTCGTCTGCGATAGTGTAACATCCCCCATACTTGTTTTGAAACACTCGGCAGATGACCTAGCACCAGAGCTCTACGTGTACTAGAGCTCAATGATGGCATGTGGAATAAATACTCAGCAATGTCCTTATCAGAGAGTTATGAAAAGCGAGGCTATCACTTGTTTTCTATGGTGGAGGGATACATATAGAGTGACACTCTTAACACAAGGCTTGGGTCATATCCAAGTCACATCACAAGTGTGTCATCATATCCTGCACTGTACCCCTGACCTTCATCCCATCACATCTACCCTTTCAAAAACTGCTTTATTTAGAAGAACTCGTACTGATCTCTGGGTTTATTCATTTGCAAGCAGCGGTGGAATGAACTAAGTACATTTACTCAAGTACTGCACTTAAATACAATTTGAAGGGTACTTGTACTCAACTTGAGTGCATCAATTTTCTGCAACTTAATACTTTTCAGATTAAGATTTCTTGAATGGCTGAGAAGTTACATAATTATTATGTGTTCTCTCCTTAAGTCTTACTCCAGGCTGCAGTCCAAACCTCCAGCTGGCTCTAACCACACAATGAAACAAGCTGTCTATTCATGGTGTCAGGCTGCCAGCGTATGTTGTTGGAGCTGGCTTGTAGCCGTAGTAGTCGTCAAGGTGAGCAGTGTATTCGGCACACACAGGGTGAAATAATCTTTCTTCAACACTTAGTTGTCTTTGAACAAAAATAAGTAAGTAAAGAACAATCCAGCACACAAGACGCGATATGCAGTTCTTAGATATGTATTGCTCCAGGAGGAGCAACCTTGTCATTGGCATGAACAGCAATAAACTCAAGGAAAGAAAACATTTAGAAACAAACTTCATCAAGGAAAGATTGATCTCTCCCCCTAACCTTTAGCACCAAAGATTCTCTAATACAAACAAAACACAGATGACCCCCTCGATTAAATTTCCAAATAAGGATATTATTTGCTTTGTGGAACAGGCAGACATGCAGCAGGAGGAGGAGGACAGGACGGCGAGCTGCAGCTAGGCTGCTGAAAGAGCGTATCTAATCGGAGACGCTCTAACACAGCGCGGTACCTACGTCACTGGCAGCAGCAGCATCACTGCAGCCTTTATCGCACACTGGAGAACAGTGCTGGTGATAATCTCAAGTGCTGTTGCTATATAAAAGTTGCACGTGTAAAATTATAGCCTCTAAAGTGGTCATTAACTTATCGAGGATTAAGAGCCTGTGTTGAGTAACTGTTTTTTCTGCACGCTCGTTCTTAAACTGTTTGCACGTGACGTTGCTGAGACCTCTGTGTGTTTGTGTGTGTGTGTGTGTGTGTGTGTGAGACCTAGGCAGCACATTGGGAAGGGGATAAAGAGCCGAGAGGGCAGGTTCACACTGGCCCAGTGTGTAACAGACCACATATTCACCGCCTCCCTGTCAATCTGCAGCCCCTCACTCAGCCACACTGAGCTGAGCCCCATGAAGCCGAACACGTGCTGTTTTCGTGGTGGAGGCAAATCTGTGCTGCTCTAACAGCTGTGGTGTTGTAGAGGCAAAATACTGGATTCAATATTATGGAATCTTATCAAATATCCTGATTACTTTTCAGCAAGCAAGGACAGACTAAGAGCTGCAACAATTAGTCGATCAACAGCAACTATTCTGATAATCGATTCATTATTGAAGCATTCTTTTTAAGCAATCCCAGTTTCTCAAATGTGAGGATTTGCTGCTTTTCTCTGCTTTACATCATTACAAACTGGATATCTTAAGAATATCTTTTGGACTGTTGGTCGGACAAAACGAGACATTTGAAGACATCACCTTGCACTCTAGAAACTGCGACAGACCTTACCCCATTATCTTTCATTGATAGTTTATAGACCACGTGATTAATTGATTAGTGTAGTAAATAATGAGCAGATGAATCCATAGCTAAAATAATTTTTCTCTTGTCACTCTTTATCCACAACCAGTTTACAAAACAACACAAAGGCTTCCTAATATTGAGTTTCATTACTGCTGTTTGCACAATCCATGACGATTGCACAACTTATGCACAAATGTCTCAAGGCCTAAAATCCCCTCTTTTACATGTGCTGCCCACTTCGCCTTCTTTATGACTCAAGACGAAATTAACAAGAGATCACATCTTTACCCAGACTCTCTTTACTGTCTATTTCCTGTATATTTCAAATGGTTTGCTCAAACCAAATACAATAAGGAAATGTACTTTCGTTCCCCACTTTTCAGAGACAGCTGATGAAAGAATTCACATTTTCAAAGCGTCCTTCTCATCAAAGTCCAGGTTAGCTCTGATAGTGTGATGACAGTGGACGAGCAAATGAAAATCAGGATGCCCACACCAAGAGAGAGCACCACAAACAGCTGTGACTGTAGATCACTGTGACAGTCGGTCTCCAGCACACCGAGGACTCTGCACACATGTCAAAGGTAAATAAAAGGAGCAGGCAGAGCTTTGGCCTGTCTGGCGACACACCTGTGACCTGTGGACAGACAGCTGTGTCGTCACAGGGTGTGTTCAGACAAACGCAAACTGGGCAGACAGAAGTTATTATATAGAGATTGCCCAGGAAATGAGTTTCTTAGGTGTACCTGTCTGTTAATAAACCTACTGTAGATTTAGTCCAGAGGGGGGCATGAAAACATCTTTTCAATTACTTTGCATTGTTAAGGGGATAAATGACTGTCTACGTCCTTCATTTAATTTCCTCTGAATTTCCTTGTCTGGCTTTTCCCAGCCTGCTGCTGGTCAGCAGAGGTCCATTTTTGGGCATTGGACACACTCTTTTACACAGGAATCAGTCAGAGTCTGTTAATACAGATGTCCTTGGACCTGATAGGCCTGAATGCAGCTATTATTATCTCAACCCTCAACCCACCCCCCCCACACTTTCTGTCCTGTTCTCCAATCCAACAAGTGAGTACTGGGGCTAGGCTGGCCACTGTATTCATATACTGCAGACCCAGTAATACTGCATCTTGGTGGGCTAAAACAAGCTGTAAAAACCCTCTTGGAGATACTGTTTGAATGACATGTTTGCAAACACATAACTCACCTTTTGAGGGGCATTGATGACACCGGTGTTGTAGCCGAACTGGAGGGAGCCGATCACAGCTGCTCCAACACTCATCATCAACGGAAACGTTATTTTCTGCAAGATACCACAAAGAATAAGAAGTCTTGTTATTCGAAGTTATTCACCATCATCATTTTATCAGCTGGACAATCCATTTGAATCCATTTGCATGAGCTGGAATGAGTACAAATAGTAGTTGTCTCATCTTTCCAGTTGGACACGTTTTACTGACTCCAACACGCATCACCTTATATAATGAAAATGTTAAAAGTTAATGCTAATTTTTGGGACAAAGCATTCACTATGCTGTAACACTGACTGACCTTTTTTTACTTGCAGTTGTAACAAAATGTTCAGCGTGTCCAACCTAATTTTATCCCTCACTGTGTATTCATATCAATATCAATGAGTTCACTGTTAAAAATAAACTAAAATAACTTGGATGTTGGGTATCAGGCCAGATTATGCAATACGGTGAAATTGGGATGCCCATAAAAGATGTCTTATGACATAAGTTCAAGAAGAACAGGGAAGAGACTGAGAAATGTATCTTCAAACTCTTACTGGACACAGCCAACAGCCAACAGACAGACACCTGGTCACAGAAGCATGTTTACCGAGTTATGTGGACAACCTTTGCTGAGTAAAACTTGGGGTCACGTCTAAGGAGGCTCCAGGTTTTACTCAGCAGAGTTATCCTGACTGAATAATCATGCTTCTTGGAACTTCTTGTCAGTGAGGAGACCAGTTTGACCAGTTATTCACCATCATCATTTTATCAGCTGGACAATCAATTTGAATCCATTTGCATGAGATGGAATGACAACAAATAGTAGTTGTCTCATCTTTCCAGTTGGAGTTTTACTAACTCCCACACATATCACCTGACATAATGAAAATGAAGTTAATGCTAGTTTTTGGGACAAAGCATTCACTATGCTGTAACACTGACACCTGGTCACAGAAGCATGTTTACCAAGTTATGTGGACAACTTTTGCTGAGTAAAACTTGGGGTCAGGTCTAAGGAGGCTCCAGGTTTTACTCAGCAGAGTTATCCTGACTGAATAATCGTGCTTCTTGGAACTGGTCCAGGTTAGACCCAAGTCTACATGTCATTGTCTGCGTTCCACTTCCTGTTATTACAGAGTTCACTTGTTGCTTGATCTCAGCAGAGCCCAGTAGATCAGTGGAGATTTTCCTCATACCAAAAAGTTAATAAACCAGACAGGAGTATGTCGCTGTCTATTTCCTCCCCTCAGACAGGCAAAAAACAGCCTCTAGCTACAATTTACCTTTTTGTTGTTCACTCAAATCGGCTATCATTTCTGCTTCTACTAACTGTAAGTTAGTGTTTCAGCATGTACATCTCGCTTACTATTTCCATCTGTCATATCTCACCATCAGTCATCATGTCTGGATGATTAATGTTTTGACTTTGAAGTCCTGTGATTCGCACCAATCCTTTGCCACAGTGATTCACACCAGATAGGTTCGTTATGTTATGGCAACAAAAGGCATGACCTTAACAAGGGTAGATGTCACCTCACAATCTCTTTCCTTTATCATATGCAGACAAAACAAGCAGAAATTATTTATCATTTTGTTGCAAGGATCACACCTGTATGCTGTATGCCTTGTGATGTGTCTTTGAGCACTAAGACCCTTTAGAGTTGTGTTTCTGGCCTTCTTGGAAATGTAAGTCCAATATTTATTCTCTTTCTAACTTTGTTTTATCAACAGCTGAGGGACATATCTGATTCTTTAGCAACTAAATGCTCCACTATGTCCATTAACTTCATCTTTCTGCTGTTTGGTGTTGAGTAGGTAGGTGTACAGTGGGTTTTTAAAGCTTTTTCCACTTAAAAAAAACGTGAGCCGAGGGGAGCTGCAGAGTTGTGTGATTACTTTCTGTTGGTTCATCACGACGAAGCAACCCCTTTCACATGCAAGTTGTCATGTGATCCATTGTTAATGTAAAAAAACATTCATTATAGAAGTATCTATTCATTCAATCATTCAAGTGCCTCATGTCATTGTGTCTCCACAAACCTTCTGAAGAGCACACCTCTGATTCAAAGCTTGAGGGTGAATCTCTGGAATTTTCATTAAAGCTTCCAGAGAGGAAGATAAACACGAGAGCCGACCCCACAAGGCTTTAATAAAAAGGACAGTTCCTTTAAAGTATTTGAAAGGATTGTGCGTGGTCCTCTGTAATATCACCATAGTGCTGCAGGCTGCTTTTAAATGGCAGTATAGCTGGTGACAGAAGTAGCCAGTCAACAACTTTTCTGTGTGGGCCTGAATTCTTCCCCTGCATGATGAAGAGGGAGGAGAGCTGGAAGAAAAAAAATGTTTCTGGAGGCATTCACTCCAGCGTGTTCAGCGTGGCTAAAAACACTTAAAGACCCACCTACACTTCTGCGCCAATAGGGACTCTTGTTATGAGGGTCATCAAGTCCACGGCAGCACTGCTTAGGCACAGAATATAAACACACTCACTTTTCAGCATTGTGGGCCGGACTCTTAAAGGAGCCACTTCCCCAGTGAGGAGACCAACCAGAAGTGATGTTGTTCTGCCAAAGCCACCGCTTTGAAGAAACGGCACAAACTTTCAGTCAACTACCAGCTGCTTTTTGTCTGTCCCCTCTGGGAAAAGTCATCACGGGATACTGTTTAAATCTCGCTCCCTCTTGGGAATAGCTGGAATTATTTGCAAAAACTCCCTTAAATGTGGATGTTTGAATCCAGCTGCAAGCGGCTATCAAAGGTGTGTGTTCAGGAGGAATCAAACACTCTTCTGTGACATCTTTACCTTTAACCTATATACAAAAAGACCTCCCTCAGCCTGGCCTCAGTGCACACATACTGTTTGAATAGGCCAACGAGTTTTAGTCGAACATATAGCAATCACTAAGTTTTGGGACTTTCTTCAATACAGTGTTTTTCATTTTAAATGTGACAAAGATGTAAAGCATCATCTCAGCGTTCATATAAAACTGGAGGAAATCCACTGTTAATAAATTTGTATTGTTTGTTTATTATTTTGATTGTTATTGGTTACATTTAAAATGAATAAGTTTAACCTGAAATGGCTCCAACACACATCAGCCAAACCTCCCCCGCTCCTCGCTCACCCGTCAAGTGAGTCAGGTGAGTTTGATATTGTTCCTCGTACACAGACACCAGAGGCAGCAGTACACTATATGATTTCCTCAATGTGGAAACAATGAAGTCACACCCAGAAAAACTATTTTATGAAGCCACCACTGGTAACCAGTCCTCTTCTGGTGCCTTCAGGTGTCTCCCAGGCATGTTTCACTCAGCTGCAGCTTTCAGTTTTGTTTACATATCTAAATGGAGCTTTTGTGTTTGTTTACTTACACAGGATGGCTAAGCTAACTACTCTCGAGGGCCTGGCATCACACTGCCTACCACACTAATCTACATGTAGCCTTAGTGTAAATCTGAGGAGGAATCCACTCTGTTAGAGAGATAGTATTTTTGAAGCTGATAATGACATGAATAACGTAGTGTACAAAAGAAAAAAAATCTAATATGAACAATGTCGATAGTATAAATGACATAGCTTTTAATATCAGTACAAGCCAGAATAGAAGAATTAGCAGGTAATGCCTTGTCGTTAAGGGTCGAGAGAACTCTATGAACATTTTCAGTCATGATTCAGAAAGTTTTGGGTTTATAATACTGTCAAACTGAGGAAAAGTCAAGAACCGCTTATGGAATTCAGCCTGTACAGGTCTCAGTGACTTTTGTTCACATTTGGCCATGTAAAAGAAAAAGCAGAAGAAAACCTCTGACTGGAACTGACAAATACAGACAAACTCAGCCACCAAATCCCACCGGCATTTAGTTGGTGGCTGGTGTTCATTTCACACCCGTCCCCTGAAAACCAACCTTTCTTCTCCTTCCAAGATTGAATCAATGCACAGTGGTGATGCTGCTGGTACATTTTCCCAACTAAATACATCTGGAACATTGTATAGGAGTCATGTTTTTTAAAAAATTGTCTTTTCATTAAAGTGTCAGACTTGAATCAGCACCTGGTATGATGAGATCAAGGTATGGTAATAACTCCCTCCTTCCATGCCTTTGCTTTATTTACATGATCCGAAGAGCTGATAGACATCCATGCAAATGTGTCCTCTTTGCATGTGAAAAGTAAAACATGATGTGGGTAGGCAGAAAGGACATTTCTGTCAAGTCATTGCTGCAGTATACAATTAACACTGTTGATAGTAGCTTTGGTTGCTTGGCACCACAGACTCTCTCTTATTGGGTAAACAGTAAGAGCAGCCAACGGGACTGATACAGAGCACATTAATAAAGCACATTAAAATCTGGAGAAGGAAAATGGAGATCTGTGCAAACATTTACTGTACACACCAGCTCACACCATGCTATTCCAGTTTTCTCCAAATAAGGATATGTGCAAGTATAACTGCTAATATATACCATTGCTTCACTTTTTATGCTTTTGAGCCAAGATGCAAAACCTCTTTAAACATAAAGTTGATCTACGAGATTCAACAAACATAGAAGATGATCCTGTATACTCTATCGCTAACCCTAAAAGTACACAGTTATTTAATGTGACCCCCCTTTTTTTTTTGGTAAAATACATCTACTAATACTTAAACACACAGAGAGCCAAACCAGGAAACAGTAACTTAAGCTCTGACAAGCAAAGTCAGCTGACCTAAAAAGTTCTTGAAAACATGACAGTGTTGCGGTAAACTTTAATTAGATGGTTTGACCACAACAGGGAACATTCAAACTGCTGCCAACAACACTTTGAAGTAAAAGTGAAGCCAATAACCCACATATAAATGTCAACTAGTCATTAGATATGAATACTGTGCTGGAGTTGTCTATCTTATCTAAGGGGTTGTGAGGTGATCAGTGGGAGAGGAAAGGAGAAAAAGCAAAGCTCTGTTACACACATTTGTAATTTTTTGTCTTCTCTTATCGTTGCTTTTTTGTGAAATGTTTGCTAATTTGACTTGTTTGGCCCTCAAACTGTTATTTAACCTGGTTTAATCCATCATGAAAACTGAAAAGTAACTAGTGACTATGGCTGCAAATAAATGTGTTGGAGTAAACAGTTCAATATTTTCCTCTGAAACGTGGTGGAGTAGAAGAATAAAGTTGCAAAAAATAGAAATAGTACTTCAAAATTGTACTTAAGTACAGTACTTGAGTAATTGTAATCAGTCACTTCCCATCCCTGATATCAGACCACTGTTTTGCCACAGGTTTGGTACAAAATGTTTTTGTATAGCCGAATTTCTCTTGCAGTATGCTTAAACACCCCTGTTGTGTCTCTTAATACTCAAATGAAATGACATTTTGTTCAAGTAGTAAAGTCAATATAACAGCTGACAGAGGGAAATATTTAGGCAAACATCCTAAAGGCAACTCACAAGACAACTAACTTCAACACTAAACCATAAGCAGGAGACTGCGATGGCTGTATTACTTCAACTGATATATCATCAGTAATTTCTCCTCTTGATAATCATTAACGGCCTGTTTTAGTTTAACAAATGCTGCTTAATTGTACATCTGTTCATAACCCTCACCCTATGAACAGAGGCTTATGATCTGCTTGTGGTATTTTTTACGGCAACCTACTTAGTTTCTGAGTCATCGCAGCCAGAGAGTTTCCTCTGAATCAGGTCACTCTGTGTTTAATCGTAAGCAGGCTGTAATTCAATGCAGTTTAGTTCCTCCTGCAGTCAGACTCTCGTGATGGCCTACGCTGCTACCATCACGTCCATCCGCACGTCACCTCGACGGTCTCAGTTTACACAGCTGTGGGGAATCCAATATGTGCCCCGTTCTCACCTCAACTCCTCTCAGCTCTGTTCAGTTTTAATGCCTCCTCATTGTGACCGGTGCTGTTTTTAGTGTTTGTTTTAATGTTTATGCTGCACCAGAGATGGATGTCATTCTCTGCATTAGCACAGTTCAGACTGTAGGACGCTGTAAACATTAAAGTTAAAGCCCAGATGAATGCTATATGAGTATATTTTTTTAACACTATTTTACTTTACATTCTTTATATTTTACCAGTGGCTATTTTTTTTTCACTGTGGCTGATATGTGATTGATAGTAAGTTCTCTTCTTTCATAACCATAAGCAGTTGGTTCAGTTATTGTTGTTGCTCTCGTGTGTGTGTTTGTTACATGTGAGGTCTGTAAAGTGCAAAGAGTACACAAGTTGAAGTTGTACCGCGAAGCAGAACAAAGGCATTGTGTTTGTCTGATTAAATTATCTGCCTCCGGTTTACACTTCATTCAGGTGCAGCTTAACCCTTCAGGAGAAGTAAGCCTGATCTTTACAGGAACTGTGGGCAGAAACCCAGATGAATAATGTAAAAGGGATGGGCATACTAACTCTCTGAGTTTCCTGGTAGTTCTGGTTATTATCAACCTTTATTTAAAAATAGAGAACCATGACAAACTAAAATTGTTTACAGTTAGGCCCTGTGTTTGGGAACGTTTGTGTGGTGAATACAAACAATATGCCTGTGTGAACGCAAAGATTGGACTGACGAACAGTTATGAGGAAGCATAAGAGGACGAGATCATCAAATAAAACACAGAGGAAAGGTGTGTAATCATGTCACAATTACTAGATTAAGAAGTAAAAATGCTTAAAATGTGAATATTTAAAAAAGTAGATGACAGATCAACAATGTCCCACAAATGTTGCATCCAAGCAGCCTAAATAATCGATCATTACTATTTTCAGATACAGTAGCTATTTAGCTCAGTTCACATTATGTAACAACAGCCTAAGAGTGCTTCAGGCAGTTCAAAATGATTCTGCAGCGCAGTCAATGAGAGGAAATTGATATTTGTTAGTCGGAGGTGAGACCAAAGGTGTAGAGGTCGAACACATAAATTCAAATCTGATTTACTTAACCAAGCTAATTTTAGTCGAATCGTTAGGTCAAAAGACGCCCAGAGACGAACAGCTCGCCTCTGCATTTCAACCCCTCCATGTGAACAGTGATCAGTACAGTGTGCACAAAGCCGCCCAGTTTCTCAACAAAGTGAATTAAACATGCACTCTTGCTTGCTTGGTCATCTCAATTCAAACCCTCCAAGATCTCTTAATCCCAATTTTTGCAGCAAGGCCTCATTAAGCCTCATTAGGACATGGCTGACAGTTAGACTATAAGACATACTGAAGGGAGCTAGTCATGCACATGAAAGTAAATCTACTGGACAGTCATAAGGAAGGCAGGAGTTGGCAGGTGACTGAAAGGAAGTGGATGGAGAGGAATTAAGCCTGAGCAATTAAGTCTGTACAATGTGAGGCTGGTTGCTGGCTCTGGACTCCCAATCAAAATACCTGTGCTCTCAAGTCTGTAGGAGTAAAATGTTTAGGGGCTGTTTTGTTCAAAACAGAGCAGGTCAACTGTATGCTTGACCCCAATTACCATTTTTATTCTTTGTAGAGAAAAATGAGGTGACAAAGCTTACTGTTGTTGAGAAAGAAACTCTTAGATGGACAACAATGTGAAGTTAGACATCATTAATATGGCATGATTTAAAGGATGAGCTTTAGGGTGAATTAGGGTGAATAACTGCATAATAATTAGAATGCAGCTGCACTGAAACAATGAGATTTAAAAGGTGAGTGAAAATTACTGAAAATGAAGCGGAAAAAATGAAATTAAGTTGTGCTCATTTGTGCAACTACCTGAAACTGATGCACAGTCCATAAACCTGGACCAAGTCTACTGCGTGAGATCAACAGGACCTTAAACAAAAGTTGCCCGAGCAGGTTTTAACAACAGCATTAATACCTCTCTGAATCCGTGTTACTTCCCTGGAAACGAAACTGTAGTCCTACCACTTCCTAAAGCCTTTTCTGTGAACTTGAGTCACTCGCTGCATTTTCCACGTACTTGATTTCATCTGTAAATAACTTGGAATAACACTAAGTACAAGACAGGTATGAAAATCCGGACCACGAGATGTTAATGGGCCCACGCTAAACTACACGCAAAAAAACGGCTCAACACTCCCAGAAGCAACAAAACACGAGAGAGGGAGCGAAGCAAACAGCCTGGGAAGGAAAGGGTCAAGGCTTTAGCACCCCGGGGTTGGCAACTGCGTATTCCCTCGGTAGGCTCTCACTCTCTATGGAAATCTGCTGTGTCTGTGTCACAGTGGAAACTGGGAACAGAGAGAACCATTCCCATCACGTCCACAACAAACCCGTGCAGCTTAAGGTCCACAATAGCACAGTGTGCATGGATGAAAAACAGTGTGGAGAGAGAAAACAACAGCTAGGGAAACATTTTCTGACCACCATGTCAGACTGCGGCTCCACTGGGTTTAACTGGTCTTACATCAATGAGAAAATAGGAGGAAGAAGAAGAGGGACATTTTAGGCGTACGTGCTTCACTGTGCTGCATATTTGTATATGTAACAGTGACCACAAGCCGCACCAGGACGGAGACAGCATTATCAGATACCATATAAGTCATGTTTACTTTCTGAACAGGGAGCATCACAGTCTATTTATGAAGACACAATGTAAAGAAAGAAAAGTTACAAATGTTCCTACAGCCTCCTCGGAGGAGTCTTTGGGACGAAACTAACATTTGTTGTCAGTATCGATTATCGATCATTTCTCTGATGAAACCCCGAAAGTAGTGAAAAATTGCCCGGCACAAGTTCTCAGCGGCTAAGATGATGTAAGTCTTGTTTTGTCCAACAAACTGTCCAAAACCAAAAGCACAGGCTGAAAAAATTATTGATGACAGAAAATCGACAACAACTTTGATAAGTAAAATAATTATTCAAGTAATTTATCTGTGTCTTAAACCAGTGGTGGAATGTTATTAAGTGCACCTAATCAAGTACAGTTTAGCGGCACTTGTACATTACATGAATATTTTCTTTTTCTGCTACTTTACACTAATTCCATTAAATTCAGAGGGTAATATTTTATTTTATTCTACACTATATATACCTGACAGCTATAGTTACTGTGTAGATTAAGATTTTACAGCTCCACCAGCTGCAACTTAAAAAATGCTTCTTTAATGCATACGTAATGCTAATACATTAGAGCTGAAACACTTAGTAAATTAATGTATTAGTCAAGAGTGAGAAAAGTAATTTTTCAAGCAAAAATGCAAACAGTAGCTGATTCCAGCTTCTCAAATGTGACGATTTGCAGCTTTAAATAATAATAAACAGTATAACTTTGGGTTTTGCTCCGCCGGTCAGACTGTCACTTTAGGCTCTGAGAAACTGGGATAGGCATTTTTCAGTGTTGACGTTTTACAGACCAAGTGAGTACCTGTACGTCATATTCGTATCACTACTTTTACGCCAGGGAAGGATCTGGACACTTCGTCGACCACTCGTCTTACCAGGACGCTGTTATAAAAAACACTTTGGTATAAATAGCCCCTGTCAAACTTTTAGTCACGTAGCGATGTTTGCAGCACCAGACCGCCTCAACTACAGTCTACTGTGACAAAACACTGCGTCATACTATAAAACACACATACGTAACACGCAAACAAGGCGCGAGACACGACTAAGCCTTCCAAACACCCCACTCACTATGACGTAAAATTAAATACGGAAATAAACCACAAGAAAGCTCAATGTGAGCGGCAGTACTATTAAACTATATGTTTATATGGATATTACAGGAAAATAATATGCAATAAAGCGACTTAAGGTTACAATTGAGTGCAGACACGAACTGGACTGATACTATGTATTATAAAGGACATAAAAGCGCCCGAAAGTACTTTTAAGGGACTAGAAACACCGTTATTTGTTACATACGGGTAATAACGACGCAAAAATAACATAAATATTGTCTGCATCATCGCTGACGCCTCTTCGTCATGGCACACGTGGAAGTACTTCATGGGCAGAAATACTGTGAACTCATTGAACTCAGTCGGATGTTAGACTCACTGACAGCTTTAAAAAAAACCTCACTCACAGGCAACCCAACAGGTTTGACAGGATTTAAAAGCTTGTCGGAGTGAAACGAGATATAATCACCTTCCCCGAGTCCATGGCCGCGCTGTGAGGGAAATATTCTTATTCTTCTTTGTCTGCTTCTTTTGTGAAAGTTGACGGCGATGAAGAACTTCCTCGGGCTCTCCCGGTGGTTTCGCTCAGACGTCAGTCATCTTGAAGGTTTTTGCTCCGTTGAAATGACTTCAAAACCTCGGTCGAGTGTTTTTGAAGGGGAAGGTTCAGTGGGTTTTTGTTGTTGTTGTCTTTCTCTTTAAAAGCCCGGCAGCTTGAGTTGGAGGTCAGCTCTCTTCTCTTCTCTTGTGTTTGAAAGCTCCAGCAGCTTTAATTCACTTCATGGATGTGTAAAGTCTTCCAGGATGTTGGTGTTCAGCTGCAGCAGTGGCACAGCCTGTCCAGCTTTATGGAAACAGGTCCTTTAGGGGACATGAGCCCTTCATATGCTGACGCAATGTAGTGGGGTGTGTCGGCGCTGGAGGCCCATCCTCCTAAGTAGCCAATGACAGAGCACAAAGGGGGGGCAAGAAGAGGGGGGGCCAGAGCCTTTACTTAAGTAAAAGTAACTATACAACCTGCATTCAAGCCCTTATCTAAGTATAAGTACAGTATTATCAACTAAATGTAAAGTAGTGTCAGTGTCATATTATCATATAATTCTATTATTATTACTGCTGTGTTTACATGGGAGAAGCATTTTAATGCTGAAGCTTGTGGAAAGGGAGCTAATTTTAAGTTTGTGTGTAAATAGATACGTCTTTTTTTCCCCCCCTATTGATGAAATTATCTTTTAATGTTGTTTGTGCTACATCTTATGTCTCTATATTATTCAGTTTAACTTTGGACCCTAACTATACATTTGTTGTCATGCTAAATGACTGAAGGCCCATGTGTGACATCTAAACATTTTTGGGACGTACTCCAGGAGGTATAATCTATACACCACAGCACTAGAGTCATTGTATGACCACTGCAGGAAACCAGACTTAAAAGTCCTACAATCTGATGTTTGTATTTAAATATCAAATTCTTGTCTTCATTAAAAGTTAAATTGTTCAGGGATTTTCTTCAATCAACCATCATTTTTTCTCAGGATACTGCTCTCCAGTTGGTTTTGAGTGCACCACCTGTGTGGTTGCCTTCAGTCCTCAGCCTTCTAACAATGAGTAATTGAATCCATCCACATGTGTGATCTAATGATCTTTCACCATGTTGCTGATATGTCATGTCTGCCCTCAATTCAACCCCGTCGCTGTGATCTGGGATGTTTGTTACCAAAGGCTTGAAAAAACAAATTTTACAAATGAAAACTGCGCACTACCTTTTGTTTGGGATTGAGGGGAGGTGTCCGGTCTGAGTGTATATAAAAAAATTAAGAAAATAATTATGAGCACTCAAAGGGAAATGCATGTGTTTGCACAGTGAATGAAAGCTCAGAGAAGAGGGAGGGTAATGGGTAGAATTAGTTGAAATTTGTTCCCGTCGTATTTTATCTTCTGCCTTTGAAACCTTGGGAAAACAATAACCGGGAAACACTGAGGAAAAGGTCGAGCGTGAGCCACAAATGGACTGAACTGGTTTTTCAACAAAATGCCTTAAATGAAGAATGAGAAACACGGCAACAAGTTTCAGATTGTTCTTAAACAGTGTCACTTTGTCACAACCATGTTTCCAGGAATCGCTGTCATCATTCTCACTTAAACTATTTCCTCGAAACCAGTCATACATTTGCAGTAAAGGTAAATTGCCTCTAAAATGCAAGTACGTGGATTTTGCAGATCAAATTCAAAGCTAAAATGGTGGAGTGTAAAACTAAAAGATACCCTTCTCTCCTTATCCTCTTCCTGTCCAGGACTGCTACATCCAATACACAAGCAGAGAGGAGGTGACATCATCACTTTACAGATGATGCACAAGCCTTTTGTTACAGGTGGTGTCCGGTTGAAGCATTTTGAAATGGAAAGAAAATAATCATAATGGTAGAGAAGGAAGAACACCTGCATTCATACGGCAGCAGCAGCGAGGGGACATCGGGGGTAAAAAATGACACATTATGGAACAGTTTGTTTATGTTTGGTTTTAACATGCAAATCCTTTGAAAGCCCAACGAAAACAATAACAGACATTTTTGTGGAACAAAGACTCGGGCGAATGTTCTGAAGGATGGTATTGTACACTAAATCAAACGCTCAGGATGCCAGTCACAAGGAGTCCAGGTTTTGTTCTGTTTGGACAAAGCCTTTGCTTAAAAATCAGCAGAAATTATTAACTGGAAACATTTCTACACTTTGCAAGACATAATAGTCCTGAGTTCTTGCTTGGAAAGTTGCTTTCCTTGTTCCAGAGGAATCCTCTTTGATTCAAGCGCTTCTAGGCCTGCAGCCAAAACTAATCTTGAAGGAACAATTAGTGGATGGTTCAAATAGGTTGACATTTTGGGAAATATTCTTGATACCACTCTCATGTCTGTATGGTAAATATGAAGTTACAGCCAGCAGGCGATTAGGTTAGCTTAGCATAAAGACTGTACACAGGGGGAAACATCTTGCCAGTAAAAAGAAAACAACGCACCTACCAGAACCTGTAAAGTTCACTTATTAAAGGTATAGTTTGGCATTTTTGAAATACTTATTCACTTTCTTGCCAAGAGTTAGATAAAAAGATATAAACCACTTCTGTTGTCTGTTTGGTAAATATGAAGTTACAGCCGGCCGCTAGTTTAGCTTAGCATAGATAATGGAAACAATGGGAAACAGCTAGCCTGGCTCTGTCCAAGCGTAACAAAATCTGCTACCAGTAGCCTCTGAAGCTCACTAATTAATAATGTATATCTCATTGTTGGGGGGAGGTTTTTGTTTTGTTTTTTACTTTTGGACAGAGCCAGGCTAGCTGTTTCCCCCTGCTTCAAGTCTTTATGCTAAGCTAAGCTAACCACCTGCTGATTCGAGCTTTACATTTAGTGTACAGACAATAAAGTTCTATCTTTTCATCAGCAGGAAAGCGAATGAGGGTATTTACACTCATCTCATCTCACTCGTGTCTTTAGCTATCCTACTAAATGTTGTTGCTAACATTGTCTGCCATTTGGTGGTGGGCAGGTGCCGTACAGGGGGTTTTCAGTGCAGTGGGTTTTTGCTGAAAACGACACTATGGGAGCAGTGAGACTAAATCCAAACCGTTTTGTCGGCTATAAAACCAAACAATAAGCTGCAACTTAGCCTACTTAAATGTTGGGTTATAATCATCTGAGAGTTCGTCACTACATTTTGTTGATACGCTTTCACATTGCACAAAGTCATGTTTGTTATGTTTTTGATTTCATGTCGGAAGCTCTCCTCACTGCAGGCTGGTATACGTGTTGACCTCGCATGCACCTGACAGCACCTCTACTGAAACCTGGGCTAATTTTCACCTGAGTCAACCAGGAGCTCAAATTCTCCTGTCCACAATGGGTGTGTTCCTTCGTGCACGTAGGCTCCCCTTCTATGTTATTCCCACCAGTCAGTGTCCATCACCAGCCTTTGTTTGTGTAGCTAATGCTCTTCTCAGAACACGTTTGTAGTGCTGTGGGAGCTCAAAGTTTTCTCTCCATCACTTTTCAATGAATCCTCTGTATGTAAAAAACTGTGTGGCTAGACCCACCCATTACCTTGTAAAACTGATCAGCAGTGAGCATCTTCCTCACATCTTTAAAGTCTGAGTCATTATATTATTATTATTATTATTATTATATTATATTATAGGACTACGGATTATTTTGGGCGTATGCTTTAATGGGTGTTTTTGAGCCTTAACATCATGTGACTCTCCCATAAAGCAAACTGATGACACATCAGCTAACTAAATTAATTGCACTTGCTTGTGCTTGATGGGTATATTTTGAATGATTAAAAATACAGTCTTCGATGTATAAAATAAGAGAAAGATCCAATTTACATTTTTACCTGACTTGCGTTCACACACCTTAAAGTGTCTAACCAAATAATCATGTAGAGATCCACAGAGAACATGCGCTGTCTTTTCATCCTCTGTTGTTCTATGTCAGTAGGTAGGGCACTGATGTGGGTGGTGGAGGTATTCAAACCACGCTTGGATGATTTATGAAATATAAACTACTAATGGAATAATGCAGGAATGCAGGTCTATGAATCTAAAATCACCACACTGTGCTAAGTATAGAACATTAATTTTAAAGAAATAGTTTGACATTCTGGGAAATGTGCTTATTCCCTTTCTTGCAGAGAGTTATATCTGTACGGTTAATACGAAGCTACAGGCAGGTAGCCAGCTAGTTTAGCTTAGCATAAAGACTGGAAAGAGGGGGAAAATGCACCTGCCTGCACCTCTAAAGCTCACAAATTATCATATTGTATCTTGTTTTTTGGGGGTGATATGTGTCAGACTATTTCTATACAATTTGTCATTTTTATACTTAGCTTTTTCTACAGATTAAACAAACAAGATATAATGGGTTAATTTGTGAACTTTATTCGTGCTGGTAGGTGGATTTTCTTACCTTTGGACAGAGCCAGGCTAGCTGTTTCCAGTTTGTGATGAGCTAAGCTAACCAGCGACTGGCTGAATCTTCATATATACCGTACAGACATGAGAGTGGTATCAATCATCTCATCCAACTCTTAGCAAGAAAGCGAATAAGCGTATTTCCCAAAATGTCAAGCTATTCATTTCAAAGTTTCAATGACTAATGCAACTTTATAATAGGTCTGCAGCCTAATTAACAGATTATCAGCTCCAAATGGACAGATCATGCTGTTCACTGCTGCTGCTGTTGTTTTTGGCCCCTATGTCAAAAAAGAAGATTCCTGACTCTCGTGATTTTGTACTTTTATCTTTGCATAATAATGGACCTTAATTCTGAAACTGACCTTATTTGATCACACAATTAAAACCTGGTATTAATAATGTACAAAGATAAGGAATTCAGTCTATCAGCGGAAATGCGACAGCAGGATGCGCATTACGGCATCCACCTGTTTGGCACACTTTGCATCTTTGCTGGAGCTTTTCCGTAAACCAAACATGCATACGCAATGCGGACACTCCCAAGAGCCTGGGCTTGGGTCTATCAAAAAAACGGATTTGTTTCCTGTACTGCACAGCCTGGGTTGTGGTCCTGCAAAACACAAATGCATCAAAGGCCTTCTTTTATCGCGGGGACATAACAGCACATCACTGGTGCCTGTTGTTCCTGACGCTGTGAGATTAGAACCCAAGATGTCTGATTTGCCCTTAAGTGACCTGAGATACTTAAATCAGTGATAAAGGTACAGATTACAACATAGAATAGTTAATGTTGACGGGTCAAGAAATATCTTTAATAAAATCAAATATTTTGGGGGATTTCATTTCTTTTTTAATTTTATTTGTCATCATACAGCAAAGGATATGAGAAAAATGAAACTACCCATTTTAAAATATTCAAATAAGATAGTTATAATATATAATGATAATATATATATATATATATATATATATACACATTTTCCCAGACATAAATATTACTATTAATAAATTATCTTCTTTATTGACAGAAAAAGGATATGTATAATAGCCAAATATTTTGATAATTGGTGCAATAGAACAACAAGTTGCACATAACACTGATATAAGGTGATATAGCAAACATGTTAGAAAACAGTTGCCTATTCACATATTCAAATAATGCAACAACAAAATATCATCTAGGGATTTCTAGGATTCCATTGTAATGCTTTTGTCACCTATGTGGGGTTTCCAGTATTGAGTCTGTAGTTCACACAGAAGCCTTGTAACGGAGCAGTGACCTCCCTGTGGACCTTGTTTTCTGTCACTGGTGAAGAGTTATGGACTTGGCCTCTCGATTGAAAGTTTTCCCTTGGCTCCTCACTCACATGTCTGCTCGGCCAAGGCCATAGGCTGACCTGTCATTCATCTTTTTAGGCATTTGGAATGTAATTGGCTGACAGAATCTCATGCCAAGCCTACTACCGCTGGTTGTTAAAATAGTGAGAGATGTCCACGCTCTGAATGGGGTTGTACAGGGTAACCATTACTCCCCAGGGGCATTGCTTACAAAACCATGGATACAGCAAATCCAAAGAAATGTACTCTGGGACAAAGGGAATAAACCACAGAGGACCATTTTTTAGCCAGCCTAGGGACATGGCTCCGGGTACGGCAATGTCGGTCGGTTGGTCCAATGTGAAACCGGAGCTGCTGAAGGACAATGCTGACACGCCTAAAATTGGGACATCTGTCTGGTTAATCTTTGTCGTGCTGTGCCTATCAGCAGGGATCGATAACCGGGACTGTATTTGCACACACACTCACTCATTCCCATTGAAAGATCTGATATCTGGCACTGTTGAAAAGATAAACCTATCCACTGTGTTGTCACAGAACTCAGGCAACACAATCGGCTGTATCTACAGTCAACAGGAATATAAATTGGAGTTTTGGACTTGTCACCTGGATTCACCTTTACACAGTGCATTCCACTGCAGCCTCTGTTGCAGAACAATGTTTATACTGAAGTCTACAACCATGCTAGCAGATATGTGAGGCTGTACATTGGCACAGTGGTGCTTTGAGCTAAATATGCTAACATCAGCATGCTAACATGCTCACAGTGACAAGGCTAACGTGCTGAGATTTAGCAGGTAATGATTACTGTGTTCACGGTGGGGGGGGGGGGTTAAGGTACCGACCATGAACTGCAGCATCCCTGGTTCAACTCCAGGGACCTTATTTCCTGTAATCTTATTGCTAATAACAGCATAAAACACCTAAAAATGTATTTGAAAAAGGAAACCGCAGGTAAAGAGGGCAGAGAGAGAGATGGGGAATGACAAGGTCTCCGGAGAACTAGCGATGTTGTGGTCATGGTCATGGTCATTGTGGTGCTGGAGGAAAAGTCAGTGGATTACTAAAGTCAGTAGGCTTCATCCTTTTGGGACTGACACTTCTCTGAAAGGAATGTTTCACAGGTGTTTTAAAATCCAGATGGAGGCCGCCTCCTGTTTGAAGTGCTGCTATTTTTTTATTACAGCATGTTGGGATCAGCCAGGGTTTTTTTTTCACAAAGCTTTAGCTTTTATTGACACAATGACCAACCGATCAATATGCAGTGCCATTATGAACAAACACAAATGAAAATCCTCAGTACAGCTTAGTAACAATGGCCTCAGTAAAAAATTAACTCCAAGCATAAAAAAGACTGATAATCTGTGCTATTCATGTATTTCTGTTCTTTTTTTTTCTATCTATTTACACACCACATAACTTGTGTTGCAACATGCATTTAGCAACTGTGAGTTGTGTAAGTTGAAGTGTGTCTAATCACATTTGACAGCTTGCTGCGCCGATGATCACTGATAACCTTTTACCCACTGACCTCTGCCCCTGGCCTCAGCTGACAATGTTTATATGCTTTCACAGCGTTTACAATACAAATTATAAGAAAAGAATTCTCCAAAAAAGCTCTCTTTGATTTAATCCCCTACTCTTCTCAGAAGCGCCATACAATTGAACCTCTGTTGTGACCTTCTAAAGCTGCGGAGTGCAAATCTGAATCCCTCTCAACTGCTTATAACTGTGGCCCTCTTCCAAGAAGCCTTAACCAGCCACGTCGAAGGTAATGCACTTTAAAACAAATTTTACTTTCCCAAATTGAGAACGCTGTCAACACAGAGACAAAGTGCCAACGGGGTTATTCTGCTGGAGAGACGGAGGGAGAGTTGAAGGTTTTTGTTAAGTCTGCTTTGCTTATTTGTTTTCATGTTATTGGTTATTCAACTTGCAGGATTAACACTAAATATGTTACATAACTAAGGTGGAACTCAGAAAACAATCTAAACTCATGTTCACCCAACTTGTGTTAGCAGCCACAACATTCACATGCAGGTGCTTACATTTTCATTGTTGTTTGTTAGTTGATGTGAAGTTGCCGTTTGTTGTGACATTAATTCTTTGTGGCACACCAAGAGATCTGTTTAATACATAAAGAGCTGTTCTAGTTTTCGCTCCCCCGCTGTCTTCATTAACACATAAACACATCTGTAATTGAGATAATGGTCTCCCTCAGAAGTGACCAGTCAGAGCGCAAACATACACATCACCTACGAAGAAACAATTAGATTTTTATCACTTGTGCCAAAGCCACAGTTTATGACATAAGAGGGCTGAAGCTGTACTTGGCAGAGTTACTGCTCTCTCCTTTTGTTGAAGTCTTTGCTCTGTGGTCACTGCATCGTCAGGTGACTGCCTGGTGGTTTGAGCAGAACCATTTTTTACACAAATATCAATCAAATTCACATTAGAGTTCAATTTATTATTATATTTGATTATCCTTTAGAGGAAAGAGGTCAGTGTGGTTGTCAACTTGCTATGTCCAGTACAGATGACTCAAACTCAAGGCCCCTAAATGGCATACCAAAATGGAAGTTCCTCTTTTTGAGATCAATTTCGGAGGAAGCACTATCCTGGGGGGGTATCAATCTGAGTCTTACCATTTTTCTCCATTACTCCTCTCAGTTTTGATAAGTCCTGACTTCTTGGACAGAAACATTAACCTTCTGTCACAAATACTGGGATGGTTTTGGGAAATAGTGTGCTGCAAATAAAACTCTGTTATTATGTTATTATGTCATCAGAGTTTCTTCTCTTTGAGATTCTTTGTGAAGCATGTTACAGGAAAATAATATGACCATGTTAATTTCTAAACAGTATAATTGCAAACACATGGAACCAGACCACCAGTGAGAAGATTCTCCTCCAATGTTTTTTTCATGCTTTATTTGTGATATGAATCACAGTTACGTATGTGCCCAAATCGGCAAAGGACAAATGTAGAGGGAACTTTGACACTTTACACCATTGACCAACTGCAAATTGTCCTGAGAGTGCTGACCTTTGAGGGGATGGTGAGAACCAGACAGTCCAAGATGAAGGTAGCTAACATATTAGCTCTACTGAATGAGAAAAACCACAAATGGATGTTCGTTTTTCCTCAAGTTAAAAAAGCCACAACCAACTGTAGTCACTGCACAACTCTCAAATCGTCACCATGTCACCAAGCTTCCCGCTCCGCCTATTTCATGAGGACTCACAAATTCATTTGAGTGTGCCACTTTGTGGTGTGACCATGAATTAATGCTGATGGGTGGCGCGTTCATGAGCTGGCGAGAAGCTCCAAAATCTGAGCTATAGGAGGCATTCATAAGCATGTTGCTGAAAAATCAAACCTCTAAAACATTTTTTAAAGTTGGATTCAACAGGAGGCATCAGAAAACAACAAAGTTATTTATAGAATACAAGACAAAATCATAGTATTTTATTTTCAGTGTTGTACTTCCTTAAAGCATCCCAGTATTTGATAAGAAAGGTTAAAGAATCTGTTTGAAATGTTCCTGCATATCAGTGGCTGTAATTCAGCTTAGTTAAGCGCAGGGTGGACTGATGAACATATTCACGTGGGAACACATGGGCATTGTTTCTGTATTTGTTTACTCCAAGTCTGCTAAGCTCTTATTTCACGAACACAAAGAAAGTCTTTGTCCTCATAAATTTGTTAAAGTTTCAGAATAACTGTGGATGAGATCTTTCTGCACTGCCTGATGGTGGTTAATGGTCCGTATTAGATACAATGAAAGAAAGAATCTATACTGACATCTCTACAGTGAAAGGACCAGGAAGTAGTATCTTATTTTGAAGACTTATGTAAAGTCTTTTTACTTCCATGGAAGAAACCTTTTTGTTCTTCATTCCTATCATTCCTATATGATAAGTCCTCAGACAGATGTGTTAACCTTTCATCAACAATACTCTGATGTTTTTCAGGAAACAGTGCACTAATAATAACAGAGACATTTCTTTCTTTTTGCGGTTGTATTTTTTTCTTTATGTAGCATTTTACAGAAAAATATACATATTGCCATATTATGTTTTAGAATTTCAGTATGATTGCAAACCAACTGGTACCAAAAAAAGGCCACAAATGAGAACTGTAGGCATCTTCAATCCTTTATTTGTAAAAATAAATAATAAAATCATGGATATGAGAATAACAAATCATCAGTGTGCAGTGTAAATCATTTTAATCATCAATTAACATGCAGTTTAAGAACAACAAGAAAGTAAAATGTTCCTTACTCTAAAGCACTTTATGGCCATGTGCACAACAATGATTTCCCAAAGGCAGACAGACAGGGCCGTGAACATACTAATGGTCAACAGATTATTACCCAACATTTTGCAAGTCTTGTGACTTCAAACAATACTGTATTGAAGCAGAAGCAAAGAAAAAGAAAAGCAGACCAGGAAATACTGTTGTTAACAGTTGTTCATCATTTGAGATTTACTTTTTTAACCATATACAAATCATCACATGATGACAGTAAATACCTAAATTTTATTGTATGGCTGAATGTGACACATGAGGTGTGGTAAAATTAACATTTATGCATCAGCTCAGGACGGATAAATAACACCAACATTCACCAAGGCAACAGACAACAGAGTGGTGCAGTATGCCAAAGTGCGTGGTGGCCTTTAAGAGAGTTGGCAGGTCAACTATGGTCACTAAGGCTTTCTCAATCGCGTTCATTTCAACTCACCCACTGCCTGAGAGGTTGTGAAACAAACTGAAAGATAAAGCATGGTCGGTAACAAAAGATTATGTGTGGCAAAAAGCAAAAAAAAACACATCAGTGTGAGGCCTTTAAGTGGGCCACTGGCCTTTTAGAATCATATCAATTTTGTGTGTTGCTGCATACATGTTCTCAGGATTTCTTTTCACTTTTTCCTTCAAGGAGTAAGTGTTTGCAAATTGTTGGATTTTTTTCTTTGCATGTATCACCTTTTTTAGAAAACTCATTCCAACTAACCAGAAAGATTGTGATATATGATCCAAGTGTTGGCTGAATGCAAAGCAATTAATCACTTGAAGAACACCAAAGATTCAAGTCAATGAATGAATGACAACATTTAGGACATTTTCACAACTTAATTCTTAAGGGCCTAAATAATAGAAAGTCTAGTTTACAACTTGGCCAAAACAACAGTAGCATGAGTTACAAACAATATTTTTACTAATTCAATATGTAACGCAGATTTATAACAAAAAATATAATAGATCAAATATGTAGAATAATCAGGAATAAGTTAAATCAACAAATCAACAAATCAATTAAATCAAAAGTCATAAGAATTAAGTAAAATGACAGTAATTGTCATCAATTAGAAAATGTACAAACCAATACACATTACATTTATTTACATTTTTAAAAGCAGAAAATGTAGACACTGCAATACATTTCTCAGGTGGTATATAAATATCCATGGACGTGCTGTAACTGTGTATCTGTAACCTCAGCAGGGTATCTAAAAATACGTGAAAGCTCCCAAATCAGTCATCTTTTATTTGTATGTGGAACATTAATCTAAACTTTAACCAAACAATTTGTCATTTGGGATAATAAGTGGGAACTCTTGAGCAGAAGTCATTTTGAAGACTCATCACTGCTCTATGCCAGCATAGTACCAACCAGACCATGTGAAAGAGCCCATAGAAAAAATGGCTTCAAGCATTGCTGCAGCTTTTGGTAAGGTGGTCACTGGGTACAACCCAAAACCCAACCAGATTGAACCGGCTGGTTCAGAAGCAGCCAGAATCCCAGCACAAGGACTAAATGCCCATTCTTATTCTCTCCATCTCGCCTCATCTGTCTTTGCAAACTCACCTAGGTCCAACAAGGTCTTGATTCACTGTAACTGGCCCTGACACTCTGCCCAGAGCCCCTGCCGAAACTCAGTTGACCAGGCAGCAGGCAAGAGGCCAAACAAGGCTGTAACTCTCAGCTAAATCGCTGACACACTCCTTTCCTTTCTTTGCTGGGCCCACAAAGGCTGCACCCCTGGTGCCACAGGGCCCCTAAGTCCGTCCCGATTAAGACGCCCGTGAGGTGCGTGGAAGGGAGAGGGAGCTGGGGAGAGCTAAATGTGTCTAATCCCACAGTAATTAAACAACCAGAAACAAAGGAAGGCAGTATGAAATATTAGACTTTAATGTAAATTTTTAGTGGTAAACTTTCCCATGACCCTCTCACTATTGTTTGACTTTGTCTGTAACTAACATTACCCAAAGTTATTGGTTAATGCATTTAAGTTTCTGTGCATCTGTTTGGTGAGCTAAGACTTATTACAGTAGCTCTGATGGAGTTAATTTATACGTTTCTGTAAAAGAAAGACGTTCTATAGAGTACCCACTGGGTCAGTTTAATGCATGTGGTCGAGTCAGGAGTGTTACACACACGCTGTATGCTCAAGTTCAATGCTTGACTATCTTAGCTTATAACCAAATGGTACCACACACCCATGAAGATACAGAAAACTTGCATGTGACATAGTCTTTTCATACAAAAAAAGTTTTTTTTTTTTTTCAAAGCAATTGTTACAGCAACAACGGTCAAAAGCAGACTTCCTGGAACACAACAAGGCCAACTCAGGTACAGGTGAAAGAGGACAGGAAGGGAGGGTGTTTATTATCTGGTGCATGTGCAGTAGATAGTAATAATCATGCAGCTGAAAAATGTGAAATTAGATCAATATCATGATTGTTCCTCCAAACCAGCAGCAGTAAAGTGTCATCAAAGAGTTAAAACTTGCAGATTGTCCTTCATAAAAAAAGGTAAAGTGGGCACATTATAATCTCAAACAGGGAACCCACCTCCCTCTCTCTTCATCATTATGTCCAATTAGAAAGATGTCACTCCCACTGCCTCCAAAACCGTGCAAAATAGAAAAACAGATTGTCACATGGCATTAGCGTGGTGCTGCAGTGTTTGCTGAAATTCACT
Source organism: Enoplosus armatus (assembly GCF_043641665.1). NCBI lineage: Eukaryota > Metazoa > Chordata > Actinopteri > Centrarchiformes > Enoplosidae > Enoplosus > Enoplosus armatus. The sequence goes on along the minus strand of NC_092182.1, from coordinate 21,622,250 downwards.
GGAGCATCTCTGAGGTCTGCAGCCCGGGCCAAATGAGGTAAGAGGGGACTGAAGCCAATGAGAGGACATGCAAGCAAGCCTGCTGTCTTCTTGTGAAAGTGTCTTTTGTTCAGTTAAAGATTTACTGTACAATAATTTACAGCTACTGTCTGCTGCACTGTCACATGACCCAAAGGTGTGGGATTACTGTTACAATGAATGTCAGTGCAATAAAGTAATTGGTAGGTGAAAAAAGGGTTCAAAAATGTAGAATTTGCCAATGGAAGTTTTGCTTGGTCACACTGCAGCCTAATATATCTGTCACCGCAGGACTGTTTCTGCTACTGGTGTTTACTATGCATCAACAGCACTTACAGGCTCCATGAAAGAGGGAATTTAACTATTAGAAAATGTTTAGTTCCTGGAAAAGAGTATCTCTAACCAATAATTACCATTATTTAAATCATTATTATTAATTACTAAATATAGGATGAGAGGTTGCAATAGTTAAACAATGAGCAAACTAATATTTTGGCTTATAAGGTGGTATATTTGTTTTCTCTTTTTTTTCTCCCAAAATGATGAATTAGTTTGGAATGAAAAGCTAGTTATTTTTATGTATTTCCTCTTTTTCGTTCTCTCCAGAGTTTTGGTTGTTGCATCACTGTTGGCTGTAATGGGAGTGTTTCTTACACCATACTAATGTTGTACAGCACGTCTGAGTCACATTGTTTTGTTGGAGCTGTCTGTGTTTATGTGTTAAAAAGCATCTTTTTGTTGACCTGTTAATGCTTTAGACTGCTACAACAGAGTCTAACATAAAGCTGTAATGTAGTTGTTCTGGAAAAGTCTTGGTAAGGTGTCATATAATGTGATTAGTTAGTAATTTTATTTATTGATTTATTGGTTAGGTGAAACTGTTTGGAACATAATAAACATATGGATCAACTGTGGAGAATCTAGTTATGCTGCGTGGAGAGGTTTGAGAAATTTCTATGGAGGTTTTGATACACTTACGACAGCTGGCGCCCTTCACAAAGGAGCAAGCTTCAAACTTTTCCCATTTTCCCCTTCCCCTTCCACGACGACACAGGGTGAGTATGTAATACTCAAAACATACGCTTGTTGTCTGTTAAGTAAAGCTGATATTGTTGCCCCCATTTGAGACAGTATCACCATGAACATCCTCTATTCACAAATTCGGATGAGACTTTTTCCAGCATTGCTGAGGGAAGCATATGACATGACTCATTTTCTGGGAGTTATCTTACTCAATGGAAGAAGTCTTTCTGATAGCAAGTAGGCCTCTAATACTGAAAATACACCCCTATGAAAGTGGCTGGGAAAATGTCACTCAAAATACAAGGTCCATATAATGAATAGTAGGTTAGTGACCTGGCAAGTGTTGGTGTAGATATCTTGCTCTGGAGTGTTGGAGTGATTGACAGGCCGTCTGCCCACTGGCTGACATCACCATCATTCGGCTCTATCACAAGTGATGCAAAAATATTTAGTCTTTATGATATTTATTTTTTTTTTTTTTCACCAGGCAAGGTGATGAAAGCCATGTGATGTGGGATCTCAAGGGAAACCTGAGGCTGGCTCTTGTTTTCAGGATGATGATGCATTATTAAACCAAGTGAGGAAGGCTGCAGCAGCCAGCAAGTTCAGGACTACGCTGGTTCAGCCTCACTCACTGGCGTGTGACTAGTCACAGGCTGACTCTGTTTCCCTCCCTCCCTCCCTCCCTCTCCCTTTTTCTAACTCTACATTTCTGCCTGCACGTATCCTGTTTTCACTTTTATCTCCTGCCTCTACCTGTGGCCACGATTCTTTCTCTTTTTCTCCTTCCTTCTTTGTGGCTGCACTCATTCACACTGGGACATTTAGGCTTGACAAAGGTGGTGAACACAGAGTTCGCCACTTTTAGTCATTAAAATAAAGTGAAAGTTAGGATAATATACAGCAGTTATGCCACCAACACTTGTCTCACTCTTCAGGTTGAATTCATTTTAGTTCAACCAGTTTACAAACACACAAAGGAGGAGCAGCACTTGTGGCACAACGCCCAACTTTAACATCAAAAAACTGACGTGTGGTGTGTTTGCGGTTACACGCAGAGCCCTACCCACTCTGCAGCCATCTTCCATGTCCACTGTGACAGGTGCTTGGTTGAGTTCAGCTCACCTGTTCTGTTTAGTTCAAATCAGATTATTTTGGCTGAATTGAAGTCAGTTGGATTTATGACATCCGTTTCAAAGTAATGTTTTGTATTAAGAATTATAGTAGATCAACAGTAACACGAGTTGATTCTACTTCTCTCTGACAGCCATGGCAGACGTGCACATCGTCTCTCATGCACACTCTCTCATTCTTTCTGTCTGAGTCACCGTCGGTTGCCAGACTACCAAACGCTTTAAACTTCTTTTCACGTTCTGCCTCCTCACAGATCACAAGCCCCTGTGGTTTAAACCCTCAACACTCTTCTCGCGCTGACAGACTGAAAATAGAAAATGCGTGCGTGCAGGCAGGCATGCTGCACACACTCGGTAACCTGCAGCAGACTGCCATAAAAAAAACAAACTCTTGCTGTAAACAAACTGGGTGTCACACAGTAGAAAGAAATCTAATTTACCAGACTTTCAACCAATCTCATCAGTTTTCTAAGCTAAAAGAAGCTGAGCGTCTCAGTACAACATAGTGAGCTACATCATGTCTGGCGGTGCAGCGCTGCTCTCATGTACCGCCTACACTGTTCCTGTTGGGTCACCTCACTTAACCTCCAATGCTCTGATACTCACGCACACGCAAGAAAAGAGAGGGAAAATTAATATTATTATATTATTATATTAATATTATATTAATATTATTATTATTAATATCCTATTAATAATAATAATAATAATAATAATCAACCAGTCAATCCCTAATCGCTAACACAGTCTGATGTTACCTGCCATATTTGATTTATGTAAACTAGAAATAATCTATCACATAAACCTCACAAATTTCCATTGAGATGAGATGGGAGGCAACTTTATGAACAGTGACAACCAGCTACTAATGTTCACAGAACCAAATAACACACCTGACATTATGAAGTCTATAATAAGCTGGTATTTATGTCTGTGCAGTTTTGACATATTAAGATGACTGACTTGTCGGTGGTTTCCAGTACCATAGATCATTTCTACGTATTTCATCATTTCAGTTTTCACAGTAAGACACCAACCTGCATGTTGAGAGTGAAACAGAAATCAACAACCCTGCCACAATGTCTGCATTAATATTACTGTCTTCAGATGTTTCTGCAGGGCTGGGTAACTTATAATCAGGTCCTGTGAAAGATAATTGCTTCAGGATGGTATGTGAGCATTTAATCCCCCGTCCAACAGAACAGGAACAGTGACAGGTTAAATACCATTTTGCGTCACTGCAATGAAGTCCTACGTGGAAATGAATGACTGGTATTTATCAGGTGGGGAGGCAGGAAGCAGCAGTGAAAAATAAAAATGTGGGTAGAAGTAAAGAAATCATAACACTGATCACAGTTATATATGCTTTATATGCTTTTATTTTTATTATTATTTTTATTTATTATCTCTTTTGGTCATTGTTTCTGTGGGAACTGATATGATATTCTTTTTTCTTTTTTTTCAAGTAGAATTTGCTGACGACTGAAAGGAAAATGATGAGAGTAAGCCGAGCCAAAAGGCAAAACAGAGTGACGAGCAGCCACAGCACACAAACAGATGCATGGGTCGTTCATTGGCAGCCAAACACCCTGCAAAACACTGGACCCTTGTTCCTCCACACACATCACTGCGCACTACCCGGCATGTTGTAATTTTTGAGGTTAAAAATCCTATTATTTTGATTGGGTGTGAGGGAATTGAAGTAATGAGTGTGTTCGATGTACTCGGCTATTCAGGTTCTGCCAAGAGGGTGGAGACACTTTAAGCTGCTGTAATAATCTACCAGGGCTGAGGTTTTCCCACTAATGGCACTTTAAAGAACCACGTGGTCTCATGAAAGAATACAAAGAGAAGGTACGAGGCTGCTCAGATACAGGCACGAGTGAAGAGGACATGATGCAAGATTGCCCAGGATGCTAGAAAGAAGTCTTGATTCATGTCAAGAACAGTAACTAGAAAAGCCAAAATTGTCTCAATTAATCAGTCAGAGGAAGTGGGCATCTAGCCATCTTCCTTTTCTTGCTCCGTATAGGCTCAGCGGTTCGTGTGACAGCTTAACATTACTTGTAAATAAGTGTAAATATTTGTAATAGTGGTGTAAGCGCACCATGATTAGGTGTCCAGCACAGAGGTCATCATACAGGATGCCTGATATCCCCAAACCTTATTTGTGAAGTCTGCCTTATGCAGCAGGGAGGGGATGTCTGCTGGGGCTGAATCAGACTAAATATCCTTCCTCACAATAGTCATTCCTGCTGTACAAACACTGAGTGAGACAAATCGGAGAACTACATAACAATGAAGAGAAAACCGAGTAATTCTTGAACTAATAAGCAAACTTTGATGCTAGAGGCCACTCTATCGTCATTCCCAAGCTCTTTCATGCAAAAAAACACAGTTCAAAAAGGCATCAAGGTGGTGGTTTAGTCTCTCTTTGAAGAAAATAATGAAAGCAAACACAACAGGACTAACCAGAGAGGAAGCAACCTCACACAGCCTTTGACTTCAGGAATTTTCATTGTTTCAGGGGAACAATTAACACCGTTCCTGGATGCTATTTTAAACACCTTTTACTAGCCTGAATGATGACAACTGAGAACAGAATGCTCACAAGCCATTACAGACTTCAGATTACACTTAATGTAGAATACTGGTTGAACATTTGTTTTTTCAAATGCTTATACATACATGAGGATGTAAAAAAGTGTAATTCCTCAAATCTCTGTTTTAAAAACCAAGCAATTAATGTGCATCATGCTCACACTATTATTATAATACACATATTATTTTCCAAAGAAAAAAAAAAGAAAAAACAGATAGTGTTCCACTACTTAAGAAATTAATCATAGAAATCAGTCTTGGTTTGTAGTAATTGTGTAGTTAAGTGTCTGATGATGCACATCTGAGGCTATTTTATATGATCTGTATTTATCTTGTCATTGGTTGAGATGTTTTCTTGCACAGGTTTGTCCAAATGAGTGTGTTTGAATGAGCGAGGGTGAGTCGAGAAAGTCCTCTGCAGACTGTTAACATGATGGCGCCACCTTGTGGATGATAAATGCAATAACATAACAATACTTAAAATACCAGACTAATATCTGATGTATGAAATGAGAAATGGTGTTCTGCTAGATTCTACATTTACATGTCTTGATAACACAGCAACACAGTACTGCAACATTTAGATCTGCTACAAAATGAACACTTAATTTGATGTGACAGTGTTTTCTGCAGTATAGAATGGAAGACCTTCCCACACACCCATATACAAATTTACACACACAGGAAAAGGGACACTCTGATAAAGGAGAAGTGACTGTCTTCAGTGGTACGAGGGTTTTTTATGCTTCGTCATGGAGAGGGGAATTTATGAATGTGAGAATGATACGTGGTGAGCATTTCCTGGATGAACACAGATCCCTCTTTAATAGTCAGTGCCACGTTGCTTACTTTTGGTGTGGCAGTTGACTGTTTGACCAAACATTTTGTTGTCTCTTATGATGAACGAAGTGTCAATTCCCCCGTCTAGATTGTGACTCACCAAAATGTCATGATGCCTCACTCTGTGGGTGACCCGATCCACGGTGCAACCTGAACATGCAAATAACACTATACAATACACAATATGTGTGTACTACTAAGTCTTGTAGGTCTCCTTGTTGTTAGGTGTAGTTAGAGAGTATATGTTCAACCAGAACATAAGCCAGACCAATTTGCCTAAAAGACCTCAAAGTATACTTCAGATTCGAGGGGATAACTGTCAAAGGATATACTGTACACATGATTAGTATTCACAAACAATCGATAAGCCAGAGTGGTGGAGATCTGTCTGTCTGTGTTGCATCATAAATAATCCAACCTCTCTGTTTTTACATAAGTTGCAACATAACCAAGCACAAATAATAAAAAAGTGAGTCATCAGGGGCATTGAATTTCAATTACTATATATGTGATCAAAAAAGGTGCCTCAAAGGAAATATTGCATTATAATAATAATAATAAAAAAGTCACATTTTTAAGGTAATCATGCCAGTCTTCCTCATTGGTCCCCTGTGTTTGAGTAGTCCAGTGGTCATACTTAACTACCAGCTCAAGATGTCACCTGATAGTTAAACAAAGTAGTATTACTTGCCTGTTGACTGGACTTCACTCTTTTGACTCTAACCTTGACTTTATCCTAACCTCAAGACAGAATCTAATCCTGATTATATGCCAAAGTCTAAACCAGACTCCACTCAAAGATACATCTACTCCTGAACAGACACTGAGCCTTTATAAACGGCACATCAGACTCTAAGTATCTCCTTAGATTCAGTAAACATTGGTGACATATTGTGGTCACAGTGAGTTAGGTATAACAGAGAGCTATCCAAATGAAGTGCAGCCCTTCATTCCTATAAAGAACTAATGTCATCATGTTTCCAATCATGAGCCCAAAAGTGGATGCACAGTTTTTCTACTTTTGTTGCATTCATTTTTTAATTGTACATAGCAGAAGAAAGTGGAAATAACATGTCCTGCGTACAGTTTATTAAAACAACATACATGAGATACTTGAATTCGGCACGAATCCACTCTTTCACTGAGTTCAGGGCATTTTTGTGAGTTTGCCTAATATATGTATTGCCTATAAAAGGCGAAGGACAAACATGTTACTGACCTTGGTTTCATGGGGGTCTTTCACAGCAGCAGCTTTCTCTGTAGCAAAAATCCATGTTGTGTAATAACTGTTATTGTTACTCTTCACCTACAGAACAGTTTGCTGTTCCCTTAAATTCCCTTTCTCTCATCACCTGTCTCATAATGTAATGAAGTTATTATCTGTCTCAGAGAAGAGCTGGCTGGTCGTGGGTTTCAAGGCTGATTTTTTTTACCTTAAGCTCAGTGAAGCTCCAATTGATTTCTTTAGCTGTAAACTGTTTAACATGTAGGCCTGTTCAAAAATGGCACACTTAACTGCATTAAACATGGTAGTGAATTGACATAGACTTGCTGTTATTTCTTTATGTAAAGCAAATCATGATTGTAATGGAAAATTGGTCTCTGCCTATTTAGTTAGATAATAGTATAAAGACATTGCAGACGGCTGAATCTGTGATGTTAATTCAGGTCACAATGTGAAATGAAAGCATGTAATGTAACAGCTTTAGATTATTTAAAATAGATGCCAGAGAGTCCTGTCTTCTCCATGTAAACTCTGCAAACAATTCTTGTTCATTTGAATAATTTTCACTGAGCATGAAACTCTGGTTAAGACAGAGCGGTCTGTTGTCTCATGGTTTATCATAAAATCCTGTATTTTTCACCAGGAGGAGCTTTGCTTTTTGATAATGCTTATGGTTAAGGCTGGCTCAGGCCGGCCAGGGGAGAACATGCAAACTCCACACAAAGAGGCCCCAGTCAGCTAGCGGGTTCGAACCCAAATCCTTGATAAAAAAAATATTAACCTTTACAACATCTGGCGAAATCTGGTAGGGCTGCTACAGACTAATCTCAAAGTGTTTTATATGAGGCATATACATTAAATAACCAAGACATTTAAAATAAATTAGAAGGAGAAAAACATTTCAAGAAATTAAATAAATGAGTGCAGAATGGATAATTGTTTGAGTGTGTTTAAACTGGTTGTAAAAGTTTGTTCCAGCTAAGTGGAGCATAATACTCCAAATGTTTCTTCTTTTGTTTTGACTCAGATGGTTAGCAGACTGCGGCTACACGACCAGAGAGGCCAGAGAGTATGCCAGAAATGTATGTACGCCCAGGCACCACCATCTCTTGGTGTCTGTGGGTTTGGTTTAAGATTATAAATACTGAAAGGACTGAAACGCATTTGTGTTTAAAAACATTTTAAAACCATCAACCACAAAATAGTGAAAGACACAAAGAGCTTGAAAGCATTGTTCCAGTATTGACCACAAAAAATAGCTATGCAAGAGTTTCACGTGAGTGCTAAAATTCTTTGTCACAGTGTCATTTTCAGGTGTGCACTCTATCTTATACTGTATAAAGTCAGTGAGCAGCACTGTGGAAACACAGGGACACTTGCTTGGCGATAAAGAACAAACCACTCCTCCCTGACTTTGTTGAAATGGGGGATCAACCAAGCTGAACGGGAGCCCACATAAATATTCCATTAAGATTCTCATGTATTATCTACATACCCTTACATCTGGCCCATGATATTGTGAAAACATCACTTTGAAGGTATGTTCCAGCCCAGCAGAGCAGTGCTTGAATTCAGTGTTACCTCTGCTGCAACATTAATATTGCATAACGTGTCTTTGGGGATAAACCAAGTTACTGGTATGATACTGTGTTCATGCTGATGTGGCGAGCGGGGTACCAAGGGAGCTATGAAACACCAGATAATTAACTCAGGGGCCAACCAAATAAGTCATATTCTAATAAATTATTCAGTATTTTCATGCAGATAAATGCACCCCCTCCTCATATTGCAGGCAACACAATAGCGACTCGCTGAAACATTAGCAATTCATTGCTGTCCATTTTATTACCATGCTCGGGCATTTCCATCTGGATATGCAGAATGGATTCAGAGCTTGTACGGTGTCTTCTAGCACAGCTGATGCATTGGTGCAAGACAGTGAAGACAACCACAACTGACACACAAGAACAAGTTTCAACAAAGCTACAAAATGTAAAGAGACAGATTCATATCTTCTATGTGATGGGAAAGAAATGGAAATGCATTTATATGAAACAAGACTACTACTACTACTACTGCTAAAAGCTCAATAAGTAATATATTAACCAGATAAATGTAATGCACATTTGTATACATATTACAAAAGTTTGAGTTAGATATGGAAAATTGTCATTTTTTTTGTGTTTATGAGATGAGAATTCAAAATATGGGTCTGATTTAGTGGAAACAGTACAGTGTATAAAAACTTTTCACTGCATCATAAAATATTAATAAATAATAAATAATTTATGTCTATATCCCAAAATCACAACTCAAACGGCTTTGCAATCTCACCCTCTGTCCAAAGACCCTTGATTCGGATTAGGAAAAACTCCCAAATAAATACTTTTAAAGGGAAAAAAGGAAGAAACCTCAGGAGGAGCAACACAGGAGGGCTTACCAGTCCACCCCTGACTTTCTCAAGACATACAACAATTATTTATTGCTCCAGGGATCTCCTGCTTAAGGTTTTATGGAGAAAGTGAATCCAGTTATTAACAGGGTCATTCTCATCATTCTCCCATAGAGAAAAATAATAACACCAAAATAAGAAAAAAAAAGTTCAACACTTAAATTTTTTTTTTGAATAAAATAGAAGATAATACATTTTGTATTTAAAAAAGTACAACTAAATTGAATAAAAAGTTAATAAAATTGCAATTTTAGATGAGATGTATTTTTGAAATATTCTATCACACAAACACCAAAATAATCTTAATTGTGAGGCAACATGGTTCCCCTATATACTGAATATTGTATATGGAGAAACCTCGTAGTGAGCATAGGGAAACTGCCCCAAGTGCTCCTGAACAAAACCCTGAATCTTTTACAGCTAGGGGTGCTGTTTTGTGGGTGCTGATCCTGACCTCTGACCTTCCTGGAGGGGACAACAAAACAAAGGCAGTTTTCAAGTGGGGCGATAGTGTCACATATCTTTAAGACTTTGCTCTGGTCCTCCTGTAACACTAGTAAGAACCCATGTGAGAGCCCTGAGCGGCGTTTTGAAAACCGCAGCTTTAGTGCAGCCACAGTGCAAACAGAACACAGCGGAAGGGTTAAATCCCTTTTGTTACCATGGAGATCGGGACAGCGGTCGCCAGTTGACAGGCGCATGGAACAAGAGACAAGGAGGGGGGTGCGGAGGGCGAGGGGGCGTGGTCAAACATCATACTCTGTGGTTCATTGGCCAGATTTGCGTCACGTTGCCAGTTTGGAACGCAAATGCAAAGAGTGGCATAGGCCCACCCCTGCTCTGCTCTTTCGCTGCCGCTGGTCTGCTCTGAGCCTGAGCCTGTCGGATACACCGAGCCACCATCCAGAAATGGTGTAGAATATCAGGAAAAACAGCGACGGAACGAGCGGCCAGAAAGAAGAGCGAGATTACAAGGTTTACGATAAAGGTAAGGCGACGTTTAGTTTGCTTCTTTGCACAGGGTGTCACGGTTGGCACGAGGGTCAGTCACCGTTTGGGTTTGTGTGTGTCGGAACGCGTGAGGTTAATCGGTCACACTAGCTAACGTCTTCTCGGGGCCCCAAAACAACATCAGCAGGCAGCAGCATTTGTTTCTAGCTTGCCTGCTAACGTTGACGTTAATTTAACGGCTAAGTTTAGCCTGCAGAGCCTCGCGTAGTTAGAAAAACAGCAGTACTGTGACGAATAACAACCCAAGTAGCGCTAACGTTAGCCTATGTTGTGACGGAATTCACGAAGTTACCAGCATTCATGGAGACATTTAGCTATGAATGAAAATCAACCCGTGAGCAAAACGTGTAAATTGAATGTTCTGGCCAGCATTAGCCTTTCCTCTACAGCTTTGCTACTCCTTGCTTTCCTCGTGATTTTAAAAGTGTTGGCTAAAGTTAGCCAGGTGCTTCCTTGAGGAACTTTTGTTGCACACCTTTGGCACAGAGGAGGAGTTAGTTATTTTGACAAGTAGGTCATCATCACCGAGGATAATCCCAATGTTCCACTAGAGCTGAAATAGTGTGGCCATGGCCTTTCAGTGACCCGAATATGGTCAAAATAATACTCCAGTTATAGCTAATCCATCCTTAAGTGTGCCTGTGTTTAGCCACAGTGTATGGTTATGTGTGTGTTTGCGACTGTACGCACTTGGGCTGCAACGAACAGTTGATTCCATCATTGATCCATCCATTGCTGTTGTTGTTTTGTCTATGAAATTGTGAAAAATACCTATCACGATTTCCCAGAACCCATGGCAACATATTCAAATTGCTTGTTTTGTGAAACCATTAGTCTGAAACCCAAAGATATTCAGTTTACTGACGCATCAGCCAAAAAAAGAGAAGCTGGAACAAATGGGCAAATTTTCCATTTTTGCTTGAAAAATGATTGACAGCTACAGGGACACTCACTAGAGATGTCAATTGCCTGGCATTGTTGGTGTCACCTGACTGGTCAGTGCAAGTCGCCACAGCTTCCACATGTGTCCTTTTGTTTTATTAAAAGGTTATCCATTTTTGTAAGGTTCGTAATGGGCAGAGTATGTTGTGGTTAACTCACTTTGCAATGGTCTTGGTTTAAACATCATTGTGTGCTTAATTAACTGGCATTTCCTCCAACCAGTCAGTCAGTGGTCAGACGGCCATTTCACAAGATGATGCAAAATGACACGCTTTGTATCACTGTATGAAACCGCTCCTAAAATGCTCCTAACGGTTAAAAATAAGATATGTGAACCAGAACAAAACCTGTTCCATGTTGGTGAGAAAGGGTTATGATTTTAAATAGCAATGGACACAGGTTTAGTGTACAGTGCAACCCTCTTTTCTTGTATTTATCTGTACTGGACAACATTACTATTCTTATAGTATGGCTCACCGGATGTAGGCTGTTGGGAAAAGTCTGCCATTGGGCAACTATTTCCGTCGGCATTCTCCTCCCCTTCCGCTGTCTGTGCATTACTGTTTTGCAAGGGCACCGTCGCTGCATCCTGGGCTTAGTGCCACCCAAGACAATTGTGATTGCTTTAAAGAAATACAAACCTATTCCCTATAACAGAATGATAATGGTTTGAGCCAGACCTTTCTCTGTCTATGGAGATAGGTCTGACTAAGCGAGACTACTATTCTTCATATAAGGTCACTTCAGCCTGTGGGTGCCCCAGCTCCTGAGCAGCTGCAATTGTTGCCTGTGGTTTGCACCTCCTCCTCATATTATCTGCACTTTCAAGAGGGTCAGATCATGCCCAGTAATTTGCTTATTTCATGAGTAAAAAGCAGCAACAGTTTCAGTGAGAAAGCTCATAGATTTTTATCAAGGCTACTGGGGTTAATTGCAGGGGGAGGCTTGCTTTATCCACTTAAAAGCATGGCAAGCTGTTATTATGGAATAGAGTGAATCCTTTTAAACCTGAGATCACACAGCTTGGGAAATTAGCCAGAGACATTTACTTGCACGTCTAATCTTGTAGCTGACACCTGGTCTAATGCATTAAGCTATCATTCAAATTAATTGTTCTGTGCTATTTATGTTATGAAAATTCTGATTTGTTTATTTCACCAGAGGGTTGTTGACAGCATGGTCGTGTTTTGTTAGGCATATGATTATTTACGTGTGAGATGGCCCCAATTCTCCCTCATTTATACCCACTTTACATTCACTTGCCTCTTGCACTACATCTATTAGAGATAATCATGATCAACGTCAGAGAGGCTTGATGCGTTCACCCAGAAGAAAAAGTTGACTGATATTTTCCTTGTGCAAAAGCAGCATACCTGGGCATGCTTTCATTGGCAAGAGACTCAACAGATGTGCTCCCGTATGTGCAAGGTGCCATTCCAGTCACAGCTACAGCCAGCATTTCCAATTATAGTCATGTACAGGCTGCCAGTGTGTGCATGCTATCAGGAAATAATTGTTAAGATGTGTTGTCAGTATCAGGATCCATATGCAAATCATGCTTGATTATATTGTGCCAATTTCATGGGTGGACGGCTGATTTTGTAATTATGCAAAATGCACAGGTGTGTTCATCTTTTTAGACAATCTATATTTATTATTTATATTTAAATTTGCCAATGAATACTGTGCACTGATAACAACTGAAGGGAGCAGAACTGCCCTTTTGTTGTAGAGAAAGCTTGTTGGCACCCACTGACAGTCGGCATGATACCTGCAAAGATCCACCAGCTGGAAAGATGCAAGAACAGAGATGTTTGAAATGTTTTACCTGAACAAATGTCACATGTTTTCTACTCCTGAGGTGATGTAATCTGTGCTCATCCTGTCAAGTGATTGCAGAAACTGTAGTATTTATATTCAAAACAGGTAAAGCAGTGATTTTTGTTTTTTTAGTTATCTGCATCTGAAGCAGCACAGTTACAGTGGTAAGAGTCTATTGGTGGAGACTAGAGTCATAGCGGCATTACGTTAAAATAGAAAATGTCAGAATTAGCCGAAAGGACCATTCACTTACTAATATGGACAAGTGTCAGTCAAAGATGTTTGTGAATAATTTCAAGGGGTTTGGTTATTGAGATAAACGTGGGAGTCAAACACATCTTACAACATGTCAGATCAGGTCAAACCCTAACCCTCTGACCCAGTGATGACCTTTGTATGCATATCAGGGAACAGGCCTACAGATTATTAGGTCGACCTTTGTGTCTGCTTTAATGTGTTGTAACAGTCTAAGCAGTGACCAAAGTCCTCTATCAGGGTATACCTCTATCAGGATGTGGCACATTTGTTATCATAAAAAATATATATATTCTCACGAGGGGAAAAGAAATCGAGTGCCTTCATTTTTAACCTCATTAAATAACAAGACTGTGTCATTTTGGGTACAGTCATGTAGTCCGCAGAAAGGCAGTATAGAAATACATCCTTGCTCATATTATAATTAGTTTCCCCATGCTACTTGAAAGTCACGAGTCTCCAGTGACCCAGAGGCTTCTCTGTTATGCTTTGGATTATTTGAACTTTTGATGTCTGGCTGGTCCACTGCTAGCGTTGATAGAAACTGAAAGTGTTTGTGTCTGATGAAGGCAGTGAAGCACTACATTTTTCTGTGCTGCTGCTCGTCTCGGCTCATACCTGACCTATTTTTTTTCCTCATGGTGTGATCGACGCCTGAGAGTGATGCCTCAGAGACTGCTTCGATAGAACAGTCTGGATTGAAGCATATTGCTAATCTCCAAGCTTTGCCAGAACAATTTAACTGTGCTATTTATAGATCAGAGGGAGAATCTTTCATTCATTCTCGGTGCTTTTCTTTCTGCTTTTCCCATGTTTATTTTGAAAGATGTTAACAGTCCGAGTGATTTTTAGCATCTCGTGGAGCAATCTGCACCGTACAGGCAGGGGCCCTACTAAATGAAGCTGAACAGAAAAAGACCACAGTCTACTGGGGAGAGTCAAGTGAAAGTGTTTTGTATCTTCACAGCATGCGTCTATGTGTGCTGGAATGGTACACACACACACGCGCTCGGCACACTTAACCTGGAAAGCAGCCAGGGTCTCTTTGTACTGGTCTACTCAGCTGTGGAAGGCAAGGTCCGCCTAAGTCAGATGGCTCAATTACGGCTACCCGACCAATCTTGCCTCTGGATCAGACGGTATCTCCATCTTACATAGTCTTAACAAAGGCTGTGCCCTGTTTGGATAAGGCCCATCAACCATCATCGGCCTCAGGGGATGACCCCCAGCTTCACCAAGGAAATGCTGCTTTGTAGAGCACAGGACGTGGAAGCGGACTGTTAAGGTTCATAGGGCAGGCTGTCTCATCCATTAGAAATTTATCAGAATGTAGGTGACATGTTTTGTTGTCTAAGATATGGATTTGGGTAGTCCAACATGACGACTACACTGAACTTATAAAGCTCATAAATGACTCACTTAGGGCTGAGCTAAGTTGCTTGTTTTACCCGACCAACATTTAAAAACTCAAAGATATTCAATTTACAATTATAAACATACAAAATCAGCAAATCCTCACATTTGATTGAGGATTTGATTTATTAATTGACCTATTATTATTTTTGGCTCTACACTCATCAACCCTAGAGTCATGCAAACACTGAGCATGGTTGGTTTCTTTTTTTTTTGTGCACGCGTATAAATTGTTGTTGAGCATACATTGCAGTAATAACAGTCTTTTTCAAAGACTACCCTGGATTAACAAATCTGCAATAAACAAAGGATGACAAATCTGCTTTTTCTAAAAGTATTTCAGCCAGCATGAACTCTCTGTCCATGAGTCTGGCTGGCAGATGCTACAACTCTCCTGTGTATTATAAATAGGCACTCTTCACCAAAAAATAATTGAAAACAGACATAGACAGACGATATGTCACTTAACATTGTTTTGTTTCATTTCAGACTTTTCAGATGGATTATAATGAGTATGGAGTTGATGTATTTTCAAACTTTTTAGTAGATTGGCTGGCAGTGTCTTTGATGTAGGAATCTAAAAGCAAGGCTCATATGGTGCCTAGATCATTTATTTTTATGCCGCTCCCCAGAAGAGCTTGTTAGGCCTCTGCGTTCTTGAAATTGATAATGAGCTTGAATGCCCATTGAACAAAAGGCGTGGTTTATTTGTTTTAAACCACCACCCCTTATGCCTCACTTATTCTGATATCTCATAGCGGCTCGAAGTCCAGGGCTTTCAGATGTGGAGGTCCATCATCAAGGAGCTCATATCAAATTGAGCCACCCCATTCCTATTTTTCCCCTCTTGTTTTGACCCCCCCCCCCACACCCCCCCCGTCTGCTGCACAGCTCTGTTAGCCAAGTGTGAGACCCGAGGCTTGCGTTTCTGGCTGCACCGCCAGCTAATCTATATGCTAATGAGAAGATGATAATCAATGGGGTTCGCGCATGGTTGGCCCCAATCAATACCACATTGCACCAGCAAATGATTCAAATGGTCACATTTCATACCGCCAGACAGTTGGGTGGCGTGTTAATGTGGTGGGGCAGACCATAAGTATGCCATTATCCTCTGGTTTTATCTATCCTATTCCACACAAATGAATTCTGTTGTCATTAAAGAGAGGTTTGAATTCAACTGTGAAACTATCCCATTTCACTTTTATGAGGGGATTGCAATTTTCTGTTCCTATTGTTTTGTTTTGCATTTCATTTCCATAACTGCTATAAATAGGTGGTTTGATGCTGTCCTGCTGCGACTTGGCTAGCCCCTCCATAGATTCTGATTTTTATCATTAGTTGAGCAGGAGGACGCTGTTTTTAGAAAGGTTAGGGTACATTATGTTAAAAATTTAGTGTAACCACTACCTCACATAACGGGAAGTTAGTGGGTAATGACCGTCTTGATGGATTACAATTCTTTTTTACTCTCTAGCCTCCCTGTCAGTCACAGTCACAAAATTGATGATGATACCTTACTGTCCTGCTAGTAAGATAGTGGGTTAGATGTTCGGTCTGGCCATAAGTCACTGCTCCTGTCCTTAGCTGAATGTTATGATACAAAATTGGCCCACTCAGAGCTGCATGTTATTGGTGGAAATGGGGCTTCCTATAAATGGCTTAAAACCTTTGCTCTAGACCTGCAGTCTTCAAATTTGAGGCACTGAGCCCTCAGTTTTCAGCTGCCCAGACCTAGAGTAAGCAAAATAAAGAGCATGCTATCTCTGAGCTGTCATTTTAATGAAATACCTCATTACCTTGGATTTGACTTTTAAAAAAAATAATTTAGGTGATTATTACAGACTGCCTTATGTTTGAGGGTCTATGCATCCTAAAAAAAATCAAGTATTCAGGCAGCAGCGGAGGGGGAGGGGAGAATAAAATCATTACCATCATCTTCATTAGAGAGGATCTTGTTGTCCAATCAGCATGCTGCTCTGCACGGGGATTCCATAGGCACCCCGTTGGCTGTCGCTAGGATACCACATAATCAGGAGGCAGGCCGCGGCCTGGTTGGTGGAGTGGGGTGTTGATGCTGGGACGACGAGCTCTCTTTGAGTTGGGGGGGTAGACAAGAGGGGCTGGGGGTTTGGATATAGCACAGGAACACGCTTGCACAAGCTCACTCATTCACTCAGTCAGCCAGCCAGCCAGCCAGCCACTCAGTTAGGCAGACAAAGAAGAGCAACATCCTGCAGGAGAACAGCACGCTCCCGGGGGATGGGGCATCATACCCCTGCATCGCGTTGGGGGGGCCGGAGGAGGTAGGAGCACCAGGGTTAGGGGGCTTTGTCTCAGCAGCAGATACCCCTCCACACACACACACACACACACATACACACAGACATACACATAAGCTTACATTTCTCTGTGGGTCTCCTGGCTATTACAGCCATTATCACACATCAATCGATTTGTGCAGCTGACAAGTGCGTTCTTGTGGTGTTTTTAATGTGGGTCATAAGAGTTTTCCTCTATGCGGACTGAAGGATGGACACTGATGGAGGCTCCAGCACTTCCTTACTGTGATCTAAGCTCTGTAGAGACAGCCAGTCTGTCTGACAGTCTCTTAACAGCTCTCATCTTCCTGCAGGCTATGTAAATCCTCTAGACACAAATCTGACAGTCGGCACTTGCGGTCTTGTAATGCCAGCATGGGTAGATCAATATGTTCTCTTGTGCGGTGTGCAAAGAGCTGAAATTGTCTTGTTATGGTGTTGACCGGCTCTTTGCAATGTATTACAGGCTGCTGGCACTGCTTTGATGTGCTCTCAAACACATTGACTTGACCACTTTTCATGGGTACCAGGTTTTTCCCCAAAACCGACTCAAAGCTTGATTGTAGATGTGGTGGGGGAGGGGGGGGGGTGTTATACATCGCACCCCTTCAGTGATGGATGGGTGACTTCTCTCAGAAAGACGGGGACTGAAGGCATCATTACCAGAGGGGATTCCCTCCCCTCTCCACTCACGAGGAAGCGATGGGAAGCAGACTCTGGGATGTAGGCTAATGACGGCATACAGGCAGGCGAGCTTTGGTAGCGGCTGTGTTTTTGATGATTTCAGTTTTTATATTTTTACTAAATTGGATTTCTGTAAGTTGAGTCTCCATTTTGGGGGGTTTGGTATTGATAATTTTTTTTTTTTATTGTTTCATGGACATTCTTGCTTAGAGAATAGTGTTGACAAGATTTGTTCTGTTGTGCATGTCAAAGCATTTTAAATTGAAACATGTAGGATACATAATTAACACCCTAATTCATGAGCATCTAAAGTTTTCATTTAAAGCACATGCAGTTCTGTAGCATAAACAGAAGCCAAACTCAAATTCCAGCCTTTTTCACATTTAGTGACTGATTTGTTTACTCAAATATTTATGGCTGTTAGGTGCTTTTCTGCTTTTGTCATTTCAAGGAATCACATGTGGTTTAGTAAGATTGCAGTTTGTTTCCAAGTCTGCTTTGTATCATAAGTGGGCTATAGAGCTGTGTTTTGGCCACTAATCCGTTCAAAAGAATAATGAGGAGGAGGAGGAGGAGGAAATAGCTTAAGAATTGCGGCATGGCGGCAGAATTGCTCCTTATTTAATTACTTCCATCACACCCTCTTTCCACTCCAACCCAGTTAAAGTTCTCAACCTGCTCACTCAACCTTCACCCCTCACTTGCTCTCGTTCCCTTCCAGCCATCCCCCCTATAACTTAATGTGCGCACCTCTAACCTCAAGGCTAGAAATTCCATCCTCCCTGCTTTGGCCTCTCTTTTCAACTATGTTACATCATTTGCCATGCTGTTTGAATCCCCCACCACACACACACACACACACACACACACACACACACACACACACACACACACACACACACACACACACACACACACACACACACACACACAACACATACTAATTAATCCCACCCCCTCCTCTACACCACTAGCATCTCAAATTCTTGTTCTCCTGTTCTATTAGAGCTCTGCTTCATCAAACTTTCTTCATATTCTTTTAACACAACTTCATCCTTTCCTTTTTGCCTCCACTAAGGACAGATCCTTTCTCTCCTCCCATCTTATAAACTGTCATGCTTGCCCCCTCCATCTCATCTGCCTGGAGAGCTCTGAACCTGTGCTCCTCCTGTACTAATGGATAGCAGAGCACCAGGGGACCAACCTTAAAAAGGCTTTTATGGAAGGGGCCTAAATCATTTGTTCTTTTCTCATCCACCCTCATGACTGACAAGAAAAAGTCTGACATACTGTCTGACATACTGTATGTCATATAAACATGGTTTTGACACAGTGCTTTTGTATAAGATATAAGATTCTTGTTGTGAAGGAGATTGGACTCTGAGAGTTTGAGCAGTAATAGGCCCATACTTATATTAAAGTCAGTGACGTGGTGTTTTGTATCATGGTTTGAGGTGTTTTGATGGGAGTGGGTGCGAGGGACTTACTTTCCAATGAACTTTAACCAAATGCGTGTGTTCTTGTTTATGTGAAACACTGCCGTGTTTGAGATGTAATTTAGGGTGGCTACTAATGCTAGCCAGCCACCCTACCTTTCATGCTAAATTCACTGGATTTCATTAGCTTCCCAAACAGCATTTTTGTGTGCTTCTCTAACCATCTTTGTTCTGCTGTGCCTCGCTTTTTGTTTTTGGAGAATGAAGTCAGATGCTTTGTACAGTGTTTCAGAAACCAAGTTTCTTAGAACAGTGCAGGGGTAGTTTATTTGAACAGGCTCCTAAATTTAGATTTAATATTTCTGTTATGGATTTGTGCATGAAAATAAACAGACTTCAAAGGAATAACTCATTTCCCAGCTGACACTAATGTCCTACTGCAGATTTGTGTAATGTAGAACTTAGTAGCAGTACTTTGCTTTAGGATTTACAGCGATGAGTCCATCTGCAGTCGGATGGCAGATCTTCCTTTTGGGAATAGCAAAGTGTGATTTAAGCAAGGCAGATAGACTTATACTTGTAGACAATATTCTGATGTATATTTCAGGGCTTGTACTGAAGTAATTTAGTGTAACTGTTGTGTATAACTGCAGTATGGTTTGTTGTGAGGTTTATTATTAAATACATAAATTACCATAAATACACTGATAACAACAAATAACTATCAAGTATCAAATAACTAATTAGAAACACAAGAAGAGTGAAAAGCTTCCAGAATATTTTGTATCTTAAAGAACTGAACAATGACATGACCCAACAACAACAAAATATACATAACAGTTACAATACAAAACACATGTGTGTTCCAGTGTTGGTGTGTATGAGAGTGGGTGCTCAACGTAAGAACAGAACAGAAGTTTAGTCTGGTTGTTCAGACTGATCTCAGACTGAGTCTGAATCGATGAATCAATAATGAAATTAGTTACTGAATATTTTTCAATTGCTCCTTTCAGCTCTAAGAATCAGTTAGTATTGTTAATAAAGTAATCATGGTAGATCTGTATTCCTTTATAGATATCCCAAATGCTATGTATATTTAGCTGTTATGCTAAAACATTTAACATTCTCATGTTAATCTTGCTCACAAATTTGGATGAAGTTTGAGTGGATCAATGGAAGTTTTTAGCCTAATTTTAGAGGAGTGTATTTGCTTCTTCAAAATTGCTTACATTGCAGAATGAGATTGAAATGATGAGCTGCAACAATTAATCAATTACTCAGCTGACAGAAAGTTACTTTGGCAACTAAATTGATACACTCCTACTTCTCAAATGTGATGATTTTTATGCTTTGCTTTCTTTGTCATAAATTATAGTAAACTGAATATCTTTGGGGTTTTCTTGATCAACTTAAACAAGCTAAATATAGATCACCTTGAGGGTTAGGGTTTCATTATTTTGCAACATTTTACAGGCAAAAAGTTGAATCCATTAAGGATTCAAGGATATAATCAGCAGATTAATCGAAAATAATCCGTATTTGCAGTCCGATAAATGTTTTATCTCTGACATGCTCACACTCACTTTCACTTCCCTTATGATTTCTTTCTCCTCAATATTTTATATGTGTTGCTGCATTTCCTTGAAGTTGAGCTTCTTATTAGTTGTCATGTAAAGGTCTACATTAGCGTCTGCGTTTCCATTGCATATATATATTTTTTTATCTGGAGGGTCTGGGAAATAAAGAAGGTAAACAGCATGGCATTTTTCTCATGTGCTCTCCTCTTTCCCTCTTCAGGCACAGGAGAGCCATTCAGAAGAGCCGAGGGTCAAAGGTGAGAAGAGCAGAGGGCACCATGGAGAGTGAGCCAGGGGCCCCTGCCTCCACGGCCAACAGTACCGGAACCACCACCCCCTCCACCACCACCACCTCCTCCAGCACCACAGCTGCCAGCAGTAGTAGTACCTCTAACACTACTACTACTACTTCTACCATTTCCACTAGCAGTAGTAATACTAGTAGCAGCAGTGGTAGTAGTAGTAACACTAGCAGTACTTCCAGTATTAGTACTACAACAGGAAGACAGGTGGTGCCTCAGATATCTGTTTACAGTGGGATACCTGACCGACAAACAGTGCAGGTGAGTTCAATAGTGTTGTGATTGTGATGAAATTGTTGACAGCTTGATGTTAGGTTGGGGTATTGTGTGTGTGTGTGTGTGTGTGTGTGTGTGTGTGTGTGTGTGTGTGTGTGTGTGTGTGTGTGTGTGCATACACACTGACCATATGCACATATAAATGCTCACAAGTTAGTCTACTTTCTTTTGCTCTACTGCCCTCTGTTGGTGTATATAAAGCCACATACAGGCTTCTGATGTGCTCCTACAGTTATGTTTGATGATCCATTTTCTAAGTAAATGAATGAAATAAGAGGTGTTTGTCTCCCTGATTAATATACACATGAAGGAAACTCAAATAAATGGTCATTTCACAGGATGTTTCCAAGTTGAAGGAAGGAATTCTTTCTGTGCTTTAGTGCTCTTGACCCTTTGACTCCGGAGTAAGCCTCTACACAGGCTTACCCTCTCCCTGAATAAGGTCCATGCAACCTTTAGTGCTGATGCTTTGACAGCAGGGTTTTTGTTATATTCAGCCCTCCTTTTCTTGTACTCAGCCTACTGACAATTAAAAGGCAAACACTATTGTCACCAGGCAGCCCTCTGAGGACTGCTGGTCATTTATGGTCAGTGAGAGTTGAATGCATGTTGTATGCAGTGCATCTCTGCTAATTTTACCCTCATTCCAAGAGGTGTGGGTCCGGATGGTTCTGTGACACGATGGACCACAGGTCAACATCCTCTCTGGTTACTTGGTAACCAGGCAAAGGGCCCTTTTCAGAGGTGAAGGGTGAGGAGAGTTATTTCTGATGGCTTGGAGGTTTTGCTCTGTTATAATTAGGTCAAGGAATCCTTGAGACTTTTCTTGCAGACAATGATTGAGGGACTGGGTTTATTTATGTCTGTCAGCTTGCAATGATCACAATTTTTTATGCATCTCTTCCTCTCGGACAATTAGACGCACATCTAGTTTCACAGTCCATGACCCATTGCAAAAATGATACAGATGCATTTATAAAGATGGAATACATTCATCACTGAAGGCCTGTTTAGGATTGTATATTGTTATTCTTTTTATAGACTGGATAACCCAAGCTAACCCAAAGGAGGAGGTTTTAATCTAAAATTCTGCCCACTGGGTATTGTTCCTGGGTCAGTGCCATCCTTCTGAATTTGGTATTTTCAATTATGGGCGTATGTTCCTGTGAATAAAACAGCACATGGCCTCAGTAACAGTTTTGCCTTTAAACTAGAGGAGTTGGGGCTCATTAAAGTAGCATTAGCTAGTGTTGATAGCGTAACGTAAGTGTTGACTGCTCCTCTCGGTAACTTCACTGTGTGCACACATTTCTGCTTGTTATATGAGTAGTGAGGTTTGAGGTGCTACCGGCATACTTTCGTGATACTATTACACGTTTTGAAGACTACAAATGCAATGTAAAGATTTCAGGCACTGTTGTACACAGTAGTCTGACATTTGTTTTAGTGTGGGAGTGATGTGGATGGCTTGAAGCAGGTGTGTGATTGGAGAACGTAGGAGAGGGGCGGGTCACACACATCAACATGCACAAGCTAGAGGCACAGAGCTTTTGGTTTTTGGCAGCTGTATTGCTATTTCATGCAGGATTTAGGACAGATCTGTGGTTGTGCATCAATGTAGCTGAATCTCTGACTCTTCGGCTTTCTGAATTTTTACACCCTGACTAAATTTAATATATGCAAAGTCTTTTTTTGTGCATGTTGCATTACTCAACCAGCTCTGTCTCTGTCTTCACATGTAGGTGTTCCAGCAGGCTTTACACAGACAGCCTAACACAGCAGCACAGTACCTGCAGCAGATGTACGCCGCTCAGCAGCAGCATCTGATGTTGCAAACCGCAGCCCTGCAACAGCAGCACAGCCTCAGCACCGCTCAGCTCCAGAGCCTGGCTGCTGTACAGCAGGTTAGCAACCGGCCATCACCATGAAAGAATCCTTCTCACAGTGTAAAGTTGATACTGTTATTGTTGTACCCCTGCCAGACATGATTCAGGAAATGGTAAACAAAATCCCCCCCCCCCCCCCCCCCCCCTTGCCTTGTGATAGGCCAGTATCGCAGCTGGCCGGCAAAGCTCTTCACAGAACGGCACTTCATCCCAGCAAACAGGGTCTACTCAGACTACGGTAAGTGCAGTTTGGAGTGTTGGGTCTGTCTCCTAAGAGCCTTTTAAGTTATCTTTGTCCATTAGATTATCATGGAACTAGGTTGATTTTAGCACCAAGATGCTTTGGAGAAACTGGGCACCACACTGGCCGCTCTTTGAACTGTGCTACTACTTTTTTTGCTTTTGAAGAGATTGAAATGCCTTTCGGTAACATTCAGTTGTAAAAATGTTGTCAAATTGTGGCTCTTATTTATTTTAAATGTTGTTTAAAGAGTAAAGGAAGTGCATAACCTAATTATCCTGTTCATTTTCTCCCCATAGATCAACCTGACCACCTCCCCAGCGGCAGCCCAGCTGATTAGCCGGGCCCAGAGCATTAGTTCCACCCCCACCAGTATATCCCAGCAGGCTGTTCTGCTGGGCAGCCCATCTAGCCCCACTCTCACGGCCAGCCAGGCACAGATGTACCTGCGTGCACAGATGGTGAGACAGCAGACACAAGGAGCATAGCCACTGGCACATTTACATGAGTGTGCATATATGCATAAACAAAACCCTACACACATACTGCTGGAACAAATAAGCACACTTCTCGTATTTTTTCCTTGGGAGGCTGAATGTGTGTTTTGAGATCGGTGCGTGCATAATGTGTGCATGCTTACTCTGCCATAGTAAATGATGTGCTTTATTCTCATCTTGCCACCAGAGGAGGTGGTCAGGATAATCTGTCTGGCCCCAGAGGGCTCATTACAAACACAGAAGAGAATGTCTTGAATGTGCATGGATGCTTAGAAAACATTTTTGGGAGGTCACAGGTGTTCTCTCGGCTGTGGTTTAAGGACCAGTTGTTTTAAAACAAAGTTGCTGAAGGAATGTAAAGTCTTTATTGGCCTGTTTTGGTGCAGCTGGTTGTGCGTAACTTGTCGGTTTCAATTTGCCATCGGTTGTGCAGCTGGCACACAGGTTGTTCCTGCCACCTCATTATGACCAAGTATAAAGCATTGTCAGATTTGTGCGATGTTGTGCTGGCAGACAGCAATACACATTTGTCAATTTAGATGGCCATGGCTTTTATAGTCCCCTGGTGTTGAATTCGTGCTTATGATTTGTGTTAATTTCCTTTTACTGGCTTGTTTTTCCCACACATACACCAATTAGAGCTAGTATATATTACAACATAACTGTTGTATCAATATGTTTTGTTTTGAAGATAGAAATTAAAAAGATAAATGTCTGTGTTAATAGGATACAAATCGTTGCACATTCTTTCCAAAACACATGAACAGGGTCCTTTTAGTCTGGAATAATTCACATAAACCTTTGTGAGCTTATAATTATCTTTTTGTCTGGTGTTTTATCATTGCTTTGCTTCTTTATTGGAGATTACAGAAGAATCCAATCTAAGAAGTTCGTCCTTGTTGTGTGTTTGATGTGCTCCAGGCCCAGCAGAGTAACCTGGTGCAGGTGGCCAGGAGCCTGGGCCGGGCTGTTCCTCTGTCCCCGCAGCTCATCTTCACTCCAACGGCCACAGTGACGGCTGTCCAGTCAGAAAGCTCCTCCTCACAGGTAGGTTCATTGGAAGATGGTGATGTAATGATTTTAATAAACGTTTATGTCCTATACACAAAAATTTCGAAGCTTAGAGAAAGTTGTTGCAGTGACTGGAAATCCTGCACCAGAGGATGTGAAATGGCAATGAATGGTTACAAACTATTTGTACTGTGCTGATGAGGTATTAACCTTATAATCTTACTATGCTCGCCATTGAAAGCATTGGGTAATGCAAAAAAAGTAAAGTAATTTTGTAATGAAAACAGTTCTGACAAACTGAAATATCCACTCCTTTAACCCACTTTGTGAAACTGTTGTATCAGTTTTCTCTCGTCATTCTGTCTCTCTAAGAATCAGGTCCAGAATCTGGCCATCCGTGGCCAGCAGGTGGCGACTACGTCCTCCTCTCAGACTCAGACCCTGCAGGCTCTCAGTCTGAAGCAGAGCCCTGTGCCCATTCAGCCCGCCTCGATGATCAAGAACCCCAGCCAAGGAGCGCAGTTCTCCACAGGAGGGAAGGTCTGCTCCTCCGACAGTTCATCTGATGGAGGGAAGAAAGGGGACAGTGCAGCAGTCACAGAAGTCCGAGCTATAAACATGAGCCGCAGTGTCACAGCTGTCAGTGCTCAGCCCCTGATCGCTCCAGGTAAGTGGAGTCGGCAACCCCACAGCCTGAAAAGTTCAATAATGTCTAAGTCTGAATGTGTGTAGGCCTCTTACCCATGAAACTGATCCTGGCAGTGCTTAAAGAAGGGCCCAGACCCCCACGGAAACACACTCTCTTTCACAAAGGCATGAATCAATTTGTCGATGAATTGACTAATAATTTCGATAATGGATAAATGGTTTAAGGCCAAATGTAAAAAAAAAAAAAAAAAATCCCTCTTCCAGACTCTCAAATGTGAGGATTTGCTTCTTATGTAAAATTTTTGTCATTGGACTGTAGGTGAAACAAAACAATTTAAAGACATCACTTTCTAATTTTATAGACCAATCAGTTAATGGATAATGAAGATGAAGCCTAATCGGTATCAAACCTAAGTACTCTGAGCACTCACCAGATTCCACAAACTGAAAGTGAGCATTGAATGCTTTGTTAGATACTCAGGCTTACATATTCTTACATGTTCATTGATCAGGTATTCCAGAGCTTAGTCTCTCCACCACTTTGGTCCAGATTGAAATATCTCAACAACTATTAGATGAATTGCCATGAAATTATGTACAGACATTCATGGTACCCAGTGGATGAATTCTTATGACTTTGGTGATCCCTGACTTTCCCTATACTGCCAGCAGCAGGTCAGAGTGTTCACTTCTCATGTGAAATATCTCAACATCTACTCGATGGACTGGCAAAAACCTTAGGAACAGACGTTCAGGGTTTCCAAACAGTCCTAATGACTTTTGTGAATGACTTTTTCTCTAGCACCATCATCAGGTCAGAATTTCAGTTTGTCAAATACTTTGGTTTATGTCCATTCAGGTAGCTGACATACATACAGTAGAAATGTGCTCTTGTGTTTATAGTAACATTAGATGAAAAGGGAGTTTCATACACTTTTTAACAGTTTTCTCCAGGCTGTGAGTGTGACATGTCAGGGCCTGCATCACAAACCCATTCACTCACTAAAGGGGTGAAACAAGCCGTATTAAAGACAGTGTGTTGGGCTGTGTCTGGAACAGTCGAGCTGCTTTGTGAATTAGAAGCTGTGAAAGGCACACTGCCATGCAAGAGTCTTTCTAAACTACTTATTGTGTAATTGAAAGTCAGCAGCTGTTTTTTTTTTTTTCTTTTAGTGTGAATGGTTGTGAATATGCCAGCAGCACAAGCTGATTAACTCAAATGAAGTCCAGTTTTTTTGCAGGATTGGCACTTTCAGATGCATTATCTCATTTTCATGAGGGTCCTGATAAGATTTCACATTTCACAAAAAAAGTTTATTTAAGCAAGAAATTAAAAATATGTGTGTGCATGTACCAAATGTGTGTGTAGGTGCTGGGAGTGGGAGTGATAGCTGTGTGTGTAATGTGTGTACATGACTGTAAACCTTATATCCTCTGCAGTACACTGTTATTGCATGGTGTTGTTTTTATCTGCCTCCTCAGATGTGTGTGTATGTTTTGGGGCTTGTGTGTGTTTGTGTGTGTCTGGGAAAGGGAGGGGGAGGAGGGATTATCTGAGCGTGTCAGTGCACAACTGTGTCTTGCTTTGTTGCAGTAATGGATTCACATAAAATGAAAGGGAGGATGGAAGCTGAAAATCTGGCTGCATGCTGTCTGAAAAAATTAACATGGGTTGCCATAGCAGCAGGCCATGAGGGACAGGTGTGCACATGAGATGCTGTGGAGTTAATACACTGCGGATCAGGAGAGGCTGTATGGCTGGCTGCTGGGATTCAGATTAGGCTAAAAGCTTGGATTGAACTTGACTGTGCCTGGGTCATTATGCACTTTGATTTCCAACATAAAACCCGAGAAAACTCTTTGTACCGACTTGCCACTGCTTCTTGTAAACACAAAATTTCACCAATTACTTTCGTGATTGAAGTTTAGTGTCCTGTTACGGCTAATGGAAGGGACAAACCAGTGATGTAGCTTCAGGAAATCAGAGATGTTGCCAGTGGTTGGTGTTGTTGGGTGGTAAGTTCACACCCTGTCCATAACCTTGCCTTTTAATGAGTATTTACTACTAATTACTATAAGTCATGCATAATTGTTACATTTCAAAAGTAGTTATTATTGTCAAGGAGAGCTTTAGTTATATATATATATTGTGCATGAGTCCAGTTTATTAGGTTTAAACTTGACTCAACAGAAATTGGTCTGATCTGAGAGAACATAAAAAATGGAAGAGTTGTGATGAATTGTCTTTTGCTATTTTTGGTCATCAGTTTTCATCTCGCTTTCCAAAGGATTGCAGATCATTTGAGAGCAATGTCTCTGTTACTGTGAACATTATACACATTAAGAGTCACTTCCCCTTGAATAAGACTTGGGCTGGAAACAAATGTTAGGCCGTCTGGCTTGTTTCAGTAAGCGTGTGTCATCATCACCTCCTCTTGGCAGGAAGGAGCCAGCACCTTACTATAAAAACCACAGCAGGGAACCCCCAAAAGCATCATGCTCACAGATTAAAAGAGCAGATCTGCACACAAAGTCTGTTTCTTGGCATATTTATGTAGCTGCTCACAACAGTATCAGTTGCCAATTTCATTTGAATATGATTACAAAAAGCCTTGGAAAGGCAAGAAAGTACCCACTTTTTAAAATGAAAACCTAGACTTCAACTTTATGCAACTTTATATCTTAGTGACTGCTGATAACTGACATTCAGCGTTTCACTTAATCTCTTTTTGTTGATCTCAAAAAAAACTATACATTGTACAACTGCTAAAATACTGAGGTGTGTGATTTGGTTTTGTCCCTTAGAGCCTGCCATTGTGTTTTCACTTGGCCTTGTTTTTCTGGAACAGTGGAGTCTTTAAACCAGTCAGGAACTAGATTCATTTAGCTACTGTTCTCTTAATGCTAATGCCTACTTGATAAAATATCTGCAAACCTGATATTTAAGTGAGGAAAGATGGCGTCAGGCCTGCTGTCGCTCTGTTGTTTTAGGTCGGAATGTGTTTCAATGAATGTTTGCCAAAGCAGCAGACAGTGAGAATGTGGAAACTCAGGGATTTTCCAGGGCCTGGTGCTACAAACCAATCAGGAATGTATACTGTCCTCAATCTCAGGACATTGCGCAACAACACGCAGATAGAGTAAGAGATCTACCCACATTCACAATTTAGGGGGAATGGATTGTATGAACGTGTGTGTGTGTGTGTGTGTGTGTGTGTGTGTGTGTATATGTGTGTGGGCGTGGGGGCCTGAGTCATTTCACTGCTTAATCCCAAGACCTTGAGAGGGAATAGCCTTTAAATGAATTCCCCTGTCTTCCTATTCTTCCAAGACCTCTCTCTGTTCCTAATTAAGGGCTTGAGAAAGTTGTCAGGATTCATGGGGAGGGCTGCCTGTATCCGGTGTGCACTGATTTAGAAATCCCCCTCCTTCGCTCACACTGGGGCTGGGAATCTCTTGCTACCTTTATGATTCAGTGAGACCCTGATTAAAGTTGCTACTGTTAAATTACAAAACGCATTTTGACTCTCATGTGGATGGGTTTTTTTTAAAATAGTTTTTCTTATTGACCACATTTACAACAGCATAATCATCCATATCCACCATGAAAAAGGTCATTCATTAATTGTAGAGTGTAGATATTGCTGCAGTGAGGGTATGTTATATCTTGACAGTATATGAGTGCAGAGTTTTTTTAATGCCCTAATGTGCTTGAGTAGTGTCACAGTCACATGGTTTTTATTGCCCGATTGATTGGTTGCCAGGTAATGAGAAGGAAAGAAGCACAAACGAAAGTTGTGTTGTGTTACAGAATAGTGAGTTACTTTGTTGAAACCCTGATTGATGATTAATAATTGCCCATTCGACAGAAACTAAACCAAAGCAAATCCTGCCATTTCAGAAGCTGGAATGTTTAGCATTTATTCTCTATTTTTGCTTGAGAAATGATCCGATCTAGTTTTGTCAAAGAAGGAAGTTGTCATTTCAAATAGTTGTGTGTATAATGTTATTCATTCTCTTCATCTTTAACATTGTGGTTACTCCTTTTTACTGTAAAAGTTTTATGAGAAAAATTCAGATTAAGGAATTTTGTGCATTGAATTTTTCAAATCATGATGCATCTAATAATCGAGTATTCTTGCCACTCCTGGGTGTAGCTGCTGAACTGATGGATGTTATTATGGATGTTATTATCCCCTTAAGTGTCTGTTTAAATTGCTTTTCAGGTGTGACCCATCTTATAGGCTAACATCTTTGATTGTCATGCTGCTCTGAACATTTGAACATTGTAAATATTAAATGAAGGCCTTCCCGGTACACCAGAGCTAACCAGATTTTCATTTGGTGGGTTCCACTGTGTCTCACCAAAATGAAAACACTTTTCAGCAGATCCTGTAGCATTAAAGGGACTCTGCTGGATAGAAGCATCTATATATTCCACAGCAGGGTACAGACTGCGGTTAGTGCCTCACAGGGAAACTTTGAAACCAGATGGAGCCTATCCCACACAAAACATCATGAAAAGAAAAGGGGGAGGAGGAGGAGGAGGAGGAGAGTGCGGGCGAGGGGGATTTGAGACAAATGCTGATTTACTTGGCAATTTTCCATGTTTGGAGTTATTGGGGGGGTTTATTAACATCACTAAACGCACCTCCATGTTTGTACGGCTCATGTAGCAGAAGCTATTCTATAGTACTGTGGTGCAGGAAGAACTCATTTCTTGTTTGGTTTACCGTCATAAAAGTGAGTCAATTAGTTCTTGTTTCCTGGTAGAGTTGTTAGAGACCAAGGAGGCAGCAGAGAGGCTTAGATCTGCTGACTCAACATTAACTCTATAAGGAGTGTCATGGACAGTTGGCTCTGCATGTTCGTTCCTGATGCATTTCTAATATTAGGCTAGCCTCAGGCTACTTCCGCTGAACACTCTCCCACTCACACATGATCCCACAATAAAAGATTGATGTGCTGTGTCTTGGGCTCCGGGGCAAGTTATGAGCTCAGGATGTCTTTTTACCCACAACAGCACTGACAGGTGGTGACAGGCCATTTTGAAACAATTTGTGAGTAATGATCAGACGAAAACTGCAACAGCAGGCCTCTCTGTGCAGCTTTCAACAAGCTCTTAATATTACATCCTGTCAACAAGGGTCTCACAGGTGAAGCGAGTGCTACAAAACAAGCTCTTTTGTGCAGACTTTCTGCATTTTTCAGCGATAAACAGTTGTGAGCACACAGGAAATAAATATTGCTCCTGGTTCGTGACAATTTCGACTTGTAAAGATATTTATGAATTACCTTTTATAAAAGAAAATAATGTTTGATATGACTGTGGCATGCAATGGGTATTGTGTAATCTTGATGATATAATAGGTTTGGACTTCATAGCCAGTATGAACAGGAAGAATGATTACAGCGACTAATAACTTTCTATGTACTGTATGTACATATGGCATGTGAGAACTGTAAACGAAGCTAGATTTGAAAAAATATGGATCCAATTTTTAAAGTAAAATCACCTGTAAGAATAAAAATGTCAGGATGCATTAAATGCTAAACTATGTCAATTTTCTAGTAAAAAAAACTCTGATGGCCTTCTGCTTTTAGTGTTTTCCCTTTTTTCACAGTCTGTGTGTCGTAACATAAATGTGCAGAGAATTGAATTTTGGACACAACAGAAGTGTCTGTGGGTGGTGAACACAGCAGTTGGTTAGCTCAATTCATAAATTAAAAAAATGAATGTTGGTGTTGTTCTCGTTCCAGCATACACGCAGATTCAGCCGCACTCCTTGGTTCAGCAGCACAAGCAGCAGCAGCAGCAGCAGCAGCAGCAGCAGCAGCAGTTTGTGGTCCATCAGAGTCAAGGTTCCCAGAGGACCACGGGCCAGCTGCTGCAGACCGCCTCCATTCAACCGTCACAGCACCCTGTCCCTGTCCTGCCCAAACCTGCTCCACACCAGCCCTCCACGCCCAGCCAGCAGGCCACCATCTTCCACTCCACCATTAGCCCCCACGCCCTCCACTCCTCCCTCAACCATGCCAAAGCTCAGCCCGTCCAGCTCACTGCCATCAACCTACAAATACAGCCAACGGTGAGTACAGCTCCACACACCAGGGTCTTCAACAAAAAGGCATTTAAATAAGTTCTTCTTTTTTAGTTGCAACAAACTGTTGCCAGCATCGATGTTATGGTTATGGTTATGGACCATTTTTAGGCAGGTACTGTTATTACCGGGGTCTCCCCAGAAGCCTGTAGTGTTATGGTGCTACTACAAGAAAACATGTATTTTGTCTATTAAATTCAAAAACTTTAACACTGTGCATCTGAAGTTGGAAATTGGTGCTAGAAAATAGTGCTGTTGTTCCAGTCTTTACGGAAAGCACTGTTAATGGGGATCTAACTAATTAGGTTTTAGCCATGCTAACGGCGTGACTCTAGGGATGGTAATGTGGGTCTGTCAGTTGGTTTACCACTTTGGTCCATGACCAAATTTAGAACCAAATACCTGCAAAATGACATTCCCATCAGCCTCAGCAGTACTTTGTGCTAATTAGCAAGTGTTAGCATGCTAACACGCTAAACTAAGACGGTGAAGATGGCGTGAACATTACACCTGCTTAACATCATGTTAGCACTGTCATTGTGAGCATGTTGATGTTAGCATTTAGCACTGCATTCAGTGCTGCTAGTATGGCTGTAGACTCATAGTCTTGGTGTCTCTTTCTCACAGTAACATATTATCCATTGTGTGTGTTTCCAGAATTGCATGTTGGATGTGACTCATTTTTTTGTCCTCCATTTGTTTGTAATGGGACATGACTCTGTCCTACTTAACATCCTTTTAGTGTTGTTCACAACCTTGATTTTTTTCTTTTTTAAGTGGTAACCATCAAAACAAAAACTACTGTTCCAACAACACCCACTGAATCCCTTTCTACTCCAAGACATACATGTTAAAAAAACACAGAATCTTCTGAGTTTGGGATTCATGGTGTAATATTTTCCCATTGGTGTGATATTTTCCAAGCCTAATGGTTTTTAGTTTTTGAGTCACTGACATTTAAAAGTACCAACAGTCCCTGATCTGTCTTTTCATTACTGTCTCAGATGTACTGTCTCATGTTTTTCCCTCTACCTTTTTGTTCCTAATGCACATATCAGGCCTCCCGACTGGTTCAAGACTGTAAAGATAAGCCAACCTCACTGGTGGTCAGAGAGACGTGTCCAACCCCAACCACGCAGAGACCGCAGCCCCCACAGCAACAGCAGCAGCAGCAGCAGCAGCAACAGCAACA
Source organism: Enoplosus armatus (assembly GCF_043641665.1). NCBI lineage: Eukaryota > Metazoa > Chordata > Actinopteri > Centrarchiformes > Enoplosidae > Enoplosus > Enoplosus armatus. The sequence continues at coordinate 21,589,344 of NC_092182.1, read as the reverse complement.
GCAGCAGCAGCAGCAGCAGCAGCAGCAACCTGCACCTTCACCTTCACCATCACAACCCACCAAGCCTGTAGAGCAGCCCAAGGTCGACCCAGCCACACCAGGCGTTCAGCCACAAGGTAATGATTCAGCATGGTTTTCTAAGCTGCTAAATTACTTAAACGTTTGGGTAAATAAACTCTTTAAACAATTAGCCACTGGGACAAGAAGACTGGTAGCAGTTTCAAAACTGTGATAACTATAACTTTTCACCTTGACACAGAAAATGTACCATTACATCTGCTCGGTTCTCCTTGAATTAGTCAACTCCTGCAATCCTCAGTGGAGGAAAAGAAAAATGAATGCTGATGTTTACTTGTAGTTCAGAAGGTTTTGTGTCTGCAGCACATTTAGTTTCATTCTTCTTTCTTTGTCTCTTATTGCTTTGTTGTGGTCTCTGTGATTTCCCTGTGCTGTGGCCAAAAAGCTCACCTGATACCCACAATTCACTCAATGCTGTGCTGTTGCACAAACATTTAAACCCACAACAAACAAAACCCTGAAGATCAGTGAAAATCCTACTCTAAGCAAATGGAGGAATTAAGGAGTGAATACAGTAATTTAACCAGACTCATAATGGACATTTATGTTTTTTATTATTTTGTTGCCTGCAAGTTATATTGGAGACATTTTGGCACAGACTGTTTCCTGTGATGGTGTGTAGTATTTGTCTGGCCAGCCGTGAGCAGGGCTGAGGCAAACACCCACAGTGCATCATGGTCATATTTTATTCATACCATTTACTGTTCTATTGGATTGTACAGGTGTTCAGGCTAATAAACTGCCAAGTCAAAGTATAGTAGTACATTTTAACTTAATAACATTATCCAAAGTCATTTATAGAGAAAGTAGCGGGTGTTTCATCATTTTCTTCATTGACACCCCTGGCTTCTGATGTACATGTTGCCTGTGGGGACTGGTCTTATGACTTTTCAGTTACAGAGCAGCTTTTGCCCATTAGACAAAGTCTGAGGCATGCTTGTGTAACAGACTAATATGACGGCAGCTCGGAAGAGTCAAAGTTTCTAAACTTTGGACAAACTGTGGGGTGGCCTCTTAAATGTTTGTTTTTTTTTTTTACCATATAATCCAGTTAAAAAGCTTTAAGCTGCATTTATCAAGAAAATCCCAGAAATGTTGCAACGTCAGTCATTTTCATATTGCTGCGTTTTCTGCTTATTGTGCACGTTTTGTCAGCCAGGTGATTTGGATAAAAGGGATAAAGCTGCTTCTGATGAGTGGTTTGACTTATGGTCAGTGGCTTTGAGATGGTATGAGTGCGTAATCAGGCAGCAGCTATTCTCTTGTATGGTGTATTTGATAAATGTTGACAGGGACCAGTTTCTATGGTGATATTTCTCTTGAATGGTTGGAAATAGTGCTAATGCTGTGTTTCTTGTAAAATGAAACATTCTGTACACCACAAATTGCTGTTTACGGGTATTGAGTTGGGTGTGATGTGCCGTGGAGGTACACTGCTCACCACCAGAGCAGGAAACTATTTCTGTAATCCGCTGGCTGCAGGGGCTGATGGGAAGATAGATTTCAGGGTTGTTGTTTTTTTACATTAGGGAAATTTAACATTTCAGGAAAGAGCCTCGAGAGAAAATCTGTTTTTCAGTCAAAGTGGCTTATTGAGTACACAAGGTTACCAGCTACAAAGATTATCTGCACTGAATTTCTTGGTCAAACTTCCACCGTGCTCTCTGCTTACAGATATCTTCTCTTTGAAGTATTTAAATGGAAGTTTATAGCTGCATTACACAGTAAAAGCACAGACCTCCATATTAATTTGATTGAAGGGGCTCTTTCTATTGTTTTACCTCGCCATCATCACAACAAAACATAAAATGATTGTCACCGTGACAACGTCACAGAGTTGTAAAAGACAGTCTGTTCCCACTCGGCTCATAGACTTTACTTTGGGATGACGTCACGCACCTTAAAATGGGAACGTTGCGCTATTGTGAAAGTACTTTTTGGGTACCAATGCAGTGCCAATTAATTTGTCCCAGTGGCCTCAGGGACCCTGCTTCAAACTGGACTTACTGGATCAGATTTCAGCACCGCAGCACGCCCCCTCCAATGCAGCACATGCATCTCTTTCATGCAGGGCTGTTCCCTGTCTGAACGCTGCGTCAGCACCACCAGTATGTGTTCCAGTCAGTGTGCAGAAGTCTCCATGAATAAATTGAATTAACTAATAATTTAATAAGTTCAAGCTCTTATGATAATTTTGACCAGTCACCAAAAAGCTCTCAGGGGTGTCTTGGGGGGGGTCTTGGACTCAGGACCTAAAATGTCTTTCTATGGCCCTGCTGAAGACATGCGCTCTTGTCTCTGGTTTATTCGTCGCTTTAATTGATTGTATTTTTAAACATGGCGTTTAGTCTTCTGGTTAGAGTTGATGATAAAGCTTGTTCAGTATTTGGCTGCAGCTGGAGACCCTCCTCCTTTGGTTCAGAGCCTCGGAGTGCAGGTTCACGGTTGATGCATGTGGTCCTGCAGCTGCAGCCTGAGGAGGACCGGCAGAGATGCTAACGTTAGCTGTGTCTGTGGGAGGAAACAGGGAGGCGGACCCTGGTTTAAAAAGCTTTTCCTTTACGGGTCTGAAGCGGCGCTGCAGCTTAAAACCAGGTCCCAGTGTTTCACAGCAGCGGCAGCAGCAGGTCGGCGTGTGTCGGATCATTAAAACAACAAACACGAGCTGAACCGCACATGTTTTCTCTGTGAACACAGCGGAAGTCGGCGCGGTAAGAAAACTTTTCTCATTCAACACCGGCGGCTTTTAAGATGACGAAACGTTGATGTTTACTTTCGCTTTGTGAAAAGCCGAGACGTCGTGGTGATGGTGGGACTGATACATGATGGATTCACTGTTTGTTGTTGATCGATAGAGTCACTCCATTATTCTCAGACCGTCGACACTAGAAAAGTTGTTTAAATCAGCGGCAGGCAGGTGGACACGACTGGATGTGGCATGTAGATGGCTGTGATGTGATATTTTTATGTATGTTTGTGTGTGTGTGTGTGTGTGTGTGTGTGTAAGACTGCTTAGCTAAAAATAACCAAATACATGATTTAATTAAAGCTTTAGCTATGAATGATATTCCTCAGAGGTTTAAAATATTTCACCAGTTTAATTTACCCTCCTCAACATTGCTGGTGTGAGTTTCTTTACTGTAATTTCATTTAGGACTGCAACTAATGATTAATTTCTTTGTCAATTAATCTGCTGATTGGTTTCTCAATTAATTGTTCGCTCCATAAAATGTCAGAAAATATTGAAGAATGCCCGTTACAGATTCCTGAAGCCCAAGGCGATGTGTTGTTTTGTTCATCTAACACTCTAAATCCTCAAACTATTCTGTTTACTGTCACATATGACAAGAAAAAGGCAGATATTCACATTTGAGGGTCTGGGATCAGAAAATGTTTGCCTTTTTTGATTTAAAGAATCAGACAATTAATCTAGGGCTGCTGATTATTTTCACGGTTAATTTATGAATTGTTTTGCCTATGAAATGTCACAAATCAGTGAAAAAGGCTCAGTGTAATTATCCAGAGTCCAAAGTGACATTTTCAGAACGTTTGTTTTGTCTGACCAACAGTCCAAAGCCCCAAAATATTCTGTTTACTATCACATATGACAAGAAAAAGCAGCAAATATTAACATTCAAGAGACTGTAACGGGAGAACATTTGGCATTTTCACTTGAATGATATAAACAACCACTTTAATTCAAACTCAATCCTCCAGTGACCAGCTCTCTCTGAGTACTTGCTCTCATATATTAACTGGATGGCATTCATTTCTTGGTCAGGAGGGGGCACAACCAAGAGGCCGAGTGCTGCACCTGGGACCCCACCTCCAGCCATGACCTCAGGAAATGAGAGTGAGGCGCCCACCGTGACGGGCAGCACGCCGCAGAACGGAGAGAACAAACCGCCCCAGGCCATCGTCAAGCCCCAGGTCCTCACACATGTCATCGAAGGCTTTGTCATCCAGGAGGGAGCTGAGCCGTTCCCCGTGTGTGTAAGTGCCCGATCTCGGCTTTACTCGCAGGGAGACGCGATAAACAACCCAGAGCCGCCACACTCTCCAGTGTGCTGGCCTGCGGGGAGCTGTCAGCAGGCAAACACCAAGCCTCTGCTACTGCTAGTAGTGACAGCTCACAGCTTCTGTTTGATTCAGTCATTAATTGAAGTGACGCAAGACTCTGTAGCTGAAAGAGTACGGATGGATGAAGGTATGTGTGTGTGTTTGTGTCTCATGAGCTGCACATTGCAGCATCTCGAGGCATAAAAATCCCCTCTTTAATCTGTCATCTCCCTTAAAAATGACGTTATTACATCTTATATTGTTTATCCGGTGTGTCTGTACACCTGTGGTTGACATTTGTATCATCCCATCTTTATTCATCACTTAAAGAAAAAGCTAAATGCTAGATTGAACTCAACCTTTTGTTGAGGTGCAACATAATAAGCTTGTTGCCTGTGGCTCACTGCCTCCTACTGGACATGAGGCGTAAATGCCCAGTATGTTTACATGCATATTATGCTGAGCAAGCTCAAGCAGTTCATACTGTCATATATCATGAATGCAGTATCTGCATTGCAAATACACTGATATGGTACCTTCAACTGTAATTAATGACCATTTTTATTATTGATTGTTTGTGTTTAGTTTTTCTATTAATGGATTAGGTGTTTATTCTATGAAATGGTTAAAAAATGCCACTTCAAGTTCAGAGAGCCCAAAGTGAATTCAAATTCAAAACCTCAAATCACTCGTTTTGTCTAACCAGCAGTCTAAAACGCTTAAGATATGCAATTCAAAATCATATATAATGCAGAAAAGCATCAAGTCTGCACATTTGAGAGGCTGGAACCAGAGGATTTGGGGCAATTAGGGACTTAAACAATTAATCAATCACACTTGCTGCAGATTGCTTTTCTGCTGATAGACTAATTCATTATTTGACCAATTGTTTAAGCACTATTGAAGTAGTTTCATTTTGGTAAGTTTGTAAATATTTTATAATACTTTCCACCTGTCTGTCACCAGGTGGAGCGTCTGCCCATTCTCATCGACAGCCCAAAGAAGCTGGATCATCAGCTCTCCTCAGACCCCGACAAAACCCCGGTCAGCAACGCAGCAAACACTGACTCTGAGCCTGAGGACATGAACCAGCCAGGTGAGACAAAACGTATTACACAAGCACAATAGGTTGTGTGACACACTGTGCTGGTCATGAAACCAGGGAAGCACTGATCCGACTATTTTCCAAGGTTTGTGAAAAATAGAAGGTTTATGAAACTGCGACATTCACTTCATAATGGCGGACACACCATCACGTTCCTCACAACACCAGCAACCCTCCTGCAGTAACTGTGTGTGAACAGATCCAGACCTGACAAACAGCGCTGAGCTGCTGTGATGAACGATGACGGAGCCGGTGCTGCACTTGCTGTCCTCTGTGTGTCCACAGAAAAGGCTGCCCTCAGCATAATTACATGCCTCTGCATCTCTTTACCAAACCACTTAACCTGAGCGTGGCTGTGTCTTTTTTTTTTTCTCCCCCAGACCATAACCAACCTGCTACATAATGCAGCTCATTCCAGTCGTGTTTTTAAGTCTATTTCCTAAAAGTTTGCCGTACGTTTCCTGGAACATTCTCCTTTGTCCAGCAACAAAACTGCAAAAAAACATGCAGGAAGTGGCAAAGTATCAGCAGTAGCTTTACGCATGTTAGCTTAGCGCTCTGAATAAACAAAGCGGAACTTAAAACTGTAATTCATGTGAAACAGTGACAGGCAGTGTTCAGACCGACTTCAGCCTCTCATTCATTTGAATGGAGCCAGTCAACGCAGTGAGGCGAGGTGCTGCATTGACCAATCACATACATGCAAACACACATTCCTGGTAATTACTTTGTAACGCCAACGTCTTATTTCTACTGTTTACCTCATTATCGTCAGGAAGCCTTTAAACACATTAATTTGTAATCCAAACTGGACTTCCTGGATTGTATATTGATATACTTTTATATATATTCCTACTATAATTATATTCATGTCTCACCGGTACCTGAAACAACACGGCCCCTCCAACGCAGCCCCCCCTACCTTTAACACAGGGGTTTATGGTCTGATAATAATCTAATGAAGTAAAATAAAATAAAGTCCGTTTCGATGTCAGTATTGATGCACCGGATCGGATCAGTGCCTCCCTAAAAGAAACGTTTTGTCAACACACCAAAACTTAATTGTCATTGTTGGTGTGATTGTGAGTGTTTGGCTACTTAGTTTATGTTTGTGACGCAGAAAGTATTATTATATAAAGTTGTGACTGACTGCTTCACTGAACCTCAACCATCTTCTATCTGGAGCTTAAGTGGAAATGTCAGTTAAATATTGTATTGATAAATATAAAGTGTATTAAGTTAATTCACATGATATACAACTAAATTTAACAGGTTTAATTGAAAAAGCTTTGGTTTATGGAAATATATTGAATATGTTTATCATTAAATGATGTCACTTTCCAAACAGCGAATGTTTCAGGTTAGAAGAATAACATAATATTCGGTGTCTGTCTGGTGTTTATGCCGTTTCACAGAAAAAGAGCAAGAACCCAAGCTGACATGTGAGTACTGTGGCTGGGTCGACTTCGCCTACACCTTCAAAGGCTCTAAAAGATTCTGCTCCATGGTTTGTGCAAAGAGGCAAGTCACCTTTTTTGGATTTATATTTCTTATCATTTGAACAATTAGTTGTTCCCCCAGTTGCATTATGTGAAAGAGGAAAAGCTCTGATGACGGACCTTTCTGGACAGGTACAATGTGGGCTGTACGAAGCGGATCGGCCTTTTCCGTCCGGAGAGGAGTAAACCAACAAATCGCTGGCGTAGGAGATCTCAGGGCCGCCCCAGTACAGAGGCTAAGAAGCAGGTACAGAAACACACACACACACTCCTTCACTGTAAAACTTCCTCACTAACACTTTACCTCCCATCAGATACTGCTTCCACTGCACATTTCATGCCCTGCACTTTTCACGCCTCATGCTTTTTAATGAACTTGAGCATCATTTGTGTCAGCGCCTGATTATCTCCCTCTGTCTTTTAATGGGTCATTACGTACTCTATGATCTTTGTCAACGTTTATTGGTGACCAGTAGGAATGGAGACGCATTAGTAGAGATTTTCTGCCTCCTGCACAAGTTATATGGACATCAAAAGCAACTGGATTTGCTGTTTTTTGTTGTTTTTTTTTGCCTTTTATCCAAGACTTTGACTTCATACTTCTAGATATCCTGTGACCAGACTTAGCAGTTCTTCCCCTCCCGTGACACAATAAAAACATTTTTTTTTTACAATAGAGAGTAGTAGTAGTACTAGTAGTCTACAGAAATGCCACACAAACTGTATCACAATATGTAATACAGGAAAATAAATTTTTTAAGGCTCGAGAATAATCCATTTAGATTTCATGGCCGAGATGTTTTGAGTTATGTAATATCTCAAGGGCTGGGTCTTGAACCTCCAGTGGGGGGTGCTTTTGTTTCATGTTTGGATCAGGAAGTGAGTTTTATAATCCAGAGGGTTCAGCACCTGACAAAGTAATTGTCGATCCAACAACCCTATCAGCTCCCTGCAGGTGTATTATACTCATTTGAAGCTATTGTACAGTATAAATCTTACTTCTTGCCCCTTTAATCATTGCTGAGACGTTATGTTTTACTGATGAGCCATTCATTTCTCAAATGCCCAGTGTTGACGTCATGCCCGACTATTTTCCTTTTCAGAAGCTGTCCCCCTCACCGCAGCAGACTCAGGGCGGTTCTATATCCTCACCGCATCCCTCACAGCCCAGTCAGGAGGAGTCCAGCCCGTGTTCGGACATGTCCAGCTACGAGGAGCCGCCGTCTCCCCTGTCAGCTGCTAGCTCAGGACCCCTGGCTCCTGCTCCGGCCCCAGCTCAGGTCCCCGTCCACCGACATCCGAGCAGGGCCTCGGACCAGGAGGGCTGCGCCGGGAGAGACGCACCTTCACTCTGTCAGCGCTTCTTACCCAACGACGCCACCAAGTGGAATGTGGAAGAAGTTTATGAGTTCATCCGTTCACTGCCAGGTCAGCCGAGTAAACACACTGATAAAACATTACAAACACACTCTTTTCCTGAGGAATCCTGTTTTGCATGTGACTAACTGCAGCTTGTACTTCCCCCGTTGTTCATGCAGGTTGTCAGGAGATCGCAGACGAGTTCCGCTCTCAGGAGATTGATGGACAGGCCTTGCTCCTGTTAAAGGAGGACCACCTCATGAGCACCATGAACATTAAACTGGGACCTGCACTCAAGATCTTCGCACGCATCAACATGCTCAAAGACTCTTAGCAGGAAAGTGTGTGTGTGTGTGTGTGTGTGTGTGTGTGTGTGTGTGTGTGTGTGTGTGTGTGTGTGTGAGAGAGAGTGAGAGAGTGAGTGAGTGAGAAGAGCAGAGTGTAAAACTTTGGCACAAGGAAAATGATGCGTCTTCGTAGCACTGACAACAGACTGACTGCACTATGACCTCGCCTTCTCCTCACTACTGGACTCGTTTTGCAGAGAGTCTCACTTTAGCTGAAACTCGCCTTCACCTGCGTCTGCTCAGTAACCATGTGATCATGTAAACTTTGTGATCCGCAGGACTGATAGTGGTTGTGTTAGAGTTGCAGCTTGAGCCCTTGGAAGCTGTTAGTATGTGTTTACATGCACTACGCAGTTCTTTGCTAGTTAGAAACAATGTAGACCGTGGGCTGAAATGAAATCAGCAACCACAGTGACATCTGTGCCAAATCCCAAAATGTTGATCGTCACATTAAATGAGTGAATATATTTGATTTACACCTGGTATTAACATGCAGGCTGTGTCTGGATGTCTGACAATGCATGTTAACGCTAGGTGTAAATGCACACAGAACACATTGCTATCAGATCCACCAGACCCAATTTTGTATGTGGTCAGATTTCAGCCAGGTGTAAATGTCATCCATACTGTATTTTTGGGGGGCATTATATGCTTATAACGCAGACGACAGTAAAGAGATGATGAGAGAGGTGGAGAACAACATGCAATAAAGGACGTTGTGATTTATGGTTGCTTAAACTCCTACCCCACCAGGGCGCCCCTGTTTGGCCACATTCTTGGAGAAAAACAAAAAAGGAAAAACAAAACCCCAGCAAGCTGCCCGTCAAAAAGCCACAAATCGCCTTTTCCTCTGCCGGGGAAAAGTAAGTCGAGCCTGTACAGCAGCACCGCTTTCCTTGACCTGAGACACGCTGCGTTGTGTACCTATTTTTCATATTAAGATCTGATCATAATGCGGGCAGAATTGAGACAACAAGCACATATTAGTACCAGGTGTAGATGCAAAGACCTTTTTATTAAATGTCATTATCCAGATAACACATCTAGATACAGATTCCATGATGATAGCAGTTTTGATGGTGTCTCGGATTTGAAGGGGGGAAAAAAGAAGTGAAGAAAATGAAGTTGAAAGAAGTAGTACCAAAGTGTACACTACCTGTTCAGTTGTGCCGAGGTCGGGTCTTAATGCAGCACTGACGCTACTGAATTGAAGCATTGAGACAAACATGAGTCAAGTCTGAATTTATTATTATTATATTATTAGAGATGTTTTTTTTGTACAGTTTTGTTAGCGTGTGAATGAAAGAGAAATGGCTGTATGTGTGGCTGGGAACAGAAGATTGCATTCATTAATTTGCTCCTTTTCATTCAGTAGATGCTCCTTTGCCTTTTCTCACAATAAGACTCTCGCAGCTCTCGAATACAAAGCTTGAATGCAGAGAAACCATTGAAGCAGCTTCTTTTGTGACATTGATTTCCCTTTCATGAGGAACCCGCCAGTTTTCTCCCGTAGATTTAAACTGCTTACAAATGATTTTTTTTTGCCACTTTTTCAAAATGATTTACTAAAATATGACATTGATTTCTTGTCTCAGTTTCATAGGAGGACACTAAGTTATCCGAGAAACAATTCGGGTATGCTGCTCTCTTCTCACAGCCCTGCTTTTGGCACTTATTTTCCTTTTCCTTTAATGTTATGAGACACTCCACCTAAAGTGAGAGACATGTTTGTATGTACATACAGTAGCAGCTCAAGTGAGGAAAAAGACTGAAACTAAGTGTGAAACTATCATTTTTTTAAGTTATCCTTGTTATTTTAAAACAGAAATTTAACGGTGTTCAATATTTTGAAATATGCAAATGTATAGATATGGCCTGGGAGTTGTTTTTTTTTTATGTTCTCTTTTCTAATGAAAATATGATCATATCTATTTGTGTTTTGTGGCTGTGATGGAAGGTCAACTTTTTTTAGATAAAGGCTTTGTCAAATGCTTGTATTTATCAAAACAGTTTGTTACACAACATTTTGCAATTATAAATCATTTGCAATACAGTTTTGTCTTGAGACATTTTTTGTGGGTCACTGAAAAGAAAAGTCCATTTTAAATGTTTTAGAGACAATATTACAGTTCATTGGGATCACATACTGTACTATTGTTATGCTTTGTTATATTGTAAATCTAATTTTATTGTGCTGCTCACCCTTGAAGTCGTAGTGCAGTATAAATCTTTCTCAACGCGTTCTCAAAGGCATTAAAAGTCCCTGGTTTGTAGGAAGCCAACAATCCAAACCCCCAAAATAATCAGTTTACAAGAGCAAAGCAGCACATTGTCAAATCTGTGTATCAAGAGCCACCTTATGTTTCCCATTTTTATTTGAGAAATGACTGAAACAGTTTGTCATTGAAGTTGTTGATTTATTTTATGTTTGTATAGTAATTTGCAAGCAATTTCAGCACTAAGAAATACCAAATAAGGTAAGGTGATCTTTATATATCCCATTTAGGGAAATTAAAAGGCAGCAAAAAAAAAAAAGTACAAAATCTATGTTGTTGTTTTTTTAAAATGTTTCTTCAAAACAACTTTACTAAAGGAACAGTAACCATTACAAGACAAACAGTACAGGGAGAGCCAAGAAAATAAATAAGCAAATCGATTTACAAAATTATGAATTTAGAAACGCAAACAAATCATCTGACATGTTTGGTAAAAGGGGATTTTCAAAGCTTTTACAGACAGTTGTAGAAAGAGTGGAACTGATACATAATGTAGGTAAGGGGAACAGCTACTACAAAGGATATAAAAATGAAAATGGCACATTGATAATATCTACAAAAGCGTATTGGTGAAAAGGGAGGGACTTTTGGAGTGCTTTCTGCAAAAATGTTTGTATTCACCTTCTGTACAGTAGTTTCACTGCATCTGTCTCAGTGTCTTCTCGAAGTTCCTGGTTTATAGGAAACGGGACATTTCCAGCTTTATGTCTCAAACAATGGACCATTTTATGCAAACACATCGGCCGCTTTCCATTTTGTTTGTCGCTGAACTACAACGGAGGAACTCACAATGAACAGGTACGGTGGGTTTTCTTTTAAACGCAGTGACACGCAGTGACACGCAGCGGTGTCTGCGTCTGTTAACACGGCCGGAGGGGCGGAGAAGAGCGGAAACACCGACGCGCCCACTGTTTTGATTTGAGAACGGACCAAACCAAATGAAGCCATCGTCTTTTTCTGTGTTTCATACAGAGATGAATGACAGTCATACATACACATTTCTATTCAGATTTTATATCACGATACGCTCAGACATATAAGTTTAGATCACGTGTTAAAACGATAACAAAGTGTACTTTTTTACCCCCATCCCCCCAATCTCCATGAGAATGGTTTATCCCAGATTTAAACTTGACTGTTGACGTTGTTGTATGGGCTGTTAAACGGCAGGTAGATCACAGCTGTACGTTACTACGTTAGTTAACGTCACTACAACTTTTTATTTTTCATCTTTCTAAGTCTTAATAAATTCACCGAAATACCAACCGGTAAGTTAGCCTCTAAAAACTGTTTTATTGTCGTTACAGTGCAATTTTACACGTATTGTATTTTGTTTTTAATCGTATGATGACACAACAGTTAATGACTTTGCTATAACCCAACGCTAGCGTTAACTATATCTTTAATTAGAAGGTATTTAGTTAGTAAGTAGTTAGTTAACGTTAACTAGAGCTAACCATAACTAGTGTCATGTATGACGTCAGCTTTTTTCCAGTGGTGTAAAGTAAGTTGACGTAGCGTTAGTTAGGTGCATTTAACCAACTGAAGTAACTGTACGTTACTGTACATAACAACCAAGTACGGTTTTGAGGTACTTATACTTTACTTAAGCTATTTCCATTTTCTGCTACTTTATATTTCTACTTTTCCCCCTCTGCATTTATTTGATAACGTTAGTTAACTTAGCTGGTTACTAGTTACTCTGCAGATTCAGATTAATACAAAATATAATCAACAAATAAAATATTATTTATAGGTTGAGATAGGGGGAAATTCTATTATATTACATAGTTGCAGATTAATTTCTTGTATGTTGATGTTGCAGCTCTAAATATTTTTATTGCACACATTGTTATTACAAGACACAAAATGACCAGTTTCATCCAGCTCTGTTATATTAATTACTGAGTTATTTAAATGTCTAGGCTGTTGCTGAAATGCCAAATCAAGGGGACGAGGCCGCTGATGATTCCCCCACTGACCTTCCCTGTCTGGAAAAACTTGACTCTCCTACGGGTATGAAGCTTTATTAAGGCAGTTATTGTTTTCAGGCACGTTCAGGGACCATTAGTAATTGAATTATTACCACCGTGGCAGTTTTAATTATCTGTGGGTGTGTGTGTCCTGTCTGTGGTGTCAGGGAGCCCACCCACTGCCTCATTATCCAGTCTGATGGAGCTGGAAAATTGTGTTTCCAACCTGAGCCTCGCGCATGAGATAGTGGTGAACAGAGACTTCTGCTTCAAACCCAAGAGTCCTCCTACAGACAGGCAAGAAAAAAACACCCCACCACAGTTTAAGTGACCTTGTTTATTCTTAATTCCTAAATTAATAGAGTTTAGTCTCTTCTGAGCTGTTTTTTTTCCTTCCGTAGCCTGGAGGGCAGAGTGACAGAGATTGTTCACCGGGCGTTTTGGGACAGTCTTCAACAGCAGCTGAACAGTGATCCTCCAAACTACAGCCATGCTGTCGTTCTGCTCCAGGAAGTGAAGACTGTAAGTGTGTATGGCATCACATCAGAGGCATTAGTAGCAGAGGAAGAGGTTCTATAAAGTCCTCTGACCCCCTTCACTCTTGTATGCTTTGAAGAACAAAACCAGAGTGTATACAGTACACATGGCCAACATCACACAGGGGTCTGTGATGTCAGACTTTATTAGACTTGTTCACAGGAAAATAAATATAAAATAAAAATGAAGTTGGTAAAAATAAAATATAGAGGTGAAACTGAATATTCCATTCCTGATTAATCTATTCATGCTGATTATACAGCATAAAATTCACGTTGCAAAGATGGTGATATATTTGTTTCACTTGTGTTGTAACTAACAGTCATCAATGATATTGATTAAAAGGAATAGTTTGACATTTGGGGAACACGCCTATTCGCTTTCTGGCAAAGTATGATTAGAACATTGACACCATTCTCACGTCTGTGCGGATAATATGAAGCTAGCCAACAGCAACTTAGCTTAGCATAAAGACTGGAAACAGGGAGAAACAGCTAGCCTGGCTCTGTCCAAAGGTAACAAAATACACCTACCAGCACCTCTAAGGCTCCCTAATTAACAAGTTACATCTCTTTAGTTTAATCCAAAGAGAGAAAGACATGAGGCAAAGATACTGCGAGAGGTGAAAGGGTGTTTAATCTGTACAAAAACCAAAGTGTAAAAATGGCACGCAGTGTCTCAGCCAGACACAGTTGCTTCCTGAAGTCTCCACTGGTTGCCCGGCAACCTCATGGCTCCAGTAGTATCAATCTTCTCATCTACCTCTTGGCAAGAAGGCGAATAAGTGTATTTCCCAAAATGTCAAACTATTGCTTTAATCTATCGATTAGAGACTGACATTTGAGTTTTAAAAAAATCAGATATTTAGATCAGACATTTTTTTTAACTCATCAGCCAACACATACATCAATACCAAAATACCTGTTTTAAGCTAAAACAGCCAATAATATCGGCCTGTTGATTTATCAGTCAAATTCTCGTAGGGATTATATTTAAATTAATTATGGATGGTCTTAATAGATTGAGCAGTTTTATAGTATCTGTTTGTATGTGTAGAGGAAAAGAATGGACATCGTAATAATCCAGAGGACACGTGCTGTAAACCACACGAACCTTTGAAGATAAACTGAAATGTTCTGTATGTCAACAACACTAAAGGCCGCCTCATATTTCTTTTATATCCAAGATGCTTCAGTCCCTGCTACTGCCCGGTCACGTCACACTCAGATCTCAGCTGGACGAGGTGCTGGACATGGAGCTGATCCAGCAGGAGGTCGATCATGGAGCTCTGGATCTCCACAGACTGGCAGGATACATCATCAACACCATGGCATCTTTATGCGCACCTGTGCGTGACCCAGAGGTCAGGGCACTGAGGGACCTCAAGGACCCCGTGGAGCTCCTGAGGTGAGGGGCAGGTTAAAGCCACCTTTACAGACAAAGCTTGTGTCCGCTATGCATACAAATAAACCCAGGTTATCTGACCCATTTTCACACAAGTCTAGGGTCTGTGGCCGACTGTATAAAGTTTGTATAAAAGTGCCCAGTATAAAGTTTACTGACGGCTTGTTCACTTCTCACGGTCATTTGGAGCCGCAGTTCAGCAGGTTAAATACATTTTTGTTAGTGTGACTTTGATGCAGCCCCAGTTTGTCCCTCTCATATATTAGCGTACATTTGAGTCACAAGGCTAACCATCAGTTTCTTTAAACGATAATTAAACGGAGAAAAACCCAGAAGGTCATTTAAAAACACTGACAGCTGTTCTGACTGTATTTTCAGAATCCTTAAACACTCCTAAGTTCTGGACTGAGTTGTACCAGCTATTCTTAAAATATATGTATATAAATAAAGCTTGCTTGCTTGCATAAAGCATCCAAAAAGCTGTTTCACCCAAAACTGATTCCCCTGCCCTTCCCTCAGGGAGATCTTCCGCGTCTTGGGCCTGATGAAAACCGACATGGTTAACTTCACCCTCCAGAGCCTGAGGCCTCACCTCCTGCAGCAGGCCGTGCAGTACGAGAGGGCCAAATTCCAGCAGATTCTGGACCAGCAGCCAGGTGAGGAAGAGCGTTCAAATCTCTAGCCTGACTGCTACAGTGTGTGAGTGATAGACGGTGAAGGTGACTTTGTGCCTGTGAAATGTATGGTCATAGCATATTTCACTTTTCAATTAAACTGATTTTGACCTTTGTCGCTCTACTGCACTGTCCTGCCATTTTTCAGCTTCTCATAGATTGGGTGAGGAGCTGGACAGCCAATCAGTGAACTCTATTCTGTCTAAGTACAGCTGGCTAATCAGAGTCATTGGCAGAGTGACAGGGCCCTCAGTGCTGACGAAGTCATGTTAGCTGTGATACTAAATATCCTTAATAGTCTTTTTTTTTCTCCCTAAAAAATGAGTGTCCTCCAAAATACACTTTGTTAGCAAATTAAATAATGTACATAAGAAGCAGGACAGTATTCTATATGCCAGCAATATTTTAGTTTTTATAGCAGTGGGTGTTTTTTTCTCATCTCGTTACAAACACTTGATGCTGCGAACACAGCTTAACTGGTTTTAGTCCCCATAACCCCTAAACAGACACTGAAACCCACTGTTCACTGCTGTCTGTTGGAGAAAACATGAGTAACATCCAGGTCTGTATCACTCAAAACACCTTGTGAATCCTCTGGTAATTCAGGGGCATCACAGGAGATCTTAATCGTGTGTAACTGTTTCGATCTTTTATTTACACGCATGTCTTTCAGCTTCTCTGGACAATACCAGCGCTTGGCTTCAGGCGGCAGCGTCAGAAGAGGCGTCTGCCGTCAGAACTCAGTCTGAGTCTCCCAGCCCGGACGGCCGAGGTCCTGTCAGCGCCACCGCCGTGCTCAACCGGGCCTACATGCGTCTGCTGCACTGGGACCCACAAGACCAGAAATATCCCGAGGTCAGCTGCAGCCTGCAAAATTACATCACACTACTCTTCGCCTTTCATTTGATTGATAATTTATTGATTATCAGGGAATATTCAGTCTCCCTACTCACTCCTCCTCACACTGCTGCATGTTACAGCATGTGACAACACATTAGAGCTCATGTAGCATTGTAGAACAGCAGTTCTCAGCCTTATTTGTCTGACGCACCCACATAGTCCTGCCAGATAAACTCAAGTGCCCCTTCATCAACACCACCCATCATGTAGTGCTGATTTTACACTCGTGTTAACAAGTGTTATTTACCACTATTCATTATATAAAAGTAGATGTTGTAAGCCTACAATAATGTTTTCATATAACTGAACTGTGGTTTGGTCAAGTTTGCATTTGTATTACTACCACTTGGAGGGGCCAAAGTAGAATCCAAATATTGATCCGTTACTTTTAGCTAACAATTTCAACCACTGTTGTAGAATATCTAGTATAACTGTTTGTGTCCAAAACCAGAATGTCTTCCTCGACATATAGCTGTTGCCTTCTTTGGAAAAGGCTCATATTTATGGTAAAAGTTCCCTGTGATTAACCATATGACACGTGACCCTGACCTTACCTCCTCACACAGACTGCGCTGATGGACCGAGCTCGCCTGGAGGCTCTGGGCCAGCGGCTCCAGATGCTGGTCCTGGAGGCATCAGTGCTGCTCCTGGCCAACGCTCAGTGTGGGGGCGCCGTTTTCTCCCTGCAGGGGTTTGTAGGTAAACTCAAGCAGTCCGTCGCTGCCCTGCTGGAGGGCAGTCACACCAGGTAAGAGGAGGATTTGGTGATGCATGTACTGGCTGTCACGGGGAACAGGTATTGTATGAGGAGGAAACCAATGGAGGTGACAGGAGGCAACTAGCTTGTCAGAACTGATCCAGCTAACCTCATTCTTTCTGTTCAAGAGAAGCCCCGTCATGATTAGTGGATAAATGTGGAAGAGCAGCTTGTGATATTCAAGGCCTGCTCACACTGTAATCAAGCTGTAATCAAATGTAGCACAGGCTATTTGTCCCTTAAGCACCCTTATTAAAATGTCATTTTATTTCATCTAAACCTCTTCTGAGACCTAGATGTTATTAAAGACCCATATGTATTGACTTCCACGAGTCCCTTTGCTCAACACCCCTTATAAATGGATAAATTCACAGGCCTGTGACCTAATACACATCTAATGAAGCCTGCTGGTAATTTGTCTAACGCTGGTTTCTGGTGCTGCAGGGAAGCTGACCTGAAAGGTGCCCTGCTGGGGCTCGGAGAGACAGTGCTGCAGCAGGTGACCGAAGCTCTGAGCGGCCAGGGAGGAGCAGCGCTGCCCCCGGAGAGCCTGGATCTGTTGAAAGGACAAATATCTGAGCTGTGGAAGCACAACAACCCTGTCCGCACACTCATAGGTCAGGCTAAGCACAAGGGGGCTAGAGAAATGATTAATTGAAGTACATATTGCTAGATTCTGGTGTTTTTTTTAGTTTTTTACATCAAAAAGCTGACGGTTTGGGGATGCACCATTTTCACTCGACACGAGAAACATCCCTTGCAACCAACATTTATTTTCAATACTCATTAATCTGCCCATTCTTTCCTTTATTGACTGATTAATCGTTTTGTCTGTAAAATGTTTAGTGCTCGTCACAATTTACCTAGAGGCGATGGTGACATCCTCACATTGCTGTTTTCAGTCCACAACCAAAATAGATAACATAAATGTATACGTTTTCTATCATATATGACAAAGAAAAGCTGCAAACCTTCACATTTGAGGATCTGGAACCAGAGGATGTTTTCTAAAATTGTTAAAATCAAAATAGTTGCAGAAATGTTATTTTTTGTAAATTGATTAATTGTTTCAGCTCTTAAGCACAAACATGAAAAACACTATATGTTAGAACAGCTAACCAAATCAGATAACCTCAGGTTGGTGGTTGTTACGTTTTCACTTGATTTAAGGTGTGCTTTACAAAATCCTTTGTCTTTTTAGGGTGTTAAAAACCCTTCCAGGCTTATTCAGAATACATTTTGATTAAGATTATATGGTAGTATATTTTAATCTGTAGAGAGCTGACATGTTGGGGACACATCATTTTCACTCAACAGGAGAAACATGCATTATAATGTCATTTAGTTTGAGCTCTCTCCATCCTCATGCTGTGTGCTGCTGCAGAGAGCTGACTTCTCTCCTTCTGTCTCCCTCCACCCCCTCATGCCTTTCTCGATCAAACACAGGAGAAAGGGTACGGGGCTTCCTCCAGGCCATGCTGCAGGGCGGCCCCGCTAAAAGGAGTCCAGAGCTGCCCGCTCCCCTCAGGCTAGTGAGTGCTGAGCTAGCCGAGCTGGGGACGGCCTTCGGGCAAGTCGTCCACTTCAACCGAACGGTCTTTGGTCCCTTCTATGCACCCATCCTCAGGAAACTGCTGTTCCCACCAGGAGAGGCTGAGACCGGGGAGGACTCCCGCTAGGCTGAGGGCGACCCAGACGACCTCTGGTGACCTTAACATAAGCTGCCATTTGACATTGAATGTGTAGCTATAGAGTGTAAATATAGTGAATGAATGTTTGAGGGAAAAACATGTTGCATATTATTATTATTATATTTTTTCAGGTAAACAAAAAGTCAAAATCAAAGTATGAGACAGGTGCTGAATTATAATTGCATTAATGCATCTTAACCACACATTTGAGTGCACAAAACGCAGGAAAACCTAATAGATTATGTGAAACAAAATGAGTAATAGTTGACACTTGGACAAGAGGAACAAATAGTTTGCAGTGTGTTAATGAGAAAACTCAGTATGAGTCATAACAAGAGACTGATGAAATGTTTTAGAAAAGATCAGTTGCCTGGAAAATATATTTGTCAGTTTTCGCTCAGTTTACTTCATCTCTAGATAAACACCCTGAGGAAAAACACAGTATCAAACATTATGCTAACAGTTTGTAAATAATACTTTAATTTAAAAATGTAGCTGGTTTCTGTTCTTATCTGTATCTTTAACTCACCAAAGACAGTGTGCACTTTTTATCTGAGCTCAGTTTTTATTTTTTGCCCCTTTGATTATAAAGCAAAAATATACTCAGTGTTTCCCCTTCAGTTGTTGGTATTAGTGGGAGGTGGTGTATGAAACAGGTGCTTTTGATTTGTACATAAATACCAAGTGGATTAATTGTAATTTATTCGTTTTTGAGGTTATTATAATAACGGTTCAGATGACCGCTGTTTGGTTTGCATTACATGTTAAATATCTGTAATCTGCTATAGCCAGCTGCAAGCGACTATGAAAGTAGCTGCTCGTACTGCACCGTGCAAGATTTTATGTATTTTTCCTACAGTTCCAGGAAGCCATTGGTTTCCATTCATTTCCTGTATTAACAGTATGAAACTTATTATTATGTTGTATAATCCGTCACAGTGAAGTTGTTTTTATTAAGTTTGTATTAACTTTAGCCAGTGATACGTTATCGTCGTGTGGTAATGCAGTCGGCACTGCATCACATCAGAAAAATGATGTAACTTTGACAGTTTTGCTCACTGTGATGGATTATGCAACAAAGTTTCAGGAGTTATTCTCCTCATGCAAGAGTCAGCTGTAACATTTTTTTAATATATTACGGAAATAAATACACACCAATGGATACCTGCAATGCTAGCCAAAATACCTAAGCGCTTCTGAAACGTAGTATTATGAGCAGAATGGTTAGCACAAGGGATTTGCATTCATATAACGGGCTAAAACATGCAATACCACCAGTGTGGTCCTTTAACTGCGACTGACTTTGCTACAGCTGCAAGCAGAATGGATGAGAAAACTCGCATGAGCCACAGCGGTGAGCATTTTCTGAAAGATACATTTTTGACCCATAAATTCATAAGGTCTTTAAACATGGTTTCAGGTATTTCTAGAATCCTCAAAGACTCCTGCAACCATATGACTAGTAACATATTCTACTGCCGTCTACTGCACCATAAAAGATTTTTAACCCCTTTCCCAACTGCAGCTAGATTTTCTTACCCAGAACCTCCTTGCACATGAATATAAAAAAATATATATACCAACGTGTTATTGTGTATAAAAATATAATGCAATGGAAAGTAACATTATTCGAATATAACTTGCAAGGACCTATTTTATTTCCTGCTACCATTTTAGTTTGGTTTAGGAGAGTCGCAACTTGAGAAATGAGTTGAAAATCTTTTTCTTATCAAGCGACAAACCAAGTATTTTTTATCTGAATGTAAGAAGAATTTTGGAGGATTCTGGAAATATCACTAACACAGCAATAACCTGAGTTTTTCACCGGGCACTTCAGAAAATCAAATGCTTAGCTCTGTGACTTGAACGTAATGTAACACACGATAAGCACACTGGGGCTAATCGTTTGTTGAGATTACAAGTTGCACCACCCGCTAATCTCTACAGCAGGGACACACTGATGGTATACTTGTACAATAATTATCATGTTGTTATATTTGTCACTATAAATTTGAAACAGCTGGTGTAATGTTTCTGTTTTACTATTCAACCATAAAACAAAATCAATGCTGACAACAGACTTGAGGGATTCTTTTCTCATTGTATTATTTAATTTCATTAATATAATATTGCTTTGAAATTTGAAATAGTATCACATTTTCATTGACAAACCACACTCTGTCCACAAACATGGGCAAAGCATTGTATGCTGGTACAGTTTTTTTTTTCTCTACATTTTGTTACATTTCAGTTTACCCTTAATAATTCCCAGTTACTATCTCCAATAGACCTGAATCAATAGAAATGTTCATTAATGGTCTATATCATTAATGGTCTACAGTGCTCCAAACATTACAGTACCTACATGACAAGATCAGAAAGTCACACGGAGGCCAGGAAATAGACTTGACTGTTCTGACTGACCTCTCTCAAGACAGGAGTGATACACAGGTCCTGTTTAGCCAGTGATGTGGGACAACAGGTCACCTCTCGTCTGTGTGTTGGGATTCATATCAGGGGCAGTGGAGGAGCAGGGGATATACAGAGTGAGATCTAAATGTCAGAGTAGCGCTGGTTTGGCCCTGCACGTTGCATAAGGCTTACCTCCCATTTTCTCTCTCTCTATCTCATTTCCACTGCTCTGCCCGCTAACTCAACACACACAAACACACTCAGATCGGCTGCTCCCCTTCAACTCACAGCTTGGTATCCGGAAACTTGAACGCTGGGGTGAGCTACACAAGGAAAACACCAATGTTAAAAAGACCGGTACATGCACAGCCATATCATGCCACCAAAACTTGCTTTAAATAGCTGCTGCTCATTAAAGTGTAATGCTTTTACATTATGCATCCATACTAAAGCAGGTTGTCTTGGTGACACACAAAATGGAAGATCATACGTGACAAAAATGTTGGGAGGAATGACAACGATGGAAACGTGGAGGGATGAAGATGAATCGCTGTATTGGTGTGGAACGAAGAGAGGGAACATAAAAAGCAAATGGCGGATGAGTGAGAAGAGACGAGACGCTGCTACAGTACATACAAAGACTGCTCAGGCCAAGTGCATCAAAGGGTACAAAACACAAAAAACACTGCCATCATGCATCGTCAGTGGAAGCTAACAGTTAACAGTCAGAACAGACCACCGCACACAGACCAGCTACGTCTTAACAGTCAGTCTCCAGACACACTGTCTTCTGGAGAGGAGCTCAATGCCTCACTTCTCCTGCAGCACACAGAAACAAGGACAGTGGACAGTGATGTAACAGTAACAGTCCAAACTCCCATGAGGACAGACAAAAAAAAAAACAAGGCATACAGCTCGCACAGTAGGTAGTGCACACAGGGGAGAACCCACAGATACGTGTCGACTCCACAACGAGCATTTTTGAGTCACAGTGCAGGAGGGAAAATTATTTAAAAAAAACGGTGTCATGTTCTCAGCATAACAAATCCATTCGCATTAACACGACACCAGAGCAACACTTAGATTTGGCTCTTTTAATGTAGTGGAATTAAATCTTTTCACTGCCGTTTATTTTCAAGTGACATACTTTGCATGTACTGTACCTAATTCAAAATTGGTGTGATACAGCACGGATACCTACCCATGTAATCATGATAATAAGATGCTATGTTGGGAAATGTACACCAAATTGTGCTCCAGGGCTCATTAATATACTCGCGTCAAATGAAATCGAGGATGAATTGAGGATGTTTTTGTTTAGATTACCAAAATTGTGAATGTGGAATCAATGTTAGTACACTCAGTATGCTTGTGTAATTTTTTTTTTTTTTTTGGTGGTCTTCACTTTGTCTTTTTGCCTCTGGTTGTATCGATGTTGGGATCCTTCGTGATCCCTTCTTTAATCACTCAGCCCCCGTCTATCAAAAAGTATCACAAAATGCACTTATGTCCTATTTGCACCATAAGAAAAGAAAAGAAGGTCTTAAAAGGGATAGTGCCATTTTTTAACACAGTGTTTCTTTTTTTTTTTTAATTGACAAGAAGAAGATGCTGTGATTTTCAGTCTCTCATTGCTACCCTGGATGCTGAGAGACCGCAGACAGGGCAGTACAAAGCCGGAGCAAAGACTCTCATCTGGACAAAGCTGTACCATCATAAGATCAACGTCATCCCAGCCAGTCAGTCAATTTAACACACCAGGAAATCAGAAGTGTTGTCTTTTTTAGTCTTTTAGAAGCAGGGGGGAGGCGTGCAGTTGTTGGGTGGTAATTCAGGGAGGTCGGGGAAAGGTGGGGGCTTTAGCTGATTATAGATAACCGAAACAAAGTAAGGCTGTTGTCCTCGGTAAAGTGTAGGAAAGTTGTCCTCCTGTGTGTGTATACGAGGGTTCAGTTCTTGGTCCGTTTGAGTTCAGACATCAGTGATAGATTCATGACCGATCCATCGTGTTATTATGAGTATTGTACAAATGCGTAGAAAAAAAAACAGGTTGTTTGCTGCATGTTGCTGTTTTGTCTTTCATTGATTAATTGTCCGTCTTGCATCCCATGCTAGCAAAGCAGCCTCCTCATAGTGCCTCACAGTGGTAGATGCCTGGTAAGACAGGACAGGCTAAAGATGGAGAAAGAAAATAAATAAATAACTGTCTTGAGGCAAAACAGTCAAATAATTTAGTAAATAAAAAGTGACGATGAAAAAACTAAAAAACGAATTATACTTTTATTTTACATTTTGGAATCTAAATCTCCGATCTGGGCAACATCAAAAGGGCCTGTTAAAGGAAAATGCTTATGCACTTTCATGTTAAAATTACACAATTAAGACAATATTGATACCACTCGCACGTCTGTATGGTAAATATGAAGCTGCCACAAGCAGCCGACTAACTTAGGTTAACACAAAGACTGGCTCTGTCCATCACCAAGCACCTCCAAAGCTCATCAATTAACGTGCAATATCTTGTTTGTTTAGTTCGTACAAAAACCAAAGCGTAAAAATGACACATCGCTGTTTTACGGTCTCAATTGAGACCCGTTGCCTGGCAACCAGTGTAGACTGGAAGTTATGTCAAGCCGGTGTGGATGTCTAGATACAGAGCTAAGAGAGTTTTGTCTGTGGAGAATCAATAAAAAAAAGACCTGAAACAGGAAGAATAAAAATGTAAGGGGGTTGCAGCAACACACAGGAGAAACGCTTTCATTTAAACAAACAAGATCTAGTATTAATCAGGGAGCTCTAGAGGTGCTGGTAGGTGGATTCCGCTATCTTTGGTCATAGCCTGGCTAGCTCTTTCCAGTCTTTGTGCTAACATAACTTAGCCGGCTGCTGGTGGTAGATTCATATTTTCCGTACAGATGTGTGAGTGGTATCGATATTCTAAATCACGGCAAGAAAGCAAATAAACGTATTTTCCAAAATGTTAAACTTTTCCTTTATAGTTTAACACACTGGCCCCTTTTGGAATTACACATAACTTTGTCATTTACTCAGTGTAGCTACAGAGCAAAATAAAAATGAACATTCTTGTTTTGCCTGTGGAGAATTTTAAAAATGGCCTGAAAGAGGAAGAACAACAAAGATGCAACCTCTGGGAGCTATCTGGGATTTGGAAGCAGATGCAAGTTGTCAGGAGGAGGAGGATGAGGAGGAAGAGGCAGTTTGGTTGAGAGAGCAGGGCCACTGTAATATGACATCAGTCCAGGATCATCCGTTCCAGGGCTCCGCCATTGGCTGCAGCAGCAACAGGCGAGGGAGGCTGCCAGGGGTGTTGGGGAGGCACGGGAGAGCTGCAGGAGTGTTTGTCATGGCGGGTAAAGAGGTTGGTGTGGGTCGCTGGGCAGGGCAAAGGAGGGTGCAGGAGTAGGCAGCCCTGAGGGATGCTATACCATCACAGTGAGAAGGCACGGGGCTCGCATGTATATATATGTGTGTGAGAGAGAGATAAATAAAGAACTGGATGCAGGGGGGAGAGGAAAGTACGAGGGGGTGCAGAGGGGCGGCTGTGGGAATCCGGCCTCAGAATATGGTGGTCTCGTACTTGGTGCTGACAGGGCGCCTGTTGGAGTCCCGCTGGTCCAAGAGCCAGGTGGTGCTGCCCAGGGAGTGCATGTCTGCGTCCATCTCCAGGGGGTCGATCTGCCGGGGGGAGGGAGGGAGGAGGGACGAGAGGAGGGCGTGAGACGGGCGGCAGTGGAGGCCATTGCGCCACACTGACAAGTCCTCAGCTCACACACGTGCATGTGGATTAGAGGTATAGTCCAGTGATCATGTTATAATCACAGACACTCAGGGCTCAATCCACAACATGGATGATGTCTGACAGAAAATACACTCAGCCTCTGTAAGCAGCAGCAGTAAACCCAAACTACAACCCTCTGGGAGTTAAAAAAATATACTGATTAGTAGGTCAAAAGCAACAAGTGCTCTACACCAGTGGCTCATACAAACATGAGTGCTATTGTCGTAATATAAGCAGTCAAAACACACTGATTCATACTGATTTACTTAGAGCTAGATAAGAATTTAAAATGTCAAAAAAAAAATCACAAGATAGGCATTTTAAATTTAAAAATTCCCTTCTTCAGTGCAACGTGTCTTAAAAAGATAGATATACATAAAATGAGAAAGGGAGCTTAAAACCATCTGACAGAGACAACTTCCACCATCTTGTTTACAAACCCTCACTGGCACAATTAAGCCAACAGTCCTCACAGAAGCTTATATAAAGAAGTTAAATCACATCAAGAAACCCTCTCTTTCCTGAATGTGTTTAACCACACAACTTGAACTAATTGCATCTTTAAACTCTGAAATGTAAGATGAAGATGAGAGATGGGAAAGTAAAGGGATGAGGAGAACGTTTATGGTTGAAATATTAAGGACCACAAAACGAGGAGACAAAGTGCACCGCGGCACCCCAACAACAACAGAAAGAAAGAGGGGAGGGATTGGTGTGTAAGCGGATGTGTGGTGATTACAGGTTGAATAGAGGAAAGGAAAGAGAAGGACCTGGACTCCGGGGCTAACAGAGTGTAACGGGAGGAAGGAAGGACGGTGGGTAGTACACGTGTGACAGTGACAGCAGCGGCATTCGAGCAGAGGGGCACCCTGGGAAGCAGGAGGACCAAGAAGACAAGAACAAAGACATGTTAAAAGAAACGAGAGAATAGAGGGACAGCATTTAAATGCACTGAACGGACAAAAATGAAATCCAGCAGCAGCAGTAGGAGCAGTTCATCACCTGTTTAGAGCTAAAGAAGGCAAATTATTCACGAAAATGTTTCTACTTCTTGAGTCCTTGTAATTGACTTTCGCTAAAAGCCTCCCCCGAGTAGTGATTGTCCAATCATAGCTTAGCAACCGTAACTAGGCACGGCAGGTCTGTCAAGCTGTGGATTTCTACACACGTTGAAGTGGTGTGCATGGGGCTGTAGTAAGGTCTTTTTTTAGCAAACCAAAAGCACAAGAGAAAACTGTAAGGAATTTATGATGCGGTGCGTTTACCTTCTCTAATGTGAGCTGCAAACGTTGCATGCTTGGCTAACTAGCTTACTACAGTAGTAACCCAGCATTACTTCCAAGGAGCACATCAATAGGTAACTGCTTTAAGGGGTGACAGTTTAAAAAAAAAAAAAAAAACCTGTTCACAACTAGCACATCCACTGTGTAATATTTTCCCAGTATATATTGCCAGTCCTGGATGCCACAGAGGTTAGGCTAACTTTAGGAGCTCTGTCCTTCTTTACTGGACTCCAGTAACCCCAGCCAAAGTTACCCGAGGTTTACGAGCATTATTTTTTCTAGTATAACATTAAAAGTGAAAGCATACAGAAAATACAGACAAGTATGTAAGATAAGCAGCAAAACAGGGTTATATAAATAACAATCTGATCTTACAGTATTCCCTATCATACTTATAATACTAGGACTATCTAGCCTTACACTGCAATACAAGAACAATGCCGTATCTGTCCTCTACATGGATCATAAACTGGTGAGGATGCTGGCGTTTTGCCTGAGACATGCAGCTTTAGTCTCAGCTGTTTAGCACAATATCATGTACGTAGCCATGAAGTGCATACTCAAGACCCCATTACAGTATGTTTGCTTTAAAACGAGTCAGCTGAACACATTAAAAACTCAGCCAGAGACAGCATTTTCAACAAACTCACGGCACTAATTAGCTAGCTAGCTACAGCTGATGAAATCTGCTAGCAACAATTGTCTTTTCAGCAGGAAAAATCGTCAACAGCCAGAAATGAGAAGCCTGCTTTTGTCTACTTCTGTCTGAAATCAAGAACCCATGGCTTCAAATAGTGTGTAAATCTGCCACCGTTATCACTGTAAGTTGCATATGTGCCGTATGAGAATGGAAAGTTTGACAGATGTAGCTACAATGATTAAGGGCTAAGCAAACCGTCAATCGCTCCTTGGGGAAAATTTAAAACAAACTGTATGACTGTCACAGTTTGTTTAAACTAACTAGATTTGGTAGCATTCACATAGCAATAAAAAGCATTAAAACAGCAACTGCAGCAGACCCCCCCACCCCCCCCCCTTCTCATTTAAAACTTAAACAACGAGCCAGACTCATTATGCAGCTCTGTGATTACTCCATATATTATCCTTACAGGCAGGTAGTAAAACAAAGTGATTTGTGTCTCTGCATAAGCATGTGGTCCAGCAGCGTGCGTGCTCCCGGCTGCGCAGCTCTCTCAGGTGACAGTGATCACTGAGTGCTCATTATATGCAGCCTGAGAGGTCAATGCATCAATGCGTAGCTCAGGGCATACGTGGACATTTACGCAACACACTCAATCAATAGTGAGGAAGCAGGGGATGGGGCCAACCAGCAGGGCTGAGCCCTCCGAAAAGTCCCAGAGGAAATCATAATCCCGCCTGTAAGCAACAAATAAAACTATTCATTTATCATGTTTCACATATGCACAAAAATAAAATCTCCCCTGATCTGAGTGACTCAGACTTGGGGGGTGGGCGAGATGAAATTGGTAGCAAAGTAATGACTCATCACTTTCTACCACACACACAGCAAATCTTCCTCTGTAGGTGGCCCATTGGGGATTCAGCGGCGGGGAAAAAGTCGGTCACGAGGTCTGTGTACCTTTTCTGAATTATGATTGCACAACGGTGTGTTTCTAGTCTCCCTCAGTCCTTTTAACAAGTAGAGCAAATTCAACACTTACACCCACTCACAGATACACTTGTTCAACATGTTTTCTTATCGGGATGTAGGGTGGTACTCACTGCTGATCTCCGCATGCTGCTCCATGACTGAGATACTGGACGGCTGGTTTTGGTTTCTATGACCTCTGAGCCCAGAGACGAAGGTGGGACATAGTGTCTCGCCCTGGTCTGGATTGCCATCTGATAGGCCACCTCAAATGCCTGTCCCAGTGTTAGGATGATCTCGTAGGTCTGTGTCTGTGTCAATGAAATGAATGTTTAAAAAAAAACCTGGTGCTAAAAGACACAAAACAACTTCTTCTCAGTGGTTTTCTTTTGGTTTTACAATTGATTTAAACTGAATTAACATTAACTGTAAGAGATAATGGGCCCTTTGCTTGTATGTATGACAGACTATTTAATTTCTGACCTTTAAACAACCTTTAGTAGAAGCCCAACGCTTTCACAAACGTTTGGTATTAGTTCTTTCAAAATCTACTGTAAGTATAAGTTTCAACATTTGCTCAGAATTACCATTATTTTAATGGGTTTACAAATGCTTGTTTTCAACAATTTGTTGTACATCACACAAAAAACATTGCTTAGCACACAAAAGCACTGCTCTCCACATTGTTAGGATAATTACTTGTAATTATCTGTTGGCACATTTTCAGAGAAAAGCCAAAGCAATTTTTACACGACATTCTGCACATGGAGCAGATGTGTAAAATACAAATGAGTGAGGCTCAAAACTGTGTTTTGGCCTTGTGAAAACTTTGATCATTAAAATTCAGTTAAAACTGTTTCCCTTTAGCTAACAGACGCTCCACAGTGGTCCATCTGCCAAAGATAAAAGATTGTATTTGACCTTTACAGAAGCTGAGACACAAATTACAACATAATCTATGCCTGTACATGGAAATGCCATGCATAGCAGGAGTGGAGCTTCAATCAAGCCATTCGACGAGTCAATCAAGGAAATTATGTCCACGGGATGCTACATGCAGTTTTAACTGCGGGATATCCGACATCCCACAAAGGACACTTTGTTTTTTCTAAATTATTCAATGATGAATTTACAAAAAGCTCAAGACTTATATGAAGTACTTTTACAGTTACACTATGTGCTTATATTTAGAGCTACAGTCATATTTCTATTAAATCAAGCAAAAGACTGAACACAACATTAGTTTGTTCAGATTTTTCTTACTTCTTACTAGGATGAAGTTGTATTACTCACCACTTCCACAGTGCTGAAGACATGACAGAAGTGGTGGCCACTCTTCAGATCCTTGGTGATATAAGCAAAAGTGCAGAGGTCATCTGGGTCCTGAGCGGCGCACGAGATGTTCCTGATCTCATGCTCCGCAACTATAGTCTAATGGAGATAGGGAAGTAAGTGAGTGCTAACTGGAAATCAACCACTAATGGAGGCTGAGAGAGTCAACTGCAATGTTTGGGTTGGACAGATCAATATACACGGAGACACACAAACATACTTTCCCATTACCTTCGTGGCTGCATCAATGAACTTGACCCCTCTATAGGTAATGGACAGTATAACAACTGGACCCTTTCTTGAGTCCTTTGATTTCTGCAAAGGACACAATAACACGAGTGAGTACAACAAAACACAATGGTTCACGCATGTGATAACAGAAATATGAATGTACTAGGAAGTGCTCAGACTGGGAAAAGTAATTGTAATTGTTCTTGTGTTATTTCATGTCTGACATTTTTCATCGTGTATTTGCTGGAATGTATTCATTTTTATGATCAATAAAACACTTTTCAGTTGTTCTTCAGGAGGTCAATGCAAATGAATAGTGTTAAAGCTTTTCAGCAACACTTACCCTAATTTTAGCACAGGCATCTTGCGTGGACTCAATCCCTCGTAGATCCCTGATTATCATTGATCCTAGGTACTAGGAGAAAGAATCAAAACACACCAGTGTTGGGTCAATTTAGAAAACAGTTTCAACACTGGTGCTGACACGCTACATGTCCACTACACAGTACAGGCTGGAGACACTAGATGTTTAGTTTAAAAAAATCTACTAATGGCCGGGACACACATCATGCGTGAGCGGCGCATAACGGCTACCTCGCTGAACTGCTGCGTCTCAACAGGCATGCGGTGTCCACACAGACAGCGTTACTGCTGCCAGCCCTGTCTTTCTACATTGACTTTGCCTTTGCTAATGGTCATCAATAATAGCATGTTTCATATCATTTCATTATAAATTTAATCTTCATTTAGTTTAGACAGAAAAAGGTTAAGAGGTGTGTACTCAATTGTAAGTTTTGAGTTAAAAAAAATGTGGTTATTTTTCATGCCTGTGACATATTCTACAGATACAGACACTGAAACGGTAGTGAAATGCGTGTGATGTTGCTGGTATGATGTACACGCGACGCTCACACAGGATGTGTGGCCTGATTCCATGCTGAAGCCAGTAAAACGTGACTTACAGTTGCCTCGTATCCGCAGGAGTCCAGGATGAGTTTCTCAGGCTGGTGATGCCAGGCGGACACCGTGGCGTAGGTAGCAGACTGGCTCGGCGGCCGGAGGTTTAAACGAGAGTCTTTGTGTCGTTCACTCTGCCTGTCCTGAACGGGGAACACAACAAAAAGAGGAAACACAACTAACATCTGTGAAATGAAACAAATTAAATACTTCTATAAAAGGCAGTGAGTTTTTAGTGTCAGGAAACCTTTCTTCTCATACACACACCTCAGTCAGTATAGACAATAAAGAGTGATAAGACACTGTGTTTTGTGCATTATACTAGAACTGAAAACCTTAACCGGTAGCCACACTGACTCCAAGTACAATTTTGTATGTCTCAGTAAAGGTGGTGAAGTAAAAGACTTCTGACTGCTGTACATAGCAGGAAGGCAAGAGAGGTCTGCTTGATCAGCACTTTAATATAAGTCCTTTTTGAACTGCTGGTATGCTCATAAATATTCATGTACTGGGTTGGGCCTTTAGGTAAATGTGGGCTGTGCTCGGCTTTTTCATTAATCACTTGTCAGAGTAAAATATACTATTGACAATAAATCACTAAGCATTTCGGAGAATTATGAGTACTGATTTTACATATCTCTACTCATCCTGAGTGGAGCAGTCGTGCAACATTTCCCTTATGTGTAGACGCTCCTCTGTGTTTTCTCTTTGGCCTCAGTGAGTCAGAAACCTGGCATGCCATCTTGACTGTTTGCCCATGTGTCGTATTTGACCTTTAACAAATGGTAAAATTTGATCACTGAGTTATTCTTAGTTCCTCTTTTTTTAAAGAGGAACCCAAGAAATTCAAGGCAGCACGTAAGAACTGAATTCATGTCAGTGAATGAAGATGCTGTATAGGATTTGTAGTTATTCAATTTTTTCTAAAACTCAGAGCTGCTCTGGAGACACATGATCTTACTGGGTGAGTTAAAATACACTGGATGGAGCTCAAGACCACAATGCTTCTAGTAAAAGTTAGCTAACTGGTCAACTTGAAGTTGATTTTCAAGGCATTCATGATGGAGATTTAGTGTGCTTCAGTAGTTAAGTAGATTACATGAACAGCTGTATTATGGCTAGTTTGAAAAATGGAAGGTAGTGCAGGGCAATAACTCAATACTGTAGTGTTTTAACTTTCTATAAAATGATATTCATCCGATTCTATGCACATTTTAATTAAAAACTAACAAGACATAAAGAAATGACTCATTTAAGTTTTTGTTTTGTCTGATATAATGCAAAACTTTGGAACAGTTCATTGGATTGAACATCACTTTCATTTTTTATATATCATTTGCATACACTTCCAATTTGTGGTATACATGAAATTTGGAACAAAATCCTAAATCCTACTTTTTGTTAATTAATTAATATTATATCAATGAGGGTAGGCTAAATAACAGATATGCCTCTCTGCATAACGCAATACATTTCATTTCCACAAACTACATCCTCCAAAATGATCATAATATCAAATCAACAAACTGAACATTATAGGATTTCTTGCAGGACTGTATTAGACTGCATTAGTTTCAGCTAGGTGCATCTCATAAACTTGCAACCGAGTATATCATAATACATTTTCTGGAAAATCAATTGAGAAATTGAGCATAAATGGATAAAATATCAGATAGGAATGTGTCTTTTTGGCTCATCCAGCAAATGAAATACCCGACAAATCACGCTGATGCAAAAGTAAATCTAATCTTTACATAAAACAGTCCTGCTTGTCGATTCCCAGCATTGCCTAATCCATCCAGAGATATTAAAAGAGATAGCTACCACAGTGTGAATGGTATAGGTAAATCTCTGACAGCAGACACATTCATCTCACTGTACTATTCATATAATTTCACTGTATATTGTCACATCGCTGCCTACGATTTAACCACTAAGAATTACCAATAAATTTAGTTTTGCGCCCAAAACATCCCTGCATCTGAGAACTGTGACTAGAACTTCTGCAACATGTGACAAGACACCCTGATGCACCTAACTATGTACAGCATCCTCCTCTACTGTTCCGCTAGTCGCTCACTGAAAGTAAGTTTGGTGGTTTCCCAGAAGACGATAACAGTGAAATAAGGTGGAACTCACTACAGAGCGCGGCCTCTCGCTATATGAACGCAGAGAAACACTACAGTCTTGGTCAACTCCTCTCCGCCTCCTGTCCGGCTCAGTCAAGGGCAGGAGCATGTCCATGGAGCGACTGGTGTAGGGGTCCATCTGACTGAG
Source organism: Enoplosus armatus (assembly GCF_043641665.1). Classification (NCBI taxonomy): domain Eukaryota; kingdom Metazoa; phylum Chordata; class Actinopteri; order Centrarchiformes; family Enoplosidae; genus Enoplosus; species Enoplosus armatus. Next base: position 21,556,785 of record NC_092182.1, on the reverse strand, counting down.
GGGAGATGTGGTCTGGGACAGGAGGTCATGGAACTGCCACACACACAAACACACAATTAGACAGACACACAGCACAGATTAATGATTTGACAGCACTGTCTACATGGGCTGGTTTCCCTGATCTACATCCAAGCTTAATCCTCGACAAAAGAGCCTCTTCCATGGAGATTCTCAATTCTTTTTAGCCCAGTTTAATCTGCCTGGGAAATCAGCCCCAAGTATTTAACTGTTGTGAACATAATGATATTGAAGAATCTCATTCCAAAATTAGATATCCGCTGCTGGAAAAAAAAAGAAGCCATTTTCTCACAAAATGATGTTGGCATAGAAATAAAGCTTCCCATGCAACGTTGTTTAACTTCCATCTTAAGCTCTGTTTGGATTGTTGTTCAATAAGAAAAATAACAGGGTGTAATCACCAGTCTCTATTGAAATACTGAACACTATCTGTGGACCCATTTTTAATTAAAAAAACATTATGTATCTTTTATAGACATCACTGACAGTAAACATGGGTTATATAGCGGGCATATGCAGAACTACCCTTCTAATTGGGCACATTGTGCCTACCAAATCTATTAACCAAATTAGCGTTGACAGTTTGTTTCTGCACTTCGATAGTTAAATAGTAGCACTAACAATGCTGCAGTCTGATTCTTGTCTACTCTCTTGGTGCTCTAGATAAAAACTTCTTTCTTGGACTGTGCTGTGTGTTTGTGGATTCTAGGCAGCGTAGACATCAAGTCAACGAAGAGCTAGCAATGAGGACCCTTATAATACTGTAAATATGAACTGCATCAATTTCTACATCATAAGTCTTACCATAATTGGGGACAAACGACGGGACTTGGTCGGAGCTTCTTCATAGGGTCTCTCTGCTAGAGAGGCAATGATCCTCTTCCTGTGGCCCAGGGGACCAATCTTAATAACCTAGGGAGGACAGCGTCATGGCACAATGTAAGGCAGACTGTCGAGTGCATTGTCACATCAATATCTCATCCACAAAAATGTATGTAGACTAAGCTAATAGAGATATATCCAAAATACACTGACACAAAGTTGGTGGCATGTAGCCCTCACTGGCAGGCTTCCACGGGCAAACAGAAATGACTCTCGTCAATAATTCAGCCTCAATCTGTTTTGCTGTAAGCTTAAAGTACAGCACGGTCTCCTTCCCAGGACACTCTATAATTCACGATCCATTTTTGAACATAGTGCTAAAATAACAAAGAAGAATTTGGTGATTTATACAAATAACCAAGTGATTTTCAAATACCTGTTTTGCATAGATCCACTTAATTAGTCACAATTTAAATGTTTTTAATCTACAGTATTTTAACACACAAGTTCACCTGACACACGTCTATCCACGGTATCTCTGTCTCTTTAAACCTCTTACATATCCGCTTGTGTGGCTAAAACCCTCAGAGGAGACAACATAGGTTAATTTTATGTAGTCAAAACTCATTATCTTAATACCGTATATTTGCATAATTGGCTATTAACATTCATGCTCATCCAGTAAAGGTGGATGTCGAGTGATTAATGTTACATTGGCAATTATGTTGCTGGTACAAAATATTCCATAATAGGCTCATATGGTTCTTTGTCTGAAGGCTTCAATAATTTATTCAGTGAGAGTCAGAGGCAGAAGAGGCAACTGGTCTGTCCTCTGGATTTCTGGAGCTGGTTTCTCATGACCAGAATCCCTGTGAGACCACAATGCATGAGGTGTGTGAAATAAGAGAAAATTTAAATAGTAATAAAGAGCCTTGGGATTATATGGGAATGTAAACCAGCTCGTAGATCAAACTGACAGTTGATGCTATTTGCTGTAAGATGCTGAAGAGGATGTAGGAAATGTAATGGGCGAAGCAAGTCCTGCCAAGATGCTCTGAGCCAGTTCTGCTACTCTGCACACTGAAAGTAATGTGCCCTGCTCTCACACCCATCTCTCTGTACTGCATAGCAGTCTGCTGGACACCATCCCTCACACACTGCATATACAGTATGTTTGGCTGCTGCTTTCCTGCTGCTGCTGCTACTAGTGCAGCTGTTGCTGGTTTCTGCCGTTTTGCCACCGCTGTCTTTGTGTTTATCACAACCAAACACACGTAGAAACGTGATAAGTGATTAATGGGAGAAATATGATCCCTGTAAACAAGCTCCTCCACTGCTCCTACACTGTCACATCTGTGATTGCTTATCAACCATGTTAGATCATCCATTTGGATTGTCTGGTTGCCTGTCATAAACAATGCTAATATGTTCATGACACAATAAATTAAAGAGAAAAGAGAAAAGTCAGGTGAAGTAATTATGTAGAAGAGAATAATGTGTTTTTTCCTTTCCTATCCAGTTTATCATCTTGCAAACCCTCAGACTTATCTTAAGAACCCATGGGGAAACCACTGCTGTAGTAGAAACACACACTCACACACACACACGCCGCACAGAGACAAATCAACACAAATCACATATCAATTGGTACATGAGTGTTTTTCTATAACCTCCACAGCTTTTAGCCCAAAAGAAATTAGTCCTCCTTTGTAATTACAAATTATGATAAAATGTTACACTATTTCCATAAAAGATTAAACCAAATTATATACTTCCATGTCATCAGTCACCATATTGCTCCTTAATTTACATTTTATCTGTTAGTTATCTACTAATTACTCAGTGATTTTGAAAATGTTTCTGCTGTAGTTTTATGCAAATGCTTCCATCATTCAGCACTTCTTCTGTTATTTCAGCATTGCATTTTAAAGTGCTTCTTAACTTCAAACACGACCCATAAATCAAGGCAGCCTTGTGATTAAGGAGACCATTCTGTGAGAACTGACATAAGTCTGAACAATGTCCTGCTCACCCATCATCTGAAAGAGGCCAAAATCAAAACTGTATTCGATAAAGAGATGGCTTCTTACATTGACAATCTCCAGCTCCCACAGGTTCTTAACACACTCCAGTGTGCGGTAGCCACTTGAAAGAAAGTTGGGCAGATATTCATGCAGGCCGAGGCCATCCAGCCAGGAGGCAAGAGATGTGCTGCCATCACAGCCCAGTGCTTTTACCTACAGTGAAGGGAAAGACACATGTAAGTGAGCAAGTGCTGTAACTTTTTGTTCTAAGAAAAGGACTTAAAATAGGAATGTACAGTATACATAGTCTTGTTTTCCAGTCGTGGCTATAATTCTACCTCACAAACAGTGGACACCGCCACTGCTGTTTTTAGCAATCCTAGCCGTGTGGCTCAAGGGATAGCAATGTCAGAGGTCTGAAACCTGCTGACTTGGGTGATCCCCTGACTCTTCATCTAGCACCACCAGCTGGTTTATTTGTTAGAAATCAGAGTAATATGTTGACAACCATAGGATGGATTGCTGTGAAGTCCCTGAAGGATAAATTATAATAACTTTAGTGATACTTCATTCAGAGTCAACATCAAATTTAAAATGTAATTTGTCCAATACTTTGGTTTATGACCTGCTACACTAATGGCATTGTGTAGCAAATGTTAGCATGCTAACAGGCTAAGTTAAGAAGGTGAACATGGTAAACATTATACCTGCTTAACATCAGCATGATGTCATTGAGAGTATGTTAGCATGCTGATGCTAGCATTTTACTCAAAGCACTGCTGTGCTTGAGTACAGCCTTACATAGCCACTACTATGGCTTTAGCTTAGTCTTGTTACCATTCACATTTAAAGGCTTGGACACATAATTTTCTCTTTGAATAAATCATAAGTTTCCCTTACTTTCCTCAATTACAACCCAGTAATCCAGTAATGTGTAGCCTTTACATATGCAGTATAATGTAACTTCCATCTTAAGCTCTGTTTGGATTGTTGTTCAATAAGAAAAATAACAGGGTGTAATCACCAGTCTCTATTGAAATACTGAACACTATCTGTGGACCCATTTTTAATTAAAAAAACATTATGTATCTTTTATAGACATCACTGACAGTAAACATGGGTTATATAGCGGGCATATGCAGAACTACCCTTCTAATTGGGCACCTTGTGCCTACCCAATCTATTAACCAAATTAGCGTTGACAGTTTGTTTCTGCACTTCGATAGTTAAATAGTAGCACTAACAATGCTGCAGTCTGATTCTTGTCTACTTGTCTACTCTAACATAAGTTTCCCTTACTTTCCTCAATTACAACCCAGTAATCCAGTAATGTGTAGCCTTTACATATGCAGTATAATGTAGACCAATCTTGTCAACCCAATCTTCAGTTCAAAAGGTACAAACTTCCTTTAAAATTGTAATGCATTTCAGGGTACTACTTAAAATTATAGCTAGCAATATAATGCAATACGTAGTTAATGTAACTTTTTCACTTGTTTACCTCTTAATCTATAGTATCTGTGGTTCAAAAATGTTTTTCTATTTACTGTTTTTATTGAAAGGTTGCTACTTCAAACTCTGATGAACTGCTGGTCAACAATATGGCATTTGTATATATCCCGAATTACAAAACCTCTTTTTCCTTTACTGTATTTATCTATTTTTTAGCCTATCCACTATTTTTATGAACATACCGATATTTTGAACTTTTTTTCTGAGACACTGTCAGTCAGTGTCCCTCCTTGGTGCCGAGGTTAAGTTATGATGTTAAGTACCTTGGGCAAGCTGCGTGCTGCATGGAGGATTTTCTTTCTGTGTCCTGGGTCAGTGATCCCAACGTCTCTGAGATCCTGGTCCTCCATCACGTTACTTCCCTACATGTGCAGAAACGCAAGAGACACACACAAATAAACACATTCACACACAGACACACACACAGCCATACTCATACACACATGCATGCAAACAAATAATCACATACAAGCAAGCACATACACATGCAGAGACAATACACAATATGGACATACAATAGTAAAATACATGAAAATAAATCAGTAATCCATTATACTGTATATTACTGTAATCATTTAAATGTCTGCACTTAAAGACACACACAGGCATACAGTATATACACATAAAAGACACTAGCTTTATAAGAGCATAGGTCAATACAAGTATCATGGCTACTAGCTCTACACTGTAACTACCAGGGCAAATGCACACACACGCAGAATATGCACATCTCTGACACAAGCAGTAACAGCAGAGTGGGAGGACAATGAAGTCAAATAAATTGTGCATGCCAAGAGTAATCAATCTTATCTGGAGCGACTCAGAGGGAACAAAGCCTTCATAACTGCAGCAGCATCTACAGGATCTCTTTGCTGCTGTGTTTCATTGAGGAAAACTAAACTATCCAAGAGGAAACAAGAATATTTCGCTACAGTTTGTAACAATTCCTTAATTTAGGACATAGAGACAATGAACAATAATCATTTTCCACCTCTTGAAATCTTGACTGACAAGCAGATTCTTGTCTATTTCATGTAGCTGTTCACATTTGCAGCTCTAGCAGCTTTGTCATCTTATTCCGGTTTATAGGCAGGAATAAAGATACAAGGAGAACCTTGAAAATGTGGAGCTAAGCGTTTTTCCCTGTGGACTGCTGCAGATTGATTCTTCCTGGCCAAGAATGTTAAAATGTTCTGTAGTCTTTACTCAATCTGCTCTTACTGGATTGGTTTCAGAGCACAATGCAGCAGTATTCACAGGCCTGTATCAGGGTGCAGTTTGGAGATTACTCACTGATCGCTAGAATAAAGGTCAAAATGAAGCAGGGTCTGATGTAAGGGAGGCCCAAAATAGATTCTCCACTTTTATTAACACAGTCTGAAGTTTGATGATGCCTCGGGAGACTCTGCAAATGTATTATTTCATGCTGCATTTGAAACATGTGACGGGAATGTATGGTTCAGTTCTTACATAGCTTATGAGCTATGGTAGTTTGATTTAATGTGATACGACTTGCAGATGTAGCCATGGTAGAAGTCCTTCATCTCACTAAATGCACTCAGTTAATGCAACAGTGAATTACAATTGCTCTATTGCTCTGCACAACGGAGGAATTGTTTAGAAAAATCTTTTTTTCAAGAGTCAGCGGGCGTAACAATAATCTGGCAAAGAAAGAAGGCTTAATTTATGTGTTACAATATGTATGTTCAGTTCTACATTACAACATTTGAGAAAGAGGGGGCTGCAGAGTCTGATGCAATATTAATGCAGGAAAGATGCAATGTAAATGTATGATGCGGAATTTCTAAGATGTTTCGCATTAGACAATTTGCCTCATTGCCACATTAGTTTGGACATCAGAGCTATACAAAATATACCGCTATAAAATTTTTTTTTAAAAACAATTATGTGGAACTTTTTGATTGACAATGAATCCCACAAACATATTCTGATGTTCAAGTTCAGTTAGATTGATCACATCTGAAGCAAGTCTGGCAGAATCTAAAAGGGCACAATATTAAACATTCACAATGTCTGCCTGACTACTCTGACCTTTCCCTTGTTTGCAACCTCCACATCCTTGTAAATATCCATGGGTAATTTGCCTTGTGAAGCTAATGATTTATCTCCCTGATGCATCAAGAGCAGGAGACACATTAGTCGTGGCATGAAAATGAACATCAGAATGACTAATGACCCCCAGTCCTCATCACATTATATCCCGGAAATCTTGGTCATCGTGGAATCCTCCAACCCAATAAGACAAGAAGATAGCTTCGTTTTCTTTTTAACTACTGTCTAGATATCTATACTCTAGTGTTGGGCAATACAACGATGTACACCTTGACAAGATAAGAGTTTGAGTCAGCCAGTAAAGATTTTGCGATACGTTTAATACTCAGCTAGTTGGTAGGATGTAATGGGCTATCGTGGGCAATGCTGCAAATCAATAAACGACACTGGTTTATGGCAATATTGGATTTACAGAAAAGGTAAATTCCAATTTTATCTATAAATTATTTCTAAATTAAAGTTCCGCAGAATATACTATATCGTGATATATATCATTGTCGCAATATAACATTACATATACAGTGATGAAATATTTTATCTGGAGTGCCTTGGATAGCCGAATGGTTATGGCGCATGTCTGCTATGCTGTCTAATAAAGGTGATTAATTTTTTATCTATATTAAAGCCCAACTGACTTTTTTAGGCTGACATGTTGATGTTTTGAGAGTTTAAAAAATTACTTGACTGACCAAGAAATGTACTGAGTGGGACGTTTTACCAAAAACTAAACTTGGTACTAAACTAAACTAAACACTGTTTTCTGGTGGACCAACTATGTAATGAAGACAGCATTTCTAAATTATCTCAAACATATCTTTGGCATTTCGGTACTGCAATGTCTTGTTATTTATTGTATTATACACAACACCAATATATCTGCAATAAACTAACATCTGCTGATATATCAGCCCAGACAATTTATCGGTCTCGCTGTAATCCATATTGCACACCCCTAACATACTTTTGCCTTTACCTTTTACTATGACTACATATTATGCCTACACATACTACTCCTGTAGGCTTGTTGTCACCTCATGAACACCATACAAATCTGAGCCTAAAGCTTATATCTGCACAGCACCTCATGGTAGGAGTGATCACATGTTTAGGACTCCCATGATGTTGTGATCTCATGCCTTACCAGAAATTAAAACAGACCAGGGAGCAGCACTCCTCAACTGAATACAACCATTTCCCCTCTGAGCTTACTGGTCTCACTTAACTGAGCTCAGCCGTGACAAACTGATGTAACATATAGCCCATAGTGCTAATGTAGCTCTGTGGTCAGAGAAATGTCCGTGTTTACCCTTTGGGCCTAGTTATTTACAGTGTACAGCCAAGTTTTTCAGAGCAACATGACCGGGGGATTGAAAACGTAATGGTGTTTCCTACAACCATTGCCAAATGCAATATCAAGTTTCCTTGCAATGTTCTTTACGGGAAACACGATAACGCTTTTAGTCAGATTGTGGATGTCCTTTGAGCTGCAGTTAAATTAATTTATCAATATGTAATCTGACAGAGGCATTTAAAAAATGCAAATGCAAAACATTCATGCAAAATGTGTCAATGCTTTCCAGAAACACTTCACAGTGGAAAAAATGTGGCTTTTGATGATTTACTTTCTGTGAAATAATAAATTCGTAACCAAAATAAGGGTCGACTTGAAAATGTGTGTAATTAATATCTAAAAACCAAGAGTATACAGTATATAAACACAGCATTAGAGCATGCTGCTGCAGTGTAATCATACATTGTGCAGTTATTGCAAGACCGTCTCATAAGCACAACAAGCAGAGAGCATAATGGGCAGAGGATTTAGTGAGATTTGGCGAGCAACCATGCAAATTGTATTTAGAATAAATAGTGTGTTTAGATAGAGGATTGTTTGTCCAGGTTTATCTACACAGGGGTCAAGTCCAGTGACTGTAAATCAGAAGATTCAATATAGGAGGGAGGAGGTGGCTTTAGAATTGTACAGTAAATGAGATAGTATGATTGGGAATGCTAGGAAAAAGTTAATGGGTTTTGGTTTGGTCATTTGTCTTGCCACTGGTGACAGCCCATATTCTTTAAAGGGATTCAGTGTGGGGCCATAAATCTTAACAGGGTCATGCATTGCACAAAGGTGAAGAGGAGTTATGAAGGGGAGAGAGGGAAGGAAGAGAAAGGGTGCAGGGGTGAGTGGGAAAGAAATAAAGAAGAGACGGGGGGGGGGGGGGGGTGGAGCTACTGAGAGACAAGCAGAGAGCGAGAGAGTGGTGACACAAAAAGACAAATGCAGCTAGGTTGACACAGGGAGAGACAGAGTGATGGAAAGTGGAACCGACCCCTGAGATGACGTGCTGCAGGTGACTCACCATGAATCGTAGGTCGTCGAAGCCATTGAGCAGGAACCTGCTCTCGTACTGCGGCAGCCCCACGTGCTCCAGCCACTCTCCCACCGGCTGGTCCAGGGCTTTACCACAGGCCCCATCTGCCGAGAGAGGGAAGCGCTTCAGCAGGGAGAAGCCGTTCAGCCGGTAGCAGCGGCACTCAGAGGACGACACATGGCATTGCCACATCATCCTCGGCCAGCAGAGGCAGAGCCGAGTGCAGCAGCACCAGGCGGGGTGGGGGGGAGACAGGGTCCAGGCCGGGGGTGAGGGGCTCCCAAGGTAAAGGCGGGGGCCCAGCTAACTCAAACACAGGAGGAGGGTAGGAAGTGCTCAGGCCCAGCTCAAGCCCTGCAGGGGACTGACTAGGCTAATATACACCCACTGGTGTTAGTGTGACTGACTGGAAATGTCAGGCGAGGGTGGAGGTAGTGCAGGGAAGGAAGCCCATCTGAAGCTTGGTATTGTAAGTTATGTTGGACTGAGCCGCTACGGCATCTTCCAACAAACAGGGTTCACTAAACATTCCTTTAGTGAGCAGATGAGCGAGTGTAGAAACAAGTGCCTAGCTAGTCCAAAAACATGACTAATACACAATACTGAACACTACAAGTTAAAAGACTAGATAATTTTCAGGTTGAGGGAAAATGGAAATATTTATCACTGAATCAGGCATTTTCATACAACACACATTATTTACTCTTCTAAAACTATCCCCGTCATTTTTTCTAAAATCAGAAATTACTCCATCAGGGTGTAACACAGAAATATTCAATTCCCCCAAAATAAATTTGTCAGGGTTTTCACCACATACTTGTAAAGCTCTGGCTGAGTCCCATGGCTTCATTGGTCAACCTCTTTGAGAGCTAGGACACGGCTCATACAATGAAGGTAGCAGCATTCTAAAGTACTGTTGAGGTACTCGTGTTATTTTTGATCAAGGAATACACATTTGCTTAAATAATTTTTTGTCCTTACTCCAGAGCCACAAGGAGTACGGTCAGGTAGACATATTGTAAATCCTACATCAAAAAAAGAAACGTTGGCTTAGGATTTCCACAGTGTGCTGATTCCAAACTCCTCAATTCATAATAAAATCCAAGTATAGATTCCTTGATAAAGCTCCAGGTAAGCTGTCTGCCAGTGGAAAAAGGCTCTGTGTCCTTGGTGGTGCCAGTGCTCCCTGTGCTGCCCAGCATTCACACTCTTCAGCAAGCTGCTGGCTGTGCGGCTCCGCCAGAGAACGTGCTTCTCATCTCTCAAAGCAGTAAATCCAGGTTCAGATCCAACAGACGGCAAGTGAGCCTCTTGACTCTGAAGCAAGGATCACTGCAGGACCACAGTGCAGGTTAAGCTAGCTCCTTCCTGAGGCAGGCGCCCCCCCCAACTCCCACCCCAGCCCACCTGGTTCTTCTCCTCTCTGGGTACAGCTAGCAGCCTCTGTTCTCAGGGCAGAGGTTTGCTGCATCCCCTGCCTGTCTGAGACATGCAGGCAGCGCAGATGCAGTCACAGCAGCTGCTCCCGGCTCACACACGCTACCCCTCACTGCTCACAGGGCATAACGTCCTGACGCCGGCTACTTAAACACAGGAGACCAGAGATCTGTCTCAACCTCAGCCACTGCTGCCACGTCCTTCCCACATCCACGACAGGCAACAGACTCAGTGATCATCCCCTTCTCATCCAAGTAAATCCCTCAAGCTCTTCTTTTTAACTCCCCCCCTTCTCGCTCTCGTCTCTCTCTGCTTTCTTTCTCCTGCTCTCGATCTCATAGCCCCATTCTCATACTGTGTGATCGCACTGCAGGGTTGCCGTATGCTGCCTGATGAAGTGGGGTGCTGCTCCACGTAACCACCTCTCTCTCTCCCTCACTCTCCCACTATATCAATTCCCCTCCCTCTGCCTCTCTCCCTTTTCTGGCTTGCACTCTCCCTCACTCTGTCTCGCTCCCTGCCTCTCGTTGTCAAACACACAGACAGATGCAAACACACACACACACACACTCTTTCCCTCTCTTCATCATCTGTCTCTCTACCCCTTTCCCCTTTTATCTTGCCCCCCTTTCTTTCTCATACAAATGCACACATACTCGCTCTTCTCTGTCTGTCTCTCTCTAACATTACCCCACCTCACCCCCTCTCTCTCTCCCTCCACTGCACTGATTAGAATTGCACAGAGGCACTCTGATCTTGCCAGTGCAGAAAGGACACCACCATCAGAGGCAAGGAACAAGCACTGAGAGCCCAAAATCACAGTCCTTTCTGCAAAGAATGACTATAATGTAAAGGGATGACAGAGAGTCGATCCTCTTCTGCAGGAGCAACGCCAATTCTTAAGGCTAACATGGGATATTGAAACAAAGAGCCTCCTCAAGCCCCTGCATATTAGCAGATGGTTTTAATTCATTCATATCTTACTTTGATGATAGGACTAGGGGGGGCAGCATTGATTCAAGGCAGCAGAAGTCTCTAATGCACTCGTACAGGAGAGGAGGAATGGGAGAAGAGAAGAGAGGAGATACACTTCAAGTCCTGTCTCTTCTCCATCTTACCCAGTCATACAGCATGACAGAAAAGCAGCAAATTCCATTATGTACTTCCAGATGCTCATGTCACATCAAACATTTTTAGAGCACAACAGAGGCTACTTACAGGAAAAAAGCCTTGATAAACAAGTGAGATTATATAAAATTTTGATAGATTTGAGGTAAAAAGACTCACACAGAGCGTTGTTTGACTTTGAAAGAATTGCCATCGTCTACACAGGGAGTGGTATACTTATAACACCCACCTATACAGGGCTGCTCACTGCGTCCATCACTGGTGTTATCTGGGTACAGCTGCAGGCAGAACGTAATTATGCAGGCTTTCAAGCTGCTTGCAATCACCTCACACATTCCCAGACGGGTAGTCAGCCAGTCAGTAAGACAGTCAGGGCAAGGAGAAGCGGTGCCAACAGAGGGAGGCAAAGTGAAGGGCTATTGATTGAACCTCCTCCGTAATTGGCCGCCTGTATCCCTGTTGCTCTGGCGTTAACGATCAGGTAAAAGGCCAAGTCAGGTATCCGTGACCCGTCAGTCATCCACAAGGACCAATGTTCATAATTCGTTATCAGGAAGAGAAGCTGCTGTCAGATTTGCCCTGACTGAGGAGAAAAATGATTGAAGGAGGGAGTGAGAGAGGAAGGGAGAGGGAGAGAATGAGCAGGAGACAGATAAGAGACAGAATAAGACTAATAAAGGAGGAGGCGATGAAACATATGGGCGAGATAAGATGGTAATGGGAAGTAAGAAGGATTGAAGTGGACTAATTATGATTTACTACGAGATCCCACAACTCCTCCTCCTTCTTTACTCGCTCATGAGCCTCATACCAAAGACAGCTCTTACACCACAATATCCAGACAAAGAGTGTTAAAAATACCAGCCACCCCATCCAATTACTTCCATTCATTTGGGACAGCAACACCTCCCACAGTAGTAGGACCTAATTACTGACTGACAGAGTATCCAATGCTCCTCACGTGGGGGGGAACTGGGTCACTGTCTTATCCCCTGTTAAACAGGCCAAGCTGTCAAATCTATCCAAGTGGGTTTCTGTTCTGTTTGAACACTGCTAGGTCTAGACTTGGCTCCGAGGAGCACCCAGAAAGACCTATTTACGGCAGAATAGGTAGAGGTTGTGCCTAGATAAAGCTGTGCCTCTTTATCAGAGCAGGGGAAAAGCACTAGCTCCTTGTCAACACACCCAAGCACTGGAGAAAATGAGCCGCAAAGCTGAATTAATTCAGGGAAACTGAAGGCGGACTCTTTTCCTTTGAACGTCAGAGTGTGCCTGTACACAAACCGAGCCGATGCCTCCTGTGTGCTGTTAGCTGAGCTCTCTCTCTACTCCCTCTCTCTTTTTAAGCTCATTTACTCAGTGCTCTCTTCGCACACAATCGAGGCACTCGTGATGGGCACACAACACAAACAACCTCATCCTTGAGCATGCAGAAAGGCAAAATATTGCAGGGCTGGATTTCGTAGCCGCAAAAAATCTGATGTTCAGAGATCTGCTTCCCGAAGATGAATTGGCCATCCTTGGCTCCTGATATGAGAGGGACAGTATTCAAGGAAAAGGTGGATGGGATGAAAATACAGGGACAGAGCACAAGGTTTTCCCAGTTCTGTCACAATAAAAAGATAAAGGTGGAATAAAGAGCGACAATTTTTGTCTTTGTGCAACACCCCTTATCTCCTTCTCTTCTCCCCTCCCCTCCCCTCCTCTTCTCTTCTCTCTCTCTCTCTCTCTCTCGCTCTCCTGGTGATGACTCTGAAGGGTACCTGTTTGTTCCCTTTCATTACATTGTGGAAAAACAGATAAGACCTCTTTACTAAGCGACACATTCAAAAACAGCAACAAAACCACCCTCGCTACCTCCGGAACTACTTGTGCACAATCTCCGATTAAAATCGGAGCAGTAACTGCATGACTCAGCTGAATCTGGGACACTTTCAGCATGCTGTTCCTCAAACAAAGCCTATAAATAGCACACACCTATATGTGTAAAAGAAAATAAAACAAACAACATATTTCCTCTTATGTAATGTGGAATAACCTCAGGTCTTAATTGTTAGGATAGCAATTAATCTAAGAACGCTTGGGTGTGCAGGAAGTCAGGTTACAATTAAAATCATAAATTAACATTGCAATGGAAACCAGCTTTGCTTTAGGATTGTTTGGCTAATATGCATCTCCTTTTGGTCTAAAATAATATTAACGAATATAAATCATTTTATGAGAATTGTGTGATGGTTAAAAGCAGCCTGGAAGGAACTGATATACATTCTATAAGTTAGGGCATATTAAGATGAAGATGGTGAAAGTGGCTTTGGTAAATGGTGTTGTTACTGTTATATATGTTTTATTACAATTGTTCTTTTAAAGTTATGTTTATTTTCGATTGTATTATTACTTTTAATTGTTTATTAATTTACTTCCCTTCTCTTCTTGAATTTCAATTGAAATTTCAATATCCTGACTGTTGTTTTAATTGTCTGCTCTTTTATTTTTTTTTATCATGTAAGGCGCTGCATTTTGTTGTGCTTTATAATGACTCTACTATTAAATTGGAGAATCTTAATTTACTTTCACAATACGGGTTATCTCAAGTGTAAAAGAAATCAACCTTCTTCACATCCCTCATCTACACACCTCCTTCATGACTGAAAGTAAAATTTATCACATTTAATCAAGAGGAGATTTGATTAAATGAGTAGATGTCCTTAACATTTTGTATACTCAGCATTTAATTTAATTGGTTGCGTAGGTCAAACTATTACTTGCCAATTTCACTGCACAGCGTACACTTCAAGCCTCTGTACTTGGACTGACAGGAAGAAGTGAAGTAAAATGAAATATAATTACTGACACATGTAGGGTTAAATGGTGGTGCAAGAGTAAAGTCTTAATTCCAACGTAATTTCTTTTCTTTTTTCTATTTTCCAGTGTTACTTTTTATCCGTTTATCACAACCACATATTTTACTGTTTCTGTTCCGTCTTTCATCTTGGGTAGTCAGCAGATTGTTAATCCATGAAACACACTGCGCACAACTAATGAAAACTGTACCTCAATAAATCTGATGAGGCTTGTAAAAGGCAGTCCTGTGCAGACCCACAGAAGCTGTTACACAATACTGTATGATGAAACCACCTTATGGCAGAGTATCTAATGGAGGTAGGTTTACACTGTATCAACTCAGGAGTGTTATCTAAACAAACTGAACTGATGCCAGCTGGCTTCTTTTTCTGCACTGCCTGAAGGACACTTGATGAAGCGTACTATCAATTCAAGCCCTATTGAGATATACAGTGACTCCAGGAAAAAAAATATGACAGTGAGTGGAAAGCTAGTTTATAACAAATATCGACAATGGTGTGCCAAACAAATGTCAGCTTGGATCTCTGTGATTTAAAACAAAACTCTCCTCCATCATGGTGCGTTTGAATACCCAACAGCAGCTCTTAGAGAAGCTGCTTACAAATGTATTCAGTTACAGGGTGTAAAAAGTTTGGTTGCTGCCAACATACAATTCCCATCCAGGAAACTCTATGTACTATCAATGTAGCACCAAGGGCAATTAAGAGCTTTATAAATGGTTAATGAAGAAGGCTCACTTAATCCCCCAGACCCACTTGTCATTTTGTATTACCAAACCAATAAATTACACACCACATAGTCATATCTCCCAAAACAAAACACTCCATTCTGCATAAATTAAAACTTCTATCATCATGGAAACATAATAGAAAAGGTGGCGAAGCATTACCTGAGCTCGGTGTGGGCTGTTTCTTTTTGGACGTTTCAATGCCTGCTCCAATCAAGTTCATGATCTTCTCAATCTGTTTAAGTGAACAAACATGAAACAAGAGCAAATAATCAGCTTTGGATTTGAAATGTCAACAACTAATGCATAACAATCAAATGCAGAGCAGTACAGATGTTGAAATTCTTTCAGCATGTATAAACATTTTCCATTTATTCAAAACATGCATTAAACTCCTGTCTAACCCTCCTCCATCCCACCATAACAAAACCAATTACAAAACAGGAACACTGAAGCATTGGCACTGGGAGAGGAGTTAGAACAGAGCTGCTGCTGCTGCTGCTGGGAGTATTGGGAAGGAGGCAGGCTGCTTTGCAATGATGGATTACGAGCAACAGTCCAACATGGACAGAAATTCAATGACTAACCCACCACTCAGCAAAAACACAGCGGGGTGATAAGTTGAATTAAAATCTAGAAACGTTTGAAACTCCAAATTATTGAGGCCTACAGGCAGTCCTGTAGCCAAGTCCAACCTGCACAAACTGACCCTCCAGAGATTCAGATCTGTTGCCGTCTGTTTCTTAGTAAGTATTTGATTGCCCTCTCAGACCTGTATTATTTAAGCTTCACAGAATAAGGCAACAGTTTACTGCAAGGTTAAGTGAGCACAATGCTGCATGCAGGAGATTACAGAGCAACTCAGCAAAGAGCTGTTTAGGGGCTTAGAGCCAAATGTTTATTTAAGTTGTCTCTGACTTTCCAGGAGAGCCAAAGTACATTTCCAGGTTGTTTGCTTTTGTTTATTTTGCTGGATAACTGAACAGTAACTCAAGTTCCAACACAGTGCTTTTGGTGCTAAATGCAGTATGTCATCAAGTGTTGTTAAAAATATAAGCAGGACACATAATGAACATTGCTGCCGCAGTTCATTAACGGACTACTTTGACATTTTAGGCTTTCTTGCCAAGTTAGATGAGAAGATCAATACCACTCTCATATCTGTCTGTTGAATATAAAACCCCAGCCAGCAGCTCATTAGCTTAGCACAGACTGAAAAAAGGGGTAAACCGTTAGCCTGGCTTTGTCCAAAGGTTACAAAATCTGCACCTCTAAAGCTCACTTACACTTTATATCTCCACTCTCATTTGTTTGACCCAGACAAAAACCAAAGTATAGAATAGTCCTCCACACAATACCCATGTAAAACCACAATTGTCAAAATGTTTTTTTGTCTGCATCAAACAAATTAGATGCATACATTAAGTGTTAATAAGTGCTACAAAGAAGCTAGTAGGCAAATGTTATTAAATTCATGCTTCATATTGAATGCACGGATATAAGAGTGGTAGCAATCCCCTTGTCTAACTCTCAACAACAATGAATAGGCTTAAGTTGCCAAAATGTCAAATGCCAAACTATTCCTTTAAATACAACAGCATGACAACTGAATAAGATGGGACCATTTACAGTACGTGTGAAATTAGTTGTTATCCTAATCCGTCCTGTCTCTGTTACTTCTCATTAAACATTCAAATACAAGGATTGTATTTCACTGATTTAATCCAGCTCGATTGGAACAGACATTTAATTTTGAAGTACCCAGAGTCAATTTCTGCAGTATAAATATACACAGTAGTATATTATGAGTCATGATATTCCAACTAAAGCAAACAGTCTGGGCCTTATCATATGTACTGCATATTTGAATAATAATCACTTATCACTGGGTAAGTGTAAGCAATTTTTCTACAGAACACCACACTACTTGCTGACGCGTCATGCTTCAAGGACAACAGGACCACATTCACAGAACAAATGTACCATTCACCCCATTATAAACAGACTATACAATTAATAGCATTTGATATTCTTTGGCTATTGCAGAAAATAGTATATCGCCAAGTACATTTAGTGACAATTTAAAACAAGGCACTTAGCAGGCTGGGGCCACCTAAAATTCTGTGCGAACTATTGCAAATCAGGCTGGGAGCTAAATTTAGAATCACTAGAGTGGTCTATTCACAATCAGCAATGAAGATTTTTGCAAGCCTGAAAAGCTGATTCTGCTTTCACAAGTGACACCAGAGACACAGCCAGGCTTATTTGATGTAATATTTAGTGTTTGAAAAAGCCCTATGCACTTCGCTAGTGGCATCAACACTGTGGAGAAGCCTTGATTCATTTGGAAGTCAGGCACGTGGGACGCATGGCATATGCCTCCAGCAATACAGCCCTCATATTACTCTTTGAATTAACCCAGTTACATTCTATATCATACACACACCAGGACTACATTACATCTAAGCTTAAGTGCACCTTTATTAAAACCTGTCACCAAAATGCTGCTTCCAAGGAAACCAGTGTCATCATAGTTTAAGTGCTGAAATATTTCATAACGTCATGCGCATAACGCCTCATCCACTGTATTAACAGCTGTTTGGCACTGGGTTAGGGTAGAAATATACTGAATATATTTTTGAGAGAGATGCCATGTGAGCTCAGGTCAATCGGTCCATTACTATTTCCACCCATCCAACCATTAGCTATACCCACTTATCCTTGAAGGTCACGGGGACTGGAGCCAATCCCAGCTGACTTTGGGCGAGAGGGGACAGGTCACCAGTCAATCACAGGGCTGACACATAAAGACACACAGGGTGCATCCCGAGTCTCTTAAATTGCATCCACATTTCCCTTTGTGTCTTTTCTTTGCATCTTAGTCTCTCCCACCAGGGATGCATGGTGAAACGCAAGGAAACCAAGCAAAGAGAGGAGAAACGAGGAAATGTGTTTTAAGAGTAATGAGACGTTGTTTCGACGTCCATTTATAATGACACCGGCACCGGCACAGCTGGATCAGCTGGATCGGTCATCTGTTGTTACCATTATGTGGCAGCCAGGTGAATGTTTGTAATGTTAATGCTGTCTATATATACCCCGTTACCACAAGCACAAACCCATTTCACGAGATGAAACAATTAGGGCTCCATGCCCAGCCACTGCACCGTGCGTAATAGCGCATAGAAACCTATATGTGCCTCAATGGCACCGCACAGTAGAATACCTGACATTCTCCAAGAGGGCCTGGGAACAAAATAAAGCCTACTGCTGTGAGAAAGAGGAGATGAAAGTTACACACTATAACAGTCCAGCTAGGAGCAGAGGAGGGAAAAAAGGCAGCTCTCCATGCGCTGACAGGTAGGAGGAAGAGTGCACAAACCAATCAGCTGTTATCAATCACTCTGACAAAACACTCACAAGTTCCTACGTCACCTCATCAGGCCTATGTTCTCTACAGCTACAAAGAAAACGTGTTTTAGTCACTGTTTGAAATATTAAGATTGAGAAAAGTGTAAAAATATATACATTGATGAAGATGGGCTGAGCCCCAGCCCAGTTTAACCACTGGATGTAACGTAAGAGTTTCTAACACATGAGGTCCGATAAATAACGGAGTGCTATACAATAGTAGATCAAATATGTTACACACATGCTGCTGTTAGTGACATTTACGACAGAATAATGCGGATGAAATAGACTTAATTGAAACATGTTTAGGATCCCCATCTTCTTGCATTAAATATAATTTCTCTGTGGAGTCCTTAATGTAGGCACGTCTGAATAACAGATTCATTGCAAAGAAAATAAAATAATGGGCACTTAACACTTTTAGTGTTTCTCTGCCATCTCATTCTGATGTGTCAGAGAGTATTTATACTGAATGTCTTCCGGGAAGGCTGGTCTCATGTATCCTCGCTCATCGCTCCTCAGTGCAGAATTAAGAGCTTTGGGACGGCCGGCAAGATGGCGCACCCAAACGACTTCCAACCATCCACGCTCACATTTACGCCAATTAACCTAACCTGTGGGAGGAAACCAGAGCACCCGGAGGAAACCCACACAGGCACAGGGAGAACATGCAAACTCCACACAGAAAGTCCCCAGTCGGCGACCAGCTGGTCAGAAACCAAAACTTTCTTCCTGTGAGGCGACAACCACTAACCACTGCACCACCGTGCTGCCCAATTAGTATTTTTAACTACTGAATCCACTTCATCCTTAAAGAGCAGGTACAGATGACAGTTGACAGAGAATCGGGTTGTAAAGGTATTTTTAAACCATAAGAAATATTAAAGGAATGATTTGACCTTTTGGGAAATGGGTGATGGCAGGCAGGTTTTGTTATCTTCAGACAGAGCCAAGCTAGCTGTGTCCCCCTTTTCCAGCCTTTTCGCTAAGCTAGGCCAACTGGATCCCGACTGTAGGTTCATATTTACTGTATAGACATAAGAGGGGTATCAATCTTCTAAAAGAAGGAAAGCTGACAAACACACTGACAGGTGTTTCTATTATTTTGTCCAACCATTTATAGTGATGAGGGTAGTCTAAGCAACAGAAACACCTCTCTGTATAATGCAGCACAGTTCAACAGCACCACAAACTACATCCTCCAAAATGGGTGAGCTAGTGAACTGAGCTAAGTATTGAGTTGTCCTTATTGGACATGTATTAAAAGGGGAAAGATCCAGTTACCCTGACCTGCAAGCCAGCACACAGTGGGAATACATTTGACACGAAGAGCACTTTCCAGTGAACGTCTGGGAGCAGGATGGAAATAATCAACTAGATCTATTCATGCAGAAATGTAATTGATAGTGCAGTTATGAAGCACATGGGGCTCTGAGTGGACTGTGCCATTAAATCAGCGGCTCTCAACTCCGAGTGATAGTACTACATCCTGAAGAGATTTGCATGTTAATACTGGTTGATCTGCTCTTAAATTTCTGCACACACTGCAAAAATTATCAGGCAAAGAAGACAAATTGGTGGCACAAATCAGAAAACGGTAAATGTTATTCATGGACTTGGGCCCATGAGGGTCTGACTGCTATAGGGTCGAGTTGCTGTTAGATCCACTCAGTTTTGATCTGGATATTACATATATATATATATATATATATATATATATATATATATATAAGTAGTTATTTCAGAAGACGATGCTACAGAAAGAATGTGATTTTTATTCAAAACTGTGACACTGTTGAAGACAGATGACATATTTTGTATTTCTTGTGGGGAATCTGCAATTCTTTTTCTAAAGTTTTTCCAATTTGAAATGAATGTGTACATTAAAAGGGTAGAAGTTACTGCTGTTTTTGTCTCTAATTCACATTCCCTGATTGCTCCTGCCAGTCATTTTGGGCCAAGGGTTATAGTGCACTGACAAAAAATTGTGGAAATGCAAACACAATTAAACTGCAATTGCAGGAGACAGTTAAGACAATCAATTCCAGCAGCCAATGTAAACAAAAGCAAGTTACAGTACTTAAACCTAAATACCACCTCTATCATAATTAATCAGTCAGCTATTTGCGTTGAAGAACAGAACCATAAAACAGATCAATGAATTAACAAATACAATAGAAACCTATATAGAAACCATAGCTGTGTCCCAATTCTATATTAAACACTAATTACACTAACAGCACACAGATAGAGGAAATGACTACACTTCTGTACTTACTATATGAGACATGAACTGTCAATCATACTGTGGAACACTACTGCCAATTAAACTTCACAAGGACAAAGCAAACTGTTCGCTTCCTGTTCCTGAAGCAGCCCCACCATCAACAATTTGTCAAGCTGTGAGCTGATTCTTGATTTCATTTGTGGAATGCATTGTGGGTCAACCCTAGTGACCCTCAACAGACCAATGAAAAATCAAGCAAATTTTGTATAAATACTGACATTTGAGTATACTGAATTTTGTCACTTTTCCAGCACGAAAAAGACTTCTTTAAAACCTGGTGAGTAAAGCATTGAAACGGGACACAGCAGTCACTTCTTTCTGAATAGTAGTAATAGAAAGGCTATGTGATATACTTTAAATGCATCCGCCAAGTGCTAAATGCAGGTAGATTTCCTGTTTGTCGAGTAAATCTCGGAAGGATAAACGTTTGTACCAAAATAGTCAAGTAATAAAAAACTATGCTGAGAGTCTCTACGGGGTTTTGGCGTCATTAAATGGGCGCGCTGCTTCTGTCCTCCGCTGTCTGCGTCTGTGTGAGTTTGCCACACACGCTGTCATATGTGTTGTTATGCGCTTCTAAATAGTGCTGTGAAACTGACCGTCTCGAGCGCTCCTAGTTTTGCAGCATCAGTGACATCAGCTACTCTAAACTACCACTTGCCGCTGGTCTGCTGCTAGCAACTGCTAGGCTAATTAAATAGCTATTATGTATTATGCTAGCTAATGAGAGAGATCATGTGAAATCATCTTAAACTATACACTTTAGAGATAGGGAGTACAATATTGTCCACTGAGCCGATGTCTCCTGAACATAAATGATGGCAGTGAGCACAGATAATGGAAATGATGGTTGGACATAATAAACTAACCAAAAAGGCTGCCTGCCTCACTGGCGCTGGTCTGGAAACAGGATTACCGCCTCAGTATCATTGTCAATAAAGACAGATGGGCCAGTAGCTCCACACTATACAAGGCCCAGATCACATAATTCTATCCAGCAGTGCTCATGATTTAGACAGATTTTTATTTATTTGACAGCTTTGACACCACACAGCATAAATAAAGCTACGAAGAGTGATAACAGTAAAGTCATGATGGCCATCATGGTGTACAGTAAATGTGGCGAGGCACTGTGAAATAGCTTTGTCTCATACATGTATTAATCTGTTTGTGGATAAAGACTTTTTTGCAGAATAAACTAATCTTAATATAGTTATAGTTACAATTATCATATAAAACAGTAACAAACAGATTTTAGTCATATGATCATGGAGGTCTTCTAAGGTAAATAGCATTTATTTAATGCTTTTCTCTATTGATTTGTGTTAGTGACTCATGGTGATCACCATTTTGGGTCTTCATACATTACCAACTGCTTTATTAACCACTAAATACATGTAAGACTCTGGCAGTGCCACCTGTGTGTGCTGTATGATAGAGTACACCGTTACTTCGTTTGCGTAGATTTTACCATGCAGTTCTCCTGCATCCAGCTTGTCAGGTAGCGTTGGAATTGGGACTTAATGTCAGGTAATGTCAGATTATCATAAATTAAATTCCTGTGTGTATTTTTCCACCTGTACAAAATAAGACTTATCAGCTCTATACATGACTGATGGACGAGAGCTAGGGCTGCAACTAATTATTTTCATTATTGATTATTCTTATTGTTTCTGTTAATCATTGGACCTTTAAAATGTCATCACAATTTCAGGACACCCAAGGTGATGTCTTCAAATGTCTTTTTTTGTCAGACGAAAAGTTCGAAAGATATAAAAGATAAGATATTCAATTAATTATCACATGAGAGAAAGAAAAGTAGCAAATCCTCACAAATGACAAACTTCTACTACCATCAAATTTTGGCATTTTTAACATTTTCATAAATCCTTTTGCAGCTCTCCTCCCTAGAAATTACATACTATAAAGCTATTTTAGATAAGCAACTATTTTGTGGGGGAAAGTGATATTGCCTTAATTATGTTTTTCTTTGAGACGTCACACATGTATGTATCGTCAACACAAAACGGCTTAATTATGATTAGGGAAAGCTTGTGTTCATGGTTAAATAATTTAGCGCCTACTACTGTGAAATGAGACATGAACCCAAGACACCAGTATTAAAAAGGAAAATGCTTTACACAACCACCTACCACTCTGCTTTCAACATCTCTTGTTTTTGTCTTTCCACTATGCAGAAAGAAGTTGTTTTTTGTGAAATCTACGTCAGGAAAAGGGGTTGCAAAAGGCTGATATTGAATGTAATCACTGTTTTGCACATTTGTTTCAGGCTAAATGTTACTGGTTGGCAATGTTTGCCGAAAAAGGTGATTTCAAAATACAAAATAGTCACATCTGACAGTAATTTATAAAAGACTGGGTCGACTTTTCAGAGAAGAATTGGAGCATCACATTAGCTTCTTTCACACATAGTTCCCGGTAAATTACTAGGATAACCTTTCAGGCACTGCTAGTGATTTTCTGCATTCACACATGCAGCTATCTTTTTTAGCTATTTCCATTTTGCGCCTTTTCACACATGCCACGGCAATACTGGGATAGATGGGGCAAGGGACAGTCCAGCTTTCATTCACAACACAGCCGTACTGTGATTTTCCGTGAAATGTTACAAGGTCTTGAGATGGGAAACTGGCGGTACAGATTACTCTGAATATCGCTGCTCCCATTCACACATGACCCCATGCAGGAAATGTTCCTGAACATTTCAGGGATAGACTGCATGTGTGAAAGGGGCTTCAGTCAGTTTGACAATGGCAAAGCCATATTTCAGTTTCAAGCTGGTGATCGCCACGAAGAAAACCAGATTTCATTTTCTGAGTTTATATTAAAATCTTAAAAACTGTCCCTTTGCTAAATAATACAATCATTAAAAGTTATGAAACTAGGAAGCCACCTTGGCTGTCTCTTCAAATCTAAATCCTCATACTGCTGTTTTCAAACTTGCTTTTGAAAGCAAAGAATAGCTTTTAACAGGTCTAGCCCTTGCATGTGTGGAACAACAGCGTTAAACAGCAGGTTGGATGCAATGTGGTGTCTCGTGTTACACCTGGTAAGAAATTCTATGGGCAGTGTGGCAGGTGAAACAGGACTGTGCCTTCCTCAACCCAGCCCCCACCAAACACCAACACCACTACTCTCATATTCATGTACCACATCTGTCTAACCAGATCTTGGGATGTGTTCACTCTGCCGTGGCTCTCTATATGAATTATAAACCAGCTTACACATTACACACACTTTGAAAATATCTCCCCTTTATCAACTGGATTTACCAACATGAAAACGGTTTTGTAAATTCATTCTCTTTCATTTTCAATGTGGCCAATTAAAATTCATACATATTGAAAACTAATTTTGGTTTATAAATCATATTAAGAGCTATGGTGTATCTGTTTTTGCACTATCAGTTTCAAAATTATTATCTTACAAAGGTTTATGAATCATATAAATTCAAAAAGATTACAAAAGAGCAATAATAAAAGTATGTGTATTTTCATAAGGGATCCCAATCTACGTGTGTTATGTAAAACCAGCAGCATGTAAACACACGGACACACACTGTATGCACTTTAAAAGCTTGCATGTGTAATGAGCTGAGGAATACCGCTGGGAAATTTAGAGTACGCACACGAATGAAGCCACTCAAGCATCTGTAACATGTGGTTGTGTTAACCTTTGCCTTTTGAGTATTGAACAGATGTGGCGAAGATGTCAATCACCTTAATCATATATGCCATTTCTATTATTAGCAAAGTGTGTAATGGTCAGTGAAATGCAAGATTCTTACATAATAAGGTTACTTGTGGTCTTAATCTTAAAGGAAAAGGATGAATCCACCTTAAAATACATGAACACACAAAAAGTAGTGAAAGTAGTGTGGATGTACCTTGCATTCATGGATCCATTTCGTTGTTTAGTGGTTATGCTTCCTATTTCTGTAGATAACTGGCCAACCGTTGACAGGAGGATGTTAAATTGTTCCATGGCAACTACAAAGCAGTTTAACAGGAGAAACAATTACATTTGCCAAATGACTGGTATTGACAATAGCCTTTGGAAATTGAATACAAAATTGAGCATGGCTTAAGTTATCAGATATATGCCACGGTATCATGAAGGAGTAGCTAATCTTTTGTGGTGGTGTATGTTATTAATGTCTACAAGATGTAGCTAGTTAACTATGCACTTTTAAAGTCTTGCCTCTTAAGACTGCCAAATTATTCACTCTTTAGCATACTATTTGGGCCAGATGTCTTTTTTTAGACATACCATGTTGCACTGGTGTTCAGTTTAATTCAATAACGTTAATTCTTTCAAACTCAAACTAGTAAAAAAAAATGTCCAAAAGTATATCTTACAGCCAAGGTGGCAAGTACCATGCAGAGGTAAAGATATTGTAGAGGAGAAACTTATATATCAGATATATCAATAGATATAAATTTCCCTACCAACAGTGGCCTCAATAATCCATCATTCAGTACAGCTATTGTGTTTTGTTTGACATGGTATAGTGTTTGCAAGGCTTATTATCATTAAGCTCATACTTATTACTAATGGGCCTGTCCTTATTCCTATTTTATTTTTTTTCTGTAAATGTATCAGTGTTTATTTTGGATATTTAAAAAAAATCAAAAATGGCGATCCTAAATTATATAAACTGTTTTTACCCTAAATAAAGAACAATATTGATAGACTTTATGGATACTCAGTACTTTTTGATGGACATTATCTTAGCTAATTATGTTATGCACCCCAAAAAGCCTAGGTTAGCTACTATTTCATGTTATCATACACGTATTTGATAAGCCATTTTGGCCGCTTTGTCAAGTGAAACGTTAGCTTACATTACCTTTGACGTTATGCAGGTTTTGGTCGTAGTTTCTCGAGGCAACTCGGTTAGCTAGCTAAACTAACTGAAGTTACAGCAATTTACATGAGGTTGCCATTAAAGTAATGGCTGCTACGAGGAAAACTTTAACTGAACACAACTAAAAGTGACAACTTAACATCAAAAGTGAAAACTTCACTTACACTTCACAACGTCTGACCTAACGGTTAACTTCGCCAGTTAACAGGGTCACTCGTTGAACCGAAACACCTGCTCTCTTCGGCCCCACCCTGCTGTCCGTATTTGGATCTTTCCGTCTCAAACCGACAAAGATGGTGGCAAACGATATCCTAAAATGTTTCTTTTTGATTTTGAATTTTATTGCATTCATTTGATATTTGATGATTTGACTATTTTATTTTTGTCTTTGTTTGTTGCACCATCTCCAGCTGTGTCCACATGTCTCCTTCATGTAAATATTCTGGTGGACGGAATACCTCACTTTATAAGGATAAAAATAACTCTCATGTAATTTTATTTATTTATTTATTTATTTATTTATGTCACATCGCCTTAGAAATCTTCCAAATATGATAATACAACAGCCTTGAACAATATCCTGAGTGTCACTTATTTCAAGATTTTTTTACTTATAGGCTATGCCATGTGATCATACATTTAACCATAATACAGAGTGAGCATCCATACAGTCAGATGTCAAAAGAATTATTTACTAATCCAACAAAAGCTGACAGGCCAGGTAAAGGACATCATAATACGCCATCATAAATATGAACCATCAGATGTAGATGCAGCCACCTATTACAGACCTGAGAGTGAATGTGGTGTGTGTCTTTGAGGCTTTCCATTCAGCATTTATTTAATTAGACCAATGACACCTCCAGAATGAGTTGAAGTTTCCCATAATAGCATCCCATAGTTACCACTCTACACACCAAACGCACTTAGATACACAGTCCTGTACAAAAACAGGCTTTTTTTTTATTGTTCAGTTGGTCAGAAAGTGGGCTGTGTCAGAAAAGAAATTCATAAAAAACTCACAATCACAATGGCAGATTTTTGTCTTTGTTTAAGTAAAACTTTAAATATAATACCAAGTACTTTCACTACAATAGGAGCCCCACAAATGGTCAGCAGTTACACAAGCTGCCAGGCATAATAAAACTGAAAATGTATATGTACCCCACAGAAAATGTCAATGGGGTTTAAAGGTTATGCTTTATCTTATAACTTGCTTTTTATTAATAACAACATGTGAATACCAGCATTTGCATTCAGTACTTTTTCTTTCTGTGTGCGCATTTGCTGACATATGTGTGTGTGTGTGCTTTTGTGTCTGACCTAAAGCCCAGTCTCCCTCTGAGCCTCGTGTGTCGCTTTAAATGTTTGGTGGTGGTTGATCGCTTCATGAGATATACTCACAAGCCAGAGTCCATTTTTGCCCTCACCACACACACACACACACACACACACACACACACCCATATCTCCAACCCAAACAAATCCCTTGAAATCTGGAAGAGAAACAGACACTCAGGAGCAGCTGCAAAACAGGATGCCCTTGAGAAACAGGACACCCCACCCAACATGGCCTGAATAAACAGTTCTGTCAGAGAGCAGAGGGGTGGGGCAGAGAGCAAGCACTGGACAGGGAGAGATGACAAAGAGAGGGGTACACAAAGCCAAGTAAATGTCTAAGTACTCTGAAGTGACACCCAACTGCCCTTGTTGTAAGGTTGAAAAAGGTACATGTTCGCGACATACTGTAAAAGCCAGACCCTGGTTATGGGACCATAACCTAGGCAGGACTGTCGTCAAGACCACTTAAGTCGAGTCAAAGACAAATCCCAGTCCAAGTCCAAGTCTGAGCAGTTTTGAGGTTTATTCAAGTCCAAATGGGGGCAAGACCAAATCAAAACTGAGACCAAAAGAAACTGAACAGCACCAAATTAATATTCTTCAAAATGTTGCTGCACTGTTGTAGTGTTATAGCCATAGGGAGAGTCAACTGTAATATCACTTCATACCTAACAGAGTGCTGCAGGGGTGATGTATCTTTGTATGCCAACCCAGAAGTTAGCATCGCCCTGGTTTCCTCGACAAAAAGCCAATGGGATTTTGGATTATTGCAGAAAATAAACTCAGTGGCAAACAAAGGTTTATGATACTTACACATTTTGTTCAGCAAGATAATCTTCACAAATGAACACCACTTATATAAATGCAATTGCCTCAAATAAAAAGTTAATGTAAGGCTATAAATGAGTGCGAGATAACAGAAACAACGTTGCACCAACACTCAAATGAGTTCTTGAATATATGTTTTCAGAATATTACCTCGGACTTCATGACAGTCCTGCTCAGGAGTTATGTTGTTATGTAATTCACTTTCTCAAGAATAACTCATCTTTTTGTCAAATCTGCAAATAAAAATGCATAACGTAGATGAATGAGAATGGCTCCTAACCTGAGGCTGACTATCAGCAAGATATCAGTTGGTTATGACAAGATATTGCACTTTGTTAAAACTTAGCCTGATAGTCTGAATAGGATCTTATAATCTTTATCATTGTGATAGGGATTAAGCACCCAGGAGATAGTGTCAGAAATGTTTTAGTCTGCAGTGGACATTTTTAAAAATCGCATAATTTTGCCTTAAAGCTGTGCTTTAGGGTGTGCTGCATTGACGCTCCAAAGTGCTCAAAAATCACAAGTTAAGGCTTTTGGGGATAATGGGGAGGGGGATTGCTCACAGTGGGCTGAAAGTAGATGGCGCAAGACAGAGCAAAGGAGCCAGAGGAGTGCAGGAGGAGACAGTGGAAGCGTGGGTCGGCCCCTGAGACATATACTGAGTGGATGTGGAATGACAGCACAAGCCCAATTAGTCTTGGATGCCAGGGCTGCTACAGGGAGGTCGGTGCAAGTGATCAAGCCATTCATGCATTCAAGCACTAACCCGCAGGCATTCCACGCCAGCAGCCTGGGTAAAGTTACTACAGTCTATCACTGCTTCTGCTGGACTCTTGATCGCTCTCATACTGCTGTCTGTGCTCTCACCCTCTTCCTTCCTGCCTTCCTTCCTTCCTTCCTGCCTTCCTTCCTGTCTCTCTCCTGAAATGTGCTACTTCACACGTTCTCATTTTTTCTCACTAATCCTCTGTTGCATCTCTTATCGGCCTCTCTTTTTTCTAACACATTCACTCTCGCTAAAGCACTCTCTCTTAAGGACATTAACACACTCAGCTTGAAAGCCTGTCCATGCCTTAACACCGACAGTGCCACTCCCTCTGTCCTCTACACCCTCCCACTTGTTTCACATCCCCAGAGCTCGAGTATTACCTCATCCCACTCAGAGGCAAAGGAAGACATGAGCTCCATGGACGGCTTCCCAGAGCTGCAGTTAGACACGGACCCACTGCGGCCAGCCAGACCTCCATCCTCCTCTCCGAGTGGTGACGCCAACAAGTCAGAGTCCGACTTGGACAAGCTTCGAATCAGACCCAGATCTGCAGGTCTGACTTTGACTGCTGCCACAGATGCAGACTCAGCTTCAACTTCAGTTGAGTCCTTAATGTCAGCCTTTGGGTTCTGGATCACCTTGGCGGGGATGGCATCCGCCATCCGCTCTGCCATTGTTTTGGAGCTGCTAAGTGCAGCTCAGGGTCCTCAGTTTCTTGCAGTATTCTGACTTTTTTCCAGAGAGTCCAGAGAGTGATCCAAGATCTTTGTGGAGCTTTTCAACTTCAAGTTGTGGAAAGCCAGTCAATGGTAGCACTGAAAGACACAGATTAATGAGATATAAGCACTGTAGACTTGAGATATTTGCCTGTGCACCAATTGACTCCAAATCACATAAAGTGCCCCTGTTTGGAGGGAAAGGGAGCGTGTAAGTGAGAGACTTGTTGTGCACAGAAACAATCATCAGGGTCCACCCACTAGCTGTATCCTGTTGCCCTCCCCTTGGTGACTGGCTGTCCCCCTCCTTTATCCTCTCAACTGTGACTTTTTTGATAATCCCACGTTTTCCTTTCCACATAGTCTGCTTTTCTTATCGAGCTAATATGATCATTCAATTCTTAAAAGAGACTATTCCCAGTAGAATCTGAAATAGGAAACCAACGTTAGATGAATAAAGAAGCACATGAGTGTGCATGTTTTCCTTTGCATCTACATGTGACACACACAAGTGCTCACCCAGACAGATACATTCAAATGCATCAATAGTACTTCAAGGTAAAGCCTGATGTGTGATGGTTAAAAACTTAAACTCATCACTATCAGCTGAAATAAAAATAGTCCTAATTTATGCATCTTCTTACCTGCTAACTTGTAGCCCTAGTGCTTTCCCTGCTCTGTGTTTTGGCGTCCGTCCTGTTCTGAGGTTGTTTCCAGACTCTTGAGGAGGACCGGCTCTGTCCCGTACTGAGGATCAGAGGACGGGAGGATCCCAAAGCCTGGCCTTATTCAGACTGACAGCTGGGGTAATCAGGTTACTGACGCACTGGGTGGCTGCTCCATTTTAAAGGAGGGAGAGTCGGGATTCCTCGTTTTCTGTCTGTCTGTGTTTCTAAGAGTGCGTGTGTGTGCAGGAGACTGAGGTTACTGAGTTGAGCTTAGTTTTGTTATTGTAGGACAGACATGGCGTAGCATGAACTGCCAGATAAACACATCAAGATTCAAGATTCAAGATTAGCTTTATTGTCCCCACATTGGATTGGGCTTTCTATGCTGCATCTCGACATACATAAAAGACAAGGGTAAGACAACTACAAAGAACAAAAAACATATCTAAGAACATAATAATAAAACATACACTGACGTTAAATAGATAAAAATTAGGGTACAAATATCAATACATAAGTAAAAATAAAGCTCTGTTGGTTTCCATATCAATTTCATCCTTTGCAGTTATTTCAAATGTTTATTAAAGTAGCTATAACAGAGTTTTTAAGTCTATGGTACTCCAACCTCCTCCCTGATGGCAGTAGCTGGTCTTACACCTATTATCTTCCATGCAGTCTGCACGAGTCGGACTAGTTTGGACTTCAAATGCACAGAGAGGTTAGCAAACCAAGCTGTGATGCTGTATCTAATTAGGTTCTCAAAGACCGCCTGATAAAAGACTACCATAAACGTCTGATCAACACCATGAAATCTGAGTTGTAGATGAAATCTATTTATCTATTTACCCATCCACACTTCTTGGCTCAACTCTGTAATGTCAATGACCTGAAGTGTTGAGGAAAATGTAGGACATTCCTCTGGATGCTTCTCCTATTTTTCCTCTGTAAATTCTGCTTGACCAGAACCTTCATCTCTAATAGACTTTTATGCACATATTTTACAGTCGCAAATCCAGTCTAGGCCAAAGTGGTGACACGTCACACTGGCAAAACACTGATTTTGATGCCAAAATCGTTAGATTACATTGATTTTTTTCTTTGATATATTTGATGGAAAATATCTTACTGATATAATTTACCAGTGTGTTTTTATTGTGTTCTTTGACTTGGATGTATTTGGGAAATATGAACTCTTGGCATCTGCGGAGGTAAAAAGAAAATCAAGAAATGTCGGTGATATGGGAGGAATGTAGAAAAGATCTCACACACTCTGTGCTATTCATGACTCTTCTCAAAGGGAGTCGATGCTGACAAAAGGGTCTCTTGTGAGGCATCTTTAGTATTCAGAGGCAACTGTAACCCTGCACAGTGCATCTCTGTGCCCTGTGCCCTCAATCAGCCAAGTTTCTTGCATGCTCACCTCTTCCCTATGGGCAGCGCTGGTATGTGCATGACAGAAAAGATAACATCCTTCGCTCGCCAAGGAGGGTTCACACAGCCGCATACTGCTTAGCTGGCAATAACAAAAGCCACATCTAATGAAGCACGTTGAATCTCACATCTAATGATCTCTATGACTGTGATGTGGATGAAACAGTTATCCACATCGTCTGTGCCATTTTAAACAATACAGGCTCTGGAATACAACATGTTTCAAGATAATGATGTCTTCACGGCATATTAGAGCGACTAAAATAAAACATGCATCCCCTCCTTCAGCTGGCTGGCTGGCTGGCTGCTGAGCCTCAGGCTAAAGACAGCGGTGACTCATGAACACTCTTCTCAAACAAAGACATGCACACTCTGCAAGTCGCAGAGAGACAGCAGCGCGTACAGTAAACACACACAGTGGAGTACAATGTTTTCATGTGCACGGTGTTTGTGTCTGTGTGTAGGGCTTGTGTGTTCCTAAATTGTTTGTGCTCCCTGACACACGGATGCCTTTTCAGGATTCTTGTGCGTGTTTGTGACATTTTTTTCCCCACCTGCTGTATGTGTCCCCAGGTCCACAATTGACATTTTTAATAACACTGCGGAAGCTCTGAAGCCACTTTTCTCACCACTCCAGTCTACAAATCATCATCCTTCTGTGCAATTTGGTGCCCCGCAGTTCCCACCTGATCAGCCGTCATTACGGAGACAGAGAATGAGGCCACTGGGTAAAGATCTAATAAAGTTAATCAACCTAGGAAGCTGTTACCTTCAGATAGGCTGTTTGGCTTCAAAACAAATCTGCAAATGGCAGCAAAACTCCAAATCAGCCTCTCATGAACACCACAAAATGTGCTGTGCAATTCCCTGTTTGCCAAGGAATCTACAGCCCTAAATGACATGTCATACGCTTCATTCTCTGAAATCCCACAGTACTTTGTGTGGCTTGTGTTTTTCTCCTTGGAGAGTGTGAGAGGACGTTAACCCGAGAGTCACGGACAAGAATGCTCTGATGCTAACCTTTAAGGTCATCTGTTCCCCGAGGCAGCAGGGATGCCATTCATCCAAGCTTTTATTTTCAGAGCCCCAAAATGTGGGAATTCATATACTGTTCATAACTGCATAAGCAGAAAAATCCAGGAAATAATAACGTACTAAATCAAGTTGTGCTTAGAAGACAAGAAAGAAAAGAGGTCATTTACAGGCCAACATCATATGCAGTATATAGACTTGGAAATAACCCCAAAACAAATTCAATGTACAGGCAGTAAAAACAGTGTTATTTTTACATTATTTAGGAGCTACTGAGCACAGGTGTCTCACTTTGAAAAAACACTCAAATATTACTTCACTGTAAAAGATACTTCAAAGTCGAGGGATGAAATAAATCACTTCAAGAGAGTCAACAGCAAAACTACCTGCTGTTAGCTCAGAATGACTAAAGATGCTGCTCCTGTGAAAGCTTTCCAACAGACACGGACAGAGCTGACCTCTCAGCAGGGAAATGGGAGGGCAAGTGTGCATGGCTGAGTGAAGACGTAGCCCTGGATATCCATCAGCGTTAGAGAGTGGGAGCGAGACAGAGAGACTGGGGGGTAGAGATACAATCTTTTCTCAGCGACTAACGGGGTTTAGTTGGGTAATCTCACTTGGTTATTCCGTAAATGTCCTCAAATACCCTCTTATCACTAGCATCTGCAACATCTGTAGGTTTTGGGAAAACTGATCTGGCAATTCTCTTCTGGTTTACTGGCATGTTATTTCTATGGATGGCAAAGTTAGTCAGTCGGTTTTGGTGAGATGTATTGCCATGAAATTTGGAACAGACATTCATTGTTTCCAGACGATGACTCCTAAATACTTTGGTGATCTCCCAATACTCGTCAGCAGGTCAAAGTTTTCACATATTCAGTAAAGCATCTCAACACTTTCAATATGGATTGGCACAAAGTCTTGTACAGACATTCATGATCCTGTGATGATGAAACCTATTGACTGTTATGATCCCCTGAGTTTTCCTCTAGCGCCGCCATGAGGTTCACATTTGTGGGTTTGAGTGAAATGCTCTTGACAACTATTAAAACGATTGCCATGAAATTTCGTAAAGACAACCTTGGTGATCCCCTGACACTTACATTTCGACCTGATGATGGCGCTAGTTAAAAAGTGTCCCATACTTTGTTTTATGCAAAAATAATCATATTCTCCATCATCTTCAGCTGTACTTTGAGTTTTTTTGTTAATTAGCAAATGTTAGCATGCTAACTAACTAAAATAAGATATTGAACATGGCAAACATCAGCATTGTCATTGGGAGTATGTTAGCATGCTGATGTTTGTGTTTAGCTACAGCCTCACAGAGCTGCTAGCATGCTATAGTCTCTTAGTCTTGTTCAGTCGTAATTGTCCCATGGAAGGAGGGATAGAAATCTGAAGGCTAGAAGAGGTGGTGATAGCCGTCAGATGTCTTTGAACAAGATGCATTGTTGTGACAATGTAAAAAAGAGAGCAATCAATCCTGAGTGTGACTTTTCCAGCATTGTTGATTGAATTCTCACCTTCAAAAACTGGTTATCAGTGATGTTATTACAGCATTCATACTGCATCCTTTTCAAAAGGAAAATATTTTTTCCATCTGGTGAGATAAGGGATTGCTCATTCTTTTCTATCACGCTGCGTGGCATCATGTGCCACAACAACTGCTGCCGGCCACATAAGGGTAAAGATACATTTAACAGATAAATTCGGCACGCTGGAAGCACACCGTGGAATCCAACTGTGGTTCGTTCATTTGTATGTAAGACGAGAAATGATGGCATAATATCTTGTGTGTCCACCTGCAGTGCATTCATGTATGCATGCATGCACGCACGTGTGTGTGTGTTTGTATGTGTAAATGTTTGTGTTGAAGCCAGAGGCACGCAGAGCTTCCTATGTTAGGTTAATGCTCTCTGCGCTGCTCTCAGGGAAAACAATGGGCACGGCTCCATGTTTCTGAATCTCCCATCAGGGGGGTGCTGATGACAATGGCCACTGACAGATTAAACACATTCCCTGTTTTATTGTAGTTGGCTCAGAATATGATGGTAAAAAAAACAACCAAAAAACCCAGCAAAAATGTTTTTTATTTAATCTAATAACTGACAATCCACTGCGTCTTATTAAAGGTACAGGAGGAGATAATGAATGAGGGACACATTTAATTCAGAGGAAAGAAAGGACAAAGGGAATGAGTGAGCAGAAGATGTAAAGAGCCACAGAGGAGCGAGGATGAGAAGGCAGGTAAATGGTCCGACACAATCTGACGTCAAGGTGTGGGGGGAGGGGGTTTCTGAAGCTATTCGACCATCTGACAAGCACTTCTGATGGAGCACGCTGGCCCCTTAATTAATCCACAGATAATGCTGACGGTTCATAGCCAGGTCACTTTCAGTGTAACAGCACCATAATAGCTGCCCTTGGCAAGCTCCATATCCAGAGAGTACTGCGGATGTATGTCTTAATGATAGTAATGATATTGGCAGCCATGAATCAATCAGACATGCTCAATATATTCAGCTGAGAGTCAAGAAATTTATTCTCAGGGAAGTGATACTGTAAGACAATCCGCTGCCATTATTAGACTGCTCACACAGCCCTTTAAAATGGATTAAGAGCACACGTTGAGAATAAAGACATTAATCACTGTTGATAGTTGGGAGAAAATCCACTTATAAAAGAAGAATTTGCACATACTCCAGGTACAAAATACTATACCAACGTCTTTCTACTATCATGTTGCATTGTTTGTTGCAGAAACCCTCCCCACTGTTTGAAATCAAAAAATGTATTCCTTTATGTGTAAAAGTTTATTCCTATGGCTAAATCTGCCTTCATCTTTAGATACACAGTGCTTTGCCAAATGCTTTTAGCTGTTTTAACTTCTGCACATCAAAGAATTTTAGAGAGTAAGAATCCTTTCCTTCCTTAAAAATAGACTCTGCCCTTGACTCTATATCGAGCACATTTTTAGAAGCAATTTCACTTGTTGCTGGAGTAAAAGGCAAGACAGCACTCTAGTATTCAGTCCTAGCTTTCTGTCAAGACTATCACAGATTTAAAAGGTGTCATTACAGGAGATTTCTGTGTTAACCTGGATTCACCTGGTCATTGTTATTTTAAGACGGAGAAAATGTTCTTGTCGTCTTGTGCACATGAAATATGTTATTTCTTCATCTTGGAAAATGTCAAACAACAGTTGACAACATGTCAAGTAAAATGAAAGAAAAGTCAGTGAATTCTCAGAAAGTGAATAAAAATGTGCCTGGAAATGGTTTGGGTTTTGTTTTTAGAGCCTGAATATGTTCACTTAGTTGAGAGCTGACAAACCCAAATCTTTGGCAAAAGAGAGAAGTAAGCAGAGAAAGAACAATACCGTGAAAAGCAGCCTCTTGTATACTTTGATGAAGGTTTTTGCTCATTTCTAACAAGAGCTGAGTCCTTGTATTAAAATCCATTACAGATGAGATGGTAACAGATGATGGGTTTTTCAATGCCACCATGGGCGCATATTGACTGACAGAAGGGAACAACAGATATTTCTGTAGGGCAGATAAGCAGAGAGACACTTGATTGCGAAGACAGCTTCCCGATAGAAACAATTTGGGATACTCGAGGCAGTTTCGTGTGTGCCTCTGAGGCTGGAAAAGAAATGATTTGTGAAACTTCTCTCCTCTCCGTTTGCTGGTAATCTTCCACGATCGTTATGGATAAAACTGCAGATTTTGCACCTCCATTCTGTATTCATCATGTTGTGTGTTCGTGTACAAGTGGAAAGGGCTGAACCGAAAGGGTTTTAAGATTGTTCATGCTGCTCCTGGTGAGAAGAAAAACCGAGAGAGAGTGTGAGCAGGAGTGAGAGGCTCCATCCTTATATTGTCATTTTCAGCATTTTGGCAGAGAGCAGAAACTACAGAAGCAGCAGACTTGAGAAAAAAAGGGTTTAAAGTTTTCAGGCTGGCTGGCAAACTGCATAAGATAAAAAGGTTGCCTTCATTTTACACCTGTTTAGGTGGATTACTAAATACATACAAAAGGTATACTGAACTCTGCCTTTGGGTAATCTGCACAAAATGCAAGGGGAAATTGTTCAAAGTCCATTCAGCAAGTTTTTTTTATGAAAATAAACGTTATTTCAATAGTTTACATAATCTCTTTTTTGCTAGCTGTCCATTTTTATAATTAATATTTATGTTGAAATCAATACAATATATTAATATACAATTAAATACGTGTGATTTAATGGTAGTTTAAAATTCCACAAGATTCAAAAACTGAGATGGCAGTTAGGCTACCATTAATGCGCGGCTAAGCTAGTTACGTTAGCTTAAGCAGTAATTTAGCTGTTTGTTTTTTTCCCTCCATTGTGATTTTAGCTACGGCCTAAATTAGTTATGTAGAATAAAACACAGAAATACTAAAATGTAATGTCATGTGTTCATCAAGATAAATAGAACAGTTAGGGGAGATTTTGTTTTAGCTTTAGCTAAGGCTAGCCTCTAAAGCTAGCTTTCACTTGATATAGCCAGAGTGCAGTTGCGGTTTAGCTCCGTTTTTAGCTCGATTTTATAGTTACTGCAAATTTTACATGCTGTTTCACATGAGTTATACATTTTCAAGGAATAATATTTTTTTATATGGTAAAACAGATGTCAGTAGTTACTGCTTCTTGGCTTTATAGGGCTCACAACGTAATGTATCAAACAAGATTTCATTTTAAGTTAGTTTGAGAGTAGTCCTTAATTTACTGAAATAATAGCTGAATTTTAACCTCCAGACAGTGGCACTTTACAATTTAAACGGATAAACCATGCATGTTGTTTTAGAATAGAAATCAAACTAAACTGGGTCAGTGCAACAAAACGAAGAAAAATAAGATTTTCTTGCAACAAAGTGATAAGAAAGGCAAAAGATAATCACACACAGCTATGGGCCAGGGACACTCTTAAAAGGCAGACATTTGCAACTACTTTTATATGCATGTATGGATAAGAACCATATGTTTGAGGTGATGAGGACTCTGATAAAAAATTCAAGTCCTTTAGTTGGAGGTGATATGAAAAATTCATCAAGTCAAGTTATTCCAAATTTAGACTTTCAGAATTGGGCAAAACAAAAACAAATGAAAAGAAAGAATGTAAGAATCTCATCACCATATGTGTACATGAGTTTTCATTCACTCATTACCTCTTCAGCTTTTAAAAATTACTGAAGAAAAACTGATTTACTGTCAGAGTTATACATGGTGCCTGAGGGATACAGTGTTTATCTTATCAGGTAAACTATGAATAATTACATTTAACTTGTAAAGTGTTTTTTATTCATTTGAAATTACTGAATTATACTACCACGATACTGCCACTGAATATTAAATACATCTCAATGGTAGCCTTGTTAATAATGTAGATTCATCACCACATACAGCTCTCACAAGAAAGTTGCTTCAAACATTGGTCAAAAATGAATTGACAAACTTTGGACACTGCAAAAAGTATAATATATTGTTCAGATGTTAATAATTCTGTAAAACAATTATTATTCAGTGGACAAAACAATCTCACCTCAAGCTCCATCGTATCACATGTTCTTCATCAGCAGATGGATTTTGCCCAATCTTGATGAAATAACTTACTTAACTTAGCACTTACTTAAAAGTTGAGCATCATAGTTCATTCTTGACCACAGAAACTCCCTGATGAAGATCATGTGATACGATCGAAAGTTCCACAACAGCCCCTGCTGCTGTTTCCAAGGTTACTTTGGGTGCGTCCTGGTGCTCTAATAAAGACATAAAATGCTCAGAAACTGAATAACCCTTGAAGCTCAAACATTTTTCTGTAGTAAAACCTCAGGCGGATAATCTGAGTACTATAAAAACATCACAGAATGCAGTTTAATTAGATTTATAAATTTTGACTGATGCAAGTATAATTTATCTTAAGTCTGTTGCTGAATGAATGTTTCCTTTGGGCTTGCATACAACACTGACACAAAAACATGTGAATAACATACAGGCAGTTTCGGGAAAATTTTAGTTTTAAAATCCATAGAAAATGAATATTCAGACATATCTGTGACCAATTTTTGTGTCTTATTTCCCACCGGTATTTATAACTGTGTCAGTAAATAGTTGTGTAAATTGTGTGCCTGTCCTTTTGACTTTATGAAACTCAGCTGTGAGGTGCAAAATACTTCGGATGCAAATGCTGACAGATGAATATTTAACATGGTTATTTATAAAACATGGCAAAGCACAACGCCGTGGAGCAGGTGAAGGAGAATCACTGTCAGTGTCCACAGAGCGTACAGCTGGCCGGTGGCAGGCCGCCCCGGGGCGGGCTAAGGACAGTTTATACTGAAGTAGGGCAGCTAACAATGTTAGGCGCGCTCAAAATGTTTACCCAGTGGCAGCGAGTGACTAATTCTTACAGTCACATTCAGACTTTTAGCTGATGGCATGTTGTTATCGTGCTCAAGGACACGCTGGCAGGACACACAGACTGCTCGTAGTGATTGACCCTTTTCATTGCAGAGTAGTAAAGCTAACTACTCTTCATCTGCCATCCCAGTATGCTACGATGTGCCTACAGTAAATCAATCCTCGAGGGAGAGGAAATAATAATTCCATCTTTCTTCCTGGTCACTTACAAGGCCCGCTAATCAAATTAGCCTTAATTGAATCTAATTTGATGTCATTCATTTGCTAACCGGCCAGGCGTTGCATTTCAACATCTCAGTGGAAGAGAATAATTCATCTGTGATCAAGAACTTTAAGGGATGCAAAGTACAACAAAAAGTTTTGTGAAAATGTGAAAATACATATAAAGCTTGAACATCTGCCGCTGTGTTTTGTACAGCAGGTTAGTGAGAGATTAGATGCAGGCTCTGCTTTGTTTTCTCAGATGCTGTGTTGTACTACATCTGTATCAGCCCGCAGGCCCATGGGAGCCCCTGCTGGCCAGCAGAACCACTGTTTGAAACAAGCAGATTCAAGAGGCTCTCCCTAAGGCCAAGGAAAATGGATATTGATCTGGAGCCATGACTAAATGGATTAAATTACAGAGTAGTGTTGGTAGCATGGCAGCAGAGAGAAGGAGACGAGAGGGGGGAGGAGGAGAGGAGGTGCAATAGAGATGGAGATACAAAAGAAAGGAGGGAAAGGAGAGACGGGGGGTATTGAAAGAGTCTACCAATGTCTTTACCTTTCAGACTGCTTTCTTTCTCTGGGATTCTTTTCATCAATAGCCCACCCAGCAGTCCTGCGCAATCATGCTCCTAAGCATCATCCTGGTCTTTATGTGCAGTTATGAGCCAATTGGCTTTAGAGGAATCGGTAGTCAGGGGATTATCACTTTCCATTCAACCAAGGCTGTTGAGTGGTAAGAATGCCAACTGCATGCTGGGAGCAAAAGAAGATGCATCATCATGAATCCCGAACAGAAATGATCCTTCAGAGAGTGTAAATCTGGGCGGATCCGGTCGGCCGGCGGTCGCAGTCAAACCTATTAGGTATTAACAGTTAATCAATCAGCAGTCCTCCTTTAGACCCTCTTCTTCGTGGCCTTGCTGCTCGGTCTGCAGGCTGCAGAGGGCTTTCTGAGGGCCCGTCCTGTGAGAACTCAGAGTTGATATTCGGGAAATTCATGCGTTCTCTTGTATGACAGGAATATCAAAGAGGTGAGTGCGAACTGCACTGTAAAAATGAAAACGTCAGGTCAAATTCAAGGCAACAAAATTCAATCAAATTTTAAAATTAGACAATTAGGCAACTCGA
Source organism: Enoplosus armatus (assembly GCF_043641665.1). Lineage (NCBI taxonomy): Eukaryota > Metazoa > Chordata > Actinopteri > Centrarchiformes > Enoplosidae > Enoplosus > Enoplosus armatus. The sequence goes on along the minus strand of NC_092182.1, from coordinate 21,516,656 downwards.
TAATTTAATTACACCTATTTTAAAACTGGCAAATCTATCCAATTATACTGAGATAATTGTAAGAGATGTGTTGATTCCATATAATTAATTAATAAGTAAGATTTTACTGTGCAGAGAGAGAGTCTGATATGTAGTAAACATGGAGTGAACTCCCAAAATAGTTCTTTCCACAAGTAAAGACCAAAAACAGAACTTTTTGACTTTGTAATGAGTCCCAGCTTAAGACTGTAAGTTACCAGGACTCACTCACTTGTGTTGAAGCTCGGTGTGCTGTCACAACTTACATATATATATATATATATATATATTAATATATTTATACTTTTAATTTAAAATTTTAGTAAGTCCTAACAGCTTGCAATCCTCATTTATACCAAAAAATATATAAACTAGTGTTTTTACAGTGTAGCACATAGAAATAGCAACATCAAGGGACTGCTGTATTCTCCCAAAGGACACTTCTCCATTGTGGAAAATATATGCGAGTAACTGTTGAAATCCTGTTTTCAGAACCAAACTTTCTCCTCTAACATTAAAAACATCTGATCAAGCCCCACAGTGTCTGCTCATGAGGGGTTCCCCTCCTGTAAGATTTTTTTGTAACACATAATTCTCATGATCGAGGCTCATTTCCTCAACTCCTGAGCTCGAATCACAAACACTTTCCCCCACTCCACTTCATTCCCTTCAGGGCAACGCTTCACTTCATGGCTAGATTGAATATTCATAAAGACCCTTGCGATTTCAGATGACACTCGGGCATCCGCCTATGCTCGACATATGCATAAAATGTGCATTAACATGGTTTTATTCCTGTCTCACTGATGTGGAGAGTGGATGTTTATAGGACACTTAATGGAATCCATCCCTCAGAGTGGCCATCAGATTGCATGTAATCTGCCAAAGTCTCTTTGAAGATCACAATTTACAACATGCATGACTGACAGCTACCAAAAGTTATCTGACGTGGTGCGCTGCACTACAACTGTTAGGATTGCCTTTACAGTGCTTTCACTCCGGTCTGCAAGTATATAAATTGGCAAACACAGCGTGAAGCATATGGCTAATGCCCCCAACAAATTTGTTTCTTTTTTATACGTGGCCTAGAAATTTCCTAAACCATAAAGCCACAAAAATGTCCTCTGGGAGTGTGAGATACAAAGAAATTCAGACAGTCCATGGAAGCACATAATCATCGCAAATCATTCCAGTGTCTTGGCTCTAATTGCAAAACATTACGACTCTCTAGCTCCATCTGTTGAGACATTTTCATAATTATAGACATAAGAGGTTTGTGATTATGGATACAGGAGTTACACTCCAGCTAGAAGAGGAAGCTGAATTGTTGCAAGGCATTGTAGACACAAATGTCAGCTGAGATAATGATTCACTAGCAGCCACAGATTCTTATGTAAGAGCTGAAAAAACATGCTTGACTGAATAAACTAATGAGGGCCGGGTCGACTGTCTCATTTGTCCAGTGAAACAATATCTTTAAACATCCATCTGTTTGCTATATGTGCTTGGTAATATTCAGGGTTTCAAGAGGGTGATGCTTAACCCAGAAAGCACTGGGCTGGATGCAGCATGCATCCAGAACAGGTCACCAGTTTATCACAGGGCTGACACATTCACACCTCAAGGCAGAGAGAACATGTTCAATTCACTCAGGAAAACACAAGGTGGCTTCAAATCAAGGACCTCTTTGCTGTCCAGCGACAGTGCTAACCTTTAAGTACTTAAGTTACGTTTGACAACTTGAATCGCTTTAAAAAGCCAGGCAAAAAAATAATGGGCCTATTGTTTAAAATGACAAAAGAAATATGTAAAACTAGAAAAGAACAGCAAGGGTATGCGAATTGAACCAACAAAGAACCAGGCTGAATAGATTGGAAACGCTTCCAAAAGGTGAACAGGTGTGATTCTGCAGACATTAGGTTAATGTAGACTGCGCTGTATTTCTTTTGAGCGATGTTTCAGGGCGAAAACATTTTGAGCTAGAGCTGCAACAATTAGTCAATCAACAAAAACTTAAATCAGCAATTATTTTGATAATTGAACAAACAATTGTTTTAATCCCAAATGTGACATCTTGATGCTTTTCTTTGTCATTTTTAATAGTAAACTTAATATATTTGTGTTTTAGACTGTTGATCAGGCAAAACAGAAAAATATTTTACAGGCCTATTTTGAACACGTTCCACACCTTTGCCTTTGTCGACTAGAAGCTTTAATGTATAAGCCTCAACTGTACATTTTTAACAGCACCCAGAAATCAATGCGTCAACAGATACACTGTTACCTTACGTAGTCGATATGCTGAGCCTGTGAGAAAACAATTGCCTTACACATCCACGAGACACGAAGCAACACCAGTATAAATCTGGACTTGTTTCTGGCCACTGGATGAATGAGAGTCCTATTCACTCTTCTATTAGGTCTGTTTGGCTCTCCACTAACTCCTGAGGGAAATATCTGGCTCTTTAGCTGCTAAATGCTCCACTGTGTTCGCCAGCAAGTCGCTAACTGTGCCTGTCTGCTGTTAGCGAGCGGTAATATCATGTGGGTTTTTAAGAGCTGAAAACGGCTGCCTGCTGCATCTGGAAACGATGCTGATGAGAGCAGTGAGAGTGACCCAAAACAGTCACCGGAAAACAATGAGGTCAAAGACACTGAAATGCTCCGAAGAGCTGAGGGGAACTATGGAGTTGGGTCATTATTACCTGTGGGTTTGTCACTACTTTGTCATGTTAATGTAAAATATATTATAGCCACATTAAGGAACGTTACAAAGGACAGCTGATTAGCAGCGTTACAAACTATATTTCCCCACAGTAAAATAAAACAGGAAATTCTGCAGAAAAGAATGTGAAAAAATGTAAAATGGCCTATTCAAAAATTTGAAGAACTCAATTCTCAGTTTTGGCTTTAAGACCCCACATACCCACAGTCCACCCACACAGGCGTCCTCACTTACATCGCCTGATTAGAGCCCTATTCGGACTGTATAGACTGTGACAATGACTGACATGTCCCTCACTCTGTTAGTTTTGTTGCTCCTGATAGGACAATTTACCCTGTTATCATTCTTACAGGTACATCAAGTTTTGTGACATTACATAATTCAAAAGCATCGCTCCACAGATCGTCAACCAGACTAGAAGTTGAAAGAAAACCTGTGTGGTAATGCAGGGACATTAAAAGTGAGTTTTGTTAATATGGACTACAATCTAAAAGAAGCCGATGTGAAAATCATTGTTTTATTTATCAAAGCAATGCAATGAAATACAACAAAACATGTAAAACCTAAAAACAAAAGCAAAAATATAGTAACAAATATTGTCAAATCAAACACGCTCTTCAAATGTGCGTGCTGAACAGTTTGTCAAAGTGAGACGAGATATTTCAGTCTCGACGCCAACACAAGAGAGGACGTTTAATTAAAAGAAACTTTAAAACGGGGGACTGAAATGAATTCAAACAAAGTGAATAGTAATAAATACTACGATTCCGGCAGAGTATAAAGTAACTGAATAACAAAAATGACATAATTACATCAGGGAATTAAGCTTCGAGGTTGAAGAGACGTTTGGGAGTCTAAAAAGTCGCATTGATAAATCCAAGTGTTAAACAAAGTGTCCTCACTAGACAGCGTCTGTTCATGGCAACAAAGAACGGAGAAAATCCACTCGCTCTTATCTGTCCGGTCGCATCATGCCCGGCCTGACTGGCATCATCATCGGTCGAGGGTGACGCATCATGTGTGGTGGTCCTGGCATCATCTGCATGGGTCCTCCCATCGGCGGCCTCATGCCTCCTAAATGTGACAGTGGAGGGATACACAGCTTTAGGTGCTGATTCATGACAACAGGGTCATGTCAGAAGTCATAAGATCATACTCTTTAATCAGATATTAAATGGGCCACTGTCATTTTATTATCAATTAATATGTTGATTATTTATGTTTTATTCTATACTTATTTATGTCATAAGAAATTAGGAAGGGGGCAACAGGCAGATGGATGTTGATTTTGTTTTTGAAACAGGCAGACTGTTCATCTGTGAAGGAGACATATCATTGAGCAGGATTATTCTGTTAACTGTATTTGTGACAACAGGAACATTAAAATAAAAAAACTGCATAAGAACAGATGAAACTCTGTGGCCAACAGCCTGCTCCGTACATGTGACCACTGCTAATGGCTGACTGCATCGTGAGGTGATGTGAGGTGACAGCAAAGGCGTCTGTCTTTCTTAAACTGTGTTGACAAAAATATCTTAAACTGCCAAACACATTCCGTTTCTGCAAGCACTTTTAAATGTTACACAAATTAGGAACGAGTGAAGCTTTGTCAAAGAAACACGTCTTCTTACCAGGTCCACCAGGCATCATTCCATGTGGTGGAGGCCCCATCATGGGCATCATGGGTGGACCTCCCATAGGGGGTGTTGGCAGCATGCCTGGGCGAGGAGGACCACCTGTATTACAAACAGCACATGTTAGTGCACAATCAATGTCAAGACAACATTATGCACATGAATTAGATCAGATTCACATGCATCACCTACATATGTCCACTGTGAACCTGTTGGTTAGTTTAATGATGTTGGTTTCTTGTATCCAAGTTGTATCTGAGATAATGCTGCTTGACATATTAAATACATTCAGTTGCTAGTTTATTATTAGGTACACCTAGCTAAAACTAATGCAGACTAATGCAACAGCCATGAAATAAATCCATCCTCTGTGAAGGTTTTAATATTCAGTTTTTTACTTTAACTGTTTTAGAGAGATGTTGATTCAAATGATCAACTGATCATTTTGGAGGATGTAGTGTGTTTAACTGTATTGAATTATACCGACAGGTCTTTCTATTATTCACACGACCTTAATAGATATAAATGGGCTGGACGTGATATTAGAAACACCTCTCAGTATGATGCAACATAATTTAACACCACCAAAAACTCCAGCGTCTGAAATGACCATACAGTTAAATCTACACCTCTCTAAAGCAGCTTTAACATAAACTGAACATTTATTGCAGGACTGTTTTATTAGACTTAACTAGGTGTGCCAAATAAACTGGCAACTGAGTGTATGTTTTCTGGTTTTTACAATACATCTGCAAATTTAGCTACAAGTGGTTTGGCCTCTATAGAGCTCCATCTGTTGTCTTCTGTAGAAACACACCTCAAAGTGCTGAAAGCAAGACCGCTTTCAGAACTTAGAAATCCTGATGATTGGTTTCCGCAGAGTCGTCGCCAGAACTCATCAATAAAGTTGGTTAGTAAAGTGTGACAACAAAGGAGTGAAGAAGAGACACAGGTTGTATTTTCCTGTAGGTTTATATTGTGTCCACTGGTGTGGTAGTTTTATCCATTTAAATTAGCCGTTAGTTGTAATCCTGCAGGAATGTAAACTTCACGCTTTTGTTGATCGTTGATTCTAATGAAATTAATTTTAATCCTTTAATTTTTAGTCCTTGATATGGAGCAAAATGCTGACAGCCTTTTCCCATTGAGTATGAATCTAACTATCAAGAGCCAGTATGTTACGGTTAGTTAATCAAATTATTTCAGAGCTGAAAGACGACGGACTCACCTGGGGGAGGCCCACCAGGGAACGGTGTGGGAGGAATCTTTCCCTGTTGAAAGGCTGCCGCTGTTGGTAGAAAAGACGAAACATTATACACACACAGACAAATATTTAATGTTGAGTACACAATCTTGTCATTGCTTTCTTGTGTTTGTAAAGAATTAATTTAAGCCCGTTTCATACTCCAAGTATGGAAGGCAAACAACACCACAAACTGCACCACGTGGGGTCTTTCATTTCTGTATAGTAAAATACACTACGTGGGCCATTTGTGCTACAATGCTACTGTCCACTGCAACCTCAAGTGTTTGGGGTAAGGGTGCTAAATGAAAAAGCCAGATGAACACACCACCAACAATAAAGTACAAAATAAATTTAAATAAAAACCCAAAACAGTTATTTTGTATTCTTGACATGCTAAAGGGGTGTGTAGCCTGCCATCTTTTGTAAGTTCTTTTTGCTGCAAAGGAGAATTTAGCCTGTAAAACATATTCCTCCACAGTGGGCAATACTACGCTCTAGCACCACATTGGCTTTGCATCTCGTGTGGATTAGTGGTTTGTAATCTCAGAGGGGGCCCCAAGTAAGCCGGTGTATGTAGTCCACTATTTAAGCAAAGAGCTTGGATATCCCACACACGTATATAAGCATGCCTTGTGTGGGATACATAACAGGCTTTACTTTAACACCTGGTTTATAGTCTTTATCTAACCAGGATATTAAATATGGAAGAGAAAACAAAATGTGTGAACGGTGGACTGCACAACCAAATAAATCATCATCAGTAATATGTTACAGCCACAAGAGGTCACTTTCATATTTAAGCTAAATTTGCTGCACACATGAGCTGTATCCTAAAGGGCAGATTCGTGTAAAATTCACATTCAAGACCCTTAACAACCCATCACTTTACTCACATCACATCACTACTAATAGCTTACTTGTTTTATCGATCAGGCTCTGAGCCTGCTCCTCCATCCATTTCTGGTAGTAATCTTTCACATTTTCTTTGTGTTTTCGGCCACTGCAGTGAGTCTTCCTCACTGATGGCTGGAAGAGAAACAGAACGAATATTTAACAGGAAGCACAGTGAAACAAAAGATAAGATTCTTTCATGCTTTTCAACAATATGATTTGGTACATACAAACATAACTTACTGAATCATGTGTGAGGTAGGTATCACAGTAGTCACAGTAAAACCTGTGGAACGTGGAAATTAAAGAAGAAAAAAGTTAATTTAACAAAGAGTTATAGACATGCGCTGGAACATATATCAATATCAAATCTAAATAGTTAATGAGCTGTAAAACTAAAAAGTCAGATATCCAATTCACACTGACACATAGCTACAAGCTGCAATGGAGAAATACTGTTTGTTTTTTGTTTTTTTACATTATTGACTTGGTCTAAACCGTTTGGTCTAGCTGGCATGTCCGTGTCCAAACACTTCCTACAGGGATGTTTCAGATGTGAACGAGTCCTGGGAAAATCTACAGTCCTGCAAGACAATTCATTCTCCTACAGGACATTTTGAGATGTTCGACACTATAGTTCCCTGTTCAGCAGGACATCTTTACCTTCTGCAAGACAGGACATCACACTGTCCAGCAAGATATCTTTATATTTAACACGATTTTATAAAATGTCACCGTGGACCCAGATAGCTTAAAACTGGGTTTGGATTAAATCACATTAACTTGATGGTAGTAAAGTAATAGCTCCTAATTTCTATTCAGCGTTCTTAGCTACTTATTGTATCAGGATGCGTTGTTCTCTGCAGCAGCGTGGGAGACATGTTCCACTTTACAAAGCTGCGACGTTCACCTGGGAGGTAATGAAGTAATGGTAATAAAGATGTTGTTATGTACGTTAGTATACCATCAGCATAGTCTGCTCTTATCGCTGAAAAATAAATGAAGTTAACCTAGTAAAAACCGCATTACTGAGTCACAAGTCGGATGCCACTTTAACATTACCAACTCAATATTTACAACAAAAGAAACACTAGAAATGTTGAGCTCGACAAGGAAGAGTCTTAAAGTCCTAAACATACTCGGAATCGTGGCAGATCAACTGATTTAGTATCACGGTGCTGTGATTGTCTTTTGCTGGTAACTGTTAGCTTCGTTCACATCGAGGCTGAGTCCAGCAAATAGACACAGCCCACAGCGTTCATCTAGAAACAAACTGGTCTGTTACATTAGTTTATATCTTATATACTTTATATCTTACCGTCGTCCGTTTCTTTATGCACACATATAAACGATAATTAAGTTCGTTGAAAAGTGGAAATCACAAATTAAGCACAAGAAAGAAACAATATGTGAACTTACTTAGGCATGATCGGCAACTATCTCCGCCGAGAGCGCGATTCCGGTGTTCCCAAGAAGTGTTCCCACCAGATATAAGACCTACCCACAGTTAGTTCCGCCTGAAAGACGTGTTACTGAAAATTGTAAATGGTAAATGTTCTGTTCACTGCGCATTTTAGTCTTAATCAGAATTAATTAATTCAGAAATAAGCCACAAGTTATTTTGAGACCCAATTTTACATATTAACAGCAAAGCACTAGATCTTAAATTAAGAACATTTAACGTTTTAGTGTCTGTTAATCACAAATGGCACTGATCTTGCCCACTCTAGGTATACCTTTCACAACAGGCCAAAACTTACTTGTTGCTAATAAATGTGAAGCACAGAGTATATTTGTATCTTTTACAAAAAGTAGCAATACCTCAATATAAAAAGTATCCATAACAAATAAAACTCTTATTATAAAGTATTATGATCAAAATGTAAAATTAAAAGTAGGCAGCAGAATGGCCCCATGTCAGATTGCTACATTACTGGGTTGTTATTATTAACAATGTATTACTATTTAAGCAGCATTTTAATGTTGAAGGTGGTCAAGGTGAAGCTAATTTTAACGTACTACTTTAAATACTGTTTGGGAATTTAACCAATAACAATACATCATATTTCTAAGATCATCATAGTACTCATCCATCCTTCAAATGAACTTGTAACTAAAGATGGCAAATGAATGTAGTGTAAAAAGTACAATATTTCCCCTTGAAATGTAGTGAAGTAGAAGCATAAGGTAACACATTAATGGAAATACTCAGGAGGAAGACCCTGCAAATATACTTAATAAGGGCAGTACTTGAGTAAGTGCTTGGTTACTTTTTACCATGCATGTATACAAATTGAATCAAAATCATCCATTTTCCAAAAAATTTACAATCTCAACAAACACAAAAACATTATCTACAAATAGTACAACATCCAAAACCAATAATAAAGAAATATGGCTTTTAATAATAGAGAGAAAAGGGGTACAGACAAAGCATTATTCTTACCTTACAAGAACGCCTACATAGTTATGTATAATTTACACACTTCATCATTTATGCATGTCTACAGGTATGCACATCACTAACAAAAAAACCCTACCAATTTACTATTCACTTTCTTTGAAAATAAAGGCTTGTTTTTTAACCAAGCTAGGAAAATGTAGATAGCATCACAAAATTGTGTCTTTGTAGGTGTAAAGTTGATGATTCCAACAGTCACAAATGTCTTGTAAATGTGTGAGAAAGGGGTTCAAATACTTTTCTCAGGAATTGTGTAGTTGTGCTGAATTATTACTATGAATATGTCTTAAGGATTTTAAAAAAGCAATTTTCAATTTAAGATTTATAAAATCTACATTTATGCAAATATATATGTAGCTGCATATGAGCTGCAAAATGAGCAACTTGGATTCCAATGATAAACTAAATAATGTTTATTTGAATACATTCTCATGATTCCATATCAGTATGAAATAATGTGTAATTATTGTATCCAGTTTTAAACATCTGGTACTGAGCTGCAAAATGAGCAACTTGGATTCATTGATAAACCAATGAAAAGGTCGCTGCAAATAGCAACAGATGACGTCGTCGCCCACTACGTGATTGGCGAGGGTGACGCGCGAGCTGTTGCAACGTCAAACATCGTCCCCCTTGTCGTGCCATGCGCAGTGACGGTTGTTGTTGTTGAACTGGTTGTTATGGCTGGACAAGGCCTCGGACTAAACTGAGAGAGGACCCCCCACACCAGCCCGTCTCCGCTACGGGACACCCGCCACCCATGGAGGGCACGGACATGGACGTGGACGCGGAGCTCATGCAGAAGTTCAGCTGCATGGGCACCACGGACAAAGACGTCCTCATTTCGGAGTTTCAGAGGCTGCTGGGCTTTCAGCTCAACCCAGCCGGCTGCGCCTTCTTCCTGGACATGACCAACTGGTGAGTGCGGGGATACGGGGGCCTGTTGTCGGACAGCAACACGACGCTAACCTAGCAGTGTAATTAGCATACGCTAAAATCCTAAAAAAATGGAGGCAGACACATACGGTGCTAAGTTAGTGTTGTTTAAAGCCGAGAGGAGCAATCCATCATTCCTCCACGGGAAATGGCAGTTAGTTAGTTAACTCCTAGCGATCGTATCGGGGGCAAACGGAAGTGAAACGATAAAGTTTCCACCAACTGTGAGTTGTGATATGGTGAAATAACCGAAAAAGCAAAAGAGCAAGCTAGCTAAGTAGCTAACAGGCTAATTAAAGCACAGGGTACTCTTCGGTGTAGATTATCCGCCACATTACATAATAGTGTTCAGAGCCAGTTAGACCATGCTCTTTGGGAAGCCACAACTCAAGGCAGCGCCAGTCGCTTCACGTTAGTCTGATGACGTAACCGGTCGTGATCTATCAACGGCTGACAACAAGTGGTCTTGATCAACACGTCTTTGTGTCCCTCATCAACGGACATCAAGCTTTTAGTTAATCACTGACCGATGGCCTTGATCACGTCTATTGTAAAGGCAGAATTCACTCAGATTTCATTTTGGAGCTTAAAATCAAGTCGTGGAAATCACCTTGTCATACTGGAAAAGATGACATCATCACGTGACGGCTGTTGGAATTTCTCAACTGAAACTGGTTGACCAGTTCTGTGCAGTCCAGAGTTTACAGCAATTAATCTGTAATGTCTCAGGTCTCTCTTTAAGATAAATCATCTTGAGCATACTAGACAACACAACAGTCGCATTCATTAAAGGTTTTCCACCAATTTCACACCTAAAAATCAGTTTGATAGTCATGGCAAGTACTACTCAGCCTGTTGCATAATGTCTTATGTGGCTCTTTGTCAAGTCTAAAATAAAAATACCCCTGATGATGCCAGTGATCTCTTCAGACTTACCTCAACTTGGGTTTGGAGACTACACATTTATATCAGTAGGTCTGTGTCACAAACAGTAGATGTGGGGTTGGACAGACCTGGATGTTAATCAAACAAGAAAGGTCTAATGAAACATATTGTTGAGTTGCATGATGGGAAGTGTAGGATTCAGTGTTTTTGTGTGACCCATACTAAGGACCAAAGGTGCTTAAACCAAAGTGCTTGTCGGATGGTCGAACACTGTTTGAGACCCCTGTTTGACCGACAAAATCCGACAAGTATGCAAGAATTATTTAAATTGCTTCTTCAACCAACAGTCCAAAACCCAACACCCATTGACTCAGCCAGTACCTCTATTATTGTGTATTGAAAAAAAGTATTCTAAAGACAGGACAATGAGCACAATAAACTTTTATTGTAACAGTAAAATACATAATCTCGTGGCCAGGGTTACATGGACATTGTAGACCTATGATAACACCATGCTCTTCCTTTTGTGTTGGAACAGGAACCTGCAGGCTGCTATTGGTGCATATTATGACTTTGAAAGTCCCAATGTCAACACGCCATCCATGTCCTTTGTTGAAGATGTGACAATTGGGGAAGGAGAGTCTGTTCCTCCAGATACACCGTTCACAAAGACCTGGAGAATACAAAACACAGGTGTGGAGCATGTCACTGCATTCACATGTTTAGCTTATACAGTATAAGAAGCCTGTCTGAATCTGTATGTAGTACTCGCCAGAGCAAATGACAGTTACAACATCATGGTTTTGTTGTTGACCTGTGTTTTGACTGCACTCATCTTTGTGTATTATAGGTGCAGAGTCGTGGCCACCTGGGGTTTGTCTCAAGTACATTGGTGGGGATCAGTTTGGGCATGTAAACACAGTTATGGTAAAGTCACTAGACCCCCAGGAAATATCAGATGTGAGTGTGCAGATGCGAAGTCCCACAGCTCCAGGCATGTACCAGGGCCAGTGGAGGATGTGCACAGCCACCGGATTATTCTATGGAGGTAGGAAATTGCCAAAGATTTGATTTGTTTCTAATGTGGCAATTTATTAGAGCTGCAACTAACATTTATTTTCATGATTCTATTAATCTATCACTATTCAATCAAACCTCCTCTGAGTTCAAGTCTTTAAATTGCTGGTTTTGTCTGACCAACTGAACCAAAAACCATCAATTTACAATCATCAGCAAATTGGTTGGTTGACTCAGCCATGTAGTCAGCCTGTGTTTGTGTATGCTTCTTTTCTCCGCAGATGTAATCTGGGTGATTCTTAGCGTAGAAGTTGGAGGTCTCCTCGGCGTGACCCAGCAGCTGTCCTCCTTCGAGACGGAGTTCAACACCCAACCCCAGCGCAATGTGCAGGGAGACTTCAACCCTTTTGCCTCGCCACAGAAGAACAAGCACGACGCCACTGACAGCTTCAGAGATCCTGGCGGAGCGTGGGAGCGCTCACAAGAGCCAATCCAGCAAGATCAAAATGGACTGTCTCATAATGCTGTAAATAGAGCGTCAAATGGTCTCCAAACCAATCTTTCTGTGGTGACTTATGGTCAGGTATGTATGAATCAACTTTAGGGTTTCACACTTCACAAAACTACTACCACTTAAAACCTACATCACTACATTCACAAGGTTAGCTCATATAAGTAGCCTTTTTGATTTATTGTGTGTGTGCATGTGCAAAATACAGTTTACATGAAACCTACATCACGACAGTGGGGCATGCCTCCATCTGCAGTATTTAGTGTGGATTATATGCTGTAGTTATATGTTGTAGGTGTGTCGCCTCGAATGGCATATTAACTTTAAAGAGCCAAGATGGATTTATTTGTTGGTTGATGTTTGAACTTTCAGTAGTCAAAACTTAAATATTCAGGTCAAAGAAAATCACGTCAATATGGATGTCTTGAGCCAATCCACAGGATCAGAATCAGGTTCATCACCTGGTTAATCAACAATACTGTAGGCTGCTGTAACAGTGGATGTAGTAGCTGCTGTAGCATTAGAGCAGGACAGAAAAGAGAGAAATCCATCCTGCTATGATGGAAGCTACTGTATTTTATGAAAGCCATGACACTATTTCCTGAACCTTTTCAAATATTATTTATTTTGGTTCAGAGGAGCGTCTGTTGTACTTGTTTTGATACAACAGCCAGACACTTCCTAGTCTTTTTTGAAAACAAAGGATGACCAGAGGTCTTCTGGCTCCTTGAGTTTTAAGTTTGCTGATACATTCTGATGTGCGTGTTTTCTCAAATGTCTTTCAAAACATAAAACATGGTTATGATATTTGAAAAAACTCATGACTCTTTCCCAACAGTATGTTTGTTTAGTTTTGGATTGAGTTATCATGGGCACATATTGGCCGTTAATGTTTTACATTTGTTCCCTGTCATTTTTTGAGCACTTGTAGTCTTAAACAGGACTAAAGTGACTAGAGGCCCCCAGAAGTAATGTTCATTCCACCCCACAAATTGTGGCTGAAAAGTGTTGGACAAAGCCAGTGTCTACTCAGTTCTGCTCTTAGAGCTTTGCCTGTAGAGCCTCTAGGACTGTAAAGTTTGTCCGGAGGATGGTTGTTCCCTTGTTGAGCATTAATGTGCTCAGCAAATTTATTGGCAATCTGCTTTTTACATTTTAAGATATCTTATGTGAATAATTACACAGAGTTGAAGTTGTGACAGTAAAACTTTGTAGTAATAAAGTGTAGCTGAAGGATGAGCAGTTGGAACAGAAAGGACGATCGCTTATGACAGAATCATGTCAGGCTGACTGTAGAGTTTAACACATTTCACATTGTCTAGCAAACCGGTCTCCAGCTCTTGTAATCTGGGGTAAGAACTTTCTTTTTCTGTCTTTATTCTCATTTATTGTATTCATAATACCTTTTGAGAAAGTACATGGAATAGTTGCATATTTTATCTTTACCTAAGCAAAGCTGTCATTCCTCGGCCATCCGACAGTTTGGTGTATAATGATCATTACGCTCTAATGCTGCTACCATGGTGACAGACTTTCAGCCTTGTTAAAATCAAATATATTAATGTCATGTTCAAAGATGTACTGTGACTAAGGGTATGATGATGAAGTAACCCTCACGTGAGTATTGCTGTTAATTTGTGCATTGCTTATATTGATAATTCATTGTGACATGCATCAGAAGAAATCCAGCCAAAGCTTCTTTAAACTAAGTTTGTGGTTTCTGTTGAGGAAAAGTCCATTATCACTGCATCTACCTCTCAGTGTAACCACTTGTGAACACGATCGAGTCTGTCAGGTGGGGCCACCTTATTGTTATAGTATAGAGGAGTATCACCACATACCTGTTGTAGCAGAGCCTTTATGAGCAGCCTCTCCTGGGTGGTTTAACTGGACTGTTGTGAACCGCATAGCTTTGTAGTCAGTTGTGGCATTTAATTGAGGCTTTTATTCAGTTCCTGCTTCCTAAAGGGACTGCAGGTGTTGTTTCTGCCCTGAAACTGATAATAACAGCAGACAGCGGTGCAGCTCACCACGCTGTGTTGGCTTGATTTGATTTCAAGTTATTTATCAATTTTACATTCATCTTCACATATATTCACGTTCATTCTGTTACATAAAACTATAAACCACTCTAATACCCTTTATCTCATTTTTTTCCAGGGTATTCACGGACCCTATCCATTTGGACAGAGCTAGAATGACAAAGACCCCCCCCATGGTGGATGATGAGCTTAACACCCTTGGAGTCCTTAAATGCAGAGGAGTTGGAGGGGGGGAGGAACAGTTGTTTTATATTGACTCATGACAACCCTCTCCCCAACCCCATGGCCCTCTCCACAGAAACACAAACTACAGTGAGGTGATGGATTACATCCACTACAGCGAAACATCCCACCTGACATCAACACCCGGATTCGCATGTGTGAATGCTTCATTTAAGAGTGCTATAAACCCTTAAAAATAGATACACACGACTATTTTTTATTTCCACTGTAAAACACGCCTATTTAAAGGGAAAATCGACCCTAAACGATCGACATGTAGTTTGGCGTTCCCATGGGAAATTGAATACTTTGTCTCTCTTCGGGGCTCCTACACAGGTCTGGAAATGTTTGGAAAATTGCTGGGAATAGTTCAATATTAATTGTGATACCTCATTTTGAGAAGTGTTTAAAAGAAAGGCTGAAAAATTGTACATTCAAGTGGGAAAAAGTAATCTTTTATTCACCACACCAAACAGTTTTTACTAGACGTGTGTGGATTATTTCCAGTTTTCTTCTAGATAAAAGACTTACACCAGTTTCACAAACAATGTTAATCGACTAGTATGACATCAAGTATTGTACCAGACTGTTGATCACAGATAAATATTGGAGCATTGCCATTTTACAGAAGACCATTACTGAACCACAGAATTGTTCTAGTTCTTGTATAAAGATGGATGGTAGAGATGTGAGAGCTTTCAGAGAAGTCAGTTTACCAGTTGCAGTTACAACTTGGATGTTGACATGAACGATATTCACAAGTTGGGACATGGGAATTAAGATAATTAACATTTTTATGATTTCAGGTTTACCTTGATGTGCACCAATCTGATATTAATTTCTTTATTCAGTCGCACAAAAGGTTCAAACAGCTTGTGATCTGTTTTAAAAAAAGACAAGTGTGCTCAACCTGAAAAAATACTTTGATAACATATGATCTACTGTCATGTTTAAAGTATTTTTGTAATGGAGAATAATTGAACTAATGGCTGAGAGGGCTAGAAGTTACCACCAATATCTGTCTTTCTCTATTACATTCATTACTCAGAAGTTGCTGTTGTTACCCACCTTTCAGGTTAAAACTGAGCAGTTTTGGACCCTCATTGAACTCACTGTCAATAACCTGAAAACCACACTACGTCCCAGTGTTTGCTATGATGCCTCCTTGACACATTTGAAATTCAGTCACAAAACAACATAACACTCAGGAGTCAAATAAAAAACAAATCCATGTGTATCATGTCTGACAATAGTGTTAGTGTCAGACAGTAATCTGAGACATTTTCAACACCACATATTCAATGATAAATATGAGCCGTCCCTGTGTAGGAACCCTGTCTCTCCCAAAGATAAAATCCAGAGAACAAAGACACTAATCCTTTCTGTCATCAAGCCACACTGTCTGCTGGTTCCCGATTCAGACTCCACGGCATGTGTGTCTTTTTTGTTTGTTTTTTAGGGTGGATTTTCTCTTTAAATAGATGCTGAAGGATGTGAGTGAGCTTGAGCAAGTGAGGTGTGAGGAAGGGTTGAAAAAGCCATCAAAATCTATTTTGCCTGGTGAGTGACTGTAATTTCTGAGTCCATGTCTACAGTATGTGTACTAGATATATATGTATGTACGTGTGTGTGTGCGCGTGTGCCTTTAATGTGTTCATGTCTGTTATGGTTTCTCTTTGGATTTAACTGACATAAGAAAATGGTGTATACTGCTTGGGCAAAGGATGGCATGGCTATTCACATACGCTTTACTGGGCGTGTACCTCTGAAGTATTGTCGAGTGATTCTGCACCGTTTGGATGAACTGACTCACTAATTGCCCTCTTGTTATTTATTTGCTGTCTTATTGTGCACTGCAGATGCAAAAAGTCCCATTTACAGCCAGCAGGTGGTGCTAAATATCAGATGACCAGCTCGACATCACCCTGAGTACATTGTAAAGAAGTGATAAGTTGTAGTTTGATTCTAGTAAGACTATTTCTATATGAAAATGAATGGTTTGCATCAGGATTGTTAGCACTGATGTTCTGTTGCTGCTATTTGCACAACGCTGTCCACCACTTCTGTTGAGGGAAAGTGGTGATTTTTGGCTTTTTTGGCTTGTGGATTGTGATACCAGCATTTTCCAGAAAGTTCTATTGGTTTGTTTTGCTGATCTGCTCTCCCCTAAAGGCCTATATGTACTTCACAGCTTTAAGGTTTGTTTTCGTAGTGTTAACATTTAGCTGCATCACTACACCAGTGTCTGATCTTATACATGAAGAGTCTGTCCGCTATCACACCTGAATTTTTACGTCACCTTTGCTATGTTCATTATGTCAGACAGTGGATTTCTTCATGTATTTTGGGCTTGAAAATAAAATGGGAAAGGTTGATGAAAGTGTTAAACTTTTTTTCTAAGGAGGTATTCCATTCAAAAATACTTATTTGTATTTTTTGATGTTTTCATTTATCCGACTTTCTCCTAGCTGTAATTATGAACTTCTAAATGTTAATCATGATATTTCGAGTTCATTGCGTCTGTAAAACTCACCAGCATTCTGTGTTTCAGCGCTGTTGTAGAGTCAGCTCAGAGTCCTCCTCCCAAACAGTATACACTGTTCTGCATTGCTTCTTTTGGTCATGTCAGTCTTTTTTCTTTTTGTGTGGGTGTGTGTGGTTCCTTCTTGTGAGCTTGATTGTGTGTGTGTGTGAGAGAGAGACAGATGGTGAGAAATCTGAATATTGCTGGATTCATTCTCTAGTTTTAGTTTGTGACTATGTAATGATTTGAGATGGGCGGCATGGTGAGTGGATGAGATGAAAGTTTACATAGTCCTAAAATAGCACATTTATTTGAAGAGAAACTGTCAATAAAAGCTTTTTTTCCCCCTGTATCTATAATTAAGCATTTGTATGATTAAATTAACACTGAAACAATGAGCAAGTTGTCTTTTTTGAGGAGGGCAAATACCAGCTTTGCATGTTATTTTTCTGTATTTTAGTTCTTTTGCTGCTTTAAACTTAAATTACACCAGGCTCAGCCAATATCATATAATTGTCTTGGCAAATCTTGGATGCATTGCTGTGGCATTTGGTTCACATGTTCATGGTGCCCAAAGGATGAATCGTAATGACTTTGGTGATCCCTTGGCTTTTCCTGTAGTGCCACCAGTAAGGAAAATGTTTTCCACTTATTCTGTGAGAAATCATTGGCACAAAATTTTTGCATTTGGAAAAAAAGCGATTCGTGAGCACCGCTTACGGCAAATGGTGGCAACATCACATTTCACAAATTATTGTTTCTTGCAGATAAATTTAAAAATCCTGCAGGCATCATCATGCATGGGTCGCATGGCCCTCATGTTGGTATGAACAGCTCCCTCTTGTGGAGAATCTGCTAGCAGGAAAAACATGAAAGTGAGTTTTTGCATCTAAAAAACTTGTATAATTTTGTTCACTTATCAGGAGTCTTCCATTTGGATGAAGACAAACACACAGTGGACACTCTAGGTGGCGCTACAGACACAGGACAAAATTCTTCACCCCTTTATTTTACAAGAAATAAAAAAGTTTTCATGTACTTTATGGAAAAAAAGAGAAATGTCCATGCGAATGTATGTTGTGCTTCATCATCGGTGGGTCTGCTAGCGTGGCTAAAAATGTGCTAACCCAAAATGCCATAATAAGCTAATCATTTAAGATCATACAGTAAAGTCCTGATGGAAGGACAGGATTGTCAGTTTTTGCTGATATTCAGATTTCTAACTGACAAACAGTATCATATATATAGTCTGTCAGTCTTGAGCATAGACACAACCATTTCCACATTAGTGTGAGCAATGAGATAAGTACACGTATAAATATTAAAATTTGGTTTGGTTAGTAATGGTACACTTGACTCATGCATTCAAAGATTTCCAAAGAAGCATGCGTCACCAAATATTCACAGGAATCTATTACCTGTAGCCCGGGGAAGGCTTCTGTCTTTAGTGATGACTTTCCTACTGGCCCGCGTCACAGGAGTTTGTTTTTTTCCCACACATATTCACTGGTTGTTTTGCGTGCACTCTCCCCGATTAAAGAACATGAAATATCGAGTAAGAACATCATTCTTTGGTAAATGAACGTGACATTTTTGAATTTAAACTGCACTAACATGAAGTTTGATGAAAGTTGATACCATTTTACTGTCACTGTAATATAGGATGAGCCTGAGGGTGCATACAGTATTACAGGTATACTGTATCTGTGTGTTTATGTATCGGAGACGGTGTGTGTGGGTGTAGGTGGACGTGATGTCTGTGTGCATGCAGGTGGCGAGCAATGAGACGATTATTTGAATGGGGCTTGTGTAGACATCGTGTGACAGGGTAACTGAGGACAAATATTGACTTTTGTTTCAGCGTGGATTCTGCAAAGCTCCTATCATATCTCCGATCTCTCATAGCACTTGAGTCAATAGGTTTGTTTTGTTAATGACGGAGAAAGGCCCATCATTTCTGTCAAGTCAAACAGGCCTTTAGCTCGAGGAGTGAAGGAATGAAACACTGGTGTCAGAGAGTGTTTCATGCTTGGAGAGACAAAGTAGAAAATACTATACATCATATTATAGAAGGTCCTTTGTTGTCGTCATTAGAAGTGAATACAAGCAAATGTGTAGAGAAAATGAATGCATTTATGGATAAAAACCCCCACAATAGTTAAAGATAAAAACAAATATGTTTTTAACCCATTCAGGATCAAAGGCGGTTTAAAATTCAAAATACATATTTAATAAAGAACTGGTTGCTGAAAGGCACTCGCGAAAGGTTTGAGGCAAACTGAAATGTTTAATTTGAAAATCTCTTCCTCTGATTCTTATGTCAAAATTCAAATTAACCTCTTCATACTGTCTTGCCCCCAAGCAATGCACAACAAACAGCACTCGCCGAATACACGCATCACTACATGGCAGTGATATTAGATTTGATTGAGATCAAATATTAAGTGTTTAAAAGACGCCTCTCACATTTGCTCATTCAGTATGATGCAAAAAGTGTGCAGTGAGTCTGACGGGTCAAGCGGTGCAGTCGGTGTCGGAGACAGGAAGCAGCCGTGTGTTTTCATACACCATCTGGTTGATAGAGTTCCTGCTGCCTCGGAAGTATCAATGTGATTAGATTAGGGATTTTATGTGTCTGGGTGTGGAGTGCCACGGGCGTCATAAACTTTGGCTCAGAGCATCAAGAACTCAGAGGAGAGTAAGAGATGGAGGATTATTTACTTTAAATCATCATTTAAGTTAAAGAAGAGATACTGCAATAAAAAAAAATACTGTACCTCATTAAAAATATCCCAGTGCAATGTTTTCTGTTTTATATACTCCACTGTAGCAGTCTATAGACTCTATAACAAGGCAACATAATGAGATTATGATGAGTTTTATCTCTAAAAGTAAATATTCACCACAGCTGTTGGGTAATTGTAGTTGATTAACACGCATATCCATCTTAAACGTAGCAGAGTGGAAGTATAAAGTTGCACAAGATAGAAAAACTGAACAAAAAAACTCAAAGGCCTCAGACATTGTGTTTAAAGTTGGACTTTTTATAATAAAACTGGATCAAACGACATGTAAGATGAAAGGAGAACCCACGAAGAATGCCTCATCTCATGTTTTATCTTCTTTTGACTCATTGTTTAGCAACGTTACTGTTTTTGGTTCACTCTCACCGCTGTTTTCAGCCGCAGCAGGCTGCTGTACACTCCCTGTCCAGCACCAAACAGCAGGCAGACACAGTTAGCAACTAGCTGGTGAACAAAGTGGAGCATTTAGCAGCTAAAGAGACACATTTTCATATCCATCAGGTGCCCAGAAACACGACTGCAAATGAATGCTAATTTTTCTGTAAGTGCTAGATGTGTAAATAAATAATTGCTTGCTAACACTGTCAGCATAAAAACTTCATAAGGTGAAAATATTCAGTGTTGTGTTTACAGCTTGTTCCACTGCCACCCGAGTGGCCAAAACATCTAATTATTCCTGCTTTCAGTACTCTACTTGAGCAACGGTACTATTTTCCATCTCTGGTGTGGAGCTGCATGAGCATGTGTTGATGCATTAGAGACCATCACCAGCCTTTTAGTGTGTCTGCCTTGGAAAAGTAAGTCCTAATTCAAAATGCAATGTTTAGCAATGTAAAAGCAACGTGTAGGACTACCAGGGGCGCAGAGATTAAAACCCACCTGTCAGCTCATTATGTTAGTTTAAAAAACAGCATGATAATGTTTGTTTTGCTTGCTCAATAATCCTAAAACCAGATGCACACTTTTTATACCTATTTTTTTTTTATCACGACTCTGCATTCACTAGCATTATAATCAGCTACTAATTTCACATATTTATCCAATTTAATGATCAGTTTATAAAGTCCTGCTGCAAAATGTTAATAATCTTATACTGTGATTGCTTTGTAACGAATACTGTGACTCAAATGTCATGGCTTTTTCATGTCATCACAGTTACTTGATGGGATTGGGCTATCAATAATCAATACGTTTTACCAATGCAGGTCAGTGAAGAGGGTGGTATCTGCTCCTCTTGTAATAATTAGTAACCGTTGGGTGTCTCCATGAAATATGCTGAAATAAAGAGGTGAATATGTTTTAGGTTAAACTTGGCAAAATTGCTACACACTCCAATTTGTCTTTAACACACAGTTTACTTTGAATTGGATCCACATGACATCAAAGACCTGCTCTGTTTTCTTTGCCCAAAAAGGTGTGAAGCTTTTGATCTTGTTTTTCCGCTTTCAGTTCCAATTCAGGAAAAAAATAATTGGCAGTAATATATTTCAAAAAGGGATTGCTTTGTGCCGTCTGCCTCCTACATAGACATGATTCACCTGCAGAGACAGTTAAAACCATAATATGCCACTTTTTTTTTTTTTGCCCTGAGGCAGGAAGTATCCCTATAGTATACCACCCTCTGTGTATGGAAATGGAAAAACTAACTACACAGACAAGCTTGAGCAAATGTAATTTAAGACCCTAACAGAATATGATCACGATTTGAATCTGTAACTTTATTCATGCGCAACAAAGATGACAAAGCGTCTGCATTTGTCAAGTTGTTTCACCGCACTGCTGTTGGTCTGTAGTGGAAAATATCAACCGATCAGGTTACTGGAACCAGATTAAATGATCAAGTTTAACAGCGTTGGCATTGTCAGCCACACAGGTGCAACCCAACAAATAAACCTGATCAACATTTCATTTCCTGATCAGCTGCAGAGGATGAAGAGCGTCTTTGGTGTTGCACCACATCAACACAGTATGTAATAATCATATATTAACTGAAAACACTGGAAAACCTGAGCTTTAAACCCAAAGAATATGAAATAAAATTTAGTTATGGGGGCTAAACAAAGGAAAACAGTTTCCATCCCATGGATGTTTAAAGAGAACTGGATTCATTGTCGGAGACAGTGCCCCTTTCATTCCTATGAAAGTTGCTCAGTGGCTCAGTGGAAAATAGCTCTGGATACGGCTTACGACTTTTAGGACATAATTTTTTAAATAAGGGCTACTTAAGTGTTTGTACTGGGATGAACTGTCTGATTTACAGATGCCTCTTTCACAATGTAAGTCTATGGGAAAAAGTATTTTTGGGCCAGTGTGCATCACGTGACGAACCCGGAAGTTGAAATTACACGGTTTGGCCACTATGCCAAATTGGCTTCAAAGCCTGGTGAACTTCGTTTCTGCCCTGAGTGCGTGTAAACGTCAGGTGACTATTTCTTTTTAAGCAAATTCTTTATCACTTTTCTTGTTGATATCATTAAAGCAGCTATAGCCAACATTTTTCTATTATCAATGGAGCCAAAAAATGATTGCAGGTTTAAATCAAATTTGCGAGCTCTGCTCACACACAAACATCATGTTTCACAAAAGTTTGTCACTTGAAAGTTTGCAGATAGGCCCGTGAGTCATGCAGGACTCTCACAGGCTCATGCATGGGCCGCAAGTATGGCGGTTGTTTTGATTGAAACACGTGTTGAAACGGGTCCCTGTTGTGTGAAAGCCTATAACTATCTGTGAGACAAACTCTGGTGAGAATTTATTATCTTTTATTTGGTGCACCTGCTACTACATACTTACTGCTAATAGTTGTATTTTCAAACAAGAAATCCCATCATATGTTTCCACGTATTTCTATATGTTCCTTCTTTGGCATTATTTTGAAGTTTGTATTTATCTTTTTTTAAGAAAAGTGCTTATTGATCAGTGTGTGGAAGTCCTGTGAGCGCTGAGAAATAGACACATTTTAAATGCTTTATTTGAACCCACCAATCACATTACAGGAGTTTATATTAATTATTTGACACTTATGAGAGAAAACACCGCCTGCACCACACAGCCAGCTGCCTGTTAGCTCTTCTTTCTTTTTTTTCGCCTGCCGATCAGTCAGCCTGTGAACATGACTGACAAATATCAGTATCACTAATCTACATTCATATTCTTGCTCGCTGATATCTGCAACAGGCAAAAAAAACAAACAAAACACAACCCATCTCAAGGATTGAAACTCCTCCACACACTTTCACCACTGCATGTCATGTCTGTCTCTTCTATTACATAACCCTCCACCCTATTCTGACCTCTCGCATCTGTTGTTTTTTTTATACATCTGCAGGATCAGGCATGTCCCTGCAGCGCTAACTGTTTCACAAGCAGCATAAAGCCTTGGCAAGCAGCCCGGCTGTTGATCATCAGGAAATTGATCTTAACTCCATCTCAAACTGTGGCGAGTAACGTTAAAAAACATCTCTCTCTCTGTTTTCAAGAGGATGTTATTTAATACGGCTCCATTACTGATAATGTGCTATTAAAATTAATTTAGTTGTATTCATTCATTTAGTCACCAAAATGTATTCAATCAGCAGCAGGCATTTATTCCTGAAACACGCCGGACGTGATGCCGCATGTAGGTGCATGTTTGTATAGTAAAAGTAGTTTGCATCACATTTTTCCAAACTGACTAAGAACTGATTTTTCCTTTTGATTTTCGCCAAAAACAGTTGGAAGAGCTGTCATGACCAACGTCAGAGATGATATCTCACTTCATACTCATATTCTGACAATATGACACTTTTTCATTCAATAAGGCTCAACAGATATTGGTGTTTATTGACTTTGTTAAGATAACTCAGGTGGGTCATCGACACCTGCATACAGTAGGGACACCTGCACAATCATTACTCATTCCAAGATCACAGTGGACCAATTGTGGCTTCGCATTTGACACCCAGTCTGTTGCTTCTTTTAACTCATTGTCTTTCAACCATGACAATGTTGTTCTGGAGCCAAGGAAAAGGTCAAACACTAGTTGAAGAAACTGCCATGCAAATTTTGTTGATGGACTGGATGCAGGTAAAGCCAAAAGCAAACAGATGTTTTCTCCTCATTGAAATCTGCAATTGTTTCTTCATACATGAGCAAACTCTTCAATATTACAGCACATTCAGCTTTTAATTACACGGCAATTTAGCGGTATAAATGGGTCCGTCACTCGTGCTGAATGTCTCAACGAAACACACAATTTCATATCGAATTTTCCAATGAAAGGAAGTTGTCATCGCTCACGGTTTGATTTGGTGTGTCTACAAACACTCAGCTGCTGAGAAGCCTTGACACAGTTTGTGCACACCCTCTCTGTATCTCACAATAACTCCATTCAGACTGTGTGGCTAACCATATCAAACCCACAGCTCCTGCATTGGAAGTAAGAAGAATAGAAAATATATCCTGGACCTGAAAAAGAAAAAGAAACTTTTTGCTATCAGAAGACTGGCCATTTAGGAACTTACTTTGTGAATTAAAAGCAAGATTAGAGGGGAAAGATTAGATATGCGGCCGTCTTAAAGCACTTTTATTGTTGTGGGTTACCACTGCTTTGCTAATAACAAGCTTTTCTTTGAAGGCCTTTTCACAGACACCTGTTATTCCTGTGCTTTTGAAAGACACACTTTGTTCAAACAGGCTTAAATTACACAGAGCGCTCCTCTGCAAAAAACTGTTTTTCATTACAATGCTTCACTTCACAGTAAGCAAACAGAATTGCACCGTTTTTACATTTGTGGTGAAGATTCGAAAAATAATCAGCTATTTCAGAGGAGAAGTGAGGTGTTGACAGTTACTCTGTCTGTATAAAAGTCATTATTCTGTAGTGTTGTGCAATGATAGAGATCTCTATATGTGCTAGTTATCTGTAGTTGTTATTGTTGGTCATGAAATCACCCGTGCAGCTGAAATGCAGGCACTTAAGTTGTGCATGTGCTGCTGGGAGACCAGAGTAAATGAGGCATAAACCTCTCAGGTGCTGCACTGTTACTTTATGATAGAACCTGAACTTCATGCTGTAAAGTTAGAAGGTATATTCTTATGTTATCCTTATTTTTGAATGGAAAAACAAATTGTGAGACCTCTTTGACAAACATGATCAGACCATCTTTATGAATTAGAGCACAGACAATCATTTACTCTTATAAGCAGTTTGGGTGCTTTGTGCTTTCGACCCCTTGAGGTTCACAATATATGTGTGGAAAGTGGAAGTCTTACCACATGAAGGAATGGCAACAGCTTATTTGGACTGTCCATTGTAAATGAACATGGAGGAGAAGTCCTGAACGTGCTCAGAATAATGGAAAGTTTTAGCACCTACAGTTCAATAAAACCTGATCAAACTGATGAAGACAGTGTGATACAGTTAAAAGCACTGATGTCATGATAATAAAGAGAGGAAAATGTTTTTTGGCTGTTTCACAGTATATTTGTGTATGCACGAGACATATTAGCTGTCTGCTTATGTGCATAAAAAACAAACGCAACAAGGTTGATCCAACTTCACCAAATAAGTTCTTTGTTTTCACTTTAACCGTCAAATGTTCATACCCACCAACGTGTATTAACGGAGTATGAGCTTACTTTTTATACAGATTTTACATACAAAATATGAGCTTATGACATATGACGCATTGTTACAAAGTGCCCAACAGTACAGTACATGAAGCAGTTAAAATTATCTCACTCCCACACAAGTTGTTTTGACTTATTCTGGCTGATTAGGCTTCTGCTCAGCACCCAGGACCTGCAGGACTCCCAAGAGATCAGTGTTGATACTGAATGGATCATCCTGGTGAAATTTGAAAGAGTTCTTATCAGAGAGATTAAATGAATAAACCTGTGTGACCACAGTGTGTAAGATCTTTAAAATACTGCTTACATTTAAATGCTTTATAAACCAATACCTTATATATATAATAGTATAATAACTTTGAATATATGGGCCAACATGGATAATGTAAAATTTTACTTTTGATGCTTTAAATACTGATAATACTTTTAGTTCAGTAAGATCCACTGAATCCACTCTTTACTTGTAATGAAGTGTCTGTCCTAAAACAATAATCATTACTCACATGCCAATATGTACATTGAAAGAGTTATTGTTCCTCCAGTCCATACTGGCCGTGAAGAATTCCCTTCTTAAAGCAATTAATAATAATTAACCCTTTCATGCATGAATTATGACAGCCTCAGTCAGGATTTTGTGTGTGTGTGTTTTTATTTCTCTTTAGGCAT
Organism: Enoplosus armatus; assembly: GCF_043641665.1. Taxonomy (NCBI): domain Eukaryota; kingdom Metazoa; phylum Chordata; class Actinopteri; order Centrarchiformes; family Enoplosidae; genus Enoplosus; species Enoplosus armatus. Next base: position 21,490,464 of record NC_092182.1, on the reverse strand, counting down.
GAAAAAAATTTTTTTACTTAATTTTTTTCAAATGTTCATTTCACACAAAGTTCTTCACATGCATGGACAGCATGCGTTTGAGTTTTCAACTGAAGAAATATGTATTTAACACACCAATGAATAAAATGGAAATTTTAACAATTGTATTACTCCTTAGTTGTTACTTGATGTTACCAAATTTTATTTACCTGCAAGGGTCTCCTACTATAGAAGGATTGGCAAGGTATTCCTGAGCTGCTCAGCGTTTCTGGCCTTCCGTTGGCCATCTTGGTTTTGAGACATTTGTGTTGCGCTTACAATGGCTGGCCAGTGGGTGGCAGTGTATGGGATGACGCACTAGCGTCCACTTTGGTGGTTGATGTGCAACTATACCATTAAAACCCATGCATATACAAGAAAACAGCTTTTGAATAGCTGTCCACTGTAGTGACCACTATGCGTGAAAGGGTTAATATGAGGCTTCAGCAATCTGAGTCAGACAAATCAAGCAGGTAAGTTTCAATCTTTTTAGTACAAAGTGTGAAGATTGCTTTATATTTTTCAAATATTGAGTGAAATGTAAGCAAACATTGGGAGAATAAACTCCACAAACTCCAAAATGTGAAGATTTAAACCTGGACTGAGGTGGAGGAAGTTTCTCAGATCCTTTACTTAAGTAACAGTAATAATAATATGATGTAAAAAATACTTCATTACATGTAAAAGTCTTGCATTCAAAAGTAAACCTACTTTAGTAATCATGCAGTATTACCAGCAAAATGTACTTAAAATATAAAAAGTAAAAGTACTGGCCCCTGTGAGTGATATATTATTATTTGATTATATTATTTTTCATGTTATTGTTTGACATTATTAGATGATGATGCATTAATGCATAAGTAACACTTTACTGTCGTTGCTGAAGGTTTTAACTACTTTATATACAGTTAGTTTAGTCCTGTGGTTCCCGACATAAATCTGAGGAGCCGCGAGATGATTAATGGGGTGGAATAAAAGTTCTGCTACACACATTTGCATTCGTATTTTGGATTTTTCTTTGTTTTGTTTTTTTAAATATTGTATTTTACCTCTTTGGGCTACTAACAGTTATTTAAATGAAACCATGTGAGAACAACTCATAGACATCTGAACTCACGGGGGTCTGAAGACAACAAAGTATTGTATTTCATAGCTAGAAGTTATAGCTGTCAAATAAATCTAGTTGAGTAAAAGGTACCATATTTCCCTCTAAAATGTGGTGTAGAAGAAGTATAAAGTAGCATAAAATGGAAATACTCAAGTAAAGTACCTCACATTTGTACTTAAGTACATTACTTGACTAAATGTACTTACCTTTTACCACTGGACGTGGAACAGAAATTAGAAACCTTTTTATTTTCTTTCTTTTTTTTTCCAAAATGACACTATATATTCTTTAGTCTCTTATCACTTTGAATTGTCTGTCACCTAAACACTGAGGTCAACTAGTAGTGTTTGAGGAGGTCTGAGCTAATCTGCAAGACATTGGCACTTCAGACTAACACACACCCACACACACACACACACACACACACACACACACACACACACACACATAAGTAAACATGACTGCCCTATAAATATAAATTGCAGTCAATGGTGCTGGAATTCCTTTGCACTCACTTACTCAGTCACTTGCCCTCGCTCCTTCTCACTTTGTACACACCCCCAGCAGGTGCTTTCACTTGAAGTTTGGTTTGCAGTTGTGCTTTAGGCTGTGACTTTCAGGTTGAGTGTGTACCAAAGAGCCTGGGAGGGTCTGAGGCCTCAGACTGGGGGCTCTGCGTTAGTCAACAGGGTGAGATCAGATTGAAGAGAGCCCGCTGCCTGCTGCACCTCCGTCCTCAGGTAGCGCCCGGGCGTCCCGTCTGAGCTGGTCTGCAACTGGACAAAAGGCCGTCCTTTATCCTCAACAGACCCAGAGCTGCACTGCATCTGCTGCCCTCCGCTCAAGTCTTTGCAGTCAGAGCATCTGTCACTCGGTAAGAAGACACTAAACCTTTAGGAGGAGGAGCATTTGTTTATTTAGCATTAGTTCTGTGGTTTCCTGGAAATCCATAAAATCTAATGTTTTACTTTTCATGAGCACACGTTAGTGTGAAATTTAAGTAGCACAGATAAACAACTTGCACCTGTCTGCCTCCGATGTTGAAGTCATCGTCTCATCTTTCAGAGAAAGTAAAGGGCATCGTCTGTGCGACTTACTTGGTATAGGATTAACAATACCTACATGATTTTAGTAATTTATTATTATTTATGATTGTTAATTAACCTGTGTAGAGTCTGCAGTCTGTTAGAAATGACAAAAATAATCTAATTTATAAGCAGAATTTTGGTTAGTAATGAGTTTCACAAAGTTAGGGACTTTACTGCACCCGTCTTTTTTGTGTTATCTTATTAATTAACCTAATAAGTTTTGTTTTGTTGTCTTGGTGTTTGCTCTGTATCTTAGTCTTGCTTACCGGTTTTTCTTGTTCCTGTATATGTCCAATCGCGTATTAGCTTTCACACAGAAAGATAAAAAAACAAATGTGGTCAGGTAAACAGTGCCTGTGAGGTTGCTGGGGCTTTGATGCCAAAAACCACAACGATAAGCCGACATATTCAAAATAAGGATAAGAGGGGGATTTAATGATGATTTTGATTAAAGGTGGAAATTAAATACAATCTTTACTCCACATCATGACTCATGACTCACTCATCATGTATCAGGTTGTGTATATTAAAATGACAGATTAAGGATCTTAATCATGGAGTATGCAAAGAGCTGTACAAAAGTCATTAGGGTGTGGAGAGGGGCTTTTAAAAAAGAAGTAAAATATCTAAATATAATAGTGACTGTTGTCCTCTACATGGGGCAAAACACGCCTTTATGATCCATGATGCACATTAAGGAGGAGTCTTTTTGATGTTATTTTTCATGTAGTAAATCGCAAAGAGGAAGGCTGAAATTAGATATAAATATGGGGTAAGAAAACATTAAAGACCCTCCCCCTGCTCTCCCAACAAAGTTAGACTACCCTCCCTTCAGCAAAAATTAAAGATTACAATAATATCCCCCTTTTCTCACCCCAGCTTGCCCCCTGATCATTTTTGTACTGTCTCTAACTCAGTTCAGTGAGATCATATATTTAGTACACTCAAGAGGAAATGCTGCTGTTTAACGATTCAATATTGTGTATTTGTAGCAGGACTCAGGGTCGGGTTATGCTCAACAAGAACTAGAGTTCGTACGACAGAGGAGGAGAGAGAAGTTCAAACCCTGGCTCCTCTCTCGCTTCCACATAAAGTGAGTGCATGTCGGATCGTTGATTTCGGAAAGTTACAGAAATGTTCGGACACAGAAAGATATGGGAGGAGGGGGTTTCCCGAACCTATTCGATCAAAGCACTTCTGAGGAAGCACACTGGCAGCTTTAGTCAATAGGAACGTCTTCATCCAAATTTAACGCAAATTCTAAACAAACCAGAGAATCTGCAAAAGAAAATGCAAAATAATGCGTGTTTCCATCAACTATTGTTATGTGAATATTGGGAGTGCAACGCAGTGAGATAAACAATTGGTGGCGCTAATTCTCCAGTCAGGTGCAATCAAACTATTGCAGAAGAAGAGGGCACAACGAGATGACGTAGTTAAACAAGCGCCAATCAAACCTCAAATGAACAAAAACGATGTGGAAGTCACATGTTTCATGTACATCAGGATTTATTTGCGAAGTCTGTTTCCATTGCACTTTGTCAAATTTTGCTTTTATTGATACACCAACTCTCTCATCCCAACGTTTTTGCCATATATATTTCGACTATTTAAAAAATTTTTTTTTTTAAACACAAATTGAAAATGTGTGGAAAAAAACAGGTGGATGGAAATTGACTCTGAAGCAGCTGCTGATTAAACCACATTTTCTGTGTAACTTTTAAAACTCCTATTAAAAACCAGGTCTTTCTGATCTTCTGACAATCAGCTCATGACATCCGGCTGCAGCAGCACATGCCTTGGGCCTCACAGCGAGAGTCTCCATATCTTCACCATCTCTGCAATTTATTTGCAAAAACAGGTGACAGGTTTATTTCTCCATCCATTCGTGCCACACCTCCAATCTTCAGGTCCAATCTCACTTGCATGAAGTTTATCAGCTGCATCATTAACTACAAAAACATCCCTCTGTCAAAATTAATTTGGACTAACAGCGAAGCATTTGCAATGGTTTAGTGTTTCCTAGAATACTGGCCTAATGCCAGTGCACCTGACTAACAGGAGAAATTAATCACCGAGTGCACAAACATCTCCCATTGGCAGTTAATACAACCCGCCCCGGGACTGTATAATGTATAATTAAAAACTTTTTACAGATAGGAAATGTGGAGATGTGATAGTTTAAACTACAGATATTGTAAATAGCAATCAAAATAGAAGTCACTGCAAAGGCATGCACAGAAAATCGACTACTACTACTAGCTAAACCTAATTTATAATGTGAACAGAGCACCTGCACATGCCACAGTTGCACTAAAAAAAACCCACAGATCCAAATCACTTCCTCCAGTCTGCAAACTTTCTTCCCAGCAATAGTCTTATTGAGCAAGGAGCTCAACGCAAAGATGAAACTCCTTTTTTCCTTGTTCTCGGAACAATGACTTCCTTAGTTGGTCCAAGTTTCCCATGAGGAACAATAACAAGGGGGAAAAAAAATCTCCCTTTAACGCTCACATGACAAACAGTCACGCCTGGCTGTACACACTCCTTTAACTCCAGACTCAAACAACACGGTGTGTACGAGCCAAGCGCCCGACGAACAGTTTGGTCACTTTTAGACAGATGTTCTCAAATCTTTTCTTTTTCAGCTCAGATTGAATCATCCAGGTTAAACACACTCTTGAAAGAGCAGACTTTTGCTTGTTTTAATCACTACTCATTAACTTTAATCTAAACACTTCTGTCACATGACTGTTTCAGCAACAATGATAAATAGCCTAACAGGTTAACTTCAAGCCAGATTGGTTGTATTGGTCTGCAACTTCTACCACTTTCATTTCAAGGGAGGGTTTGGAAGTGAGGACGTTTTGAGATATCTCAGGCATCACAAACCCTTTAACTTAGTTTCAGCAGTTTTTTCCTGGTATTACAAGTTGTACAAATAGTGCAATAGTATACTCACATCACATGTAGGTGAAAGGCTACTGGATATCGGCATCGATGAAAAGAGTACACAGAGTCTGTACACTGACTCCAAACCATAAACTGATTGAAATGGACAATATATCTTTGTCACATATTCTTTTCATCAAAGCTCATGTAACTTTGTTGTGACTTTTCACTGAGCGCTTTGGTCAGTTTTGTTTCATTTTTTTTGCAAAAAAACCCCAAAAACATAATTGCGATAACACAGCTATCCAGGGCGATGATACAAACCTCGTCTCAAATAATCACCCTCTCGAAGTTAAATGAGACCGAGCGGCATGTAGAAGAAATATGGTTCCCAGGGTGGACGCCTGCATGGAGGGAGTCCTTCTCCGTCTGTGTCAAAGGCTGACTTTGCTGAGTAAATGGAGCAAGCTCTAATGCTCCTGAAATGAATATCAGCATCTTGACCAAACTCATTTAGAGATCAGTCAGGGTCTTAATCCCTCTCCCCAGGGGTGTGTGTTTGTGTCTTTTTCTTGTGCCCCCTCTTCCTTTTGGAAGAAGGTAATATGGCTAAATTTGCTTTGCTAATGGGCTTAGCGCAAGCTGTTACAGAGCAGAGCTGACACGCAGCAGCCAGGCTGGGATACCGGTGGCTTTTAATCTGACTCCTGATGGAGTGAAAGGGAGAGTGGGTTATAGTTTACGAGAAATTTGGAGATAAAAGGAAGACTGGGGAGGAGGTTTTACAGTGGGGGGTTGGGGACCAAAGACTAGAAGGGGAATCTTTTTTTTGGGTTCAGGGAAGATAACTTCATCTGGGGAAGTTTGGTAAAAGACAAAAGATGTCCTTTCTCGAAAGTTGTTGGCAGCTTTACAGTTAATGTGTCAAAGGTTTGAGATCAGCATTATGAAAAGGTTTGTGCTCTTGAATCCAGGCTTTTCAAGACGTAGTGTAAGGTGTGTGTCTGCACACACATTCATTTTTCTTTTTTGTCAGTGTGTGGCCATTTTCCTCAATGAGGAAGATAAAATGTCACCTGGATTGATTTTAAACCCTCACAAATGATTTTCGTTGATGGGTGTGGTCCATTTTTATGAGACTTTAATTTCTTTGTGTCTTGACAAATAAAGCCATGACTGTCCTTGAACATGTGCTCGGTGGGAGCACACTTCCTTCACAGTGGCATCAGCTACAACCGATAACCTGGTGTGTGACAGCAGTGTGCCTTCCCATATCCCAGCTGTGGCAAGTACACATTATGGGTGCCATATGCGAGTTCACCCTGAGATTACAACACTTGTGCTACAGCTGACGTCCATAAACGGCCACTTATGATGGCAATTTCCTGTTAAGAAGAAGCTGTGGCTGCTATCAGTCGAGCCTTCATAAAACAGACGCCTCGGTGGTTTTCGAACATGTGGTTTCGTGCAGATTTTGCGCACGCTCTTCTCCAACTTGATTAAAAACTCCAGCTGACAGTGGAGACAGAGGGCTGCAGAGACGGCACCTTGAAAGCCGAGGCAGGCGGCAGAGCTGCCTCAGGTTTCAATACAAGTCACCTACCCCCAAGACATCGGCCATTCTGGGCCACTGACCCACAAATAAGAGACTCAGTCAAATCCATTTTGCCCCATGCCCGTCAGCGCTGTGTGTGTTTTAACTCTCTTGAGGATCATTTCCCCAGTATCTCCATCAGGCTCGGGGTTCTTATAGAGCGCCGACCAGCACAATCTCACCTCAGTTCTGCTCATAACACAAAGGGGATTCTTGCCTGCAGCTGCTCTGATGGAATTTCTTACTAAACAAAAGAAATTGCTGGTGTAGCAGCCAGAGAATTGCAGGAAAGGAACTGTAGGAAAAGGTATTTTGTTTTTGACTTAAAGCATGAGATTGTTTGAATCAAAGTGATGATTAACAGCAAAATGTTGTCGGACAGGATTATCATTTATGAACTCTTGTCAACTGCAGATTTAAATGACACACTTACCTTCACATCTGTTCTTGTCTTTGGAAGTGCTTATGTTACAGGTGGATCTGTTGATTCTTTCTGATTTCACACTATTCAGAAAAATCTGCAACTTTTTAAACAAACATTTTGCAATGCTGAAAGGATACTTACGTTCACTTGACCCTCAGTTCATGTGCAAGTAACAGGTTAGAAATATAAGGTTTAATGTGGCTTTTTCTGGTCTCCAGGTACCAGTTATGTCAAATCCAGTGGGCAGTTTATCAGAAGGCACAGTGTATGGATCCCGGATGACAGAGGACTCCCTCGCCATCCTGGAGCGAAACAGGGGCTCTGGAGAACCCTGGGACCTGGGGGAAACCAAATCAAGCGTGGAAGCCCTGGAGCGTGGCATCCCGGGCCTCTACCTCTCCTGCTTCGACATGCTCCTCACTGAAGACGCCACCTGGCTGGTGAAAGTGTCAGAGGCCTCCCCAACGCTGGCTGTACCCATGACTCGCACGGAGTCCCAGGAGGAACCAGAGCAGTGCCCTGTCATTGATAGCCAGGAACAAGGACTCTCTCCTGGGCTGGAGGGGCAGGAGGAGGAGCGGTCTCTGGAGCAGGTGCAGAGCATGGTGGTGGGAGAAGTGCTGAAGGACATTGAAACAGCCTGCAAACTGCTCAATATCACCCCAGGTAGGCTGCCTTCCATCACACCTGCTAATGTAATTTGTCATCTCCAAGAGGGGTGTTACAGTACTAAGGCACATAACTGACAAAGAAACAAATCTTTTAAGTACACAAGGCATTTTTCATGACACAAAAAAGAAACGTTGCCCGTTATTTGCAGGTAAAGGGATGTTGATTTCGCGATATTTAAGCTACTGGATCTTGCTTGCAAAATCAACACATATTTTGTGTGGATAGCTTAGGCAAGATGACAGATCTCTTGAATCATATCCTTACTGACGCAAAGCCGTGTTTGCCTGCTCCAGGATCTGTTTAATCCTGACCTTTGCATGAGTTCTCTTGGATTGTGACAGTGATGGTCCTTTCCTGCCATTAGACGTGTACACAGTCTTATGGGCGAGGTCTCTTCTGCTCGCTGAGCAAACAGAGGACGCATTATGTATTGTAAGGCTTCTGGATGTCATAAACCTGTGCAATCCCCAGTCTTCTGTTCTGCTGATTAGAATTGTAGGCATAAAAGCTAAACGATTACCTTGTGGTTTTTATTAAATGTATTATGTGCAAATGTAAATAACACATAATAATACATAGTACACGCTGAAAAAACTGGGACATAACTCGACTCAATAGGACTTAAATCTCACTGGAGGAATAACCCCAAACCAGGTAATTTACTGTAATGAGTTTTCTCATCCTATCTAGACCCTATAGAGTGGAACACAGGGAATGTCCAGAAGTGGCTGCTGTGGACTGAACATCTGTACAGGTTGCCCCACGCAGGAAAGGCCTTCCAGGAGCTGACAGGAAAGGACCTGTGTGCTATGAGCGAGGAGGAGTTTCGCCAGCGCTCGCCACAGTGTGGAGACACGCTGCATGCACACCTGGACATATGGAAGTCAGGTGTGTGTGTGTGATATTTATTTAACAACTTTATCAAAGCTGGCTGCAGCTCTTACGATCATTGTATTGTCCAATGCTTTGGCTGTTTGGAACTTTTGTATTTGCCTTTAGTCATGTATTCAAGTCATGCCAATTTTCTTTGGAATAGTAGAAGAGTAAGAGGTATAAGCATTACATTCATTCAAGTAAAATGTCTGTGTCTCTTCTCTCTCCAGCTGCATGGATGAAAGAGAGGTGTTCAGTTGGAGATACAAAAACTACCGGTAGGTTTGGTTGCCTCATACACCTGTAATAGACAATATTAAACTGTAATGAATAAAAATTGCACTGTGATGGAGTAGTAAGGAAATTAAGGATTTTGGCTTTGTGTATCTCCTGTGTCCTGGTTAGTTTGGAAACCTTTAAGGGCCTCGCCTCGTAATCTTTTGGGCTTTGGGGAATGTGTGATTTTCTCTGTGAATCACTACACTGTGGCCTTAAGGTTCAAATGTTGTTCTTCTGTTTTTTAGTTGGGGAGGAACTTTGGTCCGAGGCTGATTCGTCTTGTTCAGGTCAGCCCATCCATCTGTGGCAGTTCCTCAGAGAACTCCTGTTTAAACCTCACAACTATGGACGCTGCATCCGCTGGCTCAATAAAGAAAAAGGTATCTTCATATTTTTTAATGCTTCAGTATAGACATGCATCTCCAGACGCTTTTTAGACATCCAAAGGTACTCTGAAAGCTCACTTTGGGAATTTTATTGCTTTGATTTTAGAAGATACATATTGGGCTGAAAGGGAAAAAATAAAGTGATGATACATTTGTATTTTAACTGCTTTCAGCTCTTATTCAACTTGCAATTCAGCTACTTTCATGAGCTTAGACCTCAACTGACATTTTAAGTGCTTTCACTTGTTACATGTCACCTGGCATTTCAGCTGCTTTCATTTCCTTCTCTTCAACTCATAGTTCAGCTGCTTTCAGTAATTACACCTCAACAAAAAGTTAAAACATTTTTACTTCAAAACTTCATCTCACTTCAGTGATTAACCATCAACTGCCACATCAGCTGCTTTCACTTACACTTCACCTGAGATCTAAATTCCCATTAATACTTTACTTGATACTTCAAACCCTTTCAGGTCTTCAACTGGCGCCTCATTTCAATTTCAACTACAACTTCTTTCATCTATTTCCCCTCAACTTACAGTTCAACTACTTTCAGAGCTTACACTAAAATTTTCATAAACTGAAATTTTACGTACTGACACTGCTTTCCATTGTTACACTTCAACTGACATCTCAACTATTTAATCTCTTACTCTTCAACTGACATTTCAACTGCTTTCAGTACTACTAAAACTAAACTAAAAGTTCAGGTCACAGCACTGAGTCGCCTTCATATGACATCTGTTACACTTCAACTGAGACTGAACTTCTTTACATGCTTACACTGATTTCAGGACTTCAACTGACACTTCAAGCCCTTAACTGTAACTCTCATACAACATCTCACAAGCAAAGATATTTATATTTTAATTTAATAATCTCAATGAGAGTACTACTTTAAATGAAAGAAAAGAAAAAAACAAAGAAACATGAATATAAATGTCGGACTAACGTTGCTCTCTACATGGCCATATGTAAAATGTAAGACATCCACTGTTAGGTTCATTTTGTGGCGTGTCGTTACAAATGTCAAACCCCTTTTGATTCCCACCAGGTATTTTTAAAATCGAAGACTCGGCTCACGTTGCAAGACTGTGGGGACTCAGAAAGAATCGACCTGCTATGAACTATGACAAGCTGAGCCGCTCCATACGTCAATACTACAAAAAGGGCATCATCCGCAAGCCTGACGTGTCTCAGAGACTGGTGTACCAGTTTGTTCACCCAGTATGAGGCAGGAGCATAGTGGGAGGAGGAGGAGGAGGAGATGGAAACCTACAAAACTAAAAGGACGCATTATCTCACCATGCCCATGAACACCTAAGCCAGAGATGAAAAAGGTGACATGGAACATGTGCACTGATTGCTCTTACGTACAAGCTTCAGGAAAACGCCCATCGCCCATTTGCTTTGTCTTTTTGTTTCGCTCATCTTTACCACTTTCTCTGTTTGAATTAGAGCCAGTTTTGCTGCCACAGTTGAAAATGTGGTTAGGATTGTTTTGCTTCTGTTTTTGGGTTTGGCCCCGGCTGTTATATACACAATCAGCCAACCACTCTTCAGTCTTGTTATTATACTGCTGTATATTACATTTTATGTTGTGGATGTTTTACTATGGAGACCCAAAGTGTTAAGAAATAAAATAAATAGATATAAAATAAATTATCCTATAAATAAATACAGACAAAATGTATGATATAACCATGAAATTGTAAAATAATTAAATACATTTTTAGCAGCGTGGCTCTAGGGATGACAATGTTGGTCTGACGGTCCTCCACTTCTGGACATCAATCAGGTCAAAATATAACTTTGTCCAATACTTTATTTTATGACCAAATAGCTGCAAAACTAATGTTGTTCCCATCAGCCTCAGCTGTACTGTGTGTTTTGTGCTAATTAGCAAATGTTAGCATGCTAACACGCCAAAGTAAGATGATGAATGTGGTAAACATTGTACCTGCTAAACATCAGCATATTAGCATTGTCATTGTGAGCATGTTAGCATGCTGATGTTAGCATTTAGCTCAAAGTGCGGCCTCATGGAGCCGCTAGTATGGTTGTTGACTCTTTTTTTTTTTTACATCGCTATTTTCTCCAGTGAGCGTTTTATTGAATAAAGTCACTTTTCAATACAAAGTCGTTGTCTTTCAATCAAGAAAAAACAGGGCAGAGCCAATTGGCTGCCTGCTTATTCTGCCTTGAACAGCAGCCAATGAAGTAACAGCTGATTAAATGTTTGTCTTGATTGACACATAAAGAAGGGGTGACGAAAAGGGACATTATTTAATAAAACGCTAATTGTGCGGGGAAAAAATGCAGTCGTGAAATGAAAACATACTTTTTGATTTTGAGACAAAAATTGCTGAAATGAAATAAAAATGACCTGCAATAAACTCTCAATTTGAAAAGAATCAGGATGAAATAACATTTCGATAGAAAATGTATTGGATTATTTTACAATTTCATACTTGTGTATTTTGGCTGCATATTTTACACTCACTTCTTACCATAGTGCTTATTATTTTCATCTGCAGATTGCCGACATGTCTGCCTGAGCAAGGATAGATATATTTAATAAAGAGGGCTCAATAAACTATATTTTTTAACTGAATAAGCATCTGTCTGGTGTCTCTAACTAATAAAGTGTTTGTTGTGCATGTGAAGGCTAAACCCACCTCTACAGTTATTTAAAGGCTCAACAATCATTATGTAATTACTTTATACTTGTCTGTGTCACCGCTAACTGTTCTTTCTTGCATAATGTTCAACGGGCTGCTGGTAATGTGCCATAATTGTTCTTTCTATGAAGTGAGCTAGAGGGTGTATATCTGCCAAGAAAAGGTGGCCTTGAGCTGAATTGAGCAGTTTGATCTTGCAGGTTAAGAGCGTGCAGTGCAAGGTAAACTCATCTCTGCATATACTCCTGTGTGGGTTTTTAAATCTCACGGCAGGAAAATGTGTATTAAAAGGATCAAGTGGAGTTAAGATGCCAGCCTTGAGGTGAAAGGATATGGCTATGTGATATCTACATGATTATTTGAGTTATCAGCGCTGACAAATCTGCAGCACTGCAGGGAGTTACAGCAGATACAGACCTGTGGAATACAAACAGAGGTACTTCTGCACTTGTAGGGACTGTGGACAGAGTTAATTAATATGCTTCACCCACCCCTTCTAACAACAACAAGAACCGTTTTATTTCAACATCCACCCTGCAAAGATGAGACCAAGCCAACACACATGCTCACGAACTCTCTCTGTAGGGAGGGGCAGCTACTAATATTATTAAAAGAAAAAATTACATCCAGAAACCATTGTTATTTCTGCTTCTTCAACAATTGTGCCAAAATATGACACAATGACGAGTCTAGAAAGAAAGACTTGCACTTTCTTATTTACATTTGATGCTCTAGAAGGTAAAAAAATAAAATAAAATAAAAAGAGTTGCAGTAATTGTTGTAGTGGCTAGAACTTTTACCAACATGCTTTTGTCCAGTTGTCAATGTGGAAAAAATATACACCACCCAACAACAACAACATGCGCTTAGACAAGCAAATAACTGTTTTGTAACAGCTAAAATGTAAATCTAAAGTAAGTCGTGTGAGGTCTGTACTAGAATAAAAAAAACCTCAGGAAACACCGAAATATGAACAACTACAAATGTCATTACCAACAATTTGCACAAGTTGACTAATTTCCATTCAGTTAATACACCACAAAGAAGCAGCGTATCATTTAAGTTTTGGAGGCTAAAAATCAACCAACCTATAGTCCTACAGTAATTATCATGTGCCTGTTGAGTCCTGTGGGGATTTTATTGGCCCATTAACTGGCAGCAGGTGTGCTGGCTGAACTGGTCGATACTGAAGGATTGTGGTTGTTTGTGGGAATTTGACTCACAATATGATGATTAATGTGACACGCGTCTTCAAGGCTGCCTGACAAAGAGCTGAATCTGGTCACTACTGACCCCTAGTGTCAGAATTGGTTATTGATTTAAAGTGAAACCCCTGAGGCCGCAGCAGACTGCTGTAATTTCCAAAGTCTCTCTCTCAGACTAGATTAAAGGTGAGGAAGCTCAGACTTTCACCTTAAATACTTTGTTCAAATGCATTCAAAAGGGGGCTCCGCTCAATTTAGATATTTCGACATGTGATCCAAACTGTCCGGGAAAGTGTATCAATACTTGTCAACGTAAACAACTCAAATCCCAAAACCAGAAAACTAAGAATCAAGATTCTTCAAGTTCGAAGCCTGAAGCTGCTCCTTTGATATTAATTATTTATGTTCTGTTAGAGTTGTGCCCCGAGCTATATGAATTTTGAAGTTTGTGTTTTGAATCTCATTCTTTCAATCTTCTGCGTGGTTTGAATTTATGCACATTGATAAAACTGAAGGCTGTGATTTGTATATTAATTTTGAAAAGGGAAACTGTATAGGCGCTTAAGTACAATTTTGAATTCTTTGTATTTTACTTGATAATTACAGTTTGCAATACTTTATACTTCTAGTTCACTACAGAAATATTTTTCTTTTTACTCCACGACATTTATCGGACAGCTACAGTTACTAGTTACTTTACAGATTTTATAATAAAAGTTGGCTTGTGGCTCCTCACAAAAAATAGTCCCTGTCATCTCATGACCCCTCGGATTTATCTTCTGACCCTTTTGGAGGGGCCCAACGATAAAATGCTGCTTACAATGTGTACAATGTGTAACATTTCTCTCTCCGGCTCACAGAGTCTCATATGTGCCTCACAGTTTTCAGATGACATCTTTTATTTTTGCTTATGCAGAATAAACAGGCACTACAGTTTGGAAATTACAGCACTATGCTAAAAACAAAAAAAAGAGAAAGCCCTCTAGTCCTCTAAAGAAAGACTTTTCCTCAACATTGCAGATCAATGTTTCCAGCATGAGCAACAGACAGAAAAGAAAGGAGCATTTGAGCATCTTGTTTTTTAAATATGATTTACCGTCCTTCAGTGTATCACAGGGGTTTCACAGTGGATGCTGTAGCTTTACACATCTGCTTTTACAGTAAACTTGTTAACAGTCCCATTCTGTTTTAAACAGTTAAAAGTACGTTAAGACAGTCTTTAAATTCATATCATCCTCAATCAGACAAAGAGGGTTAGTGCCGTGTCAGTGTAAACTGAGCTGGATAAGCAGGAGTCCGATTCTGTGGAAGCAAGCTCTCTTTCGCTTTGTTGAGCGTGACGTGAGAGTCTCTGCGGTGTGGCAGGGTGGTAGATTTTGATAAGGCAATATTTATTTCACCCCTCTGAATCCAGCGCTTACAAGGGCCGACACTTTTTAAAAAGCATACAGAAGCATAAACAGTACGAGAGACATTTCCCCTCCTGAATCTTTTAAAAATGAACTTCTTTCTTGCAGCAGAAAAGGCTTTTTTTCTCATCAATATTTCAGAGACGGATCTTCTTTCTGCTCGCTGCAGCTTTCTCTGTCTGCGTCAGTAAGACAACACCCGCCTTCCTCGCTGACAAGGGTGTAGTTTTCTCCAACACCTGTGGTTACCAGGAGTAACAAACCAGTCTCATATAACATGTACTGTTCTGCCTTCTTTGCTTGTATAAAGTTTGATTTAGACTTTCTGATTAAAACAAAAATACTTAACTATAAAGACATGTACAGCCGATATTTAGCACAGCCTGTATTTTGGTATGCAGTGAAATAGACCAATGAGGACTGACTATGTTACACAATGCAAATCAATGGCGTCGTCATCATCCTGATAAGAGTTTTAATTCGATCAAGAAACTGTCAATAATTTGGTGGGAACAAATTGAGGCCATGCACTGGATCAGATCAGATCAGAGCGGTAAACTGTGTGTGGGAGCATCAGCATGCACATAATCACAGAGATAAGAGCTGGAAGCTGATAATGCTGAGTCACTGACATAGTAAACAAGTCTCAATAACTGCTGAAATAAAAAGAATAAATCAAAACCTTGGTTGTGAAATGAAGCTAACCTCCGTACAAAACAGCTGCGAGTTTATACTTCCAGGCGGGTTTGTTCGTGGCGCCTGCATTATTAACACGATCTACAGGAAGAGAAATTCAATGACAGGTAATAGTTATAACAGGCACCTTGTTAAGAGATGGGTGGGACAGTGGAGGTTAATGTAAACAATCCTTGCACTGTTTGACAGAGCACATATTTCCATTTCAAAGAGGAGTTCTGCTGAGTGACTTTTATCTTGTTTTTAAAATGCTTATTCAGTGACATGCTGTGGAGTGCAGCGGGAAAACAGCTCAATGCATTAAAGGAATAATTTGACATTTTGGAAAATAGGCTTGTTCGCTTTCTTGCAGAGAGTTAGATGAGAAGATTGATACCGCTCTCATGTCTGTACGGTAAATATGAAGCTTGAGCCAGAAGCTGGTTAGCTTAGCTTAGCACAGCATAAAGACGCGAAGAAGGGGAACGGAAGCTGGCCTGGCTCTGTCTCTAAAGCTCACTAAATAACCTCTTGAATCCCATTTATTTAATCCGTAATGGGATTTTCAAAGTCTGACACAGTGACTGTTTACTGTTAGTATCTTTACTATATCTTAAACTTTACATTATGAATGTCTATATGTGAATGTTTCCGCGATAGTATGGGCCTTTCCTGCCTTTGCAACTCATTATGAAGCCTCAGTTGCCTTCAGGTTCACCCCCTCGCTAAAGCAGGGCAGCTAGAGCAGCTTGCATGCTATCATTAGCTAGTACGTCTTCACAAATCACACACTGAGGCCGCGGTGAGTCACTCGAGCCAGCGCAAGTAATTCCAGCTCGAGGTATAGTTGGTTTATAGCTCCTGTAGTTTCAGGCTGTGATGCTGTTGGTATCACAATTTGCTACTTTAAAGTACCTAAATTGCCTCCATGAGCTGTGTGACAATGTTGTTAAGCGGGCCAAATCAGCAGGCCAAACCACAGTAATTAACTTCCCGTTGTTTTTAGAACATGTACTGGTCCCTTTCACCTCTCACTGTATCTCCCTGGATTAGACAAAGGAGATATAACTTGATAAAATTAGTGAGCTTTAGAGGTGCCGGTGGGCGGCCTCCGTTACCTTCAGGCAGAGCCAGGCTACCTGTTTCCTCCCCATTTCCACTCTTTATGCTAAGCTAAGCTAACCTGGGCCTGTCTGTAGCTTCATATTTACTGTACAAACATGAGTGGTATCAATCTTCTCAGCTAACTCTCAGGAAGAAAGCGAATAAGCGCATTTTCCCAAAATGTCAAACTACTCCTGTAATGCTAAACATGTAAATATTTCACAAAAAAGAAAACACTGTATTCAATGAGAAAAAAAACTGTACAAGCATCCAGACTGTAAAAAAAAGGATTAAAATATATACATGAAATGCACAATGCATAGCTCATTCTCACTATCCAGGCACAACTGACGATACCATATCAATATTATGATGAGAGAACATACTGTATGGCATGTTAGCATCACATCTGAAATCAAACACAGCTACACACAAAAGAGACTTAAATATTTTGCTTCGATTGCAGTATTTGGAGATGATGTGATCCTGAACAGATTCAGTAAAGTCTTCTCTGTGACGAGTGCTGAGATGAAGACAGCTCTCTGTGCCCGACAGGAAGAGGAAGCCTTGCTTTCAAGTCTCTGGCAATGTGCAGTTATGACCGGACGGTTCAGTCTGGGTTTGCCCTCCGACGAGACAAGCGTCCTCAGCTGGAACAGTTAGATCGGCTCCACATAATTGGCCGGGTAAAGACCCAGCTGGCCGTTGTCTAGACGACCTTTACACCAGCCCTGTTCATCCTCGTCCTCCAGCTTCGTCAGCTCGTCCCCTTTATCAGTGAGAGGAGACAGAAATGTACAGCAGGGGGAGATTATGTGAAACAATTCTAATTAATGTAATACAGAGTGAATGTTAACATGGATCCAACAGCTGTCTGCAAGAACATTCAAGGAATACTCGGCCAAAAACACGTTGTGACTATCAAACGCTACTGTGGGTAGTACAGAAGACAGCAGCTGTGATTTGCGGTGGTGAAAATATTTTTTTGAACCACTTCTTCAGCATAGTACACTTGTCCATTTGTAAGATTGGCGGGCAATATGGATAAATACACAACTTGTGTTTGTCGCTAGTGCAGCTTGGTGTTTACCCTTCTCACACTGACTACATTTGCTTACATTAGTCATGAACAACAAAATGTTAGCAGATATTTTATTTGCAAAGCAACTGGGTTACTGTTGTAACCCACTGTAACTGCTGATTCAAACATTCAATACCAAGCTCATCACAGAGACTCCAAAAGCAACGGGAACTGTACTTGCATTCATTAGTGAAATAGTCGTAAGGTGTCACACTCACCTGCTCTGAAGCTGAGCTCGTCCTGCTCTTGGCCTTCGTAATCGTACAGCGCTCTCACTCTCACACCTTTGCCCACATCTTCGTCGAAGGGGTTTGTCCCTCCGTTGGTGTCGTTGCCTGAGTTCGGGGCTGTCTTTTCCTCGTCCGACCACTCTGTGGAGGCCGTGAACGCCTGGTTCTTCTCGTAGCTGCTGACACTGAACATTAAACATTTCAGCAGAACATTCATTTTCAGTTCTCCCAGTAAAATGTCATGTTCTAATGCTACCTCTGCTGCCACTAGTGTTTATTATTACTGCCACTGTGTATGTGTGTTTGTTGCGAAGCATTTCTACTATCACTGCTCATACTACTACTGCTGCTATGACTACTATTACCACCACAGTATTTCTATTATATCTACATCTAGCAGTTGTATTTGTGTAGTTGTAGTTGTCATAAAAGATGACAGTAGTTACCTATTTGTAGAACACTACATACAAAATGATGTGAATACCAACAAATATTAAATATTGATCAGCCACCATACAATGAAGGAAGACACTGATTAAACCAGATATAGTATGTGAAGATAAACTGATGATTTACATTATCTCTGGTCATTGAGAATGTTACAACATACATACAGAGGATGAAGAGTTAAATAAAATCTTACCTTCCCCGGTCTCCAGCTTGAGCATGGTCTACTGTTGTTGTGACATTAGTCAGCATGACTCCATCACTGCTTTTCTTTGACTTTTCTTTCTTAGAGATGTTATGGGCAAGGTCTGGGTTGTATTCCTGCAAAACATGAGAGAAAACATGTTTAGGTTTGCATTTGTTTGCACAGCACAGTAACCACTGTCACATTTAAGTCATGTTTACTTTGAGTAATACTACTCAACATGATGCTCATCAAAGCTGGACACAGCCTCAATGTTCTATAACCAACTTTTCACACGATGGCTTTGAAAAACGGTCATCAACAGAAATAATATTTGTCTGTAATCTTTATATTTATTGCGTCTGTCAAACTAGGATAGATAGAACATTAAATTATTATCATTATATTCAAGGAAAACATTTTAGGATATATTTGTATATGTTTATTTGCTCTCCTGCCGAGGTTTAGATGAGTCTTGTTATCACCGTGAGGACTCAGGCAACCAGTGAAGACATGAGGAATTTACTGCTCCTGGCCAAGAAAGAGTCCAGCACATAACCTAATGTATACTTACTATATACTACAACAAGATATAATATGTCAATTAGTCAGCGTTGATGGATTTTGTTACCTCTGGACAAAACCAGGCTAGCTGTTTCCTCCTGCTTTATGCTAAGCTAAGTGAACCTGCTGCTAACCTGCTGCTGGCCATCAATCCTTTCATCTAACTCTCAGCAAGAATGCGAATAAGTGTATTCCCCAAAATGTCAAACTATTCCTTCAATGACTGGACAGGATATGTAGCAGAATGCTGCAGCTCTCTGGCGATGATATAACGTCTTAAAATTGTAGCTTGTTATGGTATTTTTCCGTACCTCAAACTGTGGCCAGTTCATATGCATGCCGGGGCCGTGGGTGTTGCTGAACCACTTCAGATCTTCTTGCGCGCTGGCGGATGTGATGGTGCGTTCAAGTTCTCCGTACACTGTAGCATAACTGTGAAGAGACAGTAAGGATTCAGTGTGTGGGGAATGATTAGCTGATGTGGTCATATCAACTGTTTCAAATGTCTCAAACCTTTGGTCTTCTGTGAGGTTGAGGTGGCGTTTGACATCCAACAGCACCTCCCTGAGGAAGCTCAGCCTCTTCTCTTCAAACTGCTGGCACTGATCGAACACCTGCTCCATGTTTTCCATGTACTGTGGAGTGCACTTATTCAGCTCATCCAGAGCCTTCTCATATTTCTCCTTGGCCTAAGATGTAACACACACACACAAGCAACAAACTATTAACAGCCTGAAGTAAATGATGTTATGTCATATCTCACTGATGCTGGGATGACTAAGATAAGATAATATACTAATATATATACTTTGTCTTGGGCTCCAAGCCACTGTATCACACAACACACTTGCCAACAACGTCACAATGCACATACATGCATAGAACATAGATCATACATAGACAATGGCATAATGTGCTTAAAAAAAAGAATAAAATGTAATAAAAGACAGTAGTTTCAAATAATAAATGTAGGTATAATCAAACCGCATAATAAATAATCACTAACGTTTTAATGACTAGTCCACATGTTCCGTTTTTCAGTTCTGTGGTCAAATGTGAACCCTATTAACCTCGAAAGGACAATAAATGTGTATTCAAGCACAAAATCATAGTTCAAGAATGTGAAGGTCAAGGTAGTCAGAGAGCAGCTAATGTTGGAGTGGTGAGGGAGAAACATTGAGGGGGCGGCGTGGTATTCAGTCACACATTAACAATGCTACACTGACGACAGCTATGATACCTTGATAACAGAATCCAGCTCTACATCTTAACATAGCCTGTGAGTTGATTTGCTTTTGGCTTGATTGTGGAAAACAGCATTTGCATAATGATGAGCCCACAGGTCTGATGCTCTCACCTTCTGCGAGTCTTGTTTGCACTTGTCCAACTTCTCGTGGAGTTTCTTCTGCTGGTCAGCTGTCACAGAGGCCTCTCCCTTACTGTTGGCCTCTCTGGTGGACGCCAGCTTCTCCTCTTTGCAGGCCATGTGGAAGGACTTCTTGGCAGCCTCGAGCTAAAGGAGAAAGATGACATAAACAAATTAAAACTTTTTTTTGCACAGGTACATGGATGTTGGGTAAATCTGCATGAGAAATATACATAAGCATGTAATTGTCAGCTATAAACTTGCCACAAATTAGAGCTGCAAATAATATTTAATCATAATATTTTCATCGTTGATTAGTCTGATGATTATTTTCTTGCTCAGAAAATGCCAGAAAATTATGAAAAATTCTCTTCATTTCAAGGTGATAATATTGAATAGCTTGTTTCACCCGACCAACAGCCCAAAACCTAAAGATATTCAGTTTAGTATCACATGAGACAAAGAAAAGGCAAATCCTTACAATTCGGAGGCTAATACTAGGGAATGTTTGGCATTTTTGCTTTTAAAATGATTTTAATGATTAATCAATAATCAAAATAGTTGCTAATTATTTTTCTGTTGACTGAAAAATCATTTCATCTGTAAAATAAAGCTGACAGGATATCATATTCTGAAACAATGACGTCTTTATAAAAGTGCTTCCTGATGAATGACTACAGCAGAAAGTGGTTACCAGTTTCTTCACTAGTTGTAAAAGTTCTCGTAATGGTAGAAAAATGACTTGAAATTAATCAGCTGATATCAAAAGTGACATCTGTTACAAAAACTATTTTGACCCCTTTTGGCATCTCGTCCTACCAAATAGTATTGTTGTTATTTGTGAAACATCTGCTGCCACCTTTGTGCTCACGTCACTGAAAAACACGTCTTTTCAGAAGCAATATCCTGGTTACTTTTTCAAGTGTCATTTTTCAAAGCTGTCAGCGCCACAAACTAAATCCCTTTCACCATTTGTGGCAGTCTCAAAGATTGAGATTTCAAAACATCTGCAAATAACACAAACTTAGTTATTGAACTGACCCTTTAAAATGAGTTCAATGTCTTTGGACAGTCTAAAACCGTGTCCACTCGTCTGCACATGAATGAATGTGTAAAAAACACATTTCCTCACCTCTTTTAGCTTTTTGGCCCAGGGTTTCTGGGCTTTCTTGAAGCCCTCGTCTGCCTCTTTGGTTTCCTTGAATCCTCCCATCATCTGTTTGTGGTACGAGTCTTTCTGCCAGTTCTTCACCTTCTCAAAGTCCTCGTTGATCAGGTTGTTTTTCACTTCCTGGTGAAGCTCGCTCACCTTCTCCGCCTCCGTCATCGCCCCCATCCAAGCTCGCTCTACCGTGCCGTACTGAGGCCCTGGTGGAGGAATGAAGGGTGAGTAAGTCAAGCGAAGCATTATATCAAACACAAACACAAGCACATATATGTTATTGAAAAGAAAGAAAGACAAAGTTACCTTTGTCTACCAGCTGTCTCCACCTCTTGGACCACTCGGTCAGTTGCTGTGCGTAGGCTTTCTCGATTTTGGCACGCTCCTGGATGCAGTTCATCAGGTCGTTGCAGAGCCGGTGACCATCGTCAATCCGCTTCACTGTACGTTTGTAGTTCCCAACCTAACATAAAAACAGTGTCTCATTTCAGTAAACTTATGGACTGGAAAAAACGCATTTACCGTACAACTACTATATATAAAACTTTCTGACATTTCAAAATTTTATTGTTCTATTTGTTCTCTTGTTTAATGGCAAT
Organism: Enoplosus armatus; assembly: GCF_043641665.1. Lineage (NCBI taxonomy): Eukaryota > Metazoa > Chordata > Actinopteri > Centrarchiformes > Enoplosidae > Enoplosus > Enoplosus armatus. Next base: position 21,468,423 of record NC_092182.1, on the reverse strand, counting down.
TAATCTGGAATCAGGTATTGATTTACTGTACATAACACCTCTAATCAAATGTATTCAAGGAATAGGACATAAGCTTAGGTAGCTGGGTATGAGAGAATCGATACCACTCTCATATCTGTATGTTAAGTATGAAGCTGGAGCCAGGTGGTGATTAGCTTAGCTTAGTATAAAGACTAGCCTGGTTCTGAAGGTAACAAAATTTGCGTGTTAATTGGTGATATTAAGAGGTGCTAGTAGGCGTTTTTTTTTTTTACTTAAGAGTGCCAGGCTAGCTGTTTCCCCTGACTTCCAGTCTTTAAGAGTGGAATCAATCTTCTCATCTAACTCTTGTCAAGAAAGCAAATAAGCATATTTCCCAAAATGTTGAACTCTTCCTGTCACTGTTGTTTATGTGATTTCTTCACTTCCTGGTTGAAGAACAGCACATTCTCTGAATTCTCTTTGTCGAGATTGAAAGAAATGTGCTATCAGGATCACTACTTTGTGATTCATGCTAATTGTTTTAAAATCCTTCTGCTGCTTAAAAAATTAAGAGGTGACATAGAGATGTTCTCTTGTTTCTTGTTGGGATAAATGATCCACTAATTACAACAGAAAAGTACCAGTTTCTGCCTTTAAAAGGGACTCTCCTCTCATCGCCTGCAGGTGATGCACTGAATAGGCAGGAGGGAGCAGCAGGGAAGAGGCTGCTGGTGTGCGTGGAGTTATGCAATGAGAGCAGAGGGTGGGTTAATGTCATATAATTTACAACTCTCCATGGACGCAGGAGAAGCTGTTAGCTGTGCCCAAACAGTGAGAGAGAGAAAGAGAGAGAGAGGCTACAATCCCAACTTATGCATTCATTTCACACCTTTGTGACAGAGGAAAAAGGACTGCATCTTTGCTGAATGTGTAATAGATGTTTACCTACACCTCACACCCGGAAAATGACACTCAACAAATCTCAAATGCGGACTAAATGAAAGCAGCCGGGTGAGGGACAAATTATTGTATTCCACACCAGCCCTCTGCTTCAGCAGCAGCCAGCAGCAGCCAGCCGAGTCAGCGATCAGCACTGCAGCAGCTCGAGTGTAAAGCAACGAGTGACTGTGATGTAGTGACTGTGTGCTGGAAACAGACACCTTTGCTGCTCCAGCTGATTCCTGAACACACTGTCCGGCTGAAGAGACATGATGAGGATAAAACACAGCCGAGTCCAAGAGGAAATGGATTATAAACACTGAACGTATGAAGTGACAATACGTCTTTTCTGTCTCCATCCATCACACATACTGTGTCTAAACATGCAACATGATAGTCAGTATTATCCGTAGCTTAAGATGGGTCTTTTTCCTGGTTTGAAAAGTCCCCAGCTCTCATATATAATGAATGGCCTTCTGGGAACTTGTTGCTCAAATTACTTGGGACTGTTTGTGCTCGCCAGGGCCTGTGATGTAATCGCGTGGGAGAAACCCAGTGAAACATACTGTCACATTGAGCTAAAACAATAAATACATTATTTAATCATCAAAATAATAACCTGCCACACTACATTCCCTAGTCCCTGCTTCTCAGTTCTGACAGTTTGGTACTTGTCTTTGTCTTATGTGATAGTAGTCTGGATATTTTGGGGTTTTGGACTATTGGTCAGACAAAACAAGCAATATGACATCTGTGGCTTTAGGAAATGATGTAATTTTCCTTCTGACTAAACAATGAATCGATTAATCGAGAAAAGGAATCTTCATATTAATCTACAATGGAAGTTACTTGCAGCCCTGTTTCTACTGTTTGCGAATTGGTGTTTTGTTTAGATACATTTACATGTCAGACAGTACAAAGAGTAACAGACCTCAATTTAATAAACCTCAATTTAGCACTATTTTCAGTCAAATTCTTTGGATTGATGTGATTGGTTCATTGGTTTGGTTAACTCCAACTGTCTGCTACTACATGACACTACGGCTGGACACAGATAGCAGATGGCGTCAATTTGCGACATTTATTTGACGTAGGCCTGTCTGCTATTCCTATCTTTAAACAGGAGACAGAAGTTGGAGTATATTGGAAAGTCTGCACAGTGTAGCTGTCATTGCAGTGGTTGGAGACAGATACAGCAGTAACATGCATTTAACAAGCTCAAGACCCTAATTATGTAGAAGCCAGTACAACGACTTCAACCTCAAAGACTCAGAGCTCATTTATAAAAGCTTATCTAAATCTGTGCATAAGAACTGCCTGTATGGACAAGAACGTTGGTATTTAACATGTGAAAGTACACCTGATTTGCTCCTGTTCCACCAACAGGCCCATTAACAAAGTAGCTTAGTAGCTAGCACCCAAAATGTAGGATAACTTAATTGAAAAACAGAACAAGTGAGGAAGAAAAGACTGATGAGGTTGTGATACAGAAAATTAAGTTCAGCTAAACTAAAATGATTAAATTTGGCAATTTCCTATGAGGCTTGTCACAGAACAAAAAGACAGCATGGAGGCAGGTGGTGGTAACTGCTGCAAGCAGTGTCATCTCTAATAAGAGCTGTATCAGAGGTGAAAAAGAAAAAACACTTGCGGCTCACAAAGGAGACATCAGGGCCACAGGAGTGCCACTTAAGTGTCATCCATAGATGGAAAACAGTGGCAGGTATTGGTGAGAAGTCCCTGATGGTTACACTGAGAGAGCAACCACATTACATTCTGGACCAAAGTAGTAAATAATTCGTTTTCAATCGTTGCTCTTATTTTCACAGTTAATGGCACCAAAATGCAACCGTTTGTCATAAAAAGTGAATGTCTTGCTCAGAGATCTGCATATGAGGCGGCAGTCATCGAACGCTATTGAAAAAACATCAGCTCATGCGTTTGTGTGTGAATCTGTGCCCACACAGAGTTGATAAACGAGGCCCCACATCTTTCTTCTCACCTCCCAGACGAAGCGGGTTCAGTGAGAGTTCATCACTAGGCAGTGAAAGTTCCCAGTTGGGTTTAATCTGTCAAAGACTGTTCCCTGCTGTCTCACCTCCCAGAAACTGTCTGTGGTCTCCTCCTGGCTGGCAGACTCGTCGTAGGCTCCAGACATGGTCCCAGATTTGGCAGGATGGCTTCAGGCTGTGGCTGTCTGCAGCAGAGTAACACTCCTCATGCACTGTAAGAGAAGACGAGCACAGAGGAGTGTAAACACAGAGACTGAGATACATGAGATGCATAAACAAAATTATAAATATGGTTATAAGCTGCATGCTGTGCGCAGTGTCTCTGGCTATATTCACTACAATAATCGTCTCACATTTTCAAACCTGAACAGCGTGCAGTGTTGACGCTGCGATTTGAAACAAGCCTGTGCATTTTGTTGTTTCAGCCCATCACTTACAGATGAAATGCTTATTCCTGCAGCTCATGTGATCACAACATCACAGTCTTAATCGAGATACTTTGTTCCTGCTCTTATAATACCCATAAATGTTGTGTCATGGATTTCAAAGTGGATGCTAAATGCTTATGTGATGAGAAAAGGGCAACACATGGAAGGTGAAAGGTTAATGCAAGAAAATTAAGCTGCTTTTTAAAGAACAATAGATAACGTGACTCTACGGCCGACAAATAAATGGCATCTTCACTGTCCAGACTATAAGCGTTCTGGATCCAATTTATGAAATATAGTCTTAGGCTGAAAGTAGGGCTGCAACTAATCAATATTTTCATCTGCTGATTGTTTTTTCATTGTCTATAAAACAATTGACAAGCTGCAACCAATGAATGTCTGTCATTTTTGATTTAAATAAATTACTTAAATGATTCATCGATAATCAAAATAGTAGCCGATTGATTTTCTTTCGACTAATGTAACTAATGTAACTAATCTACTAATCGACTAATCTAACGACTAATCCACACACTGTTTCAGCTCTAACTGCAACTTTTTAAAATAGTTGATTAATCTCTTGATTCACTTTTTTGATTAGTCAATCTATTAAATAATAAGAAATGTCCCTCATAATATTCGAGAGTCCAAGGTAACATCTTCAAATTGCTTGTTTTGACCAACAGTCTAAAACAGAATTACACTGCATGACAGAAATTACTATCAAATTGTGTATTTTTGCTTGAAAAATTATTGTTCTGTCAATCAAATAGCTGAATAGCTCTATTGTAATCTTTCTTAAATCATGAGAATCATACCAACAACTTTGCAAGCAGATATTACAAGGGAGTAAGTACAAAGTCCAAACTAAAGGTGATGAGATCAGTGATTATTATCAGGGGAAATCAAAAGTTCACCAGCAGAACATCTGACTTTACACAATACTTTCCACACACTGATATCAGGCAGGCTGAGGTACTTAGAAAACCACAATCACCCTCATAACCTGAGTGCTTCCGGTTATTTTTCTCTCTACTCCCCTGAGATGATTTTGCCAATAGATTTAATGACTGGATAGTAATTTTCAGTCGACTCCCGCAGCCTCTCTCATAACACTGCAGCCTAATTGCAGTGTAATCTTCCCTCATTCTAGTCAACTAACATCTTCTCAAGGCCCCGCTGGAACACCTTATGCTGCTGCGGAGATTAATAGCTGTGACATGATTGCTAATGATGACTCTCGTGTTGAAATTAGGGCCCAAATTGACTGCCAAAGTGAGGGGAGAAATTAGAGAAACTATCCATGTATCCTTGGATAGATTTCTGAACACAGGCACAGGCCCAGAGTCCCAACGGATCAAGGAGCCCCTTGGCCAGAGCCTCTGTTTGAAGTGACTCTAAACATTTCTTGTTGGAAAGTCAATCAAACAACTACAAAGACACACAAAAATACAGAGATGCAAAATCAGACGCAAAACTAGGGCTGCATCGATTAATCTGCCGATTATTGTCACAATTAATCAATGAATCTTGCGTCTTTTCTCCAAACCAACGTCCAAAACCCAACGACTCTTCATAAAGAAAAGCAGCAAATCCTCACATTTAAGAGGCAACCAGCAAATATTTTACATTTTTGCTTGAAAAATTACTGAAACGATTTAGCGATTATTAAAATAGTTGGCAACTCATTTTCTTTCGATCAAATAATCGATTAATCATTGCAGCTCTGCGCAAAACAACCCCAACAACTACAAAAAGATGCGAACGACTACAGAGTCGAAAGCGCCAACAGAAAAGCGAAACAACCACAAAGAGACACAGAGACACACAACTACAAAGAGACAAAGCAACTACAAAAAGTGAGACTCGGCAGTGATCTATGTCTAATTGACTGCAGACTCAACATTATCCTGCTGCTGCTGAAGCCTCATCAGCACGCTCACCTCCACCAGTTCAGGTTCAGTGCACAGCACAAACAGCAATATATAACTGACTACACTGTAAAACTGGCACATGTTCACACAGCGTACTGAAATTATGACGGAAGTGGCGAAAGTTAGCATGACCTTTTTGTCAAAACGGACACAATTATGAGGGCAGAATGAGAAGAGACTAAAACTAGAGCTTCCCACCTGCACATGAGCTCACCAGACTTGTTGATATGATATGATATGACAACAAAAGCCCAGACATTGTGTTTACTTTAGATATAAATGATAGGTCAATGAGATAAAACAAGAGATGTATTACAACAAATAAGAAGTAGGATATGAATGTGTGCGGGTGAGGCAGGCACAAACAAAAACACACAAACCAACCAACCAACCAACAGAAACGCAGATCAAGATAAGATGCAAAGTGAGGATGCAAATGAACCAGATGACAAGCATGAGATGACAACAAAACAGCCAGCCAGCTGCATCTACAGACAAGTTTCACTGAGCCTCAGCTGGAATACAAAATATTAGATAACAGATGATACCGTGGAAGCATATGATAAGGATTCGTTCTGTGATGTTGTAATGATGCACCAGTTTGCGATATGCCAGGTCATTCCTGCAGCACTGTTTCATAAAACAACCAAAGTATGCTGAGAATGAGTCATCTACCCTCTGATGAATGACAAACTTTGTATGTTAAAGGAATAGTTTGACATTTTAGTAAATGTGCTTATTTGCTTAGATGAGAAGATCAACACCACTCTCATGTCTGTAGGTGGTTAGCTTAGCTTAGCATGAAGACTGGAAACAGGGGGAAAGAGCTAGCCTGGCTCTATGCAAAAGGTAACAAAATCCACCTACCAGCACCTCCAAAGATCTTGTTTGTTTAATCTGAACAAAAATCAACATGTGAAAACAGTAAATTGGGATTTTGTGGCGGTTTATGTGCCGGACTATTTCTTGGCTGGGGGCAGTAACTTCCTGCTGGTTACCTGGCAACCTCATATAACCCCACATAAAACCAAAACCGGTTGTTTTTGTGCTCCAGCTTTTGTACGGATTACACAAATGAGATATAACGGGTTAATTAGTGAGCTTTGCTGGAGGGCGGATTTTGTTACCTTCATACAGAGCCAGGCTAGCTGTTTGCCCCTGTTTCCAGTGTTTATGCTAAGCTAACAGGCTGCTGGCTGTAACCTCATATTTGGTGCACAGACATGAGAATGTCAAACAATTTCTTTGTGCCTGTACCTCACACAATAAAAAACAATTTGATTTATCGCAAAAGTTTATGAAACATCAAGGGACTGCTCCAGGTCAGCATTAAATACTATATTTATCTAGTTTCTTTCTCCTACTCTGACTGAGGCCTCCAGCCAATTAGAAGTTGAAGGTTAGATGATTGTCTCATAATTAACAAAACATCTCACAAAGCCAAAGCTGTTGACAAAGAAGGATTTGATGCAGAAGAGACACGTATGAAACAATAGAAAGAGATGGAGTGATGTGTTTTGATGGGAGGTCAGGGGGAGGGGTGGGAGCTGCATGGGTATTTGGGTCAACCATGGCCCAATGGGTGGAGCAACACTTCTGACAATGAAGTGCAGAGATGAAATGAGAGAGGGAAGTGGGAAGACTCCAAAATCCAGTTAATCGAGGGAAATTTCTAACCTCACGGCTTTGGCCAAAACAAATGCCTCGGCCGGATGCAGCGTGGAGCATGGCATGAGTGGGTGTTTATCATGCTTGGTTAATCCATTAGCTACATGCCGAGAGGGGGCTTTTGTTCAGGATAGCCCTTTGCTTGGCTCACAGAAAGGCAGATCGCACTGGAGGAAAGCAACCACTGACTAGCTTATTCCATTTTTTTTTTATCAAAGCCAACAAGTAGAAATAAAACTGACATGAATCTGACTGTATTTCTAATTTAGAGTACACTATCTAATGACTTATTCACTGTAGACAGACAAACAATACCCACACACACACAAAACCAAACATTGGCAGCACCCTCCAAGGTTTAGTCACCTTTGATTCATTCCTCTCTTTCTCCTCTTTCATCAGTACGACCTGCAGTCTCAGTCAAAGATCCACATCCTCACAAACAAGCAATGAGACTAAAAGGGAACATAGGGAACCCCCATCCCTCTAAAGCAAGTGCACAGGCGCCGAAAAGCACCACAACTTGCTGCGCGGCGAGCCAGCAGCATCAACACGTCAAGAGAGTCAAACCCCAAGACAAAGACCGGCAATACACCCGGAGAGAGGGAGCACACAGCCCCCACGCCAAAGCAACAAAAGCTTACCCCCAGTCCTCCATTAACAGCGGCTAAGGCTGCAGCTAGGAGAAAAGAGACACGTGGGCTCCTCCAGCAGTCAGCCCCTCTCCTCCTCGCCTCCTCTTCTCCCCTCCCGTTCGTTTATTTGTGCGTCCTCTCCGACTGACGGAGCATCAGCGTGTCGAGCAGGGGAAGAGGAGCACTAATCTGTGACCTGAGATCTTCCTGCTAGGAGCACTGTGCAGGAAAAGACTGTGTGTGTGTGTGTGTGTTTCTCAATGAGTGAGGGATAATCCTGTGGTGCTTTGCTTGAATGGCTCAGACAGAGCAGCAGGCCGGAGGGACAGAGAGGAGGGAGAGAGAGAGAGAGAGAAAAGGGGGGGGGGAGTAGGTGGGCTGCTGCTGCTGTTTATGAGCAGCACTGTAGACGCTGTGGTGTGGATGTGTGAGGTGTTTAATGATCAGACTTCAGTGGAACTAATGATATGAACAATCATAGGAAACAGTTTCATTTCAGAATTAGATTATACACCATAAAAGTCCATAAAAGAGCTCTGTGATGACCCATACTGCGTTTTAACACAGACGAACTTATGACTTTGTTGTTATCATTTAGACATCTTTCTGTTTCTGTCTGAGAACTGAATGAGCATAAAATAATGATTTAAATGCGGGTCATAATGCTACTGAGCTGAGCTGCTGCAGTGTGATCTGCTATATTGACATTTAAAATGAGCGATCACAGAGAAGGTTAGAGGTGACAGAAAATTGTCAATTTAACTTTACTGCCACACAGTCCCCCAGGCTTACCTCACTGTTTCACAAAAGCTGAGTTTTATAAAAGATTTTCAGATTTAGACACACTGGAACAGCTTACTTACTTATATCGACTTAGTGTGAACATTTTCTGAGAAGGAGGAAGAGAAGAGCAGAGGGAAAAAAACTGCAGAAGGAGGGTTGAGAGTAAGTTTCAAGATTTTGGTCCAGATAATACAAGAGACTCCATTTCAATACACAACAAATTCCTTCAGTGGGCTCCAGCCAAAGACAGGCCGGGTGGGGGCTAACTAACGGGAGATTACGACAATATCAAGCTGAGCATATGAAGGGTGGAGGTGACCCTGAGATAGATACACGTAAGCTGTTCTGAATCTGCATGAAGGCCAGAGGTCTGTGCTGTTGACATGGCAGCCATAAAATAATTAATAATTAGACAGCTTGTCACAAAGCTCAGAAGTTAAGTTAAGCTGTACTGTGTGTAGAGGTAAAATGCAGAGCCACATCACATCTGCAGTTGTGAGGACAGCATTTCACCCGCCCTCTCCTCGGCAGCATTATTTAAAGCACCGCCATTATTATAAGTGTGCTCAAAAACCAGCAGAACAAAAAGAGGGAGGCCTCTGTCACAGTCTCAGCTGAGGCTCCATCACCGTGCCAACCAGACTGCCATGATGTCACAGTGAGACAAGAGACCACAGAGAGCAGACCGGAAGACTGTGTGTCTCCGCTGAGGGATCAGATCTGTGTGGAGCGCCGAGTCGTGGACGGGATAGGTGAGGCGGAGGAAAAACAGGCCAAAGTGGTGATGAGGATGATGAAGACAGTGTGTTGAAAAGACTGCGCTACAGTCTATAATCAGCGCTGTTACACCGATTTCACAAATCATGCGCATATAAATCGGAGATCAAATCAAAAAGCACAGGCGACCATGACACATAGAGGATAGGGATTAACAAGGCTAAAAGTCTGCAGCCATGCTAGCAGCTCTGAGCTAAATGCTAACATCAGTAAGCTAACATGTTAGCCTGTCAACATATAAACCACGGCCCCTGTGGCTGGAATGTATGTGTGAAACTAGTTGCTCTATGTTTTTGTTGCTAGATTTATTCTTGTGTTAAACACTCAAGGATGATTATTCACAAATAATTTCCAGTCATTGCTCCACTCCAGTAAGCTGAGATAAAAGATGACAGGAACAAAAAAACATAACAAAGACTGCTGATATTTTACAAAATAGCAAGCAAACAAATATATTGCTCTTATGCGCCCTGACAGTCACACAGTAGCTTTTTGTGCTGTTTGAAAAAGCGATCAATTAATGACTTCCACTATCTATAACATCCTCATATACCCTCACACACACACAAACAGACACACACATCTCTCACTGGAGCTGCCCTGAGCACAAACACCTCCTGTACTCTACATCTTGGCCACATTATTCAAATGCAGCACTTCTTCTTTCCCTCAGGACAAACTGTTGCTGCTGCTGCTGCCCTCATCAGATTCAAGTCCTATATATAGACACACATTCATCAATAATTCACCCTGCAGTGTAAACAGATAGAGGAGATGACAAACCTGACTCACGTGGAGAAACTCTTTAAGGTTTTGATGTAATCTCACGTCACTGTCAAGACAATTGGATTATAAAACACAGAGATAAAGGGGATAAAATGGGCCTGAACAAGAACTTTGTGTGTGTTTTACACCTTGAGGACAGTTATTCTGGGTCCATGAGTGTTAAAAAAAACGACATGTACCAGCTAATCCCAACAGCACAAAACACATCTGTACTACTGGGTCTGCAAACTAAAGATCAATGTGTGAGTTCATTTGAAATGTAATCTTATCATGTATAATACAATACAGTGTTCACCAGGATTAATATCACCACTGATGGTCCCTGATAAAAAATTCCAGCCCTGCAAAACATCCTGGATTCTCTGCGGACGCCTCTGCTGCAAACATGAGTGTTGCAGGTAAATAAAATGTGAATGAAGAAGGAGAATCTGTGCGGCACTCTCCCTCAACAGCTGTGGGTATTATTGAGGAAGGCTCAATAAAAGGTGGTTAACCCTCAGCTGCTCTCATGGTGTTGCTTAATAGCCAGCAGTAGTGGTTTGTAGTTGTTGTGCAATTTCCCCAGCACAAATATCTGTAGCTGCATAAATAAAAAAGTAGTGCTGTGTTGGAAAAATGCTCAGAAGATCAAACACAGGCAGACGACATGTAGTGATGTTACATCCAAACAAATAAAAAGTGCAGCAAGAAAATTAGCTTAAAACATTTCAGACAGCCAACAACGATTTATCGAAACCTCTGCAGCCAGATGGTAGAATAACTGAAAGTCATTCCTGTTTCTCTACAATATTCATTTATCTTCAATAATACAGAAGTTCTGGACACAAGCAGACTTAAATACACGAACAATGGTCCTATTTATAGCTGCTACAGAATTTATACAGTACAATCAATGTCTAATTGATTGGTAGGAGCACAGACACAGGAGGTAGAGCTCAGGTGGTCAACAAAAGAAGATTAATAAAGGTCCACAAGTCATACAGTGTCCGACGACACCTTATTCACATTAATCTGTGTGCCTAAGAAATATGCAGAGGGCGTCCAAGGGTTTGCCACTGAAATGCCATTGTGAATACATATAGAGGAATTTTTACACACCCAAGTCTGCTTGAAGGTCTTGGGGAGTACTACTGCATATGTGGAAAAAAAGATGTATATGGCCTTTTGTGACTCCAGAGAGAGCTGCACGAAGTCAGCTGGGGCTGAATAAAAACAAAATCTGGGGCAGCCCACTCCTCATCTCTGCTTGTGGCTCGCAGCTCGAGGCTACATTAGCCACTACTAACATACCACAATAAAATCTCTGACTGAACTGTGAGAGGCTGGGTTGCACTGTGGGAAATGAAGGCACCAGGTTTTAACAAAAAGAATGTATGGAATAAAAAGGCAATATCTCTATATAAAACCAAACAAAACTCTCCATCCTGAGTCTGACAACGTTATAGGAGTGCAATGCTAAATCGAGTGCTCTTTAAAAGTCCATACCTTCAATTAGATAAGGCAAAGGTCAAGGTTCGTGTGTACTTAATCTAAGATGACTTCCTTGGCTCTTTTTTGGGCCATGACTTGTTTAAAATAACACTTGAAAACACGCAAAAATTCATTCATTCAGGTCAGGATTCATCATCTGCCATCAACTTCAGCTACACAACCATACACATACAACTATAAGGTCTATAAGTAGACATTCAGATGTGTCATTACAGATCAGAGCAGTTTACTGAACCTGGTCTGTCGTCTCTGCAGCCGCTGAGTCCTCGACAGCGTCACTCCAACTAATTTCTGACCGCCTTCAGGAGAACTGACACCTGAAGCCAAGAGTCAAAGAGCGATACCTGCAACCATGACACATCCTGCGGTCTAGCACGCCTGTTCCACACACACACACACACACGCACACACTGCGAGGCTGAACTTTGACAGATCCCTGAAGAGACACATTAAAGCATCAATAATTAGCTAGCTGCGAGGGAGGGTGGAGACTGACGGCTCTCCCTTGTCACACACAATCCTTAGACAGCTGCCATGCAGTCAGGCAAAGGACATTCAGAGACAGACTGAGGAGGACGAAAGAGACAGAAAGTTACTCATCAAAAAGATAAAAGCAAACGGGAAGAACAGAGGAAGGACACGGTCACACAGGTGGTTAGATAAAGCCTGTTCTGTGGAGGACAGACAGGGATGAGTCAACATTGGGGCATCAGGTCAGCTGTGATGCATTCACTCAATCAATACAGATTTGCTGAGGTACAATGAATGCCACTTGTGAAGCCTGAATAGCCCGAATGTCTTTCAGTTGAAGAGGAAAGATCCACAATAAGTCAATATTTTTAAAAAATGATGCATGAATAAAAGAATAATAGCACAGAAATTATCTCGGGAGGACACCGTTTCTGCGCAGAAATGAAAGTATAATGAATGCTTCAACACATGAGGACAAACGCCGCACAAAGCTCTCTTGTTATTTAGTGTGATGCTGTGAATAAAAGGAATCAGAGCAGGCAGGTGTGCGTCCTCTGATAATAGAGAAGTGTTTCCACTGAAGCAGATGGACAGATTTATTCCAGTGCTCGTACAACTCGCAGCAGAGGATAATAACTTGCAGGATTGTAGCCTGAAAGCCTTAAAGTCATGAAAGACTCAAATAAAGCCAGTTGTCTATCCACGCAGACAGATGCTCGTCGCCCCAGTATGTGCCATCTGTGTATCATCTAATCATGTTTCTCCCTGCGGGGCCCACTCCAACTGACCCCGGTGTTACATCCCATTATAGCAGGAAGTAACATACGACCCCTGTGCAGAAAAGAAGAACTGAAAGGGCTGGAGGTCTGGTCTCCTTGTATAGAAAACACAATCTTATAATTGAGTCAGTTTCCCTGCAGTGGTTTGCACCCCGAGGTCCCCCCAAAACACACCCCCTCTGTAAAATTCACAGACATCTTTTAATTATTTTTATAATTTGTATTTTATTTATTCAATTAGTTTGTTTTCTCTGAAAATCAACAAGTGGTTATACGTAAACTCAACACAACAAACGAAAAGTCTGCCTGAAATAACTTTAGAACTTTGTCTCTATTTTTGCTTTAATAATGAGATGTGACGTTTTAATTTCGTGAGCTTTAGACGTGCTGGTTGGCAGATTTGTTTTTACTTTGGACAGCGACAGGCTAGCTGTTTCCCCCTACTTTCAGCCTTTATGCTAAGCTAATCTAAGCTAACCGTCTCGTGGCTCCAGCTTCATATTTAACGGACAGATATGAGAGTGGAATCGACTTTCTCTTCTCACTTATGGTGAGAAGCTAATGACTGCATTTTCAAAAATGTCGAACTATCCCTTAAATATGCGGAGTCTGAAAATACTGGACTGCCTCATTACCACTGCTGTGCTGCCCTTGAGCAAAGCCCCGAAAGTCCCAACTGCTCCAGTGGAGCTGCTCAGTGGCCGGCAGATCAGATTGTGGGGGTACTCCTGAATAAGAGAGCATCGCTCTCAGCAAAACTTCCCTTTATAAATAAACATTCAAAATTAAAGACATAAAATAAACAAGTTGAAGAATCTGACTGAGCTTTTAGTCCTAACTGTAAGTCATGAAGGTTTTCTATACTCTGTACTTAATAAATAGTGAGGTTTGTTACCCAACACTAGTTGCTCAAGCTGCAGAGCTCCGGTATGGCTGCCAAAGGGCATGTCACATCATTTGACCTTGGAAACAGAGACTTACTGATATTGTTTATTTAGAATTTACTGTACAGTGAGGGAATGAAACCCAGACACAAACTGCGGCCTACTGGTGATTTCAGGCAATCACCAGGAGGCACAAGCACATACGTACATTTGTTGTAGATGCAGGATGACCCACATCACATTTTACCATCACCACTCTTTCATGTGACATCTCTTGAAGATTAAAGATAAATCTGTATGCATGATTCTGGTTGTGGAACACCATTTAGTATTCTGTGTAGAGCCAGTTTCTCATACTCCAGGGTTAAGAGAATTCAATAAATACTCAAGGGCAAGTCGGCATGACCCTCTGTGCTCTCCATCCCAGTTTTTTTGTAATCAATAACCTTTTTTTCCACGGCCCAGTGCAGAGAGTCAGTGTGGACAGGGCGTTAATTGAACCCCCTGGTTCAGCTGCTGGAGTCAAAGTGTGCGTACACTGGCGCTGATGCTGGGCAGGAAAATGGAAGTGAGTCATTCAAAAACAGTGCAGCTGCTAAAAGCTATGAGAGCTACACACACACACACACACACACACACACACACACTGAAAGCCTCTGTTGTGGTTCTCATGAATGAGAACTCCTCTAGCTGTTAGAAGTGAGATCCACTGAGAGGAAACACCATCAGTGATGCAGTCAGTATGAAAGCTGCTGTTCAATCAGCAAAGTGAGAATCACTAAAATACAGTATGATTTACAAAACAGCTTTTCCAGGTATCGATAATCGAGAAAAGTATTGAAAATCTGTGCTAAAAAAGAATTAGTCAACTAATTCATCAGTCGAGCAACAAAACATTCTAATATAGATATATAGATTTGATAATCAATTTATTGTTCACACAAAAATGCCAAATATTCTCAGTTTCAAGATTTGCTGTTGTTTTTTGTCATATATGATGGTAAACAGAATATATTGGATCTTTCAATCATACATTTAACACGTAACATATGTGCCTTCAGGTGAGATTGTTTTGTCATTTTTCCAGCAAAAATGCGAAACATCTGCAGCTTCTCAAATGGGAGCCATAATCTTCAGACATTTTATGTACTAAACAATTACTCAATTAATCAGAAAAGCAATCGATAGGCTAATCAATAATGGAAATAATTGTTGTAGACGTTTCTAAGACAGCTCATACAGCACAAAACTCAAGTTTCTCAATACAGTAGCTTCATCTTTCATTACTGATTTGCTAAATCAGCTTTAGCTAGAAACTGGGAACTTTTTTGGGACTCTGAAAACGTCTATCAGCTTGTGCTTTTGTGACATTTTTCACTAATATCTGACATTTTATAGATCAAATCTATTAATCGAGGCAATAATCTGCATATTAATCAATAATAAAGATAATTATTAGCCGCAGCCTTATACCACAGTCGCTCCCACTGCTGCACACACACCACACAAACCCCATCTTTAACAAACCCAGTCGCCATGGCAACATCAAGCCCTCTTCTTCCCTCCTCCTTTGGCTCTATAGTACTTCACTGACACTATAAATCTGACACGCTTCAGCCTCAGAGGAGCAGAGCAAACCTGCAGCCAACAACCTCTAATAGCCTCTCCTTGTTCCTCTTAAGCTGGGAGATGGGATCTGTAATGTAACCATCTACAGCAGAGGAGCCCCGGAGGTACGGGCTGATTTATTATGCTCTGGAAAGTGGACACATGCACGCAAACGACTTACCCCACAGCACTCTCAGTCGTACAAGGATGACTTACATTAAACTAGCCCACAATGTAGTTTGAGCAAACCTACGGCCATGCAACACTAGTTCACAAACTTTTTGTCTCGTGGCCTCATAAAGTGAAGCAATATCTGCCTGTGATACGTCATCGCGGGTTAGGGCCTTCAGTGTCGACAGTTATGAGCACTAGAGTGATTATTCTCCAAACTGTAAAAGTATAAAGTATTTGGTGTTTCTCAAGAAAAGAACAAAATGAGGAGAAGTCAGAAGACGTAAACATAATTTGGTGTGAGAGAATGTAATTTTTTCTGTCTTTAATCATCTTGTGACCCCTGTGTTGGGAACTAGATCGTTTTTTTTCTTGATTAATTGATTCATATAGGGATGCAACTAATAATTATTCTAAATATGATTTTCTTTAATTGATTAATCATTTGGTCTATAAAACATTAGATATCCTGAAGCCCAAGGTGACTTTATCAAATGTCTTGTTTTGTCTGACCAATAGTGCAAAACCCAAACATATTCAATTTACTATAATGTGAGACATGTAATTCTGTATAGATCAATTAATCTATTAATAGACTAATCGCTACAGCTCTAGATTCATCATTTTGTCTATAAAAGTGTCACAAAATAATGACAGTTGTAGGGGACACAAGGGGATGTATTCAAATTGCTGATTTTGTACAACCAACAGTCCAAAACCCCCCAAATATTCAGCTTACAATCACAAAAGAATCCTCGCAATTAGGAACCTGGAACTAGATAATGTTTGGCACTTTGGCTTGAAAAATGACTTTAAACAATTGATAGATTATCAAAGAGCAGCTGAAGAGATATACAAGACTTCATTAAAAAAAAACACTTCAGCCCACGTTGGCAAAACAAGAGCTGGCATGAAAGCAAGAAACATTTTAACACATCTGTGCTTTAAAGAAAGGTTGGTTGATGAGTTTCAGGTACAACGTTTTATGGAAGTGAATGTATTATATTTATCTTGGGGCTGACATAACAAAACATACTCTCTATCTGTTCATGAATTTATGATCAGGCAGGGACCTGGATGCACCTCGGGATAAAGGAGCTGCATGGCCGGACTGTGCTGGCATGAAGCTGCTTATCTGCACTGTACAGCCTGCTGGTTAAATTCTGCTGATTCAGAATCTATAGGCACTGTGCAGCACCGTCAGACTATAGACACTATAGACACAACAGGGAATTTCTAATCAGTGTCTGGGAAGATGTTTCTCAAACTCCTCATACATAACACAATTCCCACGTAGGGAAATATAGTAGAATCAGCTAAACCAGCTTTGGGTGAAAACTGGGAACTTTTTTGGGACTCTGAGAACACCTAAAATGGGACATATACCGGACATTTGCCAAGCTGAAATGATTAATCAATAAGTTAACTGAAAGAAAAATAATCTGCAAGACTTTCCTCCATAATAAGTTAATCTTTTAAGTAATTTTAATTAATGTAAAAATGCCCAAAATTCCCTGGTTTCAGCTTCTCTAATGTGAATATTTGGTGATTTTCTAAATCTGCATCCAAAATCACTCCTTTGTTCACTCATTCGTTACTCCATATATAATACACTCTCAGTGGTTTACTCTACAGTGATCAGTAAGTTTCAGATACTTAGGAACCACCATCATTTTATGTCATCACCGACAGTAATTTGTCAAATCTATAAAATGCAAGGCATTGTGGGATTGTTATCAGAAAGTAGTGTAGAGGCCATGAACACTACTTCCATTGTGGGATTATTTCAGAGCACTATACAGTAAATAGAGAGAGATTTCGGACACAGCCATAGTCTTCTATGATAAAGTGAATATCTTTGGGACTTTTGTCAAGAAAATAATTATAAGATGAATCAATAATACAAATAATTGTCAGCTGCAGTCCTTGAAATTTGAATTCCTTGAAATATTATTGTTTAAAAGATCATGAGGGCACAGGAAAGGCCAAAGTCCTACATTAAAAACCAGCAGCAAGCTTAAATCATGTATGTATCTAACAGCAAAATGGAATCAGACCCATCCTGGCTTTTCTTTTTCCATCACAGAGCTGCCTGCCACCTTTCATAAAACACAAAACAATGAATGACATTTATTCTCTGCCGAGGCAGGACGAATCTTTTGTGCAATTGTTATCTCGTGTTCGTCTGCCACTCCGCAATTCAACACAGTATGTCCTGGTATGTAACAATCACTCTGCCCTTTTCCCTACTCTATCACAGTAACAAGTCAAACTCCCCAGATCTCTTCATGTGCCGACATGAGCTGGAGAGAAATGACAGAGGACATGCAAACCCCTGGCCCTTTAAGGAAATGCAGCCTGCCTTTCTCCCATGATCCCCTGTGAGGATCCTATCTCAGGCTCCAGTTACCTTACAGTTCAGGCCAATGCCAAAGCCTCGCTGTCTCACCACCCAGCCTGTACATCTCTCCACTCTCTGAACACGTATGGAGGATCCTTTCCATTCTGTGGTGAAAATGATCAACTTGAGTGTTTGTCCATAGATATTACATACAGTGGATCTGAGCTAAGAGGCCTTGCAGCAGAGCAGTACTTAACTTTGAAACAATCATAACCTATTTAGTGTCGAGGTATAATTCTCAGGAGGAGCTGAGATAAAAATGAAATTTTTAATTGCATTGATTCAAACCCAGACATAGATGGAAAAGGCTTAGGATGTCTGAAGTCATATTCCTGGTTAAAAAGGCAAAAGGGACTAATAGAAAAGAACAAGCAAGCTTAATTGCTTTCAATCAGCTAACGTCAGACGGGGCTGGTGAGCACCAGATGTGACATGCCAAGTATAAATGGAAATTGGAAGCAAACAGTGGCGTCTATGCCCACTGGGAATAACATGGTCAAATCTATAATTATTTACACAGAAAAAGAAAAAAAGGGGACTTAGGGTTTAGTCTAACTAATTACATTAGCAATGACGGCTCATCTATTATTGCTACTACAAAAACAGAGAGGAGCTGAACCCGGGCGCTGCAAATCAAATGAGTGTCCCTCATTTGTCACATGAACTAATCCAATTAGGCACTCGCTCAAATAAAAACACTTTAACATGTGTACAGAGACACACACAGATCCACTCACGCCTCTCTCTCTGAATGACCCACTGCTGTTGAATTTGTAGGTACGCTTGAGCATACGATTAAGTCGCTAATCTAAATAAACCACACACTTATGTTTGAATGACCCTCGAAAATCTATCTAGCGTTGTGTCAAACTCGAAATAATTCATATTCCTTTTGTAGTTCGTGATAAATATGACTCACTCGCTCGCACTATAGTCCTCAGTAACCATTCCCTGCATCCAAATGATCCCCTCTTCAAGCAGAGCTGTGTTTGTTTACGCTTTGTTATTGCGGGTCGATGGGTTTGATGATCAGAAATTAGACGAGATGATTTCCTCATGACAAACTGCGTAGGAGGCTGAGCATTCCCACTCAGCTTGTTGACAGCAAAAACACTGAGTGAGAATAACCATTATTATCTATTATTTGTCCAATTTACAGTGTAAATGTGCACTTACAATGACTATAAAACAGATAAAGCATCAAATCCTCACACGTAAGAAGCTGGAACCAGCAATTATTTGCCATTTGTTTGACATGAAATGAACTTAATCAGGCTGAATCTCTTCTTGTCCAACACACAATAGGTGGAAACCTACTGTAGATTACTTTGCTGCAACAACTACAAATGGCAAATTACAGATTCAGTCTGTTGAAAAGACAAAAAACAGACAAAGTGACTTTAAAGAAGGACTCCAGCACTGCACTGCCACCAAGTTGGTAGAGGCCAAGCTTCAAAAACCCTGGATCCTACACTTCCCAAAATGCATATCAGTAGCATCTTTCTTTGGACTTGCCTTGCCCACTTCTTTCAAACTCCACATCTCTAATTTGTGATGCATTTTTTCCGTTATAAATGTGTTGTCTATCCCTGATATATTCTCAGAACAAGCTCCTCTAGAGCCACAGTGTTGTCTTCACAGGGTGAGCAGACAAGTAAACTGAACTTCATGTGTAAAAACAGTGGAGTGGCCCTTTAACACATGAGGGGGAACACAATGTTTTTTGAATAAATTGACTTCTGCGTTTCATTTAATATCTCTTTGCAACATTTTGCGTTGCACATGCAGACAGCAGCCTGGTGCGCTGAATGTACGAAGCCACAGTCCGTCAGAGTTCAGAACCGTGGACAGAGCTCACCCAGAGAGGAGGGTCTGTGTTCACATGGAGGTCGGCACCTGACAGCAGCTCTGAACTGATCTACCACCAGCTGCTCTCCAACGATAAATCAAAGAAATGTGCTGGTCTGGAGGAAGCACAGGCTCTCCCCCAGAGACGAGCTGTTACACTTTAGACATCCCTCCCTGCCCTCTGCTGCAGCCAGCACGGACTGCTGCTGCTGGGTCTCCGCTCCTCACTGCATGTTCAGCACAGCAACTCCTACAAATGTAGTGAAATGTAGTTTTCTTATGTGAACCTGAACACGTATTATAATGTAGATCCTGATTCATTTGGATTTGAAACGAGTGTCCTGGAGCAGGTGTTCAGGGGCAGCGGTGGTTCAAGTTAGATCTCCTGCACTTCAGCACAAAACTGCAGGGTTTAATGATGCAAACGGAGACTTTCCCTCTCAAAGCAACTCACTTTTAATGATGTCGACTTTAATTTAGTCGCAGAAGGAACATAACCGTTTGAAAAATGCCTGTTCTCAACGGCAGCAGATGTAACGGCTCAGCAATATTAACTAATATAAATCAGGCTAGTTTATCAACAACAAACCTACGCTAGCTGTTGATGAGTGATGTAAAATATGAAGAATAACTTACCGAAACGAAATATTAATCCAGCTTCTTTGAATATTTTTTAAGATGTAATCATTGTCTTCATCGGCAGGGACTGCCTCCGTCGTATCGCCGGTAAATGTCTCACTGAGCGGAGCCGCCAGATGGGGGATGGTCCGTGCATTTCAGTCAAGGTAGCCATAACGGACAATTAAACTTCCGGGAAGCTCTTTCGAAATAAAGGTTTTACGAGGAACCCTTCGGCGGAAACGCATGCTGGGAAAAATAAAAGAATAACAATAATGTTTTTACTATGATTTCCATAGAACACCTTGGAAAACCAAGTTATAAAGTTCTTGATATGAATAAACCAAGATTTAAACATGTCAGGGCTACAGAGACAAGCAGAATTAGACAAGTACAAACATTTGACCAAATTAAAAGCAGGGCAATGCACATTTTTTGGATTATTATCTCTCCTCATTGCACATATTCTTTATACTCTTTATTATATTATATTCTTTTCTCTTACTATGTTTATTGTTATGCACCAAAATACCAAGGCAAATTTGAAAAAAAAAACCTTTCTTAGTAAATTAAGATAGAAGAGAATACAAAAGGCAAAAATGAAATCAACAAATAAAACTCATTATAACTAGGAATAAAAACGAAAGAAATTAAACTTACAATCATTACACCTAATATAAAGAGAGCCATTGTTTAATGTGGTGCTAAAATGGCCAAAAAGTTGAAATGAATAAATAATTTTGATTGATTTGATTAATCGAATAGGTGAAAAAAAGAAAAGCTAAACATTCTGTGGTTCCAGTTTCTCAATTGTGAAGATTTTTTGCTTTGTTGACAAAACAAGTCATTTGGAGACGTCGCCCTGGGAAATTATGATGAACGTTTTTCACTATTTTCTTACATTTTGTAGACTTTACACAGATTGATCAGAAAAATTATCGACAGGTTAATCAATAATAACAACAATGGTTAGTCGCAGCCCTAATTCTCACTGAGTGTTCTTGAAGTCAACAAGCTGAGTGGAAACCCTCTGCCTCCTGAGCTGTTTGTCTCATTTAACTCATCAACCTGCCATAAAAGAGCTTAAACAAACACAGCTCTGCTTTAAGAGGCAATCATTTAGATGGAAGGAGTGGTTACATGATTTGTGTGGTTAAGTGAAATGTTTTTATCATGAAACGCAGCAGGAATTAAATGTTTTTGTCAAGTTAATTTTGTAGACTAAACTACAGAATTTGTGTAGACAACTTTGTAATTTATGACAATACATTTATAATTGAATTATCATTTTATCATTCTTGGCTTACTAGTTAGCATGCACATTATTGCTAATTATTCCCAGGTGGAGGAACTATTCAGATCATTCACTTAAATAAAAGTAGCAATACTATAATGTAAATATACTCCACTGTAAGTAAAGGTCTTGAATGCTCATTGAAAATGTTAAAGTATGTAAGGATATCCACAATATAACTTCTTTATAAAGATTTATTTTTTTATGTTTAAGTCATGAAGTTACACACACTCTGGTACAGTAGGTGGCGGCACCTCCTGTTGCAGCCCCTGTGAATGTTATACTATATAATATATAATAATATTATTAGATTATGTAACATTGGATTATTATTATGGATGCATAAATGTGTTGAAAGCACTTTTTATTTCACTGCATTTATCCGACAGCTTTAGTTGCTACTTACAAATTAAGATTTTTGCATGTAACATATGAAGAGCTTATAAAATATGGTGCTTCGTTATAAATTAAACTACCCAACAGTTTATATAAGTACAGCTGAAACAAATAGTCGAATAATTAATTAGTTGATTGACAGAAAATTAGATGTGAAGATGTTCCGCTTTTAATTTAATTATTATAATCAGTTCATTTTATTTATTGTACTATTGGTTGGACAAAACAAGCTTTGTGAAGGTGTCACTTTGGGCTCTGAGTAATTGTGACAGAATTTCTTACTATTTTATGAAGTTTTACAAACCAATCAATTGATTAATCGAGAAAATAATTAACAGATTAATCCAGAATGAAAATAATCATTAGTTGCAGTCCAATACAAAATAGTTAAAAATCAGCTCCACCTCAACCGACTACAACAGTGAAATGCTGATTTTACATTAAAGTATGAGTAATAATAATCTAATAAAATAAGCAGCATTGAGTACTTTCAAAACCTTTCTGATTATACTCACATACTTTTACTCAAGTTACATTTTCGATGCAGAACTTTTTTGTACAGAGTATTTTGTGAAGTATTAGTACTTTTACTCATATATAATGTCTGATTTTAAATTACCACCACTGCGTAAAAGCGTTGTTTTATGTATAGCTAAATTAATGCAGTCTATGGTACACTATGACTATGCTGCTGTATATTCACCAAGCTGGTCTTCCACTCCACACCAGCAGGGGGCGACATGTCTCCAGCAGCCCCGGGCCGAGCGAATAAACCTTCCCGATCAACTACCGTCGTTCCTTCCGGCTCCGGTCCCTTCACAAGTGGAAAGGTAAAGACAGACCCAGCGTAGTAATCTAAATATATCTTCAACATCTCATGTTCGATAAAACAATAATGTCTGGATTTCGATTGTTGTTCATGTCACAATAGAATACGTGAACGCATTTTAGCCTTAAACGTTTTACTACCGTGGATATTGGGCTTAAAAGTGGGGAACCAACCCCAGCTCTGATGTTCACGAACGGCTGCCATCTTTCTGTGATAACGCGGGCCTCCTTGGTCAACGAATATAACGTGTATAAAAGATTGTTGCTAGTGATTTGAACGTTTTAATAAAAACATGTATATTGGTTTAATCAAGTATTAGTTGGTATGCTTTCTGCTGCTTTCTCTTGCATCAGTAGGTGTAACTAAGTTGGCTAACAAGCTAGCCAGCTAGCATGTTACCATAGTGGAAGCTATTGTAAGCTGTCTTTACTCGTGGAAACTGATGTATAACATGTTACTTAACACAGATGCTGATGCCCAAGAAGAACCGCATTGCTATCTATGAGCTCCTCTTCAAGGAGGGAGTCATGGTGGCCAAAAAAGATGTCCACTTGGCTAAGCATCCCGAGCTTGCTGACAAGAATGTGCCCAACCTTCATGTGATGAAAGCGATGCAGGTGAGAAACTGGGTGATGAAGGTTGAACTCTTGACATCGCTAGTTTGTACTTTTACGTGGATACAGCCTGGGCCGAGTATTTTAGACGTATAGTGATCCATTTCCTGTAGAGCCTCGGTGGCAGAAGTGTAGTCAATGTTGACCTCGAGGTCTGGGTAGTACTGAGGTTAGGTTATCAGGGTAGTTTTTTCAGAGAAGGTTGATGACATTCTCAGAAAGAATAATAACTAGTAATCTGGCAGTGTAAGTAACCAGGTACAGGCATTGATTGTTCATTGCTCTTGTAGAAACAGCAGGTCAAGTTCAGGAAACCTAACTGCAAGAGAGACGTCCTGCAGATGTCTGATTCAATTTAATACAATAAAGGAAGAAGAATTATTAGGAAAGCAAAACATGGGAAAATAAATGTGTGACGGCGAAGAGAAACCAGTGATGCCAAAGTGTCAGTCGGCATCTCTTGTGTTTTTCACTTGCACAACAGAACCTAATGGGAATAATGCTTGTAAAGAAACAATGTTCTTGATGAAAGTGCTTATAAATAAAACTATATAGGGCTTCTTTTTGTTAAAAAACAACTATATGTGGTAAGGTGGGTGGGCATGACATTTTCTTTTTTCAGTTTCTATAGGGGAGGCATGGCTGAAATTTAAGAACCATTTCCTGAAAGGACAGTGTAGTATATGCTTACGTGAGAGGAGTTGATGGTACTCTACCCAGTGTGACAACTACATGTGTGTGCTTTTCCTCCAGTCCTTGAAGTCCTGTGGGTATGTCAAGGAGCAATTTGCCTGGCGTCATTTTTACTGGTACCTCACCAATGAAGGTATTCAGTACCTGAGAGACTTCCTCCACCTTCCCCCTGAGATTGTGCCCGCCACCCTGCGCCGCCAGACCCGCCCTGAGACCGCAAGGCCCAGGCCCAAGGGTAAGCTCACTGGCATACATGTAATGTGGTGTTGGTTGAATGTTGCTTGCGTTTGTCTTTTGAAAAGGGAACGTACTTCTCAAAAGCCAATGCCACAATCTGCAGAATACTGGAAGTGATAATTAATTAATGTTGCTTTCTAAAGCTACTATCAGCCAATGCCACTAGAATACTAATGTATTGATGTCTCTAGTTTTCTCTACCAAAAAAACCCTACATGTCATTAGCTGTTGATGTAAATCTGCTGAGTGGAAGCATTCCAAAGAGATTAACATCATGGAGTCAAAAGACTGCAGCCTTTGCTCAGTGTAGATCTAATACTTGTTTCCAGTTGTGTACTAGCTTGAGATGACTTGTAACTGAAATACTTTATATAATTATAAAAATGGAAAATGCAACCAGCTGCCAATCAAGTTGCAATAAGAGTTTATGCTGAATTAAGTAGGAAGGACTGAAATTTATGAGAATCACATGCCATTAAAGTACATGTGTGTTCACTTAAAATGTCTAATTTCCTTATCCATTGTATTCAATTGAACGATAAGGGGAATTAAATAAGATGTCAGATTAGACTGCGTTCCTCTAGGCCTATTACAAAGCAGCTGACTTTATATGGCAGATGTGTTAATCATCTTGTTTTGCATCTGTTCAAGTCCAGTTGTTGATTTCACTGCTGAATCTGATTTACAACTGAAGTGTGGTCCTGCAGGATCGGACACCTTTATTCAGAGCAGCTGATGCTTCGCATCATTTATTTAGTATCTAACATGAAACAGGAATCCTTGAGTGGATCCCCAGAAAACTTAGCTTTTAGGTAATGGTGCACCGATGTGGAATATTAATCTCTCAAAACGAAAATGTGAAAAGGAAAATGTTTTAAAATTGTATTTTTGATTTGGAGAGCCTTCACTGTCCTTAGACTAAAATAATACATGAATTTATTGTAAACTTGTTTGCAATAACCTTAATTTCATTGATCCCCTCCTGCTGATGTGAAGGCACTAACAGCTGGACAGCTACTGGGTGGTCTCAGTCTGCAAGAATCCCTCTAATATTCAGATACATAGCTCGTTCATAACAATTCGCTATTAGCATTAGAAGCTCCGTATGTCTGTGTAAAACATACCGGATGTGGATTTACATGGAACAGGAACTTGACAGCAGGCAGAGCAGTCGCATTTCTGCAAGTTAATGTTCTGCTTGTTCAAAGGGCATTTGGTAAAAGTGCTCGTACCGTCTCTTACTAGCTGGCTTTGTTGAACTTGGAGGAAAAGTAAAATATAACCTTGAATCCATTTCATTCTCTCTGAAATCAGAGTGTGGCGCTTCACCCCTCCCGCGGGGCAAACTAACAGG
The DNA here is from genome assembly GCF_043641665.1 of Enoplosus armatus. Classification (NCBI taxonomy): domain Eukaryota; kingdom Metazoa; phylum Chordata; class Actinopteri; order Centrarchiformes; family Enoplosidae; genus Enoplosus; species Enoplosus armatus. The sequence continues at coordinate 21,442,812 of NC_092182.1, read as the reverse complement.
CAGCTATACTGAAGGGAAAAATCCCCGCTCAGAACTGGAGTTGGTGTCCAGTCTGCAGTCACGCTCCACATTATCAGACAGTTAACGGCTGAAATTCCATCATTGGAACAATAACAATTTCATTTTCTTACTTCAAGTTGGTCATATATAATCTGTGTATTTAGTGAGATCCCTTGGCATTAAGACTGAACAACTTAAAATAACCTGTAATCATAAGCTAAAATTTACTTGTTTATTTTTGCAGGAATGGAAGGAGAGAGACCCGCCCGCCTTAACCGTGGGGAGGCTGACAGAGATGCATACAGGCGATCTGCTGCACCCCGTAAGTATACTTCTAACATTACTAGTCACCCTCATGAACAGAGTTACCTTTGTGGTCTTGTGCTGTTTTAATAGTTGAAATGAGCAACAAGTCTTAAAACTCTGTGCGTGGTAGATACATTTTTAAGATGGTGTTATGCATTTGAGAATGCTCTGTAATTACCAACAATTTATTCTTGAGACTGAAATGCGAAGATTCAATGATGTGACAGTGTCAAGAAAACATGTCATAATACAAATACTTTCTCAGAATTAACTTAACATTATGTGTATTTAGCTAGTTTCTGGTGGATAATGTGAAGCTTAAGATATGAAAGTTGTTGGCTGACGTGTTAATTCATAACTTCAGCTGGTGCTGACAAGAAAGCAGAGGCCGGTGCTGGAGCCGCCACAGAGTTCCAGTTCGTAAGTACTACTGCCAAATTTTCACTGTAAAACCTAAACCCTAGAATTATTCTTCTCAAATTTCCCTTTGTGGGTATTTTTATTGGGTAAGACACGAACATAGTTTTGGTCTTGAATTATTATTTTTTTTCTGTTGCGGCAAATGATTGTTTTGTTCAACAATTATACAACAAGAATGTCCAACAATCCTCCTTTGAAACTGTTGTTTGCTTGCTGGTGTGGTTTTATAATGGGTTCAATAAGGAATGCCAGCAAGCTAAATTTAGTGTAGTTATAAAACTTTATTCTTCTGTTGAACTGATGTACTGACCAAAACCTTTCCTTGTTGCAGAGAGGTGGCTTCGGACGCGGCAGAGGACAGCAGCCTCAGTAAATTTAACTTTCTGTACAATAAAGAAAATCAAAATACAACTCGTCTGCATCAGTATTGTTTCTATTAATGGGGTTGATGATGATTTTAAAAGTTTGTTTCATACAACTTCAGATTTTTTTTCTTCAGTGGGAAGTTAGTCAGCAGGTTTAGAATTAAGCGTGAAGTCAAGAGGACGTGTAGACCCAGATGTACTACAGAACATGCAACAGGATAAAGTGAGACGGTGTAAAATGACGTAATTCTCTGATCATTAATGAGGTGGTAAAGGGAGGACGAGTACTTGTGGTTACGAGCGCTGATCCTCCATCAGACTCCATAAGCTCAATAGGCCTTTTTTCACAACAGATGTTTTGACTTGTCATAGAGGGAAAAGCACAGGTGTTAATAATGTTAATGAAGGCATTACTCAAGTGTCCCAAAGACCCAGCATGCACATCACCAGGACCCTGAAACAAGCAGCTGAATGGAAATCAGCCATTACTGTTGTGTAGTTGTGCTCATGATAACTAGCCAAAGGAGATGGGTCTGATAAGAATGAGGCCACTTGAGGACCCACCCTCGGTACACACCCATCTGTGTTGCACTTGTTAGGGCGGCACACATTGCACTTTTTATTAGTATATAGATTTGGTGACCTTGTGTAATCGCAAGCCTAGCTCCACCAACTTCAGCCTGGGTTTTATCAAGCGGGAGGGGTTAAAGTGCGCGTGTGAGGGGTCTTTGCTAAGTACTTTATAGAATTATATAGAATAACGTGAAGTCTGCTTCTAAAGTACAGGGAACAGCTTTAGAGGGCTTTTATTCTATCATGAAATGATACTTGTGCCGTCAAACATCAAACCACAACTTTAGAATTTAACTGCCAATTAAACTTCACAGAGACAGCAAACATTTTCCAAAAAATGTAATACTTTTGTTGTTTTCTGGAGCTGTTTCTCCACCATCCACAATTAATTTAAATTCTTCCCAGCTGAGAGCAGCTCCTGTATTTTGTGCAGTGCATTGTGGAAGAAGGCTGTTCAACAGCACATTCAAAAATCAATGGATTTATAATATGCTTAAAAACCAGTAGGTAGTATGGATTTGGGACAAAGTTAGAGGATCTACCCACAGCTTAAAAATATTGTCTATGGTGGTCAGACAGCTCCAGAAAGGTCTTGGGAAATAAATAAAACAAAAAATATACTGTATGTGTGTTGATCTATTTCATACTAAGTGCACATAGTATACTGTAAAGATTAGCATATAGTAGTGTGTAGTATGGAATGGTGACAGAGTAATAAGAGTTATGACACGGACCACTGATTTATGAAGCATGGTACATAAAAAGGAAATCCCAGTTCAGTGAGTCTAGTATACAAATCTATAGATAAGAGGATTGATTTGACGATTATATAAAGTCTATAGCAGTATTACTGTAAGAAGAGAGTGCTGCAGGCACTAACAAAGAAATCTCACCGACATGAACTCAAACGACACCGGCCTGAATGTGAAATACTGGTGTTTATTTGTTGGCACATTTATATTACAATCTTCAGTCTTCTCGCACTGGTTTTATTCCACAGTCCCAAATGACAAAAGAGAGGAAAAGAAAATTCCAGTGACACATTTACCTTGGAGAACACAATTACGAGTATGTAACTTCAAGGCTGAGGTCAACGGCTAGAAGTGCATGTGTGTTTAGTTGGTTACTCAATTGCAAGTATTTGGGGAAAATCTTTTAACAGCTTCAATTTATAATTATTTTCTAATTATTAAAGTCATTCAGTTATGAAAATGGCCATCTGACCATCACGCTAAGAAGAAACTGAATGTTACAATCCTCAGCTGCAAAGTGATGTGCTTTTAATATTTTAGCTTTGGCCACTAGATGGGGCAATACATGTTTAAACCATCACCTTTGGTAAAAAAAAAAAAAAGGAAGTGACTTTGTTCTCTCAATAATTCATCCTGGTTTTACCCCAAGTTCAGAAGCTTCATATACAAACGAGCCAATTATGATAGAGAGCTCCAGGGAGACAGGGTACATGCGTTTGCTTCATCGTACCTCCACGTGCTTATTGTGGAGACATTTACTTCATAATTTCCCTCCTGAACTCAGCCTACATCACTTTATTTATAACAGGAACTGCCTGAATTTCTCTTAGAAGGGAGTTGTTAAAAAAAAAAAAAAGGACACTAATCTTTATTGACCAAAGCCAAAGTGTGTCCTCTGGCTGTAAGGGAGCTGTGTTAGCTATATACAAGACATTAGCTTGTCAATAACACAACAGATTAAAGTACAAACAGAAAGAAAGAAATATGGATAAAGAACAAGTGGTCATTAATAATTAAGTCACTGGCTGTTACTTGTAGAAATCCTCCTCACATTCATTTTGACAGTACCTGTCCACCGCAGCAAACCATCAAGAGTGAATGAAATCCTCGCCAATTACTCAGGGATACGTTTTAGATTTTTTTTTTAAAGCCATATACAGGTTCATCCCCTTCACATCCAATTGCACATTTCGATGAAGACTAAAAAAGGTCTAATCAACACGAAAATCTCACATGAAGTGCCAGATAGGGTATCATAAAGCAAGACTTTGGCCACCACACCTTTCTGATACACAGCAATAAAATCTGTTTAAAGTCTCAAACTGTTGCGAAGGAGACTCCTTTCACATATACTGTCATTCAGGAATAAACGTTTTCATTCAAGGGTTATATAGCGGCCAATAATAGGAGTCTTCCTAAAGCTCTATTGGCTGGCCTCTAACAATTAATGAGAAAAGGACCATGCTTTTGATCCACTAGCTTTCCGTTCTCAATGTAATTTCCCATGAAGGCTTTTTTTCATCAGTTTCTGGACGGCTGAATCACGATACTGGAGTCCTCTGTTCATACTCAAAGTTAAATATGCATCTGCTACTGTACTGGATAGTAAACTTTGAGCATCAAATCAGTTTAACAAAGATAAAACAACTTTTACTTATTTTATTAGCATTCACAAACTACAGCTCCCTCGAGTCTTAGCTATTTAGCATCTTCCAGCTCAGTGTTTTGGTTTTCTGGCCCACAACTTTTATGTTTTAGCTCAATCCCAGTGTTTTCAACCATAGCAGGCAGCGGTTTTCAGCAACAAAAAGCTATAAAAGCCAATTGTTTGCTACCTGCCTATCATGAGAATGTGGACAAAGTTAGCGAATAGACCATTTAGTAGCTCAGGATAATATTTCCTACAGGAATTGATGGGAGACCAAAACTGAGCTAAACGACAAGTGAATATTGGACTTAGATTTAACAGATGGACACAAACACAACGCCAAATGAATGCGAATGTTGCTCCATACATGCCAGAGGTGTAAATAGGCAACTACTTGCCTTGTTCACCATATAAACTTTAAAAAATGATAAAACATCAATGTTGTGTTTACAGCCTTTTTCTACTGCCCCCAAATGGCAAAGTGGTTTAAGTTTTTGCAAAAGACCAATAAAAGAAACCCTATATGGGAAACTACACTGATAGTGAAACAGCTGCTGGCTTGAAAAGGACTTCAGGTGTGCTTTACTTCTAAACTGGCAACTCAGACTGCACCTAAGATAGTAATCCCTTACCGTTACAAATTTGTTGTGGTCTAAATAAATGTAAGGATTTTGAGAATATTCAATTATAAATAGGCTCTTCACTCTCACCTACATCCACAGCCACATTCCTTGTTCTTTAGCCTCAGATGTACAGTATGCTATCTCAAGAGAAAATTCCCAACAGCTCCAAAACCAACGCCATGAGTTCAATCAGTTCCTCCAGCCTCAGTTGAAAATTACATGTACTACTCACAGATGTGTAAGAGGCGTTTTGTCATTTGTATTCTCACCTTTGATCTATACAGAAATAAACAATTTACAATAAAAACCTCTAACATGCTATCTACAGCGCCTCCAGTTTCACAGTATTGAGCCAGCTGCCTCACGTCACATCGAGGCCACGTGACGCAGCTCGGCTAAAGAGACTTTTGCCAGACGTTAGAGAGAAAAACAAAAAAACAAAAACTAGTATCCAAAAGCATTTTACATGTTAAAAACGAGGTCTCAAACTGTACAAGGCTTGTTTGTTCTGCATCTTGCCAAAGACAGCATTATAGATTCCATTACTTTCAATGTCAAGCAGGTGTTTTGAGTGTTTTTGGGGATGCAGATTAAATACTAAGGGAAGGGTAAAAAAAAAAAAAAAAAAAAAACCATGACGATAATGAAAAGTGCCCACTAAAGTCACCTGTGCTATGTTACGAACACAATGTAAACAATTTCTTTTAACCAAACTGAATGTGAGGAGTAAAATGTGGAATTGGGTTTTAATAACTTAAGTGATATGTGTTGAATTTTGAAATTACAAGTCCATGATTTTGAAATCCACTACTTCTACCCTCTCAGCATGTGGAGAAAGACTTTGTAGTCAGTCACAGGAAAGCATTTTTAAAAAGAAAACAAAAAAGGGATTAAAAGGAGGTAAAGACACTGAGGAGGAAGGTGGTTCATCTTACATTGTACGTTGACATTCTTTCACCCTCTTTACAGTAAATATGCTCCGTTTGAGAGTGAAACGTGTAGTGCTTGGCTAGCTTCCCAAATAAGAGAGAAACACACTGGACACTTGAAATTGAAAAACTAGTCAGGGGCCGTATCCTTCTGATTAAAGAGACGTCAACAACCACGATTAGGACCAAAATGAAGAGAATCCAAAGACCTTACCAGAAGTCTGTTGCACAGTCGGCATCAGGTCACTCGAGCGAGTCAGACACAACAAAACTGTGCTCATGCAAGACAAGTCACTTCCCACAATTCTGTTCATTCAGATACAGACAACATTTCCTATCCTTATAACAGGGGAGGGAGTACACTAATGGGCACATTCATTCACAGAAAAATAACCAAAAATGGAGGAAACGTTAAAAAGACCACCAAAAGCCTTCAGCTTAAGCACTAAGTATACACTTTTACATTACAACAGTAAAAAGTAGTTCTTGCATTCAATAAACACCACGCTAAGGGCGCGTTAAGGACAGAGGGAGCGAGGGGACATTTCATGCAGTTGTCAGTAAAAAGAAAAAAAGAGAGGGGTCAAAAATTACATTTACATTTACAAAGTGTTTCAGACTATTCACCCAACACTTGTCATCAAGTCTGTGCCACAGTTCTGGCACAAAGGAGTTGGCAAGGCAAACCATGTTATTGAGACAAAAGTGAAAGAGAAATGACATGACACAAGTAAGAGCGCAAGTGGTGGCGAAAGCTCCTGGGGGTGTCAGAGTTATGGTTTTAGTTATCTGATACCCGAGACGGAGCTCTGATTGATGCTGTAGGTAGGGGAGAGGTCCCCACCTATCGTGGCCACCAAAGGTGTTCCGTTACTGGTCAGGCAACTCTCCTGGAGAGCCTCGAAGTAGGTGGCCTGCACAGGCTTGTGACACTGCAACACTTGTATGGCATCGTCTATTTTAAACCATTCCCTTTTTCTCCCTGTTGACAGAACAAGACAGCATTGTGGAGCAAGTTAAGACGTGCGAGGGTCAGCACGAGAATGAAAAAATGAAGAAAACAGGTTTTGACTAATTATCAATACTGTAGCATTAAAGTGAAAATCACAAGGGCAGGCGCAAAGCCTGGGAAACAAAAATAAAGCTACAGACGGCATGTGACTGCCTGAGAACTTTGTCCGTATGATCCCCAATTTGACAAGTAAACAAATGCAGTGCTTTACCAATGTTGACCGAGTCCTCCCAGTCCTCCAGCACTTCCGTTACAATAAGAACATAGACGTAGGTTCTGTGTTTCCTCTCTTGGTTCTGTAGGGGAAACAAAATGATCATATTTTCACTTCTCAATCACAAACATGCTGCACAGTATGTTGACATTTGAGGATCAAAAAGAAATAAAAGGACAGCAAACAAACATCACCTCAAATACTCCGACTAAGCGACCTAAAGTCCCCTTCACACCGGCCTGTAAAAGATAGGAAAATGATTTGAAATTGTGCGAAAATACACAGGATACAGTTACAGCAGACAACAATCAATACAAAACACAACACCTGTATAATGAAATGCAATCTAATAGCCTGAATAACTACATTTCTGAACCTTGTGTAGTGTTTTGTGTGTCAGAGACTGATTTCATTTGTATGGTCATTTTGAAACTGTAGTTTGTGTTTGCATTGCAGTGGATTACATTGCATTATAAGATTGTTTCTATCCCCTGCAAATTCACTCCATCTAATTCCAGGGTTGTTGCTGAATCCTCAAAATAACGTAAATCGTATACAAAAATACTCTCACTTAATTTGACCAGAAGCTGAAGTCATGTCCTGCATGTACTGATTCTCTCTTCATTAAATTCACACTTCAGTGCAATGAGGTCTAATTTACCAAACACTAAGATAACATTTGTTTGAGTCACAAAGAGTTCAGGTCTTTAACTTTCATAACCAATTGTAACTCAAACTACAGGTACAATTACACAACGGTTATTTTCATTATTGATTTAGTCTGCAAGCTTTTTTCTATATTAATTAATAAAAAAGAAAATAAAGCAAAAAGCCCCTCACAATCTCCCGAACCCATGTCTCACATGTCTTGTTTTGTCCTACCAACAGTAAAAAACCCAAAAGATATTTAATCCACAATTATCTAAAACCAAATTGACACATTTGAGAAGCTGGCTCCACCGAAAGTTTGGTACTTATTAATTCAATTACCATAATATTCTGTCAGTCGATTAATCGACTAATTGTTGTGGTTCTAAATTCTACAGCTGCAAAATACACAGTCAACACCTCTGTTCAGCTATCACTTACTGCCACATACTGACAGCTTCTCTACACGATGTTTGGAGAACCACAAAAGATCATGTGAAAAGGTCAAAACAAACGACAGAATAACCGCTTTGCTGTCAGTTGCCGTTACTCTGCCCATAATCCTAATGTCACAACCTTTCCTAGAGAGAGGTCAACTTTAACCATTTCTCACTGCTTGTTACCTTTAAAACATATTCAAATAACAAAAATAATCTGCAAGGTAGATCTTAACTCCCAGAGGTGAGTAGTAGGTCAGGTTTGGATACAGAGCCAGGGCACTTGCTGACATCTTTGCAGCTTCTTCAGGTTCCAGTTTCAGTCTATAAATAAATGTTGACTGCACACACTGTACCAGGGATTGTGGATCGGACCGCACTGGACTCTTCAGGCCTTCAGCAAGATCATATGCAAAAGAACAGGCCAACCACTAGAAACCCCAAAGACGTGCCAAGGATTAAGTAATAGGCCAAAAGTCAACCTGTATGTTTTTAGGAGATGGAAAACGTCTCACAACTCAAGCATTCGTGTAACTGAAGGCTACTGGGTATCATTTTGGAAGAGGCTGTGCAGCATTGAGGCTGCATTACAAGTTATGCAATCTACTCCTGTGTCTTCTTGGTGCAACGTACGTCTACTGAGCATAAGCAGAGATTGTGAACAGTCAGACAGACAAAGGAAGCCTCTGTAACCTTTGGCCTGTTCCTGAGTGCTGTGTCTTCACTGTCAGACTCCAAACCCACAGGCATAAGCAATCACTCACCGCTCATCTGGTCATCAGAATAAGCTTGCCAGGATTAGGATATGTCATGTTACACCACCGTCCAATAAGAGGCTTAGGAAGCCACAGTACATGGTGATGCATTGGGTACCACTCAAAGTCACCACAAAAGTTTCTGAATACGGCCTTTTAGCACTTTTAACAAACCTCAGTAGTGATGTGACATTGCTTTTGACCCTGTGGAAATGTGTTGGCAAGTGCAGCATCCTGCAACCGTCAAAGCTACCAAACAGTGGGAGCCAGGATAAGGGATGATATCAGCATCCATCAGTGTGATGGATCACACACAGAGAATAGGCTTTATATGGTCAGTGACCAGCCAAGAGCTGACAGCCGGGTGTGATTCAGTGTCTTCAGTGACCTGTCGCCATTCTGATTGAAATGCCCAAGCGATGAACAGCATGTACACAAGGTGGATACCTGATTTAAGGGATGGACGTAGGCGGTATGAGCAGGGTATTGATTTCCAATGAGCTTCAGAACTGTTTACTAATTGCTACCTATCCTCCCCAACACACACACACACACGACACATTTTGTCTTTCAAAATGCTTTTGTAACAAGGCTGCTGTTGTAAAAATAGAACTGTCTGAAACATAGAAAGAATGAAAGCTGATTGTTTTCCTTCAGTAGCTGTAGTGCAACCGCTGGGTAGCCAGTGTTCAATCTCAGTGTGACCTCCTTTGACACTTAAACACTGCTTTGTAACGTGATGCTATGATACAGCTTACATGTTGCTAGGCTCTCTCTCTCTGTTCATGCAAACAGGATGACTGCACTGACGAAATGGGTTTTGAGAGCGAGGTATTAGGCCCAGTGTTAAATACAGACGTGATTTAATAGAAATGAAATACAATACTTCTTATGAGCCACGCTGCAAATGGAAATCCATTCTCAGAACAATATTCCTGGCTATGAAGTAAGTCTAGCAAGGCATGTTTCACACCCATGTTTCGGATACAAGGGTCAAGTAAAGTTTACCAGTGCACACTCTACATAGGAATGCTTATCTGACAACATTAGTCAGTTACAAGGAAAAGCCTATATTGGGCCCCACATTATAGGCTTAAAATATTTATAATAATTATGAAAAATAGATCCATAACCAACCTCTTCACACACTTCTCGAGCTGCAGCAACATTGGGCTCCTCCTCAGGCTCCATTCCCCCTCCAGGAACTATCCACTTGTCAGGATGTCGACTACTGCTCACCAGCAGCACCTGCAAAGCATCCCATGCAAGACCGGTTACGCATTTCAGTCTTACTCAATGTTGTTAGTTAATAATGTTCATTGGTGTGTGTTCACATTACACAAGTGTTGCTGCTTGAGCAAGACAGATCAGTGATCTGTTAGTAATAGATGCAAGAAGAGCCAAACCCCAACATGTGACACAACGGCTACCTGTCAACTATGACACTTAAAACTATCAAAATTACCACTGGAGTGGCCTGGAGCCACGTTATCCAGCTGGATATTGTGAGCAAATCATACAAATCTGTTCAATAGCTAGAGTATGAGTCACTGAGTTTGCTTTTTTTCCCCATTCAAGTATGGTGAGTTCATGGTGTCAACAATCTGTTGGAAAAAAGCTGAGGCTTGGCTGAATGCCGATCTGGTAGACTACAGTCTGGTAAAAGTTTCTAGCTACGTGCAGGTCATACTGATGTGTTTCCTGTAATCAACAACCCATGTTCACAGTCTGGCTTCTATTTCAACCAGAATGGGGAATTAGTTTAGTCTCAATTCGTCTCCTTCCTTGTTAAAAATGTTCCACTACAAAGACATCTTTGTGCGTGTTGTTGACGGGACATCAGCTTCCCAAATCGCCTCTGATCTCAAATAACCCTTTCCAGGCTACTTTGAGTGATTTTCGTGGGAGAGCGCACGAAGGTACCGAGTAGTAACAGTTATGTTAACTACGTGGTGAAATTCATACACAACAAAACAGGTTTCGAGTTTGTCATCAAGCCGTGTGGGTGATCCAAATATTAGAATAATTTTAAGTCATTCAGGAAACAATAACATAAAGTAATGTAAGCTATCTGGGTATCACTACCAGTGCTGTCTTTTGGCTGAAGCTAGCACAGCTAATACCTACAAATCAGTCCAATGTTTGGCTAGCAATACCGGTTGCATTAACGCTAACACACTAACAGTTACTTAGCTCGCCAAATCATCCGTAACATGAGCAGATAAAAATCTTAGCCTGTCACTTTATAGAGCTAAACAATGCTTTATATCCGGCCGCATCTCATTATGATAGTCACCACTCATCACAGCCTGTGCTGTGGGCTGTGGTCGCTGGCCGAGAGCCGGCTGCCCACAACAGCAACACGGCTAGTTAGCAAGCTAACGTTAGCATTAGCAATCAGCTAACAGGTTGACTCCGAGTACGCTGGGTCGAAAAACCCGAGGTTGCTATAGCACAGCTAAAGAGGCTTACATAACACTTGGGTAAGTACGAGCTCAAAACTAACGTTTAATGCACAACATAAGAAGACAATACAAGGGTCTATGAAACGGGTGAGTCATAGTTTCCAGCTGAGAAAAAACTACAGCTGTGTTGATAAATGTACCGATTTACAGACAGAGAAGACCCTAACAGCAGCTACTAAGCTAATGTTAGCTTGGCCCACCAGACAGCAACATCACCGGACTCACCTCCTCCTCGGTCTCGCTCCTGAAACACAGACAGGCGGCCCGCTTCTTGTATCCATCCCCGTCGTACGTCCGGGTTTGGTTTGACTTGAGCTTCATCATTTCAAAGGGCACAAAAGTTCAAAAGTACAGCTAAGTTTACCACTTATAAAGATGATGGTTGTAGACGCAAAGTCCTCCTCCGGGGAACCTCGGCGTTTAACTTAAAAGAAATAACTTCTTCTTCGTTTCATTTTCACAAACCTAGGCACATCTACGGCACGGTCGCCATTACAAGGAGCCGCTACGCCCACGACGTAATTTAACCTTTAATAGCTCAGAGAGCGTAAGAAAATTACCCTTCAGGCGTTGCAGAATTGGGGCAACGGATACGGGGAAAACGCAACACCACGCTCCACGACTGGAGTGAGCCGGTGAGGGGAACTGGCACTTTTGGCTCCAACTAGCTGGCCACGGCCACTTGTTTGAGGCTGATATAATGAAGTCTGTACCAACCTGCATTGAAAAATGTAAAATTTCACGTTATCACGTTACATGTGGCATGCCGTCAGAATTAGAAAATGGTTGTAAAGCTGGTTTGATTCATCAGTTTCAGCACCGCAGGTAATGGACAGCGCCAGCAGGATCCTCAAAACTGATTCAATAATGTGAACTGAAATGGTAGGCTCCGACCTTCAACCTTGCCATATATATAACAGTTTATAGCTTAAACAATTAGTCGGTTAATCACAGAAGATTAATCGACAACTATTTGATAAATAATTCATCGTTTCAGTCATTTCTCAAGCAAAAAAGCCAAACACATGCGTGTTTCAGCCTCTGAAATGTGAGAATTTAATGTTTTTCTTTGTCATATATGAAAAAAAAAAGAATATCTGTGGATTATGAACTGTAAAACAAGCAATTTGAGTATGGCATCTTGGGCACTTGAAAACTGGGCATTTGTCACAGAAAAATTCATAGATTTATTGAGAAAATAACAAGCTGATTAATTGATAAGGAACATGATTGTCATTTGTTAAAGAGCTGCGACTAACAAACATTATGATTTGATTATCAAAATTGTTGCCAATTAATTCTCTGTCAATCAAATAGTTGATTCATTGACTATTCATTGAATAGTTTCAGCTGTAGAGCCGATGTCAAGTAATTCCAGGGTCAAAATCACCAATATCGATACTGATAGATATTTTCTATTATTCAAAGGGGCTAATGTACTATTGTGTAGGTGGGAGCCCTTCATGCTGTGAATGCACCATTAATTGGCTAATTCTAAATAAACATTTCTTTTTACTATTCTCTGATAATGAATTAATCACATGCACGTTAAAGCAAACTGTTTTTAATGATGTGAATTCTCTGAACGATTGAGATGATCGCTGCAATCATGCACACAACAACAGCAGGGGAGAACATAGTGCAAAAATTGGCCTCCAAAGGAACCAGTACCTGCCTCAATAGTGGTGGACCTTAGTTGTACAAACTAATTTTGAATTAAAGCAATATGTCTACTCACACACCAATTACAAACAATATACAATGACTAGCAGCATGTAGCTTTAGTAGTAGAAGTAACTGTAGAGAGATGGAGATGCTACCCAGCAATGTTGTCTCTGTGTGTGTCCCTTTCACTCACTTTCACTTTCACAAATACTTAAAAAAGAATATCAGACAAATAACAACTGACTTTAGTTAAAGCACTTTTGTATTGGACCAAGAAGAAAAGTGAAGTTTTGCAGATATTATTTTCCTGAAAGCTCAGAGGACTAAAGAGAGCTCAGTCCCAAGTCTGTCGATGCTCACTGAACTTCCCCTTGACTCACTGCCTTCAGTAATGACAGAGCAGATAAACAGTTGTGGTGTGTGTTGAGTCTATTCTGTACACACGACATCTATTGCATGTCTGTCCGTCCAGAGAGGAATCCCTCCTCTGTTGCTCCTCCTGAGGTTTTTTGAGTTTTTCCTCATTCCAATCGAGGGTCTAAGGACAGAGGGTGTTGTATACAGATCCTGAGGCAAATTGTGATATTGGACTATATAAATAAAATTGACTTGACTTGACCAGAACTCTTCAACACTATTTCAAATCAAAACATATGAGTTCAGTTAAGTGGAAGTGGATAGCAAAGCTGCTAATGCGGTAAAATCAAACCAACCAAAAATGTTTCATTTATTTTTTTAGTCATCTCCTCTAATCTGTTTCACCAGCATACAGTCCAATTTACATGCACTACAACTTATCATAATGATTTCTTACATGAAACCATAACCATAATAATTCTATTGTGCTGGTTGCTTCATTGCTCATATTATTTTGTGTCATTTTATAGCTTCTTTCATACTCCTGTTTGTCTTTTTTCTGTTGGAGTCCCATTGCTTTTGCTGCTGCAACAATCCAATTTCCCACCAGGGATCAATACAATTTCTTTACTTATATTCCCTCTCAAGTTTCTCCCGGCAGATACTGACGTTTGAAGTGGATCTCACAACATCTCAGATGGCTCGTCATTAAAGCAAATCTCTGCTTTTCCCATCCAAAAACTGAGAAATCATCTTTCCAAAATGCTCTTGCAAATGTGGACAAATTTGTAAAGACAAATGCATATTATTTGGAATTAGACAGGTATTGTTTATTTTATCTTTACTATTACTATGATACTATTACTATCACTATTAAGGTTTTTGGATGTGTAGAATTTGGCAATTAAACCCTTTATGGGCAAAAACATGGAAATACAGGAGGTTAACACAATATTACAACACATACAATATAATTGCAATCTAATACAATAACTGTGAGTTTGTGGTGTTGGATTTGACTATATTAGCAAGGTGTAGCTGACATTTGTTCCCCTCTGTGCATGGCTTTGTGAGTGTGTGCATAATAATGTATAACAGTTTCATATGAACCACAGTCTTATATTTGACCACTGGGAGAAGATTAAATGAGGGCAGTCAGAGGGCAAACATAATACAGAAGTGTAAGACTACAAACATACAATCTGTTTGGTGATAAAAATGCAGCAAGATAAAGTGCTCACAAACTTAATGCAAATGTATGTACATATTCTGTGATCATGAAAAGTCATTGATTTCATTTGATGAGGCTACGTTTATTGGGATAAATAAGATTTTTTTAAAATCAAGATACAGATTTAATCAGTAATATGAAAAATAAAAATGTATCTCCTGTTTTTTGTGTTTTATTACAAAGACACATGTAGTAAAGATAAACTGTAAAATGTATCATATAAGGGACTTATCTTCTCTTGGGTTTCATCCTGTGCGTTCTGCCTCTCTCTCCTTTCGAGGGTATGAGAGCAGGCTTTACACAATTAAACGTATCTGTATAGGGTCATACTCAAGAGGGTGCACTTTTACTATCTGCAGTTGCTACGGCAACCCATTCTCTTTGCAAGTCTCTGGTGAACCATTCACACACACACATACACACTGGAGCAGAGATACAGTCCCTGTCGTGTCCAAAAGAGGGCGCTCACCTCTTTCAGGAGAGTAGGAGCCAGGTTTTGAAAAGGTGTGCTGCTCAATTGCAAGATGCTTGTGAATTATTTATAAAACCACTGTCAGGTAACTGTTAGGAGGAAGGAACTCCCCCATTTAATGTAGTCATCCTCTCCTTCTGTGTAGTCTGTATATACAACACCTATTGCATGTCTGTTTGCTCTGGAGGAGGATCCCTCCTTTGTTGCTCTTCCTCAGGTTCTCCCTTTTTCCTGTAATAATACAATTGGCTTGACATCCAAATCAGTGTATGACTTACTGCACATTTCAAAGCCTGATCACATGGCTAACATATGCTCGGTGATGTTGGCTGTCTCCGTCATTTAATGGGAGGGATGCTTTGAGGACTGGCTGGTATGGAGAGGCCTTTTGCTGGCGCAGGCACCATGTGGCTCAGACCGATGTTAGCCAGAGAGTGATGGCATGCTTCAGAGGGTTGTGTTGGGTGAGTGTGTGGGTGCATTTAAACTTGCCTGCTCTCTTACACTCAGCTCTTTCTTTTGTTAAACAGGTCATGACAAGACATGATTCATGTATGTAAGTGTTTCTGGTACCAGAGAGGCTGCTAATTACTGGCTATTTGCAAGACTAGTGGAGCTGAATAAACAGTGAGGGGGCCAGCTAATG
Source organism: Enoplosus armatus (assembly GCF_043641665.1). NCBI lineage: Eukaryota > Metazoa > Chordata > Actinopteri > Centrarchiformes > Enoplosidae > Enoplosus > Enoplosus armatus. The sequence goes on along the minus strand of NC_092182.1, from coordinate 21,427,294 downwards.
TAGTTTAGCCTAAGTATCTAAAATGTAGACATAAGGCCTGGTCACGTAGCTGAGCATCTGCTCTTTGATTGGGTGAGGGCAGGATTCAAAGGCAGTTTAAGTTAAATGGTACATTAGGTCAGGGTTAGAGAATGGTTGTCGCCTGTCAGAGGGCGCAGTAGATTGGAAATGATAGGTCAAAACATCATTATAAATAAATAAAATTGCCTTGACATGACCTCCACAAACATTCAAGAATAGTTTTACTATTCCTGAGCCAGAAAATCTGCCTATCACATCAACTGGCACAGGACAAAAGAGTCTAACAAGAGCACTGCCAAGTTGTTTTTCTGTCCTACTAATTCTGCCCCTGCAAGCTGGGTCACACGGAGAGCAGGAGCCGGTTGCACGAGCTCTTCTTAAGTTCAAACATCGCTTAATTATAACATTAGTGTTTACCAGGGATGGAGAGAGTACTAAAACATTTTTATTCAAGTGCAAGTAAAAGTAAAAAAGTAAAAAAGTAGGTCAGTTTGAATGGCTAAACACATTTAGGCTACAAAATAAAGTGCATTAACATGTCAATGTATACACATCACACCCCAGAGCCCCTGTGTCCAATATAATCCTCTTCTATAGACAGCAACAAGCATTATTAGGCTACAAAAATTAAATAACCTGACACTTCTTATAAAATCAACCGCAGAATAAAACATCACCAAGCCAGACATCACAGAGAGGTATAAACCATGAAGACTCATCAGCGGCTGCAGCCACAAACACACATATTAAAGCAAAAAGAGAGCTTCACAGTTTTTGCCCAATGTGTAGTGCACACACACACACACACACACACACACGCACACAACACTACTTGACGTTTTCCTCTGGAGAGTCACAACCATCACAATGAGTTTGTTGGTGTACTCTCCTGTCTGAACGTCATTCTGTGAGTTCTGAGCACCGCGAAGTCCTCCACAATCTGCCCTAGGTTCAACTTCATTCTCAAATCATAATATAACCAGTACACTCAGCCTCTCGAAAGCTCCTCAAAGTTTTTCAAACCAGTTTGAGCCGAAAGAGGCTGTGCAGTTACAACAACTGTGACAGGTGTTATTGTCAAAAAAAACAAAACAGCAGAAAGGCCTCGCACACCTCACTGAAGCTCCTAAGTGAGTGTAGAAATCAGACCCAGCACCTGTTGTAAGGTAGATCTAACCTTTTTTTTAATCCTTTACCATGACATGAAGAGTGTTGCTGACTATTGTCATTAATGTTGTGCAAAGGTAAGAGTGCTGCAAAGGGACTGTTATGGAGACAAATATCATATAAACTCTTTTAAACACAATAAACATTTGTTTGAGTCACAAATAATGCTGTGAATTTGAGTTGTGTGTGTGTGTGTGATAAAGTCAGCCTTTGGTATATTCTAAGATGAAAGCATGCAGTCACAACCAGAGCTTCACTGTGGCAGACGTGCAGGGAAATTCAGCTGTAGCGCTATATCTCTTAATATGGCAATCCCTGTGAAGATGTATGACACACAACCAAAGGTTATGCAGCAGCTGAGGTTTGTTTAATGGAAGACTGGAAAGATATTGGCAACATTAACCTTTCGAGCACCTTCTTTCTCCAGGTAAATATGCACGTTAATGACTAAATAAGCAGGAGATTGTGTTGTTCTGCCCAAGGCCAGAATAGATTGTGCTTTGCTGCACACATAAGAGAAGCAATTTACAGTGTTGTGATTATCTGGGCTTAAAGAGACATTGCCCTTTCTCTGTGTACGGTATCCTTTGCCAAAAGGTATCAGCAAGCTGACATCATCTTAAATCATCTGTTTCTTATATGGAATATTCTTTTTTTTATTGAATGCTGTGAAAAAAAAAGACTGAATGTCCATCTTTCTTGTCATTTGAGAAAATCTACTTTGGATGTGTAATCATCACACTGTTCACAACACAAATCACTGTTATTGTTATGTACGTCAATCAATATTTCATCAGTTTGAGTCTCACAACATTATATTTATTAAATGGCGTGGATGAAAGAAAATTAGCCTGATGTAAGAAACTATATTTTATGTTTTCATGCAAATACTATATTTGGCTTATTTGCCTATTATATTAGGGTATGTTGTAATCCTCACCAGTAAACCATTGAAGATATTTAAGGATGTTAAATGTCACAACCACCAGGGGCTGCTGTCATGCCATTTACAACCAGCCCAAACTCATATTTCTAATGACATTCAACCATTCAACAAGAACCTATTTATTTAACAGCCTGAGAGCAAAGAGATCATGTACAAAGTATATTCATAGAATATGAAATCAGTGAAATATTGAACAAAGTTTGTCATTAACAGTGATGTTCAGTAGGTTGATATAGTTGTTGAAATACAGAAAAAGACCTAACTTTTGTGTTCCTACGATGTCTGTGCCCGGTGGACGACACCAGTATCAGACTTGTAACTGCACAAACGTCTGTCACAGTAAAGCAGGTAACTGTCACATGTGTCAACGTGTGAATTACGCTTTTCTTTACTTTATTTCAAAATACCATGGCACAATATTTGCAACAATGACCGGAGACTCAAAAGGCACACATGAGGTTTTAGTGAGAAAAAGTGGAGTATGCTTCCACTCTACTCCGTTGACACCCACAGAAAACTGATATTTTTAGATCAAATGTACATATAACATCCACATACTGTACTTTATTATCCTTTTCATGATGCTGGTATCCCACCAGAAGAATACTTTGTTGTCACCTCTGAATGCCAACTACAACATGATGCTCGTGGGATTGATATCTGTCCTAAATAAGTATTTTGTAATAGGTACTCAATATCAGCAGCGATGTTAATGCAAGTAACGATCATTTTTCTATTAGCGATTAATGTGTCAATTATTTTCTCGATTAATCATTTGGTCTATAAAATATCAGAAAAGCAGCCATTATATATCCACGTCTTATTTTGTCCGACCAAAAAAAGCAACAAATTCTCACATTTGAGAGCCGTAAACTATCATTGTTTTTGGCATGTTTGCATAGAAAATAACATAAATAATTTATTTCTTTTCTGTTGATCGACTAATCGATGCAGCTCTAGCCCACGTGGCCTTTAAAATAAGCTAAACCTTGAGGCAAACATGAAATTAGGCTGCTTATTCTATAAAGCAACATCCCAACAAGGAGGCACAAAACCTCTGTACACTGTTGATCTAAAAATAAGCAATTCTGCATGGCTTTTCTGAGTGGGATGTAAGGGTTTATCCTTGTTCTACATTTTCCACCCTGAACCTCACATGATCCTACAGCTTTATAGCAGGAAAGACATCACTCTTATTGGCAACATTTTCTGCTGTTCACACGGCAACCTCCTAACTCAGAGGAAAACACAGTAATGTAATATAGTCTGCGTCAGTGTTTCAGAGTATACAGCGGATGAAATATACTATTTATACCTGTGCACACCATAGATATACTTTGCACTGTATCCCGTCTCTTATATAAAAAGGCTTTTAGAGTTCAAAGGTTACACCTGTGACTGTTAGCCAGCCAGCATCTCAAAAAAATATATCACTCACGCATGGAGCATATGACCAATCTGTCTGCCCTGGCTGGCCTGTTTCATCTTTGTAAAATATTGCTTCAAACAGACAGTGACAAACTGACTCATTTCTATGTCTTCCAACTTGTGGGTGTGTTAGAGAGTCAGAAGCTCAATTTTATGTAATCAAATGTCAGCAGATAGTCGGTATACCCCCAGAGTTCAATATTAGATGACACAGACGCTGATGAAAAGATGCGAGACACAAACATCATATTTTGTTCCAACTATTACATTATTGTTTATTTCATGCTGAGGGAGTTCTCCCCCCCCTCCTCCTCCTCCTCCTCCTCCTCCTTCTTATCATCATTGTTATTCCTTAGTTGAAAACTCTTAAAGCAGCTCTTCCTCAGTCAGTTTAATTCAACATTTATTTAGTGAAGCAAGTTATTTAAAACCAAATACTCTTTTATAGTAAAAAAAAAAAAGAGAGTCAAAAGGGCTTTTTATATGGGATTGAATGAGTGGACAAAACAGCCAAAAACAGGTCAGAGCTGTCATAAGCAGTGGGCCACTCTCTGCAGGAGCTCTGGCCTTTAATGAATCCCATCAATAAAGTGAAAATCTTGTGACCTCAGAATTTACATTTTGAATAATTTCCCCTAATGTACCCATGAAATGAGAGACGTCTGGGGGCAGGCGATTATGCCTCAGTGGCTAGTCTTTTTCACTGGGATTTTCACTAGTGACTGGAATTAACATGGCTTAAATTCTCTCCGCCCCATAGCTAATTGAAACAAGTAATCTCCAGAGTTTGCCTTGCAAGGAGGGACGGGGCGGGGGGGGGGCTCAGCGGCGTAACATGTTATCCTCAGAGCAGACACGTTCGACAAGACCGTCTCCCAGTGCACTGCAGCAGAAAGCAAAGAAGGAATGGGTCTCCTGGTGGAAAAGAGTTTTGTATCTATTCTCCACAGCTAAATAATTCACTTATTATGCTAACTATGCTAAACAGAAACAGAACACTGGTTTGAGGAGCTGACAGATGGAAGAGAGCTGAAGCTTTGTGGGGTAATAAAGAGATGTAAAACACTCTGTTCAATAATGTGCACAAGTTAGCTCTGTGAATCTTTTTTGCATGACTTAAACAGTCTCCTGACAGCCCACAAGACTGACAGTCAGTCTAGTCGTGTATCTGGAATTTGCTGAGGTTGGGATGAATATTCAGAGGCTCAGCTGCCTCCAAGGCCCACAGAGACACGACACACAACCCTCCAAGGCCCCACCCCCCCACCTCTCATCTCTCCACACAGGCGCCCCTCCACTTTCCCTTGATGTGTGGTGGAGTCAGTCCAACACTCCACAGGTGTGACCCACTCAGACCTGTGAAAGCCTCCACACACCAAGCGGCCCTGTGATCAGGAAGGCAGAAAGAGCAGCTGGGCATATACAGGAAGCGAAGGCAGAATCCTCCCCTATGAGCCATCCATTGGACATCATGGAAAATTAATCAATCCCTCCTCCTGCAGGTTGCACGATGCCACAGTTGAACTGATTGATGAGGAGGGTCTTCTCTCCCTGCAACACACTTTGCAGACTTTTGAAGGTTAATAGCCAAAAGATTGATCCATCAATCGCATTAAAGCCTCAAATAATAACATTCCATGCTTGGTTTAAAACTAATTTCTCGCTTTTTTTGCTGGATAATGTTGGACATATATAACTAGGTATGCCCTTGGACATGATTTCATACTCTCTGCTGCAAGCTGTACGTCAGCGACTCACACACACACACACTCACACACACACACACACACACAAAGCAAACCCATGTAACTAGACTGAGTTTTCTCACTGAGAGATGGGACTTGATATGTTTGTCAGTGTCTACGCACAGCATCCCAAGCGCTTTGAGACTCAACGTACTGCATAGGCTGCGCAACAGCACCTGTAACGTTGTAGTCGACCCAGAAGCGTCACATCTGAAACAATTGTCTGCGTGAGAATTGGATTTATTGCGCGCCAACATATTGGAGATAATGTGATAGTCATAGACGTAATGTTAATTGGGGAAAAATAGAATTGTTGCATCTTGTCTTGCAAGTCCAAATGATCTGGCAGGCGTAAAATGTGTCTTGCAAATAGAGCCATTAACCGCCCTAAATAGTGGGATGTTTTAAAAACAGAGTTTAATTAGACTTCACTGTCAGTGCGGACAGGCGGAGAGCTTTTCTGTTTTCTTGTTTGTCACCTCGCAGAGAAAAAATAAATGTACAAAACCCGACACTGAAGTCTGCGGAGAGGGAAGACACCAGGTGGCCAAATCGACGTTAAGATTTAACAAATGGCAGCAAAGGCTTCATGTCACACTTTGAATATGCAGCCGCTGCCAAAGCGCTGGTGATATTACATGCTGTAATCTGGCATTCACACCTTCCCCCCCACATCCATTGATGGTGCATTTCTTCCCTGATAAAGGCGGTGTGCTGCGATGCATTTAACATCAATCACATCCAGTGCACGGGGCGCATACAGTCCTCCGTCTATCAGCTGGAAAGTGCTCTCGCCTCGGGTGTGGGATATGTGCTTCTCCGCTCCATTATCCCGTAAAAATCTGATCTTCACATCGCAGGAGCTGAATTAGCGAGTGGCCCTGCTGGACGTGCCATTTATTTCCCATTCGCATACAGCCTAAAGTTGGGACTTGAGACTTTCAGAACCACTTTTCCGTGGACAGCGCACGCAATGATTTGGTAGGATCGACGCAGCCTCGAAATGCGTGTGGATTCCTTTTGGATACAATTCAGAAACAATGTTTAGATGTTGATTTGTACAAAAGCCAGAATTGCTCAGGAAATCCTCCCTTCACAGATTGAAAGATCCAACAAGATACGATTTGGCTGTGGATATGGGTCACTTCTCATAAACAGGATTCTTCGTGGGCAGGAGATAGGGGTAAGTACAGCCACCCAAGATGCAAAAAAAATGGGTCATCTACGGCAATCAAATGCTCAAAAAACGCCGTGACTTAAATTGACTTAAGTCTAAAGGCAGAGTATTGAAAAGATTAGGATCCATGATACAAATCCGGGGATGCACGCAAAACATCTTTCATGTAACTTGCATGTTCCAATGCTGTTTAATACTTCAATCAGTTACTGTTTTATAACGTTATGGCAGTTTTGAAAAGTAGATCTCCGGATTGCACATAACAAGGAGTGCAACGCCCAGGACTGTAAGTGCATTGATTGTTTTTACGCGTTAAGGCGCAGCGTTTTGTGTGGAGCTCTGTGTGGTGCTCCTTGCTGCGCTGCAGAGGCGCCTGGAGTCTCACAAAATATGATAAAAGAATGACTCAAAATACGAACTGCTGGAGCTACAGGGTTTAAATGTAATTATAGGTACAGCATTCAAAGCACAGATTAGACCATGGGACAAAGCTTTTGTGCATTTATTTCAAGCCAATCCAGTTTGACTCTGAATGGCAACACCGGGATGCAAACAGCTCCCCCAGATTTATCTAATCTCCACCTCTCTCTTCGTGTCTCCCTCTCAGCCCTGAAACAAGTTGAGTCATGTAGGGGAGCACCCTGGCTGGGTGGTGTTTTGTGAGTGTGTGTGTGTGTGTGTGTGAAGCATCGATTGTCAGTCACTGTGCTGTGCAGATGTGCAGCCTCCTGGCAGTGGAAGCCAGATTGGAAGCAGTGGTAGAACTGCTGATGTGAGACTACTTGTGTGTACCCCAGAGCAAACTTTAATAGGTCACTTAGGCATGCATGGTTGTTACTTCAAGGCCATTATTTTGTTGACAGCGATGTATATTGTGCTTAATCTGTATGTACACTGTTTGTACGTTGGCATGTAAAACAGTGCTGGAGGTAGTGGTCAAGGATGAGATAAGCAAAGATACCTGACACACAAAGACACCATATTAACACTGCTTCCATTTTGGGCTGCTCCCTCAGGCCTTTTTGTGGGGCCAGAGATTAGCTTTGTGCTATCTTACTCTCATAGCGTTAATTCATGATGGTGGTGGTTGTGGGGCGCTGCTGTGATTGCAGCCAAATATGCCATTGTCTGCACTCCCTCTGAACCTACAGCCAAGAGGGGAAATGTTCCTCATATCAGCGGGTAATTATCTAAAGAGTCTGACTCAGCAAAAGACAGATTTTAATTCAATCTTGTCCAGCCTCTGAGCTCCCACGAGATAGATTTTACGTCTTACGTTGGGTTATTCTTGTTGGCATGTTCTTCACAACTGCAGTGACTGATAGCCTACCTGGATCTAGCTACAAAGCATGCTTAAGAAATCTCCCCCAGAGAGAGATTGGGTGGAATACTGTGTGTAGATTATAGCTGGCAGAGAGGTGCGGGGCTTATTCGAACAGCCTTAGATTTACTTTTCCAAGCTTTGCCTGGCTTATCATGTCCTCCGAGTTAGTTTAGCAAATGCAGACTCAGCGTAAGAGCCCTGGTTTGCCTGCTGCTAAGTTCTCGTTAAATACGTCACGGGCGAGAGTGTAAGCAGCTATGGGGAGATACTGTAGCATTGGCTCATTCTCTGCTTAATAATACACGAGGACACACCAGCATACTGTGGATTAGCTCGCCCAGACAATACAAATGCTTCTTTACATTTCACTCTGTTGGCAAAGGGGTCAAATAATGATCACATCACATTCACTTGATGGAAACCGCAATGATCAAAGTGATTGAAATCATTCCAAGAGGAGGGGGAAGTGTGGTCCTGCTTCTCCAGTCTGCAGAGAGACTCTCCAGTATCCACATCTTTTACTGTAGCTGCTGCTGCTGCTGCTCCTGCTGCATGGATCCAAGAGCAAGACTGCAATAAACAAACGTGTGCACTGTTTCCCAAAACAGACCCGTGGTTAAATTCCCGATAGACCTCTGTTCCCTTTTACAAAGGCTTGTGCTGGAAATGGGGAAATGTGTGTGCAGTGTAGAGCCCAGGTTCCAGCTTCGTTCTCCTCCCGGCAGACGCCATCTGCTCACTGGGGAGGTTTTCCAAACAATCCCATAGTAAAGACAGGGGAAATGAGAAACATGGCTACACTACAAACACAGCATGCGCAGTTTTTTTTTCTTCTTTAAAATGAAAAACAGCTCGCTTAATCTGAAAGAAAATACATGAGTAAATACCTAAATATAAATACATGACTAGATAAAAATCCCTGCAAATATTCATGCCTTCATGTTACCTTAGGATATGTATGCACTCACTCACACACCCACACACACATATACACACACACAGATGTATTTCCTTTCTATACATCCATGAATTTCTTAATTTGGAAATTTGTCAGGCTTTCAGGAAAACATCCCGCACTTAGTGGACTACATTTCATCCCTCTGGTGAGAGTTTCTTTTGTATTTCATATGTTGATGGCGTATAAAAATGTTTTCAAATAGATGAAAGTCTTTGACAGTTAAGCTAAAGGATACATGACGTGTATGAATTACATTAGCAGGAGTTCATGGAGACCATTTACACTGTAAGAGCCACTCAGAGAGAGGATGTCCTATTCTTAGGCTGATGGATGGAAATTCAGTGTTTGTCCTTTTAACAGGTAATCACATAAAAACAGACACTGTTATCTGTTGAGGTTCAAATGTGCATTAGTTTGTACATTTAGAGAAAAGCAACAGGTAGAAATTAGACCTTCAAATGGCATTTTAATGTCGGTAATACATCTTTTGAAGCAGTTTGCTACCAAATATTGACTTCCATTGACTAGTATGAATTTCACGCATAACATGGATTCGGCCCTCATTATATTCCTGACATATCATTAATTCTGAAATACTGTGGAAAAACGATTGGATTCAGAATTATTAACAATGGAGAGAAACAACAACAGAAAGAACCCAGAAGAGTGATGTTATGCATTTCCTGAGTCATCATACACACAGATACTTCCTGGGGCAGTGTTGTGTGAAATGGAGTGTGAAATGAGTGCACTTAACATCTCTGCAGTGGATTATACACATTATCTTACACTAAGGTTGGAGAGCATCTTGCCTCTCGCCTGTGAATCTGTCATCAAGTTACGTCCACCTTTACTCAAGTCCCTACATGACTGATTCCATGTCGTCAATCAGTCCATGGCAGGAATTAAATCATAGTTTACTTGAACTTTCTCGGAGCACCACACAGGGTTTGCTTCATTAGTATCTGAGGGATTGTCAATCATTAAAAAGTACCCAAACTGACTTTAAACATGTCTCTTCTGTTTCTTTATTACAGACTATATGCTCACCTGGGAGACTGTAGGACGCCTATTATACTGATAGAGGGGAAATGCACTTTGGTATGCTTTAATTAATAAAACACCTCTATTGAAGTTAAACAACTAAAAGCACTTTGACACCCATAAAAGCAGCTGTTGTTAATGTACTCTGCATTTTTGGGGCCATTTGGTGTATTTTTCGTATTCATTTGGATAACTGGCCAAACATAGAAGACATGGTGGCACATTAGTATTTTTGAAATGCATCTACATAATTTTTACCTTTTTAAAAACTGGGTTTTTTTTAGGCTTGGGGTCTTTTGTTGGTGATTTAATAAAGCAGCATAATGTACAACGATGTAAACATACTTGATGTTAAGAAATCAAAATAGTAGACATCGGGATGTATCACTCTTTCAATTTTACTTCCTCCACCCTAAGTGGCCTCAACAGAACAAAATGCAGTGGGAAAAATATTGTATTTCAAATTGTACTGATGTGCCCACAGGTCCATATTTGCTGCAAATAACTGTAACATAGCTCTTCTCTGAAGATTGTTAAAAGGCATTCTTGGAATCCAAGACTGTAGTTTGTAGTAGTAGTTTAGAAGTAGATGAGACATGGTGCTGTGAAAGTGGCGTACAATGAGTCTTTAGAGCTTTTTCAGTGTCAGCAGCCGCCTGCTGTGGCCGTAAATGACAGCGGTGAGAGTGAACCAAAACAGCCGTAAAACCAAAACAATGAGCTGAAAGGTGCATAGCTCTGTTGAGCTGAGGGGAACTCTCAGCATCAGGTGATAATTCTCTGTGGGATACCTTTCACCTCACACACGCATTTGATCCATTCTTAAAAAATAGCAGCTTTATAGATAAGTCTCTCTGAAATACACAATAGGTAATGATACATATTGATAAGGTGACTGATCATGATAGAGAGAAAAAAAGTTCACCTTTTTTTGTGTTGAAATTTTAATTTGTAAGTCAGACAAAGTAAAGATGGAGTTACGATTTCATTAGACCCACGAAGGCGGAAACAAATGTGTGAGTAATGATGCCCTGCAATAATCATACCATCACACCAAGTAAAATCCCCCCCCCCCCATTCGCCTCCAACTATTCCCCCCTGTGCATTAATAACCTGCATTAACCTGCATTATCATATAGACATGGGCAGTTCCAAGACAACATATATTAACAGGCAGCACCAGAACACATTTTCTTTCTCGACATTAAATTATGGCTGCCTTAAAAACGAGCTGCAGACTCTTGGGTTCCCCTCTTTTCCACCCAAAGGGTGACAGTTACAAAGATACAAGAGATGAGAGCTTTGGCTGAGAATGAGAGGTGTGACAGCTGCTGGTGTTACCAGTAACAGTCGCCTCATATTTTCCCAAACTATCACCTGTGATTTCACCTCCTGCTATTCATGCACGGTTGTGTAATGTTTGCTGATTTCAGTGCTTCTCCTGTATTGCACCTGCATAATGAAATAACAGAAAAAGAAGCTGCTGTCACATACCAACTATTCAGAAACCATATTTAGACATACTTTATCTCTCTTCTTATACAAAGAAATATACTTGAGATAGATAGATAGATAGATACTTTCTGAGCTGTTCTTTTAGTTGAGCTCAAGCGTGAGTAAAATTTAACAACATAGCAACTCTCCTGCTTGGATATTCTTTCCACCTCTGAATGTGGGTGTTAACCGGACAGAGGCAACAGTTCAGTGTGATCATGCTGCACTGCACTCTATATGTCCCATTTGTGCTCACTTTTCTTCGAAACCTCTCTTCGGATGAGCATCTTTGAAGGTATTTTAGGATGCATTTTTTCCCAGTTCTTTTTAGAAAACATTTACATCAAAAATTTATTTTATCTAATCTAATATCTAATGTGTATGCTTTGTATTAAGCCTGCAAAGTAGGGTTTTTCAGTGCTCTTATCTCCCAGTACCAATACAAAAACTGTGATAATGTGGACCAAAAATTGTTTTGTGACTTAATAAGGACTTGTAATAATAGCAAAATAACATTTCAGTAGGGATAGGGTTAGGAAGAAGCTCACTTCTTCCTGCAAAAGTAGAAAGTACTTGCAAGAACTAAACACCTGGCAGTGTTTCTCTGCTCTGTGTGCTCTGTTGCACCTGTAACCACACTGCAGCAAAGTGAGAAGTTAAACCACCACCAAAGGTTAGCAAAAACAAGATTTTCAGCTGATGATTAGTGGCTCCTTAACCTTGCAGTAATGGATTTTTTGGCCACTTGGGGGCAGCGCAACAAGCTGTGAGCAAATAGCTGACATATTATCACCATATAAAAGTGATATAGCAAACATTTCGGCAAACATTGGCTTATTTACAAATCCAGCAGTCATGGAGCAACATAGGGATTCATTTGGAGTCATGTTTGTGTCCTCCTGATTTAAGTCCAATATTCAGTCTCTCTTTTGCTCTGTTTTGCCCTGAATGTTCATTTACAATGCATTTTTAAAAAAAGGTGGAGCTATAGGATTTTGCTTCAGGGTCCTAAATTATATAAAAATAACAAACAAAGAAGTCTGACTAGGAAGGTATGACAAATATAACCAAATGAAATCAAAGAAACCAAAGTACAATTACTTAACTCCCTAACTACAAACTCTACAAACCTCTTAGATCTTATAAACTACAATGCAACATTTCCAAACAGGAACAAGTGAGGCCTGTTGGGAGGAGAGAGGGATGAGTTGTGCCCCGTGCAGCACTATCACAATCTTGGCTCCGTTTAGAGTCGAGCGGTATCAGGAATGAGCCAATCACTGGCACACCTGTCACACATCAAATTCCATCATTCAAACTGATGGAGAGAGCACACATTAATAACAAAACAAAATACCACCACAGTCGTAACACTGCCATGTGGTGCTGGGCTGAAAGATGCTAAAAAGCTGACAAGGACTGCAGAGTCTGGTGATAATTGTCTGTTGGTTCGTCACTACAAGTGACTCCTTTTACATTACACGTCATTTTCACCCATTTCATCCATCATTTGATCAATTGCTAACATAAAAATATTGATCACAGCAGCTTTAAGGACAAATTAAAGGAAAAACCTGAAGAAATTAGTGGTCATCGACTGAAGACTCATCCCTAGTCTTCTTTGTACAGATACTGATGCGGGGGAACTCATGCACTAACCATAAAACTGGCCAGAAATCAAGGAAATGCTCCCAAGACTTCATCCACATTCTCCGTCACACTAAAGCAAAAACAACAAATTGGTTGGTCTCCTGTTGAGATCAACCGCCGCAGCCTACAAAGGGGATGAATGGCTCCTACCCACTGAGATATGGCTGTAGTCACTAAATACATGCACACTTACCTCAAATCCCAATATATGGCACCAGTATATAGATAACAAATGGGTTTGCAACCAAACAAATGAGGTACACAATCTGCCTAAATAAAACCAATAAAACATTGTGTAATATTCCCAAAAGTCTTCTCATTGAATGGTTTGATGAATATAAAAATAATGTAAATCATATACCATGGCCTTCACATATAAATTACATTTATATACTAGCCTGCTAATTTGTTTTGTTGAATACATTTTCAGGGTAAAACATAGTGGAAGTGGAGGACTCAAAAACAAAGCAACAAAAGCACTTCTGTAAAAGTAAGGGAAAGATTGTAGCTCTGCTTAAACGTTAATAAAGTAAACGCAACGTGTTTCAAGCTACTTATGACTTTTTCAATATTTAACCAAGACCACATTCTTTCCCTTACCTTAACCGAGTGCTTTGGTAAAGTACGTAAACATACAACATATAAAGTTTAAAAATGCTTTAATTTGCTATAGAAGGATGTTGTTTTGCATGAGTGGTTATTGTGGGAAAACAGATGACAGACTTGGCAAATACCTTTATTTTAAAATGTTTCCTTATGATGTTGATGCAAAACATTATCCGTGCAGCAATGCGTTTCTCCCAAAACATATTTGCTGTTGCACATTACTTGGATAGAGGCATAATTTCCAGGAGACAATGTTGCAGCACTCTCCAGCATCATCATCAAAGCGCCAAACAAAAAAGAAAATCCCTCCAGTAGAGTCCAACAGACTTGTAGAGTCTCTACAGAGTCTCTGAAGCTGTTCTGGCTACTTGCGATGGCTCAACACCTTTTAAGGACACTTTATGTTGTTTTTTCTTTAATTTGTCACCCAAATATATTTCAAACTGTAACACCAGATTAGCAGTTTGTTACAAATCCATATGGAAAATGCTTCTTTTACACTCTAAAATGCTGCCTTTCTTTTATTGCAGTCTTGGGAAGGGGCCCAGTGCACACACAGATTGCGGGATGCCTATGGTGCAATAAAATATCTTCCCAAATGTTTTCCTGAATAATGGCCACAAGTCTGAATTATATATTCCACTCTTTTTTTGACTTGAAACACACTTAAGTGGACATGTTTGTTGAGTGGATTTCAGGCCAGATGGTCACAAGAATTTATAATGAAGCCTTGCAGGTGCACTACTTTTAGCCGTCCTGTCGTTCTTCACTCCCTAAAAATCTCAGAGTTTTAATGGCAGTAGATGCAGGTTTTAGGTTGGTTTCAACAATGACTCCCTTTGTGGCAAACAAGATGTCCATGCAGCCCACACTGATCAACGCAGGTGTTGATAATGTGGCTGCAATTATTTGCTCTGACATCAGCATTACAAATGGATGCCTGGGCTGTTACCTGCAGACAGCTCCGGTTCTCACAGTCACACTCTGCCGGCTGGGAGGAAGGTGTTTGATTCAAGAAATGGCTCTGCTCAGAAAGAGATTGCTGGGCTTGCTATGATGAGATTAGTGTGGTGCAGGTTCTGGAGAATCGACAGAACACGAAGAGAGCTTTATAGCTGCTATATGGCTGATGTGCCCTAGAATTAGTGTCTATGGGCACCATAGTGAAGTCTGAATCCTCTGATGTCCTGCGGTGATTCATTTAACTTTGCAACGGCTGATTAAACTGTCTCTGCCTTCTTTTTAACAATGCATGACAGGATGACAGTTTGACAGTGAAACCTGTTTTATTTTGAATCTGCAGTTCCCCGTTTACAGCTACTAGTGGCACAGGCACATTAAAGTGAAACTTGCAATCACTGGTGCAGATATACATGCAGGCACACAAAGAAGAACTGGCATAACTCAATTTATGTGATAATCTACCTCAATTGCAACTCCAGCACCGCAATGTAGATTTCAAATTGTGGTCACAATGAATGTGTATGTGTACGAATGTGTTTGCACACACATTCACATTCGTTGACTTTTAATTTATGGGAGATAGAACTGAGGAAGGAAGGAAGGAAGGAAGGAAGAGAAAAGGCAAGGAACAAGCTGAGAGGGATTTGTGCTAAATTGAGGTGTGTTATTTCTGTAATATTTTTCATATCATAGCAAATAAATTAGTAGCTTTGAGCAGACTTATCAGCATTCCCACATGTGAACATTTACTGAATCTCCATGATATTGCTTTAATCCTCTACATATGGGTATCATTAACGGGGGGTTCCGAAAATAAAATCAAAAACCTATATCTCCTCTGACCAACTGCTGCTCATGTGAACATAAAAGGCAGAATGTGATTTAAGTTCTGTGAATATCTGTCTCAACCACATCCACCTACACTTTGCGCCGCAGAGCGCAGCAGAAGCATATGTTCATGCTGCTGAAAGGCTCATGCACACAGAGAAAATGATACATGCTCGGGAATACAGACACTTATTACAGCATGCTACACATGTGATGTATTACATATATCTAGAAATATGCAAATCATAAATACACGCACAGCTAAGGGGGCGGATGCAAAGAGAGTGAGTCCATGGGCAGTATGAGAGCTCTTCTGAGATCCCTGTAGCCCACCGTGGGTGTTTTGTCTTTCCCGCGAGGGATGCTCGTTGTTTTGCGGAGGCAGGTTCAGCTCTAGGATTAATGAAAAGCTCCATCTTAGTCATGAAAAGAGCATTTTCACAATCTATTTAACATCATGCATACCAAAGGCTCACATTAGGCACTGTTGACTTATGCTCGCCTACAGCAGTGTTTTCTGATGCATTCATTGCTACTGCTGTGATCTTCTGTGGGGTAGGCTGCCCCCCTCCAGCCGTGCCCATTGAGTCTCTTGCATTTCTCATGTTCACTGTCAGAAAACTCATTCTTCAGCGCAGAGATGAAATATGGCACGCAACTGGAAGTCTGAGGGAGTTATTGGAGAAATGAGGAGTAATAAAGCTTCCCGGGATTTTAGTGTTCTTTTTGGATAATGTCCCCCCCCCCCACCGTCTGGCGATGGATGATTGTTCAAAGAAACAGAGGATTCAGTGGCACAGAGCATGGTATTAGCCAATTTAGTCAAACCTTCATAGGTCAAACACAGCACTCTGTGAGCTTGCTGTGAGTGGTACCAGGTCACAGGATTGTAATGCAGGATGTTTCTATCTCAGTGGCCAGGCTGACCCGACAAAGACTAAAGTGGTGTAATAGGCTGCAGTGGAAAAGCTTGCAGAAGTGCATTCCATGAGTGCTGGATGTTATTTCAGCGGTTGCACCTGGTGAATTATTTAGCGTAAATGGTTGTAATTACACAGTGACTACAGTGTTGGCGATTAGGTTGTGGTGTGTCTAGATCATCGCGGGGATCGGAGGCCTACGTGATGAACTCAAAGACATTCCAGGAACTGCTGCGCTCTCCTGCTCACCTCTTCCCCACTGCCTTCCCTCCCTTTAGCTCTGTCAGCGATTTCTCTCCTGTGAGTGGCTGGCGTCAGCCTGGCCCTCTCAGAGCTTTTAAAAGGCTGTTAAAGGTCCTTGCGAGACACGGCCCCTATCCCTCCGCCGCCACCCACACCGTCCACCCAGCCCGCCCACAAAGCCCTCTAAGCAATCACAGCTTCTCAGGATGTCACCTAGCATTACTGTAACCCTCCTTACGCCTGCGATCAGGGCTCACCCATGCACAGGAACTGGGGCAAAGCGAAGGCACTCGCTCGTGGCAACCAAGGGAGAGACCGGTCATCTCCGCCACACTGACCTCTGAGGGCCTTTCAAGGATTGTGATGTGTGGCGTGGGCGATGAATGATGGTGAAAGCAATGCTCTGATTCATCTGTTGGTGTAAACACAGAATGACTAGCACAGCAGAACAAGATGTAGCTGAGGACTCAAATAAGACACAAATGTCATCCAATTCACTTTTTTAAGGGGAAGACAACTGGAGGGCCCATTATGTGGCCCCGCTCTCCTGTCCTGTCCCGGTTGGTTCGTCTGTCAAGGTAAAATGGCAGGACTGCAAATTCTGCTTGACAGCCGGCGCTCCCCGTAGGGAGACTAAGTGGCGTCAACCTGTCGTAGTCACACACTGTTGCTGACAAGGTGATGATGAACACCTTTCATTAAAAGGCAGAAGCTGGGCTTTTCCTATGAGGGAGCATGTTCCGGTCTTAATGTCAAAGGGAAAGGACCAGGGCTGGAACAGGAAGCCTTCGGGCCCAAACGCTATATGATTTTATATGCCAAGAACTCCTGCATGTCACCACGACACACACTTACAAATTCATAGGACCTACAATCAGAGGCATTGGAAGAGGTGCATTCCTGCGTGGATTGGAGCCCTCCATGAAGATTGTTTGAATCTTGTCACAAGCTGTCAACACTGCAGATGCTGCAGTAAACATATAATATGTGGATTTATATACACTTGGCAGCGATGGCAGCGACAGGTAACTATGTTGACAATTTAAAGTTCACTATCCAGAAATCATGGCTTAAGAAGTCATTAAACGGCACACAGCAATGCTGGCCGGTCTGTGATTGCTTTAAAGAGATGGGAGAGGCAAAAGCTCATAGCTGGCAGAAGTAACATTGCTGAGTCCAGTTTTCTCTGATCACAGCGCTCACTTGCTCCTAATTAGGAAGCATCTTTGACTCAAATTTTGATTTGTCATTTCTGTGGGTACCCAACACCAGAATTTAATTTGGGTAAACAAGGTTAATCAATGTGGCATGCAGCCTGAGTTTGACTGATACAACAAATGTGTTTTTAAATGAAAATCAAGCCGGTTGTAGCTTCAAAATGTAACATAGAGCTCCCATTAGACTTTGAATAAATACTGCATACTGTAGCTGAAATATTGACTGTTGCCATCACGCTGTCACACTGCTGAGAATTTTTGACAGATGTTCAGTATCTGTCAGGGAGTTAAGGAGTCAAACTGTGCGGCATAAAAGCAAATCCCCCTGACTTTCAGACAACGGTTCATCACAGGCAAAAAACAATTATGAACCACCTGCTAGAAATGTTCCATCATGAGTCCAGAACACACAACACCATCAATAGTAATTATGATAATAGGAATAATTCTACTACAGCTACCTCTACTAATAGTAATGCCGCCATAAACACAAAAAGATTGAAACCTACATTTCCATTGATTATTCAGCTCAACAAAAAGGGAAGATGTGTAGCGTTGGATCCATTAGGGTCCACTAGCAGAATGTAAATTATGACATTAGGAGCAATAAAATAGCTCCGTTCTCTCAGTAAACACTAGTGTCTGAAGTACCCTGGCTGCCAGCGGATGGTTTCAAACGAGACACAGCTCCCACACCTACAATCTATCCACAAATCATTACTGGCCTAATGAGCAACATCAAACCCTGACATTACAACAAGTTACTATCATCTCCATGACAACTAGGATAGCAGCAAAAAAGTGATCTGTCACTGGCCCTTCCTTTTCCTTTTGCATGCAGCAGGTTTTATATCCTCAAACTTTATAGCGTCAGATTTTGTCACTTCAGACTTTGGAATTTGTTCCTTTCCAGCTGGCTCATATAAGTGCAGGATGATGCTTCTGCACGTTGTCCCTTTTCAACATTGGACAATTGTATCTACACTCGCTATTGCAGTGACCACACAGCGTTCGATTGCATTGATTTTTTCCCCTCTTCCTTTGTTATCCTGCTGGGTATTTTATAAGCTTGGAAGGTGTGCCGAGTGAGAGAAGGCAAGTGGAAGAAAATGACTAGCTTACCTGATAAAATTTTATTATGAGATCGTTTAAAAACACAACAAAAAAGGATGAAAATAATTTTAAATGACCGAATTAACATATTACTGTTGTTTAGTGGAAACCTTGAAATCCCAAATGTTAATGTTTTTACTCAAGTGGAAGGATAACAGTTTTTTTCTGTTGCCTTCAGAAAATTGTACACTTGCAAAGTAACTAAGAACAAAACCGCGCTTCCCTTTTCATGGCACCCTGGCAGTCCTGGCAGAGATATAACTCTCTGTGGTTTCCCTGTTTTGTGATGAAGATGTCTAAGATTTGGGGTCGTCATGTTCGTTTATTGTGTTAATGTTTACATTCTGCTGTCCCTCAAGACTGTGACAGTGAAAGTGACAGAAACGGAAACATATTGTTCCCATATTGGGGAACATATTGTAATTGTTTTCATGTGCCTTTGACAACACGTATCACTTCACTCTCACTGCACTTATTCCATTAGGCTGTTACAGCAGTTTCAGGGCCATAGATCATGCTTACATGTATGCAATTGTAATGGGATTAAGGCGGTAATGTGAGTAAGGCGGGACTCGTGTACTTTGTGCTGTGAGTGTTAACATGTCGGTGCTCTTAGCAAAAGAAAGCATAGTTGCAGTAACATATGTGTTAGGAGTCTTCAGGTATTACTGGCATTCACTTGAGACCATTCAAGACATGTTAGTGTCTTCATGGGAAGATTGATCAGTTTGTGTAGTGTTGACTTGCCATTGATACAGTATATATATATATATATATCTATATATATATATAGATATATATATATATATAGAGAGAGAGAGCGTCAGTCGGTTGGGCGTTCTTCCACATTCCCATCAGGGTAAATAATGACTTTGGTGATCCCCTGAGTTTTCTTTTCACAAATGTCAGTTTGTTAGTTTATGACCAATTACCTGCAAAACTAATGATATTCCCATCACCGTCACCTATACTTTGTGTTTACGCTAAAATTAGATGGTGACCATGGTAACCATTGTGAGCACGGTGGCATGCTGATGATAGCATTTAGCTCAAAGCACTGCTGTGACAAAGTACAGCCTTATAGAGCCCCTAGCACTCTTAGTCTTGTGTTATTATATAGCACAAGTTAAATTATATGCTTTATTGTACAGTATTTGTGTAGCAATTGTGTAGGCCACACAGTCTGGCCACATTATTTAGTGAGCTGTGGCTGAACTTTCTATTACCATGCTATAAGAACAGAACTATGTATTATGTGTGAACAGCCTAGTTTTCCACACTCAAAATTCAAAAATCTGGCTTCATGAAGTCAGTTTTATTTTTTATCACTGAAATCCGTTATTACGGGTGTTAGTCTGGATACAAGGTTGCCGTAATAGAGTCCTTTGTGTGACAGTGTTTGCATGTATTTGAAAATTAACATAAATAATTTGCAATCACTCTCACTTTGTGCTGAAAGGCCATTTCAAGTTTTTACAGAACACACTACACCTGTTCATGAATTTATGCATATCTCATCAGCCACACTTCGCTGCATAAGAAGCACTTTTCATATTCACAGGCATTGTCGTTTTCACGTGTGGATGCAGGGCTTGAGTTGACGTGCTTGTATAGTTAAACACTTACACTCATCACAGCAAATTGGATGGCAGTTTAATAAGTGGGGCTAACTTCTTTAAATTAAATTGATTTCCAGATACAGTAATTTTCCTTGTTTAGTTAGTACTTCAAATACTGACAACATAGGGCCATCTTCCAAATGGATTTCTGAACATATCTTTGTTAGACATAATGGGCTATGAATGTAAAGAAAGAAAAGTAATCATAAATTGTTTTCTAAGGTTGTGTCAGTTAATTAGCACCTGATGAAGCGACCGGTGGAGATGTCCATATACTGCTGTGGGACGAGGCTGTGAGCACCATCAAAAGAATGCCTATTAACCAAAACAGTTTCAAGCAAAAGGAGAAATGTTTCAGAGTGGCACTCGGCTGCACAATATAAAACAGAACAGTGTCAAATTCTACAATACTTTAGTAAAAAAAAAAGAATAAATGGAGAATTCATGTCGGTCCATTTACTTGTGCACAACAAGAGTATGTTTTAATCAGAAACACTGCCATGTTTTTTTTTTGAAGAGGTGATTTTTGTATGGGAAATTATTTGATATATTTGCCACCGGTAGAAAAAAAAAATCTCATTAGCAGTCAAGCTTCGACAAACACAAATTGTCAATGACATCCTTCTCTCCTGCCCCTGAAGACTTGTTACAGTGTTCAGGGCAACTTGTGAAGTCATGGCCTTGTAAACTGATGTTTGAATTGTGACATGAATGCATACAGAGAGGCAGTGATATTTTCTGGAAGAGACATCTCTAACAATGTCCCTTCCTTGTTCTTTTCTTATTCCTTTTTTCATTCAGATAATCTCATTTGAGATTGCATTGTTGTGCTGTCGTCCAAAGTGTCACAGAGCAATTACACACTTATAAAGACCTGCGATAGGCTGTGGAGTTAAGACAAGAGTGTACTATTCTCTCTTTTAGGCTGATATGTTGGCATTGCTGATATTTTTTTGCCCCAGTCTCTTCCTCCAAAAGACGCAATGGAATTGCTTAGGTTGACCTCATGTTTGTCAGGATATTCTCTACCAACAGTCACAACATTACACTTTCTGAATCTTTATGCATGTTTTTAGAACAGATTATAACTTAAGGCACCTATGAACTGTGCAATTTTGTGCTGTCACAGAGGAAAATTGACGGCCCTAAGAGAAACAGGGTGAAATCTTTGGTTATCAAATCAAAACAATGGGCCTAGATCACACTGTGAGACATGTGTTGACATGTGTTGTTGAGCAGAGATGGGCTGCATAAAAAATCTGATGGTGACAGAAATGTCGAAACTAAAGTCATGACTGCTGCTACGACCACTGTCTACAAACCAACCAATCGGAATATGGCATGAATACGTCCATAGATACGTACATGTAGATACTACGTATGCGCGTATCTATCTATTGTAAATTAAATTTTTCAGTTGTTAGAAGAAATAGTTCACCTGGCATTCATCACACAATTCCACAAGCCTCAAGATGAATACTGTACAGTCTGACACAAATTGCAACCATGGTTTGATTAGACTCATCTCAAACAGTGTGACATACATATAACCTGTAAAATCACTGTTAAGCACAGGGGTCTTGGGCAAAGATGTGTAAATCCCCATTCAAACAAAACCATCCTCTTATCCACTCACCTGTCCCTAAAAAAACAATAATGTCATATCATTATGTTAATGGCTTACATGCTTGCAGGATTTTCTGCTGCAAGCCCCAGCTCTCACAATCCATTTTTATTAAGCTTGAATTGAGCTCAAGTCTGCGTGAGTTGCTGTCACATTTCACCAGAAAATGTCAGAGTCCTTATTGACAAGCGCTGTCAAAGATTCCCATAGCTGTTTCACTGTAACAAAGACATCAGCTATGACTTAAAAAACTGCTGCCGGTTACCATTTTGCTGCACGTGTGGAAAGCTAAAGCTGGCGAACAGAAAGCTTTCCAGCCTACACACTGACCATGCATTACATGGTGAGTGCCCATGCCCACCTGCAGCTTTGGAAGAAGACCCGCGCTGCCAACATCTGCTGCTAGTCTCACAGGACCTGTGGGCTGTGGACCGCTCATCTGCACTTCTGAGTGTGACTTTGGTTTCACACAAGAGTTTGAAGGATAATGTGAGCTTTGTTCTTTAAAAGCACAAAAATGAAATCCACGCTCATCAATGCAAAAAGACTGTTTTCACTCAAGCAAGGATTCATCCAGACGTTGTCTGAAAGGTACATTTGTAGGTTAAGGAACAGGTGTTCATTCACTCATGAGCTGGCAGTATAATTTAATCAATTATGCATAAAAAAAGATGCATGATAAAGTGACGTTTCTCTGTAGAACAGCCTATAGATCCAGAACCTGCTGCTGCAAGAAAAGGCCCTGTCCTACACACAGAAACATAACCATTTGCACATATGTAATCAATACAGGTTTAAAACGTGCATCTGATTTAAAAAATACAGCGCTGCAAAGGGATGACACTCTGGTCAATCGATGGATGGGGATTATGGTGCCTCTGCATCAATGAGATTGTGATGATGAATTCTTGTCTGAGCATGTGTAAAAATAAACGTCACCATCCTAATTTATTTTCTGTCCTCATTGAATTGTATCAACTTTCTTTTGAGTGGCATTACCACTTTCAGAATTGTCTCTTTTTTTTTTAAAGTAATTTTAAAGTTAAAATTACATTTACATGCATTGTAAGTCAGAGTTCGTCTGTGTGTGCAAAACAAAAGTACAGCCAGATCACCAAAGTTCAGAGCATGATCAGAGACGTCATCTTACAAAAAACATTAATTTTACTCATAGCTGCATTTATTAATTTTGGTCACTAGGGGGCAGAAATACATCAAAACAAGCTGACATTTAAATAGGGCTACAACTAATTATTATTTTCAGATTAATTAATTTTGTCTACAAAATAGAAAATAATCAAACTAGACAATAATCTCCCCTAGTCCAAGGTGACGTCTACAAATTCCTTATTTTATCTAACCAATTCAGTCTACAATCATATACGTTAAATAAAGCAGAAAATCCTCACATTGGAGAAGCTGCAATCAGAGGACGTTCAAAATTGACTGAAACGGTTAAACGAATATAAAAATTGTTTCCGATTCATTTTCAGTTTACAGACCTATTGATTAATTGACTGATCATTTCAGCTGTAGACATGAGACAAACCTTAGCATTCACTTGGAGAAGCAGCTCTAGCCTCCTGAAGGCATGGTAAGTCAAAGGATGGGTTATAAAAAAATCCTGACCGTAATTAAACTCACCTTCCACAGAGACGATTTCATGCAATGTAATTATGCCCAAAGCTGCCTAATTAACAAGACAACTGGGTCTCTCATCAGGTTTCCTAAGCTATATTATTCAAGCCATTATTTTCATTTAAATATATTAAATTTATCAGATAACATTGATGTTATTGTGCTCCTCTTTCCAGTTTTTCATTGAATTTCTGTTTCTGGTGAAACAGCGCCCCCTGCATGAAACGTGTGGTCACTGCCAGTCAGTTTGTATTTGTCATGCCAGAGGAAGCCAGATGAAATTAGCGTCTTTTAATTAATTAAAACATTCATAGGATCAAACTAATTAAACGTGGCTACTTCAAAACTGTAAATAGCCAAGACTCTGGAAAAAGAAAAGGTTAGTCAAGCCTGCCTACCTTAAGTAATTTCAGTAAAACACCAAACGGAAAGTTAGCAACCTTGAAATGAAACAACCAACCTTTTAGCTAATAATTTAGTTGTTAGTTATTAGCTACTTAACGCCGGCCAGAAGCAACTGGGGCTAGCAAACTGGGGTTTTAAGAAATTCTACATCCCAAAATTACTATTGATTAAAAATGTCATCTGATGGGAGCCCTAACTACACTGAAACTGGACCTGCAACGTCGAGGAAACAGTGGGGACTTGGCCACTTAAGTTAGCCAAAATATCAGTGGAGTCCGTCGTGCTTTCCGCCCTGGAGGACATTAGTCTTCATCTACAGATAGTTGGTGAGTGAAATGCACATCTCGTGTCTTGTTTGTTGGATTTACTGATCAGCCCTCCGTGGTACTGTCTATGAACTGAAGTGGTTGTTAAGGCTGTAAGTTATTGCTTAATTGTGCGGTTCCTATTTTGGCTGGATTTGTGTTACATTACAGTCACTGTGCTGAAGCTTTGGGCTGGATTAATTAGTGGTGATTAGTGGTCTAGAAATGTTCATCCTTGTTTTGTTTTTAAGCAGAACTGTATTTGGAATATTATATTTGGTTTACTAGGAAATACTGAATATACGCTATGTTATATACACTATGTTGCCAAAAGTGTTCACTCACCCATCCAAATAATTGAAATCAGGTGTTCCAATCTCTTCCATGGCCACAGGTGTATAAAATCATGCACCAAGGCATGCAGACTGTTTCTACAAACATTAGTGAAAGAATGGGTCGCTCTCAGGAGCTCAGTGAATTCCAGCGTGGTACTGTGATAGGATGCCACCTGTGCAACAAGTCCAGTCGTGAAATTTCCTCGCTCCTAAATATTCCACAGTCAACTGTCAGTGGTATTATAACAAAGTGGAAGCGATTGAGAACGACAGCAACTCAGCCACGAAGTGGTAGGCCACGTAAAATGATGGAGCGGGGTCAGCGGATGCTGAGGCGCATAGTGCGCAGAGGTCGCCAACTTTCTGCAGAGTCAATCACTACAGACCTCCAAACTTCATGTGGCCTTCAGATTAGCTCAAGAACAGTGCGTAGAGAGCTTCATGGAATGGGTTTCCATGGCCGAGCAGCTGCATCCAAGCCATACATCACCAAGTGCAATGCAAAGCGTCGGATGCAGTGGTGTAAAGCACGCCGCCACTGGACTCTAGAGCAGTGGAGACGCGTTCTCTGGAGTGACGAATCGCACTTCACCATCTGGCGATCTGATGGACGAGTCTGGGTTTGGTGGTTGCCAGGAGAACGGTACTTGTCTGACTGCATTGTGCCAAGTGTAAAGTTTGGTGGAGGGGGGATTATGGTGTGGGGTTGTTTTTCAGGAGCTGGGCTTGGCCCCTTAGTTCCAGTGAAAGGAACTCTGAATGCTTCAGCATACCAAGAGATTTTGGACAATTCCATGCTCCCAACTTTGTGGGAACAGTTTGGGGATGGTCCCTTCCTGTTCCAACATGACTGTGCACCAGTGCACAAAGCAAGGTCCATAAAGACATGGATGAGAGAGTTTGGTGTGGATGAACTTGACTGGCCTGCACAGAGTCCTGACCTCAACCCGATAGAACACCTTTGTGATGAATTAGAGCGGAGACTGAGAGCCAGGCCTTCGCGTCCAACATCAGTGTGTGACCTCACAAATGCGCTTCTGGAAGAATGGTCAAAAATTCCCATAAACACACTCCTAAACCTTGTGGAAAGCCTTCCCAGAAGAGTTGAAGCTGTTATAGCTGCAAAGGGTGGGCCGACGTCATATTAAACCCTATGGATTAAGAATGGGATGTCACTTAAGTTCATATGCGAGTCAAGGCAGGTGAGCCAATACTTTTGGCAATATAGTGTATATATGCCAAACATATGGATGCAGGGAGGGATGGCGTGTAAGTCATGTAGTTGATACATGCATTGATAGATTGATATTTCTTTTGTAGGTGAATGTAAGCTTTTAAATGTGATGTGTATGATATGCACTTTTACTTTATTGGCTTGAACATAGGTCTAAATATAATTTCATTCTGAGCTGCACAAGAAATTGTGTGTTATGTGGTTTTGTTCTAGCACAATCCAACAGTTCTTCAGATTAAAGTATTTCTCTCAGTCAGTTTCAAGAAGAAGGGGGGTTTGGGACACTCTCTTGGATGCAGTGAAGCACTGCGGGACAGCCTCAGCAGGTAACTCTAATAAAATTCATGGGCAGACGCTCTGAAAGTTAGACTGAAGCTCGATTTTGACATATTTTGGTTAGGCATTTCTTTCTTATTTGTCAACGGTTTTGTGCCTTATTTCAGAAAAGATGGTTTAGTGAGAGTCTTTGGTTGTTCCTTTATTTAAAATGTGTTTGTCATTTGGAATACAATGAGCTGTTTGTTAGCTTGTTCCCTGTTGTCTCTCAGTGTTGACCCTTGATCCCCTCTTACAGTCAGGTTGTAGGCCTAGTGTGTTACCAAATAAGTATAACATTTTTCACATAATCAGGCCTTTCCGTGTCTTCTCTCAGATACATTGGAATAGAAAAGTTCCTTGCTCTGGATGTGGTGGAGACAAAACTCAGAAAGGAGGCTTTCTGGTTCTGGATTTACTCCCTGGAGTTCCTGGGTCTAATGCATTTTGTATTAGCTGCAGGAGATTAAAAGTGTATTAACAGTTTTGTGCAGGTGATGCAGGTGGCGGCTCCGGTCTTAGAAGACTTCACTTGAGATTCGATAGGATTCACATTCAATAAGCAGATTTGAGGTCAGATTGAGACTCAAACCTCAACCGCAGCTTTTCACTCAGGCACGTGATGTTTGTGCGACTGTACATCACGTTGTTCCCATTATCTTGAAAAATCAAACAAACACAGACTATACTTCCAAACCACTCATTCGTGCCGATATGCCCTAGTTTTCCATATGCTGCAGCTTCAAGCGATTCTGCTGGAAATAGGTCTCTAAGGGGCACAGGTTTGATAAGACAAATTCCTTAATCCTGACAGGCAGGCAGGTCTTGCTCAACAGATACAGCAAATCAATCAATGTGTCTGAGAAGTAGCAGCCCTCTGTATTGACTGTGACCCCCCCCCCCCCCCCCCCCCTTTACACATACACTGTGTAGGACGCGC
Organism: Enoplosus armatus; assembly: GCF_043641665.1. Classification (NCBI taxonomy): domain Eukaryota; kingdom Metazoa; phylum Chordata; class Actinopteri; order Centrarchiformes; family Enoplosidae; genus Enoplosus; species Enoplosus armatus. Next base: position 21,400,035 of record NC_092182.1, on the reverse strand, counting down.
TACACAGTGATGGCTTGTGATACAGTTTGTCTTCACATTCAAGCTCTGTACGTACTAAGCCGTTATAGTTTGTATTCCAAACAACAAGGTAAAAAAAGAAAAAAATGTATATGACCCACAAGATGAAGTGTGCTAGGCATCATTACCAAGCACCGCTTAGAGTCAACAGGAGGCTGGAGATGGTTCACCTCATGCCATCTTTTCACTGGACCATTAACCAGCTTCCCAGAGTGAGCGAGTGAGAGAGAGAGAGAGCAGCCTTCAGTGCCAGAGGCTTTGAGAGACCAGGACGTTTGGATATATTTTAACCTGTAGATTCAAGATTCAAGCCTGCCCTCTGAATCATATTCAATCTAGGCCCCAAGGTGTACATGTGATGATGGGTAGGAATTGAAAGCTTTATAGGGAGGAAACCTGGTAGCGGCAATGAATACCAAGTAGTTTTTCTCCCAAAACGAGAGCCTAAACAAGAGTATAGGAGACTCAGCGAATAAAGGATAAGCCTCTGTAAAGATGAAGGGTGGGAACTGAGGAATGTGGGGGTGTATTTCATCATTACAGCAAGATGTTAGTCATTGAATCACTCAGTCAGTGAACCGGAAGTCAACAGTTTTTAATATGCTCCTCTGACTCCCCGATGGTTTCCCCTCATAGCATCTTCAGCCTTCTTAAGCAGCACGAGAGTTCTCCCTCTGCTCTCCCATGGCAGGAGAATCATGGCTTGTTCTCACATTTCAGTCCATTTATCTCCCGCTAGATGCAGCTCAGTGATCTTAGCCCTCCATTATCCTGCACAGAAAAGCATCCAGTGCAAGTAAACAAAAAATTTAGGGATGGCCCATTTCTTCTACCCCCTCCCCGTTCTCAACCTCATCTTCCAAATGACTTACGGTATCTTCAAAACAACACATTACGTTTGCCGCGTTGAAAAAGCACAGCTCTGGCCTTGTGTTAACAAGCCTTGTTTGCATGTCCTAAAATGTCTGTAGCCGGCACAGAAATGGAACGGCTCTCTGGTGTGGTTGTCATAAAGTTGATATTTCAAGAGATAAATTGCACCCGTGTTTCCTCAGGGTTCTCAGCAAAGGGAAATCAAACGGCCACAGTCAGCTATTGCATAATATCATGTCTTAGCAAGATTTAGCACATATCTCAGAGTTCTAAATAAATCTCAACTGTCAACTGTATTTTGCTGTTTCTGTAATTAATGTGCCCCAGAGTTAAAATATTCAAGCTCCCCGGTCCCATCTCTCTTCATATGGTGAAAACAGTGACAAAACACATCAGATGTCAGGGGAAAGAGATTGGGATCATTTCAATCATTTTCTCTTCTGTAAAAATGCTTTTCCCAGTAGACACCTCTGGCAGTGAAGTGCAAAATACATACATCATCATGCTGGACGTGATCCCATCAATTTGAGGGAACACCATAATTAACCTGTTTATTGCTTATTTATTTTCATCCTCACACTCTGAAACAATTAATCGGCATACATTTTGATTATCACATATCAATCAAAAACTGCAAAAAGTTCAGCAACTTCAGCATGAAGATTTGATGCTTTTCTATCGTAAATTGAAAATGTTTCAGACAAATACAGCAATCTGAAGAGTCACCTGGGGTCTCTAGGAAACTGTGAAGAGCTTTTTCATGATTTTCTGATATTTGATATACAAAACAGTTAGTGATTACTTGAAAAACATCATTAACTGATAAATTGATAGTGACTATAATAATTAGTTGCATCTCTAAACTCCTTCAAAATGAAATCTGGTGTACAGACCATACAGACAAAACGTATTGCACATCCAGGATTTACTACATCTCTTACACTGTGAGATTGGCCTACAACTTAAGTAGTAAATGTATTGCAGTAACTAGACATAAGTTGCTGTCTTCTGTATTGAATTTCAGTACTAAAAAGATCTTTAAATTATAATTACCAGTCAGAAGTTTTCTAAAACTGATACTGATTTACTGATTATCTTGTTCCTCCTGATTTCCCTCAGTATTGTTAAGATGATCATACTGAGTAAAATACGGTTAAGGAATTACTGTGGAAATTGATTCAGGTTAGTTGTATCCTTGCTCTACTTCCTGACATAGTTGTGTAAAAACGCAGAAATGGGGGCACATTGCACCAAAAAAGTGTTGTAATTGGAGCAAACTAAAATACGTGGTCAGCTAATCTGACGATGTGAGAGGTAGTTTCTTCTTTGCCAACCATTTGCCCTGACAGCTGTAATCAGTTGTTATTGTGAAGTGTTCAAAAATGGAGGGAAAGGCTGCTCAGCCGCTGCAAGGCTTGGCTGAGGTGCTGCGGCTTAAAAACACTTTGAAAACATAAGAGACAAGAAATCCCAATTCAGGCTGCGCAGATCTGAGTGAGTGGAGGCTTCTTTCTATTGTGAAGTGTGACACAAACTGGTATCAAGATTGCTCTTTGTCTCGAATGCATAGTGTGACAGCTCGCAATAAAGACTCTGTTCATCAAGACTTTTTCAGTAGTGCTGCGTGTAGGCGTATGAAGGCCTGAAGTTTTACTCTGTAAAATGATGTTCATACTGTAGCAGCCAGTGTGCAGTAATGGCAAATTCTTATACTTCTGGATAAACTTATCTTTTGAGAAAAATATAGACCAAATCTTTTGTAACATTTGCGTAATAACGATCCTTCTATCGATGATCTATAATCTTAAATTGTTCAAAGAACTTTAGAGCAGAAACAGTTGACTAATTGATTAGTCGAACGATGGAAAATTAATGAACAACTATTTTGATATTTACGATCACTGGTTTAAGTCATTTTTCAAGCAGAAATGTCAGCCATCCTCTAGTTTTTGTTGGTCCAATGTAAGGATCTGCTGCTTTCTTTTTTTCTCACAATATGAGACTGGAAATGCAGCTTACAGCAACAACACAATAAAACTGCTGGTTAAACTAAACATTAAATGTTGTCTATGAGAACAGTGTCAGAATTCTTCAGGCTTTGAATAGCAGATCTGTGACGGACGGCGTGCTCAGTTTAGTGTATTGTACCAATTGTATTGCAGTTTACTGGTTTTGCTGCTCAAAAAAAGGTATTACCCCCCGACCACTTACAAATGTGAACAAAGAGTAACATTGAAAGTTTGATCCATTCTTATTGATTAACATTCTTTTAAGGCTCATTTCAATCATTTCTTCTTTTACTAGAAGCATAGTGGCAGCCTCCTCTAAGCTCTCCAGTCCTTGTGTGCAGCTCTCTCCCTTCATTTTCCTCAGGGCAGTCTTCCTCTACCTTCCTATTGATCTGCTGTGCAGCATCAACATGCTGGAGTGTCAATTAGAGAGCCCCTCCTGCCCATCTGTTAGAGGAGAGCTACAGCACATCTCTGAAAGTTTCCCTGGCTGGCTTTGCCATCCAGCAGCTGCTCAGGTCTCAGAAGATGAAGAGGGAAAAATCTGCTTAAGATAAATATACATTTATTTCAGATGTAACCTTGTTTGTATTTATAATGTTCATTTTGCAATACTGATTGGACTGTAAAATGCTCGGGCTGGAGCTGTGAAATGTCTAATGTGAAGAGGTAAAAACTTATGAGTTTCAAAATGTAGGGGCTGGTCTGCACAACACATACTTCTTCAAAGAGAACACATCTTAAGCTTCCTCAGGTGAAGTGCATTTGTAAGGGCAGGCGGGTTGAGGATAGCGGAAGGGGCGAATACTTCTCAGGGATAAAAGATTCTGTTTGAAGCGTTGTTACTCCTAGCAACCCGAGTCTACAATATGTTTGCAGATCTTTCTGGATCACATCTTCCCCAGTGACTTCGCTATTTATGTTCTATTAAAACACAAAGTGTCTCTAGAGCTCCTTCAAACATTGACAAACCATATCAAAATGGTCTGTACACTTGAGAACTAGTCTTGGTGACAGATGTGTAGGCGAGGCAAGACCAGCCACAATGTAAAACAACACCCACGCTGTGCCTTCTTGTGCACACGAAAAATGTTTTATTTCATAATATTTCAGTCTAGAATACTCATTAAGTTAAGTCCTTTATAATAAAGTTGCCAAAACAGACATATTTAATGTGCAGAAAGTACACACATCTCTCTGTAAACAGAGAGGTTTTACCTTTTTATAAGAATTTAGGTGTTACTCTAGATTCAGCTGCTGCTGCCACTCTGCGTGGCCATGTAACGACACACACTTATTTGCCTGAAGGTTATAGTATGGCCTTTTGATTTGAATGCATAGTCTGTTCAGAAGCTTTTGCACCTGAGGAAAGGTTGTTTTCCTGATATGAATCTCCAGTAATTCCTGCAGCTGTCTTTGACATTTAGTAGCTGGTAAGCATTTTTGTCTCTGTCGTACATCTTTATTGAGGTATGCCATTACGGGTTGATCTGTAAATACACACACGTTTTGTCTTTGTCTCATTCAGTGCCCTTGTAACTTGTGCTCTTTTTGAGCACTGAGATTTTGAGCGCAATGCCGTAAAAGCAAACCAAAACGTCGGTAACTTTACAGCGTGTCAGGCTTGAGAATTGTAATGTGAGCCACAGAATCGAGTCTGTGTGACATACAGTATATTACAGCTGAGTACTGGAAATAAGATATACAGTGAAAACATTGATAATGTGAAACTGGATTTCACTGAGTATGCTAATACTGTGCTTTCCATTAGGTTACTACATCATTACATGTCATGTTGAATAGAGCTCTGAGAGGTGGTCTGTGCTAACCGGCGCTTGATTAAAGAGGGATTCATAGGTTTCAACAGAGTGATGGTAATTTCTGAGATGAAGCACTGAGATCTTTGAGATTAAACAATGAATTATCTACATCCTGGTCAAAGAGGAAACACGATATAATATTAATCTGAAACAAGACAAAACAAGCTGGTTTACATGATGATGCTTGATGTAATCTTGTGAGGCGTTTTCCTTCAGTTGCACTTGAGATACTCCTTCAGATTAGCTAGCTGTTGTTCAGTCTGCAGGAGACATATGAGCTGTCTCCCCACCAGCTCTTCTTCTGTACAAACATGAAGTTTGATGACATCTGTCTTGAAATCTGCAGTCTTGCAGAACAGTTTCTTATTTGAACTCTTCAATGTTTACAGCTTTTTTTTTCTTCTTTTGCTTATCTTTACCGAGCTGTGTTGGCAGCTCACTGCCTTCTTCTCTGTGTTTGCCCTGATGTTAGATATGCTGGTGCATGGTTTGTATTTGGTTTTGGGGGCTAAGGTGAGTTGGCTGGCTTTCCAGCTGTCATCTGCTTTGCAGCAGTTAAAGTGGACCTGCAGTGAATCAACTGTGAAAAATTACTTCTCACTCACTAGGAGATAGTTGGGTGTATTCAAAGGACCTTGTCACTTCCAATATGCTCTCAATGAATCTCAGCCGTTGCTGATCCAAGGCTTCAACCCACTCTGCTGGAAAACCAATGTCTACAGCTCTATTCTGCAACTGTGTGCAGGGAGATTGTTCCTTCAGAGCCTATTACAGCTTCAGGAATGAACAGGGTGTAGATATGTACATACAAGATAGCTTGTAGTGGCATATTTTGTGTCTATGTGGCCTGCATGTATTGTGTGTGTGTCAGAGGGATGAAAAAAAAGAGAAGGAAGGGAATGATAGTGTCAGGTTGTATAGATGTTCATTACATGATGGAGCCTAGAAACTCAAAACCCAGCTTTAAATATGCATTATGCACCTCGGCAGCTTGTTTACAGCACTTGAATCTGTACAGAATCCGCATCTAATAACTGTCACTGCAGCAAAATAATAATCAGAACAGATGTATATTGGCACAGAGCTGAAACAATTAGTCGGTTACTTGATTAGTTGATCGTCAGAAATATAATCTGCAACTATATTGACTATTTGATAGTCAATTAATTGTTAATGTAAATTTTTCAAGGAAAAATGCAAAATATTTGATGGTTCCAGCTTCTCCGGTGTGAGGATTAGCCACTTTTTCCAGTCTTACAATGTAGTATTTTTGGGGTTTTGGACCGACTCAAACACAAAAAGCTATTTGATCTAGGACTCTAGGAAAATGATTATGTTAATTTTTCACATTTTTTGGATGTTTTATAAACCACACAACTCATCGATTAATTGAACAAATAATAGGTAGAAAGAAAATAATGGTTAGTTGCAGCCCTAGTGAGATACAGCTGCCATCACAGAGCTGAAAATACGATTTTAGGCTTCACATTTTCCATGTAATGAAGCTCTGTTTCTACATGTGATCAGTATGTGTAAAATATTTATATCGCTTCATAAAATTACAGGCTAAATTACAGGCACCAGTGATCTGGATGATATTTCAGTCATTTTTGAAAACTATAGTATCTTCTGCTGTGTTAATGGCTGCCTAAAACCAGAAGTCAGCTTTCTTAATGCTTTCTTAAGGTGAATATTTTTCTTTTTGCCAACTTTGGATATAAAAGCTTCTTTCCATCTGTAATAACATAATTACAATTTGAAACTCATTTCTTTGACCATACCCGCATTGGTTTGTTGTACTTTTCTACCCTGCAGGGCATAGACTCAGACATGCTTAAGAGACTCTGAGACCCACATATGATTTCCATTGTAAAATATGTAATTGAATTTGTGTGTCGTAAGCAGAAACACCTAGGTAATGCTGGAGTGGTCCATTTGGCACAAAGAGCCATAAGCTTTATCAGTAGCTTATTCCTTTTGAACCTCCCTTTAAACCCTTAATATTTCTAATGATTTGACAGGCTTTGGAGAAGTAATGTGGCAGCAATGGTGATACATATTCTAGAAAATACAAATTTCCAGTACCAACGCAGAACAGCAACCTAACTACGACTGTCAATGCCGACGTCACAGTCTTGTGTTACTGTTAAGTTTGATGTAAAATCAACAGTAAAAACAGGAAATATCACAATTTTGTGATAGAGGCTGAGTGTGTCAGCTGACAAGGTTGATAGGTGAAAGTGAAGCATGGGGATCTGACACTCAGCCCTGTCAACCTTGAGAGTTCAAAATGGTAGACGGAGGAAGACTGTATAAAAGAAAGAAATTAGTTTTTGAGCAGAACTGTCTCTTCATTCCACATAATGCTGCAGTAAAAAGGTTAAGCAAAAAAATGCATTGAAAAACTCATGCCAATGCAAATGCCTTTTGTCTTTTTTCTGTTTTCTCTGTGCACTGTCTCACTACTCTTCTCTTTTTCATCTTTCAGGAATTCACTCTGAAGCCTGTGGACCTAAGCAGGCCTGAGGGCTCTGACATATACCAAATCCCTGCCCAGGGGAACAGGGGAGATTAAAAACTTCTGATTGAGGTGGAGAGGAAAGAGACACACAGAGAGAGAGTTGGGGGGGAGGGTGGGGGGGGGGGGGGGGGACAGAAAGAAAAAGCTTATCGTTCACCTTTGTTCTTCCTAATGCCCTGAGTGAAGGATCTCCATAGGCAAGTCTGTGAATAACAGCAGACACAAGAGCAGCTGCCCACCACTGTGGTCAGATGATGGAGTGAGGGAGTGAAAGAGAACAGGATTACATCCTGTGAAAGAGCCAAGCTCATATTCTACATTAATTGAATGCCTGGGAGAGTGGAGAGACATGAGAGGAAGCCTTTTCTGTGCCAGCTGCTTCAAGAGGTACTGCAATTAACCCTCTGGCCATCAAAAAATAATACCTGGCTTCTGTTGTTTTCTGATTGCTGGGTTTGGTTGTACGGTGTGGATGTGTGCTCGGGCTGTGGTCATGTTTCAATCCCCGGCGTGTAGACCGGATCGGACCGGCTGTCAACGAAACAGCCTGATTGTGGCGCTGCTATTGCTGCTCCTCTACAGCTCCCTCATGGCCACTCGGGCTGCCAAACCCAAAGGGCCGGGACACACACATTTGAACTCCATCCGCATTGACGGGGATATCTCCTTAGGTGGGCTCTTCCCAGTACACGCCAGGGGCCACGATGGCAAGCCATGTGGGGAGCTGAAGAAGGAGAAGGGTATACACAGACTGGAGGCCATGCTCTTTGCCCTTGACCGCATCAATAATGACAATAATCTGCTGCCTAACATCACACTGGGGGCTCGTGTCCTGGACACCTGTTCCAGGGACACTCACGCCTTGGAGCAGTCGCTCACCTTCGTGCAGGCTCTGATCGAGAAGGACGGGACAGACGTCAAATGTCTCGGTGGCGGAGCGCCAATCATCACCAAACCTGAGAGGGTGGTGGGCGTCATTGGAGCCTCGTCCAGCTCCGTCTCCATCATGGTGGCCAACATACTACGCCTGTTTAAGGTAAGACATCAGCACAGTTGTTTTGTTTGTGTAGGTTAATTGTCCCCTTCTTGGTGTGTATGAAATGCACAGAACAAAGAACAGGAGCTGCTGTATGAAACTGAAAACTGTGATTTGTGATGTTTTTGCTTTATTGATCCTCTTATATATTTGTTTGAATAATTAATAACACTGGCTGAAAAACAACAGGAGCTGCTGAACAGCGTGAGAGAACAATAAAGAAAAGATATCTGCTGCCACGCAATGGACACTTTCATAACTTTAGAGAGGAGATCCCTTGGTAAATCTAATCACTCTGGGTATTGCCCTGCAGGAGTTGGTTGCTAAGCAGTGAGAGGTATTGCCTGTCACAATACAGAAGTGATTAATAGGATACTACTTGATTTGATTTTTACCCCCTAGCCTTTCCTCCAATCAGTTTGGTGTTTACATCTGCTTACACTATGGAAAAAAATGTGTCCTGCTCATGTACATTTGGACATTTTGATGAATTATTTAACACATATTTTATTTTCCATCCAGCCAGCCATGGCGAGCGTAATAGCTCTTTCTACTTTACTGAAGGTGTGATTGCTATTTACTGCTCGGCTCACTGCAAAATAATACACCTTTCTTTGACTTTAAAAAGAATTACTTTTTATGAATAAAAAACTGTCATGTGTTTGGAATTGTTTCATGGGCAATTACACATTTTTAGCGCAGGTACTGCGCAAATCACTTTCACTGGGACCCGCGAGGTAGTGGCTTATTTAAATTCTCTGGTAATTAAAATGAGGGATTCTTCCTCAGATAAGACTCAGACTTTAAAACCAACTTCAAAAGGTATTTCCTCTGTGTTTTGCTTTCACCTAAAAAGCCGATTATAATCCTGACTCCAAAGTTTACTTTCACCTTGATCTCACGTGAAAATTCATGCCTAATCCAAACAATATTCCCTCTTGTCTCGCTTAGAAGTCCTGGAAGGTCAGGTGGTGGCTCAGTCACAAAACTGTCCCTGCAGCTGATTCAGTGTCTTACTTAAGGAAACCTCAGCAGGCCACTAAAATAGGCTCTAATCTTACTGACTACATTGCCCCAAATAATTGTGGTTAGTGGTAATGATTTTGGTAGGGCTGCCCCTAAACCTTGAGTGGGTTGGGTTAATTCAATTTTTTTTTGCTGTCATTGTACACAGAAACACAGGATAACAGCAGGTACCCAACTGCAAACCTAGTGTAACTGTAACAAAAATAGAGAAGTGTAATGAGCTGAAACGATTCGTCAATCGACAGAAAAATATTCTTCAACTATTTCAATAATCGATTAATCCTTTAAGTCATTGTTCTTTTCTTCATTCCCTAGTTATAAATCAGAATCAGAAATACTTTATTGATAACTGCTCAGTTGTGGGGGATAGCTGCCCTTCTTTCTCTTGTGATAAATAATATTCTTTAGAGTGTAGTTTTGACATGTCACCTTGGGCTCTGGGAAATTGTGATGGCCATTTTCACCATTTTTAAGTCCAAAAAATGAACTGAAAAATAGGTGGCTGAATAATCTATAATGAAAATAATCTGTAGTTGCAGCCATATGTGATGGACGCCCTGCTTTTTCACCCTTGTTTCTGCTGCCCCTCTGAGGCTCTCAGCTCTGCTACTGAATGCTAGACTACTCCTGAACCAGACCAGACTCTGGCATTGCTTCCTCTACTTCCTTCCAGTGTGATCAACACTATGCCATCAATGCCAACGGCATTCAGGAGAGACGCTCTGCGGTGTGTCAGGATATTATTACCAATCTAAGATTAGGACACTCACTTTTTATTTCATTGACTGCGGAAATCTAGTGTTGTCACATCGCAGATGATAGACATGCTAGATGTGAGTATAACCAATAAAATGTGAGTCTTGTTGGCTGTTATATTGTAGGAGTTTAGTGTGGGGTGCCTGGTCTGTAGGTGTGCTGCACTTGTGGCACAATTGGGGCGTAGGCCATGAATACTATAGCATTAGTCATAGTTCTAGGTAAGGTGTATTGACGTTGAATATTTTTAGAAAACATATATATAAATACAAAGTATGGACCAGTAGGAACCACCTCAGTAAGTATAATCTGTATCAAGTATCAAATTGGTGAGTGGATTTAGAAAACTCTGATTTGGATACAGCCCTAGATTTTTATTTTTTTATTGTATTAGTTAATCTAATACGTCCCAGCAGCAGCCTGCAGTATATGTATGATTTGATAAGCTCCCTCATTCCAGGGTGTTACAAACCACATGGGATGTTTTCTGCTTGTCGAGGCCCCCAGCGTTAATCGGAGGGAACACAGTGTGACAGAACACACACGCTCTAATGTATGTATGTTATATTCTTCAGTTTATGGATGGGCTTTATATATACCTGTTGATAATACACATAATACAACAAGCATTCAAAGCCCTCTGCATGAACTCTATATTTCTTTCCGTCTCCCACACATAAAATATGCGTATATGCACGCTCACACAGGTAGGAGTCGGTGTGGGCCACAGTAATGAGCCTTTCCTCCAGCAGCGTGTTCTTGATCCCAATCTCACATGGAAGCCTCAAATCCTTCGTCATTAGCACAGTGTTCATTCCCTTTCATTAATGCACGTAAGCGGTGTCCTTTGCATATTTAATTTGGATTTCTCTGATCTCCTCTCTCTTTATCCTCAATGTATATATTAGCGCTCCCCTCTTCTGCCTTTTTACATTCAGACAGCTGGAGGTTAAGAAAGCAGCTTCAAGTCAGACGGCAGGTTGAGTAGATCAACACGGTGAGATTTTGCCAGTTCATCTTCACTTACTATCACTTGGACTTCTGAGTTGCACTATTGAAAATCAAACACTTTCCAAGGCAGTCGCCAATCAATCAACATCCGCTCTAATTGAATAACGATCATTACAACAATCAAAAAAGAGAAAAGGCTCCTGACGTGATGTAAAGCAGTCTGGTCAGTTATATAGATTAAACATTAAACCTTTAATGGAGAGTGGTGTGTGGTCATTTAGGCGGGGTCTTGAGTTATGGCTATCCACAGGTCATCCAGATGCCAGCTGGTTCTCCTGGTCCTGATGGACCCGCTGATGGCCCCTGAAGGTAACTAACTTTACGGCCGTCTCGTAACATGCCCTGCACCAGCAAGACGTCATTTGCTGCAAGATCTAGCATGCAGAGAGAGGAGGGACGACCACGTCTACTAGCACTGCGGCTAGACATAAATGTTTGCTTTAAATGGAGGCAATGCATGCACACGAGTACAAACTCAGCATACTGATGAAGACGGGCACACTCTCAGACATGTAGACATGCGCATTACTGTATGCTTGGACAACCACGCACTTACATACACACACCATGTATATAAACACTTCACACACAGAAACACAAGCATACACAAAAGCAATCAAGCACATTTGCACGCAAACCACTTTAAACCCGGCAGCAGCCACCCTGGTGTAGTTAGCAGGTTTAGAGAAAAGTGTTTCCTCAGCACTCAGCTGCATACAGATGTGGTCCAGAGCAGCTTGATGAATATTTTACTCCAACCTTATGTAACGGTAACACGGGAACCAGGAGCTGCAGCTCAAGACCGTTTTAGTGTAGTTCTCCGAGAAGTGGGAGCCGCTGTGACAAGCAGTTGGGGAAAAGATCATTCATGATCACAGACAAGCTATGTCAGATGATTACATTATTCATTTGCGCAGCAGATGCGTTCATAAAGTTGACACACATCACTTACAACACAGATTGTACTACCAGGTCTGTCCCTCTTGACTAGTGTTTATCTCAGCAGGATGTCCTGCCAGGGTTTGCACAAGTTTGGCTCTTGTTCAGTGAAAAGAAAAAGTATTTTATAGAAATTTCCTTCGTTTCATTCTGTGGTGCACATGAGTAGCACAATACATTTCATTTGTTTTTCGTTCTGTGGTGCACATGAGTAGCGGCAGTGACCCAGGAATAAGAAGCTCAGTGCGTTCTAGCCTTTAATACTCACAGGAAAGCATTTTGGTGGCTCCTTGTTCTGACATTACAGTTTATTGCTGGCTGGACAAAGCATCTCACGTTCACTGAAGTGGCTAGTTTCAGTAGTAAAGAGACCACAGAAGAGTAAAAGAAAATGATCCATTTTGAGGAAGAAAAGTAGAAGAAAATGATTTTTCATGCAAGAGCACACAGGCCTTCAGCATCCCACTCATTCTGACATTTTCCCTCACCCTTAGTTCAAGCTCCTGTTTCTAAGTTTCACATTGGAGACACAGAAACTGACCCACTGAGTTATTGTTTATGCGCCTTCACATTGTGTAGGAACCTTCACCACTGTCATGAAATGGCAAATCATCTGCCTTTTTATAAAGGTCTCAGAAACAAACAACAAAACATGAATACCTACGCGATCATTTTTTCCCCACGTTTGATCCTGACCTGTGCTGCTACTACGCTGCTCTTGCATGGCATTGCTGTAATTAGTGTGAGGCAGTTTAATTGGTCTGAACCCTCATGGGTTAAGTGCTTCAAACTGTCAACCAAAAAAAAAGTAAAGCAAATAATATTTAGTGCTGGATAAACACCATAGATTATGAATAGTTGATTAGAGATTGCCCTGAGCTGCCATCTCTGAGCTTTATCTCATGAATTCTTGTGGGATTTTTGTACATGATAATATTGCTGGTAAAAGCATGTAAATAATGAACCACAGCGTTGAATAATGCATTTTTAAAGCAGATTAGCAATTATGCATATGCTGTCTGTTATTCCAAGTACTGTGATCTAATACAATTAACCAAGACATCTCATATTAAAGTCGGGATTCTTTCTTGGAAAACATACGCATTGTAGGTATAAAAAGTACATAGTCCAAACACCCGTTTAAAATCAAATTCATAGTCTGCAGTTGCTAATGTTTGCTTCTACTAGTGTATCTACTATTAGCGTGACTCATTTCTGAGTGTGTGTGTGCGCTCTACTTTTAGTAAAGCTGCAATTACATGACAGCTTGTAAGGTAAAAGCCATCAGTGTCGTTCTCATTCAAAGTATATGCATATAGTGGAAACCCAGTCACACAGCCAACTGTGAGGAGGATGGCAGATATCATTAGCAGTTGACAGTTTCTTTCATGAGTCCTTGAATGAGCGAGCCGATCCATTCTGCAGCTGTTTTGTGGTCAAAGCTCCACCACATCCCTCCATCCCAGAGGTGCCCGCCATCTGCTTTGTTGCAACCTCTTTTAGCGAGTTAATGGTTATTTACCTCCAGTCTGCTCCTGTAAACATTTTAGCTTCAGACCAGTTTGGTAAAATTGGTTAATGTTAGGTTGATATGATTGGTTAATCTACTGGCAAACCTCAAACGTGTTCTCTTTTCTCTCTTTGGCAACAGTGAGGGAACTTACAGCTGATTTTGGGCTGAGAAAAGAAAGAAAGACAAGCATTGTTTGGTTTGTCTTTGACGGTGAAATTCATGTACAACTATTAATACAGAGGAGCTATCTGTCCATTTTATAAGAGTATGTGTTAATGAACATTATGGTCATTATAAGACTTCTGTGAGAACTCGTTCTCCTCCTTGTCAGCTTTTCAAAACATATTATTTGAGCAGCATTTTATCTTTTAGCCGCTGGGCTTGTACTCATTTGGAATGAAGCAATAACCTGAGCAGATCTTGTATAGAAAATTTAATCAAATCTTCAAATTTAAATGCATGCCTTTCGTGTTAATTTAGAATTTGGACTTAAACAGAATTAGATCAGAGGTATAAAAAATAAAAGGGTATTAATGTTGCTTTAGAATTGTGTTTTATTTCTGTCCTGGTTTTCTCTGTATGTATAAAAGGAATTTAAAGTTTGACAGTCCTTGAAATCTAGCATGAGTGGTTTTATATTATTTGGCAGTTATTCATTTTCTTTACACCAAGTTTCATCATGAAAATGATTTACCCTGTTTATTGCATTTCATCATTGTGATTGCCCACACTTTTAATGAGTCTGGATCAACCTGATAAGTGGCACAGGTGATAATACGGTTTCTTTTATGGTAGTCAATCCTCCAGTATCCGGTACATTTCTTTTCATTTTAACCCTGTTATGGCCCTCGTATGGTGAATTCTTTAAACAAGAGAGGATGGATTTATGTCATGAAACGTCATGCTTCATCTCACCTTGTTCTGATGGTTTTTATTCCCATATAAACCCTCCAGTGACACAGTAGAGTGGCGGCCCTGTGTCACAATTGATTTAGCAGCTCATTTGGTGGAATGACAGCTAAATCAAGATAAACTCGTATCAGCCCGGCGAGGCATCTCGCTTCAACCAAACCCTCTCACTCAGTGAGCCAGTGACAATACGATAGTTAACACTGACTGCTTCACTATGAAGCCATTAAAAACGGTTTCCTCTCTCGCTGTACATCCACTTTAATTTCATGCAACAAGGTGACATGTTGTTAGTGAGAGCAATTTGCCATATAGCTACGATTATGACCAACATGATAATCACGATTATTTATCACGATTATTCGTTAGATTTTATTGCTGCTAATGTACAAATCTTTGCATGAAAATAAGAGTGGTCCTTATTCTCAGTGCAAAATATAAATTAAATGTACCGAAACTTTTTATGGTGACGCGCTGTACTACATAACGCACTGTTATGGATGTCTGAGTTGATGCTGGACAAGGACGGATATTCAGTGAGGTAATGTAAGCGGCGTTATTCTTCTTGGCCTTGCGTATGATTTGTTCTTGCTCAACATCACTTGCCTTAAATTCAAAATGATGATCCGTTTCGAGGGACTAGCTCTTCGCCTTCTGCTCCAGACATTTGAGTTTCGTTTTTCCCATCTTCTCTCTGTTGTATTTTACTATTTTACTTTGGACTGCAGCTTTTTTTCATGGGCTGCCATTGCAGGGTGCGTGCACAGCGGCTCAACTGCTCTCCAAAAGCAGAGCCATGTAAAGACTCTATGGGATCCTCATCCTGTAATACTGTAAAGCCCTATATACTGTAATGTACTTTTCTGCAGTTTGATGCTGATGCAGATGCATATTATGGTGACACCAACCTTAATTTACATATTCAAGTCATACTGTGAAAAAAAAGAGCAACTGTTGTCAGATTTACTTATAGGTTTCATTATAAGCACATTTCCAATGAGAATATATTACATTCTTTATTCGGCAGAAACCTGAACTGTATCATTATTGCTTCAAAAAGGGAAGCCGCAGCACAAATGGATAGATAGTATAGGGCATTGTTACTTTGTAATTTTAAAATGAGGGCCATTTTGGCCAGAGTACTGTAAGTCATTGTGGGAGCTGCAGATAATAATCCTGCTCGGTTCAGGGAGGTGATATTTTTCCATTTTCTGTGTTTTCCTATGCCATTTTTTTTTGCCCACCCTCCTCTGCCCTCTCTGTCCTCCAACTACTCCATTAACAAAATGCTGACTGATTGTGCAGCTACTAAGCCAACTCTTTATTTCTCCCTTCTTTGATATTTAATATACAGTAATAATGTTGATATGTCTCAGTTTTTGATTTTGATCAGTCAGAAATTATTACACTCGGTAACCTGTTGTTCTTCGACCACCAGAGGAGCTTCAGCATCATCCACATCATTTCATTCTGCTCATGCACATATTGCCTGCATCCATCTGTCTCAACACATGAGAGGGACATTTTGTATAAAGTGTTTTTTATCCTGATTTGGCCAAATCCTAAATGAGACCCCCTAAAATGTCAGCTTTTCACAGAATGGCTCATATCTGATGGATATGCAGCTGAGCCATTTTTTGCAGGTCTTTTAGGCCTATGGAGGTGTAGGGCAGTTTGGTGCCATGTGTTGGCACTGGCTGTTGATTCGTGTCCATGTGTCCATTCGTGTCCCAAGTCTGTGGTTCCCACTCTTTTTGCCTTGTGACCCCTTACATAGAAGCAATGTGTTTTTTGTGACCCCTCGTCACCAGTTGCATATGTCTACCAGTTGTGACCAGTTTTCTCGTGTTATTGGAACAATTTCCTGATTTCTGGGTCAGTCCTGGAAAAATAAACTGACCCAGAAATCCTTAAGAAACAAGGCAAAGATTAAAGGAAGTCTAGAAAAGATTAACAGTAGTGTAGCAGTAGTAGTAGTTTCAGTTCCTTGTTATATTTATCTCCTAAATTGTGTGTTTCCGGTCAATTTAGATTGTCAGCGCAAACAACAGCATGTCATGGAATCCTTTGCTAAATATAGCTCAATAATGAAGTGCACAGTTTGTAGCAGGAATTTTAGCAGGGCCCACTGTGCTTTAAAGAGTCATGTCATGTCATGATGAAGAGGCATCCTTTAGGATATGGATCTGATGACATAGGACACATCCTGACCAATCCAACCTTGGGACAGACATTATGCACTCTTCTCTACCTGTTTACTATGTTTGTGCAATGGGATTGAATGGGATACATTTGCCTGGAACATGGAGGACGGTATTCAGTAGCAGCAAGTGCCCTTACGCTGCTACTTTAGATACTTTTTTACCTTTTTAAGCTTTGTCATAAAGTCTTTCAAATGGAAAAATCCTGACCGATACTGAATTGTTTGACAGATATTGATATTTGGGAGTTTTAAAAATCTGATAATGATATATTGGCCGATTACCAATCTGTGTATGTACAGCACACCAGTAATAAATATGAGGATTTTTTCTTTTCTATGACTTGAAACATGGTGATATTTTATGAATGGGTTACGCCATCCCGATACACCAGGTTCTTTTTAAAGTTAAAAAGTAATGTGCCAACCTTTCTGCTTTGACAAAATAGTTGAACTGATGAAATACAATCCAAGTGCTATCTTTACACTCAGGAAAATGGAACACTATCTTTATTATGGCTTGATTTTCCACTTGTGTTATTTTGCTGCTGGATGAGTAAGTGTTGATTCATGGTGACTCATTTGTCTAAAAAAGATTAGTTCTGACAGTCCAGGCCACAAGACAGACACTTACTAATAACTGTAAGGATATATGACGCACATCTCTGAGGTTTTACAAAGTTAAAAGATGGTAATTGATTTAAATTATTTTTGAATCAGGAACAATTCCTGATTACAATTCTTGTGATCCTTTGTGATAGGTGTTTTCTTTCTCTTCACTCGGTTTGTTTTGCTTGCGTTAAAGAGACAGATTACTGGTGGCAGGTGTTGGCCTCCTCTGTAGGACTCCTGTGTGCTGCATGTTGTGTATTCCTGTATAATTATATTGTTTTACTCTATAATTATATTTTGCCATAGTTGTGATCTCATCTCACCAAATTCGAGCGACTGATTCTCCATGCAAATCAGACATAACAACATTTCTTAATCTTCAAGAGTTGACAAACGTCCATCCAGAATCCAAATCCAGACCTTCTACCATCTGTCAGTTTTCTTCACTTGCCAGACACTCTTGTGTTTGTCTGTCTGTGTGTGGGTGGGTGGTTTGAACACATATGTGCATGTGTATCTTACAGGCTGTTTGTTTACATGTTTAATTGTGTGGATCTGTTTAGTAATGTGAACATTTTATTATTTTGTTAAAACATGAACAAACAGTGCGAAAACTGCCTGTATTCTGTTATGGCTCAACTTACTGTCAACAGAAAGCAAATACTTACTGCATAGAATCCACTGACTTTGTTGTTTTGAAAAACTGACAGCTGTGCGTGTATTTGTGCTGCATTAAATGGGACGGCAGAAACGAGTGCGAATGAATGAGAGCTAACATTATCTACTAACTACTACCATGTACGTTAATCCTAAATTATAATGCAGAATTGACGTTCAGTTCCTCAGCTGCCTCACAAGAGTGACAAGCTAACAAGTTATCTTACTTCCAGACCTCTGAATCACTGCTGAAACGAAATGGCAGTTCAGTCTGCGGGACTTCACATTTGTTGTTATGGAAATGTTAAAGCCTCACCTTTATCCTCAGTTTTTCCATCGATGGTGTTGAATCCAAAATGCTTCCTCTCATAACCTCTCAAATGGTTTGGTGTCATGATTATCTGTTTGCGTTACAAATAGAAGAGCAATTGTTAAATTTATTGAAAGGGCATGCAGTAGATGAAAGGTGAGAGTTTTGCAAACACACATGGACAAGGCATGGCCTGTTATACACAGTGAATTTTGAATTCAGACCGATAATTACAGATTGAATATTTAATTTTTATCGCCATTCAAATGGTAATTTAAATTTTTAAATAAATGTGACAGCCCTATACTGAATCTTAGGCAGTATCAACCACTTTTACAATTAAAGGCAAAATCCACCTCAAAACACTTTAACACTGTTTATAATAGCTATTATTATTAGCTATTATTAGTTAGAATTTTTCAGAAACACATCTGCATTTTTTTTTATTTCTCCTTGCAAAAATGTACAATAAAATGCACCCCTCAAGAAGTAATGATTCTGTCACTCCTGATGAGGATACCAAGTATCCAGAGCAGATTTCAGAAGATACTGGAGCTGTAGAATCACTTTAAGATCTACTTTCTGATGTGGGGAATCTAGTTTGATAAGTTACTCAAAGTGCTGAAAGCACACAGTAAAAAGAACAGGACCAATTACAATCCAGCTCATCCTGCACTGCAGCTGGCAGCGTGACTGGCACACACGCGGCTACACAGCCCGTTGGCTGGCGGGAAACATCTAATAAAAAAAAAACCTCCTGGACATTTTCCCCATAGGTCAAGTTATTCATATGTGCAAAGTTCACATCACTCAATTTTAATTATTTAACTAACATGTACTCAGTTACATCTTTCAGTTTTCACTCATCTGATAGCCTCTTGCTACATACTTCCTCTTTGCATTTGAGAGATTTATTATGTGAAAAACACGTATAATCCATGTATATATATATAAACTCCACATAAGTTAAAAAAAATGGACCCAAATGCTTCTGCTGGCATGGCTGTGGTAGGACTGCTACACTCATGCACTTAATGTGGTAATTGATGTTTTGCAGGGGATGTTGAATGTCCTGTTGTAAGCATACTCGGAAACAGAATGGGAAATATACACAAAAGAACTACACAAGGTATTGTCATACTAGTTTTTCTGTAAAGAGGACAATACTTATGAACTGGAAAATCCGTAAACCAGACTGCTGCAATAAACATAACTTGCTGAAGGATTTCCTGGACTTATATTGATTGAGACAACCCAACATTATCAATGATAATGGACCAGGTGCCCCATGGACTCAAACTAGAGAATACATGAATAATGGAATAATAACCTGACTCCAAAGTACGTATGACCTGAGCTGGTGTAAGATATAACCTATTATTATGACTGTGGTGGTGATGTTAAACTGGCATCTTGACCGTGGCAGATTAGTGGTGACTGGAAAGCTGCCTTGGCATCATCATCCCCATTGTTAACATTGTGCTACATTACAGAGAAATACAAAACCGTAATAATGAGCCTTTAAAATATAAAATTTACAAGGGCACACATGAAGGATTTCATTTCATTCAATGGAGGCGAAAGCGATGATGATTGGTCTCCTTGTTTACTAATAGTCTGTATCTGTATCGACTCTTTTTTTTTAAGAGTCAACACATTGGTTGACTCTTAATTGCCGATAGGTGAGAGTGTGCTGTAAATGTTCAGCCCATCAGGACTCAGCATTTTGTATTTGACAGTTGCAATGATCTATTAGAGAAATCCAAAGGAAGAAGTAAATATAGGCTACTAATTTCTCAATTGATTTTCGTTTTAATAGACTACGGTTTAGTTCAATACGGACATGGCTTACGTGTTTGTGAATTTGCCACTGGTTGCCTGTGAAATACATCTAGGTCTGAGCAATAATTCAGGTCATATTGTGTTATTGTTTCTAAAAATGATCCAAATGAATGACTTTGCTAATTGTAAGTAAAAACTAACAAAATTAGTTATTTAAGTTTTGGTTTAAACATGCTCGTATCGTGGAACACAATCCATGGCATTTAACATAAGTTTGATTATGTGATTCTACATATTTTTTTTACTATTTGATGATATATTGGGAAAAGGTTATTAATATGATATTGGTTTCAATAGGGCTGGAGCAGTTCCAAGTCCCTTCGTCGATCGTCACAATATTAATCTGCAATGATTTTGAGAATAGATTAATCGTTTAATTTGTCATTTTTAAGCAAAAATGCCAAAGATTCACTGACTCCAGACATATTTTTCAAATGTGAATATTTGCACTTTGTCACAAAATGCTCTGAATATCATACGTTATTGATATCTAACAATGTAACAATGGGAAAATGGGAACACTTAAACATTCAATAATGTAAATGCACTACAAAACCAACATGGTGAAACTGTCTAAGATTTTCTGAGTACCTTCCTTGTGGTTTAACTAAACCCATGTGATACCTCAGGTGAATTTTTACTAACTTTTTTATAATTGACTGATTATTTCGTTTTGGACTACTGGTTGCTGGGAAATTGTGATCAGCGTATTTCACTATCTTCAGACGTGGATAAAATGATTATTCGATTGATGCAAAAAATAATCTTCAGATTAATCAGTAATGAAAGTAATCATTAATTGTGGCCATAGAAGAATGCTATTTCACCCAGACTACATTGAGTCTTTAATAACCAATCCGAGAGCAAGAGGAGTAAAGCAAAGAAAAGACATGTCCTTACTACATTGAACTATTTTTCAACAGACAAATAGTACTGGATTGAATGCAAATAGCACCATTCACAGTGGGTCGATGCATTGCCTGTAGCCATGGGGATCTTTGGCATGTGCTAATCTGGCTGTAAAAAATGGAAGTGTATTGATTTGATATTGAACTACACAAGCTTGATTAAATATTTTCATGGCCGGATTTACAGATCAGTGAACTATGTGATTGCATCATAAGTCGTAGTATTACTGAAAAAATAAAAGGCAGTGTGTTGTGATGATAGATTATCATAGTAAACACATGATATCAAATGCTTTGGATGTGGACGCGTGTTGATATAGCCAAAATATTATTACTGATGTGAATTTATCATGAAAGGTCTCTATCCAGGTCCCTGCCCTAATATATCTGTTGAGAGGAAAAGGTCGATGTGGTTTATTATTGGACAAGATGATGTATTGATCTTTGATGGTCAGGGCCAGTCTTTGGTGGCTTAGCTATGCTCTTTTCATCCTTATTGTTCCCACAACACCTATACAGGTGATTACAGCTGCTTACTGATCA
Organism: Enoplosus armatus; assembly: GCF_043641665.1. Classification (NCBI taxonomy): domain Eukaryota; kingdom Metazoa; phylum Chordata; class Actinopteri; order Centrarchiformes; family Enoplosidae; genus Enoplosus; species Enoplosus armatus. The sequence continues at coordinate 21,378,532 of NC_092182.1, read as the reverse complement.
CTGCTGTAATAGACTGGTGTCAGACAGGGAAAAGGTCAGGCAGGTAATGCCCACAAAACATAATCAGCTGTCTATGGGAAATCTGAACACTTCTTATCAAGCAGCTTGGCTGAGCACACTGATCGATTGTCAAGATGCTGTAATGTCAGATTGACCAGGGTGGGGAGAGAAGTTAAATCCTGTTATGGCACTTTTTTATTTTTCACAGTGGCATCTGGTTCATGAAATTGGACACATCATAACCTCTCTAAACATAAAAACACCCAGTGTTCCTCCTGAGGCTACTGGAGTATGGTTGAGTGAGTAATTATTTAGGCAGGCTTGTTTTCAAGACACCTTGAACAACAGGCAATTTGGTTTGACCTATAGTGATTGTCAGTCTGACACTAAAGTCGACAAATGCCAAACAGTGCAGAGAAACTGCAAACAAACTCTGCTTCTGTGTTTTCCCTTTCTGCCGGTGCACTTGTGTACATGTACGTGCACATATTAGCGATGTGGGCATGCTGGTGCTTGTGTTTGTTCTTAAGTGCTTCCAACCTGTGTGTGCAGTCTGGGCGTCTATTTGTGAAAAGGCCACTGGACCTGTCGGGAATAGTGGAAGAGCATTTGTCAACCCCCCGCCATCTAATTCTGTATGTAGTTTTTGCAGGCTGAAGACAGTCTGCAGTGAGGCATGAGAGAGACCATTACACACATGTCTAGCACGCTCTAGATGATGAAGAGATCTGGGAACCCATCCTCCCATGGAAACTGCCTCTGGCCGAGATACTGCATGCAGAGGATACAGGCCACAGCCAGGCCTTTCCAGGCTCTGCTGACATAACATAGACATGGTGGAACCTACCCCGAGACAGCCTTGTATCACACTTAATAATGCAATGAAATTAATAGTGTTGTGGAGGAAAATGGAAACACAAAGGGTGTTTTTGTTAAGATTTTAAAGAAACACTGGGAAATATATTTTTCTCCTCCATTTTAAGATCCTGTATCTCCGTCCGGATGATAGTAATGTGAAGTGATGATTGAGGGGGTGATCAGTGTCATTTGCGATTGTGAGTGCTAGGTGTGTGATGGCTCCTGTCGTTTGGGTTTGGGAAGGCAGATGATTTCAGAGGTAGTAATGTTCACTTACTTTTCTGGTGATGATAAATGCCGGGCTCATGTTCCGTGAGAGAGAGCGGCATCAGTGAAGCCATTCGGACTGCCAGGCAATGTTAAGTAGTCACATAGCGTGTCTGTCTGATCAATTCTGACCAATATCTTGTCAGCTGCTTCAGTACAGGCAACATATGTCCTATGTGGTTGGTTTCGATTCAGGGAGCTTTGATACAATCAAAAGACGATTCTTCATGGATCTTGATTAATGATGATTTCCATGCTTTCTTTTTTCTTGTACCATGATGGAAATTAGACTAACCATTCGTATCCACCATGAAAAACGTAAAGATGAATTTACTTACATTATTATTATTTTTTTTGCAATAACAAACATATTTGTCTCTACATATACAGTCACCCAACATGCACATGCAGCAAACATGCGGACGCAGAAGTTAATATTTTGTGATATCACTCATTTCTGATGAAGAAAAAACAGGTACATCTTAAGGTTTGAGCATGTATTAAAATCTCATTAAGACAAAATACATTTTGTGTCAGAATGAGCAGTAATAACAGTTAACAACAGGTTTATTATAACCTGAACCAATCTTAAAGTTAAGTAAATATACACCAGGAGTCATTTCAAACTTCACATGGAGAACTTCTTGCGCAGCCGGATGCATTTGCTCTCTGAATGAAAGAAAGTACGTATGTTTCAACTTCACTGTCACATTTTCAGAGGTATGCCAACGGGCATTAGCATGGCATGGCATGTTTACTTCTCCATTCAGTGAGAGAAATTAGTCTTTTGTCAAGGCAATATAGTGAACCTTAAATAAACAAACTCAGTGCAGCTGTCGTCTTTGAACAGAATGAACTTATCTTTCAACAAGCTGTTTCCTCGTCATCATTCGCTGCTTTTCTCGCTGTCTCAACTACTGCAACTGTCGCAGCTCAGCTGTCACTCCGAGAGATGCTGTGTTGCGCTACGTCCTGGACATACATGTACAGGATTGGACAAGACAGAGCAACAGAGTGACTACAGTCCAGCCTGCTGTTGACAGCTCGGTCTCAGTCTGATAAAACAGCTGTAGACTGTTGCTGCTCTGGCCTTTAATTAAAGAAACTCTGACGTCAACTTACCAGAGGGTGAGAAACAGGAGGAGAGGCAAGACTGTGTGATTAGAATCAACTGTGAGAGACCAAAGCTTATGTGCACTGTATACCTGGATTGGTTTGCTCCAACTGTAAAATGGCAACTTTTTATATTTCATAAGAAACAAACAAGAATGGGACCCTATCCATGATATTTGCTTCCTTTATTTCGTCCATAGGGTGAATAAAAATAGGCAGTGTTGCACATACTTGTCTGGAACTGCTTATTAAACTAAACAGCTCCAAGTAGCAGAATTGCTTGTGCTGATGAACATTACATCCATAATCTTGTTAACTTAATGAACTCAACCCTCCTCCCGCTGAATGAGACTACATTGTGTTTGAATATAAGTAGCCAGCCAGACTGTGGTGAGTAGTTGGCTATACTACTGCCAGCTGCGGCATACTAAAGCTGCTGAATTATGGTTGAGAACGAGAATATTGTAATGTATCTAAAAACAGATTTTTCTTACCTCCTAGAGAGCACGACTCTGTAGATCAGAGGGACAGACCAAAGATCCACCCCAACAAGCACAGAAAATAGAGAACATTTTGAGCAGTGATATCTTGTTGAAAAATGTGTTCTGCTTAACTCCACCTGTTTGCACCATCTCTAACACACCTAAGTATTTTAGGGCAAAAAGTGTGAATTCTTCAGCAGGAAAATCACTCATATTATGCGTCCTAACGCTTTTTTTTATGTAGTTTAGTTTTAGAAGTCTGGCTGAACAGAATGATGTAAATTAATACCCCCCAAAAAAGTCTGATGACTACTGATCGGTAGAAATGTTAATTTATGGTAAGGGTGATATTAAAGATTCAGGAAAGCCAAATCTGATCACAATAGCAGTTTTGGACCTTTACAAACTTCACTCTGATCACTGAGGGCGGTGCAACTCCTGCCTTAAGGGTGTAAAAACAAATCAGTAATGGATGGTTTGTATAAAACCGTAAAAAGAGGATCCATCACCCAAAAAACTGGTGTGCTGGTGGCCCACCACACAGATGAACAACCTGGTTCTACAAAGACTGAAATGGAAATTATGTGATTTTTTTTTGTTGTTAATGACTATTAGGTACTTTTTATGTAATTGCCTTTTAAGAAGTAAATATTTTGTTTTTTCAATGATACACACATTACATAATGGTGAGATGTGTATACTTAATTCTCATTTGTACGATGGCCAGACAACTCTCATCTTCACTACATGCAGACAGGAAGCAGTACTTGACCAGAAAAAGGGTTTCTCAAGTGAATGTCATGTTTACATCTTTTACAGATTAGTTTTTTTACAGAGCATTTAGTTATTGTGTGGTTGATGTTTGGTGTCCATTTGCCCTTTAGGAACGAACTGCCCAAAAACCCAAGCAAAAAGGTTTATTTTTGCTCTGTAGTGGAGAAATAAACCACAAGATTTTACTCCAAATATATCCGTAATGTGGAGGAACATAATAAAGCAGGATCCAGGTTAAAATTGTCCGAAGATATGGTTTGTTTCACTTTTAATGAAACAAAAAGTAAATGTTCATATTCGACATACTGTAGACCACAGCGCAACTATAAACAGTAAATGTTAATATACTATAAATGTAATAATATCTGACTGGAGTCCAAAAAAAAAAAGTATTTAAAAATAGAAAAACGTTTCTTTGTTATGTAGGCCTATGTGTCTCTTTCTTTTAATGAATTATCTAATGATATTCTAAAGCATTAGAAAGCCGCACATTTCAGCTGACATCAACTGAACTAATTCTTACTAGAATGATTAAAATCACCATACTGCTGAGCGTCAGCATGCAGTCAAGAACCAAGCTACCACAAGATGTTTTTGATCATACTGTTGAACCTGTTGGATGAGAAGAGAGATGGAAAAAAAAGATTTCAAAGACCACAAAATAAACCCTGGAACGTAGTGAGCACCATAATCAAAAGGTGGAGGAAGTATGTCACCACCAGGACCTCACCTAGATCAGGCTGTCGAACCAAGATGGATGATAGTGCAAGAGGGAGGCTCATCAGGGAAGCCAAGAGGCCGCAGCAGCCTTAAAACAAGGGCAGCACTGTATGGTAGAGTCTGGCTCTCTGTGTGTTTAAAAAACCCGTCTGAGTGTCTTTTGTTGCTCTGGGCTGAGTGGTAAGGTGGAAAATGGAGGCTGTTCCAGTCTTAATTGTGCAAAAAGACACTCTCCGTCTCAGCAAGGGAGGGAGTATTCTCTATAGCCTGATGAAACCAGGATAAAAGACTTTTGGTATTAATTATGGCATATAGCCCATCAGTGCACTGTAACTCTGTGGATGCACCACAAAAGATACATCTCTTCACACCCTTCAAACCCACAGAATATAGAGTCTGATGGTAAGCAGGACGATGAGAGCATCATGCTGTGGGCTTCTCTTCAGCAGGGCAAAAAGCTCTAGTCAGGCTGGAGGGAAAAATACCAACATACACTAAAGCTGTGAAATCTCAGGAGAATGGACTGTATCAAGATGGAAAAAGGGGCAACACTGACACATTTCAGTGAAACCTTCCCTATGTTAATATATTAAACTGATCCTCACTAATTTAAAGAAGAAATTAGATAATGATTACGATGATGATGATGATGATGCTTAAGTGGCACTGAACTGATTTTACACATACTCGTCATGTTCAGCACTACTCCGCCTGTAAAAACACTTATATAAGGCATTTTGTGGCTCTGGAGACGCTCTATGAAGTCTGAGGAAATAACCCCTCTTGATGTCATCAGGCTTGGAGACTACAAATTCTACATTTTCTAAAGACATGGTTATACCAGTTTATCTATCAGTTGCATTACGGGTGTAGGGTCCAGGGGTGTGGTAGCCTGTCTCATATAAGGGACTAAAAGTCAGCATATCATGGCCTCTGCTGCTTTGATTTAGACCAACCTTTTTCATGTCTTTTGTCCCCCAACTTTATGGACGTACGTGACTAACCCGCTGGAATGCCCCTTGAAAGGATCATTCTGGTTCATTGCAACTTATCTTAGTTGTTGTAGTTTTGGTCATTTCTGTCAAAGGCAGACGGGTCGAGAAACACGAGCAGTTGGACCATCAGTTTAGCCAGATTATCTCAACCACTTTGTTTGGAGGTAGAAGTTAAAACACCTTATAAATAAATACGTTTGGCTAACCTGTGACTGTGTCTAAAAGCTGTATGATCTGCTCGTGTGTGACTTCTTTTTAGCAAGGTCACTGCATTCCCTGATCTGGTGAGTACATGTTATTATTACGGACAAGAATGATAGCCAAAACAAGATTAAAGTTGCTATAAACTGGAATTATACTTTAAAGTGCCTAAGTGAGTCTTGCCTCCATCAAGTGTTAATTGAAGGGTGTGCGGACCAGTTTCAGCACACTGTCTGCACAGTGAGCAACTGGCGGCACAGCAGGAAGAAAACCTTTTGGGAGAGCGCTGCTGGATGAAGCAACAAGGTCTGCAATTGTTCACAACTCTAAAAAAAAAAAAAGCGGCACTGTAAAGTGAGCTAAATATAAGAGATGATGGCGTAAATGTAGGCACGTATTCATAGTGCAACTGTTTGGCTGTGAACCACTTGGATAATGCTGCACCAGCCGTTCAGAGAAACGCGTGAGGACTGAAAGGATTACATGACAGAGACACGACTAGGAACAGGTGTTAGTCTGAGCGAGTGTGGTAAAGAAAAGTTGTTGTGGTTCTGGTGGTGGATAGATGTATACAAGAGGTGTACAGAGATGCTATATTTGGGTATCTTATTTTTGTATCTGTATTCAACTTATTTATGACTCATTTTAGCTGTTACATTAGCTGTTTGTATTAAAATCCTCCAAACTCATCCTTTACCTCTCCATCATGTTACCACTACCTTTTGTGCAATTAAGACTGGTATCTTAAATGTTCTTTACTTCATAGATCATTCATTAAAATGTGTATGATGTTGGCTGGCTGCTTGCTCACAGTGTGTGAGTGTTTGATTTTAGTGTCAGCGTGGCAGCACAAAGTTCTTCCTCTGACAGATGGAGTTATGAGACAGGATAGCTTTCATATCTGTCAAAAAAAAAAGCAATGCTGGAATCGTTCACCTTTCAACTTGGTGCATTTCACTTTTCTGTTTATCAGCTGAGACTGAAGATATTGCTGATTTTACAGTTGTTTCATATGACTGAGATGTGAGACACCAAGCAAGAATTTAAACCTAAGATAAGACAGCATTTAATTCTCTAGCTTGTTATAATCATTTCTACACACAAGGTCTGATATTTCGCCCCTTAATATATTCAATAACTACATCCTCTTGATGAAGAATTTATCATTAAGAACCTTTAAAGGCCCAACATGGTACTCACCAAGTTGATTGCTGAGATCTGTGAACGCACCGACATCGCTACAACAACGTCTGATGAGGAAAGAAACTCGATAAGTCAGACAGGTTGTAAAGGAGCCAACTGTTTAGCCAGATTATTTACCACTTTAAAAGGGTTTTTACTGTTCACCTTCTTTTTGTCTTCCCAGTGAGTTTGGCAAACCTGGAGGTTTGATAAAGAGGACCTTATTTTCTGTCATATACATAGTGTTACAGTGTTGGATGTTCATGTTAACCATTGCCAAATGAATGTAAAAGTAATCCCTGTGAGCCAAAATCTCAGACTTCAGACTGCTCAGAACGCTTTATTTCCCTCTCTGTTTCTACTTCTGTTTCTGTCTGACGTCAGACAGGATATGGATTTCTTCAGATAGTCATCTGCTCAGGGCACAGCAGTGACAGCACGCCCACGAAGTAGAAGAAAAAGGGAAAAAAAGCACGCCCATGAAGTAATTCGCTAGTTTGCGGTGCATCTAGCAGTCCCCTTAGCCATAGATATATCTCTATATCTATGATCTTTGTTAGCTGACTCTAACCGTCTGACTCCCGGCGCTCCAAAGCTCCTGTGCTGGTGGTGTAAACACCAACACTCTCCTGGTGCTCAGAGCTAACTGAGCTAATGGCAGCTACAATTACCAGCAGTTAGCAGTTACTTTATAAAGCTTTCTGTCCGTCAGGAAACGCCGTAAATCACAGAGAGTTGAGGCAGAGCAGCCGGAGGACATCAGAGGGAAAACCAGAAAACATTTTCTCCATAAAATGATCGGGTTTCACCAAAATCAGTGAATAAAGTTGTGTTTTTGTACAGTAATCAGTGAGGCCCAGTCCCCAGAAACACTCAGCTCCTGCAGCATCTTTCGTTTTTTCCAACTTACTTCTTGTCTCATTTGTGGTCTGATAAACAGTAAGTTCATCACTTTCAGTGCCCCATATCTCTATTTTCCAGGCTAAGTTACTGTAGGTGTCATATGCAGTCGAACACAGCGGCTTTAGTATGAAGCGGTGCGCTGTGCGCAGAGCATAGAGGCTTCTCCCGGCCCCTCGTGGGCTGCAGGGAGCTGGCCAATCAGAAGAAAGTGGGCTTTTAGGGAGGCGGGCCTTGAAGAGACAGGAGCTCAAACAGCTTGTGTCAGACAGAGGGTGAACTGAGGGGCTGAATGAAGGGCCAGAATAAGATGACTTATTTGAACTGTTAATCATGCAAAGCTACTCTAGTGGTGTCCCAGAATAAAGATGTAGAGCTGGAAATGAGCATAATAGCTCCCCTTTCAAACCTGTAGGATCGTCTGACTGCTCGTATTTTTTGCCCATTACATTGTTTCAGTGCTGTCAAGTTACCATGTTTCCAGATCTCAGGAGTTATCGTGGTGAGAATAATGTTATCATAAGCGATAAAAGTTATGGTAAACTACAAAAATAAGGTCCCATTTGTAATAAATCGGAATTATCTTACATCTTGTATACCCTCACTAACTACTAAGTACAGTGGGATTCATTAGCAGTAAAATTTAAAAAGTAATATTAAGTCTAAACTATTAGGGAGGCTTGAGGCTTGACTTGGATCTGCATATTGTGACTCATAACATATCTCTATGAATGAAAATATAACTCTTAACCTTGAAGTCCACCTCACCAATAACAGGGATTCTCTGATTAGTCATTTATACAATTATAAACATCTTAAGTCTTATCAACAACTTCAACAATCCTCCATCCCACACACAAGGCTTCAAACTCCATGAATCTATCAGAAGAATACAGAAGAAGATCTGTCGGTACGGGAGAAGGCAAAACATTGGCCTCACCAACGCTGAATAAGTAATCAAAACAATTATCCTATTCACGAAGCAAACAAAAGCCAGAGGAACAAGCTGCTCTTTCTAACTAGCTCTCTGAGAGGGGCAAGCAGACTGAGAAACGCTAATGAATCCAACTCAAATCAAAAAGATTACGGAAAACTTTCACGTATTTAACCACGATCCTTTGCATAGAAATGAACCAATTTGGTTAAATGAAATTATTTTGCTTTCCTAACCTTCAAGGATAAGTCTGGTGACATTATTTATTTTGTCGTCAACAATCCCAATACAAGACCAAAACCAACAATGAATTGATCCCATGAAGTATTGCTTGTGTAGCCAAAGCCTGATTTGGCTTATTCCTCTGTGCCATAGATCTCCATTGTTGCCCAAAAATTATTAATGAGCCAGACTGTATTACAATGAACATGGGCATTGTAGTTTATTTTGAGTCAATCCCTCACTACTCACTAGAGCACCAAATGTGGATGAATCCACAGATGAAAATAGTCCTCAACAATTAGACTATTTACTGTTTTAGTTATGTGTGCTAAAAACTACAGTGACCAGATATTTTTTTGGAAAACGCCTTGTACTACTGTATGCTACTGTATACATTTGTGACCCATTTTAAAGATGTACATCTTCAGTAGGAATCAGCCAATTTGGAACTGAGTGCCAAGGACAGACGGGGGAAGTTGTAAAGTATTGACAGATGGACAAACACATTGTTGGTTTTGTTCTTTCCATGTGATTTATTGACAATAAGAGATCTATGGATTAAAGCCTGCCTTATCCTTTAACTGTGATTATTTCACAGGACAAATGGGTGAAGTGGTGTCCAGTTTGTGCATTCGTCACGCAATCCAATGAGTGGTGGAAGAGTGTAACTTCCACTATGTAATTTGAGCCTGAAACATTAGTCTGGGCTCATTTCCCAAAAATTGATATGTGTGTGTGTGTGTTGCCTTTTAAGGATAGAGTTCATTCAAGTTTCTTTACACTCAGAGAGAAAGCACAAACATTCTCTGTGTTAGTCACTGTTGGACTATTTATAATTCTTAGTTTTTATACTAATTATTGCTAACAGGTCGTGTCAAGTAAAAAATAAGGCTTTAATTTCTCAATAGCAATTAAAATATAAAATAATTAATTAAAAAAGTTTATAGGTTGATTAAATGTAGACATTTGAGCGCCATGTACAATTAAAACCGAATGGCGTAGTCCACTGATGAGATGAACATTAAATTTTAATTTTGATACAATTAAATATTAACTAGTTTTATTTTACTGTATGAACTGATGTATTATTGATAAGCTTACTCTTTCCTGGCATGGCATTTATTTTAAACTTTTAATGTAATCATCTAATTTAAATAAATATGTAATAATGCTGTCGCAAACATTTTTATTTATCGTCCAGTGCCACAGCAAGTGATATCAATGCTTCCCTCAAAGTGAGCTCTGAAAAAAGAAGCAATGCAAACTTTTCTGTTTAGTCGGAATTCAAAGTCAGCATACATGAAATACCAAATGAAGATTCACAGGCATCACAGAGCATCAGTAAGCCTTAAAAAAAAACAACCAATTTGATGTGTTTGCCACAGTTGTGAGCCGTTTGCTCGTTCTCCATGTTCCTCTGCAATTTCTCACCGTAAGGACAAGAGAAGGAAACCTCTGAATAGCTGCAAGGAGACGTGTTTATCACTTTCTTGCAGATACACGCAACAGTAAATCAAATCTTCATACGATGTGATGCCGAGGAAGGAGGATTTTCCTTTAGTCGCTCCTAACACTGGCTACCTCTGACATTCGTGAAAATGATCTGAGGTGGGAATGCTATCTGTCCCTTACAGCCCTCAAAGCCTGTATGCTGTAAGTCGGTCAAATGCAGGCCTTAAAGTCAGAGCAAAACTTTCTTTTTTTTCAAATGTTTTGCTGACGGGTATGACTCTTAAGATCCTAATTTGGCTTTTTTTTCCCCTGTACACCACATAGCGTTTAACTAATGGAGCTGTTGAAAATGTTCTGTGTGTGAAATTAAGACTTTTTATGTTTGATGATAATTGAATTGTCAGGAATAAGTGTAGCATATAATTGTATTTTTGACGTTTTGCAGGGAGAGTTTATTTTTTAAAAATTGAGCTCAGAGGTGAACAAGATAAAGTTAATTAAGCGTCTCCTCCTTACAGCATGTATCTGAACCTGTGAAGTTAAAGAATGAGGAATTTAACTTTTTAAGACAAGAAAAAAATCCTCTACTCCTCCACCTCTGCATCATCGCCTTAATATTTCTTCTTCATTTTCGTGGCTTCAATGTCGACCTTTTTGTTGTCTTTATCTGAAAATGTGTCTTGTCAGTTTCCCTTTCCATTTAAATCGACCCCTCCTCCCTCTTTTTCTATTTCATAGTATTTTTTATCTTGTAGTTGATGGGGCTTTCGGTGGCTGAATGAGTTCACTCCCATTCCGTTATCCTCGCTTTCTTCTGCTGACTGTGTCCCATTCAGCTCAGGAGTCTCAGAGGGGCCAGGCGGTGAAGCGGTTGTCTGATGCAGACCTCCGTATTACAGCGATTGATGGCATTTGTTGAACCGTAGCTTCTGCTGTGAAATAATAAAAGTCTGGTGTGTCAGCAAGTGTATTATTTGAAATACACCACTAAGAGAAGAGGAGTGATTATACTTAAAAAGAGGATGAACCTCCAATGATGATTTTTTCCTCTCTATTTCTGACAAGTTTGGAGACTTGGTCATAGTTATTCTAATTAATCTGCCCTACTTTGAAAGGTTCCTCTTCCGTCAGGGGTATTCATCTTCTGTGGCTTTTATCAGAGGGCAATGCAATTTTCTCCCCTCTACCACATATCACAGGCACAGAAACCAAACTCTGATGGCGACTATAGAACGTAGTCTTTCAAAGGAACTCCAGTGGGTATTCATGAAAAATGCATGAGTGCCGACTGTACATGGATGCTCCCTTAAGCTGAGGCTGGGAAAATATGGCAGTGACAAACAATGGTCTGATATGTCAGCGTTACTACAAGGAAGAGGAGTATCTGAACGAATGCGTGGGTGTGTTGCATGCTTATATGTATATTACAGCCTCAATGGGGCTGGTCACAGTCCCTGAGGCCCCATAGACGTTGTGGTACGCCGAAACATCAGATGTATTTTCTCCGCTGCATCTCCAAGTAGAGTAACCCCAAAAATGAAGAAGAAACACTCTTGTTCTAGTTCCATGCTAAATCGTGTATTGTTAGACTGCATCTTCCCCCCATGTCTTTGAAATCAACATCATGAGATCAGACAAAAGACTAATAAAACCACTCAAAGAGTTATTATTATTTTCTTTGAACGTGGCTACCCATGTTGTCCTAAGATAATTTTATGGAAGCAGAAAGAGGATAGAGCAAATCATCAAATGGCAATAGTGTTTGATCGATTGTCAGTGACAGACTATGAAGATGGGTTCTGCTATAATTCACTCATCCCGAGTGGCACATGTTGCTTTGCATTCCCCCAGTGAACCTCAGGCGATTAAAACTGTAATTGGAGAGCTTTAGCGCTTTATGAAATACGACCTTTCAATCTTGAACCTTTACCTCGATTCTCCATAACAAGGGCCTCTAAATCAAATTGAGAAACTGAAGTATGAAACACAGCAATAAATTAATTCTTGTAATGTCTTCCTGTAATACTGTTTTGTGGTCACGGTTATCACAGGGGTGACACGGCATGGGGGGCTGATAAGCCAGAGTCATGCTCACATGAAAGACACGAAGAGCTAACAGACCGATGTTAAGCCCATTTCCCCTTTAACCCTGATAGTCATGGTCTATTTTAACCAGACCGCGCTGAGCTGATAACTTCGCTGTTGTACGTTTGGTCCTACAATGATAGAAGCAGAAGCTACAGGAGGTGAGGAAAGCCGATTGGGAGCCATAGAGGAGTTGCTGTGCCAGATATTATCCATGAAAGTGAAATAAATTTAACAAGTCAGATATTCTCGGCTGTGTTTTAGAGAGGTGAGAAGTTAGTGAGGTGAGAAGAGTAAAATTAACTTGAAATGATGAAAGGAGAGAGAAGAGATGAAGAGTTATTATTGTTAGCGGAGTCAAGTGCAACATTCAATTTCTGCCAAATGTAAGCAAATGCATATTTTACCAAAGAGAGGAAAAAAAAAAAAAACAGCTGTTGGGCATGTCTCTTTAATCAGCTGGCCAAAAGGTGTCATGAATATTATGTTTAATTTTTTCATAGAAGTACCTCATTTTCACAATTTTTGTCAACCTAATTATTTTGGGACTCATTTTGGCCGGGTGTTGCCATGCTTTCACTTTTAGCTCATGCCCAAAGCCTCCTTGGTAATGGAATTTGAGCCGCCCTTTTTGGTGACTCATCCCTGTTCCATGAAAGGAAAAGAAGGTCACATTAAATGGGGATTTACATAAGGCTATCTGCACAACTATGAATTCCCACGCTATTATGGCAGATTTCAAAAGGCACATAAATGCTTTTGGAGAAACATCAAAAATTCATCTGAGACAAAATGATTGAGGAATATGTGGCAAGACACTTTTCCCATCTTGGTGAAGTGCGCACCATTTTGTTACACCATCTTCAGGGACCATTTCTTTCAAAATGTCTACTCGGTAACAAATGGATGCCTATGCTAAAAAGACCCAAGTAAAAACAAAAAGACAAATTCCTACCCCCGAAAAATAAATCTTCCTGCAACCCGAGCTCCTTCGTTGTAACTGTCAGAATCTGTAAGGCTTCCCATCACTCTGAGAATAACAGAAGAAGTCTTTTGATGTTACAGCAGGAGACACTGCAACAAAATGGAAAGTTCTCACTTGCCAATATTAATGTTTGCTCTACCCTGTCGAGCGGACTGTTTGTACCACACTTTGACACACAGACTACAATATTGTACAAAGATTTGCATCCCAGGTGGCCCTGTTCACGGGATTGGACATATTTGTAATATTGGACAGCTCATAAAAGATACTGATCTATTTAGGCTGGTGTTATTCCATATGGGCAGGCCGTTGATAAGAGCTGTCTAATTGAAACAGCAAGTTGAGAAAGGGATCGATGGTTACACTGGTGCAGAGAGCTCTCCTTGTGCGAGTCATATTATTAGATTTCATACAATTTGATAACCCTTTTGCTTTTGATTGATATTTTCCATTTCAAACATTCAGGCCTCAGATCAATGGTTCTGCCCTGCAGCTACTACTGTCAAAGCAGTAGCAGGCCTGAAAAAGCAGGACATGGTCATTCTCAGAGACCCGCATTCGAGTAAAATTGTGCATTGTGAATTGTTATGACATAGGACACGTAGCCCAGCCGGTGTTTTAACAATCCTGGCAGTAGACATCGTCAACATTATTTACACCAAAGCATCAAATGAAAGCTAGTCTTGTACAGTTTGTTTTTTCCTTTCTTGAGAAGCTTCTGTAGAAAATGATTATGAAACTGTGATGCTTTTATAATGTCCGTCAGATGAGAAGCAAAAGGAGCCTTTCTCTCTCGCTGTCTTCACATTATGTCATCTGATCTTTCCACAGTGTGTTTCTAAAGAATTGGGGTTTGACAGTGGAGGGAGGGGAGTGAGTAAGCAGAGCTAAGTGCCTCTCTCTAATTCTCTCAGCCCAATCTCTTGAGATAGCCTGCTGGAGTTGGTGGGTGTAGCTATATGAACCAAAGGGCTGAATGAACTGTAATGAGATTAGTAACTACAGTACACAGGAACAACCATTTTATGGGGCTGCATGGCTGGTATTAAATATCCTCCTTAAGCTGGTCCTGCTGCTGAGCTCAGTCTCAGTGTATTTAGAACAAGAAAATATAAGCCTTAAAGACGAAGGTGCGCAGCATTTACATGTGTTTCTTACGTCTTTAATGAAAATGTTATGTAAGGTCACAGTATGTCATTTGCATTTGCATTTAAGCCATAAAATGAAGTACACTCAGCTGGTGCAAAACAGACAGGTAGAGAGCAAAAATAGAGAGAGAGGCATCAAAGACGGTTCTCTCTGATAACAAGCACCTGTAGCTTGGGTCATTTGGTCCAGACTGAGGGGGAAAACATTGTCATTGTTGGTATGTTTATTATTTACACAGATTTATTGCAAAGAAACCCAAGAGGAGTAAGCACAAAGTCATATGGACTGGCAGGTAACTCAGTGATGTCGCTAGGACACAAAAACAACACACCTCTGTTTTAACTCCTTTACACTTTTTGATGCTGATGTGCGTACATGTTACAATAGTTACCAAAGGATCTTGCATAAATGTATACATGACTCATACAGATTACAGCCATTTCGATACTTAGATACAGTTAGGTAGTTTAGCTTTTGAATTCATGCTATAATCACATTTATCATAAAGTCTTGTGAACACTACGAACGAACTGCTCGAATTTGCTTGGGAGAACCACCTTTTCAAGGTCTTGGTGCATCTGAAAAGATGGTCTACCGCAGGATTTTATGATAGTAGATGTGTGATTTTTAGCATAAATTCAAAAGCTAAACCTCTATTAAATCCCTCTGTTGTGCCTGTCGCCACGTGAGTGCAGGGATTTTGTGCTTGGGTCCTACTCCGTGTATTTTGGCAGTTCCTCATTAAAAAGTAAGAGAAACATAACGACCAAAACAAGTAAACACATAAAAACATTACTACATGACTCACTGTCAGTCACCAGAATTTTCCCACGTGGGTCCATGCAGTGCTGATGATTCTGGATGACAGTCACCAAAATTGTCCAGTCAATGCTATCAGTTCATAAGACTTCGTGCTTATGGCTCTTGGTTCGTTTGTAAAAAGCCAGTGTGAACACAAACCAGACTAGAGCTAAAAGACAACAAGGTCTTTTTTTTCTTGGTCTGGACCAAATGAACTGAATTTTAGGTGTGAAAGTGACCTTTCCAAAACATATAAAGTTGCATCACAAACTAAACAAAACAGAGATGCAGAATGCATCGTGTCACTAGGTCTTAGCATTCCTTTACCATTCTGCCTTCCTGAAGATGTTTTGATCTGACATTTAGGTTTTATAATAATAAAAAAAAACTCTATAGTTCACACACTGCATGCATTTTACCCTTGAATTCATCCTCATGAAAAGTTAATGTGTTCTCATATACAAGCAGAGGAAAGATCAGCAGCTGATGAAGGGAATGCAAGCAACATGCTCTCCCCAGTGAGCCTCCGTATTTTAAAACATGTCAAAACGGAAGCAAAAATAACACTGTTGGGCTCAATCTTCTAATTGTACTTTATTAAATCCAAACGCACACACACATGTTGGATTAAGAATTAAATAACAAATGCTATTCATAGTAACACCTTTGCCTTGGCAACACTGTAGGCTCTCATGAATTCATTTGCTCGTCATTAGTGACGCCATGAAGGAGGCCTACTCATCACAAATGATTGTTTACCCTCTAATAAGGTTTAACGTCCACAAGGAGTGTTAACGTCTCCCTGACCACCTGCACTAATTATTCAGACAGCCCGACCAGGAGAAAGCCTTCCATGGTCCTTGTTGCTGCTGTGCCTCATTTAAACCTTTCTCCAGGTCATGTTATCTAAATGGATGAAAAAGGAATAGAAGTGCCCTCGCCGGCTGTAATTTGGCCTTCATGGCCACTCTGTGCTACAATGCTCATTTTGATAATTGTTCCTCTAGTAACGCTAAACGGTGGGAAATCAAGGGTGGGCTTAGGGCATCTATATTCTCTATCCAGATTTAATTCATTTGCTAAAACATAACTAAATTTGGTACATTATTATCCTTTTAAAGCTTGAACCAGTGTGCTTAAAGCCATTATTGATTAACATATTTTTCATAAGCTGGCTTCTCCACTTGTAGCATAATAATTGCTCACCCCGACCCCGATGATCTGTGGTGCAGTCACTAATGAGCTTATGAAAATCAGAAGTTCCTGGCAGGAACAGTGCTCAATATTAATGAACAAACCCTGAGCTGATTTAGGATATGAAATTAACTATGGGGATAAACTACAATCCATCTCGGGGTTTAGATGTACTTCTTTTTGTTACAGCTGACAATCAGTGCAGAGCCCCCCCGCCGTATCAGAGAGAAGAAGAGCGATTGGGGGCAGGGTCAACCAGATCGGAGAGAAAGTGGAAGACAGTGTAGAGGGAGGTTCAAAGACAGCGAGATTGAGAGGCAGTCCGCATAATTAGGCAGAGTAATTAGGTTGTATTAATCGGTCTTGGAAGCATCTCCTGAATTATGCAGGGGGAAAATAGGACCAGTGTTAAACTATAATGCATCCTAATAATTAAAATGAAATGTTGCCATTAGAGTAAGATTAAGATGAATCGATTAGTCAATCAGCTGCAACAGTTGCAGCGACAAACATCTTCTCAAATATGATGATTTTCTTTTTTTTTCTTTTTTTAATTTTTGAATGCTGACGGAAAAAAACATGCAAGTTTATGTTTTCTATTATTTTGTACTACTTCATCCTTCATCCCAATACTTATCCTGCATTAACTGATTTTTTTGGGCCAGACACTGATGTTATCACCTTTTAAGTTGACATGGCAATTGTGTTAGCAAACAGCGGCTTATTTACAAATCCAGCAGTTACGGATTTTGCAGCATTTGCATTTAATGTTTCTGACCACCTGATGTAGTCTGTATTAGAAGTCCAATACGGACTCTCCTTTTAACTCTGTTTTTGGTCTCCACCACCTCCTTAGTGAAATGTATGGCTCTGCTAAATGGTCCAATATGTTTTGCTGCAGCTGGAAATGATGCTGATGAGAGCGGATAGAGTGAATCAAAACAGAAAAGCTGAAGGCCAAAACAATGAGCCGAAAGACGCTAAAATGCTTTTTAATACAAAGATTTTAATGAAGAAAAACAATCATTAGTTGGTGGTATCGCTCAGTAATATCTACAGAAACCTTGTGGAGTGAATTTCGTAGACATGGCTGAATCCATTGCACCATGTCAAATTCAATATTCCTCCTAACATCATGATTATGAATAGATTACATTTTAACTCACTTTCTACTGCCCGTCAGATCTAATTAGCCATGGGTAGCTCTGTGAGTGCATTCCTTCCCCCCTCTTCTTCTTCCTTTCAGGGAGTGCCTTGCCAGCCCTCTGTGACCCTGTCTGTGTTATAAAGCTGCCCATCATGCTGTTTTAATCATTTATCCAACCAGTCCTGAAAGCAAGCTGTGAACTGCCAATCCCTCCCACCATGTGCCAGGCTGCCCATGCCCACTGATCAAGGAGCACATGCCAGAAATGGAGTGTCCAGAGGCACCATCCCAGGGCTATATGAGGGTTGCTGTGACACATTTCCTCAGCCACCCTTCACTAAACTGTCTGTGTGATGTTTGATAAGATGTTTCCCTGCATGGCGTGAGGTCTTTGACGTCCACTGAAATGTAAGGCGTGCTGTGTGCAGTGTTTACTTTTTAGCCTTATTCTCAAAGGTCATGATGAGAGTTCAAAAAAATCATATCTACTCAGAGAGAGAGTGCAACGGTTGGAACGGCAGTCTTCTCCCAATCAAAGAAGAACTGAATCATGACTGGGATCATGAACTCGCACATCTTGACAAGTTTGTGCAGGCCTAACAGAAGAGGCTGTATGTCATACTGAATGTGTTAATTACATTGAGAATTGAAGCGTGATGGAGGGATCTCATTAGAAATATGCCACACCTTTTCTAAAGAGGAAAAGCTAGATTTCATGGGAGAAGCTCACAGCTCTGAGACTTCCATTTTCAATGACTCGCTGTGACCAATAGCATTTTCTCCAGCTGTTGCAATTCTCTAGCTTATTCTTGGGGCCGGGGAGACTATCTTACTGACTTGCCAATAAAATGGGAAAGAGCAGGAACCGTCAATTGGTTTCACCTTATCTACCTTAAACATGCCTCTGCTGACTTCATGCTTCTTCCCGTTTCTTTTTCATTGCCGTTTTTCATTGTTTTCTTTTACCCCGTCCTCCGTCTGCACATGCACATTAAGAAATCTGTCAATTACTGAAAATACATTATCAAGCTGAGGTTTTTAACAGAGACATCAAAGTTAAAACAAGTAACAGAAAATTAAAGCACAGAAATTAGAGGTCTGCACGTTGAATTAATTGTTGTCTGTCTGGAATATCAAAGAGCAAAGAACTCATATTCTAATGATTCAAAACACCAGTTTTACAACACTTTGATTTGATTCTCCTTACTGCAAAGGAGTTTGTATAATATCAATAGTCTTAGAGATTATTGAGTGTACATGCAGTATTTGGCAAGTACTGGATATATCTTCATCTCTGGAGACAAGTCAGGCTAGGTAAAACCGATCGGTCCCTGAGTGCTCCTCAAAATCAGGACTCCAAACAATTGTGGAAATATAGATGACAAAGCCTGGCCAGGGAATTGCTCTCAAAGAGTCTGATTGAAAGCTCATGTCAGGGAGGCTGAAGCAATCAAAGGACTTGTGTATTTCATGTCGAAAGAGGTCATGTTGAGAGCATGATAAATCCAACATCCTGATCCACCATTCAAAGGCAGCTGTTTTCTATTGCTGGTGCTGCTCGCTGGTGTTCTGCGCTCTCTGAAATATTGTCTCTTCGTCTGCCTTGATGTGCAACAGTTCCTGAAGGTGTCAGAAGAGACTCTATGCATTGTTGCTTCAGTGGCATCTAATTTCATTACTTGTCACATACACTTTGAGCCTGTTTCATTGTAGTGACACAAATCTAATATTATGAAGAAAGAAAGAAAGAATATTTAGTTTTAAATGTCTTTTTTTAGGTTAACTGAATACACTGAGGTGCCACACTGCCAGGTCTGTTAGGGAAGCTACCCTGTAATTGAGAAGCTGCCTGTTGGCTCATAATGCTGCCAAAATGCCAATTTGCAAAGGCACACAGCACCTGCCTGCTTCACAGAAAAAAAAGTAACACTGGCTAAAAATATTGTGATACTACTAGTTAACATTGGCCGCAAATGTAGTGATATTGTGATACAGCACATATTTAATACATCCTGCCCATGTGAAAGGAGTTGTTTTGTAGTGAGAAGCCCACAGAGAATCATCAGTAACTCTGCAGAGTGTTTCAGCTTGTGGTTTTGGTTTTTCGGCCTGTAACTTTACTTTTTTAGTTTTAGCTCACGCCACAGCGGGCAGATGTTTTCTGCTAAAACATTCTGATAAGCCCACT
Source organism: Enoplosus armatus (assembly GCF_043641665.1). NCBI lineage: Eukaryota > Metazoa > Chordata > Actinopteri > Centrarchiformes > Enoplosidae > Enoplosus > Enoplosus armatus. The sequence continues at coordinate 21,358,883 of NC_092182.1, read as the reverse complement.
GTACACTATCTGCCCTGCACCAACCAGTAGACAGACAAGGTTATTGAGTAGTTGCTAAGTGCTTCACCAGCTAAAGAGCCCGATATTTCCCTCAGGAGTTAGTGGGGAGCACAACAGCTAAAAGGGGAGTAAATACTGGACTTAGATTTATCAGGTGGACAGAAATGTGACTCCAGATAAATGCTAATGTTGCTCTGTGTCTGCTGGACGTGTGAATAGGCAACCATTTGCCAACATGTTTTGTTTTCCTCCAGTTTTCCATCTTGTGACACTGTGAACCAGAACCCACCGCTAATCATCACAATTAAGCAGGAGGTGTTTTTTTTCTCCAGGCCGCTATATCACCCGCATTAACCCCAGCGCTGCTTTCAACTACAGGCACATTTTAATAATTAAGGAACTCCAAGATCATCAATAATTGAGTCGTTTATTCATTAAACAACAAAAGGGAAGCAACAGGGGCAGAGTCGGTAAAGAAGACACGGCATGGTTCATCCTGAGCTGACAGGGAAGCCTGATCTTTAGGCTGGAGATTGGACTAAACAAGTTTATGAATTACAATGTGGGAGTTATGTCTCTTGTGGTTTGCAGACAGGTCTTCCAGAAGGATGACGGATATGTGGTATGGATAATTGGGCTGGCGTTAACTGTCATCTGGGCATTTAATGAAGATAATCAGCTTTTAGTTTGACAACTCAGTTAGGGCTGTCCAGCTTTTTACTCCCTCTACATACATTCATAAAAAATGTAACTTGCTGTCAATTACAGCTTGAAATATAATAATATATATAATAATGTTTAATGTTTAAGGTTTTCCTTTTGCTCACCAAGAAGTTTACTTTGTCCAGAACTGAGGCTTTTCAAGGTATCATTTCCTGTATTTTTGTGTGAGTTGTATGGTGTGAACAGACACAGTCCACAGCACTCTTACCTCCCACCTAGCTACTCCTGATCACAATGAAGACAAAAGCTGGTCATGAGGCTGATTTTAAAGCTGAACCATAAAAGAAAGGAGACAGAAGCCTGCAAGTATCCCTCCATTAGTTTGGGTGTTTCAAGTCTTTTTACTGCATTTTTCCTTGGCTTTGTAAACTCTGAGTGGATATTGTTAACAAATGCAGAGCTGCTGCCATCAGCACCTTGCATACTAATGAAAATCATGTGAAGAATTTTTATTATTGCGCTCCCAATTTATTCACTATTAACAGCTAGCAGCAACCCATCCCACAAAAAGAAGAAAATGATAAATAAAGAAAGCAGCCTTTTATACTTGAAGCTTTGCCTGCACCTGCCTGCACAAAGTGATACTTACATTTGAGAGGCATACTGGGCAGCGTTGTTTTGCTGAATTAATTAGTTTGTGATTGCTTCAGTGATTCATTTGTGATGGACAGAGTTTCAACAGACCACACTTAGAGGTGGGGGGTGGAGGTGTAGAAGTGGCAGCGGTGTGAATGAATTCAAAACAGGAGATTCACTTAAGCTGTTTTTCTGAAGTGAGAAATGTTTAACCCTGTAGCATATTATTATACAAATTGTTTATTAGTTTGTTTAATAGTTATTGTCTGTAGCATCACCTATATTTGTTACAGGCCACAACATAACAAGGCCAATTGTGATGTATCTCAGTGACCAGAAAGAGAAAAAAAATCATTAGTACAACCATACATGATTTCAGTCACACACCCTGAATCTTGATCTAAACAGACTCACTGACTGTTCATGTGAGATTCATATTAGGCTGTTTATTTTCATTTTCTGTGTGAGGAGCACCTCTGTAAGAGTCAAGCAGTGTGTGCGTGGTTTGTGCAGTGGGTTTGATTATTATGGTATACACTGGGGCTTTCTCAATGAATGGATTAATTGTTTGGACACAAAATAGTGAAAATTACTTGTTACAACTTCCTAAAGCCCGAAGGTGACGTCTTCAAATGTCTTGTTTTGTCTGAACAACAGTCCAAAACACAAAGATACTCAGCTTACAATTATATAAAACAGTAAAAAGCAGCAAATCCTCCCACTGGAGAAACAGTGGTAAGGTTTGAGATCTTTGTTTCTGCTTTCTTAACGAACTTCACGATGCAGTATGTGGACTATTATTTAATGTCCAACAGCTGTTCATCAAAAAACTCAAATAAACAAATCGAAAACTTCCAAAAGTCACACAAAATCATGATTTTTGAACAATTGCACATATCCAGTCATTTTAGGAGAGGACTGTAATATGTTATTGATCAACAGTGAAGTGAGACTTGCTGTGGAGGCATTCATAACTTCAAGCTCTCCATGTCAAAATTAGTGTGAAAAGATCAGAAAAAAGTTCAATTGGATCACGACACACTCTGTTTGTCTGTTTGTGCTGTATATAAATATGGCAGTGCATGCACTTTAAGTTTATAGAGAATATGCAGCAGTCTTTGGCTTGACTTTTTGCCCTTTTTGTGTTTGAAGCAGAGGAAGACTGTGGCATTTTTTGTTTGTTCAGGAACATGGCGCATCAACTTTAAAGAACAGAAAATCACACAGAATTTTAAATAAACCTTCAAATGCAGCCGTTCCATTTTTATTCCCATCTGTTAGATGGATAGCTGCAAGTTGAAATGAACACTGGAGATGTTGAGATATAAGCCCACACAAAAGGCGAACACAACCTGCGAACATAACCTGCCAGCGCTGATAAGGCTTTAGATTCACTCAAGATTGTTTTTAAAGTCGCGCGGATTAAAGGATGACATACAAGCAATGGGCCTTTTTTTAGGGGTCAGTGAATGTGACACTCTGTACAGCTTTGTGGTCTGCCCAGTTTGAAGAAAATAATTTTAGGGCCAAGGCAAACATCCTGCCTCTTCTTGTCACTCTAAGCCCAGCGGTGCAATAAATTTGATGGTTGGATATTGATGATATCTCGGGGTCTTTATGGGGACATTCTGTACCTGTGTTATTAAGTGGCATTTTATTGGTTTGTGAGGTTTTATCTTGGGGTGTTTTTTTAAGCACACTGCAGAGAAAGAGACGTGGCAGAGGGATGCTTTCCCTATCTTCTGTCTTTTACTTTATAACCATGATTGATAATTTGTTGTGATGTATCAGTCACTTTTATTAAAGTTTGGAGTGTCATCACACTACATTATTTAACATTTTGTTGGAAGCCGGTGGGGTCTTTAGAAGCCAAAGAGGAATGGATAAAATTCTGTCTTGGGGATTTATCTTCAAAGTTATGCTTCCGCTGTTCATCTTTAAGTTTTAGTTGTTAGTAGTCTGTGTAGTATTAGTTTCATCTTTTATCTAGCCCAAAGCATCCCTAAACTTCTTCCTCATTAGCTACCTGGCTGAAGATGTGTGTGTGTGTGTGTGTGTGTGTGTGTGTTTTTCTACCACCATATGGTTTCAAATGTTGGGTTGTCCTGTGCTGTCTCAGTGGACCTCTCCTGAACCTCTGCTATGTTGGGCGTGGTGTTATCTTTTGTGCTTGTGGCTATTTTTCAACATGCAAGGGCCACGTCGATGTCTTACCGGTTGCATCAGCGTTAGTGACAGATGATCAGCCATGCACAGCACAGGAATCCCCCATGTGCTGTATGTAGTGGACCAGGACACAGGGACGTGGCTGGTGTACATTTTGCACCCTGACTGCTCGGATTTGTTTTGATTTATTGTCGAAATAAAGGAAGCGATTCAAGCTTGTCTGGATGCTGTTTCTGGTTTTTCTGTGTGTCTGGCAAATAAAATCAAGTAGGGGCTCCTGTGAAGCCGACTTGTGACCAGTGAAGGAGGTGGCCACAAGTGTTAACATCACGTTTTAATTGTATCTATAAGTTATCTCACTAGTAAGTCCGTGTGCTGCTCACTTTTATGGGCCTTTTTCGCAGCAGTGTTTTTGACTGGCAGGAAAAGCACAGGTGTAGCCTAATTAATAATGACGGTTGCATCCCATTTAGTTTGGCTAATTTCAGGGCCCTGGTACAGTGCACACTGACAAACTGGGATAGTATCTTCTGATGCTTAAATGGACCTGAGCATCGTTGCGTTCACTGTTAAGACAAGTCAACATGTTTGCCTGAATTTCACCACTGAAATGTGTTTCTTTGAAAACCATGTCTCTTGGAATTTTACTCTTTGTAGATAATTGTAAGTTTTGTAATTTCAGAAATTTGATTTTAGGTTGTTTGGTTTCACAAATTCAGATAGAAAATACTTAAAAAGTCCAGTAAACTGTATTGTTCTTTGACATGTTGCTCATTGATTTTGTCATTTTCAGATTCAAGTCAAGTCTCAAAATCAGGATGGTAGAAACTGAGACCAAAATTAATGATGAAAAATTCAAACTTGGATCATTTGAGCACTAAGGATACTTCCTCCTCTTTTTGTAATTTAGCCAACTTGAATACAGCTTTTAAAATATTTGACTCTTTCTATCTGAATTTGTGAAACAGAAACAAACTCACATTTTTGCACATTTGCACCACTTACAATACTAAGAAAGAACGAAAACTAACAACAATAGAATTAAAATAATACTGCCTTTAGAGAACTGTGAAGAAAATACACTCAGTTTATTTTGCCAGTTTATTAGGGACACCTAGCTAAACCTAACGCGGTCTAATGCGACAGTCTGGCAATAAATTATAAAAAAAAATGAATCAAATCACTCCAGGAAAAGGTTTTTAAATTTCTTCCGGCACAGAAACAATTTTCCATGTTGTTCATTTCATTTTGTGAGATCATCCTCAACATTAGTTGTGTGAAGTAGCCACTCATTAGCTCGACATGTTGCTGCAACATAAAGAAAATTGAGTGCTCCTGTGAGTTGACAGCTGCTTCCGGGCCAATATATGATCTGGGTTTTATGATTTTAAAATGCTGGAAATCATCATCATCATCACTAATATCCAAGTACAGTCTGAACCACCAGCCTGGAGCTAGATGTAAATATTTAAAGCATTAAGTGTCAGAAATCTCTTCATTTTGGCTCTCATGTTTGAAAATAAGAGCCTCTGCCCATGAGAAGAGACAGTCGTGGTGGCAGGTGATTTAAGTAAACCAAACGGGTCAAACAGGTGGCTGTCCCACTTGGCAGGGTTGACAGGAATCCTCTTTGCCTTTTTCTTTGCACTGTTATTGTGCAGGTGTTTGTGTGTGTGTGTGTGTGTGTGTGTGATGCAGTGCAGCCAGGACTCAATAACCCCCTCAGAGGTTTGAATGACATGCTTCCCTTGGAGCGGCAGGAGGCAGAGCCACATCAGACTGTGATGGATGGTGTGAGGATGCTTTCAATGATGGATCTGTGGGACTGGACCAGGACTGACTGTGACACACTGAGCCTGCCAAAAATGATGTAGGAGTAACATCCTCTGTGGTTAGATTGGAGATACTTTCATCCTGTTGTCTCAAGATATTCGAACAGCTCCCCTGTGTCCACATCACTGATTGCAGAGAGAGATGATGCTGTAGATTTTTGGTGGAAATCGGTTCTCGTCTGCACCGTATCGAGAGTTTTAAGTTGTTTTTGGCTCACTGAAACAGCAGTCAGCCCTCTTATGTGTCACCGATAGACTCGGTTATGTTTTCTACAAACTTCAGCAGCTTGAATAAAGGGTCACTGGAGGTGCCATCTTTGGTTCACACAGAGAGGAGAGCAGAGAGATAGAGACCCAGATAGCAGGCAGTCGATTCCTCACACACTCTGTCATGAGTCTTTAACAGATGGGGGGTGCTATGTTTAGCACAGATGAGAAGTGCTTCAAAGAATCTCAGAGCATCTTAGATATCCAAAGGGACTCGAGAGAACCCGTGTGACGTTTGTACTTTCAGCATATACCCTCTCACTTTGCATTGTGGTCCTCTATATTGATATTAAATGTTTTTTGGTACTAGTATAGTGTTTTTGCACTTACTATATCTGGATAAGAGCCATAGGTAAGAACTTAATGCATGGAGCTTTTCCACATGTAGGTTGGAGGGCGTACTAGAAGATATGGTACTGAAGAACTGCTACTTGACCTAATTTGAATCATCAATTTGATCAAGAGAAAATACCAAGTGTTAGCTTGCGTTTTTTGGTAACATTTTGTTATAAACACTTTTTACAATATCTGCATATGGCAACTTTGGTATGGTTAAGGATGAATATATGGTAAAAGCGCTCTCAAAAGAGGAAAAGCTACACTAATGGTTTTCTGTGTCCTCGCCGTCGATTGCTTTCTTTTTTTGACTGCAATCCTTCCTCTGAACGCCGAGAATCTGGAGGATCAGAAACTTTTCTAGGACACTTCTTAGGTTTTTCCGCCATATTCCTAGATGCTGTAGCCTACTCTTTCGCTACGGTGGCAGCTCTGGCAAGCCAATCATTGCTAATTGACGTAGAACGCATCACTACTGGTGTGTCTGCGCGGGAATGTCGCCTCAGGCACCAGATTTAAAAATTCCGGTTTAGTGTGAAATACTGAGAGATTTACCTGGCAGCGATAGGCTTAATCAGCACTGTGTGCGCTCATTTGGCAACGGCCTGAATGTAACGGACATTCATTTATATGTGAAAGTCCTGCTCTCCAGCTTTAAATCTACAATGTACAAGAAGATGTGCAAGTACATGTAAAAGAGAAACAAAATCTGCATTTACCCTGTACAGGACACATTTTTAAGCTGAAGTATATATGCTGTTGCACTGATACATTATCACTGACTGCCCTAAACAGAAACAACATTCACTTACAGGCTGAAACAATAAACTACATTAAATGTTACCGCATTATTGTTAGGGTTAATTGACTTCCTCCTTCATAGGGTGAAAGCATTGAACAGCTCATTAAGGGGTCTATGGGGCTCTGCCACAGGTTTAAATAACATTTAAAAGTTCTCCAGGTTCAGCTTTTCTTGCAGCACGAAGCAGATTTTCTTTTAGGAACTTCTTCAAGACATTCCTGCAGTTTGCCCAAGAGGCTCGATCAAATACAGAGGCAATGTGAATAACTAGGAACACCTTCAAATCAGCCAGTGTTTTTAGTTTGCAGGGAATGACATTTATGTTGCTGTCTTTAGTATTTGTAATGCAATCTCAGGTCAAACACAAAGTTCTGCCCAGTAACAGTAAGGTCATTTGTCTCATCAATTCCAGACAAAATCAAAGGGATGACAACTTGTAGAGCTGATCTGAGCACGCAAAGCAGAAGTATGACACAAAAATCAATATCTGGAGTCTTTCAACAGAAAATGGGCATGCATGAACAAACACACCCACACACCCTCAGTGTACAAGGTAGCATTTTACGGTAACTATCTGGGTTGCTCATGTCTGATAGTACAGCTGTCTTTTGTAACCATACCTCTGTTATAAACAGTGATAAGTTGGAGAAAATCTCATTCATTTATCTATCCTGACTTATGATATAGCATAGATTGGTCTTAGTTGGGTGTACATTTCTGCTGGAGAATATTTCATAAATCAAGTTGTACAGTATTATAATATTTCACTGAAGTAGATGGGGTTTTTCCAGGTTTGAGGACAAACATCTTGAGGCAGCCGTCTCCTCCTGCCTCATCTTTAATGGCCACATCACCTGCAGGTTCAGCTCAGTTCACAAATCTTTGAGAGAGACTTACCATCACTTCAGTAGAGCTGAAGTAGGCAGCAGAGAGAGTTTGGTTCCCCAGAGTGATCTGCATGATTGAAGCAGGATGATGTCAATCTCTGTGGAAGACAAAGCAGGATGAGCTCAATGTTATTGGCTTTGCCTTCTCCTCTCAATTCAGTCGAATGTCATAATATTAAAGGTCAAATCTGAGAGATGGAAATATTATGAAAAGGTCTAAAGCATGCTCAGAGATTTTATCGCCAGCCTCTTGGGGCTGAACATTTGACAGTATGCAGCATGACCGCACTGCACGGCTGTATCCGACTGCACTGAAATTAGGCAGCATTATTTAGCCTCACAGTTTCCCATTTAAGTTCAATTAACTGTTGACCTAAACCCATTATAACGACACAGTGCATCAAAATAAACACACAAACACAGAGGACAGAAGAAATGAGGCACTGCCTTTGTGCAAGTCCAAGAAAATAATTAAGATAATGAATTTATTTCCACTACTATACAGCAGCTTTATATAATATTGAATCAGTCTGAATCATAGCCAAATGTCCCCATTGTGTTCAGTGCTACGTTGTTCATTCCCAGAGCAGTGAGAATCTGTTTTGTTATGTCATTATGCAGGAATTGGTTTTCTATTCAGGAGGCTCAGCTATTTGCTGCTCCACTTACCCTGACGGTAACAAAGTGAAACTTTAATCTCCCCTCAGTGTCAACAGCAGCTGATAGCAATTAAGGAGAAAGCCTGGATACTGAAGTGGTGCGTTTGACTCAAAGAGTTCACCCCCATCCCTCACTGCAAAATTTAAACAACTTCTCTTTATATTGGCAGCCACTGTCCAGGCCCAAATTTCTTTTCAGGCTCTGAATTGAATTAATGTGTGAAATAATGAAATAATGATGTGTGTCTCTATTGTCTGTGCCTGTGCAGATGTTAAGCATGCAGGAAAACAAAATATTATAGTTATTGTTGTTTTATTGCAGGTTTTATTCCAGTAGCCATTATATAGTTAAACAACATAAATTAGATATTGTAATTTCAGAAAATTGAATCAGCATGAAGCTGGAGGAGGAATCTGCAGGTATTAACTCTACCTGAATATAGTGAGTACACTGCCATTTTGGCCACTGACACTTTGGTATAATGCAGCGCTTTCTGTGCTGCAGCCAACACACAAAGCTCCTGCTGTGCGAGAGTGAGGAGCTTTTTGGACTGTGAGCTCTGCTGTTCTGTAGCTCTCTGACACAGAGCAAAACAATGCCAAAACCCACTGTTCATGGAGTGTACAAGCAGACCTTGAACTGCAGACTTTGGAGCCTGGCAGATGTTTTAGTGTATGATTATCATGACTGTTTCTACATTTACGCTTGTCTAAAGACAGCAGGCAGAGCTGCTAAATGTTGATGTCAGTAAAATTGCCTTTGGGCATTGGACTTTTTATTAAAACATGTCTGCATGTTTCCCAAAATGGAAAAGAAACTGGGGGGTAATCTTGCCTCAGAGCAAATGAAGGCTAATTTTCATTTTGTGACAATTGTGAGGTCTATCATGAACCAAAAACATGTTGAACAGTGTGATCCCCCGGAAAACTCAAACGTAATAAAAACCTAGTGTTACTTCCTAGGTAATATGCAGGGAGTGGTTGAACTGAAAAAAAACATTACAAGTTATAATTCATATAACCTTTATGAAATCAGGTAGTTTTCACTTTGCAAGAGAGTCCTGAGTACTGCAGAGAGAAAGAAAAACAAACATAACCAGACAAACAAAAGCAAATACGGCATCAGAGACAATCACATGCATCCCTGTAGAGATTCAAAGTTAAAAGAGTAAAATCAGCCAGTGGGGTGAGACATTCAAATTTGAAAATCCTCTGTAATTCAGTGGAAGGGAGTCTTCCCAAGTTGAGTATTTACTCGACCAGCCCTGAGATCTGATTTTGTGAGCTGTGGTTTTAACTTTGAGAAGAGAAGTGATATACTGAGGCAGCTTTTGCGGGAGACCTTTATGAATAAAAGTCATAGAAAGTAGTTTTCTTCATGTTGCCGGCGAGGACCTACTTTTTCATATAGTACACAGTGATGAGTACGATATTTGTCTCCTGTAATGAAACGCAAAGCACAATGATAAACGGCATCAACTTATTTTAAGGCAGAGTTAACAGCATGAGAGTAAAGGATAGACGACAGAAATGTGCTTTATTCCTACATAACTGCTGCTACGTTAAACTTCAGTCTAAAAATGTGGAAAGATGTGTCAATTACAATTACGGCTGTAACTAACAATTCTTGCCATTGTCAATGAATTTCCCAAATAAATCAAATATTGAATAAAGTTTCCAGAGCCCTAGCTTGGGAACTTGTGAACTGTGCTTGAAAAATGATTTTTTGATTAAAAGTGCCATGCGGAGAACAAAACAAATGTTTACATTCAGTATTACTCACCAGAACCCACTGTGTGTATCCATGAGGCCTAACAGACATGTAGAATGCATTTCCCAGTGGCAAAGCTGATTTTTTTTTTTAAGTGTGAAAACTGCATTGTTTACATCCATGTTTACTAGCTAGCAGTCTTCTTCTTCCCAGCCTTTGATGACACATTGCTGCATATCTTCACACATTACACATCACACCTGTAAATCAGTGGAACAGTGTGAAACCATTGGCAGCACTGTATATCACATGCATGTGCGTGTGCATCCTCACGTGCAGGCACAGAGACAAACTACACCACAGGGCTAATAGAGCAACAACTCCTTAAATCAACAATCGAGATGTTTGCTGATCAGTTAATTGACTAAACAAGTAAGCCATTAGTCGTTTTAGATTTAATCACATTGTATTTCTTTATTATTATCTTATTTCTTTCGAGCATGTTGATGAATAATTTTCAGGATTTGTTTTGTTTTGAAATGAATATGCAATGTGTGAATTGCCTCTTTCAGACTAACAAAATGGGAATACAGTCATTGGTTTTGTAGTTTAGTATATCCCCCTTATCATATGGCTGAATCATGAAGAAACACAGCTTGGCTTACCTCATGCATGTTGAAAGTAAGCATTCTTCTGTGGTGAAATGAGATTGCCAAGTAGTAAGGATAAACTATGTTTGCCCATCCATGCTCTCCATACGCAACTTGATTGAAGCAGATGCTCTGCATTTGGACCGCACTGCAGGTTGCGAGGATCTGTCAGGTGCCTGAATTACAAATGCAAATATAGTCAGCTATTTTGCATGCCAGCATAATTTGCACAGAAAAAGTCTGCACCTACACCTCGGGTCCCAACATTATCATCATTAAGTTGCTCCTCATCTCAACAGGATGCTCAACAAAGCAAACAACAGTTGAGATAAATGTGGCACCAGACAGTCACTAAAAGGTCTCAAATTATGCTATAACACATAAAGGGATGCCACACAACACGATATTTCTATGCCAAATTCAAATTTTTAGAGAGGCTTTAGTACCTAAGGTGATCTTAGGACATTTTGAAATGTTACTGTTAAATGTCAATAGGACAAACTTTTAATCAGAAATCAGGCATTTTAGAGTGAAATGTTGTCCAGATGGGACAAAACTGTACACATAAATATCTCTCCACACAGAATCAGGGGGTAGATTGTTTTATTGTAATATGAATTATTTGTTTTACAGTAAATTCAAGTAGAGTCTTGAGACTCAAATGTAATTTGAAGTGAAACTGAATAACAAGCAGAGACAGATGCTGCAGTAAGAGGTATTTTTCAACAGTCAGATGGACATTATACGATGTGCCACTGGGCCGTGATTCTCACTGAAATGTATTAATGTTAAGTTCCATCATATGCATAACTATTTTTCTAAAATTTGTCCAGTGAGGTTTTTTCCCCACTGCATTCACAAATTCAAAATGCTAAGATCCCAAACTAAGGTTAATAAGTGATGGAACATTTTCACATCTCTCTCAGCAAACAGCAACTTGTCACCTTCACAGCAACTGACAGTGTTACAGAAATCTGCTATTTCTGTCCCAAAACCGTGCCTGCTAATAGTCACAACAATTAAACAGCTTTGCACTTAGCTGAGTCCTCAGCAGAGAACATGTTGGGTGTCATAGCTGAGAAAGTCACATGCCAGAACTTACTTCTGATTTCTTTTCTGTTGAAAGATCTCCTTCAAATAATGCGCTCGTGTTCATTTCCGATGCAAGGTAAATAACGAGATGCTCCAGACCTTAATCCATGCATCATGTTGTGCATACTTAAGAGGTATCCTATACTCAGCAGGTCACCCTACCTGGTTTCTGTCAGTATCATTTGAAAAAAAAAATCATTTGGTGCAATGCAGGTCCATGTGGCTTGTTTTGCAGGGCTTGTAGTCATACTACGTTCGTCCATCTGTCTGTTTATCCGTCTGTCCGTCTCTGTTTCATCCCTAATATGGGAGGGAACAAGAAAAGGGCAGCTGGATGAGGAGGACAGCAACATACCTGGCGAAGACCTTCATTAGTAGAACCACATTTTAATTACAATTACATAACGAAACAATAACCTCAATTACAGGGACACAGAAACCCTGTGTGGGGTTAATTCCACTGAGCTAAGTATTTAAAGCTTCTACAGGGATGCCTGTAGACATTATTAGAAATGCCACCAACACTGCTAAATAGAGAGGTAGTTGTAGTGCAAATACCACACATTTCTCAATGAGCCTTTTAGTATCATGAAGTGTTTCTGTCTTTTTTATCCCTAAATAACCTCAATTAGTACTATGTTAGGCTTTGTTAGACAAGCTCTTCAAAATTCCAGTCCATGAATACACTCAGTTCCATTATTAAGTTTTCCATATCATTATTTCATGTTTTTCCCCTGCTGAGGCTTGCTCAGGGAGTCATCTTAAGGTCTTGGTACTGAAGTGAAGTACCTCAGCGACTCTGGCCTCTAACTTGTCTTTATGAATACATTTCAAACCAAGCTGGGGTAGCGTGGACAAGCATGGATAAGGCTGTGGTGGAGGAGACTGAGAATACCACAAACAAACCCCATGTACCTAACAGAGAGGGAAAACATGTCTTTTTTTTTTTGTTTCATGTAAGAGGTCTAAGAAATCAGCACTTTCCACCCCAGATTCTGCATCGAATGAGGTTTACATGTTAAAACTTTTTTCTGTCATAAAACAACCTACACATAACACACTTGTTCAAATATTCACCGAAAAACATACAAACAGAAGGACACAAGCTGAGTCCCAAATCCATACTAATTCTATACAGTATGTACTACACACTAATTGTCAAAGTCTACTGTTTTGGCACTTACATACAAAAATATCAACACTGCATTTAGTGTGCATGCTCTCTGCTGTGAGCACACTTTATTTCGTCACGTTTCTAGTGTGAACACACGTACTAAAAACTTATTAATAACAGATGACATAAACATAACAAATTGAAAGCGTGACACAGCTTAAAAACACTAAAAGGTAAAACTGTCTTTTCATAGTGGTCATGGCCTCCTCCAGATTATGAAAACAACAAAGACTGCTGTGTCTCTGCTATATTACTGACTTATGTGAAAGTTGACATGCAGATTTAATCATAGTAGATAGAGTATTACTCATCACACAAATTGTAAAAAACTATATACATTCACCCGTTTCTCCTCTTTGTATTTCATTGAATAAAACGTTTTTAAATAGATTCTGAGAATCTCACATCATCTGGTAAACTCCTACATTTTAGCCCCCACGCATTAGTATCACTTAGATCATATATAAGAATCGTTCTAACTAACCAGGTTTTTACAATTTTTTTCCTCTTCTTGTCTAGTCTTTATAAATGTCATGTGTCACAGACAATCTGTGGCCAAGGGCCAGTCAAGATAAAACTCCACTTCACTTTTTATTTATATATTTTGACCCAAATAGGTGAGTTGGGCCACAGTGGTGTTAATCTTGGTGAGAGGAGGTTGCCTTGAAGTCAGATGTTTAATATCAAGGGTTATCTGTGAGTGTGTGTGTGTGTGTGTGTGTGTGTGTGTGTGTGTGTGCGCCAGCCTACAAGTCTGCTGTATGTGATAATGAAATGCTGCATGTGGCTAAGAGGCATCTAGAGAGAAAACAGGGCTGTTTTTCATTAGGATCATGTTTCACTGAGTGCACCTTCTCTTCATTTTGTTTAGAGACACAAAAACATGACGACAGATCCTCATCGAAAAGGCACACCGTGTATCATTATCAGGAAACACCCCTGCCTTATGTTTGGTGAATCATTGTGTGCCATAGGGATGAAAAATTCCATTTACACGAACACAGTTTACCTATTACAAAAACTGACACGGTGCAATCCCTGAAAACAGTCCCCTTTGTTGAGAAACACAACTACCAGAAAATCTAAAATTATGGTCGCCCAAGAAAGGCCCTGCGCTTTAGCTGACCTATTTATTTTTCTATTTAAGTTTCTTATGTAATGTATTTTCAGCATCAGTAAAATCTTTGGAGCAGTGGGAGCAACAGAAGCCCACCATGATGCAACGTCTTGCATTTATAAAGCTTTACTATGATAAAAAGGTACCACTGTGTACCCTGTAGCAGCGGAGAAATATAATCAAATAAATGCAATTATTTATTTATTTTCTATCATTTTTTTTATCAAATCAAGAAGCTACAGCTAAGCAAGCACATTCTGTAGTGTGTAACATGCTGTGCTAAGTTCTAAGAGACATATTTATGTTTAGCAGGTGACCCCAACTCTGACATGCTTATCATCTCAGCTTGTGAACTGGCCACGTCAGTAGCTGTGTTTTGAGTCTCAAAAGGAAGGCAGCTTTTTCGATGCCGTCACACCTCTCCGTGAAAATCTACTTGTTCTCGTGTTCATTCCCTTGTCAAAGATAAAACGTTTATTTGATTGTTTTTGGAGCCATAGCAGAATGATTAAAAGTCAGGACCACAAGACCACAAATCGAGCCAGAAATGTCGGTGTACTCATGGACTCGGACCTAAATTTTAATATCCACATTAAGGCAATTACAAAATCTGGCTTCTATCACCTCAAGAATATATCAAGAATTAAATGACTCATGTCTCAGCAGGATTTAGAAAAACGGTCTTTAAATGCGTTCAAAAAGTCGATCAAACAGCTGCAGCTGATTACTGATTACTGAGACCAGCAAAGTGGATCACATCACTCCATTTCTCAGACCTTGACACTGGCTTCCTGTCTGTCAAAGAACTGACTGTTCTGTTGAAAATACTACTGTTGGTCTACAAAGTACTGAATGGTTTCCGGCCAAAATACATTTCTGATCTGCTGCTACATTATGAACCCCTCTGATCGTCTGAGACAGGTCTGCTTTTAGCTGCGTTTAGTTTTTATGCACCACATATCTGGAACAAACTCCCTAAAATCTCCAACTCTCAGTTCCTTTAAAGCAAGCCTTTCTGTTTGCCCATGCCTTTTTATTAAATTCAATTCAGGACCAGTTATTCATATCTTCCACAGCACTAAAGCTGCACTGTCATTTTTATTCGCCTGTTTAATGTGTCTTATTCTATTTTAGCTTATTTTAATATTCTGTGTTATTTATATTTGTTCTTTTATATGGTCTTTTTTTATATTGCTTTGTGTTTTGTTCATATCTTGTTTTAATGCCTTTTATTTCTTATTTAAAGCACTGCCTTGATGTTGAAAGGTGCTACACAAATAAATGTGCCTTGCCTTGTCCCTATATTCTTCACTCCCTTCCCATAACTATTTTCACTAGAAGCTACATCAAGCTTATAATATGATCAATATTCTTTCCTGTGCAGATACCCCAGGTGAGCTACGCCTCCACAGCTCCAGAGCTCAGTGACAACACCCGCTACGACTTCTTCTCACGGGTGGTGCCTCCAGACACCTACCAGGCCCAGGCCATGGTGGACATTGTCAAGGCTATGCGCTGGAACTACGTCTCCACTGTGGCCTCAGAGGGGAACTATGGGGAAAGCGGTGTCGATGCTTTTATTCAGAAGTCTCGGGAGGATGGTGAGTACACTTGGCCTCATATATCAATACTGCCTGTCTTGCACTGGGCGTGGGAAGATATTACCCATGCTAACGCTCTGTACTGTAGAAAATCGGTGAAGCTCGGAGACATGCAAGCAAAAATCAATTAATGAGGTCAAATGTTAGATTTGATCCGGGAACATGCAAACAGCTACGTACACATACAGAGGCCTGGAAACAGATGTCTGTTTGTTGCAACTACGCATTTGCTCATGATGTGAATGGCTTTAAAGCTGCATCAGATCCAAAGATCCACTGCAGCGCTGCAGACCTTCACAACACTGAATCACTTTTACACCTTCTTCTATGGCTACACAGCAAAAGCAGCACATCGCAAGATGCGCTTTTTAAAATTGTATTTATTTATCCTTCATTTACCTTATTGTAAATAAAAAAAAACCTTTTCAGGAGTGTCCTGCCCAAGATAGGCAACAATAACAATGAGTTACAGACACACAATATATGACAGATAACCACAGAATATGTACATCATGAATATATATAATATAATATATATGAATATAACATCACAATTAAACAGAAATGCAATAATCATGAACAACATTTCTAATACAGGCATGAAAAGGATGTAATCTCGAAAACAACCTAAATGCCAAAAACAATGAAATAACTTGAGTAAAATGCTCACACTGTTGATCCCTGAAAGTGCGAGTGAAGCACGACCGGTTATGAGGTTGTTGTTATAGTTAAAATGGAAGCTTTGCTGTTCTGTCAGACTGAACTCAGACAATTTAAGACAGCTAAATAATTGATTTTTTTTGTTTGCAGTGTAGCAGGGAGTTGATGTCTTTCAATTTGTCCCAAACATAGACTGTATGTTTGAGTGCCATGGCTCTCATCACCTGAACCACCAATATAAAACTGCAGGCAGCCATTTCCAAACAAGCTCAGACAAGCAAAGTGGACGGTACCTGCCCAGAAACGGCACGGAGCCTAATTAAACTAGTGTTTGCTTAACAAAGTATCTAGCAGATGTATTCTGAGGCACTGGTGAAGATCGACTCCAATGGGATGCTCGTGTTGTTCTGTATCTGCTGGGTGTGTAAGTAGGCAGCTGTTTGCAGCACATGATTACATGATAAGTTGACAGATTGCTAGGGTTGTATTTCTGAGTTTGTTTCGGAGTTTTTATGTCACCTAGTGTTCAATAAATGCTTAATACACTAAACAAAGAATACAAATATTTTCTTACCTTTTTTTTTGCCCAAAAGTGTAATTTTTCAAACCATAAATTAGGCCTCAGGATTAGAACCATGTTTGTGCTACTAAATATGATTGTGATTTTCTTTCAATATCATTGATCCCAGTAACCCCAAGATCTGACAGACCTGTTTTAAAAATCAACTTGGCGCTAAATGTGTACAGGTTAAATCATAATTTTGGGCAAGAGAGAAAAGAAGAGGCTGAATTCAAGAGACAGAACTTCTCCCATAAATATTACACGCAACAAGGTTTTTCATTTGGCCTAGTGTACGAGTCTTTGGATCCTTTCCCCTTTGCGTTTACCCCTTTCCAACAAATGACTCTACTGAAGGAGTTCCCAAAGAGTTTGAGTGTTTTGGTTGGCTAAGTACAAGTGTAATTAAAAGGATGAGACTTTAAGGTGCTCCGGTCATGTCTCTGGCTTGCACTGTTCCTGGACAGAATGAGACCAGCTTGGCTGCGGTTGCTCATCAATTATGTCTGTCACTCTCCAAACACTTAATCGCCTGGGCACAAGCCAGGGACAGCTGAGGGATGGAAAAAAAAAGAGATGCTGGGTAAAACATGTCAGGGATTTTATCAGGGCTGCAAAATAAGGAAATGCATGTCTCTTCAAATTGTTTCCAAGTTTAGAAGAATCTAGATTGACTGATAACCCGAGCTGAGGAACAGTTATTTGACAGTGTCACACATGGAGTATGAGAAAACAATCAAAACACTGCCAATAACCTACAGCGTCATACATATTGTACTGCTGCATGATTTTGATTCAAGGACTGTTTAGAGGTCATGTCCAGTTAGGGGAAAAAAATCGATACAGTGAACCAGGTGAAGTGAATGTTTTACTCAAGTAAAACGTAGAAAAGCGATATTTCCACCCGAGATGAACAGACTGAAAACTTCGTCTCATTAGATAGAAGAGATGTTTTCTAAAGTTTTCCTTTAGGGACATAATTTGCTGTTGAAAAAAAGGTAATAAATCACATATTATCGCAATACTCAGCATATCACAATACAATTACATAGAAAATCAATCAGACTTTGTCAACGTAACAATCAATAAGTTCACTCCAGGTTTGTTCCAGCTGTGAGTGGATAAACATATCTCCAATCAACACTACACACAACATCATATCGAATCAAAGTAATTGGCCCTGAAAAATCAACTGATATTACTTGTTATTTTCCTGACAAGTGCATTTAGTTTTATCTCTTAATTGAAATGCTCTCCATGGTGTTCTCTTACGGTATTAAGCCAGCAGCAAGATTTTATGTTGATATATTATATTGCATATTGTGTTAATTCACTGCTGCACTCGCACACTTACTTTGCCAGAAAGCATTGTTTTGAGTTAAATGTACCAAGAAAATAAGCCAAAAAAGCAAATTATCTGAGTCAGCTCCCATTGCAACAACCCTGGCAGCCCAGCAGCCACCTGCTTGGAGTTGCACCAGCACAGCTTTCCCCTCTCTCCCTTAAGAGAGCTAGCAAATATAACCGAGTACAATATGGATAAAAAGCAGATGATGAAAGGTAAATATGAATCCAGGTGGGGTTTTTTGATCTCTGCTTTTGTATCTCTCTTCCCTGGCATACCATGCTTAGAGCTGGGGATCTGTGCCCTTCAGTGTTCCTCTTCTTGGGCTATTTAAGGTGAGCAGCTTCTCTTCTCCCATGAGCTGACCCAAGATGTGACCCCCCCTCTTAAAGGGAGAGATGTTAGAGCAGATGTAGTATACACAGAGATGGAGAAAGAAATCATTTCGCTTTTGTATTAAACCACTTCAGGAAACATCAGATGTGTGAAAATGTGTGTGTGTGTTATCCTTCAAATGTTAACCCAGAACCTGTTCTACTGACAATGTAATACATTTAATTTAGAGCGTTGCGCGTAAGATTTTAAAACTAATGTTGAACAATAACCCTTTCTTCATCATCTGCTTTAGGGACAGACTAACAGGCGTGCATCTTGCAATAATAATTATTACAGTGAAGAAATCAAAGCAAACAGCAGGACTATGAGGTAACACGCCTCACAATGAGCACTTTATAACACCAAATAATTTAGTAGGAACATCTTCCTTAAAGTGATCTATTCCTGACTGATATGGACACAAGGTGGTTTATTTCTTTAATTTCAAACGGGTCTATTTTCTGGAACACACACACAGTTTCTGAAATGGAAAGTTCATAATGGTCATCTGGGGTCTACTTCATGGTCTCTTACTACTTGCTACTTTGGTATTTATGAATATAAGATTCTTTTTGAGTGCAGCCTTTAGGAAACAAACAGGGCACAGAAGCCAGAGAGTCTCATCCTTGACTGCAGACAGTCCCTCTCTGCAGAGATGTTGATTACTGTGGAGCATGCCCCAATAGATGTCATTAATCAAGTTAATGAAACACAATGTCAATAAGAACTCTAACAAGATTCCCTTGCAAACCAATGGCCTGCCTGACACCAACATGAGACACCCTGCTAATGGAGTAACTGCCGTCCCTGTTTGACGAGGAGGATTACTAGCATTAGCCAAAGAGTTTGGATGAATGAGCGCATGTGGGGAATGTAAAATGAAGAAGAAAAGGGGAGCACCAACAACTCTGCATTGCTCCTGGGTGATTTATTTGTAGATACAGACAACAGACAACATTAGACTGGGTTGAGGTTATGCCTGGTAACAGAAAGTAAAATCTGAGCTGTGATAGAAGAAGGTAGAGCCTAATTATACTTAATTAACTGATTTTTACAAACAAAGATCGGTTCGTGAGTTGTTTCTTTGAATAATTTATTGAAATGATAAGGCTGGGGATGAAAAGACCGAAAAGCAGCAATGTGTTTCTCTCAACACTCTCTGACTTACCTGCCTTGTCTTTGTCTCTCAGCTCCAAGCCCATTCGTTCCTACTGAAGACGTAAATCTTCAAAAACAGCTCACAAATGTATACTTTCACTTTTTAAAAGGCCTAATAAAACAGTTGGGCGCTGCAGTTTTTAGCAAACGTTACTCAAGCAGGACTAATTTGTGTATTTGTTGGGAACTATTTTCAG
Organism: Enoplosus armatus; assembly: GCF_043641665.1. Taxonomy (NCBI): domain Eukaryota; kingdom Metazoa; phylum Chordata; class Actinopteri; order Centrarchiformes; family Enoplosidae; genus Enoplosus; species Enoplosus armatus. Next base: position 21,338,996 of record NC_092182.1, on the reverse strand, counting down.
TCACAGATGAATACGTCTTTGGTGATCCAGTGAGCATTTACCGCAGCAAGATGGTGTACGTGGGCTCGATTTAAAATAAACCACAGTGCCCATGTTTGTCGTAACGAAGGAACACCCAGTATAAAGGTGTGGCTCGTTGATGTGTTTTTAATAATTTTCAATTAATTGTTGCGTGTGTTTTAGTCTGACATTGGTCTAAGTTGTAAGGTTAATTGATGGAAAAGCAGCATGTGGTGATTGGATAAGAGAAAAGCACGTCTCCACCCAGAGCAACAGGGAGACATTTGAACATCTGTATTCTAAATGGCTGCAGTCATCTGGGGAAGAGATCACAGCACACTCAGCGATGTTCCTGCTTCCATCCATATGGCCTTTTAATCTCTAGTTCAAACCCGCGTGTGGCGTGTCAGCCAGTTATGCCGTTATTTATTATTTGACATCACGCAAATGACCCCTGAGTGCCTCAGATATGTCCTGTTGCAATTTGTTCAAACAATTACTTGTCATTGCTTAATTGGGCAAGGCAAATGGCTGACTAATAATCACTCATCTTCTCTCGCTTCTCTCTCTCTTTCACTCAGGGGTTTCCTGTCGGCGACAAAATGGTTATGTATCTCTCTTACTGCAGAGATACCGTGGAAGCCAATTTTCTTAAGCAAGTACTGCTGCTTGAACTTTGATCTTTAGTATTAGATACAGTACCCTGTAGAAGTGGTATGTAATTCAGGTCACATCAAGCATGTACTTTGTAATGTAAATGTACATTTGTAAATATTCAAATGAAGAAGGAAATTAGAGAAAACTATGTGTTGCCTATCCAATCAAGAGAGCAGGGAACCAAAGCAATGGATTAGGGTGTGGGGGAGGTTACGGGGGGATGCTGCAGTTTAATTTATCCTGAAGTATCCTGCTGCACAAATTGGCCACAAAAAGCAATGTGAATTGGTACAGATAAGGTTAGTGGATGCTAAGCTAATACAGTACATGAATAATTACATGGAAAATTAAAAAAAAAAAAGAGATCAATACCACATTTGCTTCCAGTTGATAGGCTGCTGTGTTGTCACATGCCTAAAAATGGAGCTTAAATGACATTTTTTGGGTGTCACATTGCATCCAACAACAGGAGATAATCAATTTATAGTGCAAGAATGATAAAAAAGCAACAAATTAAACATGTTTGTGGAATAGGAAATGATTTAATTTAATTCAGGTGTGTGATAGCTCCATGCTTTTTTGGATTTTGGAAAAAGCAAATTTGAAAGTATTAACGAGGTTGCAAGGACAAAGGATTGGATTTTGAAAGATACTTAAATCTGCCTTTGTCTTTCCAAACTGTTAAGGAGGAAAGGATTTCAATTAGACAACATAAGACAATAATGTAAATTGGACAGCTCATGCAACTAATCTGGATTACAATTCTGTAACTAATCCATACAGCTCCTGTTCATTAGAACACATCAATATCACTTTTGTCAGAGGGATAAGATTCTCTCAGCTTCCACTAAGCACTGTCTGAAACGGCTTCACATTATCACCATTAGACTAGGCTTATATATTCTGTTATTCAGTTTTATAAAAATCTGATGACAACCTGTTTTAGACCCTAACACCTTCAACTAGATTATTGTTATTGGAATGACTTATGACAGTGACTATTGAAATTACAAATGACAAAGTAAACTAAATACAGGAGTTAACCCTGTTTGTCATGTGAGCCATGGCCGTGTGATAAACACAGTGTTAAAAGAAAACAATCACATGACTGATTATACATCAATATCGCACAAAAAGGCATACACTCTATTTGTCTTTTAAGGAAAGAGATGGTTTTTTTTCCCCTTTTTCTTTTTTTAAACATCTCCAATGAGCACATCTAAAGAACCTGTCTAACACCTATGATGTGTCTCTCCACTGAATTACATAAGTCTAATACACTCACCTCTGACCAGATTCACGTAACACCATTAAACTTTATGTGTCATCTCAAGAATCAGAAAATAAGTCGTCAAGTAGATTTTAGAAGGTGAGAATGTGTGGCTCCATTTTATGACTCACTTTGCTCTGTGGTCAGAACGGAAAACTGCAGGTTTCATTCATAGCATATTTATTTAAAAGGCAGTTTACAGTTGCTATGAGTAAGAAACTGCATACGTTCTTATCTAATAGAAATGTTTTGGGTATTTTTACTTTGGCAACATTTTTAGCTGTGGTATATTTGCACTACAGCTCCCAGAGGTCACTTGGCAATTAATCAGTGTGGACAGAACTGTGACATCTGTTTCCTCAGCTTTTTGTTGCTTTACATTGGCAGGAAATCTTTTCCTGGTCGGCTGGTGTGACTGCCGCTGCTTAGGCTAGGATACTGAATTGTTAATTGATTAATCCATACAACTCAATGTTACTGCATCTGACAATCTTGTAACATTTTGAAGTAAAGCACACCACTTCCTATGTGCCAGGCGACCAACCCAAAGGCTGGAACAGACTAAAACAGCGACAGATGAACCTGTTTTTCTTGGAACAGTCCCCAAACTTGATTGTTTGTCCCATGCTGATAATGTTTCGAGGAATTCTGTTTTCAGTTCTTGGATTTCTCCCTATCTGGGCCGCATTATTACTGCAAGGCGTCTGGACATTAGTAATTATTACATCTGGACCCCCTTCCAGGGATAATACGTTTTGTGATTTTATCCACCCACACTGTCAAAAACTCCAACTGGAATTATTTACTTTATTTTAGTCTTTTCCAAAGCGACATCTGTAGTTTTTCCTGATTTGCACTTTGGCAACTGGATTACCAGACCCATGTAGCCAGTGGCAGAGTAGAGCAGCATTAGTCTTTAGATTAGGTTATTGAGTTAAAGATATTGATTCTTTTGGAGAAATTAGGTCATTCCAGCAACACAAGTGATAAGATTCAGCATAGGCAAAGACAAGGATAATATAATTGTATAGTTTCTATTTTTACTTGTATTCTTATTCTAGTTGTATATAACTCTTATTATTTCTTTTTTACTTTATCTATTTGTCTGTGCTTATTTCTGTCACTGTGCCGCAACAGCCGAACTTCACCTTTAGGGATCAATAAAGGCTTATCCTATCTTAATCGCACAAATCTAAAATAATAAAAAAGGAGTGCATCTGAGCACAGTTTGGTGTCGTGTCTCTTTCTTGACATTGACATCTCACTCAACATTAGTACAACGGAAAAGGCTTAAAAAGGCTTTTGTGACCTTGGTATAGACTAAATCATTATTTTGGGTAATGCAGTGGAGTTTCTGTCATGTACAGTATCTGCATCACAGCAGACTTTGCTTCACAACTCTGTTGTAAACTGTCTAGAGAGTATAGCACTGCACAGCATGGAGCCTTGTATCACAAGTCCAAAAGGAACACAAACAGTCTGTCAGTACATTTACCTTCAGAACTATTGTTTCTTTCAAGATGGTTCCCACTAATGAGCAGGTGGTAGATAATGTTGTTTAGTCAGCTTGTCATCTAACCTGAATCTTTATCCTGATAAACAACCTGTTCCAAAGACGGGAGCTTTTGCGAAAACCCACAAACTTCTACTCTAACTCCAATTTATGCATTTCTTGTTGAGTTTAATCTTTATTGTAAATCAATGGGCCGTTGGTTATGGAGAGAGAGGTGATCTGATTTAATTTAGACCTTTTCTCAGGACTGTGCGGGCAGGACACACCCTTCTGTCTGTTTATGATTCTTTGTGGTAAATGTGTTTTTTTAAGTATACATTGACCTCAGCAAACTCCCAATATTGCTCCACCTAAAACACAGTAAACCTGACAAGAAGTCTGTCAGCCTAAATATCTGAAAACACTTGTGTGGCCTTTTAAAAATCCCACAAGCAGTTAGTTAACCATCATGAAAAAAATCTACATTTCACAGAGGTTAGATTTATTTGTTTTCTGAAGGATTTTCCTCAAATACTTATTTTTAAAGAGCAAGCAAACAAAGTCAGCCATCGGTTAGGTTAGAACCCAGCTCGGACTCTCCAGAACTGTCCCACAGTGCAGTGCATGGACCTGAAATTGTCCACCCATAAAATCAGAAAGAAGGGCAGTGCCTGCACAAGTTAGAGCTAACCTACTAATGAGTGAGATAACTAGCTAGGGTCAGGATTTGTGGACTGACAGTAAACAAGTTACTTAGTGCTCTTGCTAGCAGGTTAGCTTGTTAGATTGCTCACTGTAGTGCTCGCTAGCTAGTTAGCTCACTAGATAACTTGTATAGGCGCTGACATTCTTTTGGAATTGACATTGAAAGACTGTGGATGGCTGTGAGACAACTGTGGGGATTCAAAGCAAACCAGATAATTTCAAAGTGTCCTAATGTACCTCTTCCATCAGATTATATCTCTGTAATGTGCTGTAGATTTACCAGAAAAGCACTGACTACAGACACTCCTTTCCATTCACACTACACCTTAACTACAATATAGATGCGCACACCTTTATTCCTTTGAGTTGGAAATGACCTGTAAAAGCAGTCAGCCATTAATTATTATTATTATATAACTGGACATTTTTCATATACCTTTCAGAAAGGTGGATTATAAATCATTGTACTGTATTAATTCAAAAGGAGCCAACGTTATTTACAATACAAGTATAAATAATCTGTCCCTGTATCTGTATTTAAAGTAATTTTGTCCCAAGCAGATTATTATCACACATCTCTGAAGAGACCCTGAAGTGAGTCCTTGGTCCCACGTAACAATGAAAACCAGCCGTTTGTCTTGTTTCCATAATAATGTTATTACTCTATAGTGTCCACCTCTGTCACAAAGTCCCAACAATTTCTTAAAACCATATGCTTCCTCTAATGGGGGATAAATGCAATTTCATTTCTGCACAAGGACCTTGAAGGGTCATTTTGGAAGCGATGGGAAAGGCGCCCTTGTGTTAGCAAGGCAGGGGAACCACGAGGGGGGATGAATAGGGGCTTTGGTGCCTTATGTGAGTGGAAAACATTGGCATGAACCAACCGCTGACTATCGAGGACAAGCAATCTCCATACACAGTATGCTGAAATAACCTTGATGGTGGAAACTCAATTTGATTTAGCAAAAAAAAAACAGTGATGCTGTATTTTCAACAAGATTTCCAGATGGTAATAGGCTGCACAGTGAGACACAAATAGGATTCCAATTGTCCCATTAGCCCTGATGAAATCAGGAAAATGTCTAGGCTAGGCTAAACATCCAGAATTGATTGAAGGGAAAGTCAGAGATATTATAGTTATTTCTGACCAAAAGCATTAGCCTTTGTGACGACATCTGCACAAAAGAAGTGTTCTGCCATGCATTAATGTATTGAGGGTAGGGATTTTCCTCAAAGCACTTGGTTAAAAATTATCTTCTTTGAGGATAAGCACACACCATTGGGATTTATGTTCCACAATATGCTGATTAATGTGTTTTTTTTAAACCAAGTGTGTGTGGTTTGAATTTCTGACCAACTGGGCACAGTTAATATTTTCCCCTTGGTATTCCTCATTTTATTACTTACTCACCTGTTGCACCCAAAGTGACTTAGATTAAAAAAGAAATATAATCTCCAAGACAGCAGGAGGCTGAGGCAATGCCATAAAAGTCTTTGTTCAAGTATAAGAGGAGGCAGCCATTTCAGTGGAGGGGAGAAAAACAAACAGCCCTTCATTCGTTTGTTGCCATTTAAAAGTTGAACATAATCCCCCCCCCCATTTTCTCCAGCAGATTTCAAAATCACTAAAGAGGTGTGGAAGTTTGCAACTTTCTCAGCAAAACTTGAGAGAAAGACAATGGCTAGCATTCAGTGTTTCTAATTTGATTCTGAATGACGAATACAGCAAGAGTGATATCGCCTGGCAGGAATCACAGGATAAAAATTTGACATAATGTCACTTTGACTCAGGGCGTGTCATTTCCATTACAAATGACAAGGCGCTTAACAGTCAGTTGAAACAGAGAGAGGGAGAGGGAGCGAGAGGCGCGTGGGTGAGACAAAGCAGGATCGGATTTGAAGGCCGGAAAAAAACAATGTTTGCAGAATGCAGAGAAACAGTTGTTTGATCAGCCAGTAGTGAGTGAGTTGCTGTAACTCTGGAATTTCATGACTCATTTGTTCTTTTGTCAGCCTGATGAAGAAGTGATCAAAATGAAACAGTTCATTCTTTCTTTATGTTCAAAAACAAACGTGCACGATACTGTGATCACGATGCAGAGTGCAATATTTCCCTGCAGGATTTTGTTTTGAAACATAACATACATTTCCTGGTTTCTTGTAGTATTCAGGTCAATCAGTTGCAAAGGAACCCATTTTTTCCAGGGATAAATCTATAATTTTTAATCTCATACTTCCATTTTTCCTCCTGTATTGATCCATTTTGTACCATCAGCAAGATTTGTGAATGGATTAAGCTACCACATAAACAAAGAGAATGTGGTGTCCCAACATCAACGGGGTGATCAATGGCAGAGACAGCCCGGGTCAACAATTTCAATGCCTGTGTTTACTGAGGCAAATTATTGGAGTAAGAGGGGCTGGTGGAATAACGGGTGCAAACTAGAATCAATACAACAGCTATCATCATTTGCAGGTTTTATTAATGGCTTCGCCCCAAGCTGGCAATGAGAGTAACACTCACTTGCATTTAGGGAACCAACAGTCGAGCGTTTACGCAGCTCGCCCTCCTATCAATCATCACAGCGTGAGTTGCTCTCAGCAATGGTCTGGCTACCTCCACTCACCCCACAAAAACACCCACCTCAATCACGTAATGAATGGTATCAATTATGTGGCTGGGTAGCCAAGATATACAAATGATTCAGAATGGGTCTAAAGGCTAGCAAAAGTGACTGTGCAAGGCTCAGTTTAATTCACTTTCTTTCTCTATGTTCCTTGTTGCGGCTCAGTAGCGTTTCCATGAAATTCGAAAGGTATATCCACACCTGTTCATGACTGACAACAGCATCAGTTACGCAGGATACAGCCACAAGCGTTTCAACCAACTGGTGCTCCTTATCCTCGTGGTAGTCTGGAAAACTCCCGTCGGTAAAAAGCTTTCCTACTTAGAGACACACTGTATTATTTATTTATAGCAGTTTAATTGTTTCTGTAATATCTGGTAGCTATTCTGTTGAAGAATAGGGGTTTTGGTTCAGTCAAATATCATGGCAGCGTAACGCAAATGAACAAATCCATTTTTCCTACTGTCAGATAAAGCTGTTCAACTCGGGGTGACAGATGAACAAAAAAAGACATAAAGGTCTGCTGTTTTTAGAGCTCACAGAAAAATTATTGATGGAGGATTGATGATTAATATGGAGGAAGAGATATGATTTAAAAAGGTTTTTTGTAGTGAGTGTAATTCCATCCATGAGCCATCAACCAAAAGCAATGACATAAACCTTTAACTGAACATTGTAGGAATTTCAAAACAATAGAATGAAGGGAGGATTATCGCTTTCTCAGGATCCATGAAAGTGCCGGCTGATGAATTTGGCTGACCGTGCAAGATTATTCTGGTTCGTCTTCTGGATGGTTCTCTGCTCTTCAGTCTCTACACAGATCAGACTGCGGTGCTGACCTCGAGGTACAGCACCATGTCCATGGGATTAGCCCACTTTAACACAGCTCCCACTGTGCTGACCCACAGACTTGAAATTGTAGTCCTGCTTGAAAAGGCCCGCTCCACAGGCCAGGGTACCAGATCCAGGATTACCATGTTTCGAAGGGGATCTCTGAAGTACCCTGACAAGAAAGGAGCTGCAAAGATCTTGGAGTGATCCTCTTGTCTCTTTTTTCACTATCATCTTTATGCTGCACTACAAGACTTCAATAAATCTGCATCAACTTGTGTAAGACCTCAGTAAATCTGCAGTACCTGCAGCAGCATAGTGATGTAGGGCTCCGCAGTCTGAAAGAAGTGTTTAAAGGCGCATTCATATTTTCACATCACATACTATGGAGGTAACTGCAGCCATAAAAGACGAAAGCTTTAATTAAAAACAACAGATAACGTGATAAAAGCTGTGGCTCTTTGCTTCATGTATCCTTCAAGGCACATCATCTCTTTAAAGTAATTTGCCATAGGACAAAGATGTCATGGAGTCAGCTATTATTCATGTTATGTTTGGTCTGTGTTCCTCAATCAAGTGTTCTTTTATTGTAAAACTGGGAAATGAACAACGTGTGCACTCTGCTGTGAATTCCCCACAGAATTCTTGACAAGGCTTGAAAGATAAAGCAGGCATCGAATATTCTGATCTCCATGTGTTTGATTGTGGAAGTAGAATATCTGTCTCTGCATGCAAATGGAGATGTGCCCCCCCCCCCCCCCCCCCCCCCCAGTGAGTTATGCCTATAACTCTAAATCTACAGGAATCATACAAAACCAATTTGCAAATATATTAAAATAGAGAACAAAAGTATTGGAATTGACATATTGCTATGACATCAATGTTGTCCAGACCGTAATGCTGGCATCGTATGGTAGACAGACAGTTTTACTAATATTTAAGTAGAAACACATTTAAATCCCCATTTTAAACAAAGCTGCAGCAAATCTATTTTGGACATTAGCTAATCCAAATTATCTTTAAATACAATGCTCATCCACCGTTTGCCTTCAGTCATAATATTGGGATATTTACTACATTATGCAAACTAAACACAAATTAACACATGAAAATAAGATGGTCTGGCTGAGCGGTTGCCATGTCTTTACGAGAACTTCAAAATCTTCCAGTAAGCAAGCCCTGAGGCCACCAGCAAATTAAAGCCTCATCATTATCTGACTTTACTCATATTGTTTATACCATATGAAATGAGTGCAATTGAGTCTGTAAGGAATGGGTGAGACATTTCTAGCTGAGGGCACTAGTTAATGTGCCAGCGTGCAATAGAAAATAAATAAATAGATAAATGAATTAACTGGGTTACAGTTGTAGCCTGGAGGTTAAAGAATCCAGCTTGTAACAGAAAGTTTCCCAGTTTGAAGTCTCACTTGAGCTGGGAGAGGCTAGCTGTAGGGGGCTGAATTGACTTTGTAACTACTGTCAGCATGCGCCTGAGCAAGGCACGGAAGCCAGATTCTTTAGCCCTGAAGGCTGGGCAAGTGACATTATTGCAGTGAAAATATATGCATGTATAAAAATGAATGCTCTCGTGGCACGGCACGCCATTTCACTGCTTCTGTAGTTGACCCAGCAGAGACGTACTGTAGCTGTGTTGGACAGTTCACATGTGTGAATGACTGTACACCTGGCTCTATCCCTGCAAGTTATCCCAGAAGCCATTGCTGTTGATGTGTATGTGTATGTATTCTTAATCAAATTATCTGGACAAAATATGAAGGTATTTTTATAACCGTCCAACCGCTAAAGTCCAGACAAGAGGAGCTCTGATATGATAAAAATATTGATACAATTTGGCTTTAGTTTTTAGTTGTGGCCGTAAGGGAAATCGTTCTCTGTGGTAAAGATGCAAATGCAACATTATCTATAAAGGAAACTAAATGTGATTTTAAGTAGCGCTAGTGCATCAATAATGGGGTAATTTTTATGTAGCATGTAATTTTCTGGTTTTGCTACCACTATTATCAAAAGCACAATAACCAGTTTCATAGTTATTTGTTATTTGCTAGAACGATATAAAAACATTATATTGATGCAGGAAAAAGAATTCTCAGTCTTTTTGTGAAGAACATGTGACCCCCCCCCCTCCACTACTCTGAAACCAAACCAAACGCCTACACATGTATAAGCCAATTTAGCCAAAACACTGCATCAATGCCTGGTCTGACAGCTACAAGAGCTCTTATTTTCACACATCTGTATGTATCTTTCATAAATACATTTTTCTTGTACAACGCAGCAAACATGGGGCATATGACAAGAGTCATTTTAAACCAGCTTTCATCATAGAAATCATTATCTTCACTACAAAAATATCTTCATAGAATAAGACGAAAGAACACATACAGACACATATTTGGTTTCCTCTGTTAGGTATTGTTAAACATTGATAGGCAAAGTTTGCAAACACACTGCAAAGAAACACTTTCTAAGAATATAATGCCACATAAAATATGCAAAGCAGGTTTTGCAGGTAATTAAAATTAAAATGGACATCAGCACATGACTTGTACAAACACTTAACAAGGGATTATTTATTATAAACACAAGGTCAGGCTTAGAAAGTGGTAAAGAATTCAGCGTTTATAAACTGCTTATTTGTGTACAACACTGATATATATTAACATTTTGTGAGCAGAAAAACATGTTTGAACTGAGCCAAATCAAAAATGCCGCATTTACAGAGAAAATGTTGCTGCATGAGATTTCAGGGAAAATTATATCACTGTCGCTTTGAATTCTTTTCATCTTGCTTCTTTGATGCAAAATTGGTTTGGTGCAGCCGAGCACTTAACAACATCAGGGTGTGTGAAATATTTTTCTTTCTGCACACAATACTGTTTTGAGGATTTGTTTTTTAGCGAACATATACTTCCTTGTTTAATATTATCTCTTAAGTGCAGTATTAAGACCAGTGTGTACAATTGCTATTTTCCAAAGATAATTTAAAATGAAAAGAACTTTTCATTACTATTACCTATAATTTAGGACATTGAGGCAATGTAAATCAATCAAGCCTATCTTTAATATCAGTGAATGTCAAATTCTGTCTGCAAAATCATGCTCCATTAAACGCATCGACAAAGATGGCCAGAAATATATTGTAACAGAAGCACTTGAAAACAACCAAAATAAACCAACCACTTTTTTTTTTTTTTTTTTTACAAGTAGGCTAACTTGGGGTCTGTCTCAGAAAGACACTAAGTTTACAGCTGGGGCTTTCCTCTCCTTTTTTCTAAGTCACTGTACATGTATTAAGCAGATTCATAAAGCGCGGTGATGAGTGCAAATGTTTTGCTTAAGTTGAAACCTTTTCATTTTTCCACTGACTTTGTATGAGATTGCGCCACCTCTAAATGTGCTTCAAGTTCTGTTTGAACATCCAGTAACGGTTAAGGTGCACACCACATACCCAAAACATCCACGGTGAGATATTCTAGCCTGCTTCTCTGCTATCATCTATCCAATAAAGCCAAAAACAAACGTTAACGTGGTGATGTTCAGAGGGTTTACCACATTCACCATTTTAGTTTAGTGTGCTAGCATTTTATTATTAGAACTAAACACAAAGTACAGGTGAGGCTGATGGGAATGTCATAAGTTTTGCAGGTATTACGTAATGAACCAAAGAATTATGTGATGATGGCTCTAGGATGAGTCCTGGGATCTCCAAAGTTATTACAATTAAATTGATAGTTGAGACATTTCAGCACACTTGTGAACCTCACGGTGGTGCCAGAGGAAAAGCTGGGGGATCTCCAAAGTCAGTACCGAACTGTGTGCCAATCCAACCAGTAGATGTGAAGATAATTCACTGGATAAGTGAAAACTTTGATCTGCTGGTGGTGCTAGAAGATAATTCAGGGGATCACCAAAGTAATTATGATTCATCCTTAGTGGAACATGAATGTCTGTACCAAATTCCATGGCAATCCATCCCATAGTTGTTGAGATATTTCAGTCTGGACCAAAGTGGTGGACAAACTGATGGACAGCCGGACATTAGCATTTTCAGAAATGATCAGAGTAAAAACTTTTTCTGACAGTCTCCCCAAAAACTTTATCTTGTAAAATTGTGTAAAATTCACAACATTTGCCAATACATCAGATTGGTATGGTTGTGTCTAACTTTGTTCACAGAGACTTGCCCACACTTTCAAAAATCAAAATGTATCTATGGTGTTATGTTATTTGTAATCAGTGTTGGTTGATTAGATGGGAACACTGTAATCACCATGATTTTATGGATGAATAAATTGAACCCTGAATCTTGAAATAACACTGTTGGGAAGACATGAACTTCAGCAAAAAAAAAGATCAAATTTAAAGACACTATGAGTGCAAAATATTGATTATAGGGTCCTCTACTCTAAAAAATAACAGTGTCAGTCCCTACAGTCCTAGAAAACCATCTTAGTCAACCCCTAATCCAAAAGAGAAGTCTCGTTGGAGAGAATTTCTGTTTTTACTTTTTGCCTCAGAGGGGAAAATAAAGCTGTTTTATGCTTCACATGATATCAAACGTATGTCAAAACTGAGAAGAATCTACTAAAATGCTAACCATGAATGACAAACAGCTCTCTAATGAAAAATATTCGTAGCAAAATGTATTTCATGAACACCAATTATCCTGAAGGTTGGGGTGAATATAGATCCCAGATAAATGGAAAATACCTCAACAATAGCTCATCCTTAGGGCTGGGCACATCTCTCAATACAACCAGACAACAACAACAAAATCTTTTAAACAACTCCCACACTGGGTAGATCTTGGATATTTATAAATATATTGAAAATGTACTCAGTGTTGCATTATTTCTGTCGACATTTATGTCTATTCTATAGGGACTCCAACAACAAATTAGCAAAACAAAACACTTGACTTTTCTTTTGCATTGTTTCCTCGGCAGGCAGGGTTTTTATACCATATGAATTCGCAAATGGTGTTTATATCACCTTCCCACATCAGTGCGCCCGCTAAAGCTGCATTCTATAAATCAAATGGAACACTGTCGGGTTACATCATAAAGACATCGTATAGGGTGATAGAAAAACAGGCAAATCAATCAGTCAATTAGAAGATGAAAGCAGCTGCTTCCTCAGCAGTGTTTTGTCAGCGTTTAATTGGTGAGAAGGTGATGATGACAAATGGACAGAGGTCATTCATCTCCTGCAGCTGAGGTTTTCTTTAGGACCAGCACAATTGCAGGCTGCATCTCAAGGGCAGGAAGGCGAGGACAGTTAAAGATTGAAGAGTTTTTGAGAAAAGGGACTGGGAACGTTATTCAGCCATTTTGAAAGCGCTTTACTCCTCACACAGTCTTGAGGTTGCACTTATTTTGCACTGCTTTGCTGAGGTTTTATGAAAATTTTCCTCCAGGTCTGCATTCATTATGTATAACAGAATGCTTGATATGATTTCTACAACCCAGCATACTGAATGGGCAAAATGGGCTTGTTTGTTGTCCGTATATTTTGCCCATATGTCTGCATTTGTGATAGTGCGGCTTTGTTATCTCTCAGCCCTGGCAGCTTAAGGGCTTGGATTTTCCTCCTTGGAAGCTCCTGTGCTCCCAGGCAACAGGTCCATCTAATGATGGGAAATTATGCTTGTGGCACATCAATTATGGTGCAAAAATACTCCCGAGCAGCTGTGTATCATTTCTTGAGGCTTAGCATTTCTCTCATAAGAGGTTTTCTGTGCTATTGCAGGTTCCTTCCCTCCCACTCACTGTATCTCTCACAATAGCACCAATAAAATATTAAGCACAAAATATACAGCCGCAAATATTTTGAGTTCACTAGAAGAACTACTTCTCAATAAAACAACAAACTGCTTTTCTCTTCAGTGAAGAGACATTTAATTTCACAATTTGACAAGACGAAAAGGCTAACCAGTGTAGCCAAATTTGTGAGTGAGCCGTGTGTGATCCAACAGAGCAGATTTATAAAGCACCAGCGGCCTGTGAAGGCCTATTACCTAATCATTGTCAGCCTGTCACTCCAGATGACCTCATCTCCACAGAAACACAGAGAAGAGCAGCAAAGTGAAATTCCAAAACAGCAGGAGCCTGCTGTTAGGTAGCCTCCTCCATATGTCGCCTGGATTTTTTTCCCCTCTTTTTAATTAACACCTTTTTTTTAAGTGAGCAGCAGTCCCTTTTCACACAGGACAGGTCAAAGGTGTGAAGAACTCTCTGGAAGAGACCCAGGCTGTCCAGACAGGAATATCCCTGCCGTCTGAAGTCTCTCAAACTCCCGGTTTGCTTGTTCGCGATTAGGTGCTGGGCAGGTAGCGCTTTTTCGATTTAACCTTTTTTTTTTTTTTTTTCTTAAAACAGCTGGTTGCTATGGCTGGAAACTACCCGGATGAACCAAAAAAGTAAAGTTGGGGGCTGAAAGATGCTAAAATGCTTTTTCAGAGGTGATAGGTGATAATTCCCTGTGGGTTTGTCACCATGTGCGACCCTTTTATATACATGTAGTCATTTGATCCATTGTTCATATGAAAATATTGATAAGTGCAGCTTTAAAATTATGGCATGATGGATAGTTATATATTAGATTTATTAACATGTTGATGTAGCTCTAAATGAAGAGGGTAATATTGGATGCTTTATCGGCACTGTTTTGTTGCTGCTCCTTGATATTAATGGCAATAAACTTGGAGTTGCACTGGGAGGCCTTTTTTGTAATTTTTCAGGGAATTGGTGTTGCCAAAGCATGCTTGGAAATTCAGTCAATTTGGTGGCACTGAACTATGACACTATTACAGCGTCAATTAGGTAGGCTACAGTCTAAAGCACTCCTATTCTTAAGGTTTAGTGTGCGGATTGAGCTCTGCCTAAGGCGTTTCTGGACTGTAGTCATGAGAAAGAGGTCAGGCAGAAGTCAATTGGTTTGATTGAAACTGCTGCCCTTGCTTTAGAGGAGAGGTGAAAAATAAAATGGAACATTATGCAGCCATGTAGTTCCTTTTTTGTCTTGCACTTTGAAGAGGGATTGTGGTGAGGGGCTCCACTCAATCTATCTGTTAATGGGATATCTCTGGTGATATTTCAGAAGCGTAGACTGGCTGGCCTGCTGGGGGCTCTTCTGTAATTAAACTGACATTTTTTTTAACTTAAATGTGATATGGCAGACACCACCTCCATTCAACCTTGCTAAATTTTTGAGGGATAATTCATTCCGGCACTGTGTTCTGGTGTTTAAAAACATTGCCGTGATTAGCTTGATGGAGGCGATACTAACTAAAGGTCAATTTTAAATGATGACAGGTTTTGACTCCTCCACCATGATCCCTGTTCTAAAGCGTAAACAAAATCAGGTCATTTAAGTAAAGTTTCTGTTACCTCAAACTTTTTTTCTGTGATAGCTTATTTTGTGTGGTAATACAGCCGAAATTTCCAAAGTATTGTTCTGTTTGTTGTTTGAATGTCAAAGACGAGAGAAAGGCGTTTTATCCCAAAGTGCTGTAACTGGCCTTATTTGTCAAAATGCCCGATTCATCCAAACACTGTGGATGGAGGCAGTGCTCCATTTTTATTGTTTGCCAAAGTGCCATTAAACTGAAAGAGCGGGTAAAAAAAGAGATTCAACTACTTTTTCAATTTTGACATTTCAATGTGGGCCGCAAACTTTAAGAAAACAGTCTGAAAACACTGTGGAACGAAACCTTTCAACACACACAATAAATGGTAATTGGCACGTTTAATATGATGATGAATATCTGACTGAAGTAGCACTACGTTATCATGCAATAGTGATTGGAAATTCCCTTTTATTTTAGATCAAAATCTAACTTCATCAAACCCACAGAGGACAAAATAAATAGGTTCAAGTGTTCATATAGGACAGTATTTGATGAGAAGTGAGCAAATATCTACCAATCAAGTATCAAAGAAAATATGGCCAAACAAAATAAATACATCTGAATAATTATGTACTCCAGTCACATATTTTAGTCACGTTTTATACACCATAAAAATTCAGAAAAACAATCACCAGATGTTGTTCTAACTACCTGTTAGTCGTGTTTGTTATGTTGCTTTTTTTATGTTTCATGTGAATTCATTTCAGAAACCTGTGTAAGGAAAAGAGTGTGTTTTCTTTATTTTTATAGAATGACAGAATGACAAAATGCGAAACTGGAAAACATCTAGTATGCTGACAGCCTTCAACACTTTTCACACTGACATGTCAAAAGGCCTCGAGCCAGTTGTCCTCCCTTTCTTTGGGCTTCAGCAAATTAATCATTCCAGGAAATATTTTATTTTAAAGTCTCACACAGCTGCAATTTACTAAAATTAAAAATTCTGATATTTGCCTGCCAACAAACAAACAAACAATGCAGTATGTGAAAGCACACAGCAGTAAAAAGTAGCATAGCAGTGGTTTCATACGTGCTATCTGTTATATATATTTTTATTTTTTTTCTGTGAAGACAGCTTTTAGTATCTCAGTCACTTTATTTATAAAGCTCATTTATTTACCAAGAACACAATATGACACAATGGTGTATCTACAAATGTTCCCCTTTGTTGAGAGTTTGACAGAAAAATGTTCATTAAATTCTACAGTAATCTTTGAGGCATGGTGTTGATGTATTGAATTGCATTTTCGTAAGGCACTCATATAATATATTGTATATAGTAGAATACCGAGACATGCCTTTGAGTCCAGAGGAGAACTCTACCATCTCTTCTGCCTGGACATTCCTCAGACCGTACACTCTGGCAATACCATCACTCACCAATGGACAGCACTCGTCCTGTCTCCTCCAGGTCTGCAGAGGTAATAATGACCGCTAGCCAGCACCTAGTAGACACTGCTGTCTTTAGAGCCTGTGGTGTTTACAATGGAGCTGAAACTGAACTGAGGTGAAGGGGCGAGAGCAAACCCAATGGTGAGTGAATAGAGCACATTACATGTTAATTCATACCTTATACATTTTGACCTACTGAGAAGATTCTCAGGGAAAATATCTTTCGTAGAGCAATAACAGATTTATTTTGGCTTGGGTGCAGTGGAACAAGCTATAAACACAACATGGACATTATCACCCTATTAAGTTGTTATGGCAAACGTGTTCACAAACAGTTACATATTTAGACATCCAGCAGATACGTAGAAACATTAGCTTTACGTTGGAAACATTAGCTTTCATTATGTTCACCAGCTAGTCTGTCTGTCGTTTGGTGCTAGGCAGGTAGCGTACGGTCAGTTTCTTAGAGGTTTTTTTCTGGAAACAGCTGCTTGATGAGACTAAAAAACGAGGTTGTGAACCAAAACAGTAAAATTGTGAGCCATAAAACCAAAACAAAGAGCTGAAAGATGCTAAAATGCTCCGTAGAGGGGATCTGCAAAATCAGGTGATAATTCTTTGTGAATGTATCACTATGAGCAATTTCTTTCGCATTACACATAGTAATTTAATCCATAATTAATATAAAATGATTAATTATTGCAGCTTTAAATAGCCTATTTCAATTTGATATTTGTGGTAGGAAAATAAGCTACAAAAAACCTTTCGTCACACTTTTGTTTTCATTGAGGTAAGTTAAAGTAAAATAGTTCATGAGAAAGTAGTGAGAATGTTTAAAAAAATTAAAAAAAAGCCTGTCTTGCGATGTTAAATAGTCCCTTTAAAAATTCCTGGTTCTATGCCTGGATGCAGTTTTGCACCAAGAAATAATCACTTGATCCTTGGTCCTTGAAGTCTCCACCAAGTTTCATTGAAATACTTTCGGAAGAAATCCTGCCAACAAACAAACAGGACTGAAGTGAAAATGAAAATGTGTTTTTCATGCAAATATCTGAGAGACAGCCAAATAAAGCTCATATATCTCAACTGATTGTGATATGAGCATACAGATTACAAACTTAATATCCAAACCAACATTATTTTATAGCACATTTTTCTATGCTTCACCTTCCTCTTTCTGAAAATGTAGTCTCTAAGCATCATTGCATTTTTTTCCTCTGTTGTACATCCTAAATTGTACTTATAAATATGATTTTACAGTATACCTGTATGCAACACATCATTGACTAACATGAAAGTCATAATTTCAATTTGTTCATGACTGGTACTGGACTGGTATATGTGCCCTCACTTGATTTAACACAATGTTTCAAGCTTGAAGTCTGAGATAAGCCACCTTGTCACGCTCCAAAAGCACAAAAATGAAACAGCCCTTTAAATTCAGAAGCATCTCGAGCTAAAAGAAATTACAAAGAAGTCAAGATGGTGAGTTCCACATGTTAATTATTTACTTGAGTGGCTCCACAGACTAAACACACAAAAAGACATGTGTGCTGAACAAATAACAGGGGAAAGATGTACAATTAGGAAACTCAGTGGAGCAGAGAAACAACAAATTGTGTTTCTAGACTTAATACCATTGTATTTCTTTGGTTTAATTGAACATGAACAGAGCATGGACACAGCATAAGAGATTAAAGTATACAACAAGCCTCGCTGATAGGACAGTGCAGTGGGAAATATGTCTTGAAAATGGCATCTTTGGACTTTTTGTTTTTTTTTCTGGCGCGTCAGACCCACATAAGAAGTTAAAGTTACACAGTAAACACTTGGCAAGAAAAGAGAATCATTTGCAAGAAGAGATTATTTCAAATCTCCTCACATATCCACGAAAACAACCTCCTGACGCAAAGCAAGCCAAGAACAGACCTGGAAGATTCGTCTTTGTGTTGTAAATGCAGCGGGAAGGTAGAACCATCACAGACAGAGTTACTTTCTAGCATTAAACAGTGTTTCTCAGGATCCAGTTTCCCTCTTTGAATATGTTGAGTTCAGTGCTTAAACTCTTCCATGAACTTTTGTGAGTTTTCTGCAGTTCACATTGCATTTGTTAATCCACAGTAAAGCTATAGTTCACACATGACATTTTAAATGTCGTTAGTTGCCACTGTTCATATTAGACCTACATGTGATCCAATCCAGCTCTCCATCAAATCACTTGCTCAACATCCTCATTAATCCAGCTATAACTGATCATTATTGGTGATTTAGGGCTATCAGTATTCAGAATGAGGACATCTGTGTCTTCTTGTTTTGTTGTTTTTTTTTTTGAGGAATAACTTAAGTCATGACAAAGAGGTCTTTACATAATGTATTCAAATCAGAGCACAGAGCAGGAACACTGTAGTTTGCAGAGGAATTAAAAAGCAGTTGTGTTTTTTTTATAGGACTGCTGCAAGGTCAGCAAGTTCACTGCTGTCTTTACAAGTCCTGACTTAAGCAGGAAATCACAGTATGTTTTACCTTGAATTATTACATGAAAGCCATGAAATGGGAAATGGGCTGTTGCTATTGGAAAATACAGGCAGGCTGAAGGAAGTGACACCAAAATTGTAGAAAGTAGAAAGCCTTTGTCAGCTCATGTGGAGTTCAGCATCCTTAAGATTTAATCCCAGATTTTTCTTCTTCACTGCTTCACTGCTTCTTACAATACAAGAAGCTGATGCCAGACAGTATACTGTGCATACAAGATATACCTCAAATGTTGCTCATAAACACAAACACATGCATATAAATGCGTTCTGAGATTCATACATGCATGCTTCCTTATATATGGGTTTTAGTGATGGCGATTGTCTAATATTGTGTCATGTGTACGGTCTGTCTCACTCGCCTGGCGCTTTATTTCAACAAATAAACATGATGTACAGTAGCCGAGAGAGCTCAGCGCGCATGAACTTAAAGCAGCATTAAGTGATGTTTTTGGCCACTTGTTGTAGCTAGCTGTAAGCTGACATGTTATCACCTTATAACGTTGAAACATTGCCGATTTACACATCCAGCAGACACAGAGCAACATTATCATTAATTTCATGTTTATGTCCACCTGATGGATGTAAGTCCAACATTCACTCTTCTCTTAGCTGTGGTTTGGCTGGTTTGGCTCAGAACATGCTCCGCTATGTTCACCAGCTAGTTGCTAACTTTGTCTGTCTCTCGTTTGTTGCTGGACAGGTAGCGTACAGTGGGCTTTTAGAGCTTTTTTTGCTGATAACAGCTCATATTTCTGGACAGCTGGAAACAACGCTGATGAGAGCACTGAGACTGAACCAAAACAGTAAAGCTGTTGACTGTATCAAAATGGGCTGACTGGCTATTTTAGTTTTAACATTATGATGGCATGATTCAGATATTACTGTAGCTATTGCCCTCACACATACTAGGGTAAGCCTTTTACCAATTACTACTGTGTTTACTTAACCTTTATTGTGTTGTGACTTAGTTTCATTGTTCTGTATGACTAGCAGCATTACTTTTATTTTTTTGAAACTTCTGTATTTGAAGCAGCTTTCTCGACCACCATAATGATGCCTTACAGTGGGGAAAACTTAATAAAATTCCCACGATAAAAGGATTGTGTTGAGGAGACACAACTAGTCAAACTTGCTGTTAAGCCGAACTGAAGTCCCTTTAGTTGCCTAATCTTTGAATATTGTTTTTAGTATACAGTATCATCATAATATTAGCATTAATCACAGTGTGTATTAGCTGTGGAAAATGACATCATACTGAAAACTGGTTTATTTTAGCTCATTTTTATGTACTTTTACTCTTTACCCCAGTCAGGTGCAATTGCATGAAATACACAGGAAGCACAAAAGAAGCCTCTTAAACACAAGGCACAAAACAGGAAGAAGAATATATTTATTATTATAGGTAAACATAGAGAAAATGCTGTACACGATTCTCTGCAGTTGCAACGCTGCACAGAACCGTGGTTGATGAGGATCTTATGCTATGAGGAGAGAGAAGCTGCTTGACTACCTCAATTTGGCTTCTGATATGCCATTAAAAACATAAATCAGTTCACATTTAGACAGTTTTTCATCTTCTTTAACGTATAAACACATTGTTTCTCTGCAGTCTAAATCTAATCATTAGCTTATTTGTTACTGTGGAAAACATCAAAGTGTTGTCCACTTCTTGCAGCTGTGACATAATCCGATTTTGTGGTGGTGGGATCCAGTGTTCACGTAATTTGAATACAAAATAATGCACTGTTTGTTGATGTCTTGACTTGATAATCGTATGAGATTGTGTTGATCTCACATAGAGTATATCTGTTTTTATCTGGAAGGCATCTGAATATAGATTAAAAAAAAAAGCAGAAAAAGAAAACTGCTCAGACAAAGACAGATTAGATGACTGTGACTGTCCTAACACTGCAGCGGCTACTTGTCACTATTAGTTTCCATTAATTTTAGTGAACACATTGTTAAGATAACACCAGGATAGTCATCTACTGTGGCATGTGAGAAACTGCAAAATGATGGAGTTGTTTGCATGCTTCTCACTTATCTAAACCCATCAATTTAAGTAAACATCGAAAATGACTGATAATAGAGCCAGTTTGAGTCAACTGGACAAGTGGGTCATCACAGACAAATGGCTTAAGTGATGAAATG
This sequence comes from Enoplosus armatus, assembly GCF_043641665.1. NCBI lineage: Eukaryota > Metazoa > Chordata > Actinopteri > Centrarchiformes > Enoplosidae > Enoplosus > Enoplosus armatus. Next base: position 21,317,905 of record NC_092182.1, on the reverse strand, counting down.
CTCTCACAACTGCAGTCGAGACACCCACTCCCTGCAGCAGTCTACCATAAACTAAAAGATGATGAGAAGCATCCAGACGGTTAAAGTGTGATTTTTAGGGATTCTACACGTCACCTCTAGGATCAAATACACAATGCTCTTCCTGCTCAAAATCTGTAATAGATGTCTAAAAGGAAATACATGCATCAAAGAAGCCTTACAGGTTAAAGATCTTTCAAACAACATCATCAAATGCTTGTTCCTAACAGCCTTCTCAGAACATGAGACTTGAAAGTTCTGCATGAGAAATCATTAATCCGTAACCAAGTCTTTCATGTTTGTTTATTAACAATCTACAAATCCTCTAACCTGGTTACACCTCTAAATCACCTCCCGCGTCTAGTTGTGCTCATTGACGACGTTTCTCTCACTGTTTTTTTTATCATTGTGAAAAACACTTACTGCTCTTAGCAATCGCTACCACAGCTTTAGTTTCTATTGGAACAGAGGCTACAAGGTACACATCAGACTGAGTGAATGAATCAAAACAAAAATAAATTCTCAGTCAAAGTTTCAGTCTAATGGTCTATAATGGTCTATAAATCCTAATTGTTGTTTTTTTTGCATTTTACTTAGTATGTCGTGGCACTGAACCTGTAAGGCAATTTTATTGCAACAGTGGTGATCACCCATGCTAAAAATGTACTGCAAGCAAGGTGCTTGGTTTCCGCTTTTGTACCAAATAAAGAGTAAAAGTATTAAACTATGAGACTCAAAGAGCAGCGGTGCAATGTTGGTGTGAGACTGGTCTACACATTTATTGTTTAATTTTCAGGATATGGGGATAATAAAGGTATTTTTATTGGAACTGTGTAACTCCTCAAGAGGGGAAAGCTAACTACAAAACTTTTGAAAACCTAACATGCCTGCACGGCTGGAATGAAGGGAAATCTGGTTTCTTCTATTTTTGATGCAGCGATGAACATACTAAAAAGATCCGGCATATACGGGGCCACACTAAAATACTTTGTGCTTGGATTTGGTGGTGAGGGATATTGATATCCTGCCTCTATCCTGACTGATTTCTCTTGTCATAAACTCTCATTGGTTATTGCAGCCCACCATTCTCAAAATCTTCGACAGCTCTCAATGCAGGATTGTTGCAGATCCTTTTGTCGACAAAACTTAAAATCTTTGCATGTCTGGGGACTGGGTCGGAAATTCTGTCTGACCTTCTCAAACTTAACGGGTTCTGTGACAGCTGTGTAAGAATGAGCCAGTTTCATCCTACTCGGGGACTCTGTCTCAGACCTCAAGATTTTTTGAGACAGCTAAATTGGTACAGATTTAGCTCCCCCCTCATTGAGCTGAAGGAAGAATGACAGGAGTCTAGACCACACAGGACAATCATATGCTTTGCAAATCCTAAAGTAACAATGGTAGAAGTCTTTTTGCTGTAGTATTCATCTGTGTGACTTTAATTAAGCTGCAGTTAATTGTTCAACAATTTTCAGTAGTCTCACTCCTGCTGGTTGTTTCCTCTGATTGCTTCTTGGAGAACAACCTGTCAGGCTGTACAGTTAATATTTCGTGTGACACCATAAATAAACACAGACTTACTTTGGCAAAGAGATGTTTGCAAACTTAAGCTTCCCTGACTCTAAACTGGTCTCCATCTACAACAGCGATAGGTACAGTATGTATCTGTATAGGATCTACAGTGTACAGTAAATACAAAGACATTTCTTGGCTGTGTCCCCACTGTCCTGAGAGCTGTCGGATGCTAAGAAACAATCCCTCAGACAAACACGACACACTGAGACACTCTAAATCTCGCCCAAGAAGTCCTGTTGGAGAAGCACTGGAGACATTGCTTCCACTGCACAAAACACATCACATGGTTTTGTTTGTTTCAGTCTGCTTTTGCAAGGACTCAAAAGTGTTGGTCATGTGTCTAAGAGGATTCACACCAAAATCAGTCCCTGCGGTAAAGCACAGCAGGGGAATGTGTCGGTGGGCATGTGATGTTTAATGTACTGGTAATCCAACAGGAATGTGCCTTTGCATGAATTTGATTGACCTGCACAGTGCCTAGCCGGATGACGTCGGCTCCAAACATGGCAACAGCGTAACCTTCCTGCAATTGTAGAGAAACATTCATCTAAGCCTGTCTAATACCATGAAGAGAGCCATCAAATGCTCCACTATAGCCAACATGGTCATGACAGTACACTCCAGCATCGCAAGCTACACAGCTGCCTCGACAAGCTAAATAACTGGTTTATGCATGTAAATAAATAAAACATTAAAATATTAATACATTTATTTTACACTTTTTTTTTATAAAGTAACTTAGTATCACATATTTAGCAAAATCACCAAAAGTAAATAGAGCCAAGAAAAGCCCCCAAAAAAAGAGGAAGTAAAGTTGGCAGAAGGGCAACACTTACGGCAGGTTTGTAGAATGAAACAGGCGCTAAACTTCTCGTTAAACACAGAATATTCCCTAATACAGGGAAGTGCACCAACTCTACATTAAAACATATTAAAACTCATAAAAATACAGCAATTAGCATCACTTTAGGAAGCAAAAGTAAGAAATGTAACACCAGAGATATTGAACCTTTAAAAATCAAAGGCTGCGCTAAATTCACATGGGTACAGGAACATAAAATACCCTTTTTGTAATTTAGAGCAACAACATACACACAGCTACACGCTGTCGCATCATTTTCTGTCCCACAAAACTGCTAAAAATATCTTCCAAGTGAGACCAACCCGATGGGAAACACATATACTGTAGATAAGGAAAATGGCTTACCTCAAGAAACCTTTCTTTCTTTCTTTCTTTCTTTCTTTCTTTTAGAAGCCAATTTTCCTTCTGCTGGTCAATCGCACTTCAGGGAAATATAGCATTTCACCACCTTAGCTTCAGTTTTCTAATCATTTCTCTGGTAAACTGATGAAGTAGCCACAAAGAACTCGATTTAATTACCTCACTCATGATTTTTATGATTTGTACCTGATTTTATTTGAATTCAGTTCACTCCGTGTCACTGTATGTTTCGTTTCTGGTGATGGTGTTGATCAGTTTCAGTTTCTCTAAATTATCATATTGACATCTATAAACTTGTGTGTGTTTAGGGGGTGTGTGCATCTCCCAGTCCGTCAAGATTCCCCGGGAGCCCAAGCAGGGAGAGTTTGACAAGGTCATCCGGCGACTGAGAGAAAACCCAAACGCAAGAGTCGTCATACTTTTTGCCAACGAAGACGATATCAGGTAAGGTCTGGTAATAGCTACACAACAACTCCTTTGAAGATTAGAAAAACACGGCTGCAGCAGACAGCACAGAAACATGTGGTAACACAGCCGTTTCAGTCCACCTCTGCCAGACCACTGTGTAATGAATTGCAAAACAAAATCAAAGTGGAGCTGGTGGGGATGCTGACCTTATCCATTGCAACATCTGTTTCCTCACCTTTGCAGGCGGCTACTCCATGCCGCTAAAAAGGCCAACCAGACAGGCCATTTCATCTGGGTGGGTTCGGACAGCTGGGGCTCAAAGATCTCTCCGGTTGTGCACCAGGAGGAGATGGCAGAGGGAGCGGTCACCATCCTGCCAAAGCGGCAGTCCATCAAAGGTACATGCGCATACATCAGATCTCCATGTATAATAAAACCATGTGCATATTTCAGTGAAATATTCTTTTCATGTGATGCAGGGCTGTATTTGTTTGTAGAAGAAAAAAAGTTGTTTTGTAATGCTTAACCATTAAGCATTTGATCATCAAAGGTCTAAAAACTAAAATTCAATACAGCAAAGTAAATTGAACATATGCAGTATTCAATCAATTATACAGTAGACCACATCAGAGCTCCGGCTCACAGGATGCGTCAACACTGTTGTTTACGCTGACACTGACTGTGTCAATGACAATGAACCCATTGATCTGTCTAGGGTTTGATCGTTACTTCATCAGCCGAACGCTGGAAAACAACAGAAGGAATATCTGGTTTGCTGAGTTCTGGGAGAACAACTTCAACTGCAAACTCAGCCGTCATGCCGTGAAGAAAGGGTCCGGACTGAAAAAGTGCACAAGTAAGATATTCTCCTTCTGGGAAAAAGCTTTTATTTAACGTTTGTTTTGTTGAAACTTTTAACGAACTTGAAAATATTCCTCTGATGTCTTGAGGAAGGTGACACATTTGGCTCATGGTGAAAGTGTTTTGACAGCATTGCCCACCTTTTAAAAAGTGGAACAGCTATACCTTCAATATTCAAAATCACAGTTAATCTCATTTCGGTGCTGCACTATGTTTCTGCTGAGTCAAGTGTGTTTACCCACATGGCTATAACAAGTGAATGGCTCGGTGGTTAAAGCTTCGGGCTCAGTGCCATACATTATACAGCTGTGGAAAGCACAATCTGTCTTGAGGTGGAGAAACCTGCACATTTTATTGAGATTTAAACCCCAATTAACTAGTGCAGCATTTAAAAGATGAGAGTTAAACTTGTGTTAGATCTGGGTGTTTCCTTGCAGAAGTCTCACTTATCTTCATACTTTTTCTGTTAAATTACTTTATAAAAGTCTATAGAAATCAGTTACTGTTTGTGGAACTAATAATGGTCAATACAAAGGATGCTTCATCTTAATAATAATAATAATAATAATAATAATGAAATTGACAATCATTTGAGTGTCATGATGTGAGACACTTGCTTATTACATGAATAATTATTAAGTACATATTTATTGGATAACATAAGTCAGCAAGCTTGCCCAAAAATGTTACTAACATTAGATATTAGAAAAATAATGAGCTAACAGTAACATCTACGACATACATTATTTATTCTACTCTGTTGGAGACTTTTTTTTACCAGATATTTCTCCGGCCAGTCTTTTGTTGGGCACCCCACATTTAAGAACATTTTAGAGAAAAGTCTGTGATAATGGAATAACAATACAGAAATTACAAAGCCACGTATGTAGGCTACTGACACACGAGTCCCCAGAATAATGTAACGATACAATGGCGAAGACACAAACCAGAGGCACAAATCACTGTTACTCACTGAACCTTTTAACTTCACCCAGCCATAGAGGACTTGGACAACAGGATTTTAAGCTCCGTAATTGGACTCTTACGGCAGCATCTGTTGGAAACACAGACCCTCTGTCTTGTACCTTTGACTTCTTTTCAGGAACCAGACTTTTTGAAGTTTGATCTCTCAAAGTGATGAGGACTGAGCTCATACCACAATCTGAAAGCTAGATCCAGTAATTCTAATGAAAAAATTGGTATTATCAAGTTTTACAAAGAAAAAAAACATTTCAGATTATTTTTATTTTTCGGATATGGCTGGATCAGATATGGCAGGATCATTGCAAATTATATGTCATTGAACCCTAAATTACACACACACACACACACACACATAAATATGAAATGAAAGAAAACTGTATTAAAGATGGCTTACTTTACAGTGAGGACAGGATGATGTGTAACAAATGATAATGAAAAACAGTATTACATTATCTTACATAACATAGTTGGAGGGAGAAGCAGGGAGACACCACAGACAGATGAGCACATCATTACTGGACACAATGTCGGAAAATCACTCGCTCTCACGTTCATACTTAAGGGCAATTTCGAGTCTCTTATCCGACTGAATAAGGTGTCTTTAGGCAGAAACCACACACACTCCAGGGAATCAAAGTAACGACCTTCTACTGGGAGGTTAGGGTGCTAACCGCTGAGCCACCACACTGCCCCGGAGCCAGATGTGTGTGTGCACAGTCTGCATACGCTACTTTCCACACAGACGCTGGTATTTATAAACAACAACGTTTTGTGACACTATGCCAACAGTATGTCCACACATTTTTGTGTGTTTCGAGTTTCACAAACGGCAGTGTTGTGGGTAAGAAAGAGAAAACATCAAAGAGGGAATCTGGGCGAAGCATTTTTAGTCTTTTATTTTTTTCAGGCATTACAGATTCCCATATAGAGTAGAATTTATGAACGTGTGCAGTAACATTCTTCCTTCTACAAGTACGGTCTGGTTATATTTCTATCCAAAATAAACAATAATGTGGAAATAGGAATTTATATATAGATATAGATCTAGATTCATATATGTAGATATAAGATAGATCATAAATATCAATTAGCTAATGTCATACATTCTACAGCATCACAATCTACAGCTTCCAAAATGACAGTAAAGTTGTGATAAGGTGAGAAGATGTAGCTACCTCGAGCATATTTATATCAATGTGATGAAAAACCTTGATTTGTCAGGTAGGTAATTCGCTTGATGACCCACGAGCAGACATTCCCCTCTTATTATTTTATCTTTGAAAGGTTTCTGGAAAATGTAGTATATCACTATATGTTATATGTATGTATGTATATGTATATGTGACATCGTTATATAAAATAAATTGCATATACCATGAAGAAAGTTATAACCTTATCGTGCACCCATATTGTGCATAACAACTCAAAGGCTGCTTTTATGAAACACAGGGATCCCAATATGCATCCAGTTTTAATTGGTTATGTTGACATCCATTTATGTATAATTGTGGGAGCGATGTGGGAGCGTGATCACACTCATATTTGATGTAATGATGTCTAATGACGTCTAATGATAAGAGAGAAGGACCCCAGTGTAGAGACTCAAAACTCTTGATGGTTTATTTATAGACTCAGGATTTAACAAAGGAAGGTCTTGGCAAGACAATATACAACTAAAACAGTGCTGCTGAAACAACTCAGATTCACTCAATGCACTAGAGAGAAAGTGCAACTTTTACTCAAGAGGAAGACTGTAAAACCAACAGCTGGCATCATCTTCACAGGCAATAAGTCCCAGCACACAGAGAACACAGAGGGTTATATGTAGAGTAACACTGGATGAGATAATACTGATAGATGGGATCTCGAGACGAGTCTCGAGATGGTGGGAGTGACCTCCTGGTTACCTGCCAGCGGGGATGCTGGCGAGAACACCGCCGAGCTCCTTGGGGAGCTCCAGTGACGGTTCAGGAGCGTGTCGTCTGATCAGCACTCACGCAGGACACTCATAGCTTGTGTTTACATTTTCACAATAACTGGGGTGTGAAATATGGAACAGTGTGTATGCAGGCGTTTAAATTTGGAGCAAAGATGTTGTATGAATATTTCTGCTGTTGTGCGTTCGTAAGCTTTTTGATCTTGAATCTAAAGAGAGTTTTATGAATCTGTCCCTGGAGTCATAATACGGAAGGTTACTGGAATATTTACAAGTATCTATATTAGTTTATAACAGTTAAGTGAAAAATGTTAAAGCTAAATAAAATCTGTTAATTCACTCAAATACATTTACAGGTAATAGACATGTAAGCAGATCTGTAACTGCAGATTAATAGTATTTCAAGATTTACAGTAAAATCTGCCAATGAACATCCCAGCATAGGTTTTAAGGGATAAGGCTGGCAATATTCTCTATTTTTTGCTATTTTTAGGGTGTGGATTTGATTGTTTTATGCTAGTAGTGGCTAATGTAGCCTGGAGCCGTTAGCTTCAAGCAGCGACGACGAGCGGGCTACAGAGGTCTGGTAACCTCTCTTTTTTCTAACTCCACACCCCCAAATGTTTTCAACAACATCAAGAAGTTAGATTTGCAATCAACTCAAAATAAACTACAATGCTCGTAGTGAACATGTCACCCATTTGGCTCATCAATGTGTTCTTAATAGTTCTTGGAGGTCTATGACACACAAGAGTAAGATATAAAGTATCAGGCTTTGGCTACACAGGTCATCTTAAATAACAATAATAATATAATATAAATAGCGTGCTGCTTGAAAATGTCACTAGATTTATATTTTATTTGCAGCTTTGAAAACATGCAAGACAAGAAGCCTTAAAAAGGACGACCACATAGAAATAAATACAAAAGGATTAAATAGAAACTGCAAAAAGGAAAAAAGAACATATCTGCCATGATGTTGAATAAACTGATTATGAGACATCACGGCACCTACAGTAAATCTTCAAGTCAAAGTTAATATAAAAGTAAATGATTACAGACTTACAGACTAAGTCTGCTCTAAATATTCATGTAATTTACTTACAAAATGTACTCTTTTACAATCCCTTGTTAACTTCATGACTCTTAAAAAACCCACATCAACATGGCACCTGTAAAATGCAGTCAGGAGCTCTTCTGTCACTCGCCTTGTTCATTTCAGACATTTTAGTATTACATTTCGCCATCAGCTCTGCTTCACGTGGAGAGAGAGTCTCACAGCATTTGTTTGAGGTTAAAGTGTGACACTCGTGGTGCCTCTCCAGTGGTGGAGAGCTTTGCTGTGTCTCGGAGGCAGCTGTGAGAGAACCTCATGGGGCATGCTGCAGAATTATCAGTGTCCTGGGAGGGTTAAGACTGCTCAGCGTGATCAAAGGATAAGGAGGTCACGAGTGACTGGGGAAAAAAATGAGACTTGTCTTTTATCTGTGAATGACAGAGATGTAAAACTGATATTGATTAATGTTGAAAGGTAGAGCAGGGACCCATCTCATAGGCTCCTTATTCCTCCTGCGTATTAATGATGTGGGGGAGCAGCAGGAAACACAGCAAGCATGTGCTTTGCTTTTTCATCCAAGCATCTATTTTTTAAACCGCTTATCCTGTTCAGGGTTACAGGAGGCTGGAGCCTTTCCCAGCATGCACTGGGTTGGAGGTTTGTTGCCAGTTTGTTACAGGAGGATTTTCTTTTGTACAATGAAAATAAATACAACATATATTAGGGATGAGTGATTTGAGGAAAATATCTTACCATTGTGATTTTCATTGTGGTTATTTTGTATAAATTAAATTCAAGGCCTGTATTGGTTTTCTACAGAGTATTAAAAGAGATAAGTTTATACTAAGCATAATCAGTCAATCTGGTTAAGTCTAATTAGTCAGAAGTTTATCTGGGAGATTTCAACTACTGTTTACTATTTGCCCGCTGTTGGACAGTGCCGGGAGGTTCAAGTGTTATGTTGCATCGGTATGACGGATTTCGAGTATTTGGTGTTGCGCATCTTTCAGGCCACAGGAGTTCCGGGCATAACTAACATTATATGCAGATATCGAGTGGAAGTAAAGCAATAAGCTTCTTTATCCTCCAAAACTATTAAGCTATAGGCTACATAAAGATGATAACTCATGAAATCAGGAAGTGTTATTACTTAACTTACAGTGATAATTGCGTTGATGCTACATGTATATTATTTTTACAGTAAATGTATAAATGTATGTTGTATCATGACAGTAGCAGCTATAACCTATATACAATAAAAGTCTATAGGTTATATCTATATAAGTCTATTTAAATCAAAATGTAAAACAGGCACTAAAAGTTATCTATCAACCCCAAACTGCAGACAGAGTCTCATCAAAGTCCGCAGGCAGCAGGAATAGTATCCACAGGCTAACAAGCGTCTGCTGAGACTCTGGTACATGAAAGAATCTGGAGAGCCCAGAAGCCCCCAAGCAGTCTCTTTGGTATTAACGGGCGTACGGGCTGCAGTTCCAGATGTACGGGAAGTGTCGAAGGCAGCGAGTGTGTACGAGAGCTGGTATCAGCAGCAGTCGAGTCGAGTATACAGGTTTGTAGTACTGAACGGTCTCAGCAGGGTGCCCATACAGCTACGGTAAGCCCAGAGGGGAAAACATGATTTGGTCGGTCACCACCCTCACTGCTTAAAGGAAGCTACATTTTGTCACACATTATTCAAGTGAGCTAGCAACCCTGGTAACTGTTAGGGTTGAAATGCTATCATTTAGATGGCTGGCAGTTAGTTTGGTAACATATAAAAGTAGAGTAGGTGGGAGAAGGCGAGAGCTTTTGCCAGTGTTGGACTTCAGAGTGAGAGCATATGGCTATTTCCTGGAAGCAGTATGGACCAGTGCGGACCCGGCACGTATCGAACTTTTTTGACCAGCACTACTTGTGGATTCATTTAACTGCTGTCAAACACAATGCGACCACCTAGTTCCCTTAGATGTCGATAAAAGCTCACACTCTGGACTTTTTGAACAGCAACAAGACATCAAAACAATACAGAATAGAATTTAGAATATACACAATAGTCTGACTCACCGGATGTAGGCTTTTTGGATAAGTCAAGTTACTGATTTGCAAGAGCACCGTCGCTGCATCCTGGGCTTAGCGCCGCCCAAGACGATTGTGATTGGTTTAAAGAAATACAAACATGCCAGAGCATTTTTTCCCCTATCCCAGGATGATAATGGGTTGAGCCAGACCTTTCTCCAGCGCTGGCACAGCGCTAAAAGGAACATGTAAACCAGACAACAGCAATACGTTTTTATTTTGTAGTTTGGCCAGCTCAGCTAATTCATTTTGGTTACAGCTGACTAAATTTGCTAGCTAAAGTGTTTTTAATAGCCAGTAAAATCATAGAAATGTAAAATAATGGCCTGTGATCTGTTTCAAATCAGAATTTTGATATTAAAAAACGATTAGCCTTTTTGCCCAAAAGCATACAGTGACAGTGACAGCAGCTTTGATAGTAGATTATTCATTGTCAAGATAAAAGGCCAAACAAGCTTCTCAAATGTGAAGATCTCCTGCTTATCCCCCTTTTTAAAATCTTGTAAATTCAAAATCTTTGGGTTTTTGTTGGATAAAGCAAGTCATTTAAAGACATCTTTAAAGCTCTAGGAAATTGAGGTGGACATTTCACAATTTTCTGATATTTTTAAAAGAATACCCATTTAATCAAAAATATATTTCACAGCTTAATCGGTAATGAGAATAATTGTTAGTTCCAGCCCTATACAGACAAGAAAAGCAGCTTTAGGTGTAAATTCATATATAAGAAGAAGATGAACACAATTATGAAATAGGAGAGTAACACACATAGCACCAGTGTCACATTAATTTAGGAGGCAGCCCAATTGCCTTGGCAGGAAAGGACTGGATGGCCTGTGGCCAGTCACAAGCTGAAAAAATGGTCAAAGGTCTGAGCCCACACACACTGTCACAAACTGTCTTGTGTGACACCTCAGAGTGGAAGACACCCACACTTTGCTTCAGCTTTGCTTAATCTGAATGGATTTCTCTGAAAGCAAAACGCCAGCCTGAAAAATGTGCGTGAGAGAGCCAAAATGCCAATGAGAAGGGAGCTAGAGAGAGAGACGCAGGGAAAAAGGGAAATGGTCTTATGGAGAAGAGACAATACAAAGTTAGTGTGGGTGGCCTGCCAAGCCTGCAAGAGAAATATCACTCTCACACCCATTCTGGCCCACAGAATTCCCCATGGCATAAGCATGTCGGCCAAACTGTGACAATCTCTGTCCAATCAAGGCCCTGTGGCCCTTAATTACTGAGCCGTAACCTCCAACAATAATTCATGCATTTCAAAAGCTCATGAGATAATCGGGGACATTAAAACGCCTCTGGTCTGCAGCGACGAGCTGTAGATGTAGTAAATGAAAGATGGCTGACAGAAGGAGACCTTTCCTGATTTGAGGGCTAGCACTCTTTCAGATTGAAGTGGCCATTGAAAATTGCTTGAACCTTAAGAGGATAGATGTTGCATGATAATGTGACTGTTCAGTCACAAAATAAAGCAAAGCAGTAAGGACGATCACATATAGTACATATAATTAATACTTTTTGATGAAGCTGGATTTAATATTAATCAAGTTACAACATAGTGCATGACTGCATCATCATTCTGACTGTCATTCAACATTTGTGTACACAGCGTTTTGTCCCCCAGCGCCAGAAACAGTCAAGGGGTTCGTCTGTAAGTCAGCTGCACTGACGGTGAACAGAAAACCTCATGCTGACTGAACCTCTACGTGTATGCAAATTTAAATATTTGTTCAAGGTTCTGGGCCAGAGAGTGTGACTGTATTTCCACACAAACACTCATATCATAATAATTAATTAAATCATTTAATATCACCACAGGCAAGATTATGAATAAGGGTAATTATGGTAATTACACACCAGCAGGTACAGGGTTGAACATGTATTTACAATGGATGTTTCCTGGTGTCACCTTGTTCCATTCAATATTTGAGCACTGTATCAGTGTTATCCACCAAAATGAATCAGTGCAAGATGTGTCATTCCTTAATAACATACACTTTAATTTAGGGCAGGTTTTTACTGTTGACGCAGTATTGTGACACACTACTTTCCCAAAATGTGCGTGGCATTGAGGCAGTCCAAACTGTAGAAGTATGACACATGCATATCAAAGGTAAATGGGTGATTGTGTTTTCTTGGGCTTTTCTTATTTTGATTCTACAACTTAAAGTGCTTCTGTCAAATTCTCAGATTAACTTCCTCTGATTAAGGCAAACTCATTTTCCAAACTGTGAAATTTACAAAAACCTTACATCCATTTATTTCTTACATTGGGTCTGTGTTTCCTGACATCCATTTTTGTTTTTAAAAATATTTCGCACACATATTTGAACTAGTTGTATGTTTTTTTTTTGACCTGCTTCACATTTATCAAGTACATTTGCTACTCTGGCTATAGCCAAATTTCTGTGCCTTATATTTTGTGCAATACCATATTTCACATTTTTGATAAATATGGTGGCTAGTGATTAAGTTGTACACATCATCAGGTAATTCTGCACCCAACAGTATAGACATTCTTTTAGAAATGTCAGCAGCAGATCCCCCGCTGCATGCTTATTAACATGCTAAGCTTAATTGAATTCTATTTGGCAGGTATATAAATATATGCAACTCTATCATTAGCTCATCCCAGGTAATTAGTCCATTGTTAATCTAAATTGAACACACCTGCTTTTTATAATCTCTTCTCCACATACAGCAGAGTTACATTGAGACAGCTTTAACATTTGAGGCTCGTGAGGAGAAAGGAGAAGTCAGGATTTGCATGTTGTATCTCCCTCTCAGACTCCACCTCCTCATAGCAATTAACAATCACAAAAACCAATGGAACAACCTGGGCCAGGATTACTAAACTCCTATCACAAGTTATTACATTGAGCCTATGAGCGGATTATCCCTGTCCTGTGAATGGATGTCTCCATTTCCTGCTTCTCTGATTCTTCACTTTATTGCCCTCTAAATACATCCAGGCAATAAAGACTGAATTCACAGTTGGACACTCAGTCAAGCAGGTCAGGATTCAAGGATTCGATCACATTCGATCACAAACGTGTATCAGGTTTTTTTTAAGTTGCTAATGGAAAATGGCATGAGGCATAGAGGTAATCGTGAATGGCATAGACATGTAGGTCCAAGAACTAATGTGTACAAAATCACTCGGGGGGAAATCCATGTATTCCTGCCGGAAAGACAAGAAAGAGTTTTTGTTTTTAACTGATGGGATTTCCCGGAGGAGAAAAACCTTGCACTCCAGATATTGGAATTGATTCGCTCCTCTGCAGCAATCCAGATATTTACCTTCTAGCTAATTGCAAGAGGCAAGACCCATTCAGTGTAGAAAGAATAAGACTCACGGAGGAGTAATGCATTTTCTTCTATGCCTTTTGGACTGACGCCACACCCTCCATTTAAAAGCTTCAGTTCATTCCAAGGGGTTTGCATAGAACTGGGGTTACACAAGGGTAGAAGTGTTGAAAAGATACGTTTTAGTGAACTTGGCATACACAACTAGTATCTTCAAGCTATTTTATAAGTTTCAAGACAGATCTCTTTTTTGGTACTATTGTGCATGTTAGTTGTCGGAACAAATACTAAATATGCTGGTTCTTCATCAGCCTTCTTCAAAGAAGGGTCAAGGGGAAACTCACAAGTGAATAATTCTTTAAGCTGGACCCATTCATAGAAATCACTTGAGTCTTTAAGTGACAAAATTTTCTTGATTGCATAATGTGGCTGATAAAATTACAGATCGCTTTCCTGATTGTTTCAAATCCACTTGTGAAATCCTTGTCGGTCTCCCTCACGATTGTTTAACTACGTGGATACAAATGACTCCACCTCACACTTGACATGGTTAACAATGAGCCAAACGGGTGACCACAGAGGATGCATTTCCCACGATTTGAATGCATGTAACCAATTTACAAAATCATACAGTATAATTATGCATGTGATTTGTCTAATTTACATCTGCCTGTGTCTTACAGATCAGGAGCGGATAGGAAAGGACTCGAACTATGAGCAGGAAGGAAAGGTGCAGTTTGTAATTGATGCAGTCTATGCAATGGCTCATGCCCTGCACAATATGCACCAGGAGCTCTGCCCGGGGAAGGTGGGCCTCTGCGCTAAAATGGATCCCATCAATGGCACTCATCTGCTCAAGCACATCCGCCGTCTAAACTTTGCAGGTCAGTCACGTTTATTAATACTAAGAAGCATGTTAGTCTCAACTCAAGAGGCACTAACATGAGCTCACAAACCCATTCTCTAATTAACAGAAAGTATACTTTTGGTGCCAAGTGCAAAAACCAAATGATCATACGAAGACTCCACAGCCATTGTATTTAAGGCCAAACTATTGTACATTCAGATGCTACTGCTACTACAAGCTTAATACAGGCTAGAGGGCACACAGTCCATCCTAGTGTGTAAGCAAACAGGTTACAGTTATAGCATTTCTGTACCTGCAGGAATAATACTTACCATGTACAACATCGCAGTTTAGCGTGTTAGCATGTTAACATTTGCTAATTCGTACTAAAGAAAAAAAGCACATCTAAGGCTGATGGGAATGTCATTAGTCATTTAGTCGTAATTAAAATCCTGACCTTATGATGGTGCTAGATGAAAAGACAGAGGATCACCAAGGTGATTGGGATTCATCTTCGGGGAATCATGGATATCTGTGCCAAATTTTATGGCAATCCATCCAAATACGTCAACCTGCTGGGTTGCAGGAAAAGTCAGAGAATCACCAAAGACTTTTTGCCAGATTTTCCTCTGGCATCCATGAATGTTTTACAAAATGTCATGGCAATCCATCAAACAGTGAGATGAGAGATATTCCTAGAGACATGCCACTAGCCTGGCTAAAAACCTTAAACTGTGACATGCCAAAATGATCGTACATTTAGGTTTTCTTAGGATTACATTACATTGTAGAAAGGGATAAATTATTGTAGAAATATAATTATTTTACACCTGGCAACACTGGAAGGCTATTAATGTACTAACCTAATGTATTTAATGTGAATGACTTTACCTTGAGGGTATTGGAAAGCATTTGTGGCACAACCAGAAAAACATTTTCTCCACGTCATGGGTTACAACCCAGCATGTTTAGTTACTTTCTTCTGTTGTATGACTTATTTTCCATTTCCTCCATGAGGCCTTACATTACACTCAGCTATCAGTCGAGTTCATATTCATGACTGCATATTATTAATTAATTGCTTTCACACAAAGAGCGGTGATCCAGAGTTTCATTATATAGACATTGCCTTTTTAAAGCTAAGCAATTTAAGACAATTAAAATTCTCTCTCAGAGACTTGAGTATGCAGTGTTTGTACAGATAAATTATTCATTTGAACTCTTGCTCTTCAAGCTAATTTGTCATTCTAATATCTACTTGTTGCATTGGCAAAATGTCAATTCAGTGTTTAATTCATATCTGAGAAGTAAAAGAAAATCCCTCAAAAAAATTTTATAGGTGATTTTTGCAGGCTTTCAGAGAGGATGCCACTGTTAATAAATGCTTTCGTACATTATCAGTGTTCAGGTTATGACATACATTACTGTTTTCTGTGGTAGTGTAGTGTATTGAGAGTATGCCACTGTTAATAAATGCTTTCGTACATTATCAGTGTTCAGGTTATGACATACATTACTGTTTTCTGTGGTAGTGTAGTGTATTGAGAGTACATTTAACAAGAGATGAAGAAAGAGAGACCGGAGAAGTTACATTGCAGCAAAGTCTTGAAGCAATCGGCCCGTTTCTTACCATAAAAATGGTGATAAGCGTGTATGAGATCCATGTAGCTATCCAGGTTGTTTAAGTCAACTTACAGAAAAAACAACATTGACACATCTGTTTGATCGTCCTGAAAAACCTTAAGTTAACTGCTCCTTGTTACCTCTACTGCAGCTTCTGTGTCGACTGACGCCAGTGGGACAGATACTTCACCTAAATGGATAGTAAAACAAAATGTCAGTTCAGTCTGATTATCAGGCTAGTGATAGTAATGTGCAATGTAACAACAACAATGTACAAATATATATTATCTCTTTATTTCTGTTCTCACTATAACAACCAAACGTTGGGTATTAGTTAGCTTCTTTTGGGGTTACTTCCCTTTTAGAGGTTCTTACTGTAGCAACCAATCTGCCTTCTGGTGTGGGTAATATGAATTTGTCTTTTCGGCTAGGGCATGGCGCCAATGTCTCAACATTTATTCAGCCCTGATTAACTTGAGTTTATCAATGTAAAGTCTCTGAGTAGACTCCTTGATGGGAAACCAGGTGGAAAAAGTAAACAGTCTCCTTCAACAACAACCATTAAGATGCCCATAACCCCCAACTGCACCAGCTGAGCTGCTCAGAATCCAATAACTTGTGGGAGAAAAACAACTTATGCTGTTCACAACAGGCAATGTGTTGGGTTTGGTGGTTCTAATGGTCTGTTGTAAAAAAGCTTCTGTGTTTTTTCCCAGACAAAACTTCTATATAGATAGTCTGTGTCTAGATAAGGTTTATGTAATTGTTTACAAATTAAAATTCTAGTTTTCAATTTGCATATATTGTAAGTAATGTTTTATTCCATCTGTATATAATTTTTTGACACTACTGAGCCTGGCACCAAGTTCAGAGTTGGAGTTTTAAATGCAACCTCTATGGGAAAACATGGCAGCTTTTAATCCTCCCTTTTTGCACTGATGTTTGTTTCGTCCGTAAGGAATGTTTGAAGTTTTGGACCAACAAAATCAAAATATTGACATAAAGATGACATAAAGTTAGTGCACAATCTCTAAAATATCCCAACTAGTAAAACATACAGATATTACATGAGAACCAGGTAGATAGGACATGTTTAATATCATGTGCAACAACGTGAATAAACATCTTATTTAAGTGTGTAGATTGGAATTGCATCCATATAAGTCAAATCAATGTTTTTTAAATAGATTGTTTGCACAGTGAGGACTGCACAGTGCTTTTTATAAAGTGGCTTCAAAGTTCTTAGCCTGTAAGAAGGGGCATGAAGCTCCAGTGCAGTAGATCCTTATGAGATGAATTTTGTTCTTACCAGGCAAACTGTATTAATGTTACAACACCATCTGACCTGAAGGGTTGCTTTGAGGTTACACTACACTCCATCTAATTGCATCAGCACACAGCAGTATATTGAACTTGTCCAGATACATAAAACAACCTAACTGAGAGTGGTCTTGCTAAAATGTGTATTATATTTTCAAAGACAATATTTATCTCTGCGTTGTGATATTAGTATGTTACGCACCAGTAAACACACAGCAGTCATCCCCCATTTTCTTACAAACAAATAGCAATTGCCAGAAATGTGTGTAAAAGTAGGTCATTTTTTTGTTGTTGTGATGAATCATTCTTGAGGCTGAGCCAGCAAGAATGTATTGTTACACATTTCTGTTTATTGTCAGCAGTTTCATGGACATCTGCTGAAAATAATTCACATTTCTCCCTCTGCAGAGCTGCACAGCTCTGAAGAGTCCAGTAAGACCACACCCCTGGCAAATGTATTATATGTCTTAGGTTGCATATGTAATGAAACTCAGCTGATAAAGGTCAGATGTCAAAGCGATTCTTAAAAACCAAAGGCACTCATAGTGGCCATACTTCTGGCATGCTCACAAAACCATTTATCTATGATATCTCAGTGGGCTGTCAGGGTCTCAACAGGGGACACAGTAAGCTTGCTGATGACAGATAACCTTTTAGAAAAGAAAAATCTGACAAAAGTATTTGCTTGGCTGGGAAATTTTCACTATATTCTGGGCGTATGTGTGTGCTTTCTCAAGAGCTCAAGCTGTTTATTTATTCTGCATTACCAACTTATCAAGTGCTGGCTCATTCAGTAACACCCGGAGATGAGGCCGACAAAGCAGAAGAATCAAACACCTCCAGTCCATCTTTATGCACTGCACTCACTTCCTTCTTGCTTGTTCCCACCTCTGCATTCGATGCATCTAAGAGTTGTTCAGACTTCAATAAGCCACGATTGAATGAAGCTTCCCACCAGTGTTTCATGTCTCTTGCTATCACATCAGGGAAAAGTGTTTTTGCTGTGCCGCAGACTAAAAAGCAGTGGCCTTTATGCCGTCGTTCTCACCGGGGACAGCAGTTATGGGTGTGGAATAAGTGTTTTCCATCGATGCACAGCTGCAGAATCTCTTCTCAAGGAAGTTTTCCTTGTTGTGCAATTCAAAAGGTACTAGTATAGTATAGTATATACATGTTTTTGCATAATGCAAAATGTCTGTTTTTCTTTCACCTGTATGACACTGAGCCCTGTTACTCATAAAAATCTGACTGTCGGCATCTTAGCTTGATGAGAATAGGCAACTCCAAATATAAAGCTTATTCATCATAGTGCGGTATCTACTTTTGTTACCATAAGGGAACATCCCAAAACCTGTTGTACACATACTATAAGCTGTGCAACAACAAGAAATATTGATACAGGCTTTTATTTCAAATTTTCCAGTTTTCCTAATGTATCTTATCATATTTTAATTAGGAATCTCGCTTTTTTGTGGCCCTGCTCCCATTTTAAAATGCTATTAAAGCGAGACTGTAACTTTTGAGAGAAGAAATAGCAAAATCCTCCTCTTAGAAAAGTTGAGGAGCTGAATTCAAAAGCACCCTTCAATATGGGTACTTCCTTATTTGCTCTGGTGTGACCAGAGGTGACTAATGTGAGCTAACTTTAGATATTGTTGTGTAACTGACATTACTAAGTCAGTTTGCTGACTTAATCTCTACTTCTGCTACTGTTACACCACGTGTATGTGAAAGGATAATGTCCATTTCACACAACTCTTCCTGCATTGATGTTTCACATTAAAATCCTTCCTGCGACTCCATCATCATGGTCATCCATCACGTTCCAGGACAGCTTTGAATTTATGGTAATGCTCAGGCCACGGCCAGTTGCAATTATTTCATAAATTACGCTCCTCAGTGTTTTTTACGTGTCCTTTATTTGTTCATTGCTCAAGACTTGACATTATTTTAATGACAGCGTTTATGTGAGAATTTATGGTATCCATATTCTCTCCTTTGAAGCCCCAAAACAAAAACGCATTGTCGTTATTTGAATGAACCTTTTGACAGATTGAAGCTATTTAAGCATTTTAAAAGCATGCCACTTGTATGCTTACAAGATTTAAACCCCATTTAGAGATTTATAGTACAGTTATATACTATTATTGAGCAATCATGTAAATGTCATGACGGTGACGGAGATGCAGGAAAGACACACACACACACAAACACTTGAAGTGGATCTGTGGTAAATTCTGCATGACTTGCCTGCGTACAGGTCGTTTAGAGTTAATGACCGGTGTAGAGGGCAGAGATCTGTGCTGCCATTCACCAAGGTGTCCCGGTTGTGCATCCATGCAGAACAAGCACATGTTGGATTAATGATCGTACTTGAGTAATTCTTAAGGTGTGTATGTGCGGTGGAAGAGGGAGGGGGGAGCAATACCAGTCATTAGATATTACATATAATTACAAGCACTCCATTAAGCCCAACGTTTCTTTGAGAGCACACAAAGCAATGAGCGAACGAGTAGCCTGCGGTTCACACATGTGTGACCTCAGGCTACCCTCGTCACATTAACGCACAGCACAATGCAGCGGTGGCAGAGGCCTCTGTGGAACTCATTATGCCCCTGACTAGTGAGAGGACTGTTTAGACAAGCAGTTTGTGCCACATGACAGGCCTAATTCCTCATCTGCAACTCAAACATTGGCCATACTGCCCCAAAATGCAGCACTCTATTCAGTCTTAATGAAGAGGACACACTACTGCCTCCTGTAGAATGACAGGGACCCCGGGCAGTATTTCCCCATAGTGCCTTAATGTGTCGACTAAGAAGCCAGACTTTTCTCTTACATTTGTTTTACCATAATGCATAACACTGGAGATGTGGTATGCATGCTGTGCCAGCACACCAAACCATCTGGTTGCTTCCCATGTCAAACTGTTAAATTTGTATTAAAGGGAACTACTGTATTTATTCGGCGGTCTTAACAGAAAACTGTTTGATTCTGCTTCATTAAGATAAATGAATATGAATCACGATACTTTGGTGTCAGCTGGGAAACACCTGATTGGTAAAGATGCTTTCAATGGTAATACATACAGTTTTTCTATGGAAAAATATTCAGTGAGCGCATATTGTGTTTTTGAGCTGCGCCTCCCAGAAATCACCTCCTTTTCCAACAGTCCTGGGTTCAAATTGTGGTGGTTATTGCTGCTGACAGCTGATGTAAGACAGTCTTCAATATGTAACACATTTGTGAATAACAACATTAAAGGCACAATTTATGATCAAACCAAAAGGGTCACCTTGCCACCAAAATTTAAAAACACAGGACTGAACTTGCTGTCACTCCCAAATTGATAAACAGGTCTTTTAATACAAAACCTACCTTATTATATCTTTCATCATCAGGAGTAAAACAGGCTCATATCTTGAATGTCAGTTAGTATCAGGCAAATACACACACACACACACACACACACACACGGGTCAACCTCTAATTGTAATTGCTTGCATGTGGCTTTGTCAGACTTAAATGGGTGTGTGTGTGTGTGTGTGTGTGTGTGTGTGTGTGTGTGTGTGTGTGTGTGTGTGAAAAACGAGAAGTAGTAACAGGTGTAGTATGTACACAAAGAAGCAAATTTACTGTAGCTCAAAGCCACGGTAAGCGAGCTGTCTTATTTTGAAGGTCTTAATTTGAAAAGCAAGCACGACCAAAAGACCCATAAAGCTGTGAAATATAATCAGTATCAGCAGTGTTGTGCTGGTAGTGTTGCTGCGTTATTCTCTCGAAACCACCAGTGTGGCATTCAGGGCCCATTTTCCTCTTTCAGTGACAGTGGTGTCCATGTGAGCACTTACAGGCTCGAGCACATAACCCCAACCGTGACAGTTGAAGGCATACAGCTTCAAAGTGCTCTTAAAAAGCTTAGGAAATTGGAGGAAAATAAGAAAAAAAAAAGCTTGGTACGATAGCAATCTTTGATAGAAAATATCACAGCTTACCAATAGTGTTGATGCGCTTAATATGTTGATATAAACATAATGCCTCCTGCTTCATAAAGTCACTGTAATCCTCCCGTGATCACTAACTGCTTCGTGATGTGGGCGGCATTGTCACAGAGGCAAGGCTGAGTAAAACGGTAATGCCGTAATCCAGCAGGGCTGACTCATCGAGATGTGGATTAAGGCGCTGCGTCTTCCAGCATCGAAACAAAGAGCAAGAAAGAAAACAGAAAAAAAACCAAAACTCAGCAAAAATCTATCAGCAGCAATTGGCCATGTTTACCTTTTTGTTCTTAACTGGGATGCACATTGTGTTTTGGAGGACTTAATAATAAGAGAAAGAAAAAGGCAGAGGCTTACAGCTTTCATCAGTGCTTGAAAGTGTATACGATTGGAGAAGTTGATGTGAAAAGCAATTAGACATGAAGTTCCCCCGTTCTCCCTCTAAGGGGAACCTTTCCACGTTCCACCATGATTAAACGGATCGTTGGACTGCGAGTGTGGCTCGTCTAGTTTCCATTGGGGAGCTTACTGAGGAATCTTTGGTGCGCTTTCTTTGTGACACATCATTACAGCTCGCCTTAACACGGCACACAGGAATACATTGTTATCACGATGATGAAGCAGAAAACACGTCGGGGAGACGGCGTGAGTGGTGAAAAAAGTGTGTATGAGGTCAGGAGGAGGTCAGTTGTCAACCTCTGGACCTCCTGTGGATATCCAGCTGCTCAAAGTCAGTTTGTCACTGTCCAAAGATCTTCACAAGCACAATACCCAACAGCTTCGTGGACTTTGCTCAGTAGCCAGCAAGACAAAGCTGGTTGCTAAAGGCAGCTATTCTGCATATGTGCATCTATATGTCATCTTTGAACTTTCAATGCCAACTTTTTATAATGAGTTTTTTCTACAATATTGATTAGATCTAGTCTGATAATTGGACTGAATTGCCTCTTCGTTTCACTTGATTACTTCAGATTCGGATGTTTTTTTTTGGGGGGGGGGGCGTTTTGTTTCGCTTTATCCAATCAGTGGCAATTGATGTCCTGCTGACATAATTTTCAGTCAACACTGAAGCTGTGGTTGCGGTTACTGTGAGCAGTTCACATTTTTATACGATGATTTTTTTTTTACAAAGGTAATTTTAAGAATTGATGTGTTTGCTAGTCAACTTACAACAACCTGTAATCAATCACTCAGTCAGACTTAATTTGTATAGCTCCTTTCATACAGGTGAGTGCAGTTCAAAGTGCTTCACAGATGACTGACAAGGTGATAATGAGACAGGACCAATGCACGCAGGAAAATGAAAATAATGGCAATGCAATAAAATTGCAAAAAATAGATTTAAAAGCTCTAATAACAGTAATAGAAGTGAAAGAGTGAAATAAAAACTACATTAAAGAACTAGCTAAAATATGTTAAAACACATATGATGACTGTTTATTAATGAGAAAAACACCTGACTTATTTGAATTGCTGAACAAATCAGAGATCCGGGTGGTGAAAAATAAAAAAAACCTAAATGTTTCAGAATCACAAGCATCATTTTGGTTTCTGTAATAACTGTACTAACAATGACAATACATTAGTTTGCTTTCACACATTCATGCTCGCTAAACAGAAATGAACTAAATGATGTGCACTAAATGATGATTGTTCTCTCATTAAGGCATAGCTGGCAACCCAGTGCTCTTCAATGAAAATGGAGACGCCCCTGGACGCTACGAGATCTACCAATACCAGATCAGAAACCGAACGGCCGAATACAAAATAATTGGCCACTGGACGGATCAACTCCATCTCAACGTGAGCATTTCCATTTCTATTGCATGCACACACACACACACACACACACACACACGCACATGTCTGCACAAACGGATTGACGACATTCAGCCTACAAGTGTTATGTTTATGTGAATAAAAATCCTTCTCTGAAAAGTTGTTGAAAAATGTTTTCTGCAGCTCTCCAGCTCTGCAACTATGTGTTTGCTCACCAACTCCTCCCAAACCATTTGATAGCGCTTAGTGCCATCTTCAAAGGTGTAAATATCCAGAGGGCGCTTTAAATGATTAACAGGGCGGACTGTGATGAAAAGAAAGCCATGAGAGCTTAAGGACAGACATATTTAATATCTCTCCAGACGGTATCACTGAACTCCAAAAACAATACTGCGAGCAGGGGGTGTGATGAAGTAACGGTATTATAACAGTAAATTACATAAAGGAACCAAACAAATTATGTTTTGACAAAATGAAGAGGAGGCCTTGGGCAGGCAAAAGAGAGTACAATTGAACACATGAAGCAGCTTGAGAGGAGCTTTGCCTCCTTTACCTCTTTTAACAACATGCAGGAAAAAAGAAAAAAGGCGAGGTTTTTGGTGGGCACCTACTGTAAACATGCCAGTTCTGACTCTTAAGCCGGTTGTATTTAATTAGTCTTCTTTGAGTTCTTAATTAAATGCACATTTAGAGACAAATTTACCGGCTTTGGATGAACAGCCACAATTGAATAAAATTGATAACATAACATTAAAGAGAGCAGATCCGTTTGAAATGACGAATGTAATTTATCTTTACAAGGATGCTTGTACAAGGGGAATATCCACAAAGGAGAGTAGTATCCTGAAACAGAATTTATCTCTGATTGTAGACAGCTGAGTATTGATTTTTTTTTTAACACAAAGTATTTACCAAAGCAAAAAAAAAGCAAAAAAAAAGAGAAAAAACTGTGTCAGTTCCCTGTAGAGTAAACAATAGGTCTCCCCTTTTCTCTCATGTCTTGCTCTTCAGATCATTTGACCTCCCACTGGTAGATTTTGCTGAATCTATGCTTCATTTGACCCCTAGTTTGCCCTTTCCTACCCCCCAACCAATAAATAAATAAATAAAACCAGGTAGCATGGGAGCACACAGAGTAGTACTGCAGGCCAGGTTCAAACACCCAAACAGCAACTAACCACCGTCTAGATTGTCCTTGACCTCCAGGGCTGCTGGGGATCTTTTTGGATCAATAAAGCATCACTACTTCTACATGCCACCATATGACGGGGACAGGGCAGTTAACTACAAATCTCCTCTCCTCTGTCTTTGTCTCTCTCTTTCTCTCGCTGTGTCTATTCATGTCTGTCTGTGTCCTTCGCAGGTTCGTACGATGCAGTGGCCCGGCGGTGTCCGTCAGATCCCTTCCTCAATCTGCAGTCATCCCTGTCAGCCCGGCGAGCGCAAGAAGATCGTGAAGGGCATCCCTTGCTGTTGGCACTGCGAGCGCTGCGATGGCTATCAGTACCAGGCAGACACCTACACCTGTAAGATGTGTCGGTTTGATTTGCGGCCCAACCAGAATCACACGGGCTGCGTTCCAATCCCCATTGTTAAGCTGGAGTGGAGCTCTCCGTGGGCGGTCATCCCTGTGCTCATTGCAGTCGTTGGCATCATGGCCACTGTGTTTGTCGTGGTCACATTCATCCGCTACAACGACACTCCCATCGTGAAAGCATCAGGCCGAGAGCTGAGCTATGTGCTGCTAACTGGCATCTTCCTCTGTTATGCCACAACGTTCCTGATGATTTCTACCCCCGATGTAGGAATTTGTTCCCTCCGGAGGATCTTCTTGGGTCTGGGCATGAGCATCAGTTATGCTGCCCTGCTCACCAAAACCAATCGTATTTACCGCATCTTTGAGCAGGGCACCATGTCTGTCAGTGCACCCAGGTTCATTTCTCCAGCCTCGCAGCTAGTCATCACGTTCACCCTGGCCTCGGTGCAGCTACTCGGGGTGTGCATCTGGTTTGGCGTGGATCCCTCCAAGGCCATCATTGACTATGAGGATCAGCGGACGTCTAACCCGACACTGGCTCGTGGTGTTCTCAAGTGTGACATCTCTGACCTCTCTCTGATCTGCCTGCTGGGCTACAGCATGCTTCTCATGGTCACCTGTACAGTCTACGCCATTAAAACCAGAGGAGTGCCGGAGACCTTCAATGAGGCCAAACCCATTGGTTTTACCATGTATACCACCTGCATTATTTGGCTAGCGTTCATCCCAATCTTCTTTGGCACTTCACAGTCCACAGAAAAGGTAAGCTTACAACTATTCCTGAAGTGCAATTTGTTTTTCTTTTGTCACACAGCTTTTTTTCTTTTTTTGTAAATCTTAGCAGCTACACAGAAATTCTTCTTTAATACCAAATGTATTGGCTTACCTTTTTTATTTCTATGTTTGCTCTTTGCTTATTTCTTCTTGGTTTGTTCACAAGAATGTTTGGAGTGTGCAGGTGCAGATAAAAAAAACAAACAAACAAAAACTAAATTTTAGCATTGGTGGATACAATTAAGTATCTTCTCAAGTACGGTAATGAAGTACAATTTTGTGTTACTTTATACTTCTACCATAATACATTTCAGAGATAAATGTACTTTTGACTCCACTACATTTATCTAACATCTATAGTTAATTATTAAATTTGCAGACTAATATGATTAATAAGTAAAATATGATGCACTGTTAGAGATAAAACCAGCACTTCTCACCTTTTTGGCTTGCGCCCCCTTAAAACTCAGGAATGTCTTCTTGTCTTTGGCATGGGCTGTTGTGCTTAATGAGTACTTTTACTTTGATACTTTAATTAGTGCTAAATACACATTAATACTTTACTTTCAAGTGAAAATTTGAATGCCGGACTTACTGCACACTAGTCAACTTCTTTAAACTGCAGTTCAGCAATCTTTAAATGTGTACCTCAGTCCCACCCGGCTCGCCACTGTTTTCTTATTAATATATTCCACTCTGCCTGTATTTTTTGACAAGAGCAATTTTGGAAATGAAGTTAACAGAACTCAGCAGCCAAAACAACAACTAAAAATGGGTTGTCATGTGGAAGCCTCATATTTCAAATATACTAACAACCAACGAAGTGTGGACACAGTTTTACGAGTGCATTCACTAATAACTCTGCAGGCAGCACGCAAGTCTATGACTCACATATATGTGACGGCTGTATGCCGCAGTGCATTAGAGACCCATGAGCTGTTTACACACACACAAGCTCACACTCGTATTCCCATGTCAAATCAATGTGCCTGACCTTGTGAACCGAGGACCTGGATCACATCCAGTGGGAGCACTGGGAGGCTACAGGTCAAGAGGGATCCAAAAGGGACATGGAAATGGAGGCTGGGCTTGGAACTCACATTCAGTGGAGACAGTCTGGGTACAAAGCCAAAGGGGTACAACAATGGCACAGTAGAAATGTGTAGATCCAGTTGAAAGAGGTCTTTTGGCAGTGCAACAAAAGGGGCTCAGTGGCTACAAGAGAGGACAGTGGTGAGGGAAAAGCCTCATACTGGCATGGACACTATCAGCGGTGCCAGCATGGGTCTGACAGATGCAACAAATTAATCCTTACCTCCTTCCCTTTGGGATTTAACAAAACAATGCATCAAAATGCCGGCTTGGAAAACTGGCTGTGATAGTTACCTTGGTGGAAAAACGTTCTTGAGAGACAGAGCGTGTGCATTGTGTCACGCTCAGCATCCCAAAATAATTTCTATAGTCCACAGCAGCGCTAAAAATGTGCATATGACTGCAGCCAATTGAATCACATTAATAATGCAGTATGTGACCTGCAGCACAATGACTTATTTTCATATGCTGCATGTTGTGTTCACACCACAAAGTCTAAACTACTGTGAATCTGCATATGGCTTCCTCTTACCCCATAAATCTACTGACGTTAACACTAAAACTGAGCAACAGCATCGACTTGTTGAAAACAGCGAGAGGACTGCTGAGCTCAATAGATGTTGCTTGTTATGTGTTACATTCATTGAAATATATTCAGGAAAATGTACTGAAATGTCAGCCATCATCACGCACACAGTAAAGAAAAAGCAGTCCTAGTGCAAAATCAACATAATTTTTTAATGTGAGTGTTGCACATCTTAAGTCACATGTCAACAGCAGCCATGGATATCAGCGGGTTCTTTGTTTAATCATTCCATCTCCTCTCTCTGAAGATGAAAGAGAATTAAACAATCACAGAGAGATTGAACAGCTTTTTGGAGGATGAGGTAATCCATTAGCTAGCATGGCTTTGAATAGTAAAATAGAACTGAAAAAATCTTTGAAGGGTAAGTCCTACTTTTGGTTTCTTCTTCTTCTATACAACAGATGAATTTAATTCAAAAACCCTGAAAAACTTCTCTTACCCATAAGACACTGTTTTTTTTCCCCCTCGAAATTATATTAGTCACTCATTAATTATTATTTCCTGTAGAAAACTGTACACACAATGGCTGGAAGATAGTTCCACTTTTATCATTTGGAAAACTTCTCCCATTGCCCTGAGCATTGTTAAGGTAAGACATGAGACAGAAGACAAAATGGAAATCTTGCTTCAGGGAAATGTCCTACATTTTTTTATTCTTTCCTCATTTGAGGGAGAATAATCATATTTAATACATAACCAAAAGGGCCTTCGAGTGTTGAGTTGGAAAAAAAACCTAATTTACCATGCAGCACTAAGTTATTTTGTTATTGTAGACTGCTTTTAAGAGACTCCCAAGAGTCTTCCCAAGAAAAAAAAGACAGCATTGGTCATTTCAGCAAGTCCCCAAAAACAACACATGCTTGCGTTCAAAGGAGGACGTAGTGTGAGTCATAAAAGTCCGCAGAGGGAGGAGGTCGGGTGGGTCAACAAAACGGGAGGCCGAGATTCCCATTTCCTACTGAAAGAAATTGTCGGTTTCTTTTAACCATGACCACGATTGTCCTTTAACCGAGTAGTCATCATTGTAACCAGAACAACAAAGGTCCCCTAACCTTAACAAAGTTGTCACCTTAACCCAAGCCATGAGCTTTCCCTAACCAAGTCGTGTTGTGCCCAAACCTAACCAAACCTTATCCTTAGCATTGCCGGATCATAAAACTGATGTCAACCTGGCGAGCGCTTATATGCATCGTTCTGAAGGGCTGTTAAAAATAGCATATTTTGTTAGTTAATTCTGAGAACTTGTTGGCTTTTACATTAAAGTAACCAGTTTTGCTGTGCCAGGCATCATGTAAAAACACAAAAAAAAACAAAAAAAAATCCTGTGACTGATTATCTGAGCTGTTACATAAACAATGTTCTTATTTAAGGAATTAACATGTCAAAGCAAACACACCTCATAATCATCGTACTGTAAATGACAGGCCCCACAAAGCTGCACAGCCCACGTTGACACGTCTTTCAGAGCAATTAAATGCTCCACTTCCTCCGGGTCTTGATTTACCTTATCTAGCCGCCTATGTGCTCATCACCAGTTTACAGCGGGCCTCTGCCTCAGCATTACAAGCACAGTCATTTATTTGTCATCTGCTGCCAGGATAAATGTAACGAATGCCATGGGAGGCTTTCTCTATCATTCAAACTGGGACATCTGGTCTATCTATGGAGCGTGATCACTGAGCTTTATGCTAGCTGCAGGAATAGAAGTGACACCTGCTTACCTGGAGAAACAGTCTAAATCAGCGGGTGTCTCAAAGACAGAGGCAGGAGGAGAGGCGTCGGACAATAGCACGCTTGGGAATGATGCTTCAGCACAATGGGCTTAGTTCAAATTCAATCGGCCCACACGAAGAGGGCCCTGCCATTACAGTGCATGAATGGACTGATGAATTGAGTGGTGTTGTTTATTTCACTATGAAGTCTCCATCACACTATTGGCACTGTCAACTCGACGACAAAAAACTGCTGTTAGTGCACTAGTCAGACAAAGAGTGGGAGTTGCAGTGAGTTCAACGAGACCAGATGTCAGACAGGAGTGTGCTCGCTGCGACTGTGCCGGCTCAGTGTTCTTCCCTGCTACCTGTTAACACCACCACCACCACCACCCCCGGTCCTTTCCATTTCTCTCTTTGTCTCCTTTCAGTACAAAGATAAACAGCATTATTCACAATAATGCCCCGCAGGCCCAATAATACATAATGAAGATTGATGCTGCAGAAAAGAGCCGAGCATCATCTTGGACGTCAGAGAGCAGTTGTTGTGTTCATTAGGCCTACAGCACGGCAGTCATCTGGGGCTTTGCTGTTGACCTCCAATAATGGGTGAACAGGGGTTGAAGCTAATCAAGACCAAAAGACTGCGATCTTTATAAACGACATTCTCCCAATGAAGCTATATTATTGTGTCCCCTAAGGCTTCTATTTGTTTATTGGCTTAATTAGAGTGCAATTATAGTGAATCCTCATGCAGCAAGCCCCTCTGCTGAACATTTCCATAGCATGCTGAGAAATAACGCAGCAGCTTAATGCAGAGTGGGAATTACGCAGTTTAAATGAATTTGATAGTTTGCATCCTGAAGCAGAAGCTCTCCAGAGTCCCTGGTTAAAAAAAAGCCTCAAATTAATCTTACGTTATCAGTTACACAGAAGTTCTCACTCCGTTGTGTTGCGTTCTCTGTAGGCGGTGATTTTTTTAAACTCCTCTCATCATATATGTACGGATAGATCCTCGTTGTTTTCCTCGCATCTAGTTCAGTCATTAATGGTGCCATACGCCGCTTCTCCTGTGCCATGTTGTGCCTCAGGCGAGATCTGCTGATGGCAATGTGATGATAGGTGTGTGAAATCTACAGCAACTCGCCTTTATGAGCTCCGGTCTGTGCATGCTCAGGTCTGTGCATGCTCAGGTCTGTGCATGCTCAGGTGCACTGCAATCAGAGGAAACAAATTAATGGATTGAACACTGGAGTTGGTCTGACACTGAAAACAGGACTCCATTTGTAAGCAAACACATGGTAGCACCATGAAGCAGGACAGTTGGAGGTTTTTTTTTTGTTTTTTTTGTTTTTTTAATCCAGTAGCTCCTCGTGTTGTGCAGACAGAAAAATGCAGATTTAAAATAAGGGCTTTGCTATAATTACATATGATCATAAAAAGACTCCTGGTGGAATCGTACTGTGATAATATGGTCATAATTGTGTATTGAGGTAGACTGGTAGATTAACAGGGTTGATATGCCAGACAAGATTAGCTTATTGCAGATACATTGTAGTAGCATATATGTCAGCTGATAAATAACAGCAAATACCAAAGATGCGTTTTAGATCATTTAGAAGCAGTGTCGTTACATCGTTTTTCCACCGGAAATCTCTTTTATCTGTTTTCAACTGTAAAAAAACACGCTCAGCCTGTCTTGTTGTTATTAGTTCGAAATCTCCGATATTAATACTAGAATCAACCTCAAAAATCCAGTATTAGTCAGTCTAATTGTGCTGTTGTTTAACATGTCGTAAAGCTTACAATATTATTTTCAACCAAAGCTGAAACAAGTGGTTCATTAATAGTTTAGTCAAATGACAGAAATGAATCAGCCACTATTATTTTAACAAAAACTCCATTCATATTTGGTTTTAGCTTCTCCAATGTGAGATTTAGATCTACCTTTCTCTGCTTCATATCATTGTAAATTGGATATTTTGAGTTTTTGACAGTTGGAGATGTCAGCTTGGTCTCTGGAAGTCTTTTTCACAGTTTTCTGATGTTTTACAGACAATTAATTGACAAAATAATCTGCGGATTAATTGATGATGAAATAGCCATTAGTTGCAGCCTGTACTTTTTGAAGTTGGAATTGGAAATGTACTTGAACGTGAACTAATTTTGCATACATTTCTATCATATTGTGATGTATATATTGAAGTATTTTTTTAAATATCTTGATACTAATTTCAGCTCTATCCCCCGAGCCCTGTTTTAAATTCTGGTTAATTAACTCCAGTTTTACTGTATGTACTAATTGACCGCAAGGACGGCTTTGAAGAGAGCTATTCTTGGTTGAAAGGCAGCTGAACTTTTTGTCTGTTTATGTGAGTAACAGCTTGGGTACAACAGTCCGTCCCTGAGGCAGCAGTGAACCGAGCCCAGAGCAGTTCACTGGTTAACACTCCCTACAGCTGGGAGGGGACCACTGCAGCTGTCCCTCTATCATACAGCCTCCATTCTTCCATTGTTCTCTCCAGCCAGCGGTCCCACATGGAACCAGGACTGGCTGAGATGAGATGCAGCCAGTCTGGAGGGGAAGCGCCGCGGAGAGTCACAAATAATAAAAACAAACAAGATATTCAAGCAGAGGTCACATCTGGGGAGCTAAATGTTACTCTGCTTTGATGAAAAACCAACAGAGATGTACGGGGGGGGGGTCACTCAGTAGCCGATGAACACTCACCCAGGCAAGAAGAGATACTTATATTAATATTAATATTAATAGCTTGAATGAGAGCCTGTTGTAGTTGAGCCTTATATCATGAGCACACGTTAAGATCATATATTGAAGACTTCAGTCAACAGTGGTTTAATTACAGTTATGAATCAGTCCTCATGGCAGCCTAAGAACGATGATGCACTCTGCACTTTTTTCATCCTGCAGCCGCTCGTTTCCTCTGAGATTCAGATCACTCTCGCCCACAGCAGTGTTTTATGTTGAAAATCTGCCTGTCCCACCCTACAGAGAATATAAGACACATGTGAGGTAGCCCTTATGGATTTTTTTTTCTAATCTAAAGAAATATTTCGGTTACTCAACTGTTTTGTAAACCACCTTTAGAAGACGAGAACTGAAAGTATGCCTTATTAAAAGCCTTTAAAAGTAAAAGGCAAACAAAAACGGCATCCGCTTGAGGCAGTGTGGGAACCTAAAGTGGAAAAACATGTAGTGATAGTTTTCCCATAGCAAGAGATACAGACCAGATGCTGGAACGTCAGGCTTCAGAGCAGGATTTAATTTGTTGCTTACTGATCTTTTGGATTATGGGTGGCAATTTTAGTTAAATGTTTCTGACATATGAGAGATGCATTCATTTCCAAACTTGGATGAATACTGTGCTGTTTGCTAAAGGACAATGCATTTATCTGCATGGTACAGCCCAGTAATAACAGCCTTTCATATTCTCATAGAAGAATTGGTTCCCTGAGATGATGATGTTGCCAGCTCCTGCCCACGTTAGAGTAAATATACGGTCTCCTGCATCCGCAACATCGTGTTGTAGCCCTCAAAGTCCTTATATCTGAAATGGACTCTGAGTAGGGGACACATGACAAGAGGTGGAGCCCTCGGCCTCAACCATTATTGTCATGTACAGGTACAGAAATAGATACCATGTACATTATCACTTTCTTGCTCGATGGTTGAGCACACAGTGACCTAAAGTCCTGTGGAGCAGTTTTTCCCTCTTGCATGTGACGTGAACTTGGCTCATTTCTGTAATAACAAGGTAGCAAAGAGTAGAAGCAAAAACACTGAGTTTCAGAGAACTTGAGTGTTCTTTCAGAGGTGGTAGCGCAAATAAAAAGCCTAATGTGTGTTTTAATATCCGAATGTTTGACCTTTTTTTGGGGTTGTACCTGCACCAACACCTTCCCTTCTCAGTCTACAAAAGGTAGAGACCTCCTGCTGTAGAGAACGCCATACTGTTTGGATGCATTCAAGTCTGCAGTATCATTTAATTGTTACTTCAGTAACAACTTACAAGTTTAATTTCTCTCAGATGGCCAGTGAAGCAGTCACAACGTAGTACGATGTACAGAAATTACACCAGCTTTCCTTCTTCTTCAATGCCTCCCTGACTCATTAATTTGCTGCAGCTTTGGAAACAATTAAAATGGAATGAATGAGTGTGATACTCAGAGTTACCCTCCCCTATGATTCAGAGGATTTGACCATGTGTAAAATTTTTCACGAGCTTGTTTCTTTTTTACGGGCCCGCTTGTTATGAGTCAGAATGGGATCCAATCGACTGGCGTTATCAAATCTGCGTTCAGGTTGACGTGATGGCCATATTAAAACTAGTATGGCAGAAAATTAAACAAACAAGGTGGCCTTGGCTGGTTTGGCATGCGCACCGTAAAAGTAGATGACACGCTGATTTAAAACAAGTTTTATAACATCATTTGCATCATATAGTTCGGAAGCCTCTATTGGACTCAGTAGAAACTACTTCAACAACAGCTTGGCCAACAAACGGGTCATTGGATGCTCTAATTAGAATGATACACAGCAGATGTCACTTGTACTGTACAGGCCTCTGCCCATGTAGAAAAATCTGTACAATCCAGTGCAAAAGAAACAGTTTGTGTTGTGCATGTTTGGTGTTTGCAGATGTACATCCAAACAACCACGCTGACCATCTCTGTGAGCCTCAGCGCCTCGGTGTCCCTTGGGTTGCTCTACATGCCGAAGGTCTACGTTGTTCTCTTCCACCCCGAGCAGAATGTGCCGAAGCGCACACGCAGCCTCAAGGCCGTGGTTACCGCCGCCACCATGTCCAACAAGTTCAACCCCAAGGCTGGACTCAGACCCAACGGAGAGGCCAAGACGGAGCTGTGCGAAAGCCTCGAATCACAAAGTAAGTACATACTGTAGGTGATAATGAGGAAGAACATACTCTTTTTTTATGTTTTGTCCTTCAGTGTCTGTAAATCAAACAAATTGATGCAGAGATAGGAAGCAGAGTAAAAAATAATTACTTATCAACAGATGTGTAGCATTATTTAACACTTCATTGAGTTCAGTAAATTTGCCGCTGTTGTTCATTTGGAAAGGGGGTGTTGGTATTGTTTGCGAGTCAGAAGGATGCACCATTACAGGATTCTCAATTATGTCGGGGAGGGGGGGGTTACAGTTGTCAACACAGAACATATCCTGCAGTTCAACAGTGTAACTACAATTCTACTTCAGTAAAACCTTGTGGGAAACATTTATTTTATTTTTTCTCTATTGTCATTTTGATTTTCATCATTATTTCATTGAAGTCAGTGGCTGCACGTGAAATTTGACATGTTGACATATTTAAGGTACCTTCCCTCTTTGACTCACTGAGCTGCACAGTCAATTCATCTAGTGATTACTTTCTTGATTAATCAACCGTTTTGTTCATAACATTTCAGAAGACATTGAAAAATGCCCATTGTACTTTCCCAGAGCTTTAGGTGACCTACTCAAATAGCTTGTTTCTATTTGACCAACAGTGAAAACCAGTTAACTATCATACATGACAAAGAAAAGCAACAAATCCTCACATTCAAGCAGCTTAAACCAGCAGCCAGTATTTGGCATTTTGGAAAAAGCGACTAGTCAGTGAATCAATAATCAAAATAGTTGCCTTATCATTTTGTGTAGATCAACTAATCAATGAATCGACTGATTCTTTCAGCTATGGTTTAATCCCATTTTGTTTCATTCCTAGAAAATTAAATGATTACTTCAAAGTAAAAGGCTGTAAAAATCCAAATGGGAAAAAATACTATATTTTAATTTAGTTTAAGAATTTAAAACAAGTCATAAATTACTTTAAATACCAATGAAAGTACTCGTAATAACTTAAACTACTTAAAACCCCTGGTTTAAATCATTTATGAGGCCAAATATCAGCTGGATCTGCTGTTTTATGTGATGTAAATTTAATATCTTTAAGGGACCAGTTTTTAAGAATTAGCGTCGAGGTTGAACTCCGCTAGATGACACTACGGACTTCTCTAGAATCAGTGTTTGGTTTGTCCGTTCTGGGCTGCTGTAGAAACATGGCGGGCTCCATGGAAGAGGACCTGCTCCTCATGTAGATATGGCGGGCTCATTCTAAACTATCGAAAACACAACAAGTCTTTGTTTCAGGTGGTTATACACTAATTAAAACATAATCATGACTATTATATTCAAATTCTTCATAAAGATCTCCCTAAATCCTACACACTGGTCCTTAAGCTTTGGACAAAACACTGGATTTCAAGAGCTCACCTTGGACACTGGGAAAATTAGATTTTTTTTACTGTTTAGTAACATGTTATAGATTTAAACAATGAATTGACATTGGCTGCAGTCAGAGTTTAAACACATTGTAAATAATCAAGGAGCATCTGACTCTCCTTTCTGAAGCAGGTGAGTCTCTCAGCGTGCGCCTCCTCCTAATCTCAATACCAATAAAAGTGCTTGGCGCTACTGTATCAGTGACACACCCTGGATTTATACAAGTGGAGTAAATAATGACTTCAGCAATCGAGTCAGCAGAAATTACTCATGTGCCGTCCATAACGCTCTTCCTCGTCTTGCCTCTGGCAGGCAGAGGTTTGAATCGGTCAAGTCTGCCACCAGAGATACATTCCCTCCGTCTGGCCTTCATTAACAAGGAGTCGAGCCCATTGTCACACGCTTTCGAGCTTTGTGTACTCCTTACTTTTAATACCAACAGTCGTGAGGAATGTTTCCCTTCATAGAAGAATAAAAGAGCTGACATTTTATTTACTGTTAACACAGAAACCTGAAATCAATATGAATTGCAGTAACAATGGCGTACTGTGTTGAGGCCCATCAGAATAGCTACATGTAAACACACAGTGCAACATTAATTCCAATCTTGCTTTATGTTTCTGTGGAGGGTTAATAGGGCCTTTTGTTACAATAAGTGGAGAGAAGGCAAAGACGCAGAATTGATAGCCAGCAGCAATTTATCCTGATGGGGTTACCGTTTACAGGGGCTGTACAGTGCATGGCTATTTGAATAAGCGCCATTTGTCATTGTCATCGCCACTGTGGATATATGGCTTGATGAAATTGAAAAATTCCTGCCTGGGCCAGCTCCCACAACTGCCGAGATCTGGTGGTGATATGTCAGGATTTATCTGCTCCACCTCAGCGAATCAGCTAACACAGTCTGGGGAGACAACTGGAAAGTTGAGGCCTGATAGCTGAAGGAAAAGAAGGTGGAGGGAGGGGGCAGTGGGCTTTACTGAAACCCCCCATCTGGTGTAGGTAATACAGGCATATATTGAGGGCAACAATACAGCAAACAGTGAATTATTGGCATTTATGCTACACTGCAGCAACTAAACAGCAAGTGAAAATTAATTTTCAGCCATTATTTGACGTTTCATTGTACACTTGTCTTCCTCATCTCATACATTACAATAGTTTACCTTTGACTCTAAATCTTCCCTTTCATTCTTCTCTTTCAGATTTCCCAACAAAGCAAACCTATATCAGCTACAGCAACCATGCAATCTAAGGGACAAAGTTTCTTATCATAATTCAGGATTTCCACCCTGATGGAGGAAAACATGCGGTGGAATTTCACACGGCCGGCAAAATAAAAATATTTAAAAAACGGATGTGTCGTTGTTTGGGTGGAGATGACAGAAGCGTTGCCCAAAGACGTGACATGGCGAGGAGAGACCACAGGGGCGGACGAAACAGGGGACCAGAACAGATAACAGTACAATTGTAATGTTTCATCTTCTGTCTGCCTCACAAGAATACACACAGAAAAAAAAAAAAAGAAAAATGAAAAATACTTGCATGGCAGAGGCCTGGAGACTGACGGA
Organism: Enoplosus armatus; assembly: GCF_043641665.1. Lineage (NCBI taxonomy): Eukaryota > Metazoa > Chordata > Actinopteri > Centrarchiformes > Enoplosidae > Enoplosus > Enoplosus armatus. The sequence continues at coordinate 21,281,310 of NC_092182.1, read as the reverse complement.
TGGAGCTTTCCTTTTGAGTGTTTACATTTCAGCTATGCCCTCTATCAAAGACCTCTCTGTCATCTTGAGCAGCGCTGACTGAAACTGAACTAAAATCAAGAAGATGTTCAGGTGTTGTCAATGTCGTCTGCTCAGTTTTGCAAACTATAATTAATCTTAAAACCCTCACGGCATCGCAAGGGATTAATCAACACCAAAAAGGCATGAAAACATGGTCCATGGATTTCTAAGAGCGGGTTTTTATTTCTCAATGTATCTCATAAGTCAAATGACTGGAAATGGTGATCACCTCAACAATGCAGCAGATCTGTACCAGACTCCATGTAGTTTTTTTTCTCCCTCTTCCAGGTTTCCACCAAGTTAGTAAGAATGACTACACGTGTAAGATGGTCTGTGCCGATTTTGAGCATGCCAGTTTCAACATCCTGTGTTGTGTTGTTAAAAAAAGAAAACAAAAAAAAAACAAGAAAAATAAAAAATAATATCTTTGGAATGCGTTAAACTCTGTTGCAGCGTTGTTAACAATTGTTTGGGCCTGAGCCTATTGTACGTTAAAAACTGTTCTCAAATGGTGAAGGTCTAGTGAGTGATTATTTATCTGTGCTTAAGTGAGGCCATGATTTGTATTACCAGCTAGCCTAAGGCTGCCACTGCCCTCCGCATACCTGTATGTGCTTTGAAACGGTGGCTCGTGGTTAGAATAAACAGTGTTTTAGCCAGGAGATCTTACTGTGAGCTGTCATCCAGGATGACCCTCCCATCACTGCCACCAGCTATTCTCTTGGTCACACGTAGTGTAAGGGTAAAGCTTAGCTGTACAGGTCCATTAGGAGGCGAATTAAGATGAAGTATGCCCTTGAGAGGATTGTGCAATATGTCCTAAAGGTGATATCCATAATGGACCAGCTATTGAGAAAATTCATTACTATACATGTCCTCCTCAGGCACTCTCGTGATAAGGAAGGAGGTGTCAGGAAGTTGTAAAGCTTTTCAATAAATGAAAATCTAATTGCAAAAGTATACAATATCTCTATCAATCACCCTCAGCTCGCTGAACAGATTAATAGTTGGCTTCGTGCAGTATAAAAGCCCTCTAATGTCTTGGGGAAAAACATTGTGGGGTCATTTGTGTTGTGAATTCAATGCTGCTTTTCATGCCTCCCTCTGTATTACTTTCAACACCATTTGTGTTGCAGAATAAAATGTGAGTGCTGACCAAATTAAATGGCAAGTTAATGTATGTTATTAAATAGATTGATGATGTCTGCTTTGTGTCCTGACATATCCTAAAATTGGGGAAAATGTACAAAAAGATACAGTGCCTGGCTATCTGACTATGTATTTGTAAAACCTCATGAAAACTAATGAAGTGTGTGAAGCATGTTTAGTTTTTTTTATACAAAATTTTATTTCTATTAAAAATGTTTTCAAACTTCAACGTCCGCTTTCAGGTTTGTGTGATTCTGGAAACTACCGGTTTTGTTCATGAATTCTGACCCTTAGCTTTAAAAGGAAGGGTCGAATGCTTTCTAACAGGTCTTCACTATCAATACATACAATGCATCTTGCATGATAAAAAAAACAGAATGGAGATTTACTGTAGCAGACCTACATTATCTTCAGATAAATGTTTGGCAGCCCTTCTGTGTGAGTGTTCCTGATGTAAACTAATAATACCGATTAAAAACAAGTTTGTCAGCCCTGTAGAAAAAAAGACAATGGCTGCCATCCTGTGAATAATATGTTGCCACAATTGCTCTGATAATAGCACTGGAAGGACAGAGAATTGGTGGAGGGAAACATGAAATTATTTAAAATGAATGGTTAGCTGCTACTTGAGTCCAAGGCCTCTGCATGCAGGGAGCTCTCCACGCCTCCCTGATACTGCGAGCCCACTATACAAAAGGATCGGAAAATAACAGTTGTTGCATAGCAAGTGTGCTAAATGCATGCCCAAGTACTTGATAACTGCAATATGCAGAGCAGAGTATATATCATCTTCACATGGCAGAGACAGAATGAGGTGTCTGCAATGTTTAGGCTCAGGAGACTACAGGGTTTTGCATGACGTATACTCTTGTTCCTTTTGTTTGAACACATTTAGAAATGTATCATGCCACTCTGGCAGCAATAATAAAGACAAATAAAAAAATGATGTAGTAATTTAAGTAAAATAATATAGATTATGTAAGCAAAAGCATTATTTGAATTATAGTCAACATATAGGAAGGTTTAGTAGCATATTTCAGTTGTAAACAGTGTTCAGTATGAAGTCTTAAGCTCACATGAATTCACCGTTCTGGAAACAAACAAACACTTTTTGGAAGACTGCCAAATAAAATCTATATACAGGAGAGACTGCAGGATGCTGATGAGGGATACTAACTAAATAAATCAGTAAATCAATATATTATTAATAAATAACACCTGGCTAAGGCCGAAACACCAGCCCCAAATAATTTCTATGTTGTTCCTTGAGACCTACAAACTGCAATAATCAGTCCCTCCAGGACCTTACAGACATTTTTTTGTGATTATTGGGAACCAAAAATGAATTTGCGGTTGCTTCTCTGGAAGACATCCACAAACAAAATCAACAAGACATGTTGAGAAGAATCTTACATCTCTTACATCTACTCAAAAAAGCATATACTGTATGTAGCTCAAAAAATATAACCTCTCTCTGTGTGATAATAAATCAAAGACAATTTATTTCAGTTTATGTAGCTTCAGCTCACCAGAAGTGCTCGAATTTAGCAACAGGGAGGTCATACTGAAGGACACTGATCATCACTACAGTCTGCCCACTACTGATTAAATCATTCTGATCTGTCTCCCATGATGTTAATGCAAACTCTACAATCCCTGCATCTTCTTCACACTAAAACTGTGGCTGGAAGCTTTTACTGTGAAGCGGGAAGGAGTCGAGTTTCCATTTAACACTAGAAAACACAGCACGCGACAACAGATCTAATGAATCAGTAGAGCTGTACAGTACTTCTGATAAAAAGCTAAACTCAAACCAACAACGTGGCGAGTATGACATGAGAGCAACTCATCAATTCATTTCAATTTTTGCCGTTCCATTATTTGGGGCCGGTCTGTATTTGAGAATTTATAGTATATTCAACACACAAGCTAACAACAGAGCTGCTATCTTAATAATCTCAACATGCATTAAAGGAACCCTGTGGAGTTTTTGAACGCTACCTCAATGGAGCAACGTTTTCAAGAGTGGGTTCGCGTTTTGTTTATATTTCTCGTGCACATGCATGAGACCCAACACACTCTTACACAGCCTTTCGTGCGATCGACTGTAGGAATAGAATAGCGTTATTCAATCGATCAATCAATTTTATTCAAAGTGCAGAATCACCACGCAGCATGGTCTCAATACACTTTACAATTAAACAAATACATTGGACAAAACGTACAGAAAGCAAATAAAATAATAAAAACAATAAAACAGCCACATTAGAAACATCAACGTTAAAGGGATGTTTGAGTATAATAATAATTTTGTTTATAAAACAACCATATTTAAAAACAGCAATGTTAAGGGATGTTATTCTACTTATCGACAGTTGGTGGCGGTAACATGCCTTAAAATGTAGCAACGTGCCAACAAAAGCAAGGAAGAAGAAGACTGCCAGTAAGCAAATACAGATGTTATTTAGGTTTCAAATTATTCCGAAAATCATGAATCATGAAAATGTTTTATGGGCAATAATGAAATGATTGCCCTATATGATAAATAGATAGAATCTGTAATGTCTCAGTATCACAAAGTATCACATGACAAAAAGAGAAATGATGGCACCACCAGTACTCTTACTGTGCACATCAGCTCCAGCCAGCAGAGACTTCAGTGTCTATAACTAAGGACTTCCCTCCCAACTGTGAGGAAGACAGGCGAGTATGTGTTGTTTCTCCAGCAGCTGGCCTCTCCTTGCTTCAGTGTGTCTGAGTCTGAAAGCCAGCAATTTTCAATAAACTCGAAGAATATTTAGGACAACTTGAGATGTTGTTCGGCAGCGTAATAGCAAAATACACACGACTATTGAGGGGTTCAGTGCGATCTACTCGACTGTGTAATTGCAGATCGGGAGATGCAAATGCTCAGATAGAGGTTGAGAGGTTTGTCCATCCGGCTTATATGAACTGACGACACTATGTATGTTACAACTACGCCACATAGTCCATGAGGTGGTGTTATGATGTGGGAGCAGACAACAAAAAATCCAGATTCCTCCTGAGCGTAGACCCCCTCCTCATCGCTACGTGATCACAGTGACAATGACAGCTCCTTCAGATTAGTGGAGTAAATTAATTCAAATACTGCTTGCACCGCAGTGGGGAATATTAACATGAGCATAAGTACCCACAAAAACCCATCACACGAGGACTGGATCACAGTGCAATTATTAATCCTTTCGTATGTTCTTCAAATGGTCTTGGCACACTTTCCATGTCCATGTCAAAGTCCGTAAGAAGTGTAAACGCAAACCGTCTTTTCTCGCAAGGAAGCTCTCAAAAAGTAATTTAATTTGGTTTCAGTCATCAAATAACTATTTCATTTCATTAACCATGTAAACTGCAGCTGATTGCAGTGGATGGGGACTGAGTCAAAGCTGTCTCCAGCAGTAAAGGGACAATCCTTGTGCAAGTATGAATAGCTGAGCTGATAAAATGTGCATCCGCTCAGCCCCCGCGTGCACCTGAAGGTAATACAATGCAACTGCCCTCAGGTGACAGAATGAGCACAGGAGCACATTTGTCTAGAATTGAGCGCCAATATACAGCAGGATTGGGGGGGAAAGAAATGCAGTGATGTTTCTCTCAAGGGTCCTTTGACTGAGCTCTCTCAGCTGTGCTGCAGCGCTATTGTATACCATCATAAACAGACTCAACACTGACAGTGCCTGCTTTGCAGTAAAAAGTCTGATCTAGAGGAGTGATTTTCCGACAGAAGAGACAGCGCCAGTCGCACAGGCTCAACAATTCACGGTGGACGGCGATAGAAGAGCGAGCTTAAGGGGAGAGAAGTAGCTGTGAATGTATGTGAGAGGCAAAATAACAAGAACAAATACGACTGTGGAAAGAAACCAACAAGCAGTCATAGCCTCACGTTCTCTCAAATAGTCAACTAATATTTCATTCACCTTTGGTCTTTGATACTGATGAGTGATGATGTGGTACTGTGGCTTATACACAGTGCATACACTACGTTGCTAGGAAACAGTACCTCATGAATATCCTGCAGTTATTGCACAATCAAAGGAGTAATGTTCTGATGGTTCAGTGACTGCGTAAAAGCTAAATGTTGGAAGGTTACCTCCCTGCAGGAAAAACAAAGCAAATGAGAAGTAATTAAATAAATCAAATACTTAAATGTTTCTATGTTAACTAAATGCTGTAACACAGATGCACCTTTCAGTACACTGTAACAAGTATCCTGCTTGCCCATGTGGATATAATAACAGATAACATTAATCTTGTAATGGCAAAATTGTGAAGAGTAACTTCTTAGATTGAATAGTTTTTCCCCCCCCAGTCAATAGAATACTGTAGTTAGCGATAGTTCAATAACATAAGAAAAGACATTTTTACTGACATTGTTCTTTATTAATTTTCTTTCAAAAGGCCTCTATTATTCTTACTATGCTTCTATTTGTCTTATTGTCAAAAAAAAATCCACGAAAAGACCAAAAACCAACAATGTTTCTTTAAAATCATTAAAAACTAGTTTATTATTAATGGTTTGTAATTTCCTAAAACAGCTGGTCACTGTAGCTTTCAGCAAACGTTTCTCAAACAGGAGTAAAGAGTGCGTTTGTTGGGGACTATTTTCAGCAGCAGGACGTTGTAAGTGGGATTGACTCCGGATAAAATATAGAGCCCAAGTTCATTGTGATGAAGGAACATGTCACCCAGTGCAACAGTGTGGCTCACTGATGTGTTTTTGGACAGTAATGGAGCTCTATTGCACTATATCAGGCTTTGGCTATACAGGAAATACTTAGGATCAATTCAATGTTGATTTCGGCCTTTTAATTGGACAAAAATATAGAATCAGATAGATTTGCTGAGTGCTGACAGGCAGTAATGTAATTAATTCTATCCATCTATCTGCCTGTAACATTAATGTAACTCAGTCACAGAAGATATGCAGCTATTGTACGAAAAGGCTCCACATTATCGGACGAAATTATCATATGAAGTGATATTCAGAACAATAACAATAGTTCATTTTCTCATTTATCTGAGAACAATGTATATAGTATGTATGTAGATTTCATATTATATATATGTTTTTTTATTATTCATAACGTATTTATTTTAAGGGGATATACAATAGTAGGTATAAATATTGCCATTTGATTTGTTGTACCAGAGTAAGCTTAAAGCAAGGGCAGGTTACTATGTATGTATATATTTATTTATGCTGTATATATGTATTTATTTTACAATGTGTATCAATGTTTTTGGGTCCAAAAATGTCCTTTGGGATGAATAAAGTTCTATCTTATCTCTTTTAGAAGCACAAGTACTTCTATTATCATTATCATAACTCCATCAGTCTTGATGTATTTAGATAACACAAGGGTGTAATCAACATCCAATACTTTTGTTGAGATACTGTGTTCCTCCGTGCAATTCACTTCTCCTCTCACTTCACTGATGAAGTAGATTCAGATTTAATTCATTTCATTAACTCCGAAGCAGTGGTCTGTTTCTGTCAAAGTGAACAATATGTAGCTGTCATCCACGGCAGACAAAAATGTCAGTAGTCGTCTTATCTCCGAGGTTGTGCTTTTTAAAGAGGACATGCTCGTCTGTCTGTAACACGGCCAGCGATCATCTCGACTGTAGAGTCCACTGAACGACGCTTCTAATTGAGCCCGAGGGAAGGCAGGGGAACCAGACGAGTGGTGTATGTAGAGATCCCCAGGTTAGAGAGACACCCGGGTAACATGTTTCCCTCAGGGAGGCAGGGGGGGGGGGGGGGGGGGTGTGAGGAGGTGGGTAAAACCTTAACAATGAAACTAGGCCATCCTAACAAGGACTGGGAAAGACTGTGACAGTAGAATACAGAGCCTGGTATACCGCAGCCAGGGTCTCTCATAGTCACTGCCAATATGGCTTTCATTTGCTATGCACCATTTCACTCTCTCCTTTAAGCTCTGCCGACCTCAAATGCATCACGGTGTTGTATAGTAAATGTATTTCCTTAGGTGTTCTGTCACTTCAAGTATCTTGTTATTCAAATCATGACAAAGAAATGTTTTTGTCTGAGCAGATTCAACACAAGAGCACCACATGTCAGCAGTGACATGTCATCCCTTTCATCAATGGTTTATTAATATTGTGTTAATGTTTCATGCTCTAACTTATTCATATTTCATAACTACTGAATTTCCATTTCTGAACCACCACTTCTCTTTTTGGGCACACGTATCCTAAATTTACTCATTTGGATTAGAGTGTGAATTGTGTTTGATACTTTACACGTTCGTTATGAGGCAGCAGTGCATCACAGTTTTTAGCCAGGCTTGTTTCATGTCGCTGGCAATGTTGGCCAGTCCACCGCTTTGGTCCAGACTGAGATATCTCAGCAACAATTGGATGGATTGCCATACAATTTGATAAAGATATACATGTTCCCTTCAAGATGAGTTGTAATTACTTTGGTGATCCTTTAACTTTTATACAGCCCCACCATCAGGCCAAAACACTTTGTCCAGTACTTTGTTTTATGACTAAATACCTGCAAAACTGATATTCCCATCTGCTCTCTGTGTTTAACATATATTAGCAAATGTTCGCACGCCAACACCTAAACTAAGATGATGAACATGGTAAAATGTTATACCTGCTAAACATTTGAGCTAGCACTGCTTTGCCTAAGTACAGCTTCACAAAAGCATTTTTTGAACTTTCTTGGGTTGTGATCAGTGACTAATTATACCGACCCCCCCAACACAAACACACACAAACACACACACACACACAATTAAGTCTCATACTTGTTCACCTGGCTTAAAGCTACAGTACACTCCCTGATTGTGTCATTACGCTCAATAGCTCCACAAATCCTCCACACATTTTGCTTGGAGAAAATGTGGATTTTAAAACCTCCTGATCACAGAGGAAACATGCTCCTGTCTGAAAAGAAAGAGAAACAGATCAGAACTGGAAATGAAACTGCATCAGCGCGAACTGATGTAACAAGCTGACGTCATCGGCATCATTCTCCCTGAGACGAATCTGGGTGTCCATCTCGGCTTAAGTCACAAATAACTGTCCTTTTGTATTACAGTATTATGTAACTGACTGAAAAATACAGTCACATTTTTACAATATGTCAACCTTATTTGAGCTGCAACAGAAGCATTCAGTTATAAAAAAAATCATCATCATGCAAACACTGAACTCTAGCATAATGCTGCTGACTGGCTAGAGAACTTGGCTTTTTTTTGCTTTTGTTGTTGAAGTCTCTCAGGACACCTCTCATTCTTTTGTTGCACCTCCCTTCTTTGCTGAGCATGTGAAAATAGCAGTAGCTGGTAGCAGGAGGGAGTTGTTTCAAAAGTACAAGCTGAAACCCAGAAATCCAGATGAAGAAATTGTTGAGGCATTGGTATTGATCAACAATCTATGGAGGCCCCCTGGGTACAGCTGAGAAAAAGAAGAGCCATGTGTAAATCTGTACTCTCGGTTTATAAACCTCATTTTTATATTTTCTAGCGGGTTTAGACGTGGCGAATAATATCTTACAGGTAGCCATGGAGCCACAACTGCAATCCACAGCTACACAGTGTATCTTAACTCCAATGAAGCTGAAATGATTGGACAATTTATTAATGAGACAATCTACAGAAAATCAATAAGCAACAATTCAGATAATCGAGTAATCATTTGAATCATTTAACAAGTAAAACTGTTAAATATTTCCTAGTTCCAGCTTCCCCACTGTGAGGATTTGCAGCTTTTCTCTCTTTTATAACATTTGCAAACTGAATATCTTTGAGTTTACTGTTTGCCGGACAAAACGGGACATCTGAAGATGGACTCTAAGAAACTGTGGGGCTTTTTGAACTATTTTTCTACATCGATCTTGAAAAGAATTGTCGCAAAAAGACACTGGAAGAATTAAATGGTGATTTGTTTTTAACCATTTTCTGGCATTTTCCAGAGTAAACAATTGGTTGGAAAAAGAATCAATTGATTAATAAATAACAAATATAATAGTTGGCTGCAGCCCTAAACACAAAGTCCACTTGCTAGTGTTTGCCAGAGCTTTCAATTTTGATCTGCAATCTGAACCTTTGAATTACGTCAAGCAAACATTACATATTTTATTTCATCACGTATACCTCATACTTAAAAATATCTTTTTGAGGACTAACAGTTATTAGACTAATGTGTGTGGTGTTGCACAGCACAATGATGGAGCAGGTGATTATGTAGCATGTATAACAAATGAAATGACAAAGTGGACAATGAGTGTTTAGGGAAGATCCATATTTGTCTTTTCCCACAAGGGACTCTACAACAACTTAGTTTGTGTGGACTTTGCTAAGAAGTAGGTCAAGTCTAGATAGAGGTGAACTCAGTCCCTGAAGCTGCTAAAAATCATGATTTATTGCGAGCATATTCAAACCCCCTCACCACAGTGACACTGCGGATGACACTGTAGGTAAATGTGATGCATGGGCTAAAAAAGCATTCGGTTTTTATAAGCAGAGAGGGGTGTCTGGTCATGGAGAGGATGGAAGCTCGAACAGTAACATATTTACATCGAGGGGACAAGATGCAGAGGAGGAAATTGCTGCTCATTTTTAATGTAGTTCCACTTTCCAGGCAGATAGTCTGCACGGCCCTCCTAATATGTCCACTCACATTTCAACAAATGTGGTCACCACTGAGCAGCACTTGCTTTGATTATGTTCACAGGACTTTGTGTTTCCCGTGTGAAAGACTTAATGACCAAAAGAGAAAGTGTTTTTCCATTGAGACAGGTTGGCAACAAACCATGAAGATTATGAGCTGCTAGGGAATGTTTATCTCCTACAGACTCACTTTTCAACCAGAGAAACTATAATTTTACTGGATTTATTGGGCTGTTAAACCTTCTATTGAGATTAATATTAAATCCTCATATTTTCTGGACCAGGAGACTGTTGTGCCCATAAATAAAGCTCCACTTAAAATGGCTTTAAAATCACTCTTCAAGCCACAAAGTGTTGATACAGTTATTTTGTGTGTGCGTGTGGAGCTCATCTGGTGTGAGTGGGATTATTATTCTCCACCCACCCAACCAAAATACTATGAAAATAACTTTTTTTTCTTCTATCTTTTTTGACTTGATCTGTGTTTGTGTCCGTGTACAGTGTGTACAAGAAAAAAAGAAAAAAAATACACAGTTCATAAAACTTAAATTACGATATTTACACCTGAAATAAAGTTCTGAAAAGCGTTTATTTATTTATTTATTTATAAATTAAGTTGTTGGGCTAAAAGTAGCAAAATTAGAACTTCTTAAGTTTTAAAAATAATGAAATCAGCTAATGAAATAGCCTCTATGTCTAAGCTTTTAAATTGAGAATTAAATGAATACATTTCGAGGACACACACTCAATGTCGTCAATGTTAGCTGTGGTTCTTGTTTTGAGCTTCAATTTGAGTTTCTTCAATCAGAGTCAGAATCGCAGCATGTAAAGCTGAAAGAGCAGATCTGAATCTCTGACAGCTGTGTTGAAACTTTCATTCTCATTCAAAATCCTACTTTCAAATCATAACTTAAGCTTTCATGAGTTACTTTTGACCTTTTAAATCTTAACTCTGGTTTTAAGATTTGTGTATATGTAATACAATCAAGCCCCCCCCCCCCCCCCCCCCCCCCGTGGCCTGTGGTTTCATGACGTCCCCTGGAGGGAACAGCTCCATTTCTAATGGACCCGCTGCACCACATGCTGAACCAAAGTGACAGCTTTAGCTTTTCTTTTTACTACATTAATATAATTTCAATGCAAGTGTCAAACCTAAGCTGTTGGGAATCACAATTTATACTGTGTTTTGTCCCACTGCAGCAAGAAAAACATTAATGACACTATTGCTTTTTGCCTCAAGGCAAATTTTAAATTCACCACTGGGTCTGAACAAAGTCTCCAAATGCAAAACCAAATGTATGTTCAACAACCTGTGACAAATGCTATTAGTCACAAAGTCCCTCTGATGTAGAGGGTCTGATACAGGGTCTCATCAAGTCTTATCCAACTTAATCGCTTGGAGTTTTAAGTCTTGATGAGTGCACACAGGTACCCTCTCTCACTTCATTTGTCGCCTTAAGGCCTCACGCTGTGCTCCTACGATCAACACAAAATATATAAATAAAAGACACAAACTTCAATGTTTCTGTTTCCTCTTACATGGGAGGACATACTGAACAAAACAACAGGAATGCCGGGTAAAGGATAATGGCTTATGAAACCAGAAATCCTGCACCAATCAAAAGCCAATACAAACAGCTGATTAGGCTGTAAGCTGAGGTGCTGAGCCAAAATGAGAAATCTACTGTGGAGGAAATGGGCACACTCCCGGTAACCACACTGTATCTTTCATCAAGAGCTTAACCACACCAGTCCTCACTGATGTGTCAATTAAGTGTGAGGAATAAGAGGGTGCAGTCTGGTTTCAGTGCAGCAGAGCCAAATACAATGCTCATAAAAGTGACATATTTCAGCCTCCTAATTATCAGCCACCATCTGCATAGTGTCGGAGGGATTATGATGATCTGTTTGGGGAATCCTGAAAAGTGAGCTCCGATAAACAAACTGTGGCACAAAGAAAACCAATAACATATTTTAGATACGTATTAGTTGATATTTTTCTTAGTGCACTAGTGAGATATTAATATTACAATGAAGATCTGTGTTGTCGCCCTCCATGTGTTTGCAACAGTTTATCTATCCGTCCACCACTTCTTTGCATCGTCTGTTTGCCTTGCAATCTAACAGTGAGGACAAGACTCCAGGAAGACACAGCGTCCGACTGTTAAGAAATAAAAAAACAGAGTTATTGGTTTTACATTTGTGTTTGTGCACCGCTTAAACAAACGAGATAAATTGTGACAACTAGTGAGCTTTATAGGTGCTGGTGGTCTTATTTTTCATCTTTGGACAGGGCCAGGCTAGCTGTTTCCCCCCGCTTCCAGTCTTTATGCTAAGCTAAGCTAATTGCATCCTGGTTCCAGTTCCTCACTTAACGCACAGACATGAGAGACGTATTAATCTTCTCATCCAACTCTCAGACAGAAAGTGAATGGACATATTCTCATATTCTCATAAGCCTAAAAATAATGTTCAGGGCAACAGTCTGAGGCACTTCAAAAGATTCTGAACCAAATTCTTAAACAGTCCAAAGAGGACGCAATTTAAAATATGCACTCTAAAAGACAAACAAATCTTACAGAATTGTTGAGAGCATTAAAGGAAATGAGTCGAGGGAACTGCTCCGCATCTGTGTGAAAGTTTACAAAGCATAGGAAATCATTGCAGCTCACTCCACTCGCGCTCACATGGTGTGACAACCTACACATGTTTTTCTGGCACTTTATCTGTCTGAAAATTGCACTGCCAATAGATATTAAGTGCTAAAGAACTGCTTAAGAGATGGTTCCGGGAATACGTGTCCAGAAGACACAGAAGTATCTGTTCTGAGGCCAAAGATAATAAATGTTTTCTATTCCCGTTTTCCTGCACTTCTTCTTCTCTGCCTTCCTGTCTCCTTCTGCCTCGACAACATACTCTCTATCTGCTGGGATCTGACATGTCCGGCCTGCTGACTGATACAGTAATTGAAAGACAGGTGATAAACTGTGTGTCAGCCTACCACTACAACGTGTATGCTCACTGCTGATACGAGAATTGATTAAACCAGCCGCGGCGTCTGAAGGCATCGCCACTGTCCAATGAGAGGTTAGAAATTACAAATAACTCAATATCCACGAGGAAACCAGCTCTGTCTGTAAACGGATTAGTGAATCAATGCTGTTTGTGTCTGATTATTTTTACCTGTCAGTGAACATGTAGGGTATCTGTACATATATGGATTATCTATATCTATAATAAGAAGCAGCACTATTGTTTTATGAAAAGCAAATATAATCAGATATGGTAGTGGGCTGTTATTACCTTATCTAGTGGTCATACACGCACACGCCTGCTTGTGAGATCAATACTGTTTTGTGTCAGGATTGAGATGGAAGCATTTAAACATAGCAGGAGTATTTAAACATATTTTGGTGAAAGTTTTTGGGACAAACTTTTAAGCTGACTGCAGCCTCTGTTCTCCACGAAAAAGCAAAATGAGAAACTTTTTACAGCCACCTCTGAAGTCTACAGAGTTTAGGGTTTCACACTGTTGGTTTTAGGTGGAGTATATCACTTTAACAGCCTGCAGGTGCTTGGGCAATTCACCACACTGCCTGTCAGCTCTTCGGAGAGCCTCCCTGCTGCTTTTGTTTTAGTACAATCATGAGTCCTTGAAGCTGACAAACTGCTTTCATCCCTCTCTAATGGCTGAAGACATTGACAAGGAAACAAACAGCACAAGAGGAAGGTGCAACCTTCGGTTTGCATGTACAGTAAAATGAATGAACCTCATCAGATGGACTCATGATTCATAATCTACAGACATAGGTGGGTGAGGCGAATGAGTAATACTGTCCCTTTCCTTGGAAATTACCGTCAAATTGCCTTTGATTAAGGCGCTGATGTTCTTATTCGGCAGGGAGGCCACAGTACACTGTGCTAGCTGTGGTTGTAACATCCCTATGGTGATTTTATTTGCTTTGTACTGTAACATTTAAAAATGTTGAGAAATAAAACATGCATGTCTTATTAGCATCACTGTGGTGGTAATTAGTGGTGCAGAGAATAGAGAACTTATTTATTTTGTTAAAAAAAACAGGTGGTGCTGAATAATCACGGATGAAAAGGATTATGATCAAAAAACAATGTTTTTACTTCACTGGAACTAACTAGTTGTTTGGGAAGACACAAAGCCCACTGCTGTATGTGTACAAAAATACATTTCAAACCATTTTTTCCTTTAAATATTTTTTACTCAAAACCTAATTTGTAAAAAAGTACGTGGTCACTAAGGATTCACTGATTACTAATCGCACCAATACCTGATTGATCTTTCTTTGTCCTATTCAGTCTTTTTTCTCCAGTGTCTATGGATTGTGAGCAAACATGGTGACGCATGGCCCGGGATTGTATTCTAAAAATACCGTATTGTCCCAAATATAAGACGTTATTATTTTTTCGTGTTTAACCTACGGGTGTTTCTGACGGCTCATGTGACGTATTTCACTGCCACGGAGGAAATGGATTCCTGACGAGTGAAAATTTGTCTCCCGACATCTTTACTGCAGAAACAGAGCGAGGACCGAATCATCTGTCAAACAGCCGAGAAATACCTCTGTCATAGATGAAAAGGAGCTCAAACAGAAAAATGCTAAATGACAGTGAAAATCAGTTTGACTGCTTCAAAGAGCCTGACAGGAGTGTGTGTGAGAGGTGTGACAGTCTACACAAATGTGGGATTTACGTTATATTTATAGAAGAAATATACAAACTTAATTCAGAATATATATATTGTTTGGGGTCAATAAGACACCAGTGGCCAGTTCAAAATCATGTATATAAGCAATTCTTGTAAAATTAGGAAACAATATGAAGCATCAAGCTGATAAAATAATGTTGAATATGTTTTCTTTTGTTAGAGGGGGCCCAGACCTCCAAACAGAACATTAGAGTTAATGACACACTGTAAAACTCGGCACCACAAACCTGCTAAAAGAGGTGTCACAAGACTCGTCTTCACTCACAATCCTCATGTGCTCTCTCATATCCTGAAATCATGCTTTACAGTAAATGTGTCAGAGCTGAACATCAAAGCCGAGAGAACATAAAAACATAAAATATCAAACACTTAGCGTAAGTGCATGCACTGCACACTGGTAACATGATGCCAAAACACACTGATAACAAGGTAATGTAGAGGAAATGTGAGTGATAGTGAAAGGGTCGACTCTGGAGGTAGTTTAGCCTCTTGCTTCTTTATAGACAGAGTTATCAGTCTTAGCAGCACCACCAATATCATAGTTGTGCGATGGGTCAAAGTCACTTTCTTGAGAGGGAATCATCCATTGGAGTCCAGGATTTGGGGGAGTTTCTTTATTAATGTTACACCATTTCTCCTTTTCTTACTCTTTTTAGCTTGAGGAGCTTAAAATAAGTGAAGCACTGCTGCTCGCACAGTGTGACAAGTGGAGAGCCTGGAGAGATTACTTTTTTACTGCTGTCTACAATAACGTAATATTGTAGCTTCTTACCCTCCGACCTCGGGGCTACACTCGTCACTCTCACCTACTCACACTGAATAGACGTGGATGTAATATATAACGTCTAAAGTATATGTTCAAAGTACTTAATGTGAGTCTGGCTGATCATATTCTGCACACGTCTCCTTGTCCGTCCTCTTTCTTACTGCTATTTTGTATTGTTATGTTTCTTGTGACTGTTTGTTTGTGAGATACAGTGAGGGAAGTTTGGGTTGCATTGGCCAGACGAGTGGATGAATGGTTGTTATGGTGGAAGGTGATAGACTGCGCAAACATAGTTGTTTTTTCTTCCTTATTGGCTGTTTCCAGCCAGGTCCGAAACAACGCAGACAGCAGAAAGCATTAAATGAGCAATTCTGCTTCACATATAAAAACTAAATTTGTGCACAAGTTTTTCTTCCTGTCTAATTCCTTCAACAACCATGTTTATTCTCTTGAACTGGAAATCCATCACAAAAAAAGGAGACTTCCTTTGCAAAAGTCCACTACAGCTGAGATAGACTTCTAAACAGGCGGGAGGTACAGGACTTTTCTTTCTCTTCAAGAGTAAACGCACAGTCTGAGCTGCTGCACTGTATGGTTACTTCAGCCTGCCTGCGAGCTGCCTGTGACATGGCACATGCTCTGTAACAAACCAAAAGATGACTCACATGCCTGAATTGCTCGATGGGCTTCACAGGTCGAGTAACAAAAGGCCATCTGATTTCTCATTCACATTCCAAATGCCCTTTTCTCCACGTGATCCATGGCAAGAAGAAGAAGAAGAGTATCTCACAGGGCCATTACTATGAGGCTTATCAGACAGCTCATCAGCTACAGGCAGATGAATTGCATTCAGCGTAAGCAAAGCCAGCGATGGGGACCTTAAGATATTTGCCTGAATGATGACCACTATTTCCCCCTGCAGAGGATACGGTTGTTTGGTGGGACAACAATGAAGGCAACAACAGCAAAAAACAAGAAATGTCTGTAGAAGAGTTTGGAATACTTCCCCTTATATTTTGAAAATGGCGGAAGGATACTTATACTTATACTTATATATTTATTACATTTCATATAATGCAATGAAAATGTACGTTTTGAACAGTAGGTAAAAAGAGTACTGAAACACAGCGGTGCCAATGAGCTAAATGTGAGCGTCAGCGTGCTAACATCCTTACAATGACAAAGCTAACATGTTGATATTGATTTGGTCATAAGTATGAGACAAATCAAAATGTTGACCCAATGATGGCGCTAAATAAAGAGTCAGAGTCAGAGAATACATGTAAATGGACTTCTTTAATGTACACTGATGGCGACCGAGCTGCCATGCAAGGTGCTAGCCTTCATCGGGAGCAACTTACGGTTTAGTGTCTTGCACAAGGACACTTGGACAAGTGGGCAGGGATCGAACTGCCAACCCGCTTTACCCTGGTCTACCTCCCATGTGCTAACCACTGCGCCTCCAGAGTCAGCAGGATTGATCCTCTGGGGGACCATGAATGTACAAAATTTCCCAAAGTGGAGGACCAACTAATAGGCAGACTTTGCCATCCAAGAGCGACGTTGCTAGCATGGCAAAAAAAAAAAGAAAATGTCTCAGCTTCATGAGGTTGACCTCTGGCACTGTGAGGCCCAGAAGTGCCTGGTGAAGTAAATACATTCACAGGATTTCTTTCAGCACTGTTGGACAACATATTATTCTGCATAGGGACAACCTTGGGCAGCTCAGACATACACAGGAGGTATGTGGGGATTTCAGTCTCCAAAGTCTTCTCCCACATGAGACTTCCAACATAAAAGACCTTTATTAAAGAAGTGTGTTTTATTAAGAATATATTCCTACAAGGGGGGCTCGTCTATCATCATGGCTGCGCAGAGGTCCATTATTACACCAGAGTTATCGCTCCTGTCCCTGGTAACACTGCAGTGTTCAAACGGCTACTATAAGGAAGAGTTATGGTGACCAAGACAGAGAGATATATTACGGCCAAGCATCACATGATGAATTACTGCTTTTCCTGGGCTTATTTGTTGGTACTTAGGGTTGGCTGTGATATATACCAAAAAGCTGTGGCCCGATACGGAGGTGGTTCGAGGTAGTCTGTCAGCGTAGTTGGGTATCAGACAGGCCAACAAGCTACGAGAAAGCGGAAGGTGGGGGTGTGAAAAACACAACATAATGTTCAGATTATTTTCGGTCGAACAAATAAGGTGTTCTCTATTTCATTATCCTGTCATCCATCACTACACCGAGAAGAAAATGTACAACGTCTTAGAGAAGATTCACGATTATGGCCATTCTACTGAGGTGTCCATCTGAAATACGTTTTCCACGCATGTAGATTCCCTTGCAGCCATGCAGAGAATAAGCAGTGTGGAAATTAGACAGGTGGATATCTGATATACTGACTTATATTAAATAATGTATTTGCACTGCATCATAGAATATATCAATTACTTGTCAGGTTTCCATCCAAATGTTGCTCAAATTTTAACCAGAATTTACAGAAAATCAGCAAAAGAAAAATCAAATGAATGTGCGTTTCCATCCACCACCATTGTGCAAATATTAGGAGTTGAGGTCATTGAGATTAAGAGTTGGTGGTGGTGCTAATTCTCCAGTTGGGTGCATTAAACCACAGCGGAGGAAGAGGGCGCAACAAGATGACGAGTGCCAGTTAAACCTCAAATGGTGGAAGTATGACATTTATGTTTTATGTTTCATGTACACATCTGATGTTTTTGTCTGCTGCTATTTTTAGTTTCTTCAGTGGAGCAGAAGCTTCGCTGGACGTTTAAGTCACATGTTTCATCTACATCATGAGTTATTCACTCGCTTCCATTGCACTTTGTTGCATTTTTATCAATACATCAACTTTTCCACTTCAGCCAAGCATCAACACATTTTTTCTCAAAAAACAGGTGGATGGAAATGCATCTACTGGAACAGCATAAACACTCACACATGATACACTGACATACATTTATTGGCATATTAGAATACACCAATTATTATCAACATTTAATGCTCCACCATTTATTTACCATATATTCACCATATGTGAACATGACAGGTCATGTTTAAAATAAATCACTGTTGACTCCTGGTAGGAAACAGGATGTTTTGGGAGCTTTCTGCCTTCAGCATGGTCTTCTTCAGCAAGTGAAACACACCATCAGTTGAACTGAGTGGATCATGTGACTGACTGTCAGTCAAGAAAGTCAAGAACATCTACCCAAAAAGTTTGACAACAAATAAATGGTGTCGCTGTAGCCTTGTTATGCCCTGTCATGATATTACAAACAACTTCTAGAGTCTGCATATATTCAATTCTATTTCTAATATAGTTGCATTTTTTCAATGTGTACATTTGTACTTGTGGCAATATTAAAATGCACAGACATATTTGACAGAATTCAACTGATTGCAGAGAAGTACTTTTATAATACACCAACCTGACTATTTCTATTCAACACTCGCTGTTGGGAAGAAGCAGTTTTCGATTTTGATGCTTAAAATCATTTTCTCAGAAAAGAATAATATGCTTATCTTCTTAAAAGTGTGCTGTAGGGTAATTCACGACGCAGCCATGAATCATCCCATTGTTTGATCACACATTAGTGTAAATGCATGACTACACTTTTAGAAAGCATCTTTGCTTGTACCTGTATCATGTCCCCGGATGATCCCCTGCTTTGAAGCTTCGTGCTTCGAAATGTTGCCTCAAGAATCTCTAATAAACAAATTACAGAAATAAATCCTTTCATCCAGCAGTCGCAGAGGGTCTTACTATAGTTGGAAAGGCGCACAAATCATTAATAGATCTGTTTACAAATGTTAAAACACTTCCATCATTGATTTATATTTCAGCAATCAAAAGGTTTTGTCCTGTCTTGTCAAGTATATCTTTTGTGTTTGTGTTTTTTTTTTCATTATGAATTGCCCTGTGACAGCTGGTAATCTCCATATTTTCATTTTATATGAACTTAATTCACAAATTGTCATTCAATGCCACCTCCAGTATGTTATCCACTTGAGAAATGGTTAACGTGACATTAAAAAAACAAAGCAATTGTGTTGGTTTCCCCTCGATGAAAGCTTGGAACAGTAGAAAAAAAATGGTTTCCCCTTGGCAGTGCAATCCAATTTTACCTCTGCCTTCAACACACTGCTGTATGCCTGCTAAGAAATGGATGGCCATTAAGAAATGGAGGTCTTTCTGTTTATGAATATACATATTCCAAGACACCACTTATCATCTAAGTGAATTTCATAATGCAATCAATACGTCATGGTCACACCAACTGCATCAACACAATGGGAGCTTAGCCTCAAAACCGCATTGTGATTCAGGGTCTATAAATTCTCACCAGTGTGCTCCAGATGACTCCATAACTTTATTTTTTTTAAATTTATTAAGCTCATCTCCTGCTTTGAGAGAGGCCTGTAAACAATAAGGTGTAACAATGCCATCTAGTGGCAACCCCAGACACAATGTGACACGGAGCAGTTCATCTCAAGCAATCAAGTCAAGCCTGTTACTCTGCATGGTGAGGTCTTCATCGGAAGTAACAGAAATGCATCATCTTCAAATGACCCACCATACACAATGTTGTTTCATAACGCTGACAAAGCCCTTTAAGTCTTGTCCTCACTCTAATATGGAGTAGAAATCTGATCTATCTGGTTTTCACTGCTGCTCAGCACTGAAGATCAGTTTCCCAGGGACTATTTTAAACCCTGCTGGCCACACACAGGCCACCGACACCAGAACATGCCTCTGGCTCTCGTCTGGTGCTGATAGATTGTAACTCTGTAGGTTCAAGCGACTCAGTTTGTTCATGATTAAAAGCAACAATCCATTCTCTCAACCAGGTCCAATGTCTGTTGCTTTAATGAAATATCTATGGATGAAAGTATCAGGAGCAAATACCATGCCAAACGGCTTTGATCCTACTTTATGTAAGTATGTGATGGATGAGGCCACATGATGAATGAAGGAGTCACAACGGGTCATCCTCAGTTCCTCCTGGAAGTCACCAGGATCTGCTGACCCACATCAACAGACAGATCAGTGCCACTGTTTGTGAGAGACTCAAGTTCAAAAACACTTTCCTGGTTAATCACTGCTGTTATGTAGAATACATGAACATCCAATGAGAGTACTGCTTCCTTAATTAAATATAGGGCAAAACAATTCCCGTCAACCATACAGAATCAAGAAGATGATTGTCTTCTTAAAAAACACATTTGTTTCTATCAGCCTACCTCTCTGTCGACCTTTCTATACACTTGCCTGTATTTCTGCCTAATTAAGTCTGTGAGAAAAAGAGACGGGAACAAAGAGTGTGTCCAGTAGCCATGGAGACTGAGGAGAATTAAAGAGAAGGATGTAATAGAATAATAATAATAATAATAATAATAATAATAATAAGAGGGAGCTGCTTCCTGTGAACCTGCATTGTTAAAGTAAAACACAAGGTCACCTTTTTGACAATGAAAAATACAAATATATTCACATAAACTGTATAATTGAAGAGTTAAGACATTAAGATGTGTGGTTCTCGGATCACAACAATGTTACTGAAGTAAACAAACATTAAAGAGCAGCAGAAAACATTAATTACAGCTTTAGTAGCGACTGTGTGTAGCATCAGAGTCTGCACTGAAAGTTATGGGTTTGTTTGTTTACATTTGGACCACGGATTGTGACTTTAAGAAAGAAATACGTCATTTTCTCTTGTTATCTAATCATTTCTAAATACTGCCGTTCAACATATGAGATTATGAGAAAATAAATGCTATCTGAACACTTTTAAGTGGGTCAGGCTTTTTTTTTTTATGTTTTTAGCAATTTCCTGTTAATTCATATAAATAAGGAGGAGATAAGTGATCTTTGCAGTCCTGTTTTACACAGCACTTCCAATAGAGGATAATCACTGTGTCGTCAGTACTGTGACTTCTGTTTCCATTGACTTTCTGTTGATAAAGTTTGGAATTCTGTAGGTGGCGCTCTTTTCTTTGTCTATTCAACCGCACTGGCTTCTAATACCTTGCTAATAATAATGAAACATCTTTTTGCTTCAGGCAAAAATGTATACATAAACTTTCTGTATGCAAGAGGATCTTCCATGAAACAGTAGAGGTTGTTGAGCAGCACATGTACTGTAAAAGCTTTCATGAACTGGACATAGACTGGATGTCATGCAGCATCTGAAAATAACAGAATATACATGTTATTTCAAGGAAACTGTCGAGGCTTATCTCTTTAACTCAGAGGCCTTCTGGAAACTCTGCAGCAGCATCTTGCCAAATACTGGAGCTTCAGAAAAATGGAGGCCGTTCATGTGAGAATGTGCCGATGGCTCAAATGTCTAAAGGTTCCTCTGTTTACTGTTGCAGAGGAGTCAGGTTGAAACGGGTCAGACGCTTTGAATCACAGTATCATCCATCATCTGCTGGGCAGGGTAGGACAGGGGGAAACTGGTGACACTCGGGCTATCCCAGCTGATGATAAAAAATCATCAAGATGCCAAGAGATGAATCACTCCATGATTATTTAAAAACTGCAGGTCAGCGAGAAAAAAAAACAACAACTATAAAAAACTTAATGATAATCATAGCATGTGGGCTCATTAGTTGCAATAGAAGAAAAAACAATTTTTTTTTTTTTAAAGTTTTAGCGCACAAAGTTTTATTCTTGTAAATAAATATGACTGTTTTGTGATCATTCCTACAATAATCAGTTGCCAGTATTCTGTGAGGTAGTCCTTACTGGAAGGCTGCGTTTACTCTCCCAGCAACCCCCATGAATGAAACTGTTAGAGATAGTCACGTTAACATACGTTAAGTCAGTATTTTAAAGCACATATTTGATTTTATTTCACAACAGTGAGCTGACCTGGTTCATTTAACGAGGAAAGGGCAGTGAATGATAAGATTTGCAAGCATTCTTCACAATTTGACCTTTTAGTGGGGGAAGTAACTTACAATAATTGGACAAAATTGCACTGTTTTGCAAATAATGCACCTACTGGGTACATTTTCTTTAATTCATGCAATTGCAGGATTTCCTGGAATAATGAAAGAGAAAAGAAGGTCTAATGGTGCGTCGATTAAGTATCTATCCAGATTAAATGTTTTATTACATTTTTCATTTCCTTTCATTATTTAACTTAAGGTCCTCTTACTTGTTTTTCTAGAGCTATTAACTGCTTCACAAGGTCTTTATGAGTGGATGGAATTTCTGCTGATGAAGACCGCGAGATGTGGTTAAAGTTCATAAAGACTGTGAGATACAGTTAAAAGCCCAGAAAATGCTATAAAGAGGACCTTTTAAGTGACACACTGTGTTTCAACGAACATGCCGGCTGACAGGGTGTCTGTATTAAAGAGGATCTCCGTTACAAGTGTGACTTTTCCAGTTGTTTGGCCAGCGTTTAACTGGATTTGTATGGATGTGTTATGGTGGCAGCCATAAGCCACTGGTCTATAGCAAATTGCATCACAGCTGCTTGATTAATTACCAAGGAACACGCGGGCATTAATAAACAGTAGGATATGAGCTTTTCACTGGAGCAGCTTGTATGACTAGCTTTTCTGTGTCAGTGGATTTCAAATATATAATTACAACCAAATGTACTGCAGTTATCACTGAAGCTGGCCTTACAGGCTGAGTTGCAGACCTGAAGTTTAAGCTTTCACGTGCCATTACATTCGAGTATTTCACATCACGTGCTTAAACCTACCAAATGTGACAGCAATAGAGCTGTGGGGGACATATTGTAGGAGCCATTTCAGATCTCTTTTAATCTGTAAACATATTTTCTACTAAGGAAATTATCTAAGGTAATCATAATTACTTCTCAACAGCTGTGAAACACAACATGAAAAACACATTTCCCCCATCGCAAAAAAAGCTTTTGCAAACTAATTTAGCAGAATCTAATGTCAAGTATCCAGGTTTAGTTCACTGAGCCTGCAGAGCATTAAAACATAAATAACAACATCATCATCAGAAGGCTACAGCCTGAGACTGAGCTGACTAAAGACGGAGGCATTGGGTAAGTACTGTTACAATTACATATGTTAATTCAAGCTGTGAAACTGTTGATCTCCTCTTTGAAGATGTTCATGTGATTATTTCTTGTACTGACTGATCTTCATTGTCCATTTCATTTTACCCGACAGACCTCAAAAAAAATTCAGGTTTCTGCAAGAAAACATCGGATAGAAAGGTGGAGATACGCTGCACTTTTATATATAACATTTGCTCTAACAGCTGAAGATGTTGGGCAGTGTAGTAAAACAAATAAAAGTCCTCCGAACTAAATGACAAAATACAGTTTATCATCCGTTCCAAAAATGACTCATGAGCATTTTCTGATCTCGTGTCTTCATCAGCAGAACAACTCCCAAAACAGCTACATAAATAATTCATATAACATTTTGCTGATCTGCTGCCGTTATGGTAAAGCCTTGGTTAGGTTTAGGCACAAAAACTACAGTTACTGTAAGAATGGTTAATAAACAGTAGAGGTCATGGTTAAAAGCAGTACTTGGTTAAGGTTATGGAAGGACACCATCATGGTGATAAGAAACCGATGCTGACTGCTGGCATGAAACAGGAAACAGTGTTCTCCTATGTTCGAGTCACGAGGTTTGTTGCCCAATCCATCCACCACCAAACCCCCCCCCCCCCCCCCCCCCCCCCCCCCCCCCCACACCTCACCCCGGGCTAAAAACAGTGCTCCTGACTGTCATATTTCACACAGCCGCTAGAGGTCCTTGTGAGGTATATGTAAACACAGGTCGTATTAGGCATCTGAACAAACAATCAATACTGTAATAATAGTAGAATTATGGCGTTACAGTAAAGTACGAAGGCGCAGAAAGAAAGCCCTATATATATTATTGTTGTACATTGAATACAATCCACTAGCATTAAGACTGCACACTGTAGGATATTCACAGATAGGACATATGCTGTGTTGATTCTAAAGATCCTAGTAATAAGCCACCATCTTCCTGCTTTTCTGCTTTACCTTCTGTTAGCAGTAGATTGAGCAGCATTAATTGGACACATGTCACCAGTAAAATGATACTGGGGCGGGGGGGGGGCTGAGTTGTGCCAAGTTTGCAGTATTCCAAGTTAAGCGTCCCGGCATGCACTAGCAACAGGTGGTGCCTTTATGAGTGTCCTGAGTGTTGCATGACAGCGACAGCTTTGGGTTTATCACCATGGTCAAGGAGAGAGACAGGCGAGGGGAGCAGGAACAGGAGTTGAATGTCAGTGGATGAGACAGTAGAAGTGCCACATAGCAAGGTGTGAGAAAGAAGGAGAGGGCAGATGATGATGATGAAAGAGAGTTTTAGGCACTACTTTCTCTTTTTTCCATCATGGTGCGAAGAAATGGAGCAGATCGCTCCTTAGCTGGAAATAGAGACATCTCAGTAATCCCAAACGCTGCCTCAGCAGCCGAACCACGTGATGGACAGAGAATTCCAGGGAGGCCACGCCAACCTCGACCCCCGACTCTCTCGAAGCTAAAAGAGCCTCTGATCGTGACTCTAGCCGGTCGGGCGGCCCCAAAGAATCTCAACCAATCACGATGCTAAAATCTTGTGACCTGCATGAAATACTTCCTAATGAATGAGTCAATGTTAACAACCACCTCCACCAGCCAACACAAATCAAAGACGCAGTGTTGTTTGAAAATAATCATGGATGAACAAAATAACTCAAGTATCGCGCCATGCTAACAGTTCAACAGCTTTGATTTTATGTTTGTGGAGGAGACAAGGCTGAGCTGACCCATATCCACACTCTAAATCTATTTCTACTGTTGAGTGAGAGACTCAAGTTCAAAACACTTGTCCGGTTAATCAATGCTGTCAAGTACAATGTTTAAAGATCCGAAGACATCTCATATAAAGGACTGATAAAGTGCTTTTTTTTTGTTGTTGCTCTGAATCAATCTCTAAAAGCAAGGGTACAGTTTCAAGCTCAACACAGCCATTGCTCTTTTTAAGGAACATCTAATTACCATAACCTTGCTTACACCCATCTAATTACTACCTAAATTTGATGACGTTAAACTCCATCTTCGAGCCAAGAGCCCTGTGAAAACCAATTTAGCTCAATGTGCTATGTTGACAGGTTGACACCAGCTCCCGCTCTTGTGATGGCAACACGCCAAGATGTGACCATTTCACATTCCTGCTAAATTGTCAATTAACATGTATGAAGACGGTATCATCTCTCATATCGAAGTGCTGCACTTGTTGTTCAACCATCTGTTAACGGCGCCATGCCAGAGCCGTGTATGGGCCATACGGCCAGAGAGAATTCAGTTTCTGCTGCACACACTTGTCTCCTCATTAGAGAAAAAGATTCATGTTGTTGAGTGAACCATATGATGGTTCACACCTTGAAATTGCGCAATATATTTAACATCTGCTTTAGTGACGTATTTAGCATCACCGAGAATATACTCTAGTTTATTATTGACTTAAAAGTACATCAGTTTTCAGCGGTGTAAAGCAACAAAATACATTTACTCAAGTACAATTTTGAAGTACTTGTTTTTCAGTATTTTCATTTTCTACTAAATTATACTTCTACTCCACTACAATTCAAAATGTGTACTTTTTACAGCTTTTTCCACTACATTGACAGCTATAGTTACTTTGCAGAATAAGAGTTTACATTCAGAACATATGAACACATTACATATTATAACATATTATATAAAAATGAAGTGTTAAAAATGAACCTGCCCAGCTTCTATAAAGCAGTTAAAATCAGCTCACTAATATATAACTGCATTTTACATATTTCAATTTTTACTCTTTAAGCACATAATAATTCTGTTCTTTTACTTAAATAAGATTTGAATGGAGGACTTTTAGACGTTCACTTTTAATGGAGTATTTTTACATTAAGGTATTCCTACTTTTACTTAACTAAAGGATCTTTTAGGTACTTTCACCACTGTCAGTTTTATTGTGTCACCACAAGAGAGAAGGCCCTCTGTAGTTTATTTTGCACAGTTTAAAGTATTTTGATTTCACAAGACTTGGTTCACTCAGTAGCTTCACATCTGTCCAGGACGAAACAGCATGTTCTTCACTGCACCACTGATCACAGTGATAATATAGTTTAAGGCTGACTACTCTTAAGAGTTATGATATTAAGATGGCAGCTGAAATCTGTCCCACCAACTCACTGAGTTTGTCTGTCTTACTGACAGTCAGGTGAAGGTAATACCACATGTATAGTACACTTGCTTCCACTTGATTCACATCGGACCACAGGTTTCCTGGGTGTGATAAGCATTTCACCACAGACGACTCCGGTCAGTGTCTCTTAGAACATTTTCAGTAAAGTATTCATTTGAAAGTATAACTCAGCCAAAATTGAGTTTTCCACGCTGTTGAGTCCATGACGGGGACATGATGAATGCCACTTTAGAGTCAGAGAAGGGTGAGAAGTAAGCATTCAATTACTCGGGAGGTAAAGTAAGAAGTTTAGCTGCCTCCTCTACTTCACTGGTTGGATGCATGTGTGCTTTAGGGAGGTGAATGTGTTTTGAAAAGGTTTGACTTACTTTGAACCTCCTGGTTCAGAGTTCAGATAGAGGCCAAATCTCAAAAACACACTGCAGCCAGAGACAAAACCATTTTTTCTTGTGTGACAGTTGCCATTAAACTTGAAAATAACATATGAATGCATGTCACTTTTGTGTGTGTGTGTGCCAAAAGAAGAGAGTAGAGAATGCTAAGTTCTACATGCTAACAACCCTGACAACCCTGTGCAAAGCTATGAACTGAACATGAAGAATGCATGGTGAAAAAAAAAGAGCAAAACTGAAACAACCTTCCACTTTTTACGACTACTTTTACAACCAAAGGCATCACAGACATCTCCTGATTTATATATGCTGTGGGCTGAGGTCTGACTGAGGTGTATCAGCATAGCAAAGCTAGCAGAGCAGTAAATCAAACACATGGTGTGACCTCATCAGCCACTCGCCTCTTGCAAGCACTGGGGGCATTACCTTTCCTGATCGCGTGGTGCCCTCCCTGAAGCTCCAAAACATTATCCACGGTTGATAAAAATGTCTTTCTGATTCTGACATTATTAAAGCGGTCCAAATGAAAATAGCGCAGCCGCAGACACCTGAGGACGAGAGCTGGTGGCCTGCACTGTCGCCTGGGGAGGTTTAACCCTTGCAGTCTAGCTGCTCTCAATGCAAAGAAACTCTTATCACGTTGAAATGTTCAACAAACACGGAGAATTATAACTGGCAACTTTTAAAGCAGCTTTCATGTCAAAACGATACAATAACAAACATTAAACCAATGGATGCTTCACAGACAAATATAAAATACAGCTACCTACGTCTGGATATAATGTAGCGGTAAAATACTACTTTGACCGAGGCGGATCAAACTGAAAGAGCGAGATAAGACATTGCTTGAGGGAGCACAGAGCAGGCTTAAAGGACGGACTGGAATATCAAAGAATAGGTAGATATTGACGGTAAATGAAGTGGAAGGGAGGCAGCAGGGAGCCAGAGGAGGTGGAGTGTGAATTATGAGACCATTAGAAACAGATACAGACAGTTGTAAGGAGCCAGATGGTATGTAGGTCAAGGAATTTGAAGAATACTAAGCCATCTCTGTACACATATACCTGAAAGGTTTAGTCTGGAAAACAGTGAACAGCAGTATGAGGAGGCGAGTGGCAGCACATGAGGGGAGAACCTGGACGAGCAGGTTATCTCTCCTTTTGCAACTAAACAAGTTGACCTCTGAATCTGTGGCTGAGTGTGACGACAGCAAAGGTGACGAAACGGACCTGGCACAAGATTTGCTGACAGCGAGTATCTCAAGAAGAGGGTCAGGAAAACTGGTAGAAATCACAAGGTAAGGCTCAAGTTACTTAATTCAAGTTGAAATTAAACATTTATTTCATTCATTCTATCTGTGATCACATATCTTCCAAAGTTTACAACTGATGAATCACTCCTTGTTAACATTATTACATTGTTCTTGCATTAGTACAAACGTGTATATCTGAGAGGTCTTTCTGTTATGTAGCCTAACCTCATTGATATAAAAGGGTATGAATAAAAAAAATAAAAATAACCTGTCAGTGTAACACAATGCAGTTCAACAGCACCACAAACTGCAGCCTCCAAAATGACCACAGAGTCACATCAACACCTCTCTGAAACTAAATTATGGCCTTCATGAAAGTAGGATTGACTGCACTGTTATATTAGACTGCATTAGCTTTAGCGTGTGTATATGTCTTTACTTTTGTTATGCATGCGCACGTGTGTACCGCTTATGTAGCTAATAAAGTGTGCATTTTACAAGAAAGTTCTCAAGTTTCATGTTAGATTCAATTATACTATAATATAATTATATATGAAACAACTGCTTTATGCCTTATTCACTGAAATTATTTTCTATAGGCATCTTGTTGTATTTGTGGTTTCCGATATCAACCCAAATATAGCGCGGGACAGCTTTTATGCTCTCCATCAACCCTTCCCAGACCCCGACCTGACCAGATGACATGGCTAAACCTCTGGTCAATAAACCACAACATGCCTGTGGTGTCATCTTTCCATGCAAGTGAACCAGTAAGCCAGTTAAGTAGCTGGCGAAAATGTATGTATGCTTAAGCATTAAACACTTATGATTGTATGACATCTAGAAACATGTGAGCTACCTTCGTCTTACTGTATCAGATTCTGAAATCTTATTGGATAGTTTTTGACAACTAAACATCAACATTAAAGCAGAAATAAAAAAAAAACTGAAATTGTATTTCAAAATTAAACATGAAAGCAGATCAGCAATGCTATTTGCAATGACCTATACATTTATCATGCATACTGTATGACTTAAATAGTTACAGACCCTTGAAGATGATAACTGGAGGCACATTTCTTTGAGTGTGACAGGTTTATGGTTGTTGTTATTGCAGAAGGCAAAGTTCACTGGTTTTACTGTCGAGGCAAGAAAGACAGTCAGGAGGACCGGCATGTGTAAAAAATACATTTCAGGGAGGTCTGTCGTATCTGTGCCTTTAAGATATACATTTGTTTGGTACAAATTTGGGTTGTTTTGTCCTTAAAACACATATATCATTTATAGGTAGTAAGTCACTCCAGTAATCCAAGCCCATGTTATTGGGAGCTAAATTTTAAATGCTGAGGAACATAAAAACACTTCAATGTAAGTATACTGTACTTAACTGTATACTGTAAATAAGTAACTAAGTTTATCATCATGTTTCATACATAAATAAATCTGGATCACTTGTGTGTGTGAATGCTTTTATTCCGTAGTATCATCATTTATTGTATGTGTATTTCTGGTAGGGATGTTTGTGTTGGAGTTATTAGCACTTGCTGATACTCTTGATCTTGTTTCAGATGTTCGTAGGAACAATACGGACTCATAACAGCTGCCCCCGTGTTTGTCACGACACCCAATGGGAGACGACAATGTGACGCAATCTCTTTACTTCAGCCTCTGTGGACAGCGGATGACAACGTTTACAGCATGTCTTAAAATAATACAACAACTCTGGGCATGACGTGCAACTGGAATACCAGAGTCTGTAATAAAAGACGAGAGAGAAGCATTCAAGGGCTGCAGCCTTGAACTTTGATTTGGTAGCTGTATTCATTTATAGATTTTATTCAAAGCCAAATGCAGAATAACATTTCTAAGCCGACCTATGGTTAAATATTACGTGATAAATAACTCTATTTAAATTCTAATGGTCTGTTATGAATACTTTCAAAGGGATTAAAGAGGGCACTTTGTCCTGGATATCAAACTTCATCCGATAAACATCATCATATATTTCCACTCCAGTTTGTCAAATCAATATTGAACATTTAGAAATGCCTTATTTTGTTAATTGAAGCTGGCAGGGTGGTAATTAATATGTCCCAGTTGTTGTCAGGAATGTATTACTTCTACTCAACATAATGCACTTTCCTTTTTTAGGTTTTATGCAGTGTGTGGTCTGTAATAAAAGTGTGCTCAATGATGTGAGATGGAGTGTATTGTTAATTATATGTCTATATGTCTACTGTCTTTAAGGATTTAATATGAAGATCCTTTATAATGTGGAAAAACAAAAACATCATGGGTTTGGTTGCACTCAGTCTTCTTTATTACCATAAAGAATCATTTAAGAGCACATTTATAAATCAGGACACTAAACTTTATAAGTGAAATATTTACAGCGCACTTACACATAACAAACCTAATCAAGCCCTAAACTTGTGAACTCCGATATATCTCGATTTCAGGCTTGTGAACAAAGAAACTTCATCTTCATTTGTGTCACTACATCTGGTTCATGGGAACAAATGATTCTTTAAGAGGTATTTAACCTGCTCTGACCTACCCTCCACTGTGCCCCCCCCCCCCTCCCCCTGCTTCACCGCCCACTCAACCTCCAATGTCTTTGGAGTCACCACAAATACAAAAAAGCCTAAACAGCTTTTGGCAGTCACTGGGTCTAGTCAGTAGAGGAGCATCAAGCACAGACTTGCACGCTGCTGGAAGGATCTATTACATTGAAAAAATTAGGAGACGGCACAGTGTGACCAGACTGCTGCCTGAAAGGGAACAGAGCTGAGAGCACTGAGGACTGTGAGCAGGTAGGTGGCCCTCAAAACGAAGGCTGGATGGGAAAATGTTCTGAGCAGAGAGGAGATATGGATTCCAGTCAACCTATTTCTTATTAGTCAGCCCCTGCGAACATAATCGGGAAAAATACAGGTGCTGTCAGTGTTAGCATCAGAAAGACGACAGCAGGTGCACAAATAGGTGCAGCACAAAACTTAAATTGGTCATGCATCTGTGTATTGAAGACATGCTTCTTTTTTGCTCTACAAAGACCTGAAGTTGTTGTGCTTACAACAATACAGTGACTTACAGTAAACAGGATTTTATGTGCTGTCTAATTTCAGTTGCTCAAATTACCAAGTATGTAAACATACTAATAATTTAGATATACGTTAAACATTGTATAGGATTTTGTTATATAGAGGACACTCAGATTTGGTGTTGGTGCATGAAATCAGCTTCTCAGTTTGAATTTCACAGTTTTAAATCTGCGAGGCTGGATCATAGTGGTGAGGTCAGAGCTGTGAGGTTGTTTGGTGATGACTAACTTTAGATGGAGGTATCAAATCGATATGTAGCCTGAGCTGCATGGAGGGTGTGGGTTGTATTTTGGCAGAAAATAGGATTTATTTTCACATTAAAGACACACACAGGACTGCGTTTGATACTGCTCGCACTGTGGCCGTTCCTTCTATCCTTGTGTCTCACATTGTGCACATGAAAAAAATTGTAAAAAGCAGTTACCTTCAATTACACTTCATAGATCTGAAAGGACCCGAGCAATTTAAAAGAAACGAAAAGTGAAGGAGAATAAACACAGAATGATCAAAGCATGTTGCCACACATAACATGCTAAGGCTTAAGCGTTTCTTACATGTTTTGAAAAACATGCTGTACATGGATCAACTTGTCAGCCCTCTTACAGCAATTGAACAAATGGGCAAATCCATTGGGAAGTTCAAATAACACCATTAGTGCTCATTAGACACCAAAAGGCCTTGTCACCAGGCCCAGTTTTGTGTGAGTTACAGAGCTGAAGCCTCTTTCTGTCTCGTTCGCTCAGCTGCAGTCGGCGATGTGTGGAGAAATGCAGCGAGGGACATTCGAGAAGCTACCATATGCCATTTCAAGAGTACGTGGTCAGTGGTGCAGTCATCTGCAGTGGCTGGCTGAATCACTGAGACATGTCACGTACTACTGACACATTAGGCGCAATTCGTGCTGTGAAGCATTTCAAGCGTGTTTTTTTTTTTTTTTACAAACTTCAAATAACTCACTGGCATCTTCTGAAGACTGTTACTGTATTAATAAAAATAATAATACGAGAAGAGGTCAACTTTAAGTAATGTGGTGTTGTACACAGAGATCTTTTAAATTAAGATACCAAACATCATATTAGGAAAATAGACTCGTCTATCATATTCATATCAATACTATTTTCTCTTTCATGATTGCGCGTACACAACGTAACAGAGACATATTTACTGTATATATAAACATGACATCACCAGTAAAGACATGGGAAGGCAAGAGCCAGAGCAAACTTTGAGTGTTGACTGACGGTGAAAAGCTGGATATATTTTCTTTCTGCTACAGTGGTCCAACATTTCAGATAGTCCTTCTCTAATTTTAAGCTTGGTGACTCGTTATGTTGCCCGCAGTGACAGCCAGCCTGCCTACATACTGGTTATATGTAATGATGTTATGAAGCATGGCTCTTCATTTTTTTTTTACTGTAATGCAGCCAACAGCATCTATAAAATCTTTAAAATCTCAGGGACAGCGACTTGGAAAGATGCTCAGGATCTACTGCCAGTTATTCTGTCTACAACGTCCCCTCCCCCACAGGCCAGAATTCACTCAATCAGACGAGAGCCTCGGCCAAACATTAAACTATAAATGTAATGAGCTAAAATGGCAAAACTATTCGGTGGGAGGGAAGAGGAACGGGTTTCCTTTAATGCAAAGGGCCTTCTGCCAAGATGTCTCCTGTTGCAGGCTGTTTTGCTTTTACCATATGTGTTGCGTAGTTCATTTTCAAGATCCGCCAAGAGCCAAGATCGGTGCTGGAGCCCAGAACCTTGCTGAACATATGCTGGAGCATGTGTACAACTAAAAATAAAGCACTTACTATTCAAGACAGCAGGTTTTATTTTCAGTGGCACATCAGGACAGACTGTAAATATTTAAAATTTGAGGTGAAATATTTAAGATTCAGTGTTTTTTGAAATTATGGTGCAAGTCAAAAAAGAGAAGCCCTCCGTTCAACAAAACCAGACACATGTTTCAAACAGACATTTCAGCTTTGTTTAAATTCGTTTAAAGCCCCTGAAAATCTATTTTCTCAAACAGTTTCTTATTATGGCCAATTGGGTCTTACATAATCACGAGATTAGCAGAGTGTTATTCTCTTAATAATTAATAACTAAGGATGTTTTTGTTTTCCAAACATGAACTTTGATTGTTGCTTATTTAGTGATGAATATTTAATGTCAGAGAGAAATAGAACATTTTCAGGGGCTTTAAAGGTTTAGAGGAGTGGGAGCAGGTTGAGTGCACATGCTGTTAGAACAGGTGTAAAATGTAAAAACCTTTGGTAAACCCGGCATCATACTACAGTAGG
This sequence comes from Enoplosus armatus, assembly GCF_043641665.1. Taxonomy (NCBI): domain Eukaryota; kingdom Metazoa; phylum Chordata; class Actinopteri; order Centrarchiformes; family Enoplosidae; genus Enoplosus; species Enoplosus armatus. The sequence goes on along the minus strand of NC_092182.1, from coordinate 21,247,620 downwards.
TGTGCATCTATTACAGTAGATGGACAAGATAATGACATTTAAAGAATCATGCAATTAATAGTTACTTAAGATGTTTTCATGCTAAGTGAGCTGTACACAACAGCAACCGTTCTTTGTATTATTAAACAGCTATTATACAGCTATGGCAGCACTTAACAGCACTTGAAAATCCATAATCATAAACAAAATCCTAATAATAGGTATTTTAAGGCACCGGGGGAAAGAATCAGTCATATTACCATATTAGGTTGTCCAATTAAAGACAAAAGTGCAATGTTATTCACACTGAGCACTGAAAGCAGAATTTAAACAGCACTCACCTCTTCGAGTCAACAATATTTTCTGGAAATCTACATTCAGCTGCAAAGTAATGATGACAATAATATGAATTACCCTTATGTAACCACACCTACTTCAAGTCCCTGTCCAATGAGAAGGTTAAGACCTCTCAACTTGAGTCATTAGGTCAAGTTTTACAAGAAGAAGAAAATAGCAATGGCATAAAGTGATGCATGTGACATTTCAAAACAGAGAGGGGATATGACTCATGTGACGGTCAAACAAGTGTCATATGAGTCAGTTGTGAGTGAGAGTCAGTTGAAGTGTCACATTACATGTTTTTTGTATGGAAAACTCCTGTGGTGTGTCAATGAAGATCATAACTAAGACTAAAACTAAACTCAGAAATGTTGTTTCTTTTTTTGAAAAATAATGGATATCATTTGGTAATAAAGTTGATAAATACTGTATATGTATATATTAATAAAGTGAAGGGAGATGCTGCATCTTCTAGCACTTTTTTCCCTCTAAAGCCTGTGAGGAGGTAATTTAAAACATGGTATACATACATTAATACATGCATATATGCGAGGCTGTAGCAGTGATAACGCGTACAGTATTTTAAAATAAGCCTAACTCTTCACCCTGTTTATCTAAGGCTTCAACAAGTTCCTTGCTTAATTAACGCATGCCTCAAAGGATTCCTGAGATAGGTATTCATCCCATGTTAAGGCCAACAGTTACTGTAAATGACATTGGTTGCTGCCTCTTACTGACTGGTTAGAGTAACTGCAGTGGGCTTTAGAAAAAGCCATCTGAGCAAATTAGAGCAGCTGGTTTTCCTCCACAAGTTTTAAATAAATCAATGACCACCGCTGTGTGGCATCTGCTTAAATGTTCAAAAAGAGAATGAGCAACTAAAAGCACAACCATTCTCAAAGTTAAAAAGACGGACACCTGAAGCTCTGAGGAGAATGTCAGTCAGTGTTCACTGATTTGCTTTTGAGCCATGCATGTATGCAGTGCTAAATATTTCCTCTTGTATCTTCTGTCTTTTTTGCTGCAGAGCTTTCTGAATCAGCAGAGCTCCAGAGGAAACCAAGATGTGGAAGAGGTCAAAGGTGACCGACCAAACTGCCGCTGGGCAGGCGGGTAAGTGCTGGGTGATGTACGGCCTCTCTGGTTAGGTCAGTCACGGGTTGGTATCGCAGCTGTCTCCACCTATTTACTCTTGCCCGCGGAATAAAGATGAACAGGATCCATTCGACTTACACAACTAATCTCTATACAAAATAAATATATATGTGGTATTGCATTCAAGAAAAAATGAAACGCTGCAAGAAAAGAAAACACCTGGGAAGCCTACCACTTCGAAGATTTCACAAGGTCGGTGTCTACAAAATACATCTTTTTTGAAGACGTGGCGTACCCAAGACATCTGAATAATGCTGTATGATGTTGAGGGCTGACCATTTCAGCGAAGAGAAAACAAAGATAAGCACCACAGCTTCTTTTATCAAGTGGAAGCCGTCCAAGTAATATTCATGGTGTTTCAAATCCCTGCAGTGTAGAGTGTATCCTCCATGATGTCAAGAAAACTCAACAGCAAAGACCACATTTATGTCAACAAGGTCACAGATGCTACTTTTTAAATGGACGCTATCTGAAAAAACGTTTGAATGTGGCGCTGACCATATTGTTCATCAACTTCTCCTCGCCAAGGATGCGATTATGAATATGTCGGTCAAATAAATGATCAGAGGAGTCACCGATGCCAGAAGATGAAATGCAAATAAGCTGTAATCACTGAACGAGTGCACACTGTGGAAAAAAAAAAAATCTCTTCATGACAAATAGAAAAAGTCAAAGAATCTCCACTCAGGGTCACTCTGAGTGTATCGGAAGAACAACACTGACATACAGATGATGGCTTCAAGGATGAGCAAGAAAATCATCATGGAGGATCAATGCAAGTGCCACAGCTGAAGAGAAAACTGAAAATGAAATGGTGTCCTTGTTTGATAGAAGACAAAATGAAGGCTTATTTTACATTAATTTCCAACAAATTGCTTTTCCACAAAGTACTTTCACATTATTTCTCTCAAGCACTGCGCAGGAATCATCCTGAGATGTCAGCCATGAGAAAATGCTGGAAGCGAGCTTGAAGTTAAGTGTAATCAGCAGTTGCAGTTGCTGCTGTACATATTGCTAACATAGTGTATTATACTGTGTCTATTACTAACCTTTTTTTGTTGTGTGATGTGTCTCTGAATATTTCGTTCTGCCTAAGTTGTGTCTGTGTTTGTGCTTCCCACTCCTGGGTGACACTGTATATTGTGGTGTTTCATGTTCAACGTGGCCATAATCCTGTCGAAGTTCCAACCTGCCATGGTGCTTTTGTCAGGATTAAAATTTACCTGTCCTGTTTCCTCTCCTGCTTTCTCGTTGCGTGTTAAGTCGACGGTTCTGAAGGAGTTCACCCAGACGACAAAGGTATGCGAGCAAAAAAAGAAATCAGATTTCACAAACGATCTGCCTTCTGTAAGTGCATGACTCCATGTTGGGTGAGTTGCATGTATGATGTGGTCTTCATCACTCCTTGAAAGGTGTCATCCGAAATGGATGATTCAACTTTCAGTGTCACAACAGATGCATTTCATTGTGACATTTTAAACAACCTCCATATGAATACTAGCTCAAGGCTGTTGCTAGAGGGCACTGCGGTTGATTTCCATGTGTCTACTTTATGTTGTAATTTAAGGGGAAAATGCCACTTTTTTACTTCTGTCCTACAGTCCTGCACAGTATGTTGGCACAGTTCAGTCTCAATAAGTGAACTTGCTCTACAGGGACTTCTCCGAGGAGTGGCATGATCTCACCTAAAATCTAGCTAATCTGAATGGCCACCCCAGTGCCCCCTTTAAATCGCACAAATCATCAAGCTTAATCATAATTAACTTGTATCTTTGGGTTAATATTGATGTAAACTGCAAACTGCATGAATTTGGTATGAATAAGTAGATTACAAGTCATATTTGAGGCTGTAGTTTTATACAATGAACAACAACGCAAACTGAGTCACCCCTTTAAGACACCCTTTCTGTATTCCCTTGAGATTTTTGGCCTTTTCATGCCTGACCCACAAGCTCTCTTGGCTTCACTGTGACGACCAGGACTGTCACAGATACAAAATTGCAATTTCTATGATCCTAGCAGTTCAAAGCAGGTCTAAGAAAACCGTGTGCTGTAAAGTTAACCCCAGAACATTGAAGGTCTCGAGGTAATCAGCTGGAATGACATCCATGACCTCTGGAAGCCCTGAAGCCTCGCCCAACTCTAAATATCTTTTGATTTCTTGTATTCCTGTGACAACTACTCTGGGACAACACAAGTACACAATGACCTGAGGTATCAAGTGCAAGTCAACCAGTTATTAGTTCACATCTACAAAAGAAAACTTTGTAGTAAATCTCAAGAGTGATGAACTGATGTAGACAATAAAGACCAGTGACAGAATCTAATTACCTTGGGACATAGACAAATGAAAACAGTTCAGCATTAGTTACTGTATGTTTGGACAGCTGAGCAGCAAAGAACGGCAAAGTTACTGCAAAGTCCTGACAGCCAACAAGGGCAACTGGCAAAAACTGCACTGATGACAATAAACAAAACATCACACAGAAACAGTGGGAACATGTTGGTGAGTCGGCAGGTTTTGGAAAGCTTTCTGAGCGTACTCTTTATCATTCATTCATTCATTTGTTCATTTATTTATTTGGCAAGGCAAGCCAGGTGCATTTAAAAAGCACATTTCATACACAAAGGCATTTCAAAGTGCTTTATAAGCCATAAAAGACATGCAATAAGAAAAACACAAATTCAAAAAGCTAGAAGAAGTTAAAAAGATGAAAGCACAGAGCAATAAATAGAAGAAAGTGCAGCACTCAAGTGACTTAATATTAAGTTTAAAGGCGGTTAGAAGACTGTAATATCCTCTGTAAGTTTGTTCCAGCTCTGTGTATCTTTGTGGTCAACATTGTGGGATGCACTGATACAAAATACATTGGATTCATTCAAGTAGAGGTCAGAGAGCCTATAGCTAAATGTAGTGCATAATAAAAAATAATGTATAGTACAAATTAAAACATGAATGGATGGATGAACAAGAGGAAGGATTGGGGAACACTTTAAAAAACTTTCCACACTATGCTTACATTTCTGATGAACTGCAAAATCTGAATAATTGCTTTTTCAGGAATGCCTATTCTGGTAACAATTCATCCCCGTGAAAGCAAAGCAGGGACATTGAAAACTGTCATTGTTTGGTAAAGAACTCTTTGACAGAACAAGCAGTCCTCCAGTGCAACAGTATTAGAGACACGATAAGAGCAGTTGTTATTTTCAGCCACAGGCGTTTCAGGTGAGGACTGAACGGCAAACCTTCAGCTTGCAGCCCATGTACATGCTTATCCATCTGACAGCCGTGAAGATCTTTAAAAAAAATAAGATATCAAGAGTCTGTTGACGTTTGCAAATGTCTAATATGACTCAAATATACAAAGATATACATTTTACACAGCACTTATCAAACACGTAAGTCATGTTAAATTACACTCCATCGATTACCTTTTGCTGACTGACCCATGAAATCAATGCCTGGCTTAAATACGCAGCTTTAATTGCTGTTCTACATTAATAGGCTGATCAATATTTCCATGCAAACATATGGCTTTTAATGACCCCGTCATCCTCGCGATTCCACAGCGTGATCGTTCTGCTTGTTCTGTAACACCTGCCGCAAGCAATTCACCTCCAATGCGCTTCAGACTGCAAAACGCTGGGGCACCCTGCTAATTTCTCCTTCCTTGAACTATATCTTCTATAGTTTATATTCTGCCTATTACAGGTCTTTCATGCCAAGTGAAAATTATTAAAGACCAGGGATCCCTGGACCAGCTGAACCTCTGTGATCAGCATTCAATGATGCCCCCCCCGAGATTACTGTGGGTCAGTCCATGTTGGTACTCTATCAATCACAGTATCTATGCCTAATTCTAAAGACTTTTCAAAGAGTTTTAAAAAGCTCAAGATGGACTTGTATCATTTGTACCCTGTGGACTTCTAGAAACTGGAGCGAGCAGAGCCTTTTTCCCCACAAAGAAGACTTCTGGCCAATTTTCCCTGTTTTGGGTGCTCACAATTTAGACTGAACTGTGCTAGAAATAGGAATAATATGTACTGCAGTTCAAATACGAACATAGGGTGTCTCACTCATTACAGATGTCCACCTTCATGACTGTAGACTTCTTAAATATATTTATAGTTATTACAAGCAAATTGTATCATGAATGACATAAATGTGATGTTCAAATGAAAAAATATCTAAATATCTAAACTCATAATCATAATGTTTTCAACCTCCTGCCAGTCAACTCTAAAGACATTTGTACGTGTGCACATGGCACATTTCCTAAAACAACTGCTGTGGTCATGAACTGCTTCTTTAGTCGTATAACAAAATCGTCATGAAATGTATTAATTCAGCCTCATCCATTAATTATTAAGTCAACTTTACAAATTTTAGTACAAAACTTCACTAAACTTGAAATCATTCATTTACAACATATGTAGACGTGTGCTATGTAGAAAAACACCAGATACAAATCTGACTGACATAAGATTTAGCAGATAAACATTTTATCTTTTTATCTCTTTATCTTTTAACATTTTATCTTCGTTTTTTCTTTATGACTAAAATTTGCAAGCTAGAGAGCTGAAAAACAACTTTGTGACTGAGTTATATGTAATATTGTAAGATGAATTTTTCTGCTAATTGAGGTAATCCTTTACCTGGAGATAAACAGCTAGCCAGTGAGAATCATTGTCAGTTTTCTTCACGTAAACTACAATGAATTTAAGGTTAAATGTGAATTGTCCAATATTCTAATTAATATTAACCACTCACGTTTTCAACAGGACATAAACATTGATGTTTATGGCAAGGATACTGAATTTATTACAACACCGACTATTATCTTATTACGCCTGCTACTTACATAAATAAAGTCCGTTGGGGGTGCATGTTTATATCAGTATTAAACACTCACTACTAATACCAAGAGGCCCATGATGTGGGACAGTCCAGAGTTCATTATAACAGAAAACTTGGCTACGTTTTCTTTTACAGAGATGTTTCACACATTGGAAAGCTGTCAGACAGTCACATTCCTCTGGAAAGGTTTCTGACTTCTGACCCGTCCGCGGGTCTTACAGTATGTACTGCTCATTATGAGCACTCTGAATCCAGTGGGAGTGCTCCATGTTAACTGTTGTGAGGGTGTAGTAGTCAGAGCAAAGCCAACACACAGGAGATATAAAGAAGATGGGGATGTAAATTAACTCACTTGCATTCTGTTCTTGCAAAAAGAAAATGAGAACAAGTACAACAAACCTTTGGCGGGTTACATTTAAGGAGGCAGAGATAGTCATGCTAATTTGGTTCAGAACTTGGCATAGCATTTGCTTGTGTTATCCCTATTTACATGTCAGTTTACACAGAAAATGCTGGATCATCTTGAAATATTTAATAATATTATCTAAATAGGATAAGATAATATAAATGACCACATAAAATACTGGCCTGAGTTCACCTTTAGGTAGTTCTTGTTTCTTTTCTTAGCCATAGAAGTCTTCAATCCATTATTGTGGCATTGTTTTGTTGCTTTCTTCAGATAAACACTTGACATGTTTGTGTAAATGTGACTATGAGTGAAGTTTACACTGACAAATGTTTACTGGGTATTTGTTTTCATTATCCACTCTTGAACTAAATGTGAATACAGCCTAGGTAAGCCTTTCTTAATAAGTTTTCTTTTTTTCTTCAACATACTGAACTTTTTCAGTTCACTCATTGACAGAAGTGGCTCATCAAAATAAGTCATTAACATTTTCATGCTTTAATGAATACATTGTGTACACTGTATATTTAATTTGTCCCCTCTGTACGCTAAGCTTGTCTAATTGTTAATGTTTTGGGGTTTTTTTGATTAGGCATCAAGAAGAAGTCGAAAGTGCCCGGTGTCATGATAACACAGTTTATGGAGGAACTTCCAGAGGGAATGTCAACCCCAGATTTCACTCGCAAACCCATTGCTCTGACTATTCAAGAGGGTAAGTCTTCATGTCTCTGAGAGCCAGACCCAAGTCCATCTTAACCCATAAGAACCCATGGTGACACCAGTGTAACACACACTTCAAAGGCCCCAGAATCTTCCTTATACAGCTTTGTGCTTCATCTTAACTCATTAAGTCCCTAAGCGACATATACGAAACATCCTGGTGTGGTGGCCGACCTGTCACAGTCATGTCAAAATGGTGGTGTGACATGTAAACACAAGTGAAGGAAGCAACTAATTTCAAAAAGCCAAATTTACCATAAACGCCCAATGTAACGTATATGTAACATCACAGATCTTTGACATTAAGGGGTAGTATAAAAAAAACCCATCAGAAATGTCTTCAATGTGGTGAACTTAACAATCCAAATAGAAAATGTACCATGCATCTGCACCACTGCCACCTCCACTAAAAATGCAGCAATGAATAATATGCCACTAATGAGAAAACCTTAATTTTTTCCCATTCCAGGTAAAGTTGCAGTCTTTAAAGCCATAGTAGTGGGCACCCCAACACCTACTATAACATGGAGCAGAGCCAACGGAGAAATACATTATCACCCTGATGTGTGCCTGCAGAAGTATGATGAGGCATCTCACGAACATACCATTGAGGTAAGATTTACATGTAGCAGTATAAATGATAATACTTTGCAACAAACCCTAAAGGCATGGTCCCATTACATCGCCATTTAACAAAATGATGCAGGTAATAAATAAACATTAATCAGAGCGATCACAGATTGTAAACAGTGTGTGAGAGTGACGCAACAATCTGCAGTCTGGTAGTGTGACAATGTACTACATATAGTGATAAAACAAGCTAGAATAATGACCAAACACAGCGCACCAGTGTCTCTATTGGTCGAGTTCATCCATTTGGTCAAAGCTGAACAAAAGTGACCCACGAATCGGCCCGAGCCGGCTGGAGATTTCAGTGAAACAAGAAAGGCACGCCTGAATTTGTCCATCCCTTTGGCTTAAGCAGAAGGGAATGGGAGACATGAATATTCGTAAACCGGAAATATAATGCGTCCACGTCTTAAGACTAATACTGCTTTCAGTGATAATAAAAATGCCATTAACTCTGTGTTTGCATTTCATTAGTTTCCCAAGGTCGCTCCGGAGGATGCTGATACCTACAAGTGTTTTGCAACAAATGAATATGGAAGGGCTGTTTGCACTGTTGTCTTGAATATTATTGAGGGTAAAATCCTTATTATTCTGTCTCTCAAGTGTGTAAGATAATATGCATTATATATCCTCCTGATAAGTTGGCATATTTGTATTCAATTGAGAAGACAGGTAATGAAAATTAAGGTGACTGATTCTTTACAGTTGGATTCTCTAAGAGCAAAGAGCTTCAAAAGAAACAAGGAGAAGGTGAGGTTTCAAATACATTTTGACCTTCAAAGTTTTACCTCAAGAGGTGTGCTAATTTTACTCTTTTTATTTGGCAAGGTAGTTTGTGTTTGTTGGGTGTCAGGCTGACCTTTTTAAAGGCAAAGTTTTCATCAAAAGAGAGCTCATATACACTGTCCTTCCCCCTGTCAGACACAAATAGCACTAAATAGCAGACAAACTAGCACTGCAATTAAAAACACATTCATCACATTTTTACAAAAAACATTTTTAGGGATTTGGGCAACCAGCTGTGTACAAAGATGAATAGAGGTTGATGGTTTTCATCTAAGCTATCAATACTTGGACTGATGCAGCACCTCTCAGATTCCCTGTGCTCCAATCTAGCCCATATATTTTCATATCAGCGTGACATTTTATTCATTAATTGGAGATATTGGGAAAAATATGCCTGTCATGGTGCATCTGTCACATCAGCGCCAGTGCCTCTGTGCGCTGACACTTGACACATTAATGGCTCTCTTAGAAATTGACTGAAAAATGTGAACATCAGCAACCAGAACCATGTTAGGCTGTATCTCCAACACATGGTTTCTGATTGATTGCCTTCATTTTTGTAAGTTTGCCGAGAAATATCAAAGGCACTTCAGAGATTAGAGATCTGGCCAGTTATTCTGGGTTTCTCTTGCCTGAGCATTGTTAAGGAGACAACTTAACGTAATGTTTGATCAGTCAGATAATGTGTGTGAGGAGCACAATTTAATTTGGGCACACGGGGGATACACTGTGGGGTGCCAATTAGATAGGATTGGACACTTTCCTCTATTAGCCATTAAGCTGAAAACACAGATGTACTTTATTAAAAAGAAACCAATTCTTGTGGATCTTTACTCAAAATGTACGCTAATGAAATTAAATGGAACCTTGTGTTTTTGAATAGTTTTGTAAAAGACAAAACATGACATAAACACAAACATGTTTTTCGTTATGGTTCCCCAGATGTAACAGACTTCAGAAAAAAACTGAAAAAACGGTGAGTGAAATATTGCAAGTCTGTTAAAATAAATTATTTATATTGGTATTTTTTTATGACAGTGATTTTTCTATGACAGTATGAGAGCAATTGTTTGAGCGTGTTGGTGTGTGTGGGGCTTAATGAAATCTCTCACTCTGCAGTAATCCTGATGGATCACGGGAGGAAAAGCCAATGGAGCCAGAGGAGAAGGTCTGGGAAATTCTCCTTAGTGCAGAAAAGAAAGACTACGAGCGCATCTGTGCCGACTACGGTATCACAGACTTCCGCGGCATGCTGAAGAAACTCAGTGAAATGAAGAGAGAGAGAGAGGAGGAGATTGCAGAGGTATGTGGCCTTTTGATTCTTCTTAAATTCTATCATAAGCATGTCCAACAAAACTGCTTTAACATAATTTGTTGTTTTAGAAGCGTATTTGTTTTTGGTGTCTATCTTATACTGTGTAAGCTTACAGTGTTTGTGTTTTTTTATCTCTTTATTTCTACTGTAGTTTGTTACACAAATCAGTGCACTGAAACATATTGAGGTCAATGATGACGACTGTGCAACAATTGAGTTGGACATGGACCTCAAGGATCCTAGCAGCAAAGTTTTCCTGTACAAGGTGAGGCAGAAACTACTTACTCCAGTCTTATCGTGCAGCATTTTATTATCTATTATCGAAACGGTAACATGTCACTAAATTCTGCAGAATGGCGTCATGGTTCCATTCACCAAAGAAGAAGGCGACGCCATGAAGCATAGTTTGAAACAAGTTGGCAAGAAATATATATTCACAATTAACAAACTAGGCACAGAAGATGCTGGACTCTACTCAGTGGATGTTGAGGGCGTCAACGTTTTCTCCACAGATTTTAAAGGTATGTCCTCAATCATGTGTGATTAGGTTTAAGTAAATGCGATTGTTGCTCAACATAGTTTTTTTTTTATTAAATGCACACATTGAGTTGCGACACCCACCAGTGACTCTGTACAGAATATGTACTTTAGAAAATGAATATGGATAGATTGATGAAATTAAATAGTCTCTCTTCTTTGTGTGTTTCTGTAATCCTGCAGTACCTGAAGTTGACTTTGCTGTCAAAATACAAGAGGTTAAGGCAGAAGAAAGAGAGGACGCTCTCTTCCAATGTGTCCTGACTGCACCTATGAATGAGATCAAATGGTATGGCAAAACCGCTCTGCTGTCAAATGGTGAGAAACATGAAATCATTGTATCTGAAGATAAGCTTATCCACAAGTTGATTGTGCGGGACTGTAAGCCTTTGGACGCCGGTATCTATGCTGCTGTGGCAGGTATCAAATCCTGCAATGCCTGGCTTGTAGTTGAAGGTGAGAAAATTATTGTCTTTCTACTTTTTTGTCTTTGGGGATTCTCATCATGCTTTCCAGTTGCATGCATAAATATGGAACATCTTGTAGATACTTTCCCCTGACACCAAATAATTGTTAAATTCCGAATTTAACAGTCAGCTAAAAATCCTGAATACATTTGACATTATCTTTTATAGCTGACAAAGATCCTGCCAACAAGGGCAAGAAGGCAGCTCGCAAAACTACTTTGGCTGGAGGCGGTAATGACGATGATCTGATAAGAATAGCTAAAGAACAGCAGGAAAAATATCAGAAAGAAATGGAAGAAAAAATGGAAATTGCCAAGAAGGCTCAAGAAGAGAAAGAAGCTGCAGATGCAGTTGCCCGAGCAGAAGCTGAAGCAGCTAAAAAGGCAGAGGATGAAGCCAAAGCTAAGGCTAAAGCTGAAGCTAAGGCTGCTGCAAAGGCGAAGAGGGCAGCAGCTGGCAAGGATGGAGCTGCAAGGAAAACTAAGAAAAAAGCTGGTGCTGCTGGTGGTGCAGGCTCTGCTGCGGATGGTGCTGGAGGTGCTGGTGCTGCCAGTGGTGCTGGTGGTGCAGGGGGTGACGGAACTGATGGTGGCAAAGGCATCGGAGCAGGTGCTGGTGGTGGTGCAGGTGGTGAAGGTGGAAGTGGAGATGGAAGTGGAGCTGGAGCTAAAGGTGGAGCTGGGGGTGGAGCTGGGGGCCTAGCTGGAGGCGGTGAAGGTTTTGAGGGAGAAGAGGAAGATGATTCATTTGAAGATTCTGATGAAGAATTTGAGGGTGAAGGAGATGGAGGAGAGGGTGAAGAAGGAGGGAAGCGAAGGAAACTTGTGAGAGACGGTGCACTTGGTGCAGATACAGCAATAGGTAAGAAATTCAATCATACTTCATAAATGCTTATCACAATGCAATACAATATAAACATCTTTACAGAGAAACTTTCTTTAAGAATTATTATTATTATTATTATGAATAGTAGCAGCAATGGAAGGTATTTGTATTTTGTTGTTGTTGATGTTTTTCTGTTTTGATATTAGTCTCTTCTTAATCTCTTTTGATGTTTATTATGTTACTGTTGTTTGTCTTTTTCATGAACTTTCAGAATCATTATAAAAGTCTATTAACCTTTTATCAATATCTTATCAGTAGCTTACAATATCTTTAATCAATAGAAGAACAATACTTATATGAATATATAAAGAATTTTGAAACCACATTTTTCAAAACATTTTCATCAACATTAATATGACAATAGTAAATGATCACATTTAGATATTCGTGACATTCTGTATAAAGTTGCCATTTATTATCACTAATAGGAGATAATATTGATGAGGAAACCACAAATCAACAAGGTGAAAAATCTGGGAAAAAAGGAAAACGTCCCAAAAGGAAAAATGTGGAGGTTGAAGAAGCTGTTGTTGGTAAGAGATGTCAAAGGTTGCATGCTGAAGTCAATTTACTGACTTTTAAGGTCATTTGAATGAAAATGGCTTTGACATCACAACACTTCCTAACTTAGATGCAGCTGCATTAACAATATATGTATATAACACTGACCAAATTAAACCACTGACTCTTTACAAAGCTCTGCACTGCTCAGCTTTGCCAATCATACAATTAGCTAAAAGCGCCCTGAGGCACGGGCCAATTTCAAAAGATATTTCAGAAAGGTCTTGTCAAGCCTCAGTGATAGAAGTAGCTTTATTCAGGATGTGTACGATTGTAGGATGAGTTTAGAGGCTTCACTAAAAAGTACAGTTTAGTTTAGTTTTCATGTGTCAAAGAAAATATAATTTCTCACATGGTTTTCAGTCTAAAAACTATTGAAAACAACAGGCTTTAAGTATTAACTTATTAACTATTTACTAAATGAATAATTGAGCTAATACTGATTAATAAAACATAATTTTATGTCTATATCTTTATATGTTGGTGCCTCTTCTGAGAAACAGAACGCAGTACAGCATGTACATGCTATTCTAAATTCTGAAGTCGCTATCTAATCCTTTACTTAAATAAATATAGATATGTTCTATATTTGTGTTTTGTGCTTAATATGTGTGCTTTCATGTTTGTCTTTCTGTTATAAATACCTTGTTCAATTCATGTACAAGTTTGTTATGTTAGAGGGTAGAAAAATGGAAAAGGTGACTGACAACTCAAGAGCGTGTTCATAACAGATTTTGAGGTTTGGTACTTTTGAGTAACAGAAATACTATATCGATATACCATCATATCATGGACTCAGATATAGTCCATTTTTGTTGAAAACTACTAAAACTATCAGCACTAATGTATCAGCACTTTTGACACTGGTATTACTCCTTGTGGTAAAATACTTTACAATATGTATTCATGTAGAAAGTGATACTCAATAGCAAAATAGTCTCCAAAAGGAAAAAGAAACACAATCCACAAGGCCCCTAACCAAGGTTAATCAAGTCACTTCACAGTGACACCATTATGGAGCCCATGTTTAATAACAAGTTGGATATCACCTTTTCCACCACCCTCTTCTTCTGTATTGAAGTTTGTTATTTCTGTTGTTGCTGCTGATCTTGTTTTCATGCTCCATGTTGACATTTTAATTGTTATTGTTACTGTTTTCATTAATGTTATTTGTAAGGCATATCCAACTGCAAATGAGAAACATTGGATTGATGGTAATTACGATGATATCCTCTAAAACTGAAAACCAAAAAACACAGAGGCGAGTGGTGCCAGTGGTGATAATGGCACCGGGCCAACATCTGAATCTGCTGAAAATGGTGAGGGTGCAGACGGCGGTGAGCCAGCAGCAGTTGGCAAGCGTTCAGGCCGTGCAAGGCAAGGCCCATTGATCATGGAGACAGTTAGTGGTAAGATTACTGCCGTTGCATTAACTGCTGCATGGGAAGCACTGTCACTGAAAAAAGTCATTTGATGAGCAGATGACTTTTCCAGTGATTTGAGGGTTAACATGAAAAGTGTGTGACCACTGAGCAGAATGCTACATTTGATCTCTAATTGGTTAAATGGCCTTTTAGAATGATCAGAGAATTCAGCAAGAGTGGACTTAACCTTGAGAGTGGCTTTAAGAAATGCTAATCAGATTTGATGCACTTTTGGTCTTATAATCATTTCTTCAGGCGCCATGACAGTGAAGTGAATCCTACATACTCAAACATACTTTAGTCTTGTTCTGCAGACAACAGAACAGCATTGGTTATACAATTGTATTTCTATGACCTACAGGTTGGATATCAGCAGGCATTTTATTGTTCTATATTAATGTGTCCACCTCTGTCTCTCATGTATTGTGTTTGCAGACTGTGTGAGTATGTGTGCAAGTATGTGTATGTTCAAATCCAACTGTGCTCTGTGTTAACAATCGTGCTTTTTAAATGTTGATCCAGGATGAGTCGGTGCATTGAGGTTATCAATATATATATATGAACAACTGCAGAACAGATCCTATTCTTGATAAAACAACTTCAACACTTGTGTGTAGACACACACTCTTACTGTACATAATTTGAAGATGGAAGACAACCCGAGCAGACTTCAGAGGATGAAGACCTACCTCTAAATCCGTTTCTGCACATTGAAGACTGAATTCAGATCAAACAGACAAAATGCTCATTTCTGACACTGACCAAGGAACTGTCAGTCTTGAGTGGGATATTTTATATTTTAAGAGTGTTTCAAGAGTAAGTAAGTAAGTGAACAGAGGCAAATGAAGGCCTCTGTGATGACATTCTTATGAGCTGTGCCAAGAGTTCAACTCTGCAAACTTTCAAGTTGAAGAAGGCCACTCCCAAACAAGACAATCAAGCTACACATTAACCAAGACGACATCTTTATCAAGTTTCAAATAAATGCACTCTTCTTACATCCCTTACAAACAAAGAATACAATCTCTTCAACATTAAATCTGCATTTTAACATGTATTTTATAATCAAAAGCAATTATAAAATACATGATACAAACAGAAATGCAGAGAGAACATTTGTGATGTCTGATGACTGTTTAAAAAGTGAGGTAAGTGTGTGCACATCCATAGATGGATGTACAAAAACTTTAAACAGCTAAACAACAACTTGTATGCAGATGTCAGCTGTTAGTGGTGTGCATTGACTAACTTATTGGTTGATAAATCCTCAGACCCAGGAGTTCACTTTCATGCTGGGCTTTCTGACTGCAAAGCCATTATTGGAGAAGCAGCAGAGTTGGAGTGTAAAGTGAGCAGGGAAGACTGTGAGGGAATCTGGTACAAAGATGGAGAAGAGGTAAGCCCAGGGTCCCCATTGCATATGGGCTTTGATGTTTGTGCAGTAATATAACCAAATAGGAAATGGTGATTATCATGTATTCATTAGAGATACAGATGAGATTTTATCTATATTTGTTGTGTTACAGTAATATGTTTGTTTTTTCCAGATGAAATCATCTGAGGGTATAACAATTTCAAAAGAAGGAACTTTCCACAAGCTGAAAATTCACAAAGTTACTGAGGAATTTGCTGGAAAATATAAATTTGAAGCAGATGGGCGGAAAACAGAGGCCTTGATTGTTGTTGAAGGTAAAAACATGTTCCTTACAGAAATGACTTACTTGCATCATTCATTAGAGAGTGCCCGCAGGTCATGGTGGTGATGTAAAATGGATTTTTAGCTTTAAAGTACGTAACCAGATAGCATGACAGTGCTTAAAATATCTGTCTGTACTGTTTTGCCAATCATTGTAGATCCGCCCAGATTTGATACTGAGGAACTGGAAGCATTTAAAACCCCTATAACCGTGAAAAAAGGACACAAAGCTATCTTCAAATTACCTTATATTGGACGGGAACCCATAAAAGTTCAGTGGTACCTTGAGGGTGAAGAACTTTCGGATGAAGGAAACATCAAGTTAGAGCACTCAGATGGTAGCAGCCGTCTGCTTCTAACCAAGCTGCAGCGCAAGGACAGTGGTGAAGTCAAGATAAAACTCAAAAATGAGTTCGGCACTGTTGAGGCCTTCAGCCAGCTTATTGTACTGGGTATGTATATAAAACATTTTTATTTACAAATAGCCTACAAATTTAGGCAACATGTACAGCACAGATTAATATTGTATATGCTACTTTGCTTTTGACAGATAAACCCACTCCTCCAATGGGACCTCTGGAGATTGTTGAAGCCTCCTCCTCTGTAATTGAATTCAAGTGGAGGCCCCCAAAAGATAGCGGTGGCTGCAAGATAGGCAACTATATCCTTGAACGACAACAAGTTGGCCGCAACACCTGGAAGAAGGTGGGGCCAATTGGTCCAGAGGCCAAATACAGGGACTCTGACGTAGACCACGGCAGGAGGTACTGCTATCGCATCAGAGTGGAGACTGAAATAGGCACCAGTGAGCTGATGGAAACAGAGGACATTCAAGCTGGTACAAAAGGTAAACTCAGACCAATATTATGAAACTGTGTTATCTTAGAAATACTTTTTAGTAAAGGCCGGCATTTGATTGCTAAATTTCCCAGCAACAACAATGGGACTGATGCGATTGGTAGATTCACTAGATTCACAAGAAAATTCGCACAGATCTCTCGCATCAAGTTCAAATTTGGTGAACACGCAAATTTGAATAAAATGATCCTGACAATGAGACCCCAGGGCGAAGAAAACTCCGCAGTACAGAAAATAGAAAGATGCTTAGAGAGCTATTGTGACTGCATAGCGCTAGCATGTTCTCGCCGTGCTAGCATGTTAGCCGTAAGCTCACCAGCTAAAGTAGTTCACCATCTAGCCCTGTGAGTAGTCCCTACATTATCAGGCCTCTACCATCACCTATTTCATGAAATAGCACAGATGAATTTCGCTGTGCCACTGTCTGGTGTGACCGGGCCTTGATTCTTCAGAACAAACCTTTGTAATTCCAACGTCATGACCAATTCCCCCACAGTACACAAAATAATCTACCTTTTAGACTAAGAAATTACAGATCCCAATATTTTGTGTATACAGCATACCCTGGACCTCCATCAGCACCAAAGGTTGTCAGTGCCTTCAAGAACTGCATCAACCTCTCTTGGTCTCCTCCAGCCAACACTGGAGGAACCAATATTCTGGGATACAACGTTGAGAAACGCAAGAAGGGCAGCAACCTGTGGGGCCCAGTCAACCCCCCTAATGAGATGATCACAGGTTGCATTATGATTCACACATTACTTTTGTTTGATCATGTTATGACAGCATGCTGTAATTCCTATATTGCATATGTTCTTTTCCTATACAGCTAAGGGATTTGGAGTTAAAGATGTGGTTGAGGGCATGGAGTACGAGTTCCGTGTGTCAGCAATCAATAACTCTGGAGCAGGGGAGTTCAGTACACCGTCTGAGTTTGTGTTTGCCAGAGACCCTAAGAGTAGGTGGACATTTAAAAATGTTATCATGGTCATTATTTTGTCAATACTTCATACAGCCTCCAAATTGCAGCACTGAATATGAATCATGTGTTACAGAGCCTCCTGGTAAAGTCATAGACTTTAAAGTGACAGATTCCACCTACACAACTCTGTCTCTGTCTTGGACCAAACCCAAGGACATTGAGGGGGTTGAGGATGAAGCCAAAGGATATTTTGTGGAGATCAGACCTGCAGAAAACACAGAATGGGATCGCTGCAATTCAAATGCAATAACCATGACTTCCTATACAGTCAAAGGCATGAAGTCAATGGCCATGTACTGGGTGAGAGTCGTTGCTACTAATGATGGAGGAAACGGAGTGCCACAGGACCTGGATAATTACATCCTCGCTATGCCCCCTCCTGGTAAGAAAATTCACTTCAAAGTTATTTATGTCAGTTATATGTAACATTGTGATTACAGGGACTCCCCTGTAACAATACTTTATAGTTAAAGCGTTGTATAATCAATGAGTTTAACCTATTGATGAAAAAATATGAATTTTTAAACTGATCTGAATCAATTATGTACAGGCATAGAAAAGCTTATTGTGAAAATCCTGACTTTAGTTAACCTAAAGAGATTAATAGATACTCCACAAACCCAACCCAGAGTTACCTTGATCTGGATCTTCGAAGCCTGGTTTAAATAATCAAGATAATTGATTGATGAACTGGCTTTCTGGGCGGACAACTGTGTTCAACACTTACCAACCTATTTGGCTTCTCAAGCTTTTCACCAGTAATGTAAGATGACAGCAGCAAGCAAGACTTTCACTTTCATTTCAATGTTTAGATCAACACTAAAATTTGTTTATCATTATACGTTTTGTTTCACTAAGTATCATGTGACTCAAGTTGAGGATGCAACTGGAAACGTGGTTCATGAAATCAGGATATGATATGTACATTTGCAAAAACATATGTTATACTCTCTTGTATACTCTTTTTTGTAAAAGACTAATAATAACAACCAACACAATAATGTTCAGATGAAAACTTTCATCAATAAGTTCAATTGGTTGGTGTCAAATGAACGAACACAAATGATTGCAGCAGTACTGTATATCCAACATAAAAGATAATTCATATGTAGTTTTGCAGTTGAATTGTGAGATTTTTCTGGTGTGCCCTCTATCCTTAAAAAGCAATTCTCAACATCAAGATTGACTATTGATGACTATTAATGACCAGCTTTCACCCTGCTGTTAACCTAGTGAGACCACGTTTCACGGATGCCAAAATCAAGAGTTTCATGGTGGTGAGAGCAGGGAATTCTGCACGATTCACCATTAACTTTGAGGTAATTTAGGAAGTAATTACGATGACATATATCCTCGACAATGCATATATAGTCTAATTTCTCATTTCATCTTCTGAAAAAAATATATTTTTACATTCTTTGTAGGCCTCTCCTTGGCCTGAGGTCATCTGGCTGAAAGATGGAGTGCCGGTGTCTAAAAAGGTGACCATCAGCAATGCAGAGGGCACATCCCAGCTTCTGATTCCTTCCGCTGAGCGCTTAGATACTGGAATCTATACTATCATTGTCAAGAACATTGTCGGCCAAGAAACATTCAGCGTTGAAATCAGAGTCACAGGTGAGTTTGGTGAAATACTGTACCTTCTTACTGTACAATAATTTACACCTATTCCATATGCTGTAGATAAAAAGAAAAAAAAAATACTTTTGTATTTGAAATCCAGATGAGCCTAAGCCACCAGGTCCTGTGGAGACTGACGAAAACGTGCCTGGCACAGTGACCATTTCATGGACCCCATCTCCAGATGAGAAGCGTGACGACAGGCTGCACTACATGGTGACTAAACGCGATTCAAGTAAAAGAACATGGCACACCGTTGCAGATCACATCTTCAACAATAGATTCACAGCCTGCAACATCATGCCGGGCCGAGAATACCAGTTCAGAGTCTATGCAAAGAATGACATGGGATCCTCCAAACCCTCAGAATCACCAAAGTGGTTGATTTCTTGCAAAAAAGGTAGGTAAATGTTTATGACTTCCAGGTTCAAAAAGTACAAGTAGACCAATATCTGTATTTGAAGAAGCACAAACTTAAGCAAATATAGTACTTACATATTACCACATATTTCCTCATAACAATGTTCAAAGATCACATCAGCCAATGTACGATATTTAATTTGAAAAGACTGATGCCACTGGACCACATATGTACTGTGCCAATGTACAGTAATGTTTCTGTATGCTTTTACGACATTTTGGCCTGTAACTCTGCATCACTGCATTTCTTTTCTCCTTGTGTCAAGAGTTAACTACGATCATCATACCAAATCAAGTATCTTTGAGAAGTCTCTTTTCATGGCTATCAATTGAATTGAGATACTCCAAACCATTTGGCCGTCACATTTTATTCATTTCATTAGCAGACACAGAAACACTAAGTAGATATTATTTATTTATGATATGTTGCTTTGATGAAATACTGTAGTATATGAATAGAATGCCAGAATGTACTGTACCTGTAAATTTTCAACCATACTGTACCTGTAGTGCCACCATCAGGCCAATGCTGAAACATATTCTCCTGTTAGATGATTACAATTCTAATTTGATGCAATGCATATCTGCTTTCTTCCAGAAAAGTTCACTCTGAGCATGCCAGAAACAAAGCTCTGTAATCTAGAGTGTCCCCCGAGGTTCATTGTCCCATTGAAAATGCACGCTGCTCCTCAAGGGTATGAATGCTACATGAGCTGTGCCGTAAAAGGGGATCCAACACCACATGTGACATGGCTCCGCAACAATATCAGTCTGAATACCAACACTAACTACTACATCTCCAACACCTGTGGAGTCTGTTCTCTGCTCATATTGAGGGTTGGACCTAAAGACACCGGGGAATACAAGGTTGTTGCAGAAAACTCTAAGGGGAGGGCCGAGTGCTCCACTAAACTGACAGTCAGAGGTAAATTTTAACTGTATTTTAAAGATGCTGTCACCATGATATGCATGTAATACAGTGATGATGTTTGAAATCTGAAACTATTAATTGCCTTTGTCTTTTTCCCTCCATTTTTTTCCAGAATAAATGAATACACTGAAGATGGTAGAATTGCTCTAAAACCAGAGCAGAAATCAAGTTGTTGGCAATTCACATACTGCATCTTTAGAGTTTAGCAAACCCTGTCAAATGTAGAATGTAATATTTAATATTGCCCGTGATACCTTCCTTTTAGGTTGTATTTGTACATCAACTATTTGATGAACAATTTCCTACAAAGGCTTGCATTTATTCAAAGTTAAACTCACAATAAGGTCTTAGGCAAACAGTATGTTTTGGCCATGTTTTGTTTGTTTTGATTTCAATTGTGCAATCTCAATAAAATGGAAGCTTGAAATAATAGTGTGCAATCTTGCATATTTTAAACGTAATAATAATAATAACAATAATAATAAATATATTACAGCAGTACAGGACACATTGTAGCAGTCATTTATTGATTTTAAAAATGCTATTTTAAGGTGTGTGTCTAAAGCTTATGAAACTATCTGCTTGTGTCTGTCAATACATTTTTTAGATGAAGGTTTCTGTTCATGTGTATCGTGATTGTTTAGTTTCAATTTTCCAAAGATTCCGTAATTGTGGATTTGCAATCTTCCCCTCAATTGAAACTGAGATGAGAAAAAATACATTCATTAAAGATTTATATGACACTGACTGTTATAGTCTGTTATACGTGTGGAAATATGTGTGGGTTTGGTGTAAATAAATATTCCATACTGCTATTGTGATGTGAAATTTTCAATCTGACCTGCATGTCACTTAGAAAAACACTCAACAGAAAATGCATTTATGTGTATAAAGACTACCGAAAAACACAAATTAACACAATACAAAACAATGTTTATACATGTATGATGATAGACTTGGGCATATATTTTGGCCTTGGGTCAAGCCTAGACATGGCAAGCAAGTATCAAGTATTCATACCACTTGTTCACCTTCATGATGTTTTATGTGAATAATTTATGCCCAGTCTTCTTGTATTACCTCTCTGAGCATTTTTGTTGGGTCAGACATTAGTCCAAGTTTAGAGAAACTGAAGAAGAGAGGGTGAACAGTTACACCCAGGGCTAAAACATGACTGAACAGTGCAGGATGACACTTCTCAGTTTCAAATATAAGTGCTTGTTACATTGCTAAAATAAAATCTACCATGTAAGTAATTTCTGTTCTGTTTCGATACAGTAAAAAAATACTGTGGCTCATTAGTATTAGAATGAGGTTTAGTTTGATTTGTTTGTTTTCCATGTGATATGTCCAGAGCCATGCCAGAGTAAATGAGAACATTCATGCAAATTGGGATAGGCTTTCAGCATAAAATTATGGTTCATTAATTCTGACATTTCTAAACATGTTTTATATTTTTTTCTAAAACAAAATAATGCAATGAGCTCAAAAGATCTGAATTTAATTGACACTTACCTCTTGTTAAATGTTGGGATGAAGATCAGGCAGCCTACACGTACAATTAAGCTAATTGAGAGGCAGCTCAAACCATGGCGCGTCTATGTCACTTCTCATGAGACTTTTTAATAAGAGCAGCCAAAAGCACCCTGCTGCAGTACTAAAGCTGAAATTCCAGTTTTGAGGGAGGGATTAGAAAGCTTCACTGCTGCATTTCCTCTGGTGGCCCTTTTTCAAGAACCTATAGCACTTCGGGGCCAAAGTGCATGTTGGTAAACCTATCCCCAAGAGCCACAGTGAAAAAGCAGTGGCTTAGGTTGCTCAGAGTGTCTCTGAAAGGCTTTATTGCCTCTCAAAACGAAGAGCCCTCACTCAAGAATCAGCGGGAACCTGGCTGGCAACAGACAGCAGAGAACAGCAGTTTAAATAGTAAGTACATTTACCAAGCACTGGGCAAATCATCAAAATCTTCTTTAATCTGTTAGCTAGTTTATGTAAATATGCATTTGTTCTATGTGCTAATCTGACTGTATATTAACCTTAGGCATAAATGGCAATGAGATCTCACCAGCTAACCTGTCACAAATAATACTGACAGCAGTTTTACATGATTCCAGTATCTCTAAAGTTTAATACAACAAAGAACCAATATGATGAGCTGTAATAATGTTGTTATGTTTTTAGGCAGGCAGAATTGTCTAAGCTTGAGAAAAAATACAAATAAGAAAATGTTGAAGAAAGATCAAGATCAGACTAATGATTATGCAAGAGAATAGAAACTTATAACTATACACTTTACACACAAATGTATTCATGTATTCACACTAAAATCACTCCAACAGTTTTGTCCTGCAAAGATTAGTAAGTAAGTTTCTTTGATATGATAATTAATTTAGCATTTTATCACAAAAGGTGACAAAGTAAAAGTATATGCTCTGCTACTAAATGCAGCTCTGAGATTTAGGACATAGACTTGACAAGTTATTCATAAATCAGTTCATTCAGAACACCCTTGGCACAGCTATTTTCTCTCCCAGACAAATATAGCTTCCCAGCTGCACAGCAAGTGTGCAAAACTGCTAAATATGCAGGCACTTCATCAACTGACAGAACTCTGCACAATTTATTTTAATTAAATGTAATAGGTAATGTAATAAGTGTCTATCAAATGTAATCTAAGAATAGAAGGCTCTTGCCATTTGACTAATTAGATCATAAAAATTAAGGAAGATCAACAGAAGCATGGTGAAGACATTAGTTTATACTTGAGCATTCAAGATACAATAAGACATATATAACATATACAAAGAAGTGATATTCACATATATGATATCTAATCTAATTTAGATTCTACCTCTCACATTAAATTAAAACTTTAACTATATTGTATATGCTTTTCTGAATGAAACCTTTTGTCTTAAAAATATGATGCTATGTCTTATGATGTCATATCAATATGCTTATGTGTCTTTGAGATGATATATTTTAGAATAATAATAATTAAATTACTAAATAATTAGTACCTTAGTGTAAAAATGTTAATTATTTTTCCATACTTGCTGAAATGCTTGTAAGACTATTCTAATTTGTCACGTACACTATTTTGACAAGTGGAGACTGAAGCTTACTCCTAAAGCAGTAGCTAGGGAGTCTGGAGCATGGAACCTGACTCATTACACACAGAAGTTAATAATGAATTGATTAAAGTGATTAAGGTAATCCTTGATCATCAAAAGGACCATTTTATAGTTTCAGAATAACTTTGATTTAATAACAACTATAAAAAACGAGGTTATTTTTAACAACCCGTATTTTAACATTTGCCTGTGGTGGTACCTTTTCTATTTTATCTTTTCACCTATTTCTTCAGATAATTCAGGGCTAAAAAGAAAGCAAAACCTAAATACAAGGATAGTTAAGACTAATGTCACATTTGCCGTCTGCCACTTACGCCACTTCCTGACTCATGATAGATAGTTTTATGAGGTATGTGACCTACTGCCTGCAAAATTAGGCCAGTCACTTGCAGGAATCTACAAAGGGAATGTTAAGTATTTTGTGATCACAGGAATTCTTTCATTTATAGCACAGATAGAGTTACTAACTCAGGGATCCTAACACCATTTGCCTGAAATGTAGATCTTACACACTGACATCCCACAATGCAACATTCCTCATAATATTATTTATCCCAATTATTGTAATTGGAGGGAGGAGTTAATTGTGTCCCATTAATTCTTTAAGGCATTACTTAAAAACATCATGTTGTTAAAGTGGGCAAACTACCTTAAGCCACTAGTTAAAACTGTGATAAGTGATACCCATTTCACATTCAGGCCATCTGGAAGAGATTAACTGCATGTCAGACAGATGGGGATTCACATGGTTACTAACAGTGGTCAAGCCATGCTAAAAGCTCCAGACTACATTGAAATACTCGGATATGTTTGGAATTGACATGGAAGAAAAATTTAAATGATATATAAGCGGTGTTGCCTAAATAATTATTAAGTGTTTTAAATGTGCATTATAATATCTTTGCATTAACAGAGAAGCTGTTGTATCAATCAAGATGTTTAAAATACGCAAAGCTAAGGATGAGGAGCCAACTGCTCCAGGGCAGGGTAAGTAACTAGAGTTTGAATGCCTGGCTTCAACTGTAAATTACTGCCAAAAAATAAAATATGTGATCAAAACTAAATGCATACATATAGCCTTTTCTGAGACATGAACTCAAATTGTATCAAAGCTGTCAAATCTTCACAGGTTCTTCATAAATGTGTAAATAATGCAAATTATCTCATTTAATAACAGTGAAAATTAAAAAGAGGTCAAAGGTGCCTGGAGTTATGATTACTCAGTATGTGGAGGAACTACCTGAAGGCATGAACACCCCAGATTTCACTCGGAAACCCATCGCTATTACTATTCAAGAAGGTAAGGTTAAATACCACCTCTAATCACATGCACAACCATTTCTTTTTGATTTAAGATAATAACATAGCAATACATTCTTGTTGTCATTTCTGTAGGAAAATTGGCTCTCTTCAGAGCAGTAGTTACTGGCAAACCAACACCAACTGTGACCTGGGTGAGAAATAATGGGGAAATTGATGAAGAAAGGTGCAAAATTGTCTACGATCCAAGTTCCGGGGAACACCAACTACATGTGAGATCACTGACCATGTGTCATAAGGAATGCTTATTCAAATAACTTAAAATCTAAACGAGAGTTAATCAGAATGATCAGTAGGCTGTCTTGCACCATCCTGGTTTTGTAAAAATACTCATAATCATGTATTGATTGATAGATTCCAGATGTATGTGTGGATCAAGCTGACACCTACAAGTGTTTTGCCAGAAATGAATATGGAAAAGCGGTTGTAACTGCTACACTTAATATCATTGAGGGTCAGTTGCTTACTTTTATTCCCTTATACACGAAATCAAAACAAATTATTAAGATAAATTACATTTGTCTCACGTCAATCTAATTTCTTCCATTGTAGTTGGCTTTAAAAAGGGCAGAGCCATGCAAGAATCAAGAACAGGTACACAGCCTACATTTAATCTTTAATTATGCAATGTCAGTCATTCATTGAATTAAAGTTGTAACCATGCTGCTGGTTTTAATGTAGCCATCCGAGAGACACCTGAGGACTTCAAAAAGGCCTTAAAAAATAAGTAAGTAGTACATTTACAAATGGGAAAAAGTACATGACAGTATTGTTGTTGTTTTTATGTAGCGGTTTTGTTTTTACCAAGCCATGCATGATTATTACTTTAGAGTGTTTAACAATATCTTTTCTTTTCTTTTTGTAGGGTTGACATTGAGGCAAAAGAAGTCCCAAAACCAGAAATCGATGACAAGTTTTGGGAACTGTTGATGAGTGCAGACAAGAAAGATTACGAGTCCATCTGTAATCAGTATGGTGTCACTGATTTTCGTGGGATGCTGAAGAAACTTAATGAGAGGAAGATAGAAAGGGAACAAGAGCAAGAAAGGGTATGTTTCAGCTTCATCTACAGTAAATGTAAAAATATACAGCACCTACACAGCCTAACATCTATAATAATGTGAATGAATGCTGTACAATACAAACTCTAACTTTCCTTATTCCAATTACTATAGGTTGTTGAAAGACTATGCAACCTAAAGCCCATTGAAATGAAAGAAAATGGTGGTGCGGAGTTTGAACTTGAAATGTCACTTAAAGACCCTACCAGCAAAATCTTCTTATTCAAGGTGAGATGTTTCATTTTACTTTTTTCTCAATGGTGAATAAATTAACAGAAGCACTGAAAGTCATATTACATAGTCTGCAACACAGAAAAATTCACAGGCACGCTACATATTGCTCCAACATCCATGACTGCTTATGTTTAAACAGGACGGCGTTATGATTCCTTTTGATGCTGACACAGAGATAAAACATGGACTGAGGCAGGTAGGAAAGAAGTATGTGTTTAGCATCAATGGTGTTGACCCCGAGGATGCAGGATTATACCAAGTGGAGGTTGATGGAATCAAGATCTTCTCGACTGATCTCAAACGTAAGATGATGCCGCAAATTATTGTTCCACACACTTTATTGTAACAGGCCATACAACAGTCAAAAAGAGCTACGATTGCTACATGAGCTGTCCTGTGACAGGAAATACGAGATACCATGTTGAGCTATAATTTTGTGCTTCGTTTAGCTCCCCCTGTAGACTTCTTAGTCAAGATTGAAGACGTGAAAGCTGAGGAAAGAGAGGACGCTGTGTTTGAGTGTGTTGTCTCACATCCCCTGAAAAAGATAAATTGGATGGGAAAGAATGTCACACTGGAGCAAGGGGACAAATATGACATGATTGTGTCAGAGGATATGCTGATTCACACATTGGTGGTGAAGGACTGCCTGCTCTTGGACAAAGGAATTTATGCGGCTGTGACTGGACTTAAATCCTGCAATGCCTGGCTTATAGTGGAAGGTACTGTTCACATATTTTATATTGTATCTTTTCAGACTGTTCAATACAAGTTTATCAAATATTGAAAATGTCCCATAAAGCATTAAAAATGTCCTGGTACTGTGTATTTTGTATTAGCTGACAATGATCCAAACGCGAAAGGAAAGAAGAAAGCTCGCAAAACAACCAGAGCAGGTGGCGGTGGAGCAGATCTCTTGAAGATTGCTCAGGAGCAACAGGCGAAGATACAAAAAGAGAGAGAAGAGTTGATTGCAAAGGCAAAGGCTGAGGCAGAAGCAGCAGCTGCAGCAGCCGCCGCAGCTGCAGCTGAGAAAGCAGAAGCCGAAGCTAAAGCTAATGCAGAAGCTGAAGCCAAAGCTAAAGCTAAAGCTAAAGCAAAGGCAAAGGCAAAAGTAAAGGCGAAGGCGAAGGCAAAGGCAAAAGAAGGGGGAGAAGGCGCAGATAAAGCAGACGCTGTTGCAGAGGATGAAGAGGATGTAGAAGAGGGAGAGGAAGAGGAGGAGGAGGAAGAAGGTTCTGAACCTACATCATCAGCAAAGGAGGGAGAGGCTTCTGCTGAAGTTGCTGATAATGAAGACGAGGAGCCAGTTCAAGAGAAGAGAAAAAGAGTGAGAACAGGCCCACTTGTCCCTGATACAGTCATTGGTGAGATCCATGAGAACATAGTAATTATACTCTACGTACAGCTATGTTGGTCATATAGTGCTGTTGGTCAACAGTAAGGTTGTATTTCCTTTTAGACCCAGGAGTATACTTCACCGGTGGACTGTCAGATGTAACTGCCATCATTGGTACTGAGGCAGAACTGGTCTGCAGCCTGAGCAGTGAGGACTGTGACGGAGTCTGGTACAAAGATGGGAAAGAGGTGAGAAATGTAGAAGTTGATAGAGTAATACCTTTCACCCTTAACATTCTGAGATTTAAGTGTGTTTACATGTGTGCATTTCAGATAACTGCTACGGATGATATCTGTATTGTTAAAGATGGGAATTATCGCAAACTAATTATCAAAAACTGCAAAGAAGATGATGCTGGGAAGTACCGATGTGAAGCTGATGGGCGTAAAACAGAAGCTGTGCTAAATGTCGAAGGTATTGTAATCACAATAAATTTGAAGTACTCCAACTAAAGCAAAACAAAAGCACAGACACTGTGAAAATGTGTAAAACAACATTCTTTTAAGCTCAGCAATAAAAGTCTCAGTTTGAAAAGATGTTTTTTTTTCCTCGTAGATCCTCCAAGAATTACCCCTGATGACCTCACCGAGTTCATAAAACCTGTTATAATCAGAACGGGGAAAGATGCAGTCTTCAAGCTGACCTTTGTTGGCCGGGAACCCATGAAGATCCAGTGGTACAATGAGGGCGAAGAGCTGTTGGAGGACACCCATATCAAGATCGAGAAGTCTTCCTCACACAGCCGCCTGCTGTTAACCAAGTGCCAACGCAAAACCACAGGAGAAATTAAGATTAAGATTAAAAATGAATGTGGAACAACTGAGGCCCTCTCACAGCTGGTTGTATTAGGTAAGGTTTGTATGCTGCTCAGTTCTATATATTACATAATATATACATAATAAAAGACATGGATATGAGTGCAGTTGATCTTTATTCTTTCGTCTCACTACAGATAAACCAACACCACCGATGGGCCCTGTGGATATCATTGAAAGCTCGGCGGCTTGCATTGACTTCAAATGGAGGCCTCCCAAAGACAATGGAGGTTCCCCTATCACAGACTACGTCCTGGAGCGCCAGCAAATTGGTCGAAACAGCTGGAAGAAATTAGGCAAGATTGGCCCAGAGCCTAAATACAAGGACATCGATGTGGATCATGGCAGAAAGTATTGCTACCACATCAGGGCGGAAACTGATCAAGGCATCAGTGAAATGATGGAGACTGATGACATCCAGGCAGGGACAAAGGGTGAGCCTTTGTACAAGCACACCACCATTTTTTTGTGACAGTGCTTCAAACACAGTGGGTATTATTGAACAAAAGGCTTTGTGTGAGCCAGTTAAAAAGTGTTATTTCTTTCAATTTGATCATTCTTTCAGCATACCCTGGACCTCCTTCTACACCAAAGATTGTTAGTGCTTTCAAAGACTGCATCAATCTTGCTTGGTCCGCACCCACTAATACTGGAGGAACCAACATTTTGGGATACAATGTGGAGAAACGCAAGAATGGCAGTAATCTGTGGGGCCAAGTCAACCCACACGATGAGCCCATCAGAGGTAAGGCCATCTTAGAATTACTGACTATGTTCAAAATGTCATGTATTTGTTTACAGCTTGAAGAAAGATGTGACATTGTCATGTGAAATGTGCTTTCTTTCTTAAGTTAATAATTAGTTTTTCTATTTTATAGTCTTAACTATACTGTTTGACATGCTAACAGAGAAAAAGTATGCAGTGAAGGATGTTGTTGAAGGCATCGAGTATGAGTTCCGTGTATCAGCTATCAACATTTCTGGTGCTGGAGAGCCAAGTACGCCTTCTGAATTTGTGATCGCAAGAGATCCGAAGAGTGAGTAACAGGCCGATAAAAGCTATATTGTTATTAACTCAAGGCTTAACTGCTCATATCTCAATACTTAAATGCCGAATTGTTTACACTTCCAGAGCCCCCTGGTAAAGTTATTGACCTAAAGGTGACAGACTCCACATACACCACCTTATCGCTGGGCTGGACCAAACCCATTGAGGAGGAAGGGGTCCAAGATGAGGCCAAAGGATACTTTGTGGAGCTCAGACCAGCAGAAAACCCAGAATGGGGTTGCTGTAACTCCAGTGCTATTATCATGACCTCCTATACTATTATGGGTCTGAAGTCTATGGCCATGTACTGGGTGAGAGTTCTAGCCACCAATGAGGGTGGAGACAGTGAGCCTCAAGAGTTGGACAACTACATCATTGCAATGCCTCCACCAGGTGAGACAGGGGAAATTGTGAACCGTCTACAGTCACGATTCAATACATTTTACCTTAATTTAATCACTTTTACTCATCAATTTTGTTTAAAACTCTTCCCTCATTGTCACAGTGAGACCTCATTTCACTGACAAAAAAATGAAGAACTTCATGGTAATGAAAGCCGGGAACTCTGCTCGAGTCAACTTCAACTTTCAGGTTCAATATAATATTCACATAAAACACCAACCAATGTCCTTTCTAAAGTGGCAGATTAGACACGTCTATGCATCTTAACCCTGTATCTCCTGTTGTTGATAGGCTTCCCCAATACCAACTATTAGATGGCTCAAGGACGGTGTTCCTGTAGCCAAGCATGTGACTATGAGCAACACAGAAACATCATCACAGTTGATTATCCCCTCAGCAGAGCGTCATGACACTGGGATCTACACAATCATTCTCAAGAACCTTGTTGGTCAGGAGACCTCTAGTGTTGAGATAAGAGTCACAGGTATAGTACAGTGAAAAAACAAATCTCAACTAATCCCTAAAAAAAATAAGTTAAATGAGAACCAAAGGTTTATGAATTTGCAGTGTGATCTGTATTCTCTTTTTTAGATTATTCCAAAATTGCTCTAGTTGTCATATTATCAGAATTAATAATTTAAGCTCTTAAAATATTTTATGTTCTTTAAGATGCAAAGATGAAAGTCCACTTTGGACTTAAGGGATGCTTGGGGAAAGTTTAAAGAGAGCAAGACTTAGTGTGCTGCCATTATTGTTGTAGTCAGCGTAAACATAAAAAATAGACACTAATAATCCCTGCCGACCTGTTTGTAGATGAACCCAAGCCTCCAGGCCCCGTGGAGCTGGACGAGAACGTGTCGGGAACAGTGACGGTCTCCTGGACTCCCTCTCCAGATGAGAAGAAAGACGACAGGCTGCACTACATGATCACCAAGACTGATTCTGTTAAGCGCACTTGGCAAACTGTGGCAGACCATCTCTTCAATAACAAGTTCACTGCCATCAATATCATGCCGGGAAGACAGTATAAGTTCCGGGTCTATGCCAGGAATGACATGGGGCTTTCCAAACCCTCTGAGTCAGCAACCTGGGAAGTGAAGAGAAGGAAAGGCAGGTTTAACAAAACGTGTTTCAAAAATTGTGTAGTATAAAGCTGAAATGATTATCCCATTATTCAAGTAATCAAAACAACTGAAAATGAAATAGCAACATTTGTGATATCTGATTAATCGTTTCAGCCATTTTAAAGCAAAAATACCAAACATTTGCTTCTTAAATGTGAGGATTTACTTAATTTTTATGTTTTACATACATTTTTAATACTTTAAGAATTATTAGTTGCAGCCCTAGTGTAGTTTAAAAGGCATCAACCCAGGTCTAAATAGATATAGATGAATTAAGAGCTGCAGCTCAAGTAGCCAATTAATCAATTAGTCGAAGCCAAAGAAAATTAATAGCCAACTATTTTGATAATCGATTCATAATTTCAGTAATTTTTTTTTTTTTAGCAAAAATGCCAAACATTTGCAGGTTCCAACTTCTCAAATATGAGGATTTGCTGCTTTTCTCTGTCATATGATAGTGAATTATATATCTTTGGGTTTTGGACTACTGTTGGTCAGACAAATCAAGCTATTTGAAGACTTCACTTTATGCTCTAAGAAGTTGTGATGGGCATTTTTTTGTTACTTTTTGACATTTCATAGACTAGACAGTTAATCAAAAACATAATTAGCAGATCAATCGATGCATACAAATCCTGTTTGCTGGAAACAAGTGAGTAAATGTAACATTCAAAAAAATGCCTCCCTGCTGAAAGACAATTAAAGAATATCAAGAGGCTAAGTGAGATGTGTAACTAAGTAATTTTTTTGTGCATAAGGGTAATGAATGTTTTGTTTGCCTCACATGCAATGCACCATGAAAGGCAGAGCATTTTATATTTATAAATGAATCAATGAACAGATGACTAAAGGGAATATGGGTATCCATCATTATGTATTACACCCTTTTAACTTTTCTTTCATGTTTCTTGTGTCCTTCCAGAAACATTTACTTTGAACCTTCCTGTCTCCAAGGACTGCAGCTTTGAGACGCCTCCCTCATTCTCTGTTCCGCTAAAAATGCACAACAGTCCAGAGAGCTATGAATGCTACATGAGTTGTGCAGTGACAGGAAACCCCAGACCCTATGTTACCTGGTACAGAAATAATATCAGCCTCAACACTAACACCAACTACTACATCACTAACACATGTGGGGTGTGCTCCATGGTGATACTCAAAGTTGGGCCCAAGGACAATGGGGATTACACGGTCATTGCAGAAAGTCCTCTGGGCAGAGTGGAGTGTTCAACTAGACTTGTTGTTAAAGGTAAAAACACATTCAAAAGTATTCATTACATCTTAAATTCTGCTCCCCTGGCTATACATTTTTAACAATGCCCTCTCTCCCTCCTCCTTCAGATTAGGATGATGCAGTGAGCCTGAACTCCTGACGATGCCTGTTCCATTTAAACGAATGGAACGTAAAGGATTTGCCAATTTGAAACCTGCTGTCATCTGTGTTTTTTTTGTGAATTACTGTATTAATGTGTTTAAATAAACCATGACGAAGAAAATAAAGGATGAAAGAGAGAAAGAAAGGAAGAGCTAAAATGTGTTAAAGCACCAATAACAAATGACAGATTCAAACAGATTCTGTTGTATTTGAGCACAAATTCTACTCAGTTTGTCTACTTGATTCAAAGAGCACTAAGGACATCTGAGATTCAACAGTAATAATCAGCTTGCACCCATATGAATTTATTTATTGACATGGAAAATGGAAAATTGACAATATGAAATATGGCTATAACAGAGTATGTTTTAATGTTTGAATAACTCATCGTTATGCCAAAATGTAAATAAATCCTACCTGTTCACCAGTGAAATGTCTTACTTGCCTGTCTTTAACCTACATTTAATCAAGAGCTTGTCTACAGGCATCCTAATGGCTCTGTGAGGCTGTACAGGCTTCGGTGATGAGATCACGTTGAGATAAATGCTAACGTCAGCATGCTAACACTCAGAATGACAATGTTCACATGCAGATGTTTACCAGGTTCAACATCGTAGCTTAGCGTGTTAGCATAAAGTACAGCTGAGGCTAATGAGGAATGCCATTAGTTTGGTTATAAATCAAAGTACTGGACAAATTAAAATTAAAATGTTTTACAATTTATCCTGAGGGGGACATGAAAAGTTTCATTGCAAATTTCATTGCAATCAATCCAACAGTTGCCGAGACATTTCACACTCATTAGGATTCATCCTCTTGAGACCATGAATGTCTTTACAAACGTTAATGGCCATCCATCCAATAGCTGTTGAGATGATTCTGTCTGGACCAAAGTGGTGGGCCAACAGACGACACTGCCATCCATAGAGTCAGACCTCTAGCGTGGCAAAAAAAAAAACTATTTCTGTGTTCCAAGATGTCAAGATAAAGACTCAGGCATTGGCCTTGTCTCTGGCCCATATTTATTGTTGTATTCGGGTGCAATCCAATCTTTCATTATTCTGTAACATCAAATATAAACCAATGCTCGCCCCAAAAAGTGTCAAGACCAGTCCAGTCAAATCAAACTTTATTACCGTTATTATTATAAAAATAATCAAGTAATTATGTATATCATATTTTGTGGCTGTACTTAACCAGTATTTGACTATGAAATGACTTGTTTGCTGCAATCACATTCAGCTTAGCACACAGCCCTGACATACTGTGAGGCATTTATTGTGCCTTTCCATTTTGTAACTTCACGTGCACTTCTTCTGCTTTGCCAACTGTCACATGGCTTCAGATTTCTCTTTTACTGAGAGCATGTGTTTGCACGCTTTCAGAGGATATTGCGAGTCTATTATGGAAGGTCATAAATGATACAATTTCATGTGCATGACCAAGTGCAACCTTGCAAACAACTGTGCATCTTCCTGTGTAAAGTCCTTGGACAGACTAATATTATATCAGTAGCCAAATGGCATCCAGTTATTATAGATACAACTCTTTACTGGGAGTTTATTGTACTAGCCTTTGACCTTTAAAACCCTCTAACAGTATTTAGCAATCCTTGTAGTGATATGCTGAGAAAAATATTACAAATGTTGGCTATTGTTTAATATACAGTACAAAAGAGGTCTAATTAATCATCAGACATCTTTCTTTGACAACATAAAACATGGATGCTGCAGAAGCTATTTCATCACTTATCTAGAGAGTTTTAGCCATTTTAGTTGAATTAATATATAGTCAATTATAAGTTATAGTATAATAATAGTTTAATTATACTGTACTTTCCTATACACACAGAAGGGGTTACCTTTGTCCATGTTGCATTGGGTTGTGTAATGTCATGCTGTTCTGTCATTGTTTTGCAGGGTAGAATTCAAAGCTCCTGACTTCACTGACCTCTTGCAATAAATGCCTTCAAGAACATCAAGCCTCTCATATCGGCTTCCCATGCCGGAGAACAGTCATAGTTCCTGTGCCATGCATCTGCTTTTATTACTCTGCTTGAAATATCCACACACACACACAATCGTGCTCAAACTGAGCATAGCTCTGTTATTACTAAGACCACAATAACTGGGTTGTGGTTTAAAGTGCCAGCAACCCAGTCTCCATGGGGAATCTGAAGGACTTTTCACATGTACATACTCTCAAGGTGATCAGAGTGTACAACATATACACCAAAGCAAATGAAATATTAGTGGACCTGCAACCTGTCTGCTCCACTGACTGGCTCTTCATACAGTTCTCCGCAGAGTATAATGTCAACAGTGAGGCTGGTCTTTTATAGAATACCTTGAGTCATGAAATATATGAGAAAGCCCTCTGCTGAGCCAAATTTACATTTAAATTTGTTTTATTTCTTACTTTTTTATTACTTTGTGACTAATAACATTTATAGCTCTAAATATGTATAGCCTTTATTACTTAACATATTGTTGTTTGTCATCAACTGAAATAATAATCTCCTGCTTTGTTATATACAACCATATATGGTGAGATATTCTCAGTGTACAGAATACAGTACTTACTGATTAAAACAAACAACTATTTTTTTTGTTCGCTTATTTCAGGACAGACTTGTCCACTGCCAAACACAAAGCCCTAATGATTGGCATATATCAGAAAAACACAATTGATATCTAAATGGAGCATCCATAAACATATAATAAGTCCTACATCAAAGTAGTAAAGTCATAAGAAATACAATAATTCCAAGATGACCAGAAATGTTGAAACATTAAAAGTCCTGATCTCCACAGACCTGCCCATTTATGAGATTACACTTCTTGAAGGATCCTGGGCTCACACTGTTATCCATGTGTTATGTTTAAAGTTGGTATTCAATACTCCTTAGACACCTAATAAACACATTGTATTTTTAGTTGGTGTCAATAGGAGTCATTAGTGCATCTAAACATTAATATAATGTTTTGTTGTTCTCGTAATTTCATCAGAGTGTCAATACGAGCATACTTGGCTGTCAACACTTGGCAAGTGCATCAATACTGACTGACATAACTGACCAATCTAACTGTCAAAAGAAAGACAAAATACATATTATAAAAAAAAATACACCCAACTTCCACATTTCTCTTGCCACGGTTTGTCTTGCCAAATGGAGGCAGAGAAAGTAATAAGTTGTAAATGATCACATGAAAAGATCAGGATGCCAATCATGAGGACAAAGTATTACAAAACAAAGTAAACTCAAAAGTAAAATTTCACACAAGCAGTTTAGCGTGCAACAGAACATCTATGTATTGATATCATAACAAGAATTTGCCAAATTCCATTTTTCAAACAGCAAATTCATATAATTTAAGACCACTCCCGAAGAAGGTCATGCCTCTGTCAACAAGAATCCACAGTCGTGGTCGTCCCACTGTGAGGCTGGTAGCCAAACTTGGCTTTCCCTCCTCCCTCTTGCTAGAGGTTGTGATTTATATCAAAAACAGAAAAGCAATCCCCTTTCTTGGCAGGCACCATGTCTGACAACGTCATTGGCATTCCTGTAAGGATTTAGTAGCTTAAAGACCAAGGAGGCAACACTCAAATATCAGACTGGGAAGCAGCACCACTCAAGAGGATCACAGGAGCACTGAGGTAAGTTCATCATTCATCTTCCATACAGCACCACTCTTACATTGAGGTGTTAAGTATTTAGAGTTGGTCACAGTCTTAAACACTCAACTAATCCTGTTGCTGATTCACTCTTAACATCTAGTCCAAAGATAACACTGAGTTAATGTGGCAAACTGTGGAAAGCGATTGCCTATAAACACGATTGAGCTGCCTTGTTTTAGTAAGTGCTCCGATATGTTATCTTATGTAAAGCATAGCAGAATGGATTCTAGATTTTGCTGCTTTACTCAAATGAGTAGTTTTTTTTAAATTTTGTATCAGTGTTAGAATTTGTGTCAGAAGGTTATCAGAGTCATTTCCTGGAGTTTAGACATGCGAATATATATGCTAATGTGCATTTCAAATAGCAATAGTTCAGCAGTTCAAATTAACGTTCGTCACACGCAGACACTTACCCAACAAACATATAAGCGATTAACCACTAAAATTCTTTGACGTCTTCTTTACTAGTCCTTTGTTTTTACTCACCAAACACCTTCACAAAAATCTACTCTTCTTTTTTTCAAACTCTTAGCTTTCATTTTCATAGGTACTGTTTATTTAACATGGCACAGCTTGCTTCATCTGTTCACTTGTTCCTCAAGTTTTTACTGCTACTGAAAAAGACACATTGCAAACCATACAATCTCTCTGTAACTACGGCAAAAAGAGAGCTGAGAGTGGCAGGGTGGCTTAATTCAGGTTATTACCAAGGCAAAAAGAGAGCTTGGTAATAGCCCAAATTAAGCAAACTTGCCACTCTCAGCTACTGCACATGCTTAGCATCAACGCCGACTCCTTAGATAGCCGCATGCCCTTAGTAGAGTCTTGCTTTTAATCATTTTAATGATGCTCTCAGTCTCTGACTATACTATCCCGTGCTGTATTTCAGCGCTGGTCGCATAAGCAGCTGGTAACGTTAACAGCAGCGTGTAACACAGGCCACATGAAACCCATAAAACACAACTCTCACAGCAAAGAGGCTGTTCGCTTAGGACCATGTCAGAAGGCAAGTACCCAAAACAAGTTTTAAAGAGAAAATGTTTGTTGAGCACAAAAATCTGAACTTCTTACAATCAGCATTCAAGAGCATACAGTTTGGTGAAAAATAAAATAAAATCAAGTCCAGTAGCATGCAGTATGTTGTCATGTGGAGTGCTCATCATATTTAGCATATACTGTATACAGTTACAGCATATTTAGCACAATATCATATACAGTACCACTTTGAAATGTTAAAATTATCTAGACACTGATTTAGTTGCTCTCGTGACAAACCAAGATAGGTGCAAACTGAAAACAGACATGTCAAGAGTCGGGGTGTAATAAAGATCAATTGCATATCTTTTTTTGTGCCTCAGAACACCAGAATATGGTAATCTACAGTGTTCAAATTTGCTATACTGAGCTGGTTTCACCACAGTACGACTCAGTCATCATGTCAACAGAGATTTACAAGCATATTAAGATGTTCGAGATGGGATGTTCACAGTTTTATGTGGCATGTGACCTATCATATTACAATCCAGTTATCTTCCAACAGCCGTGGACCATCGACACCCTATATCACGAGCCTATACTGGCTGGGTGCTAGGTTTGTGCAAATACTTACATGAGAGAGGTTAAGAGAAGTCAAAGATGACTAAATAAATTTTAAAATTTTAAAATAAAAATTAAATGTGTCTACTTTATCACTTTATCTGGTAAATCTCATGCCATTGCTCAGAGAGGTTAATTTTTCTTTTACAGTATGAATGTCGATAAAAGGCCTATTTTGCCAATCGAAATCCTGATGCACTTTATTCAATTAACTGACGGCTCTATGAAACGGCTCCAATAATCTGGTAGAATTATTTGGTTAATGTGTCTATGAAACTATGTTGGAAAGATGTACAGCTTGAATTCAGGATTTAGTTCAAAAATAAGACTTGCTGGTACCTCATAAAAGGAAGCTGCAGTAGCTTATAAGTGATGCTAGCAACAGCATAGAGCTCTAAAGACAGTAATGTCAGTTGGTCAGTCGGTCATTCAGCCAGTGAGAGTGTGTGTCTGTTTGTCTGCCTCTTCACCTTGAGGAATAACAAGCTTTACAACCTAAGGTGACTTCTGCACTGCTCTGCTCTGCTATTAAATGAGAGATGTAAATAGATGCACATAAAAAATTTTATAGACAATCCAGTCATGCATTACCGCTACTGTGCATGCATGTGCAGACACATCAAGCCATCCCAGTTGGGCATTTAGAGTATACAGCCTATAGTGACGATCAGAGGGCTTTCTAACTGGTCTTGTGACAAGAGAAATAGTTTCAGAGCAAAGATTCAGACAGCATCAGCAATATTTAGTTTTAGGAAACAAACTTACGCAATCAATGTCTCTTATTTACTCTCAAAAATGCACCTGAAGAGTATACCCAGTCTGCAAAGGGATTGTTTCAATCAATTTTCAATCAAACAGTTACAAATGTACAGTGTGCCAGTGTGTGGCGTCGTTAGTGGTGCGTGCAGATTACAATCAATATTTGGGAACATGAGCCTCTCTCCCCCAAAGCTATAAACCAAAGTCCTGGGACAACAAACGGTACACAGAATAACAGGAAATTCTTGCAGCTGTACCACAAAATATATTTTAGCTCCAGGCAATGTCCTGCCTGTTGTCACAGCCACTTTTACTGCAACACCAACATTAGAACCTACACTGTGATTAAAATTTAAATTCCTGAGTCATGCAATAGAGAATGGCTTTGGAAAAATGAGAGGTCTACTATACTGACTGACAGTCTTGACAATATCGACATGATTGCCTAAATATTATGGCATCCCACTTTAAGGAAAAAGGCTGTTGCTGTAATAGCTCGTACACTCATGTAAACATTAGCTTAATAGCTAGCATTTGCCAAACTGTTAGCTAACCATACTCGGAAGGCAAAGATCAAACACCACTTAGAGGTGGAGTTTTCTTGTAAGCATAATTAGTGTTTACATTCATTGTAACACACCAAAACGTATTGTGTGTTTCCTTGAGGCACACAGAAACATTCCAGCGTAGTGCTACTAGCAATCAAAAACTCCACAGGGTACCTTTAACCATCAGCACCGATTTTTTTTAATTTATGAAATGATGGCAACATTAAATTTAAGAGCAGCATAACAAATGCATCAGTCTATTGAGAAGTCATATGTATATGATGGTGAAGATGATGATGAAGTCAAAGTACTACAAAGAGCTCACTAAGGCAATACAATATGATCTCTGTAAGTGCAGAAAATACATTTCCCCTTAAGAGCAAACAGTATTTTAATTAAAATTACTATTGATGAAAATGACATGTTGCTGGTCTTGGTGTGATTGTGTCTTCCATATAGTTACTTTAGAGGCATACGGGTTTTTTTTGTGAGTCAGTACAATTATGTACCTCAGTCATGTGAAGTTTATATATGCCTAGCATATCGTTGGCTTTCTAAACAAATAGTTATGTTTTTGTAAATCCCCTTAAGCCCCAGCAACACTGAATCCATTACGATTAATGTTCCATCAGTCTATTTTTGAGAAGTGACATTTATCATTCTAAGTTTAGCAGCCATGTGGGTAATGAAAGATTGCTATGTACTAGCAGAGATTCCTGCTGCGAATGGAACTGACAGATCATAAAAATTGTTAATTTGATAAGCATGTAGACATTTGAACATCAAGCCAGCATGCTGCAGCTTAAAGTGACAACAAAAAACCTTGAATAATGATAGTTAAGGCCTGGTAAGAAATTACATCATGGGGTTGATGTGAAATTCTACACTCTGGTTCTAATTTTAAGGGGATTTTATTTTGGAGGAATGTGATAACACTCAGCATACAGCAAGCAGCTGACAGTCTTGACAATATCGCCACAGATGATTGTGTTTTGTGTCCTTTACTGTATACTGAGCTGTCAGTAGAATCATGGCCAAAGGTAATGTTAGGCAGAGCTTTTTTTCTTAAAACATAAGCATTTTTGACAGTCAAAACATTTGCTAGCATAATATTTTTGTTACGTTATTATTATTATATTATCCGTTCAAGTAATCAGCCCCTCCAGGAAGTTGTGATCTTCCAAATCACAATAATTACCACAGATTTAACTAGTGTTAGCATTACTCCAGGAGGTTTGCAATTTTTCTCTCATCTCCAGAATATCTCAACATTAAATTGTCAAACTGGAAGAGTACATTTGCAAATTCAGCCAAACAGTGCACTTTTCTGCATAAAATGATCCAATAAAGAATCAGTCTAAGTCAAATCAAATCACACCAAACAAAAACTGTTCAACAAATTTGTTCAACACCAAAGGAACGTTCTTGCCGTCACTTTAAGCTCTCATGCAGGGCATCTGCCTAAACTTAATCCTTAAACAAATACAATCTTTTTGAATAGTTCAGTGGAGCCGTACATACTGTACTTAAAATCCTTTCACCATCTATTGCAGTTGGGGAAATCTTGCTGAATCCATCCAGGAATCAAAGGACCCAAGATGTTTAAAAGATCAAAAGTGTCTGATGGGACAGCCACTGGCCAAGGTAACCACTTAAGTGTCATCTCATTTTCTACAGAACGCATTAAAGAAGAATGTCCAATATCAAGCTAGCGTGTTTGCACAACATCTCAACAGTTTATTTTTGATCTTTTATTCCAAACTGAAGAGCCATTTGCAACACAGAGGTGACAAGTAACCAAACCAAACCATTAATCTGAACCTAGAGGGGAAACTGAGAATCCTCTGATAGGATTGGTGGATACTATCAACCCTTTTAAATCTAAAGGAACTTGTTTTGAATATATTTTTATAAATTGCTACAGAAATGTAATTATTTGTACTACCTTACATAATCATCGAGTCAATTAGGATGTAGCTGCCTTAAAGGTTAGCTTAAAGGTTAGGTACATGCAATATGTCCATCATATCCAAGAAACAATATTTCTAAAATGTGTTTAATACAAAGCTATTTCAGTAAGTTTGATCTCCTTAACTGTGACAAAGTGATAAGATGACACATTTCCAGGTCAGAGTCTTACAGAAGTGATAGAATGAGGTTGGCATGGAGATCTATTTGTGAATAACTCTAAAGGAAATAGTGAATATATTCAATAAAGTGTATTTGTATGTCTGATGCCTCGAATAATTACTTGCTATGAGAAAAGCAAGTAGTCTTTGTGAAATCGTCAGCTATGATACAATTCAAATCAGATTGACTTTATTCAGAAAGTTCAAGGCTGCAATTTGTCGACCATAGCAACCATATTTAGAGTGTACAAGAGCATGTACACATAGTCTATTCAAGGCCAACAGGAGCTCATAAAGGGCTCAAATGTATGTCTACACATTGCATACTGATCACATCACTGGACACTGAGAAGTGCTCAGCTGAAAATGAGAAGCAGAATCAGATATTTTCCATATTCACGTGTATTTTTGTACATTAATAGGTTATAGTACACATATCCCATTGTATATTGCTGCATGGACAGAATGTCATTATTTTTACATTTTAAGAATATTACATTGTTTAACCCGTGCTGACGTGATTTAGCTTCATCTGCCAAATCTCACAATGAAGCCATTCAGCGCACTAAATGCTGCTCTAGTATTTTATTTCCTGTCCCTCAATTTAATTATCTCATCCATAATCCAATGCTTATACCATGTTGACATGTGCCGTTTATGCTCTTTAACATGTGCCTTATCAGGTCGTGATGCAGAGATTTGCAATGATAAAGAAGGTAGGCTTAGGGGACAAGCGAGAATCCGTCATCAGCTGTCTTTTTCTTCCCCGACTGGTCACGAAGGCATGAAGAACTGATATGCAATTTATTTATTAATATACTGTATGAGCGCACATATATTTTGTGCGTGGATATGTAGGTGCATCGCTACATATCTGTTCTCGGATTGAATTCTAGGCATGGATTCCCAAGGGAAACGGTTAAAAAGATAAAGTAATTGAAATGTAAATGTACTGAATATGTGACACAAAAGAGTCTTCTGCACCAGAGCCACATGCGTACAGCTCTGAATGATAATAAACTGATAGAGTGAGTAACATTAAACATTCTAATATATCATGTATTAGAATGGGTTTCAGCATGTGTTATGTGGGTGATGATTTGATTACAAAACAGCAACAGGTTTTGAGGGTTGGATATGATCATGGTCGTGTTTTTCATTCTCTTCTCCTTTTAAGCGTCAAATGTATTGTCGCTGACATTTCATTTTCCAATGCTGACAGTGGGGATCAAGAAAAAATCTAAGGTCCCCGGGGTGATGATTACACAGTTTACCGAGACACTGCCAGAG
Organism: Enoplosus armatus; assembly: GCF_043641665.1. Classification (NCBI taxonomy): domain Eukaryota; kingdom Metazoa; phylum Chordata; class Actinopteri; order Centrarchiformes; family Enoplosidae; genus Enoplosus; species Enoplosus armatus. The sequence continues at coordinate 21,205,139 of NC_092182.1, read as the reverse complement.
GGAAAGAGCCATCCAGACTTCACCCGCAAGCCGATTGCTTTAACCATCCAAGAGGGTAGGACTGATAGCTTAAGAATAATTCTAAACATTAATATCACAAGATATATTCCAAGATGAAATTTCCATGATTCTACATAATGGATTAGATTCATGACTTTTGTGCAACGGGCCAGTGGCAGCAGAGCCCTGACATTCAACACCCAGACTCCTGTGTCAGTCAGATAAATTTAAAATAATATAAAATAAATTTAAACACACTGAGTTCAATTTAAAACCAGGAAAAGTATTAAGAAAAGTCTGTTATTAACTGTACAGGACAAATTCTCCACTTTTTGCATTTGCCATGTAGTGGTGCTATAGGCATCAAGCATTCTATGCAACAAGAGTATATATTACAAATCAATAGTCAGACTAAGTAACAAAGAAATATTTAAATAAATATATTCTGCATCTGTTTCCAGTATTTCCAAAAAAAAACCAGAAAACTGAAGATGAAGTGACGTCTTCTGTCTTTTTTTACAGGCAAATTTGCTTTTTTCAAAGCCATTGTCACTGGAGACCCGCAGCCGACTGTAACGTGGAGCAGAAATAACGGAGACGTGTCTGATACATCAAGATACCAGACTAAATATGATCCCAATTCCAATGAGCATACATTTGAGGCAAGTGATATGGGCTATCAAATCACAGAGATACTATACAGCAACATGCTGATGTAAAGGAGCGTTAAAATAGCACAGAGAAAAATAGATAAATAGAAAGAGAAGGAGAGAGAAAAGAAGAAGAAGATGAAGAAGCTATTTGATTACATCAATGTCATCCAGTCTTCTGACCCATCTGTGTGCTTTATCAATTACTTTTTCTACAATAAGTGGATTTCACTCATCCTGAGAGGAGCACACTCAACAAAGTCACTTTCATGAAATGGGCTGGACACATCTACCTCCATATCCTGTCAATTCACTGCTGTATGTAAATGTAAAATAAAAAGTCATGCAGTTACGCATCAGGAGGCCATCTACCAATCACGCAGTGTGCAGAGCCTGTAATTGTATTTCAATTTAATTGGTCTGTCATTTGTAAGATGTCACAAAGGGAATATGTATCTAGTTCTATTACTATTCATTGGATACTGTACAGTAGTGATTCCTACAGGGGTACTACCTTAGTGGGTACCTCTGCAGTTGCCAGGGGATACAAGGAAAGATTGTGGAGTAGCTCAGCTAAAACACTAAATTATGATTTGGTTAAACAAAAAAAGATATATATCCACACTTGTCTAAACACACAAATAGGATAACAAGTTGGTGTTACGCTTATTGTAAATAATCAGAATCAGAATCAGAAATACTTTATTGATCTCAGGGGGGAAATTAGTTAGAAATGGGAAGTATGTAAAAATATAAGATATAAACATTTAAGTGAAAAGTAAAAAGTATATACAATAACAATGTATATGTATGTATATATATGTACTGCACTGGTATAAATAGAGAAGAAAGAATGAGGTTATAAATAAATAAAATGGGATACATAACACATTAGACAAAAAAGGTTGGGAACCACTGCTATTTAGTATAATAGTTATTGACAAAGCCATCTACCTCACCCACTGGGTCCATTATGTTTAGCATGTCTTATATCTTCCAGATGCCAAATGTTATGCCGGATCAAGCCGATACCTATAAATGCTTTGCTACAAATGAATATGGACAGGCCACGGTCACAGTTGTTCTGAATGTTATTGAAGGTAAGGACTGTTTGCTTGTTATCGATATGACAAATGAATGTAAGTAATATTATGCAGAGTCATGTAATCTGACATGGCATACAGACTCAAGCGTTTTCCCACATCTATTTCAAATTGAGCACACTCGGATCCAAATTGACACTTAACTACTTCACACCTTTGAGTGTATTACACTCATTCCAGCACTTATCACTCTGCGGCCCCCCTTGTATGTTAATTACATGATTGTACTAATAATGCGAGTACCCTCTTTTCTGCTCTCAGTTGGTTTCAAAAAGAACAAAGCCCTGCAACAAGCAGCTGAAACCACCAATGAGAATTTCAAGACCGTACTAAAAAGGAAAAGGTGGGTTTGTGGGACACATGTCGATTGAGTTCTAGATTTCAGTGGTTCTTAAACTAAATGCACCCAACTCTAATTTCCAGTAAGATCCGTCCGAAATCTGAGCAACCAGAGAAAAAAGAGGGCGAGATCGATCCTAAATTTTGGGAGCTCTTAATGAGCGCTGATAAGAAAGACTATGAGAGCATCTGTGCAGAGTTTGGAGTGACTGACTTTCGCTGGATGCTGAAAAAACTAAATGAAATGAAGAAAGAAAGGGAGGAAGAACAAGCTGTGGTTTGTCATTCGTGATATTTGCATATTGATGTGTTTGCTTTTGATATTGATGCTGACAAAACATGCTTTGATAAATTCTAAAAAAGTAGTCTCTGGTAACAAGCCAATTCTGTAACCACTAATTTAAAATAATGCTCACTTGCTTTCTGCTTGATAATTATTTCTTATTGTGTTTTTGACCCAGTTCGTCAAAAACCTGTCTAACCTGAGACATATTCAGGTTAATGCAGATGGTTCTGCATCCTTTGAGATTGACATGGACCTTATTGACCAAAGCAGCTCCGTATTCCTGTACAAGGTTAGTGTGAAACAAATAACTCTCGTAACAGCCCTGCTACCCGATAGGTCAGGAAGTTACCCAAATAAATCAACAAAAGGGACCTCTAGGGACCCTGAATTACCACAATTAATTCAATTGCCAGTACTTGTAAAGACACATCAAGACATCTTGAACCCGAGTAGGTGATGAATGGACGGACAGATGATGTTGGTCCATCTATCCATACTAGTAAACTCATGCCTCTTAGACACCATTTTGCTAAGATATTTACAACACAACCCTTTGTGTACAGTATATATCAGAGCTTATGGCTTTGAGTTTGAAAATGTATCGATGAAGTCCTGCAATGATGCTTTCGCTTTCAGCTCGAATGAGTGGCCTTTCTCCGGCTATTATCCTGCAGCTATGTTTTGCAAGCACAATTTGAAGCATCCCAAAAGGAAATAACATTGTATTCTTCCCCCACAGGATGGTGAAATGGTTCCATATACAAAGGAGTTGGGAGAGAAGATGAAGCACAACCTTAAACAAGTGGGGAAAAAGTATATTTTCAGTCTAAGGGACCTTATGCCAGAAGATGCTGGACTGTACCAGTTGGATGTAGAGGATGTGAATATGTTTTCCACTGATTTTAAAAGTAGGTTTTACACTTGCACACATGACAAATTAGTAGCCCTAAAAAAGCAAAGGAAGACAATGTTTTTGATGCATAACACAAAATATCCCTAATTTGAATAAATAACATCAACTGTGTTTTTAATAATTACCATTCATGCAGATTTAACAAACTATTTTAACCTAGAATGAACCGCTTGATATATTTCAGTCCCCATGGTGGATTTCTTGGTGAAAATTCAGGAAGTGAAGGCAATCGAGAGAGAAGATGCTGTTTTTGAGTGTGTCCTGTCAAATCCCTTCTCCAAGATTTTGTGGTTTGGCAAGAACTTGCCGCTGGAACAAGGGGATAAATATGATATCCAAGTTTCAGAAGACAAGCTCATTCACAGGCTGGTGGTCAAAGACTGCATGGTAGTAGACAAAGGAATTTATTCTGCCTGCGCAGGAATAAAATCTTGCAATGCATGGCTTGTCGTTGAAGGTAAGATATTATACTCCACTGAAACTGATGATATTAAATAATGGATAGTGATAATGGTTTGTCATGGAATAGTAATGAGAACGAATAAGATGTCTGATTCATCTGAATAATTATTGCTTTTTGAGTCATAATATGGTATTCTTAAGCGTGCACTCACTGCAAATCTATTTTTTCCAATTCAGCTGACAAAGATGCGCAAAAGGGCAAAAAATCAGCAAGGAAAACAACAAGGGCAGGAGGATCTGGGATGGATCTGCAGAAGGTTGCTCAAGAGCAACAAGTAAAACTAGAGAAGGAGAGAGAGGAAAGGAAAGAACAGATTAAAGCTGCGAAAGAAGCTGTGGCAGCTGAACCTCCAAAGGCTCCAGCTGTGGCCCCGAAAGAGCAAAGTAAGAATGCGAACCACAAGGTTTATGAAAAAGGTTGTTGAATTCACAAATAAGGAATCCATATTGGCAAGACCAATTACAAATCCAAACTCCTGAATTTCTGTCAAGACTAATACAAATGTGATAATCAAAACTGTAATTATCGACATGCTTATTTATTTACGCGGTTGTTTTGTGATTTGTTTTTCTTTTCATCGTCATTAACTGTAACTTTACAAGAACTGTACTACACGCAATATTGCGGGATTTGATTAAGTTCAAATAATTTAAGAAATTGCAATGGTTTGAGGGCAAGTCAATAATTACAATAATGGGGCCCTTTATTGTATCAATTTGCATATAATACTTGCTATGATAATTTGTTGACATGGCAACCACTAACCAGTTTTTATGGTTGATAGGAAAAGAAAAGGATCCACCGATTGTGGAGGCAGTAAGAACTGGTAAGACACTTGAAAGGTTGTGACAACCTCTGCATGCATTCAAAGGTGGATATGACAGCTATTTGAAATACAATGGCTTCAGTAATAAGTTTCTTTATCCTGATATCCTTTACTTTGATAAAAACCTGCATCACAAATGTTTAAACTGCTGTTGAGGTCACTGTAATGTTTTGTCTTTATTTTATGTTGTGTAGTGTTGTCAGGTCATTATGTGATTGTCTGCCTCTTTAAGGTTATATTGTGCTTAATATTATTTAGCCAACTTCAATTTACTGGTACAATCAATATTATTAGGATGGCTAGATAAACAGATCACCATGCTGCTACACAGTGGTATCCTGGGGTCTGCATCTTACTGACTGGTTAAATGTCAGTTTAGTGTTTTGGCTCTTGATCTTGTTCTGAAATATGCTCAGAATTAGTAGAATTAATAAATGCTGATTATTTTCTCCTGTCCGGAAACCATATAAACTTATTGAGATGTATCAACTGGTAATTTACATAGGAATTGATTTCTGCATTTCTATACAAATCATATACACTATTTTTCAAAGCACGCTGTAGTGTTTAAGATTTTTATGATTGTGTTTCCCACAATTCAATAAGCAGCCACTGATTCATTTCACTGCCATATAAAAATCATTTGCAGAGATCTGAAACATGCCTGTTTTAGCTGATCCATCTCAGTGTTATGTCTGGTCTTATTTTTAATGCTATAATCGCTTTAGTGTCTTTGTATGTGCAGACTGGTTGGAACAGTTAACAATAACAGACATTATCTTTATATGGATTACCTGTCTAAAGTAAGGTCTCTGCCAGCTGACTTTCACACACCCCTCCAGACACATTATGACATTTAAAAACATACACAGTTAAAAACTATGCACACCATTAAAAAGAATGAGTGGAGCTGTTTCTAATTGAATTAGAGTCATAATTCATTATTTGCTAGATGATTTTAATTTGTATAAAGAAAATAACATTTATATTACTTTACTTGTATATACTGTATTTGTGTATATATATATACATTTATATATTTGCCATTGTAACAGCTATTTGGAGTCATTTATCGTACCAAAAACACCACACTTTGAACAATATTTTGTCCTGTATGGACAAAAAAAGGTGTATGTAAGTATATAGAAACATCTGTAACCAACGGCCATAGTATTATCTTATATGAGTAAAACAAAACAAAAAAAGACCATTGAGAATTATTCAAGTTTTCATTAAAAGAAAACTTTCAAATGCAAATTTATAACAGAGAAAACCTAGACACCACCCATTTGATAACTCTATGGCTTTCTGTAAGTAGGAGAAAAACACATTCAAGCTACCACACTATGGCATGCTTTGGAAGATGGTACCTGATTTGTAGAAAATGCATTAAACATTCCAAAGACTATGACCCTTTATCAGAACAAGTTCCTTAAGTCTTCACAGATTAACAGGTGAAAATCTAAAATGTTTTCATACTGTCTGTGATCGCTGATAGGTCATTCAGACAAAACATCAACAGCAGCAGCTGGAGACTCTGGAAGTGGTAAGAGAGACCACGGTGGAGCATATAAAATTGAGGGAGTCATTTATGAAATCAAGTTTAAATGACTTAAGGTTGTTGTTGCTGTTAGGCCACTCGGCGGAGGAAACCGCTGGCAGTGACAAGCTTGATCAACCACTTGCAGATGCGGGAGGTGGTATGCCAGATATTGAATACTGAAAGTACAATAATAACACAGATATTAAAAGACTAACTTTTAACGTGCATTAGTAGCACAATAGAGTTTTAAAATTAACAAATCAATATCTAATCAAACTAGACACCACACCCACATACTAACATGCTGGGATAAAGTGATCCATGACTTAAAACGAATGTGGGCCAGGTAATGCACACACAGACTCACCAGGTGAAAGCAACACCAGTCACGCGCTGTGATGGCTGGTAACCACACGCTGCCGTGGCTGATGCCTACTATATTCTCTGTAACCTCCTAGATCTGTGAAGTTACCATAGTTTCCCTCAAATCAAATGCCAATTCATAAATGGGAGGTGTGAAATAACACAAAAGGGATCCTTTATAACTCGCATGTGGAAACACCATTTTTAATATCCTACTGATCCAAAGACTCACTGTTCATGGCTTCTTAGAAAGTCTTGTGAGCCAACTGGGTTTCTGTTAACAAAGTTTTATGTTTGCTGCTTGTTCATTGTGCTTGTTGTTGATGTCATTAACTTGTTTTGTAGCTTTTTGTGACTGGAATGTGCAGTGCCGTACGTCCACCGTCTAACACAGGTATAGGTTGTTGTTGTTGTTGTTTAAGTAATAGCTATGATTATATGAGTAACTCACTTTCCTCACTTTTTACATAGTGGTAGAATACGCAAACTTTTCAAAGCACACAGTAACATTAACCTTAAGCACAATTATGATATTATTCACAAGAGATACTTATATTGCCATTTAATTATTTAATCTAAACAAGCATATTAATGAGTAGAAATTAGAAGCATATGTGTAGGTAATTAATTTATTCTTGTGTACTTTTTGTAAACTGAAAGCTGCTGCACATGAATATGGAAAGCACAGAGTAACTTGTTTAATGTTGCCCAGAGGCTGGAATTACCTGCGGACTCTCTGATATTTATGCTCTTTGTGGAAAGCCGGCTGAATTAACTGTGACGATGAACATGGTCTGCGATGGCAGCTGGTTCAAAGATGGAGAGCAGGTAAAGCCTATGAATTGACATATTTACTACGTACTTATAATATGTACATTATCATTTAGAGTAAATTATATGAGCAAAAGTAAGAAAGGCTTTTCATTCCTACATTGTCAACATTAGAAACAACCCACTGTAAGAAGTGCAAAGTAACAAATAGTCTTGAGATAGTAATAAGACACAAAAAAGCATAAAGTTCTCCCTTTCACTTTTGATTTGCTAGTTAAACTCAGGTGCTGGGGTCACCATAACCAAAGATGGAACCTCTCACAAGCTGACACTTCAAAGCTGCAGAGATGACGACTCCGGAGTTTATCGTTTCGTATCAGGGGATCAAAGTACACAAGGAAAGGTCACTGTCGGAGGTACAACATACTCCTCTCTATTGTAGACCATATATTAAATGACACAACAGTTCCTGTGCCTTAAACTGAATTACACTGTGTGTTTCATAGATGTACCTGAATTTGACCCAGACGACCTTCACAAGTTCTCCAAACCTGTGATCGTAAGAGTGGGCCAGAACGCTGCTTTCAAGATGCCCTTTCCTCCTCAGGAGTCTTTGGTGGTCAGTTGGTTTAAGGATGGCACTGAGATCAAAGACGGAGGAGGAGTTAAGATTGTGAGGGAGCCCAATCACAGCCGGCTGCTGCTCAGAGACTGCCTGAGGACAGACGCGGGGGAAATAAAGATCCAACTCAAAAACCCATTTGGGGCTGTGGAGGCCTCATCTCAGCTTATTGTGCTTGGTACGAAAACACAGGGAAATGTAATGAGAAAAGTGAGAAATACTGAGAGATAAAAAGATGACATTTCTAGTGTTTGTTACATTCACAGCCACGTTCAAACATAAACCCAACTTTCACCTGACTAAGCATCACTTTTGTGTCACTACATTTGAAATTTCACACCATGTTTTTCTAACAGATCGGCCAGGTCCACCGGAGGGTCCAGTGGAGACTGTTGAATCCACCTCATCTATAATTGAGATTAAATGGAACCCTCCTAAAGACGACGGCGGCTCCGCTGTCACCAACTATATTATAGAGCGTCTGCAGGCAGGACAGAGTCTGTGGACGAAACTTGGGGATGTCTCAGCTGACAAGACCTCCTTCAGAGACAGGAATGTGACACATGGAAAGAAATACAGCTACCGCATCTACGCAGAGAATCCTGAGGGCCTCAGTGACACCCTGGAGACAGCTGATAGCATTATGGCTGGCATAATGAGTGAGCGTAGAAAAAAGAAGTCTCATTTAGCATTCCTCAGCAAATCCCATGTTAATCTCCCCCAGGTTGTAATAAATGAAAATGCCTCTGGATAGGTTTTGTGATTGCAAAAGAACGTTCATCACCGACACTATTTACTCACTGTAGAAATCCAACCTTTTAGCCCTATCTCCAAGAGGAATAGTCCTGCTGTAATAACACATAGATGTCCTTAATTTATTCCACGTCTTTAATTACTCCTTAATTATTAATAATGTGCTTACTTGATTAATCAGACTACTCGTTATTCCCTAGTACTCTCCGGTCCACCTGGTGCCCCCAAAGTGGTGAGTGCTTCTAAGACCTGCATTAACTTGACCTGGACCCCTCCAGAGAACGACAGAGGAGTACCGATCATTGGTTACCAAGTGGAGAAACGAAAGAAGGACACAAATCAGTGGATTGCCCTGAATGCACTTAATGAACCTATTGAAGGTTTGTCAGAAACACATATGCACATACTTTTATGTATTTATGTATTAATTTGTTTTTCTTCCTGTAATGCTATTAATCTTATTTTCAGACGTGAACTACGCAGTTAAAGATATCACAGAGGGAGCAGAGTATGAGTTCAGGGTTTCAGCAATTAATGAGTCAGGATCAGGAGATCCAAGCCCTCCCTCTGAAATGGTGTGTGCAAAGAATCCCAACAGTAAGTAATTAACTTTCATTGTTGTGCATATGAATGATTTAACGTTGTTATCCAGAGCAATGTTTGTTCCCTGTCTGAATATCATGTTTTGTGTGTTTTAATCCAGTGAGACCTTGTTTTAAAGACCCAGAGGACTTCATTGTTGTCAGAGCAGGAAATTCTGCACGTGTCAAAATTTGCTATGAGGTATGAATAAGCCTTAAAGCTGGTATGTATACTGAGCCCTAACCCTCTTCCATGGTATGAATCCTAAATCTATGTTTTCAAGTCTGTTCTGCCTTCTACATTGCAGCCATGTCATGTTCTTGAGCGATGAGTTTAGCACGGCGTGACATGACTGCATATGCCTCCCACTTTATCTAATTTATCCGATATTGATATCTCCAGGCTGAACCTCCACCTCAGATCACTTGGCTGAAGGATGATGAGCCAATATCCCCGTGGATTAATGTCATCAATACAGAGGGAATGTCTCAGCTTGTTATCCCCTCATCAAAGCGCTCAGATTCAGCCATTTACACTATCAAAGCCAAAAACTCTGTCGGTGAGGCTTCATTCGACATTGAGGTTAGAGTCACAGGTAAGAACAAACAATAGGGTTTTACACTATGATTAAAGCAGAAAGGTTGTGGAACAAGTAGTGATATTTTTATACTAAAACTCCTGGTGGCAATTACTTTGTGTTGATATTATCTCTTTAAATGAGGGATTCATTTAATTCCTAGCATTGTGTTCCCTTGGCCAGAGGAGAGCATAATTTACATCAACACTGGACAACATTAATTGGGTGATACACTGAGCAAATTAAACGCCAATGACACACCGATGTATTGGCAAGCCAACGTCAAACCCTAATTAACACTGAACAACTTCTAAATGGAATAAGAAATACATGCAGTAAAAGGGTATGATTAACTGATAACAGCTGTCAAATGCAAATGAAATCCTGTCAAAATGAAATGCCTCTCGAGGAAGGTAGGATTGTACAAGGTTTCAAAGCAGCCACATTACAAAGAAATTAAACAAAAATTGCTCCACTATAGGGGAAAAACAGGACATTTTTCCTCTCTTAGTAACATACATGCATCTTATCGTATTTGTTGCTAGATGAACCCAAGACTCCAGGGCCAGTGGAGCTGGAGCAAACAGTCCACGGCAAAGTGGTGGTATCATGGGCTCCCTCTCCAGACCAGGAGCTCGATGACCGCCTGTGCTACATGGTGTCTCAACACGACTCCAACAACAGAGTGTGGAAGACTGTAGCAGACCGCCTCTTCACTAACACATACACGGCCAACAACATCCTTCCTGGGATAGAATACCATTTCCGGATCTACGCGAGGAATGATATGGGCCTCTCAGATCCATCTCAGTCACCTACATGGGGCGCCAACAGCAATAGAGGTGCATTATTATAGCTGTTCTAGTTCAGTTATGTTTGATTATGTCATTACAGTAAACCAAACCAGCACGGCACATGGTGGGCTGACATTTTCATGTGTAATCAGTTGTATTTTACGCGTTCAAATGTTGTGTACTCCACACCAAAAAAGGAATATAGAATCATCATGTGAGCCGTTCTGTCCTTCTACATTATATCATTGATTCCAGCAAATCTGTTTCAAGTAGGCTGTCTATGATCTGAATATTTCAGCTTCTGTGTTAGAAACATATTACTTTTTATTATCAGACACAGACATTTCCATAATATACCTACTACAGTAACCATAACTCCTGAACAATCACACCATCATTACAGTTCTTGTGTTGTATGCCACAGTACTGTACATGCTCACTAACAGCCCTAGTATAATAATAACTTGCCCAATAAAAAAAACAATGTATTAGCTATAGTGGCAAGGATGTGTGTTTAAAAAAAAAAAAAAAAAAGGGGCTCTGGCAATGTTGGTCAGCCGATCAATCAGTGGGTACAACACTTGCACACCTGGTCCAGACTGAAATATCATTACAAATAGTGGATGGATTTCCATGAATTTTGTACAGATATTAATGGTCGCCAGAAGATGAATCCTAGTGGTAATCCCCTGACTCTCATCTAACGCCACCTGCAAGTCGAGGTTTTCAGTCAGTCAGAATAAGAATCAGAATCAGAAATACTTTATTGATCCCGGGGGGGAAAGTAAAATATCTCCACATCTACTACATGGATTGGTGCAAAATTAATGGTTCCTAGACAGTGTATCCTGATGGCTTTGCTTATGCCCTGATTTTTAATTTAGCACCATCATCAGGTCAAAATTTCAATTTGTTTAATAGTTTTGTTTTTTTGGCCAAATATCTGAAAAACTTATGACACTCCTATCAGCCTCAGGTGTAATTTGTGTTTAGAGCTAATTAGCAAATGTTAGCATGCTAAGATGGTGACCACATTAAACATTACACCTGCTAAACATAAGTATGTTAGCATAGTCATTGTGAGCATATTGCTATGTTGACATAAGCCTAACGCATGGCTGTAGATCACAACAATGAATCTTTGAAATCTCTGATTTGTTAATTGGAAGGAACCTATCATTTCTCACCTAAGTGATACAAGTGAATGTCTGAACAATTTCTGGATCTTTGATTATCATGTGACCTAAATGATCATCTCAATCCTTTCCCTCTTTGATTTTTCCCATCAAGTTCCAATAACCTCAAATGGGGTTAATTCAATGGAGGTCTGTTTTGAGAGGCCTCCATCCATCTTGGTCCCTCTGAAAGTCCACACACCACCTAAAGGTTACCAACTGTACATGACGTGTGCTGTCCGAGGATGCCCTACGCCCTCTGTGTCCTGGTACCTCAACGACGTCTGCATCAACTCGGACAACAACTATTACATCACCAACTCATTTGGTGTGTGCTCCATGTACATTCTCCGAGTCCGAACAAAGGACAGCGGTAATTATAAAGTTGTTGCAGTCAACTCTCTTGGCAAGGCAGAGTGTTCTACTAAACTTATTGTTAGAGGTAAGGTTTATCTTAAAAGTACTTTTTTTTTTCCAGAATTACCAATTTTGGTTTATTCTTATGGTGATTATTTTTATTTCTGCTTTTTCTCCACAGATTAAAATCGCATGAAGGCTTCATGCTGCTTTTCCTCTTTCAGAGATATTATGGAAAATAAGGAAGTGGAACGTTTTGTTTTACTGCATAGACTGCATAGAAAGTGAGTGATACTGTTGTGTAAAGTGCTGGTAAAACCATCTAAAATGGTCTAAATGCTAACTTATTTAATTTATTTGAAATGCGACTGATTTACAATTGTTCCCATCATTACAAATAATAACGCATGAGTGAAGTGACAAACTATAGTGCAAAGACATCTGTCAAAGTTTCAAGCTCTTGTAACAAACTGCAATAAATCAACAAACTGACAACTGTGAGTAGTGTTCTTTTTGGTCTTGATTTGTCACTGAATTCTGCCTTTATCAATAACTTTGCAAATACTCTTCACTAACTTCACTGACAGAAACAAACTCAGTGGCCAATGTTTGACCAACAGATGTTTCCAGCATGTGTTTCCAGTAGCACATGCTCCAATGTAAAGCGCCCTTGGGTCCCCTGACAGGCGCTATATAAATGCAAGCTATTGCTATTATTATTAATATCTAAGCCCACAACACCATGAACATCGCAGTACAACATTAAGTACTTATGAGCAGAGAGCAAACTTTCATTGCATTTCCATATATAACCACCTGAGCTTCCCGGTAAATTGTCTATAAGAAGATCCTCGGCTGTAAACCTTAAATTAGTCCTCTTTATATCTACAGTCAAACAACCATTAAAGGAAGAGCTTTCAGTGAGACAACTATGTTGTTGCTTGCAAGTACAGATCTGAAAGAAAGACTCACACATATCCAGTCATAATGTGACATCTATAACACATAGGATCACTGCTGGATACAACCTTTTGACTAAACACATACAGCCAAGGTGCCCATTTTATCAGAGGGCATTATACTTACTGTAAAGAGTGAACTAATGCAGCATTGTTCTTCCTATAATATTTTACCGCAGTTGTTAATGTATTTGCTTTCTGTAAGAGTCCTTACCTCATTTGCTCTGCCAGGTCAGAGGTGATATTTGTGTTTATACTCCACTCGTGTCACCAGGCTTTTCTTGCAGTTATGACACAGTCTCTTTTATAAGGTCGGGGTGACTATTCAAACTGTCTGGATAAGTCATGCTTGTTTAACCTTTGACAATGTGAACCCAAAAACTTGCTCAGTGCAACGAGTCCAACACACCACGAGCAACTATCTTTTTATAATGCCACCACAGGTCCAGTGAGACTCGCAGGATGCCACAGACATGCTGTGAGAATTCCCGTTGATACTTATAGAGGCTAATTGGAACAGCCAATTCATTCATATCAACCAGAGATTATTTTACCAAATAAAATGTCTCATGTTAATGTTTATTGACCAATAAAATCCATAGTACAGTGATCATATTACGAGAGACCTTGTGAAGCTGCCAGTCGAAAGCTTTTGGTTAGATGCTTTGACTCTTGCATGTACATGGCTATTGTGGAACCATAAATCATAAAGCCTCAACCATGAACATCAAGTATAGTAATATCAATCCCTAATAAAAATAAAAGAAACATGCTCTGATTCGTAATAGTTTAAATCGGACAGAATGTGAATCTTGATATTAGTATATAAGGCACCTGGTGTTTTTATATTGTCAACAGTAATGGTGGAAACTGTTGACTCGATATTTCCAATACCAGATTGAATGAACAGTCATAATGTATTTCCAGTTCCAACTGCAAAGTGATCGCTTTCATAGGGATGGGTAAGAGGAACCTCCACCCTTTACCACTGCTGTAATATGGGTTTTTAGCAACTACATTTCACCCATGTATGGGTTTCTATGCGCTCCAAACTTTTATCACCGAACAAAAAGGGGTGTCACCTTTGAAATACTGGATAGTGAGAAGAGTTCAGGCTGAAGACGGATAACCCGAACATAGACGACGAGGAACTGAAAGTAAGTCTGAAGTCTTTTAATGGCAAATTTCCCGTGTCAACCATTTTCATTGAATTAGTCTACTGACCAAAAGCAACAACATTTTATATGGCGTGAAACCCTCATGCAGGGCGGTTTCAGTCAAGTGGTACAAGTCAGGTGCGTCAACTGTATGATTATTTAAATAAACAGAAAGGCATTTTTTGTGGAGAGATGCCAATATCAGGACTTACAAATTGTACAGATTAGCTCTGGTACATTCTTCAGTTCTATAAATGTTGGCACTCTTTAATTCAAGAGAAATGTAAGCAATATAAGTGATTTAGGCAGGTTGATAAATGTAATATCATTTTGTAAAAAAAATTTATACATTTTATTCCTAGGATCTGTTTAGAATAGATTTAGCATTAGGTTTGGGCTATAGGCTGTCAGCTGCAGAAATCTACTAACCCTGACAAAAAGAACATGCTGCAACTTTATATACATATGTAAAAAGATGTTAGTGGCTGGTATGTTAGCATATCCTCTCTAACCTGGGCCATAAAAATAAGAGCTGCCAGAATATAAGGTACACAAGTGCTGTCTACAAGTCTAAAACCTAAAATGTTTACTTTCTTGTGCCAGGTTACAATAATTAATGCGGTGAAGTCTGAATAATTTTGAAACCCTGTAAAAAGAGAAAAATATGAATGGACCTCTTGAGATCATCCTGTTATAATGATTAAATACCTCTACTGTGTGAAGTGTGAATGTGACCTTACCAACTGCTTCCCCATGACTAACAAAGGATTGTGACTGTGATCAGTTTTCACTACAGAATGTGACACATCAAAGCCTTAATATAATACCTTTTCTGCTGAGTTTAAGAGGCTCAAGGTCAGATATCCTTTTTCACATTTTTCAGTGTTTCTCTTTAGGTACTTAAAATTAAAGGGCCATGCAAAGAAGCCTTATGGTCATAATCTTGATATACAGCCCATTATGTTCTAATTAAAATCCTCTCATCTCTGAAGATACTAAAATAATTACTCAATCAACTTTAAGATTATTAAGATGCCCTACAGTAACAGTTCGTTGGTCATTGCCATCCACTCGTACTTTGTAGGAATTGTGGGTGGGTGGCAGTCAAAGTAGGTCAAAGTCATCTCCAGCTTACAGCCTATAAACTGAGGGCCTGGTTAAAACAAATGACTCTATGTATCTCTCTCTGGAGAGGTTTTGTTTTTAAAATTAGTAAATCAACTACACAGTGTGCTTTTTCACCTACCAACAAAAACAAATCTACATGATCGCTCAGGACAAGCAGTTCAAGTTTAGAGTTTACTCTCAGTCTTTTGCTGGTAGTTAGCAACTAGGCACCTAACGAGAATCACTGTGCAAAACATAATTTTTAAGAGTTGTTGGCATAAAAGAGATTTACAGATATGTGCATCGGCTTAACAGTTTAATTCGTAGACATTCTGCTCCTGTCTATGTTTGGATCCTAAGCAGTTAAATTGCTGGCACAGCCACTTGACTCCACAGGCAGTTGGGCAGAGTCAGCCACTAGGTGGGATTTCACATTCCCCATTTACAGTGTCCCAGCATGTCTCCAAATGTCTGCATGAGTCACGTAGGAGTCAAGGCATCCCCACTTTGACGGCTGATGTCATACGGTAACATAGATGACACATGAGGAGAACCTCCAAGGCAGGGGTTCTCAACCTTTTCTGGCCCCCATATTTAGGTCTCACACGTTCTCATGACCCCAGCACTTACAGAATGAGTCATGTGACTTTGAGCATACTTGTGACCGTGGCGGGAGGGAGCTCCAAAAAGCTTAAATGATGAGTTAATAAATCAATTAGTCGATCGACAAGAAAATATCGCCAACTCTTTTTATAATCTATTAATTTTATAAGTCAGTTCTTAAGCAAAAATGCATAAAATCCACCGGTTCCAGCTTCTAGCTTTGGATTTTTGGGATTGTGATGTGCATTTTGTGAATCTAACAATTAATCTATTAACTGAGAAAATAATCGACAGATTAATCGATTATGAATTTGTTATGACTTGTTAAATATCTTTTTAATTATCTGGCAGATAATTTGAGAGCATTTGACAATTTAACATTATACTTTATGGACTGTGCAATGAAAAATGACTCGTCTTGAACATTGAGTATCATACAAAAGTTCAGGTTGGGTCATTACAACATGGAACTATTTTCCTTGACGGTCCAACGTCAGCCTTGTAAAAACTGTAAACAATGACACAATACGCTTGGTTCTGAATGATGACAAATACGATGAATTAATTTTTCTTTGTGTTTCAGCCAGAAAGTGACCAATCGACAACGCTGTGATGAATTCAACAAACCAGGACCCAAAAGCCTTAGGTAGGCTTGGAAAATATGAGTGACTTTTTGTGTGTGGAAATACGGAGTGGTTGTTTATGGATTACCATGTTGTATTATTAACTGTAATTTACATAAATTTAACATAAATCTTACCAATAAAGTTATGTGTATTCAGACAAAGCTTTTCACAAATGTTTAAATAAATATATATGGACATAAATTGACACACCAGCTAATGAGCTTTGATTTTCAAAAGAATTTCATTTGACGTCAGAAATACCACTTCTTAAGTTCCTGAAATGGAGTCTATCATGGATATATATGAAGGAAGAAAAGTGTACAAATTTCATTTTTTACCTCCAAGAAACATGAGTGTCTGAAACCAATCACACCCATAGTAGAGGCTTAGTGTTAGTGGCTCAGAGTGCTTTATGAAAGGGATATCAGCTTTATACAGCCAACAAATTCTTTCTCAAGGTGTCCTGAAGTCTGTTGGTGTCCAAATCTGACAGTTCTCCAGGAGTGATTGGTATGCAGAAGCTAACGACTGACTGCTGTTCTACCAGACTTATGTGTGAATCAGTGCTTGAGGAACAAGGTTACGAGAATCCTGCCTGCATTCAGATGATATAAACGCATAAACCAACCCCTTGAGAGATGACACACACACACACACACACACACACACACACACACACACACACACACACACACACACGCACAGTTTAATGAATATTCAATATATGCCCTCTAACTGGAGTAGGGCTGCTGTAATGAAGAATGGGTAATCTGACAGTAACTCACGTTGGAATAGTGAAATAATAAGCCAGCCCTTGAGTTTACTGTATGTCAGTGCAAATGATTTATTTCAGAGAGGAGGAGGATCTGGTTTCACTTTGAAAGTCCATTTATTAGCTGCATTCTTACATTGTTGCAAGAAATGCAATACATGTTATGCTATTGATCCGAAAAAAATATGTTTTTTCCTGTTTTTTCCATTGGATCCGTATATATATTTTCTTGCATTTGTATTTTTGTGAGCTGATCGTGCTTGGGATACAACTGATCCTGTTTCTGCAAAGCGTTTTAGAGGTCCATGCACTGCCCCCTTAGAAACCTTTAGTCTAGCCATGATTTGACACTGAGAAAGCCCCTCTTGGCTCAGAATAACAATTTGACTTCTGACGCTTTCACTTAGTTCGGATGCCATGTTTCTCACTATCTCTGATGAGTAGATCAAATGCACCCGAGTGTCATCTGAACGCATGCTTCGATGGAAGGGATACAACTCGAAATCTGATCTTTTGTACGTAGGAGTTAAGTTGGTCAATGCCACAAATTTCCTTAAATTTGATTGCTAACCTAAATATCTAAATCTAAATATTTCCTCTTCAATTTACATGTCATAACTTCTTATGTTTTTAAATGTTTCTGAATCCTCAAACTTTGCGATTATTTCCAGGTTTACGTGAAAATATCTGAGATTTTCAATGTGGTCACAGACTTTTAAATGTGTTGTTTATTAAAACTGAATCTTACGCAATTAAAAACATGAAACCCTTCTAGTGATTGATCTAATTTGTTGGGATAGACGATCATGAGGAGCAGTTGTATAAAGTGGTTTAAGTTGTGTCAATGCTGGCCTTGGTCTAAATAAATTTCATTTAAAAAACTAGTTTGGGACCAAATTGCAGCCAGTGTTTTCTTATTAAATACATCTGAATGTGTTTTAAGTTTGGGTATGGTATCTACATAGTTGCACAGACAGTTTAATGAATCATTAGACCACAATAGTTCCATATGGCTTAAGACCTGGATTTACTACAATAATTGTGGGACACATTTGATTCAGCACACAGCTCAACGGTAATTAGCCGTTTGGCCCTATCTATATTATGCAGCAGTAAAGGTTCAAGCCCCAGGGTGAATGAAGCAGCTCTGAGTCATTACGATGTATGATGCTTGTGCAGAGAAATGAGTAACAGTTGGAGTTTGTGATTTCAGCAGCTGTTGGATGAACTTGGTGTTATGTACTGAGTCATCCTACAGTTGAAATCCGAGAGAGGAAAGTGACTGACAAAATGTGTCATCTCTATTTTGCTGTCTCCACCACCACTGTAAGGAACTGCTAATGGTTCCAAGGTCTGGGCTAAAAAGTAAGAGTGATAGCGCCTTTGACATTGTGGCTCCTCGACTTTGTACTAGCCTTAGTCTCAGAGGAGCAAAGTTTTTAGAGCATCTTGAAAGACACTTTTTAAAATCAGCATTTTTTCTAAAATAAAGAGTATGATTGAAAAATATACATATCATAACAAAATCTGTTCAATTGTTCAGTTTAATTGAACTAAATGACAAAACAACACCAATTTACTGGTTTTAAGTGTTTGCCATGCATATGTTTGCTTTTATAGGGAAAAAGATAGATCATTTAATCCAAAACGCGTCTTAATCAGCACAGTTCAAAAAATAAACGTCTTGACAAGGTGTAGTTGCTGTAGTGGTTGACAAAGAGAAAGGAAATACTGACCTCTTGTGAAATTCTAGCGTAAATGCAACCAAAAGCAAAAGCACTGGCAAAGATGTTCATAAATCTTGGATATAACCGATAACATTACTGCTTTCAACACTAACAGTGTGAATAATGAATGTAACTCTGCTGTTTTCTGTTTACTTTGTCTATGTTTGCTTTAACAACCTCACACAGCTGAGTTTTACTGTTATTGTCTGGTCTTAACAGTGGCTATCAAGAAAAGGTCCAGAGTTCCTGGGGTTATGATCACTCAGTATGTTGAGATACTGCCTGTAGGAAAGTCAACACCTGACATCACCCGGAAGCCTATGGCTGTAACTGCACAAGAGGGTAAATAACAAACCCACAAAGTAAAACTGTCATTACAAAAACACTATCGACAACTGTATCCCTGTTGTATGGTTCTCTGTATTGTGATTTTTCAGGTAAAAAAGTGATTTTCAAAGCTATGGTTAGTGGAGAGCCGGCACCAACTGTAACATGGGGGCGTAATAAGGGCACGGTTGATGACCCAGAGAAGTACAAGACCAGATATGATGAAAGAGCTCAAGAGTACATTCTTGAGGTGAGAAACTAGCATTTAAATAAAATTCTCCACATCTTCATCTCCAAAAACACAAACTAATATTATGCTAATACATCACAACCTACTGTCCTGTACTTCCACACTTAACATATTTTTTGAGGGACATTAAAGTTAAGTACTTTGATTTGCTGTCAAAGTACTTCACAGTACTCAATTACAAAAGTTATTCTTCATGTAAATAATGGATAGACCCTAATCTTCAGCACTAAAGATGCAATCTAACTATGACAATATTGCTTTATCAGATGGTCAGTGTAAAACCAGATCAAGCTGACGCCTACAAATGCTTTGTCACCAATGAGTATGGACAGGCTGTCTGCACTGCAACGCTCAGTGTTATTGAAGGTAAAAGACAGATTATTACCATGCAATATGTTCATTGTAAATTCATTAGAGTGTAATATACTGTAGCGTTGACTACTCACTTACTATATGATCTCTTGTTTTGCTGTTATTTTCATGTTTTCCCAGGTGGCTTCAAGAAGAAAGGCCAGGCAGGTATGAAATATACCACATAACTATGATGGAGCTTCAGTTTTCTCTTTCTATTATCCATCAATCCATAAATGTATTTTTTGGGGTTAAAGAGATTTCATCATTGTGTTTATTCTTGAATTTGTATCTCAATAGCAGTAACAACAATGTGTGTTGAACAAGGTAATTAAATAAAATAATAAAGACCTGTACTGTAATTAAAAAGCAAATTGCAGAGCAAGACCCTATGGTTTCAAAGAATTGTTAAAGATGTACAAATCAATTCCACCCAGCGTGTTTTGTTTGTTTTTCCAATTTATATCTCATTTCAGCAAATGCACCACAAGATTTCAGATCAATGCTTAAGAAAACGTGAGTTTAAGTCAGAATCTAAGTTTGTTTGTTTCTTTTAAATATGTACACCCCTCAAATTAATTATGAAATACTCTGTTCCTCTCTTTTCAGTGTTGTTGTCACAAGAAAAAAACAACTCCCACCGAAAAAAGAGGGAGAAATTGATCCCAAACTCTTGGAACTGCTTATCAGTGCACCAAAGAAGGACTATGAAAAAATCTGTTTGGACTTTGGTGTTACTGACTTTCGATGGTTGCTGAAGAGACTCAACCAGATGAAAAAGGAAAGGGAAGATGAACAGGCAAAGGTACTGTACTGTTTGCAGTTTATGACAACTGCACATGAATTCCGGATCATGTATTTTAAACCTGCAAAATGTTGGTGAGGTTTCAAACAAGAAAATGGATTTTAAAGTACTTTTTAGTCTAGATTTTTTTTCCTTCCTGTGCAAGTTCGCCTCAAGCTAAACTATCCTCGCACATCTTAACAAGTAAACATCCATGCTCTGTTCAAGGGCGCTTGAGTTTAAAATGTCATGACTTCAGCAGTGAATTGTGAAGTTCAGAGCAAACAGGACTTTGTATCTTTCTTTTGTAGGTTGTAGAGAAACTGGAAAATGTGAAACAAATAGAAGTAAAACCCAATGGAAAAGCTGAATTTAGCCTCGAAATGACACTATGGGATCCCAACAGTGCGATTAATTTATACAAGGTGAGTTTAATATGTATTCCAAGATAAACTATTTAAAACCAATCACTGCTCAAATAAGAAAGAAATCAAAAAACCTAACTAGTACAACTCGTAGTATCTAACTCTAAATCTAACTACTTTTCTCTAAAAAGGATGGGACATTGGTTCCATATGGTGATGATGAAAGTTCAAAGCATAACCTTAAGAAAACAGGGACAAAGTATCTTTTCAGCATCAATGATCCTCAGCCAGAAGATGCTGGATTTTACCAGGTTGATGTTGACGAGGCAAATGTCCTTACAACTGACTTTCAAGGTACTGTGCAACTATTGCAACTGTAATAAAACAGGATGACTGTATTGGCAGTTGGCGAGACAATTCAAGGCACATTTAGGCATGAGAAGTTAGTCAGTTCATCCACCAGTTAATCAACTTCCACCCTTCCTCCTCTCTCAGTGCCTGCTGTGGAGTTCATAACCAAGATTAAGAATGTGAAGGCCGTTGAAAGTGACGACGCCATCTTTCAGTGTGTCTTGTCAACACCCCTCAACAGAATCTCCTGGTCAAAACAGGACTCGTCACTCGAACATGGTGGCAAATATGAGATCATTGTCTCAGAGGACAAACTAATTCATACATTGAGAGTTAAAGACTGTGAAAAGGCAGATAATGGAGCATATCATGCCATTGCTGGGATAACTTCCAGCAGTGCCTCCCTCACAGTGGAAGGTGGGACATCTTTTCTTTTTTTCATATTCATACATAAATAAATAATATTTAATCTTGATAATGTGATACCTGGATAAGCATTCCCTGAATATTTGCTTCTTTAAAAAGATGTTCCAAAGGTAAATGATTTATTCTCCCTATGTGTATGTGTTCACTGTGATTCAGCTGATCCAAATGGTCGTAAAGGCCGTAAGGGCTCCCAAACTGGGGATCAAGATGATTTGACTAAACAGCAGGCCAAGCTACAAAAAGAGAAAGACGAGTTGGAGGAAGCCAGACGAGCACAGGCCGCAAAGGATGCCGCAGCACTGGGGGATGGAGGAGATGGCTCTGGTGATGGGTCTGGTGGCAAGACTGATGAAGACGAGGGTGATGGAGACGACAAGAATAAGAACCTCCTGACAGACGGAGATGATGACAATAAAAAAGATGACGCAGATGATAAGAAAAAAAAGCGATTACGAACTGGCCCTTTAGTTCCCGACACCGTTACAGGTAAAAAACATCTTCTGCAGCCCTGCAGGTTGACCACTAGAGAGAGACATACTGAACAGGAAAACAAACAGTGGGAAGGCAGGACAGAAACAGGGATGTTTTGGTGAATGTTATCCTTTATTTGCTTATGACGAAAAATAGAAAACTGCACGTGCATGAGCTCTCTGCATTTTGTGTTTGTTTGCTCTGTTTACTCTACATTATTTATTTGTATGGAATTGAATAATAAAATGGTCCACTGACTCTGGTTGGAGACACACACATTTTCACTTTGTTGTTACTGTTGCAGACCGTGGCGTTCAGTTTGTCAGTGGGCTGTCAGACACCGTTGCTAATATTGGTGAACGGGCAGAGCTGTCTTGCAAACTAAGCAGTGAGACGTCTGAGGGACGTTGGTATAAAAATGGGAAGCTGGTAAGTCAACTATTCCAGGAGAATTATGAATTTTAAAGGACTACAGCCATACATATCACTGTGCCCTAGCTTAAAACTGTAAATGTTTTAGTCAAAAATATCATATAGTACATTGCATACCTTAATTTATCAAAATGTTTGTCTTATGAACATTGAATCTTTTAATCTGACAAGCTAACCAATGAGGATGGGGTAAAAATTATCAAAGATGGAGCCTGTCACAGGTTGATAATTGATTGCTGTAAAAAAGATGATTCAGCTGTGTACCGCTTTGAAGCTGAAGGCCGTAAATCAGAAGCAACACTTAACATTGAAGGTAGGAATAAAAATCAATAACATGGTTTGGTACCAACTGATAAATTATCCCATGGTTTAAAAGGGTTTAGGTTTTTGACAAAAACTTGTTTTTTTCTCTTACAATGAAGACCCACCAAAAATCGACGCTGAGGCACTAGGAAATTTCACAAAGCCAGTGATTATAAAGGCAGGTGAAAATGCCGAATGGAAACTGCCATTCTCAGGTGGGGCACCGATGAATATACAGTGGTACAAGGATGATGACGAGCTTTTGCCTGCCCTCAATGTGAAGATTGAAACATCAGCTACTGAGAGCAGACTACGCCTTGCCAAGTGCCAAAGGAAAGATAGTGGAGAAGTCAAAATCAAAATAAAAAATGAATTTGGTACAACAGAGGCAATTTCCAAACTTATTGTACTGGGTGAGTTGACAATAGGAGACTAATTTTTGCCATGCATTACACATTGGACTGTATGTAAAGAGATAAATGTTTATTTATTAGTATGATTTATTTATATTTCAACAGACAAACCCACACCACCACAAGGACCTGTGGACATTATGGAAAGTGCTGTAACATCTGTTGAGTTCAAATGGAAACCGCCAAAAGACAGTGGTGGATGTCTGGTCTCAAACTATATCATAGAACGCCAACAAGTGGGGCGCAATAAATGGTCAAATCTCGGTGAGATCCCCGGCAGCAACCCAAGTTACAAAGATTCAGATGTGGACCCTGGAAGGAGATACTGCTACCGGATCAGAGCCAAGAATGCAGAAGGCATCAGTGATTACCTGCAGACAGAGGACATATCAGCTGGTGTATTACGTAAGTCTTTAGTTGGAGCCTAATTTAGGCTTTGTAGCACAAGGGCTATTTTTGCTGCTGTCTGATGAAAACCTCTTTACTTTTTGGGAAGCAGGTAAAATAACCATTGAGAGAAACAAGCAAACAAAAGACACATTTCTATTTACTTAAAAAATAATATAATATTTTATATATATTCATGATGGCATAATTCAATCTAGATGCTCAAAGTTTTATATACAGCCATTAAGTATTTAAAAGGAACCATGAGGCAATTAGCCAATTAAACATTTTTCAGCTCTCTTGCCAGTTTCAGATATCTGATATTTGGTGAATAAAGCATGTTGTACTGGACTTATGTGAGGTAATAAAAAGAACAATAGAGCAACTTAACATAACAACATAGAATAGAGAGCATGTCATGTTTCCCACACAGGTTATCCTGGACCCCCGACAGCACCTAAAGTAGTAAGTGCCTTTAAAGACTGCATCAATCTGGCATGGTGTCCTCCATGTGACACTGGAGGAACCAAAATAGTGGGATACAATTTGGAAAAAAACAAGAAAGGCACTAATTACTGGAGCCTCGTAAACCAAGGAGGCCCTATTACAGGTATTCAACTTGTATGAAATACGTTGTGAAAATGAATGCCTGCTATGGATCCGCCTACATCAATGAACATTTCTGGTGACATGATAACCATTTCTTCCTTTTCCCACAGACACAAAGTATGCAGTGAAAGATGTTTTTGAAGGGGCAGCATATGAATTTAGGGTGTCTGCTATCAACCTGTCTGGTGCTGGAGATCCTAGTATTCCATGTGACACAGTAATCGCAAGAGATCCAATGAGTAAGACAATCACACTAAACTCTTATATTCTACTGCAGTTGTTTTCACTGAAAATTAGTCAAACGTGTGCTGTCTGTAGCTCCTTCTGTAATATAAAAACACAGCAATGCTGAGCCAATAACCTCCCCTTACTGTCATTTCAGAGCCCCCAGGCAAAGTCACAGACCTGAAACTAACATCCTCCAATTACACCACATTTTCACTGGCTTGGACTAAACCAAAGGAAATGAAAGGAGTAGAGGATGAAGCCCAAGGGTACTACGTGGAGATCAGACCAATAGAAAGCCTTGAATGGACCCGCTGTAATGCCATCCCAATTACTCTAACTTCCTACACCGTGCTTGGTTTGAAGGCAATGGCCACATACTGGGTGAGAGTAATTGCCACCAATTATGGAGGTGATGGAGAACCTCAGGGCTTTGACAATTACATCATTGCCATGCCTCCACCTGGTGAGAAAATTTGACATTTAAATCAAGAACTTGACAGTTTCCCAAAGCTTAATGATAATAGTGTTCTCTATTATTTCTAGAAATGTCCTGATCAAGTATCCGCATAAAGACACAGCAAATATTTAGTTTTTCTTCCATAATATATCCCATAATACACCCTTTGCCTTAAAATACTGCACAGCTCTGCACCAAGAATATGTAGCCTGCATAACAGTTTTCCTTTTCTTACAATATTTTGTTCAATATCCATGGATATTGGATTTGAAGGGTGGAATTGTTGTGACACGACTGTTATGACAGGAGAGGTGTTGCAACACAATTTTGGACAGCCCAACATGAACAACATCAAAAGGTCACTGTAATAAAGTGACTCGTTTTTGTTGCTTTTTACAAAAGGAGTTTCATGCACATCACTGATACAGGCTGCCTGTGTGGATATGTTTGTAAACTATGGTTTCTGTTTATTTGGTAATGCCACACTGTGGTTCAGTCATTTGCAACACTGTGGGGTACAAATGGGTTCCAGTAACAGATCGCAATGTGGTACAATGTAGTATTTTGAACAGCTGGTGCACCTAGAGAACAATGGATTACAGGATCGGAAATGTCTTTATCCTGATCCCGAATTTAAACAAAGGCTATGATTTCTTAGACAGTATTTCAGTATTTTACTTTATTTTAGTATTTTTTAAGAACAATGAAAAACTACCAGACCGTTTGCTAAATTGTATAAATACAAGAATCTAAACATTTTATTCTAAATTTCAACTTCACAGTCAGGCCAAAGTTTAAAGATCGCAACATGAAAACCTTTGTGGTGGTCAAATCTGGAAACACGGTCCGTCTGAACATCAACTTTGAGGTATTGTACCAGACGTTTTCATCTAATGGGTTCATTAGAGAATGTATTTTATTGTGTGAGCCTTTAAGATGACATAATCAGAATTTTTAATTAACAAATTAATCTGATATATTTCTTATTGTCCACAGGCATCCCCCCTGCCAGAAATATCCTGGCTAAAAGATGGTATTCCGGTGCCCAAACATGTGACAATTACCAACTCTGATAAAGGCTCTCAACTGTTAATCCCCACATCGGAACGGTCTGACAATGGCATCTACACCATTACTGTCAAGAACATCGTCGGCCAGGAGAGCTTCAATGTTGAAATCAGAGTTACAGGTGAATCTCAGTGTCAACTACTATGGCCCGATATATAAAAACATATACTGCAAACACAGTTAGGTTACGGACTGAATAGACTTAATAGACTCTTTGCTGGCCTCTTTAAATGTTCCTTCCCAGCTATTTAGCACACTAAACAAAATTTAATTTAGAAGTTTCACTAGAGACGTAATAACAAGTACAAAGGAGGTTAATGAGAATTTATACAGGAGATAAACTTCATCCTAACACTCAAAGTGAAGATACTGTGGAACAAAATAATCTCAACTCACTATCCAATTACTAGCTTTTTTTCAGAGCCTTCAACAGCATCTCACAGTCCACAGTACCAATCTCTGTCCTCAGACCCCCATATGCCATATTTACCATACTTCTGTTTCAGTCTAAAGATGGTCTCAAGCATTGGATGAGAAAGATTATTGTGCCACACATACTGATTTCGAGGTTGAAATAAATTAAAATCTAAATCTGGTTGTAGATGATCCCAAGCCTCCAGGTCCAGTGGGGCTGGATCAGAACATCCCAGGAACAGTGACTCTGTCCTGGACTCCCTCTCCAGATGAGAAAAGGGACGACAGACTACACTACATGGTATCCAAGCGGGACTCCTTCAAACGCACTTGGAGGACAGCGGCAGACAACCTCTTCAACAATAAGTTCACAATTGTCAATATTTTGCCTGGACGGGAATATTACTTCAGGGTATTTGCTAAAAATGACATGGGTCTTTCACCACCATCTGAATCCCCTGTGTTCAAAACCGAAAAGGAAAAAGGTTTGTGCCTCCAGTTCAATCACAAAGACATCTGAATCAATTCTCACTTTCCTTTACACAACTCTAAATTGTGGTTCCTTTGCTTGCATGGACTACGTCCAGTTACTTACAGGTGTATCTCCTGCAAAATCTGTCTCAGTTAATCACTTCTCTTCTCAAATTTAAAACAACTGCCCAGCAAACCAGATCTCAGAGCTGTTCGGGCAAGCCACAGATAATATTATACAGCTGTTCTCAAAGGCTGAGTGGTACTCCTTGTGACGAGTAAACTGAACTTCATGTGTAAACCTGATTTAGCACCAGTCGACCGGTGGTCTACTAAACTACATGATGCACAGACACTTTTAAGGCAATAGGGATTACAGCTAAAAAGTCGGAAAGTTGACATTAGAAGAGAGCATGGGTAGATATGGTGGATAAGGGAGAAACAGCTGATGTATAGTACTCAAGCTGCCACACTGGCAAAACTTAAGGGACCTGAAGTATTTTGAGAGCCAACAAATTAATTTTTTGACGTTGTTAAAATCACAAAAGGTTCAAATAAAAAAAGAGGCCCTGTGGAAGATACTCATTTCTCTTCCCTTTATCGGAAAGAGAAAATAAAAACACGGGACACAAGATTGCATTGAGTTACAGTTCGAGGAACGACGTAACATCAGGACTTTGACTCTCAATGGAGTTGTTTTGATTCTGTGTTAAGATGGGGAAAACTGTCTTACAAGGTCACTAGTACAAACTAAGTGTTTAACTATTATAATTCTATATATAACCCTAAACCTTATGCATTTCCTTTTGTTTCAGGAAAATTCAAAGTAAACATGCCAGAGACAAAATCCTTTGACTTCCAGTCACCTCCATCATTTATTGTTCCCCTGAAGATGCGCACAGCTCCACAGGGTTACGAGTGCTACATGAGCTGTGCAGTTAAGGGTGATCCTGCTCCACGTGTGACATGGTACCGCAACAATATCAGCCTGAACACAAACACCAACTACCACATCACCAATGTATGTGGAGTCTGCTCCATGCTCATACTCAGGGTGGGCCGCAAAGACAACGGGGAATACAAAGTGGTCATTGAGAACAAACTGGGGACAGCGGAGTCCTCAATGATGCTGAATGTCAGAGGTATTAACACTTGAACAAAGTTTAAGAATTGGATATTTTTCTGTAAAGAGACTGACTGGTGAAACATCTGAAAAGTATGTAGATAAAACAAACTGAGACAATCAATGTGTTTCTTTACAGAGTGAAGAAGAGCTGCAGCTGCTGGATAGAAGCTGAACCAACAGAGTCCTTGCTGTGTTTTAAACCAATTACGCTAAATTTAGTGACGATTTATAGTCTATTCGTTATACATTACTTCATTTCCCACACACGTGTGATGCACCGCGATTTAAACACTAAATCACACTGTAATAACACTGTCTTTTGGGAAAATGTTATATGCTGTGCTATTAAACTTTGGACACATTTCATCATCCTGCTTCTATTTTCTTAAGATGAGGTGCAAAATGGCGAGTTCCACTGTGTTCAATGATTTAAAATTATATGAAACAATCCAACTGAGTTATAGTCACTAAACACTAGTAGCACCACTGGGCATTGTTTTCATCAGCAGATCCCTGTTTTGTTTGGGTTAGGGGTTAGGGAGTGCACGCATGTAACACACAAGCACTTTTAGTAGTTTAATGTAGTTTAATGTGGCTGCACTAGATTAAGTCCAAGACATTGTAAATTCCTGTAAAGTCTTACATGATTAGACAGAGACTGCACTGTCTCATTTGTCTAAGTTATTGTCTATATCATGCTTTTGTTGTGTCGCATTTCAACATTAAAAAAAGTCTAAACATTGACAATTAACACGCACTGTACTATTTTCTTTACTTTTTCTAAGGTTTTTAATATAGTTCATTTGGAGTAAATGGGATACATTTTCATTCTTTCTTTCTATAATAGGGAATGTTTTGTGTTTGATATGAAAGTTTAGCGATTGTCCTTCAAACGGTACATGTGGCACTTCCAACTTGATTACCTACTGTTTTGGTTCCTGGGAAGGGACAAGGAGCATTATGCAAGAGAGACCATGAGAATCATTTGTTTCTCTCGTGCAGTAGACTGAGGTTTCTATACACATACAGAGGTGTTGCCATTGTCGGTGCCTTGCATTAAGTACAGTAAAAAATACTAAAATACAGTCCTGGGAACTGTGGTTCTGAGTGTGCACAACTGAATGAAAATGAAAATGACGAAATCTGAATCAGCAGGCAGCTAATCATGATTCAGTGAGTTTGTGAGTGAGTTACGACCTACAAACCATGAGGTGCTTAGCTTGAGAAGTGACACCAGAGATGGGAAGTAAATAAGTGCTTTATTAGTGCAGTTATTTAAATACTTTATTATATTTTGATACTTTTACACACTGCTGCTAATACTAATGTACTTTTACTTAGTTATGAAGTTATGAATGTAGTACTTTTACATCTAATGTAGTATTTTTTTTTTACACTGCGATATTGTGTTACTTTAGTGGTGGATCTGAGCACTTCTTCTTCCACAACTGCAGTTACATAATGTGTTGTCACGCCCCCCACCCCAGCAGTTGCTTTGAATGTTATGGGGGTCCAATGACTGACAAGGTCAAAAGGGTCTAGCAGAATAGACAACGTGATACCTTAACAAAACCAGACGAGAAGCCACACTTTGCTGAATCCACTTCACTGAAGGCACATCGCTCTCCACGTCCGGCCAGTCCCTCTCCTGCTGCCATGGCCAAGCGCAAGTCAAAGAAGCCGCAACAAGAAGACACTTCCATTTTGTTGGAGTCATCAGTGCCACAGTCCAGGAGAAGGACAAACTCCTATGCTTCTCCGGCTTTGTTGTTCATTATTATCTTCACAGTCGGGGCCTCTATAATGGCGTGGTTTTGTGTGCAACAGCAGCAAAGCCTCGACCAACTGTCAGAGTCTTTTACAACAATGCAAAGCAGAATCACAAACCTCCAGCAGGTGATGGAGATGACGACGGACGCACAGGTAACTAAGTTAGCTAACTAACTTTCTCACTCGTGTTTCCTGCTGTGCTGGTCACTTAATTGTAAAACACGTACATTTTATTCTTTTGTCTTGCATTATGGTATTGTAATATATAAATTAAAGCGACTGTTTCGGCGTTGAAGGGGAGCCATCCATCACAGCATGGTGTTTAACCGTTTAGCTAGCTAGCGTGACATACCGGAAGTCAGCTATTTGCCTTAAAAATAAACGAGTTACATTTGTCATTTTTCAATGAATGAGTAAATATGAACAAATTAACAATCAAGTAAGAATGTTTAGAATAAGAGCCATTTTAGTCACTGGTATTTTGTGCCATTTATAGGATAATAATAATAATAATGTTAGTCAGTGAGTTTACTTTGAAAAGCTAAAGCTGTAAGCCATTTTAAAGTGGCTGACTTGACACTGATGGAAACACCTGTTGTTATTTATAGCACGTCCTGACTGAGCTGTCACGTTTCACATTTACAGCCCCAACGGTTATTGTGAAGTATTAATAATGCGAGATATCTTTCATCATTGTAACCAGTAATTGCTAGTAGTTGCTCAGTCATGGTATAACTTACAGTATATCATTTTGTATCACAATATCAACGTGATGTGGTGAATTTTATGGAAAATCTATTGAGAAACTTGAACTTGAACTTGAAACTTGAAAAGTATATGTTTGGCTAGTCCAGGAAATGAAATACCTGACAAATCAAGGTACTTCATCACATTGATGCAAAATCATATACAAATCAATATTCCTAGAGAGCAGTTCTGCTCAGTGAAAAGTTTTATTGTCTCACTGTAGGATATATACTGTCATGTCGCACGGCCCTACTGACAGCTCAGTCATAAATCAATGACCAGATTTCAAATGTTTGAACTGAGTCAAACCACATGGCTTGAGAATTTGTCTCACTCTCTAGACTGATACAGATTCGGGTGTGGAGGAGAGGATCTTTGCCCTGGAGGAGGCTCAGGAGAGGACTGAGGTCGCCCTGGCCACATCAGAGAAGTCAAAGGACTCTGACCTCTTCTACGCGCAGCTTTTGGACCTCCACGATGAGATGGACACCCGATTGGCTGAGATAAAGCAGGTCTCACTGTCCGTCACAACTCTCCAGGCCATGTTCAAGAACCAGAGTGAGGAGTTCGAGGCCATGAAGGAGAGCGTAGTGGCCGGTTTGAGCTCCAGCTCAGCACTGGCTGAAAATGTGGCTGGGCTGACCAATGCTGTGGCCAGTGCATGCTCCAGAGTTGACGAGCAGGTTGCATCATTGGAGGCTCTTAATGCACACTTAGAGGGACAAGCCTCAGAGCTGAATGAGCTGAGGGAGTCAACACGCCTTCATAATGTTGCACTTTCAACAAACAACCAGGAGATAGCTTCAATAAAGTGAGCTCAGTTTGATTTCACAGACTTTACCTGCATGCCTGAACTGTGTTAATTAGCTGACTTTGCTGACTTGTGTTCATTTCTGTTATGTGTGTTTTTCAGGGAGCTTGTCGAGGCTAAGCAGGCCATGCGTGCCCAGGCATTAGAAGAAATGCTCAGTTCAGTGCAGATGACTCTGGATGAGCAGTTTTTCTCTTCACAGACCCTCCACAGCAGCATCATGGCTCAGCTGCAGACACTTCACACCCAGGTATAACTCTGCTACTTTTTCTAAGACTATTCTTTCAAATACCTGACTGTGACAGTGCACATTGTTTTTCATGTTGCAACCATTGAATTCCATTAGGATAAATAATTTATAACATATCTGTCTACCTCAGTTGGGGAACCCTCCTTCTTTGTCAATGAAACTTAAGTCAAATGAGGAGGGCCCTGCAGCAGAGGAGGTCATCTCCACTGCAGCACAGAATGAAGCTGACGTGCCGGAGAAGCTAGAAGATGTTGAGGAAAACGCTGAGCAGCAGGATGCTAAAGATGAAGCAGAAGAGGAGGAGGAGGAGGAGGAGGCAATGCAGCAAGAACAGCCACTGGAACAGGAAGTGGAGGGGGACATTGCAGAGGAGCAAGAGGAAGAAGAGATTATAGAAGAGGAAGAAGAAATTACACCAGAGGAGCCAGAAGACGAGAAAATTACAGGACAGAGTGAGGAGCAGGAGGTTGATGGGGAGACAGCAGAAGAGGAGGACGCAGAAGAGACTGTAGATGATCACGTTTTGGACGAGTCTTTGGAAGAGGAGGTATATGAAGAAGTTGTGGAAAGCTGGGAGACTGCAGAGGATGAGTCAGCTGAATTAAATAGTGAAAATGAGGAGGACGAGTAGTTGTACTTGAAACGCTCCAGTAGATTGAACATCTGTGATTTTTAAGTCTTATTTACATGAATGGGAACCATTTTTACACGCAGCACAATTTCTTTAACTAGTAGCTGCAAATGATTTGTAGTATTTGTTTTATTCCACTTGTGTGGATATAGATTGCGTCAGGTGAGCTGTCAATCACTGAAAAGCATGAAGAATTTTTTTTTTAGGGTTTTACTTCTCCTCAACAAAAATTATGGTCCTGTCAGACCTGACTTAAATTTTATAAATTTAAGTCTCAACAACAAGTTTTGATATATGATTACTGTTGTTAGTTCAATATGAAATCTATAGCCAATAGAAAAATGGGAAGGATGTGAAGAAAAAATTGAAATCACATGAAGAAAGTCTTCCTTGGTCAGACCTGAAAATGGCTGTAGATGTCTGTTAGAGCAACTGAGACGCTGAGACGTGTTGATGGAAATGACAGTTTATGTAAAGTAATTTGAACAGATTTACTATGACTCTGTTGTAGCATTGGCATGGGACAAAAATATTTGAAAAAAGTAATAAATTGAATGTATTTTATTTGTTATATGACAAGTCTACAGTATGAGAGTATGAAACATAATTTTTTGTTGCAATGTGAAAGAGAAAATCTGACTGTACGTATAACTTGTAATGTAACACAAGTACATATGTAGTGTTTCACACTGTGAAGTTATTTATGGTACCACTGTACATGCTGTACATGTGGGCACATATGATTCCATTGGTACATACTGTTCTCTTGACATGAAGCTATTTTGTGAAAAGGTTAAGGTACTATTTTCTGCCAGCAGGTGGTGCCTGAATACTACCGTAATGATGAAGGATAACCAACATTTGTGATAAAGGAACCAAACAACTTTCTTTCTAAAGAGGGGCCTGTGAGTGTCTCATGATTTTTGTCTTGGTTGTAAGATTACTAAAAAGGGGGATTCTGTTTACAACTAGCTGCATTTAGCTTTGTATGTTAGCCCTCTCATGTCGTGTAGACTACAGTTACCCCCCCTGTGACATCCTGTCTGAACTGTCGACACTGATTGAAAAGCAGCAGCAGCCACATGTTGTGTATTTCAAATGGCAGACTCTTGGGTTGCCATGAGGTTGCATTTTACAGGCAGTGTGATGTCCTGAATAGAGTTTAACACTCTATACTCTAAACCAATTGGCCTGTTAATGGTGATTTTTTTTGATTGTATAAATTTGATGGTGGGAGTAATTACATCAATTTCTCAGGACAAAAACAACAAAAGGGGAGCATGATGGCTAGGTGGAAACAAGCTAACATATATGTTTAAAGAACAGTTTTCAGGCGTCATAAGGCAAAAATCTCATGTTGTTGAATTAAACATTTACATGTTTGATAATGTTGAATATATTATATAAAATATAAAATTAAAATAACGCTTACATTTTCCCAGTACACACATTATCTACTTATTTAGCTCAAGATATGGGCAAAAAATGTTTATTGTGGAGCTGTTGGAGCGCCACATGCACTCATCAGTGTCACTGTAAGAATAGAAATTTGTGAAATGACTTGTTTTATTTAAACCTGTGATTACACTACAGCAGGTGCAGGCGAGGTTTGCTCTGACTCAGGCTGGGATTAATTAGAATCAAACTGAAAACTGAGACATGAAATTATGCACCTGGTGTGTCTTACCACCTGAGACCACTAACACCTGTCAACTTTGTTTAAGGTGTATTTTTGCCAAATATTTTTTGTTAAAACTTTTCAGTGTCAGCGTATTCGCTATAAAAATATTTGTCACATTCCCAAAGTGTTTACAACATGAGTAACGCACAGATAGCGTACCCCTTCAGATTCCCTTTTTAGGAGAATAAATTGCAAACAACTGACCTGTGCTAACATAATGAATGCAACTGTGTCATGGAACATACTCAGAAAGGTATGTTAGCTCATCTTAACTGTTAACACATGCAGCCCCCAGCTAGATTAAATTCAAGAGATCTAACAACAGATCTTACCCCAAGCACAGTATATTTGTGATTCTGACCAACCTGTTGTTATTATACACTCTTATCTCGCCCGAACACAAACCTGTGTGCGTCTGCTAAATGTTACTTTTACTTTCAGATGTACTTTCAACCAGGTTAAATGCATAGGGAAGTGCACTGTCACCAACATGAGCGTACTTCCCTGTGCATTACATACCAATACCAAAATAAAATACTTCACATGTACATCTATAGAAACTAACCCCCAAAAAAAACACTATTAATGAGACTAATGATGCTTTCCTTTTTTTCATTTTTGCTGAATGTCCCTTGAGAGCTCTTGTGAACAATACTGCTGTCACATCCTTCTGTCCACACATACACACTCCAGCCCGCCTACTCCCCAGTCCCACCACTTCCTCCACAGCTCTCACACTTGTGCAGTTCTTTCACTCTCATCAGATATTCAATGTCTCACCATCACATGAAGATCACACTTTAGTTGCTCACTTTCACTAAGGAAACAGCCACATCAGAATTTCATATGAGTGGATGATAAATACATCCCTCTACATCTTCTTTGCTGCTTTTCTTTGAACTTTTACAAAACTTTTTGGAAGTACTTTGGACGATATTACAGCTGCATGCAGAGGCCAGCTCGGGAACGATGTCATCTCTTCTTTCTAACAACAAAGATCAACTACGCATCAGAAAGTCACTTTCTGACTCTTCTCCAACTTCCTCCACTGCCACCACCAAGAGCCTGAGGGTAAGGCCGAATTGTCTTTGATCTTTTTAGTGTCTGTTTAGTCAGAGAAAATGCCACAGCTGACATCATGCAAACACTGACATCTAAGTTCAGTCACTGTCAAACGAATGTCTCTGTAACAAGCCACAGAGGTATTCCTGTGTGTTTGTATTCTTTGCCATAGAATCTTAGGACATGCCATACATAACTAAATCTGCACTCGTGATATCGCCTACATGATCAATGGAAACTTACTGCCTCATTTGAAATGAGCTTGAACACTGTTTACAAATGAAAGCTGGTGGAATGCAACTAAAGATGTTTTTTTTTTCTTCCTGTAATCCACTTCATAATGTTCAAGGCACTATCACTACTGCAATATGTTCCATTATATTATACTGCAATCAAGAGAAAGTATGTAAAAGTAGAATGTCTCAAGAGACAATATAATTAGTGACTCTTCAAGTTTTCCTGTAAAGCTATGGTATCTTTTTAAGCATTTTGGTACTTTTATTGACAATTAATCATCTACAAACAATTACAGATGGTGTTGTTTCCATTTGCCTGCTTTGACAGTGTATTATTTATCAAATCATGCACTATACAAGCTGATTTGAATGATACATGTTTAAATGTTAAACAAACGTGTTAATGTATTAGATTATTAAGTTAATTTTGTGTAGATTACTTTTTTGGGGGCATTTGCATTTATTCCTAATAGTGTACCAAGGATATTGTGGTTACATGGTACATACCTTGGATTTTTTTTTTTTTTTATCTCTCATAATACTTTGACATGCTTCTAACGGCTGGTATCAACTCACGTAAACTGTGAAACAAAATTGCATGTTGATGTATATGGAGGAACAAAGCTTGTAAGTGAAACCAAGGCAAAGTTGTAATGAGCAGTTAATCTTATATGTTTATGTAAACGAAGAATCCACTTGGGAAGGATACATGGAGCAATACAGGAAGAGAGTATGGATAGAGAGAGAGAGAGAGAAAGCAGGGGGTGAAAGACAGGATGACAGGGAACAGGGAGAAGGAGGGATAGAGTGCTTAGGACTGGCTTGTGGGAACTCAGTCGCAGTATTTATGGATGTTTATCTCACTGCTAATCCTACGGGAAGCTCACATTTTCCACTTGGGAATAGCTGGTCAGCAGGCAAGAAGTTCCTCATGGGATCTAAAAAAAGCTGGAGGACAGCTTAGTGACAGAGACGCTCACATACATGGGATATAATGTCACAAAAGCCTATGTTTCCATCACCATCTGTTTATATGTGATGTCGCTTGATCTAAACCAGAGCTTTTTCCAAGTCTGCATACTGTATATCATTAGTGACCGTTTACCAAGCATATCCAAGTGTCCAGAGACAGCCTTCAAGGGGCTGACATCAGAGTCTGGTGAAGATCCAGAGATCTTGTGAATGTCTGAGCAGAGGCACACTGTGTTTACACATAGTGTCTGTAACTAAAAGTCCTGTTTCGTCTTTAGAGGAATCCACTTGCGATCGCCATGATTATTATTAAACGTGTAAATGTTTAAACAGTGGTCACCAGTCCACTTTTTGCTTTAGTTTATGTGACTGTCTAAACAATAAAGTACTCCATGTACTTCAAAGTTATGTCAGCAGGGATAAGTAATCCAGTGCATTTATATCTCTCTGATATATGCAGAAGTAATTGCTACAAGCAAGAAAATTACCTCTTGTAAGTTAATACATATTGATTGCGAGCATTGGTGAATGTAATAAAACTTGCAAACAAACTCCCCAAAATACATTTATTTACAACGTTTCAGTGGTAGACCTTCATCTCGCAAGTTTGTTTGCAACTTTTGAACCACTCACCCCTCCTACGCACCTGTGTCATGAAATAGATGTGCAAAGTGTTTTTCTGTTCTGAATGTAATAAAACTGAAAGAGGGCGTCATTAGCTTTGCAATTAATATGATGAAAGAACATTTAAGGCTGCAGAGGGTGAGTCACTTTTATATAAAGCACTTTGAATAGCCTTGTTGGAAAGTGAGAAAGGAAAAAGCCTCTGTGAGGCTGTACTTACATCAGCACGCTAACATGCTCACAATGACAATGCTAACATGCTGACGCTCAGTGGATACTAAACACAAAGTACAGCTGAGCAGATGGGAAAGAAGTTTTCCAGGTACAGTATTTGATCAAAAAAAAAATTGACCTGATGACGGCGCTAGATAAAAAGTCAGGGGATCACCATTGTCATTAGGATTCATCCTCTGGGAACCATGAATGCCTGTACAAAGTTTTGTGGCAATCCATCCAATTGTTGTTGAGATTTCAGTCTGAACCAAAGTGACGGACCAGCAGACAGACCGAAATTGAATAACAAGGCTAAAATAACCCAACACTTGTATTGCAGCACTGAATACACTTTAAAGACGTGTGCTTAATATGAGTCTATGTGAATAAACTTGCCTTCCTTACATATACTGTATCTGCATATTCCATGGGGGTTCATATTACTCTTACTGGTGATTTAAGAATTAAACATTTGTCCCTCACAGTCAATCAAGCAGTGTTGAATTATGCTACAATTTCTCATCTTTTCAATAGAGTTGGCTTTTTATTGTTTAGCTGCTGTTAGACTCTGCTCTGCCACTTGAAAAATCTCTCATCAAGGAAATCATGTAACCCTTCCAACTTAAGCAGGCAATAATGAACAAATTGTGAAAGCCACTGCCAGAGCTATTACCTTTTTTGGATGTGTTTAGTTATCTGTGCTTGTCAGTTTATTTCAGGGATCATTTCCTCTCTCCTTCTTTAACTTGGCTTGGTATTTCAGACTGCCATAAATCTTTTCTTGGAAAACCGAAAAAAAAGTCTTTCATGAGGAATTCCTGGTAATGTCACTTCAAAGAATCCCTGAGCTTTGTTTGCATGAAGATGTATTGATAATAAGAATGTACTTGCTGACATTGTGCATGTAATACAATATGTCCTGTGTGCACATCAACTGCATGAGGAAATGGTCAACATGGTACAAAATACAACCTCATAAACCTCATAAATCTCACAGCCTGTCAAACAAATGATGAAGTCAAGCTGTGTGATGTCATTACTTGTGCAGTAATGAGCATCTACTGAAATGGAGGACGGTTCATGGTGAATGACGAATGACTTGTTTATGCCATGTAAGGTTAATAAGGTTATTTTGGTCACTGCACTGCTTGTTATTTATCTTATCTTATTCTTTTACCTTTATATTTTTACATGCTTGTCTGTCAGATTATATGTTATATGTTAAAAAAACAAAAATGTAGCACCATCAGACCACGGCAAATTCATTGTAATGTATGTTAGTTGGCAATAAACAGTTTCTGATTCTGATTCTGATGATAATCAGGTATGTCCTTAGAAAAACCTTAAAACAGTGGCGCTGTTGTTGCATTTTTCATTTTGGTCAGATAGCCAGTTCTAAAACATTTTTCCTCTATTCCAGCATGAGAGACTGTCTAGGTAAGCACCCTCTAATTTCATTCACACTAAATACAAGAGACATTCAATAATTGCCTGAGAGAATGACAGAAAAGAACTGGAGTCAATCAATGACTCAGTGATATTGAAGTCTGACAGTAACTGAGCTAAACGTCAGTTGTACTTAACACCGCTTTTGTGTTTTCAGATTGAGCTCATCTGGATCCTCCGATGTCTCCAACGACACATCAAACCATGCTGAGTCCTACGTCTTGCGGTGGGAGAACAGACTGTCTGCAAGGAAAAAGGCAGAAGAGACGGCAAACAATGACTATAAAAAGGCAGGTGATGTTGATAATATTTTAAGTGACTGATTTGGTGCTCAAGTAACGAAGAAACTGAATGTGATCACTTGAAAATTATTAACTTACTTAAAGAGTGCATTTCATTCAACCAATGGCTTTTAGCACAGGGCCTTACAGGTTTTACACAGAGGATAAAAGTCAATGAAAATTAGACACAATCCAGACTGTTAATGAAGCTGCACTGCCAACATAGAAATGTCAAAATAAAAGTACACAACCGAATGTTACATGAACAGTAGAGCAGAACCGACTGACCTCATGAGTCGTAACAAGTGCGTATTTTGTAGATGTATGAAAAGGCACTGACCACCAATCAAAGGCTCAAGTCGAGGCTGGAAACAAGTAAACAGGAACTCGCCATGATTCAGGACCAGCTGCAGAGAGCACAGGTACTGTACATACAGCAGTCAACGGTTAATGTGCCCGATCCAGACTCATGAAGGAAATGGTTGTTGGAAAAGTACCTAAAAGTTTCTGCAAGTCGTAATTTAAATCATTCAAATGTTTCTTGTCAGCAACAGAAATGTGTCTCCCATTTATTCTCATGATGATATCAGGAAATACTGTAATGTGAGAAAAATGTGACATGAAAGATAGCAGTTATACAAGGAAACTGCAATGTAATTACTGTAGGGTGCCAGGTCTGAATTTTGGAATAATAACAGTGAGCCGCTTTAGAGTTTCTGTGTGCACATATTGGATATTTTACATCAGAAACATGTGCTCACTGTGATGAAAGTGTAGCACTGTAATATTTTTTTGTAATAACCTCATTGTTGTAGAAGGGAAGACCAGGAGATTGTGGCTCCAACATGCTTGAGATAGAAAAAAAGGTATGAACTCACCATTATACTAACATTAATAAACATGTTTTTATTCGAAGCATTTTCATTCATCTTAATTATTTGTATTAAACATTCTTCTTTACAGGAAAGTTGGAGTCTAAAAAAGAGGATATCAGATATGGAAGAACAGTTGAAGGTAATTCAGATATTTCATAAATTAGTGATTTACTTTTGTTATTCACCATAGTATTCACTTCATTTTTTTCATATTCAGTCTCCTTTTAAAATATCAATAGTTAACCATATAGCAGGATCTCTCACCCAGGAGGAAGTTACGCTTATTTGACATAAGGAAAACAATGAACAATCAAATCCAAACAGTGTAAAGTGTCTGTGGGACTTGGAGCCGCGGTGTTAGCTGCTCTGTCTACGGTGGTTTTAGCTGACATCATTTGTCACCATTATGCTCTGTTGGCTGTGGAATGTGTGAGCACTTTGACACTGCAGCGAGTGAGCCATCAGTATTCATCTACAGTCTAACGTTCACAAATGTCTGCTGTGTTATGCCCCAGAGGGTGCACACAAAAACCTGTTGTTATCTGTGAATGAGAGGTCTAAACAAACATGAGATGCTGCTCCGAGAATAGACATTCACAACACAGAAGCACTGTTACGTGTATTTAAATGAAGCAAGTCTGGTCCAATTGTGTCTGTGTGTCACTGAATGCAAGTGTACAAGATTATGTGTACTTGTATTTGTTTTATTGTAATACATTATTCAGATTTATTCATCCTCTCACTTCACTGGCTCGAAACGGCATCAAGAAACATGTCTGATACACAAAAAACTAAAGATCTTGGTTTTTAGCTTAGTTGTCAAGGATAAGTTCACATTTGCCAAGTCTGTCTTGAAATAATACTCACACACCTATGTGTTGATTGCAATCATTCCAAGAAGAGATCCCTTCCTGACATGATTCTGATGTAAGTGATGGGGGAAAGACTTCACCGTCCTCGCTCTGTGTAAAAAAAAAAAGCATTGTGGAGCTCAGAGAGTTAAACAATCAAGTTGGTATCTTCCAAACTGAATGTCTTTTTTTGTACAAAATCCCCTCCAATGCAGATCAGCAAGGAACATTGAATTTGAATGTTTTGAGATAGACTTGAAAGAACTGTGTTTGGATCACCACATACTGTATGTACACGCTGGGCAGTAGCGTTACATATTTGTCATGAGTTTTCTGTTGGGCTGAAACACTATTAACTCCATTTTGATGTGATAGAGGCTGAAACGGTTGTTGGAATTGTCAGCAATGAAAACCAGGACTTACCAAAATACTACCAAAATATGAATTCACTTCAGAACTACAAGTAAGGGATAACCTTCGTGAAAGTGAGCTGTACAGTTATCATATGGTAAACGTAGCATGCAGCATGTATAGTAGACCTGTGGTAATGTCTGTGCTCCCTTCAGTTGTCTCGTGCTCTTTCTTCAGGTTAAAGCAGAGCTTAAGATGGAGAACCAGAGGCTGAAGGATGAGAACGGAGCTTTAATCCGGGTCATCACTAAACTGTCCAAGTGAGACAGGAAACAGGAAGGATGAGAAGAAGACGGATGGATGCCAGAAGTCATAGCTATACCCGCATTCTTCCCACAGACATCCCATTCTCAGAAAGAATGTATGTACATAGTTTTCCAGACGTTTTTGGAAACTTGACAACAAATATTTGCAGGGATAAAGACACATTTCACATCAGCTGTGAAAGTTACTGTACTGGATCTACAGTAGTAAAACATTCCCCGACAGAAAATACATTAAATTAAAAATCATATTGTATATTCATAAAATATTTCTACATAAAGGCAAATGCCAACACGACCACGTCATGTGTTTTTCTTCTTCACTGTTTACATGAACAAGTTGTCCAGGTGTAAACATATCAAGGATGTCCCTGCATACATAAATGGACAAAATATTGCAGGTATTTCCACGGAGGTATTACCATGGAAACTGCAATATTTTGTCCATTCCATATGCAGACCTTGAAAAAAGGCTCTGAGCTATCAGGAACATCGGATGATGGATGAGCCACATTTCTCAGGAACGCGGGAGCGTCATCTCTGATTTAAGAGCTTCACCTTGAAGTATGATGTCACCAATGACAGGCTTTTCCTCTCAATCTGCAAATATATAAACAATTGAATGCATAAAAGGTGGTCATACAGTTAAAACAAAATGCCTCTTATTTTGCACTAAAGCAAAATCAGACTTGCAGGTAAAATATGAATCAATCAATTCATGGTGAGAGGAGAGGCTCCAGATTCTCTTTTTTAAAATAATGTAATGATTTTAAAGTAATGATAATTGACGAAACAATCTCACCTCATGGTCTATTTAGTAGCTGTTCTGGAGTTTTTGGTCATGGTCTTCATCAGCAGATGGTGAGATGACAAAAGGGAGATTGTTTTGTCGGGTCCAAGGTCAAAAAATGTACTTTAAATCCTGACTTTAAAGTCAACATGAATCAGAAGTCCTTAAAGAGCTCAACAAAGGACCATTGGACAAATCCATGACAACTGGCGAACTCCACGTGCTGATGAAGACCGTGTGACATGACCTAAAGCTCCAGAACAGCTACTCAATGATCCTTGAGATGAGATCGTTCCGTCGACTGCTGTTTTAAATGTCAAGAAAGAACTCTGAACCTAAAGTACTGTTAAAAACATCTCAATGAAATAAAGGGAATTCTCTTTTGCTGTGTTTATGCACCACGCTGGCTATAATTCATCTTTTCACATAGAGAAGATTTATTTACATAGAGTCCCATTTATAATCTTACATTCACAAACAGGATCCCTGCCAGACTGAGTAATCATTTTCCATTCTGCTTAAATTTAATTTGGATTATTATATATTATAAATCATTTGAAGAAGAGCCCAAAAATGTGTCTCAACAGTGTGTTTGGTTTGTCATTTTTTTTGTTATATGTGTATATTGCATTGTTAAAACGTGCCGCTCAGCATTGTTATTTTTCCCATGTTGTGTATTATGCCACCTATTGGCCGTAAGTGGAAATGCATCCTCTGATTTCATTTACACACCACACAGGACAAGGCTACTTAAAATGCCTTTATTTCCTATGATTACATTTTGACAACACACAGACATGTCCTGACCACATCCCATATTTTGGTTCCCTTGAGTAATTCTACATAGAGTGATATATGAGTACAGGTTTTCTGGTCTTTTTGTTCCTTTTTTTTTTTGCTGGAAAACATGGGTTTTGCACGGAAATAAATCATGCAGTTCACAAAAAGGCACAACTATCGACACACCTCTACAACAAGACGAAAACAAGAAGAGTCCAGAAAGATGTTCAAGCATTTCCCATTGCATTGTCTATGCTGCTCAGAAAGTGAATGCGTGATGGAGTAGGATGATCATCAGGTCTTTGGATGTTCTGTATCATGGCTATGTTCACATAAGAGGACTAAAGAGGAACCATTATTGAAGCAGCAGGTTGGCAGTATTGCATTTTGAATGTTGTTCTGCACTGTTTTGGGTCTGCTCTGTGCTCAAGAGGAAGACGGGGATTTTGTTGCCTGCATTGCAGAAAAGTGACATAGTATTGTCCATTAACAGACCATCATTAAACAAATACAGGCTCTATTGGTCCTATCGCAAATACACAAAATAGCAGACAGAATCTGATGGCAGCTCATGTATGAGAGTGAGTATATTAAATGACCCCAGGACAGGATGACATTGTAGAAAAGGATATAATGTGCTGCTCCTCCACAAAAAGATCTGAACTTAAATTGAATCTTCAGAATAGACTCGATATTAAAAAAAGGAAAATGTGTCTATCTGGTATGTATTCCTCTCAGACCCTTGAACATAGAGAGACAGCTACATTACACTCTAAAAGATGGACCGTCGTGAAGATAAGGATTGTTCATCTTCATGCACTGTATTTTGTGAATAAAAGTTTTATCCAATAGTAAATGACAGGACGGGGTAAACAAATCCCCACATTAGAAATG
Source organism: Enoplosus armatus (assembly GCF_043641665.1). Classification (NCBI taxonomy): domain Eukaryota; kingdom Metazoa; phylum Chordata; class Actinopteri; order Centrarchiformes; family Enoplosidae; genus Enoplosus; species Enoplosus armatus. The sequence continues at coordinate 21,161,250 of NC_092182.1, read as the reverse complement.
TCATGGTAGACACAGCATCGATATCTCAGAGCATGCACAAGTGACACAACACCAGCTCATCCCATTGCAATCAATCAGTTTAAACTGTGTGTTCATTCGTGAAGTGACATTTCTAATGAAAACATTCTTGATTGCTGGAGCTACTTCAGAGAACTACATCAATAATATGCAGTAATAATATTCACAGAACTAATCCAGCAAATAAATAATTAAAAAAAAGAAGGTTTATTTTATATGCAAATGACTGACTTCACTAATTTGTTTTGTTAAAAAGTATAATCAAACATGTGAGAGCAGGTTTATTTGAAGAGCAATAAGATGAGAAGGTACATTTTAATGAGGAAAAAGGGGCTACGAGTCGATTAGTCGTCCACTGTATCTACATTTAATGAACTAAGACTTGACACCCATCTGGCAGGAGTAAATGAAGGAAACACTTACGGTACACTGAGATAGAAAATCAAGGAGCTGGCAAATACTCTCCTTTTTTTTTTAAATATATACAGTTTTCTGGTCAGTGACCAACACTTACTGTATAACAAGTGCAAGCAGAAATGAACAATAATTACATGACTTGTAGCCCCAGCATACTGTAACACTGGATTTAGCACAGAGGACACATACAAACGATGACAGAAAACCAGATGATCATGCAGCATTATGGTAAACTAAGGGGATTTTTACAGATGATACACAAAGCAATGCTTTAATTCCAGGCGTTAAAGGAGCCTGTGAACCTCAACATGGATTATTCAGACACACATTCAGTCCCATTCAGCAAAAATACATACACTTTGCAGTCAGTGCATACTCTTTTTTACTCCGTTTTATTATCAAAAAATGACACAGAACACAAACACACATACACAATATAATTATGGTTCCTCTTTAAAACATGCTAATATTTACAACATCTTGTAAATACATGCTGTAGCCTATTAACAAATTTGCGCGATGCATAATGTTAACAATAGGAAGAAGTAGTATTGTGAATGGACCAATCGGTGTGCTGCTGTTCACCCTCCTGCAGAATTATTTTTACTTCTGGTCACAATATGGCCTCCTATGAAAGAGACTGAGCTGTAATGATATTTATACTCAACTGAACGCCTAATTCTGACATTTGACCACTATTGAATCCTTAATGTTGAAATGTATATACCACTGAAACTATAGAATTAAAATATCTTCAAACCATCCAACATTTTCACATATTTTGGTCCAGTTTCTCAACTGAATTTCTCTTTGGTGGATTATATAACTGACAAAATGTAACATGACAGAGGATCCCAACTTTTTTTGTCTGACACGTCCCCACAGGTCAAGTACCTTTTCATAGACGTCAACCGTCATGTTCCAAAACAGTTCTTTTGAATTGATTTTAATCTGGTATATTATACATCACTATTAATTATATAAATGTAGATACTGTTACCATTCTTTTATTCATACAAGACATATCAAATTTGGGGTCAAATTTTCATTAGTACTATTACCACTTCGCTGGGCTAGTTCTCTATTGTTTATTGTGTAATTCTATTTGTGTGTTTATTTCAATCCTATACACTAATATGGATATTTATATTCCTTTTTTATCAAATCATAATCTCTATCTATATACAGTATATATATATATATATATATTTATTTATTTTTTCAAAATAGCTGAGCTACTCCACAATCTTTCCACGTTCCCCTTGGCAACGGCAGAAGTGCCCCCTGGGGTACAAACACCCCTGCTGTGGGATCATTTCATTCAGACTCGACTGGTAATCGTTGGTCGCCCAAACGTTCGAGATTGAATTTTTCACCCCTAATTTTGGTGAATAAACTTGAAGTTTTAGATCCAAAAATGACTAAATTAATTTGAGCAACTTGAATACAGTTTCATGTGAATTGAACACAATACTTAAAATCATTCAATCTTTGTCATTTCAAGGTCAGGAATTCAAACCACATGAACTGGTACATGGTACTCTGAGAAAAATATTTCGAAGCTATAAATTCAGTGGTATTAAATTGAGTGTACAGTAGTGAATGAACTTCACAATTAAGTGTTGAGTTGCTTGTAAGATTCAAATATTATGCCATTTGTTTTGCCTCCATACCCCTTCACATCACAGAAACGCAGTATGTCTGTGATGAAGTTGTAACACCACCATGTCGCAGCACTTTGGCTCCAGGTTAACAAAGCTTGTGGCTGATGAGTGAACGATCCAAATAACATGAAATACTGCGAGGCATGATACACGCTAGATTCTGCAGCTCTATTTGGTTCAAGCAAATGGTCCAAGATATGTTTATTGTATTACTTTGATGTAACATTGAGAGCAACGAGAAACCGGAGTCAAATCCCTTTTTATGTGCACACATACATGGCCAATAAAGCTGATCCTGATTCTGACGTAGCGCTTGCCGTGTTGAGATTTTACAAACCTGCATTTTGTACTTGAATTCACGCTCTCTTAAAAATTTCAAATTCAATTCTCTATAAAAACATCTCATCTTTGACAGAAATCCTCACGTTGTTTCACCAGAACCTATCAAAGTCTTGAAGTGTACTACCATATGTTTGGTAAACTACAACATTCGTCAAAGAAAGACATATAGTCCCTTTAATGGATACCAAAACAAAAATTTGTTAGATGGCACTGTTTTTAGGAAGCAATTCAAAAGAAGCAAAGTCATAATTGTATTGAACATCATTGGTGAGCCTTCTAGTATCCATACTTTGTCCATAGATAAGTAAGGTTTTACATCCAAGTGGTCCACACAGCTCAAGACAGATTCCAGATGGCACATTCACAGTGAATGATATTCACTCTGTAAAAAGTTTCCCTTCTAAATAAAACAATGCAGCTTAATGTATTTCTCAAAGTGTCACATCAGGAAAGGCACCCTTGTATTCCTGTCCTACATTAGATCCACCTGAAGACGCGGAAACGTGTGTTGAACCTAAATGCATAGACGTGCCTTCATGGCAACGCAAAACAAGCAAACATAGATCAGACAACTGTGTCATCCCTGCCACACTGTATACTACTGCACTGCACTGTGTGTATCTCCTCAAATGTGAGCTGATAAAATGAAGACAATCATTTCTGCAGATTTCTCTTGAAAATATATTGCAACATGGATCGCTGCAGTCAGTGACCTTGACCTCATTCATTCACAATTAAAATCTTTTTGCATTAATAGACTTAAACAGACTCTATGCAGGAAATAACCCAATACTACAGTACTTTCTTTTGCAAGTTATAGCACACTTATTAGCAAGATACAATACTGGGCATGGTGTATGCAGAGCAGTGGGAAGGTAAGTAAAGCATGCTCTATAAACTAAAGCTTTATTTCCAGCATTGTCTTCACCAAGACTTTCATTCAGTGTCAGCACCCTAAGAATCAGTTTCTTCAAACGAAAGATAGACCAAAAGTCGATCATTCAGGAACCAGTCACCTGATAACTCAACACCGCTCTTCTCAGCATACCCTAATGTGTGAAATGTGATGTTTAAAAAGAGTTTGTTTGTTTTTTTCTCGACTTAACCATGAATTAGCAGATATTCTAAGATGTCTCTTTTTTGCTGAGCAGGTTTCATGACGAGTCGTCATGTGTTAAGTCATGGGTTTCATGCAAAGGGGTTGGTTGGGGGTTGGATTTCTGAGTTAGTGCATTAGCTGGTCGGTGGAGCACGTTACTTCTTTGCAGCCAAGGATGCCAGCTGACCATCAATATCCTCCTCTGGCTGCAATGGATGCCACTGGGCAATGGGGCGGCGAGGATTGGCCAGCATGTCAGACCAATGCTTCAGACCCAGGCCAGTCGCCTTACTGCCCACGAAGATCTTTCCGATGGCGTCATTCTTACCAATCTTGTCATAATCAAACACTGTGACCGCCACCAGGATTTTCTAAGAAGGGAACAAGAGAGAGTGTGTTGTTTCTGTTACCAAGTCATCACAACATCAAAACATGTGTGAATTTAAAAGGAACAAGAATTTGCTTTCCTCACAGCTATATATAATAAACTTATATTTGTACTTGTACTGTACCTGCATCTGTTCCAGTGGGATTTCAAAGCTGAAGGATTCATTATAGTAAGGGTTTAGGGTGTTCTTCTTCACTGTAGTCTTCTTTTTCTTCAGACGCTTGCCCCCCTGCAGCAGCTGGATCTTTACATAAGGATCTGCAAAGGGCATCGATATGATCAGCAATAGAGACCATCAGTGCAAGTTGGTGTCAGATAAGATTAGATATTGAGCCATTGTTGAAATTGTTGCAGCAGCACAACGGCAGAGATAAGTACAAATGAATAGATAAAGCAGATAATAAGAGGTACATAAAACCAAAATAAGAATGGAAATTGTTATGGAAATCGAGATGTTAGAATGTTTAAGAACTTGTAAGTGGAGACTGTATTGAAATATAATCTAAGAGTGAGCACATGTGTGACCATGTAAGGGTGAAGACTGGAAAAGTACTTGACTATTCCAAATATACAGCAAATAATATTCAAAATAAAAAACAGAAACTATACAAGAGGTTAAGTGATGTGATTAATAGCAGCAGAGTCAGCCAGTTTAGTATATGTAAACAGCATACACCAGACTAATATATAATCATATATAAACTAATATATATATAAAATTGTTATGTATTAATATAGAATTATAATAGAAATGTAAAATAGCGTAGAATGTAATAAAACATATTAACATAATATAGTATAATATATTACTGTATAATATTGTATGGAATATGAGATATAGTATAGTGTAGTTAAGTAAAATATATAATCTATAATAGATGTAACAAAATATATAAATCAGTCGTTGTAATGTCAGGTTTCCTGTTGTTTTACTTCCCTTTTATTACTTCTCATATGTATTTCCATCATTTTGATTACTTTCTGTATTTACACCCAATTTTTTATGTTATATGTTGTATCTGTGAATTTCCTGTGTATTTGGCCTTGCTGAATCACAATTGTGAACTGCATTTCCCAAGTGTACTTGCATGACAAAGCACAGGCATGCTCTGTTTGAAGTTATCATAAGCTCTGGGTGTCCCTTTTGTCAAGTATTTGTCTTAGCGAAGGTCCAAGGTTCTTTTATCATTAAATAAGTGCATTGAATTTAAGTGTGCGGAGCCTACTGTTTGATGTTTTAGGCCTTTTTGCACATGATAACAGTGTCGTAAGCACAGTGATCTTCTAACATGTAGTTTTTATTGTTACATCATGTGTTTCGAAACATCACTCCAAACCACAGCCATAGAAAAACACAAATTGAAGCCTAAACTGTTTCCAACAGCACCAATCCAAATAAAAGTGTAGTAATCTAGATTCTGTTTACAACATTGTAATTTAAAAACAAAACAAAACAATTTCTCTACCAGATAATCCACAGGCGTCCATCTTCTTCAGGTTCTTCGCCTCCAGGATGCAGACGGTGAGTTTCCCGGCGGTGGGGACGTAACGGAGGGAGATGCAGATGTCTCCGAGTTTCTCAGGCTGAGCAGTCAGCACAGAGAGAAGAGACAGAACAAGCACACATGCTCATCAGCCAACAACAGAAAACGGCTTGTTTTAGAATATGACGATGGGCTAGAGCAAAATGCTCTCAGCTGCTATCTGTTGAACGTCTTGCAGTTTTTAATTTGGGCTGAAAGTCTTTTTGTCCTCGTGGCAACACACAAATTCTTGCTTGGAATTGCACATTTCTCTTTGGATTGAGAATAGTTTGATATTTTAAACCTCGAGGCTTTCAGCATCCACAGATGAATGAGATGGTGATTTGGGGTTATTTTTTTTCTGTATAAAAAATGACAGATATCTCAGCCTCAGAATTCCATGCAATGTTATCAAGAAACTTGTGATTTTGATGATTGTCTGAATGTTTGCGCACTTTCACAAAACATCTCTTTTAACAACTTTATATCGATCAATTATCTCAGTCTTCTTTAAAAGCATCATTTCAAATGTTTGATTCTTAACAGCACCTCCTCTTGATCAGCGCTCTCCAGATCCTTCCACTCCTCGATCGGCCGTCCGAGGTCGATGGTGTTCATGGGAATCTTCACCTCTCCAATGACGTCATGTTTGGAAAATCGGTCGTAGTCATAAACAGACATCACCAGAGTCTTCCCACCGAGCTCCTCGTAGGGCACCTGATCGACAGACACAATAATGCGTTGTTTTAAACCTTGACACCTTATATTTTTTCCATTAGTGATTATATGACGGTAAAAGCAAATTAAAACCTTTCATATGTTCAAGAGGAATTTTAATAATTCACCACGTGTTCACATGAACTTTTATGACAAAACAAATTAAATTAAATTACATATGATCTCTGATTTAAACATCAAAGAAAGATGAGAAGATTAGAAAAGATAAAAGGTTCCAGCTGACTTTCTTGAATGAAGATGAGGACAATTCTATAACATCCTTTTTTTGGTCTAGACATATGAAATTAATAATAAATCTTTCAAGTAAAAAAAGTTTAAAAATAAATTTATTAATTAAACAAAGTAAGTCAAATAAACCTTCCCAGTGAAACACTGAATGTGGGAATGAACATCTCTTGAGCTCTGTTTGAGAACAGTTCTGTAAAACAAGTTTTGTTTTTTTGCATCAGGCAGAGCTTCCAGCGTGACCCAGAGCCACTTGTAAAGTCCCTGCGGACTTTATTAGCCAGGACAGGGAAGAGCAGCATGGAGGCTGCACAGGCCAGTGACTGCACACATCCTGAGAAGCCTGACACAACACAGTCAGTCCTATTACGCTTACACACTACAAGGGGGACACGCTGGCAGCACAAACTTGCTCACTAACATCCATAAATGTTTGATGTCTGTCTCGCTTTCTGTTTACAGCTGCATCGATTCATATTAAAAACAGGATTCCCACCTCTTCTGAACCGAGTTCTCCAACAGTAGACGTGTTTCATCGCTGCACATACTGACAAGACTAACCTTGAATACAAATGTCTCATTGAAGACGGGGTTCAGTGTTTTCTTGTGGACTTTGGTGTCATATTTCTTCTTCTTCTCAGGTAGGAGCAGGACTTTAACGTAAGGATCGGAGGTTCCACCCGAGTCCATGGAGATGAGGTCCGCAGCTTGAAGGATGCCGACTGTGAGCTGTGTGCAGAGGAGGTGTGGGCAGGATGTAAGGGACAGGACATGTCAAGACAGAATCAGGGGAAAATCTGAAGTTTAAGTTTTAAGACCGTTCATTTGTGTGTCAGGGTCAATGCTGCAGAGATTGGTTATATAACATTATCTGACAATTTCAGACAGCACCATATGTTACTGAGAGCACCACAGTAATGATGATAAAGTTACTGAATCTTTGACAAACGTGTTCTCTTTTCCCTCAGCCAGATTTATTGCAAAGACATTTATTCCATATATCATTTTTTTAGGCTTTCTGCTAAAATGATCACTCTGTTGCTCTGCTGAGGTTTTACAGAGACACTTTGGGAAATAAGTTTTCTTGCCGAGGGTTAGATGAGAAGATTGATATCACTCTCATATTTCCCTTCAATATGGGGCTACAGCTAGCAGCCTGTTAGCTTAGCTTAGCATAAAGGCAGGGGGAAACAGCCAGCCTGGCTCTGTCTGAAGGTAACAATATCTGACTGAGCTTTAGTTCCTCTAAGCTTAAGAGGTGCTGGCAGGATGTTACCCTTTTCATCCAACTGTTAGTAAGAAATTTAATCAGTGGATTTCCCAAATTGTTGAACTTTAATTACTTTAAATACTTTAAACTTTAAATATTGGCAAATTTCAATCGCAATTAAAAACGTTTAGATCAGATCTTACACATCTGAAATTGTTCACTATCCTTAAAATGATTACTATTTATTTTGAAGTTTGTCAATATGTGGGATGTATTTATAACCACATACCTTTCCATTCTCAAAGTCATAATCTATAGAATATTGCAGCTTCCCCAGTTTCTCTTGTTCTTTCTCCTCCTCCTCTTTCTCCTCCTCCGTTAATCCGGTCTCTCCCTCGTCATCATCGTCATCCTGGTGTTTCTGTGGTGTGAAGGTAACAAGACAAAACAGGGTGTTAAAGGTCGGGGGATCGGGGATCAGAATACAGGGCTCCCCACAACAGCCAGCATGCCACAGACACTGGAGCTCCAGGAGTTTTTACGTGGGAGATACATGTTTTGGTTACTGCTTACCTGCACAGCACCTGATGATAATAACCAGGGATTTATCATTTACAAAGTGAGAAATCTCTATTGGTAACACATAAATACATGTTTATACTTTCTGCACATCTTGTCCTCTCAGTGTTTTTGGATCATTGGGCAATTCCTTCGACATGCTTGTGCAGTACAGTGACAGCCAGAGTCAGTGGAGGCTTTGCATGCTAGTTCCACTAAGAGGGGTAATAAATGCAACAGTTTTCCAATTAAGTCAGATATTAGCATATTTCTCTTGTTTGTCAAAGAGCTTTGATTTCACCGAATGAACAAGGAGGTGAATGTTTATATAAAAACCCCACAGGAACTAGCTCACAACAGCGAATGCCAATGCATATTAAAATTATAAAAGGCAAATAAGACGTAATGTCCAGTGCAAGAGAGATGGCTTTCAAATAACCTACTGCTTTTAGCAGGATTTGAAATTAATTGTTTTGTTAAACCCTACATTCACAACTTTCATATTTCAAGGTAAAATCCCAAACCCTTTTTTATCCTGCATTCCTTGCTTCACCTCGAAATCTATGTGGCACCAAAGATACGCCTCTTTTTTCAGCTCACCATTATTACAATAAATGGTTCAGGTTTAAAGGGCACAGCCAGCTATTTGAATAATGTAAAGAGTCGTATTGCTGCAGTGTTATTATTGTAGTTAAATTAAAGTCTCATTGCCATGGTGACCACGACTTTGAAATGTTTAACTTTTTTATTTTCAGGCCATCCATTGTCTCCACATCCCACCTCCTCCTCGAGTGTTACAATCAAAAGGACAGATTTGCAAGTATTTGGCTTTTCATGCAGTTTTATCATCACCGTTTTCATGTCTCCCAAACAACCAACCATGCCCTTCATCACATGCATAGATTAATAGTGTTAAAAGTGTCTTGCATATCATCTCTTAGTCCAATACTTTCCATATTGGTGTGAGTTACAGTTACATTGTCCCAGGAACAATGCGTAAGATGGTTAGACTCTCCTCTCTGGGGTTTATGGAGCACATCATAGCTTTCCATTATTGTTACATTCTCAAGCTGTCATAACAAACACAAAATAAAAGCAAAGGAAGCTACGACTTTCATTCCATGAAACCCCCTCCGCCCCGGGGGCCAGAGAGCGTCAACGTGAGCTATCCACCTACCGTAGAGCGGGAGTCCACCACAGTCAAGTAACACGAGGCACACACAAGACAGACACAAAGCAGGGGAAAAAAGGAGGAGAGCAGAGAGAGGAAGAGATTCAACTCACAAGACACCAAACACACTAGAGAGGCAGTCAACACCACCACCACAATTATGATGAGAAATGACACGCTTGTTTTTGACTGGGAACAGTAAATTCACATTGTGGACACAAGTAATTGATTGCTTTAATTAACTGTCACTGGATCTCAGGGCAATATATGGTGGTGTTAGTTGATTAGTCCCTCAAATGAAACACTGGCTCTTCTAACATTTATCCTCTGATTTACTTGGCTTTCAAAATCTCCCAAATATTTCCGCAGGTCTCGTCCCTTCAACCATTATCTTTAATTATAAAATGCATATTTTTGTACTTGCGGCTTGTCACAAGAAACTTTCCACTTCATTATTCTTTGTCACCCCCGTAACAAAGAGTGTCATTTTTCACCAGGGGCCACAATGGAGTACGTCACACATTTAAACGACCACCACAACAACATCAAATAAATGGAGGGGAAGAGAGCTCTCCTTGTGTCCTCTACAGCCTGGGTTATACAAGCTGCTGGTAAAAGATCAAATTTGGTTAGCTAGAGACATTTTTAAATCAATACAGAATTCAGCAATAAATGTCAGAAATAACAATAAAAGCTTGAATTTTAAATTGTTGTAGAAAGGAAGATGCAAAACATCACCCAAAACATCCTGTCACTCTGACTTTTCAGGCATCATACCTCGCCCTGCATGTTCTTCATGTTGAAGCCATCCTTGCCCTTCTTCCCTTTCTTGTTCTTCTTCTTCTTGCAGCAGCATTTTTTGATTATGCAGAAGCAGCAGGTGAGGATGAGCAACGCGGCCACTACAGCGATGGCAATCAGAGCCCATGGAGGCACTGTCAGTTTCAGAACAACAACAGAGGGAAATTTTAGATTGATTGGTAACTTTGGTGTTTCTCACAATTGTTTGTGAAATGTGAACATTTTGAATCTCAGCAGAAAGTGGAGATGCACTGCAGCATTGCTTACATGGGATTTTATCAATTTCATTCAAGAATTTGCTCTTGATCTCCTCAAACATGTCGTTCTTGTTGATCTCTGTGTTGTTGGAGCCAGAGGTGTCCGGCGCGGAGGTGGAGATGAAAGCCGAGGTGGGAGCCATGGTCATGGTGGTGGCACCGGTGGGCTCGGCGGCCGCCACGGGCTGTGGCCTTCTGAACAAGTTGAACTTCATTGTCAAAGACTAGGTGCAGCGTCCCTGAGGCACACACAGATCAGACAAAATGGGAGGATAAGAAATGGCAAACAACTGTACTGTGCTGACCTCAGTGGTGAGATATGGAACAAAAGTAAATTATCTTAATAAATTTGTATTAAAAGACCTCCAAGTAATACTTTCTCCAAAGGTTTGTTGTTACAGAAGTTCACTGAATTTTTCTGAATTTCAAACACAATAATATCTTGCAATTAGGTGCAATTTGTAATTTGAGTACAAGATATGGGTAATCCCAGGGCTTTATGAATCTACAGAGATTAAAGGTAAAAGGGGAGAGACTGGAGGGGAATAACAGAAAGAACTGGAGTTCCTGGGGACTTCTGAGATCAATCTGCGTCTGAGCTGAACACAAACACACAGGTACACTGTCGCACGCATACGGCCGTTGCATCCGTTGCTAGCTAGCTTACAGCTAATGTCTGGACAGTTGGCACATTAGTGTGTTTCAATCAACACAGACTGCACAAACAGTCCAGTGGTCAAATTCGGCGAATGGTGTGGGGCAAAAATTTGCTTCACACTCGGTCTGAACACACCTTTAAAAGTGTTAGTGGGAGAATTTTTGAAATGTGGCTAGCTGTTTCCCCCTGTTTATAGTCTTTATGCTAAGCTAAGCTTAAACCGCCTCCCGACTCCAGTTTGGCACTGGAAGCAAAGACGTGAGAGTGATATTGATCTCTTTATCCCACTCTTAGAAAGAAAGTGAATGAGCATATTTCCCAAATGTTACTAAACGATTCCTTCAAACAAAAAAAGAAAAATAATCAATCAGTAATTTGTTGTAATTCTACTTAAAAGCTTTTCATTCCTGATATATTGTTACTCCTTTAGTAAGTGACTAATGGATCAAGAGGATCCCATTTGTTTGAGAGATGATGAGATCAAGAGCTACTCGGCTCTGTGAAATATCTGCGAGTCACCACAATCAACCACTCAGTGAAGGATTAAACAGAAATCAGTTAAGTAAGTGAACACAAATTCTCAACTGAGAAATCTCATGGGATATAAAAGAAATTTGAGACTAAACACATCCATTGTGTTGATAATGAGAGAATTTACTGTCTGTGTGAAGAATGAGCAGAAAGTGAGGGGAGCTCGCCGGCCCCTCTGAAAACAACGATCTGCCAGAACTAAAGGAGACCCAGAGAGAGACCTGGACCTTAACAGAGCTATCACAGAATTAAAGGCGTTCTCCACAAAACAGGTAGATGGATGGTAGCTCAGTTGTTAAAGGAATAATAGAGAAGGTCAATACCTCTACAGTATCATTTCTGTCTGTTCATGTTGAACAGACAGAAATGATACCAGGAGCCTGATACCAGGAGCCAGGAGATGGCTAGGCTAGTTTAGCATAAAGACTGGAAACAAGCAGGAAACAGATGTTTCTGTCCAAAAGTTAATTGCCAGTAAAACTGGAACTTGTTTTTACAGTTCGGTTTTTGTATGAATTACACAAATGCGATATGATGTATTAATTAGCAGGTAGGCGGATATTACCTTTGGATAGAGCCAGGCTAGCTCTCTCCAGTCTTTATGCTAAGCTAAGCTAACTGGCTCTATATTTACTGTACAGACATAAGAGTGGTATCGATCTTGACTCCTCGGTTTGAACCAGTCTCCTGTGTTACATGGATTTGAAACATTTTTTTTGTCTGTTTATGTGTTTGAGTTTTAATCCTGTTTCCTGCCATCAAGAAATGCATGCTGGGATAGACGATGAAGGTAGTATGGAGTCTGTGAATGAAACGTAGAGGCAAGCATGCAAATAAAATACAATAAGAGAAACAGAACTGAAATAACCAGCTGATTCTCAAATGTGACGATTTGCAGCTTTTCCACAATTAGCTTTTTTATAATCTTTTGTGATTGTAAATTAAATATTTTCAGGTTTTGGACTGTTGGTCAGAGAAGATAAGACCAAACAATCAATCAATTAGTCGCAGATTAATCATTAGTTGGAGCCCTTAGAAGAATAAACTAAACAGTAAAGCTAAAAAGTGTCTCTTCACAATGTTTCACCTTTTTTATCCTCTGGAAATTCAATTGACCGCAAACAGAACAACAGCTGACAAAATCTATTTACCTACCAGCCCCAAATGACCATTATATCATTTATTCTCAGTTTCCTCTTTGCATAACTATGAGCGACACCAGCATGCCATTAGCATTTATTGCTGAGCATGAAGGTGTTGATACTCTGGTCTAAATGAGGCTTGCTGCAGATAACTGGACAGAGTCGACAGCTATAGCATCAACTGACTTTGGATTAAATTAGAATCAGTGCATTATTTGCAGCAGAGAATAATAAATCCCTCTTTTTGTGGTCATTTATTAGATTACATAAAGCAGACAATAATATTGCACTAATAAGGACATTGGGAGCAAAAGCAGTTTGGTGGTTTAGATTCTGTCAGCAAGAATGTTTTTACTGCAGTATACTTCTGGGATCTACTAGTCTCATAGGCTGGTATTATTTTCAGTACCGAACATCGTGATTTGGACGCTGCCTTTATGCTTTCATGCCCCCCACCAGTGCAACATAATGATAAACAGTAATTAGCAACTTGACTGTTGTTGACTTGTTCTGCAGATATAATGTCTCCATGTTTGTGTGTTTTTGCTTCAGGGTGAATAATTCGAAGGAGGGTTAGTGGAAGGAAGTGCTTTGACAGAAAAGGTCAGGAAATGTTTTATTCCTTCGTAGCTTAATATCACTGTTACAGTACGACTGTCAAGCAAGAACTATGTGGAGGTAGAGAGGCTTAAAACGTAAAAAGAGAAAATGATAAAATAAAAATGCACAAAACACTCAGCGTGAATAAAACATAAAACAAATTGCCTGCATGTGTCTGAGTGTGTGTATGTGGGAGTATGTGTGTGTGTGTGTGTGTGTGTGTGTATGTATCACTCTCAAATGTTCAGAGCTATCCAGAGGATTTTTATTTTATCTCCCTCAAAAAGCACTAAAAGAAAATGATCTGTCTCAGTTTAAAAGACAATTTCCATCCGCTGTTTAAACGAGCAAAGCACAACAACTGAGTGCAGGGTTTATGTGTCAAATTAGAAAGATATGCAGTGAGTTATTTTCTTATCTAAATAGGCTCACAGTGCATAAGAATCAGAATCAGAATCAGAAATACTTTATTGATCCCCGGGGGGAAATTACACCAGTTGCTCCCATTCAAGAGTAGAAGAGAAGAATAAATTTAGAATGAGCAGTATGTACAAATAAAGATATTAAAAAAATATATATATACTGTATATATACATTTACAATATTTAAGGGGACAATAAAAATAAAAAAGATATACAATGACAATGTATATGTATGTCTGTATATGTATATATACATATATGTACATAGTGCATGTGACGATTTCTGTATCACAACATGAAAGTGAACCAGCAGACTTCTCTGTCAACGTCTGGCAAACACGATCATGATGTAACGTCATCTTCATCGACTCACAGGCCACAGATCAATACGTATTGCATTCCAACATGTGTATCGTAGCGTCGACTCTCTCATCGTACGGATGTGTGGTCCAAAGCGTGCCTTTCACATACAGTACAATAGAGGCCCGTGTGCTGTGGACCGGCAGATTATTGTTGCTAAGCAATCCTGATAGTGTCTATCAGCTATCCAGGATTGCCCACAACCTGGCTATAGCCGAGGAGACCAGCCAATCAAATAACCAATTGGCTCAAGGCCAGTGTCAAGTCATTGCCTGAGCGGTGGGCATGGGCATGATGTGAATGACGACTGCTCTGCTCTGCTCTGCTACGATGTTTGATGGTGGGATTCACTGTGATTGTACCTTATGTGACTACATGTGACAAATAAACTTGATTGATTGATGATTATGAATAAAGTTTAAGCTGCACCAAGGGTTCATCCCAAAAACAGTCACTTGATGTCTATACAAGAAATCATCACTTCTAACAAAACATGTCAGCAGATGTAATAAACACAAAATTCAGGATAATTCCTGCGTTCCTGATCCAACTCTGGAATAACTCAACACTACAACTTCCATTACTTAGAATATGCCTTCTGTTGGCATTCAAATAAGGACTGATGAGGATAGCGGCTGAATACTTAACACACCAAACACCCCCCTGCTTGTTTTAGCCTAGTGTTTACCTCTGTGCCATTAACACAGTCCTTATCTGCCTTTGATTTCTGCAGCTCATCACTGGCCAGCATCACTCAGCCACAACAAAAAAAAAGGCTCTGACTGACACATCCTGAGTCACAAGGATATTCAGGTACAGAGTAATACAGTCACAGTGTAGGAGTTTGGCTCACTAAGTTTGAAAATGCAGAGGATCCTCTAAGATAGCTGTCCTCTAGTTGTACGTTTTGATTGTATTCATGTCACATAACTGCACCTTTAATTTAAAAAGATCTCCAAAACAAGACTCACCAGTCAGATGTGGTATTCCCCTTCGTGAGGTGGCCCATCCAACACCAATAACTGTATGAGCTACAGTCCCTCAGAGCTGTGGTAACATAGTCTGATCTCTCCCATAAGCAGAGACTGCAGTCTCCTCTCACTTCTCTCCACTGCAGCACTACACCCCTCCTCCTCCTCCTCCTCCTCCTCCTCTTCCAATGCACACCATCTCCCCCATTTTCCACCCTCCCATCACACACCTCCCTACTCTCTCTCTGTCTCTCCCTCAATGTACTCATGCACACAGCCTCTTTACCTCTTTTTCTCTCTCTCTCTCGCTCTCTCCCCCCAACCTCATTTGTGATGCTGCTCACACAGCTGATTGCAGCATGCCACTCTTTGGTCTAGCATTGGAGGGCAGTTGTAAAAGATCAATATGCACAAGCCTCGGAGTGGGGGGCGGGGGTTGAATAAAGCCACAGTTTGCACAGATCAGAGATGGAGAACAAGCAAGGTAGGTAGTAGGTCAGCTGTCTTAAGGGTGTGCTGACTTTACCACATCAGCTCCAAATGCTATCACGCTGAGCTCATACAATGAATTGGATCCCAACAATTGATCTCAGAAGTGTGATATAACCCTCTGGAGAGATCCCTCCTTGTTAAACCCATTCAGAACAAACAACTGAAACCAAAAATGATTAGGTCAACTCGTCTGCCTTTCACTGATCCCTCTGGAGACTCGTCAATGATAATTGGAAGTGAGCAGATTGCAAAGCATCTTCTCCGGTTACAATACAAAAATGCAGCCCGCAGTGTCGAGCTAAAACCATTACATCATGAAACAACTGATGTGTGACAAAGAAATCTATGCATGCATAGAGATGAGAGTATTAGGCCTCACTTTTCATATTCATTCTGCATGATAAAGTAGTTTCAAATCAACAAATGCATGAAAACATCCCTCATGTAGTTACTTCTGTACATATTTGAGCCCTTTTCCGTTCCAGCTTTCAATCTTTTTCCACAGCTCTCTCCTTAAACCCTCTTTCCCTCCTCGCTCTCCTTGGGGAAATACCTCTCTGTGTGCTCATGTTCAGCTAGCAGCTGTCAGGAGCCAGTGTGAGGTGGCTCCTCTCACTTCAGGTTATAGTGCAATGAGCTTCTTCTGCCAGAGGGGGGCATGGATCTCACACAAAATTGCTGCATCACAGAGCGTCCTTTTTGTTTTTTTTAGCAATTTCCTGC
Source organism: Enoplosus armatus (assembly GCF_043641665.1). Classification (NCBI taxonomy): domain Eukaryota; kingdom Metazoa; phylum Chordata; class Actinopteri; order Centrarchiformes; family Enoplosidae; genus Enoplosus; species Enoplosus armatus. The sequence continues at coordinate 21,144,940 of NC_092182.1, read as the reverse complement.
AAAGTAATGCCCTGAGATATTTCTCTTCCATGTTTCCCCCACATCACTTTTCATCTGCTAAATGCTTTTAGCAAAATAAAAGTGACACAGACAACAGTTTTTAAATAAAACATTTAGCTGTAACTTTGTACAAAAATGTTCAAGATCGCTGAAGTCTTTTTCTTTATAAAGGCTGGATGTCACACTTGCATCAGTTTCCTCTTTCATCAGATTCTCTAAGCATTTTCATTCTAGGAGTGAGCTAAGTGACCTTGCCATCAACTCAAATTAGAAATGATTGAATTTGGTAGACTGAGGTGGGTGTGACATGGCATGTGGGAGAACTGAAGCAGAAAAGTGAAGTTAGGAGGGTGATTTTGCTGGTTTGTGGTTTCAGGATTGAGATACTTAAAGGCAAAAAGTAAACATAACCTACCTCTGAAACCTTGGGGTGCTTTAAAGGAATAGACCTACATTTTGGAAAATACCCTATTCTCTTGACTGGATTTCACCTGGCAACATTTACTTGTGTGATGTGGTAGGAAATAACGTGGGTAGGGTTGTAAACATAAACTGTGGAGCTAACGTGGCTAACAGGCCAACAAGAGTAGTCCACAATGTAGTAGGCTACATTATGCAGCTTCTTATTAAACACACATTAGTGACAGTACCTTCTGTCATTGTCCTTGAACTCACTGCAACCAAGCACCCCCCCCCCCTTCTCTGCTGCTTGGAATATTTTCCCTGCAGTTAAATAAACAAGAATATAAACAAACAATAATTCCTGAACGAGAGGTCACCCCCCCCCCCCCGCCCCAGACGAGCCTCCAGGTGAGCAAAAGAGGCGGTGTTCACGACTGGAAGCAAACACATGTGGCCCCCGTGCAAAGAAATAATAACGTAATGTAATATCTTGTTTGTTTAATCCATTCAAAAACTGAAGAGTACAAAGGAGGTGCCAGTGCGGGTTTTGTTACCTTTAAACAGAGCCAGAAATGTTCTAGTTGTTTTCAGTTTGTTGGCAGAGAGTGACAGGGAAAATGGAAAAGAAATAAGGATCGATATGTGGTAAACGTGGTAGGACATATTCAAACTCCATTACACACAGCTTTAATGCTCCTCTTTAGAGGTTAGGGTCTGTGCTGTTAGGAGATTTGAAACTGTGCCTGCAAGTTAAAGGACACACTCCCAGCTCACTGATCATGGAAAGTTCCTACAGTCAGTAATTATACAGTGGCATTTAAAATAATTTAAGTATGGCTGCACCCACAATACATCTGCATTGTCAGAAGAGCAAACTTGGCAACAACAATAACTTAATTCACTCAAAAGTAGATTTAGGACACAGTAAACTCAGCCTTCATCGTGAAATCAAGCAAACAGGAAAAATTGAGAAAATGTTAATGGCAGAGAGCCAAACCAAGAAGTACTATTGTACAGAAAGAGAGTCAATTCATATCTGACATAAGACAATTAGCCACATTATTCTAAGTGAAATCAAATTTGACTTTGCCTCGTAGAAAATCATTTAAGGCTGCATTATGTGCTTTGCAAATAATTTGAATGACGTGTTTTGCTAAAACACAATACAGAGATTTCATTCATCTGGACTATTCTTCTTCTCAAGATCAACACAAGAAGATCAACAAAAAAATGGAACATTAACGTTTAAAAGAATAATCAACAGCAGCCAGATAACAAGTTTGTTTAAAAACAAAATGTTACAGTTAAAGTAATGATGTTTCATGATTCTGGATGTGGTCACCGGATGTATTCAGCTGATGTTCTTAACCAGATATGATAAATCTCTGCCTCTTGACTCAGCAGCTTTGGTGCCTGACAGAGTTTAGTGCAAGGTCATAATGCATTATTAACTGAAGCAGTGATAGTACAGTAGGATTGGTTCACTTGGACTCCCAGTGCATTGTGGGATACTCCAGCTCCTCCCTGGCAATCTTATTTCCTCAGAGCATCTGTGAATGAGTAAAGCTCTCCCCCTCTCTCTAGTCGTCCTCTACACAAAAGATGAGTCAGGCCCGAGGACTGTGCTGCGCTGGGACGTCGATCAACAGCAACACAACCACTATCAAAGCCCCAGATAACGAGCATATGCAGAGAGCAGCTGCTGCCAACATGTGTCGGTGCTGAGTTGTTCCGGGACGTTTTGGTCGAGATGATTTGTCTCCTCTGAGGCCGCAGAGAGGATGTGGAAAAGACTGCGCCCTCTCAGCTCCTGCAGGGAGTGCTGCAATGCAGGGGTGTAACAGAGAAACACAGCCAGAAGGCAGTTTATCCAACAGTCAGCTGCTCACACTCTTCCTCCATTTCCTGCCATGCCTTGCTTCTCCCTCTCCTCTTTGCTCTCATCTTTTACTTCTATCATTCTAGCCCTTTCTGCCTCACTGCTATCTCCCTCTCTGTATCTCTCTCTCTCACACACACACACACACACTTAAGGCACTGGTCGTACTCTGGCCCATCATTACTGCAGCGTAGACAACAGCAAACAGAAAGCACCATATGGCCGTAGTTGGCTCTGTGCATGAGCTGCAGTGTTTGGGTGTCTTGGAAGTAGCAGTGGGTCAACAAGGTGATGGTGTGTCTGTGTTTGCCTGTGTGTGTGTGTCTGTAAACACCGGGTGGATTTGTTGTGGAGTGTGTTGAGTGGGTGGATGGCTGATACTACAGTGTCAGTCTCCTCAGTGAAGGACAGGAGGAGCTGTGACAACTCAGTCAATGTCAACATGATCATGTGAGTAAAGCCATAATTGCTTAACCTCCTAAGACCTGGCATCCACATATGTGGACATCACATTTTGGGTTATACCATAATACTTAATTCTGCTTATATGGAAATTCAAAATTGTCCCCGTATGTGGAACTACATCATGTCAACAGATGATGCTTAGTTTTTATACTTATCAGGTCCCAATAAGCCCAAATAGCAAAGAGAAATTAAGATAGAGCTTGGGTCTTAGGAGGTTAAAACTGACGTAATTTAAGGATTTCTCCCTCCAAATGGTTTATCAACAAAGCAAACAAAGCCAATTATTAGGGCTGCTGGGCCAACAAAAGCCCAAACATCCCGGCCTATGTTTGTCTAAAAGCTAAACAATTATCCAGACTGTAAAAATGTATACAATTACTTTTAAAGCTGTATGTTTTGGGGCATCCTATGCCTCCTCTGAAGATTTGACGGTAAATAGATGACAGGAAATGAGAGGAGAGAGCTCCACCAGGGCACCCCTTAAAGTTGTGTGTTAAATAATGTTGGGGTTTGTTTTTTGTCTTAATTATATTCCTTTATACATGGCTTCCCTGAAACTGGGATAGACCTCTTTTATCACAAACATTTTGACTTGTCATAACAGCAAAAGCACTGGCGGAACTAACAACATTAATGATGGCTCATTTTAAGGCCCCGTACACTCACACTGGTGTTGTGACTTATTCTGACTGATCAGACCTCTGCTCAGGTTGCAGTTGGGAGGTGCTGTGCTGGGAATAATGTGAGGTCAACAAACTCAACATGTACTAATAAAAATGATCAAGGTTTAATTTGGCCCGCTCTAACAGGTGCAACAAAACTGACAGTAAAGTGATAGAGATGAGATTTAGTTCAAGCCCTGTTTGTACAGACCAGCACTGTCCTGAGAAGACATAAGTGGGTCTTTGAGTGTTTCAGGCCATACCAGCGAGCCATCATGCACTCATCCAGGGCCCTGGGACTGGCTAAATTAAATGGGATGCAGCCATCGTTAATGCTACTAAAGACAGTATGTGTAGATTTGAAAATGTCTTAGTTAGCCACCCCCCACTCGTAGTATGAAAAGAGACAGAAGAAGAGAAGAGAAGTTCCTCATGGACCCACTGACGTTGACATTGAAAACAACACATATCTTTTATCCATAAAAACGAATGCCATCAGAACAGACCTTTTTCACAGCACACATTTTTACTTGTCATGGTAGGGAAAGAATATATTAACATGACATGTCATTCAGAGCCTTCTATGATCTGCCAATGAACAGCGACTAGTCCTACTGTCACTACAAGGCAGAAAATCGCAATATAAACTTTTGTATTTACTTTAAGCAAATATACTGAAAAGTAACTGAACTTACAGAAACCTTAACAACAGGGAGTAGAAATGATCAGTGTCAACAATGAAAGGAATGCATGGATGTGTGAAATATGTGGTGTGGAGGTGCTGAGTAGTGTCAAAATGAGAAGTGAAGATGCAGAGTGAACTACAGTCATAGTGATCCAGTTACAGGCCCAAGGCTGACCAGGTCAGCCATTTGTCTCTTGAGCTCAACCAGGACTGTCCATCACTAAATAATTTGTGTGAACGTCAATACAAATGTAGCTCTTGAAGATACTAGTTTATAAAATGCACGTCTTTCAAATAATCCAACTGTCACTCAAATGTCTGCAAGCTTGTCCACTGGGAATTAGAAGTAAGCACTTTTATGCTACAGTGTATTGCCATCTACTTACATCATGAAACAAGCGGAAAACAATTCTAATCACAGGGGTAAAACTAACAAAAGTAATTAACTGCATAATATCTTTCTACTAAATTTCCCCTGCGAGTTCTTTCACATACATGAGCTTAAAGGCAAACTATTGCAGCTATAACGCCCACAAACATTTCCCTGTGGTCATGAAAAAATGTGACTGAGACAGTCAAGTCATCAAAAAGAGGACTTGATCGGCGGAAAAGCTTCAAATATGAAGGAAAAGTCGACAATGTGTGGCAATCTGACAATCTGTCTAATTTCCCTTGTAACTTAGTTGCTATATTGCACTACATGGAAACTAGATGAACTGTAACCCATTACAGTCATTCACCACACAAATATGACAAATGTATCTCTCTGGAGTTGATGGTGTGATGGTGACTGGCTTTCAAGTTTTGTCTCACTTTGAATGGACTCAGATTGACTGATGACTCGTTCACATGTGATCAGAGAAATACTTTTGCGGCTTTTCCTCTCTGGGTTTCTCAGATCGGACCAGTCTAACACTTGTGAAAACGCCTTACTCTCCTTCTTGTTCCTTTCCTCCAATCCTCTTTCAACACCATAAACTCAAATACAGATTAATTGTACACATCATCAGGATTTAAACCGACAAACAAACATACAGGTACATCTACACACACTATGCACACTCTTTTTTTTCTTCCTCCTGGTGCTGAAAATAGCCCAACAAGCAAGGGATATTGGTGCATTTAGGGTGTGAGCAGAAGGGAGGGAGAGAGCGACATTTAGAGACAGAAAGGGAGAACAGATAGAGGGAGGGAATTCATCTCCCCACCAGTGAAGGATGTGTTGCCCAACAGCACAGATCTGGGGCAACATGGCAGAGTGGTACTGAGTAAAGAGAAGCCAGAAGGGACACAAGTCCAGTAAGTAATTATCTGATCCTTCTGCACCGACTTCCTACATTTCCTCTTCTTGTCCTCCGGCCTCGAAACCATTTCACGTCAGATTTTATTCGAGACGCTAGCTAATTAAACAGTGACCGGTCATTTCATTTCACTACCCTCCATGCCTTCTTAAAACATGCGTAAAGTGACGTGGACGCATTTGGAAGCAAAAACTTATAAGTCTCTAGTCCAGACGGCAGCAACGAATACAAGAACCAGATGTGTCAATCATGGCATCTTCCATTTTCTGCTCCAGCTAATTTTTAAATCTGTCAAGAGGTTTCGTGCTGGGAGAGGAGAAGACAGATTGGTATCATTAAGAAAGCCCTTCATCAGCAAATCCTGAAAAAACAGGTCTGTTTTCCGCATCAACCCACAAACAGGCAGAAAGATTTGTTCTGTTATAAGTGATAAATTACTTTATTCAATGTGAAAATAGTCAGCTCATAAATAGAGATAATAGTCCTGGTTATCAAGCCTCTGCATCTAGTCAGCTGAAAGTGTAGGACTGAGTTGAATGATCAGTTGAGGACAGTATATATACAGTCTTTATTTTCCAGAGGTTACCAGTATCAGTAAAATGGCTGACGTCATGTACATTTCAGCATGTATGACAGAAAGTCACCCCTACAGTATGCTCATATCTGGCTTTCCAGTGGGTATCAAATCTGCACACTTACCGTGTCACAGTTAACGCCATGATTTTAGAGCACAATGCAGTGGAAGAGAACAGAGAGTACTTGAGTATGAAAATATTATAATATAGTATTTTAGCCACATGGGGGCAGCGGAACATAAACAGTTGCTTATTCACACATCCAGCAGTCTTGGAGAAACATTGTCATTCATTTAGAGTCGTTTTTCTGACCGCCTTATGCATTAAAGTCCAAAATTCACCCTCTTTTAGCTCTGCTTTTGGTCTCTACCAACTCCTGCGAGTGAACCAAAATAGTTAAGTTACAGCCGGACAGCTAAACAATGAGCTGAAACTCACTATAAAGCTCAGCAAAGCAGAGGGGAGCTGCAGATTCAGGTGATATTCTCTGAAGGTTCATCACTACAAATGACCCCTTTCACATTGTCACTTCATTTTTTATAGTCGCTTTAAGTAAAGGAGCTCAATACTTCTTCCACCACTGGTACCAGTTGCTGAAAAGCTGAGACAACTGCTTTTTATTTTGTATGTACTTCACTTGAAATGTGAAAAATGTTCCTTTCCCTCCTCTGACATCAGCTTCAGCTTTTAGCTTTACAACATGACAGCATGTGGACTGTTTCACTCTAGCAGAATAAGTAGACAGGCTCACAGACACACACATACAGTACACAATCTAAGCTACTGATTGTTGCTGCTCTGTCTGGTACTTAAATATATTAATTCACCCGTGAAGCACTCAAAATTGATCTGCTGAAAAGAATCGACCCTTCTCTGCAGGAGACTGCAGAGGTTGGCCTGAAACAGTCACTACAGTCATGTGCGCATGTAGTCTTCACTGAAGTGACGAGAAACTTCTTAAATAAGGCAAGCAGCAGACCAGTGTGCTAAGATAAGATATCACATAATGTTGGATTTCTTATCATCGTGGAAACACATTTAATCATTGATTTTCTGTGCGATGATATGACGATCAAAAGTTAGATGCCCCACTGTGCTCACCAGCTAGTTGATAACATTATCTGTCTGCCAATTTGTGATGAACAACTAGTGTACAGCAGGTTAATTAGAGCTTTTTTGCTGGAAACAATTCTGATGAGAGCGGTGAGAGTAGATGCTAACGTGCTCTGTAGAGTCAAGAGAGTGATAATTGTCTATGGGTTTGTCACTACGAGCGACACCTCAGGCATGACACGAAGCCATCTGATCCATTGTTAATATAAAAACATTGATTAGTGCAGCTTTAAGTCAGAAACGCTGTCCTGTTGTCTTCGCCCCTTCATCCTTGATTCCTCTTCAGTTGAAAGTCAACCACATACTGATGTGTTCTCATTAGGCTTAACGGTTATTTTCACAACACATCGATTCATCTGATTATTTTTTTCCTCATAAATCAATTTGGTCAATAAAATGTAAAAAAAAAGGTTAGAAAAGGACATCTCAGTTTCACAAGTCCTAGGTTTCTTGTGTGTTCCTTGTAACTTCCCCCGCCCCCTCTTGTATTACGGCCTGCTATTTGACCTGCTGCATCTTTTCCACCTTTTCCTCAGGGCAGGCTTCTGAAGGTTAAGCATGGACATCCGTTTTTGTTTTGTTTTGGTGTGTTGTTGATTTTGTTGCTCACAGTTTGAATACAGTTAGGGCACAAAAAAAAAGGCCAGAGGTTCAATACCTGACCTGTGACCTGTGTATGTAATGATACACATCTCTTATTCTAGGCAGGTCGAACCTTTCAAATCAATTCTACTGTATCCTCAGGCAGAGAAGTGTTGATTGCATTCAATTGACAGAACGCACCGCAGCACCAGCTAAGACATCGTTTCAGCAACTTCCACAGGTAAACTCTCAAAGTCTACAAAAAATCTCCCTTGAGATCACTGTCAGCGATATATGTCAAAATGTCTCTCAACACAAAAACATAATCAAATGCCATTTTGTGAACTGGTACGACTGTGTTTACCTACTGTAGTATTAGTGTGAATGAAAAACATCAACAGAGTGCTTCATGTGCATTGATGCACCTGACAACCTGTGAAAGAGGATCTCAGTTTAGCGAGGACGGACGGATTATAGGCTGCAGCACAGAATCCCATTTCATGAACCATCAAGCAGCAGAGGTGCTCCGGGCATGTACACCTCTCCTCAGGAGGAGCAGTTATGTGGAAACTTAAGGGGAGCTCAAGTGAAGCCTCCGGACTACTGCAAGAACTGTCTACAACCTGGAATAAAACATTACTGATATCCAGACAGTCGTCAATCTGTCGACCGATTTCACTGTTAGCTACCACTGAAGGTGCTCTCGTCACATACAGTCACATGTGGACCAGTAGGGGCCTACTAAATCTACTGGTAGGTAGGCCGTTCAACCATTAATATCCAACGTGGGTGGAGACCAGTAGGCTCAGAAGTTGCTGTACCAACAACAAGAAAACTAAAGAAGTGTTTGGCCACATACCAAACACAATGAAATAACAAGCCATGCTCACTCTGTGAGGCTGTACTTACGGTACAGCGGTGCTAACGTCAGCATGCTAACATGCTCACAATATCAATGCTATGTTCACCACCTTAGTTTAGCGTGTTAGCGTGCTAACATTTGCTAATTAGCACTAAACAAACAGTACAGCTGATGACAATGTCATTATTGGAGAAATTAAAACTTCAACCTGATGGTGGCGCTAGATGAAAAGTCAGGAGATCACCAAAGTAAATACAATTCATCCTGAGGAGAACATGAATGTCTGAAACAGTTGCCGGGACACCTCACTCAAAACCACAAATCTCTCAGAACAATGAAACTCGACAACATTTCATGGCGATCCATCTGATAAGTGATGAGATATTTTAGTTTGGACCAGTTTGGTGGGCCGACCCACCATCAGACCAACAGACCGACCTCGCTACAACACTGGCATGGCTAACAGAGAAGTGTGCTTGCTAGAATTTGTCACGGACACTAAGTATTGTAGGATTCTTATAAAGGGACACCCTATAATATAATCTCATCTAAGAGATTTAACGCTGACTTCATCACCAGACACCGAGCACAGACTGCAAAACTGTGCAGTATGATTAATCCTCTCTCAGTGTGCTGCTAAATGCAAATTCAGCAAGAAAACATTTTCTCTCTCTAGAGAGAGAAAGAATGTCATAGACCCACATACCTTTATAAACCTTATACAAATATTGAATTTGACTATTTTCCAAGAAAATACTTCCCTTCTTGTCTTGTTTAAAATGTACTGCTATACTGCATTGAACCCCGAGTATTAATCTTCTGCTCTCTCTCACCCTTTTTAATTAGTCACATTAGCAACTTAATCACGTCTGTCTTAATGGTTAATAAAAGAGGTAATAGAGGGGGGACATATCTACATGTAAAATGATAAATATAAGCATAAGCTCACTCTCTTATTGCATTGTTAGGTCTTACATTGACTTTACATTCACTGTATGTCTGCTATATGAAGACACGTTACTCCTGTTAAACATCTATTGCAGCACAAAATGCACCAAGGCAAGTACATACACTGATGGACTGGAAAGCTGCGTGTGTCAGTATGAGTATGAGTGTGTGTGTGTGTGTGTGTGTGTGTGTGTGAGTACAGTCATACTGCAGCTACACACCCCTTCATCCGCCTCTGCTGATGCCAAAAGGAAGTCCTCATTTGGCTCACACACACAGGAGTGTCCCAGTCATGTACTCATAACACCCCCAGGGACTGAAGAAACCACTGCATCACCTGATCTGTTCCCACCACTGCATCATAATCAGCCCAGCAACATACAGTACCAAAAAAATAAGATCATTTTCCCAAGTGTGTGGCTGAAAATAAATTATTTCTTAATTGATGAGAAAACCAGAAGAATGAGATGTCTGTGAGGCCAAATAAAGAGAATGAGGTGCCTAAATGACAAAGAAATTAAACGAATCAAACTACAATGTAATAAGTGTCTATCAGAGGCTGTAATGCGCAACATTTAAATGCACATTAATGAGAGCTTTATCGTCAGCCACCTTCCACTAAAGTCGGTGAGGGAAATATTCTACTTGCATTTAAAGAAAAGGTTGCAATGAGCTTAATAAACCCATTGGTTTAACAAAAAATAGAGCGACACAGATTCATATAAACACAATGAGCTCTGCAGACTCTTATGTGGGCCCTTCACTCTTGCCGGCTCAGCAGATTTGACACACTGTAAAAAATGCCCCAGTAAAGAAATACAGATGAAAAGAAATGAAAATCATCTAATTGCTAGCTTAAAACAACTTCTTTTCTGTGTACTTATTTTCTTGTTTGGGGAAATGATTATCCCCGTGTATTAAAAATCAAATATCTCTCACTTTTAATCCATTGAGAAACCAATGAAAAGTGTTTTTAGTTCCTTTTTACAGTGCAAGAAATCCCTCACACACACGTTTGTTGTTCATATGTAACATTATACTGCAGCACTACATAATGCTACGCACCAGGCATGAGGACTTACGGCGTGCTGTAAAAGTTCCACTCTGGCAGATTTGCTATTACTTTAAGACTATCTGCATTAAAATGAGAGGCGACTGGCAAAACGCTCACACTGTCTGCTCTAATTACCCCTGAGCCATTTATTCTCTCTTTCTCTCAGAGCTTTTTTTCCCTCCACATTCAGGCAGGATGTGTGTAATGAGGCTAGGTGCCTCTGTGACAACCTGGCACGCAGCAAAGCCCCAGTAACTGATGATGCTGTCTTTGGACAGAGAGGGCAAAACAAAATGCAGCTTACCTTGAGGAGAGATGTGCTGCCTCCTAAACAAGGAGTGGAAGCAGAGAACAGGGTCAGATATGCTCTTGACAGGAAGAAAAATATCTTAACAATCTGCACTTTGGTTCATCCCACTCTCAAAAGACATCTCAAAACCACAGTGCAGGCAGGTCCCAGTTTCACCTGGGGGTGTTTCTGTCCAATAAGCAGACACTCTCAAACAAGACTTTCCTCGGCTCAAGACGCTGCTGAGGTGTACTCAGATTAGGCAGAGAGGAGAGGAAACACTCACACAGATTAACATTGTTCTAACACACTGAAATCAGCACAAGCATCAGAGCCGGTGCAGTTCCACTGCTGTATTTCCCGGCACTGTTCGCTCATTGGCTGAGGAGCTACTCAATAAAATCCCTGCTTGTCATCAATTGGGTATGGAAGGGTGGGGGTTAGGTTTTCTGTGGCGCACTAACGACTGTGCTCCTCCTCTTTTCTTTCTTGCTCTATCACTTTTTTCCTTCAGTACAGAGAGGCAGGGAGTGCTGAGCTTTGAGAATTAGACGCAGGAGGAAAGGGAGGAAGAGAGGGAGGAGAGGGAGGGAAGTGCGAAAGCAGGGGAATCGATGAGTGGTGATTGGAGAGGTGAAGATGGTAACCAGGAGTCTGCAGTGGCTCTCACGAAGCTTGATTTTAGGTCCTGTGCCTCCTTGCTGCAGGAACTCTGCAGGAACCTGAGTGCAGTGAGGTGTGAGGACCATAGAGGATAGAAGGAGGGGGGGGGAGGATGGGTGAGGGGGTGTTACCGGTCTGCTCGGGCTGGTTTTGCTGCAGTATAGAGGCAGGCAGAACACAGATGGGAAGTAGTTGTTTTTTTTTTTCTTTTTTCCCAGCGGCAGTTGATATGAAGCTCCAGCAGACTCAGCAGCAGCAACATAAAAAGGCAACTAGTTCCTCCCTTCCTTGTTTACAGGCATCTAACATGTAACTTGTGAATAATTTAAAAGAGCAGAAGGTGGGATGAGCTGCAGGAGTGACACAGATCACCGCTGTAGCCTCATTAAGGAGACAGATTATAGAGTCATCTAATTAAACACAAAATGTAAAAGTCAAGCAGGAGTCAAACTGTATGTTTCATGAGCATTTCTTTTACGCTTGGTCAAGTCCAATGACATATAAGAAGAAAAAAGATGGAAGTAATCCAATTAAACATAAATGTCTGAACATTTGAGCTGTTTCTGCTATTATTTTTAATTGCATTCCCACTCAACAATCCAGAGCCTCAATTTCAACTAAATGGACTTACTGAAGTCTCATTCTGCCATCTGAAATCAATATACTGCCTGACTTCCTACACTGGACAGCTGGGGGAGAGCTACATCACAAGGCCACTGCAGATTTCTCCAGGGAACTCCATACGACACGTGCCTGGTTGGTGAGAATCATAGTTTACTTCAGCTGCTGTGAAGCAGCACGAAATATACAAAATCTAATCATTTCAAACTATTTGAGATATTATCACTGTGAGGAAAGAGATAAGAGATCGCAGGGTCATAATTGGGCCAAAACAGTCTTTAAACTAAAAAAGAATGCCTTAAACTGTACATAACGGTATCACCTCCTCATACCACCTTAAATGCTAAAGTCTTAGGCAAATTAAAAGTGTCCTCAGACAGTCTATCCAGCTGATTTAGCAGTGCAACATTTGTTAATGAAAAGCAACGACAGGACCTTGGTGTGAGTGCCAGTTTCACCATTACACTTATTAGACCTTCTGGGATTGTTGCCAAAACCTCTGCAGCAAATAGCAGCCAGGCTCCCTTCAAGGAGGACACACCATTTCATTGCCTTTGGCGCTACCCTTGACATAGCAGCAACCAGGCAGTGCTCAGTGCATTACCAACGATTAGAGTAAAACTACCAGATGAGTCAGAGATGCTGCATCACTAAAGCGTCCTGCCTTTTTATGAACTTTCCATCCTGCTGTGCTTGTTTTGCTTCCATTCCCGCTCAAGGGGAGTGATGGAGAAAAGTTTTGATGGGATCCAATTATTCAGCCACAGGATACGTTGTGATTGCCTCGTGCTGGACTTCATAGCAATAAATCATAATAGATGAAACAGAGACACAGAGATAATTCAGCATAGAGAATGGAGGTGGAATATGTGCCTGAAGCAGCCACGAAGATCTGGTTTCATAAAGGTGAACCAATGAATCTAATGAGCCTCAAACATAAAATCAAAACGGAATAAAGAAACAAGGCTATCTAGAGGAATGCAGCCATGCTACACTTACAACGACGATGCTAACGTGCTGATGTTTAGTGGGTATAATGTTTGCCATGTTTACCATGTTCACCATCTTACTTTGGTGTGTTGACATGCTAACATTTGCTAATTAGAGCTAAACACAAAGCATAGCTGAGGCTGATGGGAATGTCATCAGTTTTCAGGTAGTTGTCTATTGGACACGTTTGCTCTGACGATGGCGCTGGATGAAAAGCCGGAGGACTACAATTCATCCGGAAGGGGGACATGAATACTGTAAGTGTACCAAATTTAATGGCAATCCATTCAGTTGTTGACACATTTCACTCAAAACCACAAATATGAGCTTCACGGTGGCACAAGAGAACAAGTCCGGGGATCACCAAAGTCAGTAGGATACTTTGTTTGAGGACCATGAGTATCGGTGCAAAATGTCATGGCGATAGTTAGTAGTTAGTTAATAGTTAATAGATATTTCAGTCTGGACCAAAGTGGTGGACTGACCCACCGACAGACCCGCGTTACCATCCATAGAGACACACTGCACGACTACTACTCTCCATACTGTATGTATCTGACCTATAGTGTATTTATATCTATTCTACTGTCTATACTTGTTCTGATACACTTTATATCTTGGTAACTGCTGCACATGTTCTTAATCTTCATACTGTATATATCTTGGTGTATTCATGTCTACCCTTCACTGTTTATTCTATACATTTGTACATTACTTTGCACTTCACTGCATTTTACTCGTACTTGAGTGATAAAAAAGGTTCAAAGTTAGTGCCTCTTTCATCCAACTGACTAGTTGGTGAACATGAGTATAGCGTGTGCAGTTTACTAAAATCACATCACATGATTTCTTAATTCACAAATTATGACTGTCAAGGTTTCCATAGGAAATTGAATTGAATTAAAGGATTCAAATATATGATACATATATATATATACTTACCTACAGTATACATCAGTGATTTAATAATGGTTTTCATTGAAGTTTTGAAACCTTCTCAGCGCAGGACCCAAATTAGTCAGGAAGTCTCTCGCTCCATGACCCTATTGCAGCATGTCAGCATCCAGGGACCCTCCAGAAGTAGGCCTGAGACCCATTACGGCTCCCAGCACACAGGTTAAAGCTGCACGATGCAAATTGCGCAAGTAGGCGGCTCAAAATGGCAGACATATCCATTCAAAGGACTGTAAATCAGCAGTTAACTGTTCTGATCTGCCTTGATCACTGAATTCTGCCTCTTCATTTTCCAGGTGTGGAGATAGCAGCTAATGAATGCACTTATATTAACTGGTTCTTTAAATCCTCCCATTTTCAGAAGGGCTGCAGATGTCATTGCTCAGTTGTAACACTAGAGGACGCCACACTGAAAGAGTCAGGTTGTTTTTCTTTTTTACTCTAACTGTAGAACTGGGGCACTTTATGACACACTTCCTTACTATCTCTGCACTGTAATACTGAGGATGTATACCAGTGGGAGTCATTATTCTTGTACAAAATCTGTCACCAAAATCTGGTTAATACAATCTGAACATTTTATTCTTTTAAATGTAAATAATGACTTTTACCCCCATTTCACCCTTTCAGTTTCCGAAGGTAACAGAAAAGCACATTTTGCCGGTCGAGCCACTTGTTCCCGAAATAACCCGCACAAGATGGAGCACTGAGGCTAATTTTGTCAGCCTCTGTGTGAACCCATGTGCCTGTGTAACCTGGATATCTCTGGCATCCTGCCCCGTATCACTATGCCAGTAACTCCATGTCCAAATAGTTACAAGATCAGTATTATAGACTGGTATTATTATTATGGAAGTCCTGACATACTGTGATGTACTCTTGGGTCTGTATGAGCCAAATGAATAGTGCTGCTGTCTCCGGATTCTCACTGGTCTGCTGCCAAAAGGGCTTCATACGTTCAGCAGCTGAGAGGAACTGTAGCGGAAAGTAATTAAATCAGTTTGGAGATGCAGTAGCTTTCAGAAGGAGGAAAGGGAAAGGAAGAAAGATCTTTTTAAGTGGGTACTAATTGTAAGGAAAATATGAATTTCATTGTAAAGAAAGGTTCCGTTCAAATACAAGTAAATATTCATTCAGTTATCATTGGAGGCTTTATTCGTATTGTGTGCTTTTTCACAATTTTGCATGTTCAGCTGACCTGCTCTGCACTGACCAAGAACTCTCAGGGTTATGCTTCCAATTAATTTGACTTTATTTATTGGACGGTACCAATCGAAATGTTTCTTCAATTTAGTCACAAATTACGTAGTTCTTTCCAGGAAACATAGTGGAAATTATTTGGAAATATATCAGAAATTACAGGCCTATAAAATAAAGTTTTACCAAACTCAGTTGCTCATTTAAATATGTCAAATAAATATAAAACTATGAAATACAAAATCTCTATAAACTGTACAATTGTACTTCACATGATTGTCTCTATTTTACTGCATTTTATTAATTCCTCATTAAAGCTGTGCACAGATGGAGATATTAATTTAAAGAACACACCGTATTGAAAAAACAAAACCAGAAATTAAATGATTTATTGATATAAACATGTAGATGTTATATGTAGTTCACAGTAAATTCATGCTGTAAAATTCTTGTTAGACCTAGTTAGACTGAAAAGATGAAAAACTTGGGACAACCAGTATTTGGAACATCTGATCATTTAGTTACCGTAGAGAGTGTGTGTGAGTATCGTTGGGGAAAAAGCTGATTATGGACATGGATATGGACTTAATAATGTAGTGATAAAGGCATAAAGCCACAACAATTGTTCATCATAACACAGGGTAACACTCGAAAAGAGGTCACAGGCAACATCATTTTGGTAGTGTGGTCACCAGCCATATGTACATGTTCTTCCAGGAATCCAGCACCTTCCTGTAAAGATAAAGAAGTCATTTTAAAGTAACTTTAAAATTTGTATTCATCATTGTGGATGACAGTTTTAGAAACGCTACAAGTGTCACGCACCTTATGCTGCAAAGGCCTCATTCCTTCTGCTCCTAATTTGGGATTGCAACAGATGAGCAAATAACAACAACAGCTGTTAAAAAGGAGTCAGTACTGCAGTTGTAGAAACAGCAGCGATTCAGAATCACATAAAGTATAAAAGAAAATAATCTTCTGTTTTTAAATATATGTGTTTAAATATATCCAGCAATTCAGCATTGTATAAAACCACAACATTACACAGATTAAAGCTCCAAAATGTTTAAACTGTGTTAGTATTGACTAGTAACCTGCAAATAAAATGCCGTATCTCAGCGTCCTAAAGGAGACTGCTGCTGCTGCTGCTGAGTCAAGGAAATGTGATTAAGTCACCTGACCGAGTGCATGAGGAGCCATTACAGATTTAATTTATGGGCGCTACCTCTTGGACTCTTTCAGAGGCAGAGGCCACCTTTTCCAAGTTTAGTGCCCTCCATGTATGGAAAGTAAGTCATGGAGACGGCAGATGTCACCTCAGGACTCATATAGATCAACCTATCCAATACGTGCAGTTTAATTGTTAAGGTGTCCTTGCATTCATTTCACAAATAGGCCTGCTGTGCAACTGAACTACTGACAACTTACTCCAAATAATAATATAATCCAAATATAATTAGACTATATTCTCATATATGTTTTACAAGATTGACAGGCAAGACACTAATCATTTCTGACCTGTGAGAATGTGAATGTTGACCTATTTCTTGTCTGCATCTGCAACCAACGGCTCTGTTTAACAGAAAGACAAGGTATCAGCTTTCAGAAGACTCAAACATTGGTAAGGCAAGTGCTACAACTTAAATACAATTTTTACACCCATAAATACATTAAAAGGAGATCTGACTTACGTTTGACCTCCAGCTTGCAGCTGACTGTTACTTCTCCGTGATCGTTCTTGGCTTTGCAGGAGTACACACCTCCGTCAAAGTTACCAGGCTTGCGGATCTCCAGAGAGCAGATACCCTGAACGCAGATCTGCCTGAACTTGGGGTCGTCTCCAATAATCATCTGGTTCTTCATCCATATAACCTTGGGCTGTAAAAAAAAAAATGTGATTTTTGCATGTTTTCTTGCAGGAGTATGGTAATAACAACCATCATCTCACAAATAAACGAGCAGCAGTGGTGTTGTGTTATTTATGTTTGTGGTGCTTGGCAAGAAAAAAAACCTTTTGATTGAAGTGGACAAACAGCACACACCCAGTTTGGAAGTTTTAATGGCACTGACATGGTAAGAGCCTCCTGGGGCCCCACAGGGAATGTTATACATGTGACCCTGCTTCCCCACTGACCTGTCACCCTCATGGCCTCTCCTCCTCCTCCTCCCCTTCTTCAACAGCAAAGAATACCAATTCTAGCCTTCTCATCAAGACCATCCACACTACTGTCATGTCTGCGACCCGGTGGGATTATGTGCCCAAACAGGAGGTGAGAGGCTCAGACAGCAGGCTAACAAGGCCAGGTGAAGATTTCATACATTCTCAGCTCTGAGCCAAGCTGCTGACAAGTAGTTTTTAGCACTGGTGCTACAGTATAATCCAGCTAACACTGAATGCACTCTGCTAATGTTTTCTTGCAGCTGTTAGTTTAATGGAAAAATGTCATGATATGAAGCTGGTGGAGCATAAAAAAAGTTACTGTACTTTTGGGGATCCCCTGACGGAGCACAGCAGCTTGGTGCTGTAGCCGACAGTGGTGGCTCTGTCAGCCAGAGAGGTGGTGAACTTGGGCGGCTCGCTGAAGTTGTGTTCCTTGTACTCAGGAGGCTTGTACTCAATACCTGGAGGATGGAAGAGAAACAGACTTGACCATGAAGCTCCTACTGAACACATTAGTTGTTTTTTTTGGCCTATTAGTTTGGTTGATATTGATAATGATATTCTGACACTGTATGAGATGATTTTCATGCTCATCTCTTAACAGTTCTTAGAAATATATATATTAGAATTTCCTTTCTTTTATTTTCCACAAGGTTCAATCTAAAGGTCGGTTGCATTGCGCAATCGAATGTAGGATTACATCTTTGTCGATAAAGGTACCTACTGTATATGAGTAGATGACATTCGGGATCTGTAACAAAATAACCTCAGAGTCTGCTGAAAGTGGACTTTTGATTGTAGATTTGTTATATTTAGTTACATATACTGCTCCTAAAGGTCAAGAATGAACTTTCATACACACATTTGAATCAATTTAACTGAGTGAAAGCCTACAAGCAGACAACAGTAATGTTAATATACATTGCTACTGAATGAATACAGTCGTAAATGTCAGTCGAGGAACAACGAAAGAGAAAGTTACCTGTCTTCACGATCTTGGCCTCCTCCTTTGCAATAGAAGCGTCCTCGCTTATTCCACATTTGTTTTCAGAAAACACTCTGAACTTGTAGGTGTTGCCCATGATGAGGTCAGAGATGGTGGCATTCAGTCTATGGTAATGCTCCAACACAGTGAACCAGTCCTGTAGAAATGATGAATTAGAGGAGGACGTCTTGAGGATTCAGGATTTACTGTTTGTAATTTATCCTTCTGATAATAATCACCGTGTATAATTTATTATGACCTTGCAGTCTGACACCCTTTGATACTGAAAACTTACTCCGGTCTTTTTGTCGGCCTTCTGGATCATGTAACCTGTGATTTCTGTGTTTCCGTTGTCGGAGGGTGGGGTCCACTCCAGAGCGACATTGAAGCCCCAGGTATCCACAATCTTTACACTGGCAGGAGGCCCTGGCAGCTCTGTGAACAACGGGGCACTGATTAGGTATCATAGAGTATTACTTCAACAGTTTTCAATCTCATCAAAATCAAAATAATCTTCCACAACACTTCACTGCATCTCGGACACACCGATCACATTTCCTCTTTTTTTCCTCTCCCAACATTTTGCTCACCGACAATTTGAAGGATGAGTGAAGACTTGTCCTCGAAGTCATCCACCTTCACACTCATCTCATACACTCCAGAGTCATCTCTCTCAGATGCACGAATAAACAGGATGCTGTCTCTGTCAGTGCTGCGGATGTTCACCCTCTTTGTGTCCAGGGGCTGCCCATTCTTTGTCCAGGAGACCACAGGTTTGGGTTTGCCCTGGTATGAATGAAAAAAATAAATCAGACAGTGAATTTTGAAGAGTTACATAGTTTTATTCATCATGCATTTACAGGAAGATACAGCCATCTTCAGCTTACTGTGAAGGGGATGGTCAGGTTGATCTTAGCTCCAACGTTAGCGACGTATCTCTGCCTGAGGTAACGAGGCAAGCGGACCTTCGGGCGATCTGGAGAGAAAAACAATGAATAAAACAACCAGTGATTATTATAGTAAGTCAACATTTATACGCCAGAGCCTTTTTGATTTTTTTTTTTAATCTGCTGGTTCTAAGGGGGGAACAATGAAAGGAAGAAATAATCTGAAAAGGATTTTCAGGATCTGTTAAGAGGCTTTTGGAGTGAAACAAGAGGATTTCACTTTCTTTTGTGACCAACAAATCATGAGGAAATCAATAAACCTGCTGAGCTGATCTGAGCCCATCTTAGCCAGGGATTTTCACTGGTGCCATCAGGGTGTGTGCATGCTTTGACTGGTTTTAAAAGTAACTGTACTGTAAGTCCTTTATCCCTTTTGCTGTGTATATGTCTACTCAACACAATGCAACAGAATATGGAACAATGAGGACGTTGTATTGATGATAATGAAGGTAAATAAAATGAGAATTAGCTCATAATATTGGAAGACAGGAATCTATGAGAAGCAGGATAGTTAATATTTGTTTATGTTTATGTGTATGCATTTGTATGTTTGTATCCGTGTGTTTTTTTGGCCTAAAATATTAATCATAAAATGTTTTCTTAATGCCTTAATAATTGATGTTTTATTTATTCGTTTATTTAATATTCACTGAAACTCATCATACAACTTTTAACAATGTTTTATCAGTGATATGGGTTATCCAGTGTTTTTCTTCCCCCTAGTTTATTGTAGTTTGTTGTCCTATGTGCAGGCTGACAAGTACAATCGCCTTATTGGGACAAATCAAATTGAAGTGACACATGAAATTGGAAAAGTAAGAGGTGTAAATCTGCAGGTAGGGAATCAAAATCATTATAAATAAACAGGCGTGAGGTGCCCTGGTGGCTCATTTAGCAAATATGTGTACCATGTAACTGTGGCTCAGAAGCCACCCTTCTTCATATAACAGATCAGGCCTCTTTTATAAGCTATCCCTCCACTGTGTATTAGCTTGTAAAAATCCCAAAATAGCCCATAAATCATCATAAAAAGAAAATCATGAGGATACTTAGGCACTGTGACGTTTGAAATGACACTTAAGCCTCAGAAGTATCTTGCTGAGGCTCATTTGTAAGAGTGATTTGGTGAGAAGCACCACCTGCTGAGTCCAGCAGAGCAACATTTGTCAGGACTCTAAATAAAGCAAGCGTACTTTAGTATATCACCTCCCCTCGCGACACATGATTGGGAGCTTCAGTTACTCCCACTCACACCAGAATGCATTAAAATCAAACATGAATTACGCAGGATACAGAGACAGCTCCTAATAGCAACTGATGTGCAAACATAAACTGGAACATAAATTATTATCATTAAGAAATACACCACATGTTAAGTGTCTTATCACTTCATACGTAGAGGATTAGGCCTAATGAACATTCTCCCTGTAAAGTCTGTGGCATGTTTCAAAATAAACAGGGAATCTCTGGAAGTGTCATGAGATTTGGGTGCCACCTGAGAAGTTAGATCCATATCCACCCCCACTGCATCCCACCCCCCACCACTACGCAGAGACGGGACACACTGGAATTTACCATCGACCCCCTCTCCTCCCCCACAGCCCCCACCTGCTGGCAGCCAGATCACTTGTCACCATCGATCTTGCGTGAAAGGAGCCTGACACTCCTGCAGCATGAATCCTGGCAGGCATCACAATGCAATGCCAAGCCCTCCACAGAAAAATCCATGTTAATAGCTGAGACATCCCAGCTATTTTTTCCAAAGCTTTGTGGTAATTTTGTCGGAAACCATTCATAAGTTTCTATATGTGGACCGCCTGCTATGGCGAACATGACGGTGAACGTGGACGTGACTATTGAAATATTGCCCGTCCAGCTGGGATCAAGTTGCCGTCCCCTCCCTGTTCAGCTCTCCATTACGCATAACGATGATTTGTGAGTGAGGCCAAAGTAACGCAGCCTCTCCTTTTAAAGCCCTCAGGGTCCAATCATCATTTTCATCATCATCATCTCTTTAGTTATACTGTCTATGATTAACACTGTAAGGTGTATGCCATCAGTAAAACCGTCTACTTAACAAGCGTGTAGTTATCACGCTGTGGTTGGTTGGATCAGTGTTTCAACTCAAAGTGGAAACGAGTGAGAAGACCACAGTTTTACACCGTTAACACTGCAGGTATGTGCCAACAGGACAGCTGAGACGAAAACATTGCTGAGCTGCTTCGGTTTGACTCCTGGACTTTACAAGCCCCCTTTCCTGCAATAAAGGGGCTCTATAACGTTCAGGCCAGACCTGCGTCGAATAGCATGTCCCATATTTGCTTAGCTTATAAACAAATATATAAACAAACAACAAATACAAACAAATATAACAAATATTATAAACTTGTTTAACAGATGGATCAAGTTCATCATGAAGCATGTGAGAGAAAGTTTAATCACATAATACGACTTAGCGTTTTTCTCTTTTGTGGAAGCTTCTTTAACTGTCCTAATATGATAAACCCATTACAAATTAAATTAAAACATTTTTACCAATTCGATCTTAATTATTGGTCATGTGGGAGTTACGGTCCAACATTTTACACTGTGTAGTTACTATTTACATATGTATGGTGTATGTAGTGTTTAGTAACTTTTATTTTTGCTTCACTTTGGATAAAGTAGATGATACACAGAAAAAAAGCCTTCGTTGTTTTGTGGTGTTGATGCCAATGAGTGCCTGTACTTGTGCTCATATTTATCTCACTGTTCTGCATTTACTGCTCATATTGTTTAAAGTATTGTAGTATTTGTTGAAGGTTACTTGTCTGTATGATGCATCTGTTCCTGGCCTTCATTTTGCTGCTGTGACACCTTAACTTCCATGTGTGGGATCAATAAAGTTTATCTTATCTGACATTTTTTGTGATGAAGTGGTAACAGTAAGTTGTTCATTTATCGTGCTGAAAATGTACACTCTGCTGTTACTACATGTTAAGTTGCTGTGCTGGAGTGGATCTCGCTGTCTGTCTTTGTGAACACTTCTTACCAGCAACCTCCTTCACCAGGACAGCCTCGGGGAGGGTAACGGGGGGGCTGCGGCCGCCAGCATTCACAGCCACCACACGGATCTTCAGACGGTCACCGGTGGTCTGGTTCTTGATAACGTAGCGGCAGGACTTCTGCAGATCCTCATTGACTGCTTTCCAGTCCTCAGCTGAGTGGGAAAATTATACAAAATGAAGACAGACTGGTACAATTCACAGAGCTGTTGCTTATCTTGATATTATGGGATAGAGACTGTGATTATATAGGATGCTGACTGTGAGGAGCAGATCTAATTCATACAGAATGAATACATTAGAACAGTAAGCGCTGCTTGTTGTGCAGCTTTGTAACGGAAATAGAGTGATTACGTTTGACACTCATTTCTTGTATTATATATGAAATTGCTGCTCTGTGGGTAATCAGCGTGTCTGCTAAATCAAGCCTACATTGAACTGCCGCTGATATTAGCTTAGGGCTGTAAGTCTAAAAGCAGGACCTCCAGCAAGACCACAGCAGGTCCTGAAATGCCTCTTTCCTTGTAGGGAGAAGTTAGGTAGCTCATGATATAACTCTGCGAGTGACACTTCAGGGACAGCTGCAACCGATATGGCTGACCCACATTAAAACAGCAATTTAACAAGTTCCTGAGTGTATTTAAAAAGCATTTTTAACATTATAGATATAATTATAGATATTAGCAATATAGATGATACAGACATAATGACACTTAACAGAAAAACCTAAAATCAGCTTTCAAAATAATTTAAAGGTCAGCTGACATTTTTGTCAAGGTGTATTAATAATCTGACCCCTTCGGTGCACATGCCAGTATTCAGTGCACCTGGTCCAAAGCAGAGCAGGACTTACTTCCTTCCTTGCAGATTTCAATGGTGTATCCGTCCAGACCGGATGGCCCGACGGTCTCTGGCTGGCTCCAGATGATAGTGACTGAAGTGTCATTCTTATCCTCAACAAACATATCCAGTGGAACACTTGTGGGCTCTGCGGATGCCATAAAAACATTCAGTTATTCAGCAGACACAGAAATGCACAAAATCCTTCAAATCAGAAATCGATTCAAAGTTGAGGTTCACAAGAGGTGATGGCGCACTTCTTTATTTTAACACTGTAATAATAAAAAAAAAAGAACAAGTGATTAAAGTTTTCTTTCTGAATGCTGAATGGAGGGTTACCTTTGGGTGGAGGTGGTGGAGGTGTGGGTGGTTTAGGCTCCTCTGGTGCAGCTTCAGCAGCTTCAGCTGATGTTAAATAGGCATTTGCATTATTATTGGCAGCATGTGATAAGCAGAGCGATGCTACAGCATCAAATAAAGTCAAAGTTATGTACCTCGCAGCTCTCTGTCTCCCTTACTGGGAGGTCAAAGGATTTACAACGCTAATACTTATTTATCCACTTATTTGTCTTACATGACAACATCATCTCAGGTGTTATTGAGAGAGGAGTGAACAGGAGGATGTTCTGTTTTTGAAGGTTGGTTTACCATCAGCAGGTGCTTCAGAGTCAGCAGCGGGAGCAGCATCCCCTGTGGCTGGAGCGGCAGCAGCTATTATTAAATGTTAGATATTAATAATAGTTAGTTTTACTGTAGGTAGACAGCTCAAGATTTAATAATACTTATATAAGATGTCTGTCTGGTGCTCTTTTTTACCATTAGCAGGGGCTCATATTAGAGATTAGAAGATATTAGTGTGGCTAACTTTATTATAGGAGGTTCAAGTTTTAATAATACTTATAAAAGATCTCTGTTAATCCACTGATAATCCTCCATCAGCAGGAGCAGCTGATATTAGTGGTTAGAAGATGTCAGCAGGCTGTAACATTTTGAAAAAATTACATGACATTTTCAAAATGTTATGAAAGAGGTTGAATCTAAAGGGAAAAGTTAAAATGAGCAGAAATGGGTGAGTTAGGTGGTAGCTAAGTAGTAGAGTGAGATACTCCTCTCAGGGTGTCATACGATCAGCAGCAGCTTCATCAGTGGCAGCAGCTGGTGTAGATGTTAGATGTTAGAATGAGGGCTGAATCAATGTACAGGACAGGCGTTGTTAATATGCGTCATATACATCAGTCATGTAGAGTACAGCTAACCAGTCTCACCACCTTGAGTGTTTTTAGGTAACTTATTTTGATGTTTAGGTTTGTTAATGTTTGCTTGTTGGGCGTCAAGATGGAGCTTTCACTGAGGTATAAAAGCGCATATTAGCAACGACTTTACAAGTTAACGCCACAGTTTAGCTGAAGGGAGGCAATGCGCCCTTAAAAGAAAAGTAAAAGAATAAGACTTCCGGTAACTTTTGGAAATGAGGTAGTCAGACGTAGAAAGAGTCCAAGCCGGTGGTTTATGCAGGAACCATGCAGTCTCCTTACCAGCAGCACCTTCACACTGGCGCACCAGCGCACGTGCGTAACGGTTACCGCGCACTTACCACGAGACGAACCGACTACCTTGGCTTACATTAAAACAACAAATCCGAGGCTCAACCACTGACAATGCAATGAGGGTTGACTGTGTGCAGTTTAACCGACAACAACTCATGGCTCACACGCCGCTGCGCTCGGTGCATTACCATCTGCGGGTGGAGGGGTGGGGGCTTTGGGCTCCTCAGCTGGCGGGGCGGCAGGGGCCTCTCCCTCGGCAGGGGCCGCCTCAGCAGGTGCAGCTTCGCCCTCAGCGGGTGCTGGGGCGGCCTCAGGGACGGCCTCTGGGGCGGGTTCGGGAGCCGGCTCGGGAGCCTTCTCCTCCTCCTTCTTGGCTGGTTCTTTCTTAGCCGCCTTCTTGATTGGGGCAGGCTTGGACGGCATGTTGGAGGTTGCAGCTAATTCCCAACTCGGTTAAGTCCTTAAAACTGGATCCAATGCCGCAATTGCTGAGGGGGTGGCAGGCTTATATAGGGCTCAACAGATTCAGGCACCGCCCCCTAATGAATTACATGTAACAGATACTGGGCTCCATGTATGACTCAGACCACCATGTCTGTTTGTCTCACTCATCAACACTCACTGTGCATCATTTAATGTCCCAAACAGACTGTGGCCTAGCTAAATGATAATACATAAATATATGTATATATAATATATATATATATATATATACACACGTGTATGTCTTTATGATCCCATGTGTAATAAGTTTTTTTTGTTACTGAAAAACAACTTGATTTTTAACATTTGATCATCATCATGATGGGCCTTCATGATTACTTAAAGCAAATACATTACTACATTATCTTTCATAGGTCTTAACAACAGGTCAAATTGACACACAAGAAGCAACAGAATAAATATAACATGTATTTTATTGATTCCAACAACCAGTGATAGGTGGATGAAAGCCTTCAGAAACATGCCTTATCCATGTATTGGACCCAACTCTGAAGAAATATACCTTTCTCTCAAGGATGACCCCCCCCCCTCTCTCCTCAGTGATTGTTGCCGCATCCAGAATGCTGACCTATTTACAATCTTTACAATGATGTCCTGTACAAAATAGAGAAATTAAGTTTTACAAAGGATTCTTTAGAAAAAAAAGAAAAGAAATATCAAATATTTGAGTATTAAAAAGGAAAAAACATTATCTAGAATGATTTTCCTAAACAATACATTAACGTTAATGTTTTTTTCTCATCACACAGCAAGTTTACATGCATTTACAACACTTATAAACCCTTAACATTTGTACGTCAGTGACATTAGATACCGCATAACATTTTTTTAAATCTTAGTTTAGTCCACAACAAGCTTTGCAAAAATGACTATTCAGCAACCTGTATTGGCCTAAAATATCAGATTGACATCTTTATCTGGTTTGATTCTACTTTAAATCAACTATGCAAACAGTGAAGTGCTGATTCTTGCTGACTATTTCAAGCTCAAAATTCGATTTTTAATCTTTTTTTAAATTTGTTTATCGTCATTTGACCATTTACAAGTCCAGTCATGATACTTTTGTTGCCATTCATAAGGACAAAACACATAACACAGCTTCCAAACAGCTTAATTTATATAACTACATCTATGAACCCTGTTCTCAACGCAACGCCAAACAAATCTTCCTCTCTTTAAGGCTCTGTATCACCTGCTTAAACAAGCCTCCGCTTTTATCCCGTGATGCAATTTGGTCCAAATTAAGAACTCAAAGACAGACCAGATGAAAACACACCGCGTTTGTTCGTGAAGTTCAGACATTTGCTGATTGCCAACACCAGTAGAAGTTGCTGCATAGTCCTGATACACTAGTAAGCAAACACAAATCACAGCTACTACAGAGCAACAGGCACAACAACCAGTGAATGAGATGAGAAGCTTGAGCTGATGGCTTTTGTTAACCTGCAGAAACAGACCAGGGTGGGGTTGGTAATACTGTCTAATACCTGAAATATTTACAATAACTGACATTATTCTCAATCAGCATGTAACCAGTGTGAGAGTCACTGGCCATTTGCATCTTTTTGCTCTTTGATGTCTTCAATTCATTCATTTTTTAGTTTACATGTGACCAATCAGAGCTGCGGATTAGCTTGAAGTTTTGTTATCAGCCGTATGCAAACAGTGCAATAACGAAGCAAAAAGCAGCTCAGACACAATTTCAAATGTCAAACGTTCTAATCAAGCTGTCATAAAAGTGGTCTGACATTCATTTACAGGATTTATGTACATGTGAAGTTTAGTCTGAGCACCTGAACAATGACGCAGCTTGGGATGAACAGGTGAAATATTTCGGCACCACTTGCACAAAAACGTGCTTTGTCAGTCATTTACTACACAAAGCACCTTAAAAAGTGTTTAAATCTTTTGCTTTTTACTCTTGCCTTGGAACAAGTACTCTCCATAATCAGTTTGTTACTGTGTCGTGTACCCAAAGTGTTCTTAAATATGAATACTGTACGACATCAACATGGGCATACACCATTACAATGTCTCACATGACTTCACTGTCTCTACGTAATGTCTTCAACACTTCTTCAACAACACGTCCTAAAAAATATCAGAAATTTCTTTAGCGGTTGACAGCTCTGTGACACAAAACTAACCTACCCTGAAAGTCTACAAGATCTTTACTCAACACTACAACAGTTCGGGACATTGTTAAAGAGCACCATAAACCTAAATGATGATAATAACCATGAGTGACATTAAGAATGAGATTTTCAATTATGTTTAAGTGCATGAACTGTCGCAAATGAAATGGGCATAGGTAGCTTTAAAGTCACTCTACTCAGCCATTGTTAAAAGTGTTTTGCAGTGGAGCTTTGTGATAAGGCTTTCTTTAAAAAGCACCTACTAGATGACGGATACTGTTAAATGGTTGTTTTATAAGTGTTTTCTATACATTCATAATTGAACTTAGACCCCTAACTTGACAGTCAATATGCATGATTTAAGTACAGTATTTGGTTCAGTATATTAGATATTTGCACCAACTAATATAGATAAAATAACTGCGATGTAGCCTGATTGTATGTACATAATATATATAGTTACTACTCTGAATATGTGGGGGATAGATTTGAAACAAATGTACACTTTCCTGGATAAATGTTATAGAAAAAAATCTGAATTCACAATCAAAATCTGGATTCAAATAGCATTTGCTCGATCTGTTTAGTCAGAGGGTGTTTGTTATGTTATATAGTATCCCTGTGTATCTAATACCTGATATATATGGCAACATTGGTGACACCACTTGTTTTACATAAAGGAGTTCATAAAACTTAATTAAGTGCTTGGAAAATATGGTACTGTGCAGCGACAAAGTGATAAACTCACATCACTGATAAATAACTTTTGTTTTATGCAAAAGAGTATGACAGCAAGTTTAATTGTTTAACCACAAAAATGATAAAGAAGATGTAAAAAAAAATATGTGAAAACGTACACTGATAATTTATCCTGGAATATTTTATCATTTTATATATTGTAAAGAAAAGATGATTCATATAAATAATATAGAGAATTGAAGAAATAACTGATTTCTGACCATCTTAGCTGGGATGATATTGATGAAAGCACCAGTATACTCTGCTGAAGTTGAGGTGACACTGACGTCTTTGTTCTTAAGGCATTTTGCTTGTTTCACCTGCTCGGGTTGTAAAGTTCAGGATTGCATATGTATAAGATTTGGCCTTTGAAGACTTATACAGTAGATATGTACCAAAGAACTTTGCGATAAACAGTAACATCTGTCATGCTGTCATACTCTTTTCCAAAATTAGTCATCATAATTGAGATTAGCTCCTGTTGACAAGCACTCCATATCCCACGATGCACAGCAGCACACAACGGGATGGCCTGCGTGTGCTGTTGCAGAATCACCTGAAGTCTGAGTGCTGAGACGATGAGTTTCATAGTGATCTATTAGCACCGATCTAAGAGTACTGAGGGCTAACATGGCGGTAAAGGGATGTGAACTGAAGTGAATGTCATCCAGTCAAATATATAGTAAAGTCATACAATATAGCTTTTCATCCAATGCTTGTGAAGAGAGTTTTGAAAATACTGTATGTATTAGGATGATTTGTAATTACCCAGTTAGACTTTTAACCTACTGCGGGAATGACCGTTTAAATCACCCTACAACCATTTCTGAGGGTTCATTTGTTCCTGAATGTGCACTGCGTCATTACAGTGGGCAAAAAAAAAAAAAAAAAATTGAAGTGCTAAGTGTGAAGTCTAAGCTTTGTGTTCAAAGTTTAGGCAGGCTAGGGTCTTCTTTGTCTGGGGATTCAATGTAATTGGCAGCCTCTTGGAGTTTCAAAAGCATTGCCATCTACAACAAAGAAAAGAGAGAGTCGAGAAATCAGCAATCCGAAAAGGATCCATTTCAGTTTTAGGTGTTAAACAAGGCTGATAATTCTGACAAAAATCACAAGAAAAGACCATGAAGAGTTCTCTCTTACCAGTGGATCAGATTCCATGGAGCTGGGAGGAGTCTCTTTGTGAGGCCTCTCCTCGCAGGGCTGACCAGGGCTGCTGGAGCCAATGCTGGGGGGAGGCAGGTGGAACAGCTTCGCCTGGTCCTGCTGGGCAGACGGCCAAGGCAGGGTGCCCCTCACCCACTCCACTGGGTCCTCCCACACCGCCTTCTGTCCGTGGACCTGTGTCACAACACACCAGCAACAGTAAAATTAGAGCGCAGCTTTTCCTGTGAGAGGGAAGCCACAAGCACTTTGTGAGGAAGCATCTAATTCTAGCTGGAGACCATTTTCTAGATCTCTTGACTGTGGTTTTTCACCTTGATGCCGTCCTTGGCCCCCTCTTGCAGGTACGGGATAATAGAGTGGTTCCAAAGGTCAATGAACCATGATCGAAACTCATCCACCGTGACTGGGCAGGACAGGAAAAAGCAGGGGCCTGAGGAGACACGGTAGGAGGCAGAAGAACATTAAGGACACACACTGAGAAAAATTCGGCATCAAATTCGGTTCTACAAAATAAAAATGCAGCTTTCTTCAGCCCTTAAGTCATGCCCTGCCCTGATAAGAGTGTGTTTCATACCAATGAGGAAGTCCGATGTGCTGTGCTTCTCCAGGAAGGTGTGCAGATGATACCACAGTTTGGGCACCCAGTCTAAGACCCTGATCAGGTCCTCATTGGTCAAGCTTCTCTCATCCTCAGACTCCATCAACTTCCTGTGCAAATAGCGCACCAGGAAGCCGTTGGCTGGCTCCACATTGTTGGAGAAGGTCACCATCCTGACACGATGAAAAGCACATGACAAAAGTCAATCAAAATACAGACCGATATGTGTGTACATCAGTTGGCCAGTTTGTTAGCTGCATATGGGATTAGCTATGTCATTATCCCTCTTACACACATCAACATTAGATCCTTGAGTTTACGGTTTAAGTTAGACTCATAGTGATGGACTAATGGAAAACTGGATTGAGATCTAAAAACGTCACTTCCTACATTTTAACTATGGAAACAACCAGAAGTAATGATTTACAAACAAGTTCTTATTTCAGTCTTCACGTAGCTATATAAACATAAATGTATTAAAAAAACAAACAGCTGCTATTGCAATCTCTCATCATCGGTTTGATTCAACAAAATATTGTTAATTTGATAGTTTCACAGTCAAATCTTTTATTTTTTGTTTGATGTGTTTTCTGTTTTTGGTAGGGTTTTTTACTATTCTCAGGTTAAAATGTTACTTGAATAATCTCAAGTGCAAGTAACTGTGAGATGTTCATTATTGTTGTCCAACTTTAGACTAAGTCCTGACTGTCACTTACTATGCAGAAATTTGTGGTGTGTTATTTTACAGATATTACACTTTCTGTGTCTCAGCCAAAACAGAGTAAATTCATTGTTGGTATTCATGGCACTGAGGGAAATCAAACAGTATTAAATCATACTGTATCGGATAACATATAAACACATTAACTTACACTTTACTATTGATCTGCTTTTATTGTATTGACTTGTTTACTCCACAGTGAGCTGCAAATGTAACTTCAGTAGTAATCAGAAACAAATTTAGCTGTAACACATAAGACAATAACGCAGAAGAAGAAAATCCCACGTTCGTTCCTTTAACCCACCTGAAGCTGAGATGGAGGCCGTGGTTCGCTATCATCTTCACTGGCTGATTGCTTGTTCCAATAATGTACGGACTAAGGGCGGGAACAATATTACAGTTTAGGTCACATTAAACGATCACATAAATACTCCTGCACCATTGTTTAAGTCTGTGTATGTGGAGCTTACCATTTGTGATATTTGCAGGTGAGAGCACCATTGACAAGCTCACTGATGGAAGCAGGGTCATGAATATCATCCAGAATGACTACCAGCGGTGTTTCTGACGTGCTGGTTTCCCGATCGATTTGATTGGCCAGGTTGGAAAGATAAAGCTGCAGATCCTGCGGAGAGAACGGAGAGAGAGAGAGCGACGAGAGATGACTAAAGGAAGCTGACAACACGACACAAGAAATAATCCACTGTTGCACAGATTCACACAGGTCGTCAGCTTCTGTCACCTTGCATGACTGGCGGTGCATGTTGAAAGTGACCACGATGCCCTCTGTGACTTCGCGGGCGCTGCGGTCCACCAGGTACTCAGCCAGCCGGGAAGCGAGGTAGCTCTTACCCGTCCCGCTCGGTCCAGACAGGATGAGACGGCGGTGTTTGAGTAGCAGACTGATGTAGTGTTGCATCATGGGTTTAGGAATGAGGGTCTCGAATACCAGGTTGTCCACACACTTCTCCTTCAAACCTGAACATAGTGAGGAAAAGTGAGAATGGACTGTGCTGTAATAAGCAATGAGGTTGATGACTATCTGCCAATTACCCAGCACAAATTAGAACTGGTGATAAACTGTAGTGTGATACATGACATTTTAGCTCTTCTGTTAATATCTATTCCAAAACGAACATCACCATCACAAAGAGGAGGAGCCTGGGTAATAAGATGTGGTGAAAATGGATTTATATCACCTTGAAGGTCCTTCATAGGCAACATGGAGTTCAAGCATTTTGCTCTGAAAATAACTTTGCATCAAGTGTAGGGAGTCTGTGCACCCCCCCCCCCCCCCCCCCCCACCAGCCTGCAGGAGTCTAATGTTCCACCTTAACATCTATGGGGCCCATGTGTCTGAGGCTAGTCCACCAGCTGGGCCTCGCTGCATTGAGATCATGTTACCCAGAGCCCTGTCTGGGCTGCCGCTGCTTTCCCAGCTCTCCTAGCACTTCGCTCCTTGCATTCCTGCATGCAAAAGTTGGAGAGGGGTCGACTACCAAACCAGACCCCCGATTCTCCTCACTGATCACAGCTCTGGTTTAGAATCACTGATGGGCTCCACATATGTGCTACTCGCAAACCAAAACAATGCTGTTACAGAAATATAATGTATGTAAGACAGATAAATCTGTACTAGTAGTGATAATGTTAAATTTGCATGCATACTCTGACCAAATAAATCTACACTGTGGCTATTTCCAGAAAAACAAAACATAATGTTGTTAAACTGACGAGTTCATCAGCTGCCACGGGGTTATTTGAGTTTATGTTTTGGGGACAGCTCAAAGTTCAATGTAACTGAACGCACGTTGGACGTAATGAGTTGTAAAGCATAAAGAGCAACACTGGATCAAATGGTAATAAAGACAGACAGGCCCAAATGTAGTCGCTCTGATAAGCAGACAGACATGAGGATTTGCACTCAGTCCAGACTTGATTAGCACAAATTCAGATTGACTAGAGGTAAAAAAGCATCTCTTGCTTTGTTTTTCCAAAATAATATCTTTGAGCCTGTTCTATAGTCTTCACAAAATCAATGCTTTGACAGTGAAATTGTTCTCTAAATCTAAATGCTACTTATGCCGCCTGAATTAATTTACTTCCAAATGTGAGGAAGTAAATCTTCAATCTTCAACCTCATATGATTTTATATGTCACAGTTATATAAAATGTTTTGCCACAAACCTTTCAGAGCGACTGTGATGCCACTGGGGCCTCGGGACATGCAGCGAGAGGGCTGTGTCTCTGGAACTTCTCCTCCCAGCACTCTCTTAATGTGGCCCATACTGTAACTGTAGATGGAGTCTGTAGACAGGCCCAGACTGGAAGTGGGATCCACCTTGGCTATGTACACCTGGAATAAAAAGGAATGGGTGAAAAAGAAAAGTTAATCTATCTAAATAGGATTTAATGTGTGCTTTAGTGTGTGTAGACAGACAGTGCCCCTTGTAATGGTTCAGAGCTAACTTCCAATACCTGTCAAGGTGAAAGTAAACTCGATATGTAAATGGGGTTTACGACCTGCTCGTGAGCTCTTAGGTTTTATTGGGCACCTACATACTACGAAGTAAACTAGCAATTCCCTACAAGCAAGCCGTGGACAATCTTGTTTGATGACCTGCCAACATGTTGCAGTAAATTCAAATACCTCTTTTGAGATTTCTGAGATTGTCCATTTTCATGAAACCAGGATTCCAACGTGCTTCCATACGCAATCTCTGCATCTCAGTTTTCACCAGCTTGCAAAATTTAATGTGGCAGCTGGGTCAGGAGTGTGAGCATGCTTGATGCAAACTGTGCATTCAGTTCATGGATGGGTCAGAATGAATGAATGAAGCCGTCAGAAGAAAGCGACTCACCTTGAAAGCCTGGCTTACTGCTGAATCCAGCATGGGCCAGTCCATCCTGCCGTTCACCCTGACAGTGCCGACGAAGAAATCCTGCTGTTTGACCTCCTGTTGATACAAAGTGCAACAAACAGGTGATACAACGATTTAAAATCATGTTTATTGTTTATTGAAAGATGACAGACAACATACTTACATCTTTGAAGACATGTAAGTCTGCAACACAAATCACCACCCTGACACGGTGATCATCTCTCTGCGAGGAAAGACTGAGAGAATCTGCAGAGTGGATGTCTGCTGAGGAGTAGATTTCAAAAAAAGAGGAAAGAAAAACAAACAGAAAAGATAGATCATGTAGCATGTGTGACACAAGTGAGAACAAGATATAAGCAACAGCTTTTTGCGTTTGTTTTATAGTTTTAGTTCATCAGCACTGTGCCTCTCGAAGGTCATAAAATACCCTGAATGTCAAACTCTAAATGAAAGCACAGATTAATAATTGATATTGGAAAAATAGGGAAATTACTATAATACACCTTCTGTTTATACATTAGATAGTGCACAAAATGAATGAGAGGATTTATGAGAGGGCAGGAGGATCTGCTTTACTCAAATGTAAACTGCACCTGAGTAAAGTATTAACTATAAATGTCTTATGTGTCTTACACACATAAAGTATACACAATCATTAGGTAAAGTAATTAAGTAATGTGTTTATAGAAAGGTAATACACTACATTCATTTCACTAATTTGTGATTCATAGTGTAAACAGATAGTTTACATTATGAATTACACAGTGAACAAATAGATAGTATTTACAATTCATTCATTTTCTATCATGCGTGTATAAATACCATTTAATCCAAGTGCTGGTCCTACTTGTCTTACACACTGGTGAAACCATTCTGACTCTACATTGTCAACATGTCAGAAGTCGAACTGTACCTGAGCTGCTCCCCTCACTCAGCCCTCTGCTGTAGCTTTTGGGCATGTGCATGGCTACCGACTGTCGAGGTGATGAACTTCCCAGAGCGGTGAGACCTGAGGACTGGGAGGCGGAGCTGGAGGGTCCAGGAGATGGACAGGGGGACAGACCACCCGTCTTCAGTTGGTCATTCTCAGCCTTCAGGTTCTCCACCGTCACCTACAGACAAAAACACAATTGTTTGCAATTGTTGCTGCAATTTTCACACATTACAGTGCCGCTTCCACAATACGACTGCAGAGGTGATGCTTTTGTGAGTGCATATTAAAAAGATTTCTAATATTGAAGGTAATATTTGTTGGAATATTTAAGTTTAAAAACATTAACTATCACAAGACCAATTTTAGACACACACATTAGACATCAAACTAGAAAATAAATGACTTTACAAGGTGAACCTTGGCATGCAACTATAATTGTAGAAAAGCAAATCCAGAAAACAAGTAGATCGTATGGATGTAAGTCAAACCAATACTCCAAGTTGAAGATATATTTTATTAAAACCAAAAATATCTGCAAACAGTAAACTAAAAATGTCCTCGACTTTCTCCACATATTTTCACACAGTGTGGAGTATTAAAAGTTTGGCATCCAAATCATTTTTACCAACTCAACAGATGAACTGCAGGAACTAAAAGTGTTTTAACAAGAAAGTTTTGTGGAAGTAAAAATAAAGAAAAGAAACACATCACACATACCTGCATGTTGGTCATGGCCTCCTGCAGCTGCTCCAGGTGATGGGCAGAGCTGAGAGCCTCCAGGCGGATGTCTGTCAGTTTACGCTCCTTCTCCCAAAGCTCTGTACGCAGCTCTGTTACAACCTTATCATCCGCCTGCTCACCTCCTTCACAGAGGCTGGAGATATTCAGTTCAAATAAGATTAGATTAACATTAGAGATGTGTGAAGACAGCAAGGATCATCAGACAGTCAGCCAGAAACCTAAGGACCACTATGGACACAGCTAAACATAGATACAGTAACACATGTAAAAAAGCATAGAGTTCTGTAATAATCTACTGTATATTCACATCAATGTTTACAAATTACATTAATTTATCAATATGTTATAATGCGATTCAAATATTTACTGCATTGCCAGTTTAAGAGATCACTGCAGGGAGACGTTTACCCTGATGATAATGTAGAGGTTGAGGATTTCATTGAAGATGGAGGGTTATCTCTAACATGGTGGACTTTGGGGGAGGAAGGTGCCGAGGATTCTGGGGTGGAAATTTCCTCAATGTCAGCATACGGCCCTGACGACTTGGAGCCCTTCTTACTGAAAGCCTTGTTGAAGGAGCTACGTAACTGTACAGGGAAGACATACGAGACTGAAGTGAATGATGCGTCTGAAAATTACACCTGAGTATAATACAATCAATTACAGCGCTTGTGTTGAGCTGCTTCTATCAGATAAGCCATGTTTGCCACTGAAAGTTGTCATCCACACTTCTTTCCAGTGTACCTTTTATTTTACGCACCGTAAAATACCGTTTCTGAAAACCATCTCCATGTAAAGCTCCTACAACAGTAATACTCATCTTCACTGAAGTGTTTGATGTCAGTATTACAGAACAGTTGAATTTTTACAGATTACATCAGTACATAAAACCCAGATTCTGTAATTTATTTAACAAGTTAATATGATCAAAAACATAATCGCAAAGTGATTCTGTGAATCAAGTTTAGAAAGACACGGACGACAGAAACTTTCCAAACATTTCACAAGTATGACTCATGAAGTGCATGCAGGCTGGAGAAGGGGAGGGAGTTTATTTATTTACTGTAGCAACATCACTCACCTCAAAGACCTAAAATAAAAAGCAGGGCAGCATGAGGGAGAGACCAGAGTCATACTTAATAACAGATTTGGAACAAGATAGGCGGAGAATCACACACACACACACACATACACACACACACACACATATGGACATGCAGGAGAACAAACTAGGACAGCAGCTGACTGACTTCTGTTTTCTTCAGATCAAATACAACATACAGTAATAACACCAATGATAGCTCACAGCTCACCTACACTCTGGGCAAATATAAACGTATCATTTTTTACTTTTATTGCATATATTTACGATTTTTTATCTTTGATATTATATATTATTGTTATTCTTTATTCCAAATTAGATTTTCAGCTCAGACTCACTGCACATATTGTACAGTATGAGCATGTGACAAAACACCCTTTGAAAGTTTTTAAATTTGATAATCAAGGGCTATTAAAGACAATCATTAAATTTGCTCAAAGACTAATTTGTCAGAGATTGACAAAACTCTGATACACCAAACAGTATTTCTGCTCAGTGTGTCCTCACCCAGCTCTTCTTCTTCTTCTTCTTGGCCTCCTGCTCTTTAAGACTACCCATACTTGAGTGGCTGGTGGTGCTGGTGAGGCTGGTGATGCTTTCTGAGGAGTTCTGGCGATTAATCTGCAGTTCTAAATATCGGGAGAAAAGACAGCACATTGAATATTTTCGAAATCTTCATCTTCGCATGTGTTTTGGACAACAGTCCTCGTCACGCTGTACATATTCTCTACCTTTAGGTGTGATGTCCGGATTACTGAGAGCCACGTGTATGATTTCCTGGGCCTCTGTATTTTTGACCTTCAGGATCTCGATGGTATCTTTCAGGTCAGTGAGCTCAGTGTCCTGAAAAGGGAAAATATCAATATGTGTTCATGTTAGCTTACAGGCTGGTAACTGAATCAAGATTCTTCTGAACCAAGTATTGTGGAATGACTATCCGCTTTCAACAAGGATAACAGGTTGTGTTGAGTGGCTGATGACAACGTGGAAATCCCGCCATGCAAACCTTTGACCCACATCTCATTTCCAGAACGGCACTTGGTAGCTTCTCTTTCACTGACAGGATCTTATATAAAGTGGTTGAACCATGATTAGACTTATAATTCATCATGTATTTGTCGAGTATGAAGTTGACACAAGTATTTCTTTAGAACGATATTCAACTTTGCCTTTCAATCGTTCATCAATGGCTAGTTTCTTTGAGTGTCATGGACTTTTCTCTTCACTTTCCTTATACAAATAATATATATAATCTCTTTACAAAACGAGTCACAGGTGGTATAACACTCATGATATCACCAAGATACCTTTTGGTCCGAGGAGACGGACAGGGTCTGCAGGCGTGCCGTCATCAGTGCCAGACTCTGCTCAAATGCTGCTACCAGATTAGCCTTTAGAGGAGGACACAGAGGTAGAAGGAGACAGAGAGAGACAGAGAAAAGTGGGGGGGGGGGGTTGAGACCACGGACAGGTATGAGTCACCGGCTGCAGAAATTGAATTGGTCTGCAGCCTCACACTCACTGCACATCAAGCAAATGGCTTTCTCCATCTGATCTGCTGTGAGAGGAGGGAGGAGTAGTGGACAACTGTGGATGATGTCAGAGATGAAAGAGGACGTCAGGGCAATGGTGGTGAGGGAGGGCAGCGGTGTGGCACTGGGAGACAAACCTCGTCAACCTCATGTAGCGTGTTTGACCTTTAGGCTAGGATGTCCAACACTATTTCTGCTGATGATTGAGAATTACAATTTATTCCTGTAACAGTTAAACATCTTCTAAAATCTATGGCTGACACCATCATTGAGAATCTGTCAAGAAATTCTACATTGTGGGCCAGATAGTCCTCTTTTTATGGCTTTATTTCTGTTGGGTTTGTTTCTTCTTTGGTTTGATAGTTTAGGGAGACCGCCCAGGTCAGCCTATTGTGTGGTTGGTCTGTTCCATTCCTTTTGTTAAATTTGGCCAGCCTATTAATTACTTCTCCATTTGTTTTTGTTGGTACCTTGCTCAGGTATTTCTTTGGGGTTACATTTGTTTAATAATAGAATACTATTAGAACAGAATAATGTTGTGCTTTGAATCTGTTTGAATGATGTTACTGACCTCCTAAGAACAAACCTTTCAGAGGGTCGCAATGACTCAATAAAAATGCAATCAGCTATTCACTTTTTTCCATGAGCAGCAGACCTCGACTATGGCTGCTCTAAGTGTGTTACATCACCTTAAAGTCTTATAACTGCATTTCTCTCTAATGCCTATGAGTTGTATCCCAAAGGTTAGTATGTAGTATTACCCTTCAAATCTATGAAAGCTATCAGGAATAGTGTTGGTTAATTTATAGACAATAATCTAGATAATTGTTTGAGGAATTTATTCAATTTATTCATTGTCACCCTTCCAAAAATGCAGGGCAGATATTATAGATACACAAATGGGGTTTCTGTATCTCAGTTAGAGCAGCAACTCCTCAGATATCAATGTAAATTGAATATCTTTGGACTGTTAGTCAGACAAAACAAGACATATGAAGACACCAGTTTGGAAATTATGCTGACCTTTTCTCCCACTTGGACTCCAAAATTGCATTTTAGAATAAATGATTAATTGAAAACATAGTTGACAGATTAATAGATAAAAACAATAATTGGTTGCAGCCCTTGGCAACATGCTTTACAGAAAGTGATGAGATCAGCTGTGCCACGCAGCAAGCCCAACAGAGATGTAAGATGACATTAACCGGTCAGTTTGAAGAGAATCATGCGGAAGCGACAGACAGCGCTCTGGAAGCAACGGTCCAACAAACCTGGCCTAGCTGCTACACCCAGCATCCAGAGGTGTGGGGCAGCGGGAGGCAGGAAGGGGGCAGCAGTGAGTCCAGCAGTCAACACAGCCAAGAACGTAAAAGAGAGGGACAGTAGCATTAGGCGGGTGATTAAACTTCTCCTACAGTAAAAACATATACAGAGAGACACACACAGATAGGCTTCATGCAGTCACGTCATATGTGACTGTAAACACCCAGATTAGCCCAGGCTAGTTGATAGTTTAGCAGAGGCAGTGGGTAAAATGTGCAATAGGAGACTGTAGTCCTAACCGTTCATACTGGTTGTCTATTATTAGATCAGGATCAGTGGATAGGTGGTGTAAAAGTAAAAGTTGAGTGTGATTCAAACAGCAAGACTCAAGCGTCTAGAAGCTGCAGGGTGATACTATATGAAGAAGCAGAGGTGGAACATTTTCTAGATGGTTCAATCAAAGAGTTAAAAGTATTGAGGGTTATGGTTCAACAGGTGTCTATCAAGACGGCAGAGCTGAAAGATTATAGCAATATACAGCAGTGGAAAGATGTGAGTGTCAGTGAGAGAAATGGAAATATAACATGTCTGCCGTAAGACCAATGTGATAGGGGTCTTTCCTCCCTGCAAATCAGACAGGGGCCAGAGTTATGCCTTGGCATCCAGAGTCATCTACACTGATCCTCATTTTCTTAAGCGAGCAAGGATTCACACCATATTTTCCCAACATCTCACCCTCACAAAAATGCAGGGTAGATATTACAGATACACCTCTTAAATGGAGTTTAGTTGTAGGGTACAAACTCAATGACTTGGAGGTGTAATCTACATTTTGGATTGATTACAATCTGATAAAAGATCTGGCATGCATCCAAGACATTAACACATTAGCTTATGAAAAGAAGCCAAAAGGGAATCTTAAAGTAAAAAAATAATAATAACAGTACATACATTGGCAGAAAGCTGCATGGTCAAGTCAGCAACCTTTTCCTGCGATGATTCCAGCTCTCGCCTCAACTTGCGGATTTGCTGTGGACAAATTGAAAAGTAAGCCCTGCCAGTATTGATAATGTGTTGTACAGTTACCTCGGACAAAAAGCCAGAAGTGCTGAGGACATTAACAGGTATTGATTATGATGATGCAGCAGCTGAAAGTGTACAAATGTGTTGTCTGGTTAATGAAAAAAAAAAGAATATGCAAAAAAAAAAGAATAAACAACAAAATATGAAAGTTACTGTTCCACAATAGAAACCAAAATGATGGTAGGTAAATACACTCCAAACCAAAAGAAAATGTTTAATCAAGGGATGACAGTGGATTTTTACCACTTTTCTCATGCACTGAGAACTTTATGAGGTCTGAAATGTCTTTATTAAATGTTAGATGGTTGTGCTAAAGGACAAAGAATATTAGAGATAAAACAAAATGAACTGAGTTATGAGCTCCTGGGTAAGAGATCCGTGGTCACACTGAGCACTGATAACACCATCTGATGAATGGACCCCGTTTCAACAGGAAATGACTGACAGATGATGCAGACAAAAGGCACAATGTGAGCTGAAGAGTTATGGCACGTTGGCCTTACCTCTCCTTGTATCCTCTCCTCATTCTAAGGAAGGCATGGTGAAAACAAATAAACAATAAAGAGGGATAAGGTAGAGCATTCACTTTAGGGGCAGTTATGAAAATTACTTATCCACAGTAAAAGGGACATGACTGAAGTTTTATATAGATGACAATGGTGAAATACAAACTTGGAATAGGTACCGAATAGTTGTCCAAAACAACTAGGGAAGGCTTTAAGGGCATTTAATATAATGAAAGTAAGTTTCTCTTGCATGTAAAATGTTCATGAATCATTATGATTGTATTGGTTGTAATGGAGAAATAAGCTTTCTTATATAATCACTTTGCTTTTTGAAGACAGGACAATGTGTAAACTAAAGTCACAAAGCACCAAACTCAAAAGTTACAAAAGTAACATTATACTGTACGTGTTATGACTGCATCTACTCACCGAGGAATAGTTGGATGAAGCATTGGACGCCAAAGAGAGTACAGAGCCATGCACTGAAACAGGCAAGGTAGATATCTGACTTAATATCAAAAGTGATTCTTGATTTTAAGATATTAGTAGACTAACCAGGTTCATCAGAAATGATAGTATACAATAATCTATCATAATTTCCCAGCAATCACAAATAAATGATTAAAGTGGAGCATAAATTTTTGTTAATGTTTTTACTGCTGACAACCCTTAAGACAATGGAATATCTTCGACTCAAGTCAGCTTATCAAGAACATAAAACACATTCACAGATGTGATTGAAGAGTTCGACTTACTTCATAAAAATACAATTAAAATAGATGCTTGTTTGAATTTATACTTGAGAACAAACAAACCTTTGTTATAGCATTGAAATACATTAAGGACTTGGAGTTAGCGGTAGTCTAGTGCTGCAACGTATTAAAAGGCCTGCCAGTTATTTGAGGGTGAAAGCAGGCGTAAATTATTGGTGGAGGATCTCCTCTTCCATTTTCATTTGGATCACAGATGCATTAAGTGCATTCAGTCCTCATATAACTCCCAATTAATCTAAAATGGAGGCACCAAGACTCCTCTCCACTTTTCCTGTTCATGAAAACAAATGTTCCTTCTGACATTTTGCTTAACAGATTGCATGCTGTATGAGCGGACAGCTTTGTTTAAATTTGAGGCCATGTCGGGCGCCTCCCCTGCAGGGAGGCCGGCTGAGCAGGCTCACCATCATCCCCTGGTTCACGGAAAGACCCACACCGCATCATGCTTTTTGGCCGGTCAGCCAGGGACATACTGCTGCCCAGGGGGGAGGATCCATAGAGATCGCAGGCTGACTCACTGGGGGGGCCTATGCTGTTGGAGCGCGATATCCTCGGTGTGCCACTAGAAATTGGGGCAACTATCAGAAAAGAGAGATGTTTGGAAAGACAGTGAGTGGCACAGATAAAACTGTGGGACGCAGTGCTGTAGAGAAGCACTCCTTCACACACACACACAGACACACACACGCACGCGCACGCGCACGCACACGCACACACACACACAGTACACCTAGCAAACTTATTCTGATGACTCGGTGAAACGCAACACTACGGTTCCACAACAGTCAAAGAGATAAATATAGCCTGACTTGACCCCCTATTGCCTACATCTCCAGCATATTTCAGACTTTAACTCAAGTCTTAATGAGTGCAGATATGAGATTATAGTATTCACACGGTCAAATCTGATACCATAATAATTTGCCACCACTTCATCATTCAGACATAACTGGGTCTATTATTGACAACTTGTGTCAACATTTGTTAACTAAAACTAAGCTGGATTTCCCTCTCAGTGTGAACTCAATATCCCTGTCCTCAATAATAATCAACGATAAGATGGATGGCCTATCAGAGATCTCAAGTCTCATTAGTTTCAAAGCTCAAACAGTGAGTGTTTTTAGAACTTGGCAGCCAAATGGAGCGAGCAGACTCACCCACGTTGGTGAGAAGAGCCTTGCCGGAGGAGGGGTGGAGAGGGCGGGTGGGAGAAGGCAGCTGAGGGGGGCTATCGCTCTCTGTCATGCTCACTATGGTGTGGGAGTGGCGCCGTCCCGGTTTGCTTCCATCACTCTCTGACAGGCTTGAGCCGTAGCGTCTAAGAAAAGAGAGGCCACTTTAACTTCAAACAATGAGGAACACAGTGTGAGATTTCAAATATATGCTTGGACAACAACTGCTTTGACGTACTCTAAGCCTTTCTTCGGAAAGGTATTTCTGTCTGTTTGCAAGCTGCAAAGAAGAGAATAAAAGTATTAATTGAGAATAAACAAACAGTCATTGTGAATAATTCTAACAAACATAGCATGCTTCACAGACAAACACCATCACTGATTTATTCATTTTAAGTTTTGTCATAGGACTTGCTCAACACCCGGGTAAGACATCTCATGGGTTCATCTTCTAATCCTTTTTGTACATCCAGCCCATATGGCACACTGGGCACTTTCATACACACAGCGTGGGTGCCTAAAAGTACATTTCTTTGGCAGGCAATAATTCAGACCTTCTCCACCTTGACAAAGAAACATTTTCCAATGGATCCAGCCCTCCATCTTCTAAATGACACCTCAGAGTATTTGTTCCCGGAAAAAGCACATAAAATATGGTAGGCTGCTACATCTGCTGCCAAGATAACCCAATATTGGATGTCTTCAGGCAGAAACAGTGGTTCAACTGCCTACTGGACATTATGTTTCACACACAGCTGCTGGGGTAAATGCAATTACTTCTAGTAAGTATTGGTTCATAGGAAGATGGAAAAGTGGACGAGAGAGGCTTTTTACTCTTTGCACTTGCAGTTTTATGTCCCATGCAGGAGAGGGGGACTTAGGTGTCTTGGCCAATGTGCATTTCTTGTGTTGTTGACGGAGTTGCTTGGTTGCCAACGGAAATAATACAAATTGAATAACTATAGAGTTTTAAATAACTCAATTTTGCGGTTTGTTTTCCCACGCCTGTTTTTTAGAATAGTAAAATTATGTTTATAACTTAAGAATTCAAGAGGCTTGGAGGGCAACCTACTGTACCAAAAGTGACCTAATTAGTTTCTTTGTAATAATAAACACTGCGATTGTTTGCGATTGGTTGTTGTTTGTCTCAAATGAAAAATGCTCACTTGGAAATGATGGAATCACATTTTGTCACAAATACAGATTTTGACACTATGGACATTACATACTTACCTATCTGTGAGGTTCAGGGATGTCCTGCTTCCGGCTCCCCAGGTCCCTGTACCCCTCTCTTCCTTGTCATGCATCTCAGTTTTGACAAACCTCGCACTGGAAGGCACGCTCATCTGGAGGGGCAGGGACTCCATGCTGCGGTGCATGCCGGACAGCTTGGGGTACAGCAGCGGTGATCCGCTCACACTCAGGCTTTCACTGGTGTAGGAGCCGGGGGAATCGATGTGGAGCACAGGCGCTGGGCTGGGGGTGAGGCGGGCGGAGGTGTGGGAACTAGCCAAATCGTGCAGCTTGGAATATGGGGGTACTTTGGGCGGGAGGTCCTGGATGGTCACACAGGAGTCAAGACTGTTGGAGTTGACCTTGTCCAGGTGAGCCAAGCTGGGTGGACGACCCAGAGACTTAGTGTTCAGCATCCTAGGGATCAGGCATAAAAAAAAGATGTTAAAATATAAAAACGAGAAACCCTGAGACATGATGTTAAAAACAACCAATTTTATGGTATCAAGAAACCTTTATCTATAAGTCATAAAGCAATATATAGCCAGGCAGATAGTGGATGTATTTGCCAAAGTTTTGAGATACCTGTCTCGAAGATTTCTGCCTCTAAATTTCAACATAAATCCAAAGAAACAATATCCCCATTACTCTAAACCATTTCTTTGGCAGAAAGTAGTTGTATTCAAAACTGTTCATACTCTTTTTATAGAGTAAATGGGACACTGTTTGTGGAAAGAGATACTGCTGTTGAATTTTCTAAGATGTCATTACTCAGTGCCACAACTGGAATTTCATTCATTTTTATTAGTATTGTGGTGGCGTATTGGGGGGCAGCAGATATATATAAAACAAAAGTTACTGTAGCTGCATGGCTAGATACCACTAGAGAACAAGACATATAGGTTTATTTTCTTTGTAATTTGGGAGAACCAACAACCTTGGTGTGGTGGGTGATGACAGTTCAGGGTATTTGCTGCTGCTGGTCCGTCTCAGGCCATGCAGTTTCACAGCAGACTCTCCTGTGGATTGAATCTCCTCTCCTTTCAGAGAACCACAGTCCATGTCAGCCTTGGCTTTAGCTCTCTCCTTCTCCTTCT
Organism: Enoplosus armatus; assembly: GCF_043641665.1. NCBI lineage: Eukaryota > Metazoa > Chordata > Actinopteri > Centrarchiformes > Enoplosidae > Enoplosus > Enoplosus armatus. Next base: position 21,099,996 of record NC_092182.1, on the reverse strand, counting down.
CGCGGTCTGTCTGGTTCACTGGGCCTGTGCTCGTTCGACTAGCCATTTTACTGCTGCAGCTACTAGGCTCTTTAACCCTGGGGCCTGTGGAGGCCATGGGCACAGGTTTCAAACTCAACAGACTGGGGTCAATGGTACCGCTGACTGGCCGAGGCACAGGGCGACCAATCACGCTGAGCGTGCTCGATTTGGCCGGTCGAGGCAGGCTGCGGTATTGAATGCTGTTTCGGGCGCTTGGCCCCAGGAAGCTCTGCTCACTGCTGGCATCAAAGCTGTTCTTTCGACCCGAGGGTGTTCCTCCTCCCACAGGCTTCACAGGGATGCCAGATGACTTGGGGGTTTTCCCCACAGTAGCAGAACCACTGGAGATGGTGGCGCCCCCTGCTGTCATAACAGTGGCGGTACCGGTGGCTATTGGTGGTTTCTTGTAGCCAAAGGAGGCTCCAGCAGTGGGTTTAACTAAACCTGATGGGGGCTTGCGGTGCTCTCCATGATGATCCCTGCCAGCATCTGAACGAGAGCGCTGTAGACCAGCAGTTTTGATGGAAATCTTGGATTTATCCAGTGGCCTTTCACTTTTAAGGGCTACAGAAACAAAGACATTGTATAGGTGAATAACAGTTATATGTACTGAAATTATGATAAGAAGCAGCAAGAATGTGTTGGCTGCTGTGTTTGCCGTGTTGCTACCATGACCTTCACAAGAATAAGCTACTCAGAAATAGATGGATAGATGATAAATGGACAACAGACTGGATGGGTTGATGGGCCAGTAAAACCAGTAAACTCAGGCTAACAAAAATGACAACAACTCCACTTAAATGACTGAAACTGAAATGGATAATCAGTAGTGTCATCCATCATTTCTCTCTAATTACTAGTAAACATGCATTTCATTCCAGCCAGCTGAGATAAAATATAAGCAAGAAACATCTGTATTTACTTAGAAAGCTTTTATGTGCCCATGACGTCAAATGTGACTCAACAACTGACTCTGACTAAAACACATCCAAGTTATATAATCAATCAAAATCTCATCTGTATGGATCATTAATGTAAAGTACAGAACTAGCAAATACATGGAGATTGAGGGGATCATTATAAGATAAGGGTAAAAGACTAAAATCGGATTTTTAAACTTGGGATTAAGGGTAAAAGTGAAGTTATTGTTAGTCATTCTGTAAACGCAGCACAAGCCTTAAAAATGCACCCACTAACAGAATATGTTTTCCTTACAAACCTGCAGCCAGAATACATACAATCAGATCTAATTTTAATCACTTATGTTTAAAGCCAGGGATATTAAAATGAAAGGCCAAGAAATGTTGGTTTTGGAACTTGATTTTAACCTATTATTTAATCATAGCATGTTTTGTTGGGGATTAAATACATTTAGTTGCTGCAGATGGCAGACACTGTGTCTCTGCAGACATGTAAAGAAACAGGCTTTTCTCTGATAATAGCAGAAACATGGTTCTGGCCTTTAAGATGAGGTTTTTTTCAATGAAATGGATTTCATGGTGCATTTTTCTTCAATATACTGTGCTGTGCAAGAAATCAAAACCTGGCTTACGCTAAGGGGTACACTTCTGTATTCATCTTGACACCAAGCAGATATCCGCCTTGGCTGCTCTATAAACAGGCTCTGTTTTACATTTGGATCCAGCATACAACGAGATAATGGATGACATAGATTTTATAGTTAAAACAAGTTGAAAACAGCAGTGGTACACTGAATTCCTTTAGCAGAGGAATAGCAGAGAAAAGGACCATTCGATCTCACCTGCGACTTTCAACGTGCTCTGAGAGGTGTGGGTGATGGGGGAGGTCACGCCTATAGGAGGATTACGACCCTTCTTGAAACTTCCTGGTTGACCCAAACTTTGAGGCTTCTTCAGTTCTCCTTTACCCCCCGAATCTTCGCTGAGACTCGGAGGCTTCTTTCTCCACTTGCTTGGGGCCTCTGTCTTGAGACTCCCCGTGTCATAGCTGCAACTATTGAGCTTGAGGCTGGCTTTGCCATCCTCGCTGTACCATGAAAGTCCACTTTCCACCAGGGAGCGCTTCTCTGCATCAGTGCGGAGCTGCAGAGAGAGGGGAAGGGAAGAGGCACCGTGTGGGTAACCATGAGACATGGTCTGTGTTATCTATGGAATTGAATGTTCTCTGTAATCTTTGTTTAATCTCAGCTGCATTCCAGTGGGAAGGAGGGAGAGATAGACGCCCCGAGAGGATTAAAGAAAACCACAGAATAAGACAAAGGAAGGAAAACTAAAACTAAAAAAACAGTTTCAGAGATAAATCAACACATTAAAGAATAATAAAGAAAATGTAAGAATAGAGTAGAGCTTGATCCTTTATTTTTGTAACGTATGACGATGATGCGCAGTGGTTAAAAAATACAGATTCACTGTAATAGAAAAACCATCATGTGGTGCATTGAGGAGGTGGCACTGAGGACAAAATTGGGCATGCTGCTTCTTGGCTCCCTATTAATGTGATATAAAGCGACAGATGGCTCACTGAGTTGCACTAATGCTCATTTCTTCCTACTGAGCATTCTGTAAGTAAGCAAAAAGACTAAATGTTTACCTGAGGAAAAAGTAGAAACAACTACCACTGATCCAAAGAGAACATGTAACAAGTTTGATCAAATTCGAAGATCCCCTCCAGACATGTAGATGTTTAAAATGTATTAATACTACATCTACTCCTTCTCCCTTATTGAATTTGATTTAAAAGTTTAACTACTAAACACAAGATGTCTCCTACTTCACAAGTCCATTGGCAATAATGTCAAACTCTGCACAGTGAAGGTACATCCAAGTGAATGAACAATAAGCAAGAGGGCTCAGTGGAACTACCAGAAGTTTACATGTCATTTTCTGAAGAGGCCAAACAGAGACCTGCCATAGTAAAGAGTTCCTGCACTGTGACGGAAAGTGTTTCTCTTCAGTTTCATTTCAGTGACAGAGGTGAGGTCTGTGGTGTCTCTTTGTGGTCTTGTCAAAACAAAGGACTCGCATTTAACACACAATACAAAGTAAACCACAGAGCTGTCACAGAGAAGTGGTTGCAGTCTTTAGCACTGCTTTTACAAAAAAAAAAACAAGATAAAGGAAAGCCAAATGTTGTCACAGACTGTGGGGGGACAGTATTACCATAGCAGAAGAGTTGCGTCTGGATCCCAGGGGTGTGCTTGGGAGGGAGTTGAGGGAGGAGCTGGCGTTGAACTCCTCTGAACTGAGGTTCTCCGAGCCATCACCATCACCGTCGCTGAGCCCACTGCTGATGGAGCTGCTCTCATCCCAACTGAAACAAGACAGGGTGACCATTCAGCAAAATATGTGCTGTAATAAAAATGTAAATCATATGAATTTACAGTAGGTAAAGCTGCAGAAACAGTGTTTGAAAAGGCTGGCAGCAACAGCGGCATGTCCATCTGTCTGCAGTAAGCTGTCTCTGGAGGTGGCCACACGCTCAAACAAGCAGGTAATTCCAACAAGGCTGCAGCTGCTTTGATTCAACTAATACGTCAGAGCTCCAGACCATATGGTGACCAAAGCCTCAAGGTGGTTCTTTCATGTTCTAATGAAATAAAGTACAAGTGTTTCACTTTTTATCTAACTGCCTATATCATAATGTTCTAAAAACAATTTTCAGGTATGTGTTTTTATATCAAATAACTTTGATTATATTTGCATTTATAACAGTTACTATGCTTACTGGTAAGAACATAGCATGATTAAGGCGCCAGATGCTGTAATTTATTCATTTTGACTGCATGATGAGAGCTAGTTTTTTGACTTTTTCATAAAATCAGGGCTTTTATTTGGATCTTTTCTCACTCAATATAACCCACCATTAACAAACTTTACAAAAGGTGAATGAAGCTTTTAGCAATCCACTACAATCTATTTGGGAATGGGACAGTTAATTTTAAGCTATAAAAATATAAGCATTTAATAAATCACTATGACAGCAAAGCTAGCCAGTTTTTAAACAAGGGGCAATACACTGCAAACTTTAACTGTAGCTTCAAGGGAAAATTTACAGGATATGCTGATAAATCATGCTGAATAAAAAGTATGGCGACTGACAGCTCAGGGCTTAAAAAGCAGTCTGGTATGCTCGAGAAGAAGCAGGATGAGGGGAAATCAGTGTGACAGGCTTCTGAACCCTCCCTGACCCTTCCCTCCACCCCACAATGAAGTCCTGCGTCGCCCTGAAACAGATGCTGCCAGACTGGCCCCTCATGTGAGGAAGGCAGGGAGGGCCAGCGCGGCTCAGAGAAATTGGTCACTAGGCATCAGGTCTCTGGATGTATTCATATTTGAATAACTACATTTAAAATGCAGATCACAGTGTGGAGTTCAACAAGGAGGTGAAGCCTCTCAGTCAACCAAAACATTGCAGGAGGATAAAACAATTCAGAGTCTGTGGGGAGTTTAAAATTGAAGAGTAAAACATTTTTATGTGCTTTAGAAGAGCAATAATGCCTTGTTGAATTCAAAAACGATATCTCCAGAGAGCTAAATATGAGTCCAATTGCGATTTGTATAATTACGTTCCCCATCATTACTACTGGCAACCACAGGTGGTAATCAAATTTATGTTGGCGCACAAAAATGTGGCACAGTGGAAACGGTAAATTAATAAGACCCTTTAAAGCTGAGTCACTGCTTGAGCTGAATCAGTTCTTTTCCCTTTCTTTTGCTTTCCCCACCGAGATGAAAATGCTCTTTGTGGGTCTGCAGCCTGCAATTAGCAGAGGCATGGAACATGGAATTGCATAGAAAAATACAGGGAGACAAAAATGGCCCATACACGTTCAGAGTTGGATTTAATTACATGGCTGTAGTTGAGTTGTAGTCGCAGTTGTGAAACAGAGAAGAAGCTTACCCTGACACTTTGTACTGGTTTAGAGCATTCTGATGCATAAAAGAAGTGATTTGTGGCCATAGATACACAACCTCAGAGGCGACCTTTGACATGAGCAAGGAAAAACCTAAGATTAATGTTTGATTTGAGAATTTTAAAATGTTTTCACACACCATCAATAAGGAGAATAATTTTGATTTACATTAATCCCAGATGTTCGTGGTATGTTTGAACAATACCACCTCTGTCAGGGGCGACAGGGAGGCCATGAATAACCCCACAGGGATGTCAGCCTAAGAAGAGGCAGGAGGGCTGTTGATGTTTCAAGCCAAACTGTCTGCTCTCAGAGGTGAAATCCAGTCAGGGAGAGGGTGGGAGTACACCAGCAAAGTGCATACTTCATACATAGGGTGGCAATTAACTTTTTGTTTTCTGTGGCACAACTCCAACATCTCTCTGATTTGTGTGTCCGTGCTATTATTCGAGTTGGGTTGCTGTGAAAACGTTTTGATTTAACAAGACTGAGGGGTGATTGGTGTGGTGGAGCAGAGTGGGGATGTTACAATCACTGTCCAGACTTGGACCTGGATCTAACAGCATCACTAAAGACGCGCTCACGGTGAAGCACAAGGCAAAGACAGATGAACAAAAAAAAAGGATGCATGACATTTTACAGAGAAACAAGGTGAGATTTTTAACTTGAACTGATACATGTACATAATCTCCACCCTATTGTAGCTATAAAACCAGATAACATAGCACACAGTAAGAATAATGCATCTTGCAGTCCAGACACTGTGTCTATTTTCTGCATAAAGGACAGCAAAGACAAGGCTCCTGGGGTGCATGCCTATGGCTGAGTGAGTGGCGAAGGCATCCTCTATTATACAGATAGCTGTGGTGGCAGTACCGCAGTGTCCTCCAAGAATAAAATGCGTTTCCACAGATGTTATGATTTCTAGTGCCAAATCACTCTCAACATAAATTCTTGCACTTTTCAACTTCATGTCAACATAATGCACACGTGTAGGCTATAACTCTGTAACAGTATCAGCCTATAACAGTAGAAGCTCAAAAAAAAAGAAATATAACTACTTACTAAAATCTATTTTTATCATGAAAGTATTCCAGTGTGATTTCATTATTAGAGCACAAAAGATGTCATGAAACCAGCCGAATTCATCCTGTACTTATTAGTAGCTAATCGGCTATTGTTACTATACTGTACCGTAAGTCAAAAGCAAGGTCGGAGGATGAATGATTTAAAGCCAACTAATTAAGCTAACCGACCACAGCCCCTATAAGTGGAACAACCATTAACGGTAGACAAATTACAAACCAGCAAACCAAGTAAATTCACAACTTTAAAAATGTCGAAAAAGTTGTTCATTGTGTCTAAGCGAAAAACGTAACGAAATATCACCATTACCTCGGCGTAAAAAGTAAAGTCCTTCTAGCTGTTGGCGCCGACTGCAGAGGAGGCACCTTCCCGATCAAAACACGACCGCTCATTTGTGACCGTTTATTGGTGAGCACAACTTCCTTGAATTATCTGTGTGCTGAGATTCAAATTCATATCCTCCGCAGGCAGAGACCCCCTTTTTTCCTCCCATTCAGCGAGCAGAGAGAAGAAACAGTCAGCCACTGGACAGGCAACACCCCCCTCCCAAAAAAAATTACAAAAAAAAAGAGAGAAAAAAGAGGCAGGGATGACGAGACCAGAGAGACCCCGATGTTCCTCTGTGAGATGATGGCAGACGACTGTCGAGCTGAGCGGTAACCATGGTAACCTCTATTACTATGCCACGGTGTAACACGTTACTGACCCGCAAGTGATCTGATTATTCAGAAATAAGCAGCGGTGGAGGAAGTATTCACATCCTTTACTAAAGTAAAAGTACTAATACCACACTGTAAACATATTCTGTTACAAGTCCCGCATTGAAAATGTAATAAGTAAACGTATAAGCAGAACAATGTCCCCTGTAACTGTCATAGATTATATCATTGGATTATACTCAGGCATTAATGTAAAAACAGGATTTTACTGCTTCAGTTGGTTGAGATGGAGCTGATTTTTTAACTATTTTGTATCAGACTGCAACTGATTATTTTCGTTATGGATTGACCTGCTCATTATTTTCTTAACTGATTGTTTGGTTTGTAAACATTGAGAAAATAGTGAGGAATGTCATCACAATTACCCAGAGCCCAAAGTGACACCTTCGCAATGCTCGTTTTATACAATAACAATTTAACAATTCAATACTACTTACTTTTATTGAACAGTTTTCTTATCAAATATCTCTCTCTGAAATCAGAATGAATGTTACCAAAAACAAAAACGCATGCAGTTCAATTAAGATTTTTTTTAATTGCCAGATATTAACCAAGACCACAGGTCACCAGATTTTACACTTTTTACTCCTCACGAGAAGTATTACTCCAACCCCCCCAGCCCCCCCTTGAGTCTTGAGACCAAAAATGAGAATCAAAAATCTCACAGAAAGCCTGCATAACATAGGCGTAGGGTAATGACACAGACATTTAGGAGGCAGGAAAGGTCTAATGTAAGAGTTAGCTATTGAGTTACAAAATGGGAAATGTAGGATCCAGCATTTTTGGAACTTGACCCGTACTAGGAACTAAAAGTCAGGATCTCTTTCCCTCTGCTGCTTCGATTTTGAGCTTTCTCTTCATAATGTCTCTCTTGCTTGAGTACTAAGCTTTAAATGTAAGGGAAGATGCACTATTTTGGAAATGCATATTACATATAGCAAGCTAGTGTATGGCATTTTATACTGCAGTATGTACTGTATAATGTAGTATGAATATAGCCAATTAGCTTAGCTATATCCTCAGATTCAGTACCTGTCACTAGGCTTACTACTACTAAGTGTGGGACCTGTGAGAGGGTGGTGTTAGTGAGATGGGCTCCTATATGACTTTGCCACACAAGCTACAGCAACTTAAGAAAAATGTTGAAAGCTACCATATGTGAAAACAATAAATGACAGCTGCTTGTAAATTCACAAGGCAGTATTCCAATGGGATGCCCATGTTGCTCAGTGTCTGCTGTAGGAAACTTTTACAGTTTAGCCGTAAGAACTGGACAGATAATAAAGTATATTAAGGCTGCTATGAGCACTAAATGGTGATTATTGTTTGTATGAAACACTTCAGAGTCAGTCATATTCACAGTGTTAGGTCCTTCTCAAACTCAAAAAATGCTGTGAAATAAAGCTAAGAGATTTAGTGATTTCTCACGGGAGTCTTGGGAGTGAGTTTGAGTCATTGTCAGGGTTTTGAACTGGCCTAAAACTGGACAAAGAATGTATTTATTTATTTATTTAAACACACAAATAAGTCAGACATTCTTTTAACGTTCTTAAAAATACAACGTGTTCTACCTTCATTCCTTACCCTCTGGGGCCAAGCTGGAAAAACTCAGTCCAAGGTAAGGCCTGAATCACTGCGAGTGCAACCACAAACCCACAGATGACACGAGGACCTCCAGTGAGGCATGAGTAGCCTTGGAAAACCTCCCTCCCCCTCTCATTAGCAGTGGAACAGTCTCACAGGGATGATCTCACCAGATCTCAGCTCTGTAAACTAACCACGCCAGGAGGTAGAGGCTCTGTGGGCCAAGGAGGTCCCACACCCTGTCCACATCTTAGGCCAAATCGGTTCAGCATATACAGTCAAGCCGGACTTATTTTGGCTCAGCATGTAGTGACAAAACATCATACGTGACCATGAGTTTGTGCTCATTTCATCTGGCAGGTAATCCATTACAGAGCAGGTAAAGCAAAGACGCAGGAAATGACAAAAGCATATAAGAAAAAGTTAATATTTCAAACGTAAGACCTTATTGACCCTTATGATGTGTTTCAGTTTTGAGGCTTTCTCTGTTTTTCCACATGAGGCCACATTTTGTAATATAAATACAGAGTCAGCTTAAATGGAATTTAAGATGACTGTGGTTTTACTTTTTGTTGAAATTAAACAAACTGTTTTGCTGTCGTGCGTGTACCAGACATACAGGCATTCCTCAAAACATCTTTAACAGAATGAGAAGCTACTTTGATAAAAGATTGTTGTGTCTGCCTCCATCTTTTCATATCGTCGCTGTGATCTTCATCTGAGAAAGAACGACGCTTCTTTGCCTGTTGCTGCAAAAAAAAGAACTATGTTTCTCGCATCTCCTGTTTATCTCAGCCCGGCCACCGAGCTGCTAAATAAGCGACCATCTAAAAAGCCTTTAAGTCATGTTTGTACTGTATACTAACAGCTGTCCTGCACTGATAACCAAATGGCTTGTGTCAGAAACATCCTCTGCATGTTTGCTTAGGTGGAGGGTCATTGAGCATTGTTGCCAGCGCTGGGTTTGGGTTATTTACAAACTGTTCAAATAGAGATTCAACCCATCTGTGAGGTTATCAGTCAAGAAACCACTTCCATGATCTGACCTTTACCGTTGGCTTTTGATCCATCAGTGCTATCTGCCTCTGGTGCCGAAACTGTGCCGCAGTAAACTGTGCTGCAATATGAGTCTAAAATTAAAAAATAAAAAGATATTGGAGGTAATAAAAGGGCAGAGACATTAAATCTCAAGTTCTCTAAAGGCCTTTCTTGATATACTTTATATATTTTTATGTTAGTTTTAAATATTTAGTGCAAATTGGAAGTTACTTAAATCAAATTGCAGCTGAACAAGTGTTCTCATTTTTTTTCTACAATGAGTAACGAGCCAAGGTGAAAAAACTGTCAAATATACTATCCATGGCCAAAAGTATGGGGACATGCAAACAATAACACCCATGTTTGATCATCGTAAATTTCAATCAAAACCATCATATGAAGCTATACTGCAGTTTCCACTCTTCAGAGATTTTGGAGCCTGGCTGCAGGGATTTGCTCCCATCCATCCAAGAGCATTAGTGAGGTTGGGCACTGATGTTGGGTGATAAGGCATGGCTCTTTCAAACCTTGTTGTTCCAGTTCATCCCAAAGGTGCGCACGCCAGTAAAGTGTTCTCCACCAAACTTGGAAAACCCTTTCTTCATGGATCTTGCCTTGTGCACAGACAGAGGCACTGTCATGTTGAAAAAGGAAAATCATAGATCTCCCTTGATTGGAACTGCAGGAGCCTAACCAAAAGCATGAAAAACAGCTCTAGACCATACAGTATAGTATGTGGAGAGGGGAGTCTGCATACTTTTGGACATACAATGCATCTTCCAGCTACAAATGTTCCCTAATCAATCGGAAAACATACATTCTGTGCAGGTAAAACTATATACAAATACAAAATCCCAGTTAATCTTACATTATAGGATTATAAATCAACACAGTAAACCTGGATGAGTTTGAATTGTGTTGCTGTTACACAGCCTGTTTCCATGTGGTGTCATGACATTAGATTTCCAGCAGGAGGCACAATGAGCTCCTATGGCTGCAGTTTAGTTTACATGCTCTACAACTGTGTATCAAAGGAGGCACCACTTGGCATTTAGAAATAAAAAAAAAGATTTTTAACCCTTTGATGCAGAGAAAGAGCAGACATTCCTCTACTCTGTGCATTCAATTCAATGGTACAATGTGGGGAAGACAGCATCACAGGAAAACACTGTGTTCAGTCATTTATGTCTGTTTAAGGATCATTCATTCAAAAAGGACTACAGATATAAAAGGCAGCGGATCTGTATTGAGCTTTGACCATAGCTAGGCAAACAGGATTGGGCTGCCTTCATCACAGAGCAGTGGTATATCAATGTGGTAAATGGGTCTGAAATGCATCAGTGACTGCGTCTGGGAGCCGGCCGCTCCATCTCCGCAGAGCCCCAGAAAATGGACTCGTCGCCTGATTATCGGACTGGAAAATGAATGTACGGTCTCCATCAACCTCAGACAGGAAACTTTCTCCCACAGATGTAGCCACAAAACAGCGGATGCACACTTCATCCTGAGACGCACAGTCTCATGTGGTGCCACATTTACAGCCTGAGTCTGGAATACTTTGTGGGTATCATGATGTTGTAGTGTTTCATGATGTTGCTCCGTTTTTTATCTCAGCCGCACTGAGAGAAATTCATATCGACTTGATTGATGCGACACTTAAATACTGAACTTAAACTGACTCTGCTTGTTATTTGAGTAATGCAGATTGTGTATTGTGTAAGTTGAAGAGGAGCCAAATCCAACATACAGCAGTATATTATGAACTAATCTCAACCAACCAGACTTCATTAGCCATGCTTAATGCAGATAATCTGACATTTTTGTACCAACCTCAAACAAGCATAGTGATGAACAGGGAATGATGGATGAACAGGTACCACATGATTCACATTTTGTAAAAAATATAATGCTGTCATCCAAAACAGTATCATATTTTCCACCTTGGGCAGAGTATTACGCACCGGTGGAATCCAAACTGCACACCCAGACGACCACACGCAGACATGATATAGGGATGATTCATACTCCCTGGGGTGCTGCTGTAATGGTCCATTATACACGTGGCTGAAGATGCTGGTGACAGTGGAGGCAGGTTTGTTGTTGGGGGGGCCTTCAAGATCCAGTATTTTACTGACCCTTGTTGGGGAATGAGAGCCCCATATTGACCCCAGATGTGTTGGAGCTGCCGACTGTGGGAGCCTGCGCGTACTGTATGTGTGGTTAACAGTACAAATAACAGGGTCTAACAGAGTGGGGGCTTTTTATTATTGCTCTTTCTTCAACCATTTTGAAACAAATGCAAATTACGAATTAAGTCAGCTTGAAAAAAAGCATTTCAAAGTGATTAGTGTATGACTTTATGTGTGTGTTTAGTATTCTGAGGCAAGAAAACAACATCCCTTCTCACTGAGCTGTAGCCCATAAAACACTGACCCCAAGCAGTGGCTTCACTAAACTGTAATCCCAGCAGCGCCTGCGGAGAGCCAGAGCAGAGAGGCCAAAATCCCCCAATTTTTGTGCAGATGGGTTTAAGTGGGTCAGAAAACGTGTGAGGCTTCAATAGTTAGGGAAGCACTCAGTGACTATAGAAAGGTCCACCCCGGCCAGGAAAGGGAAATTGAGTGCAGACTGCCGGGGGCACAGATCCAGGATCAGAGGACTGCAGCAAACCCTTTGTGCATTACAGAATGTGTTTGTCGATACACATAGTTTCCATGAGCGAGGCTATGAAGCATTCCAACATTTAGAAAACTATAAACACTCACTTTCATACTGTACATGCCAAGCTTTGAACAGATCCACTCACTCACTGGCAGAGGCAAAGCTTTATTATGGTTACCATGGAAATGACATTGCCAGAGAAGAAAACTAAGCCAAGGTCTTATCTACAATATACCGTAATGTGGGAAAACATATCAATGAAATACATTCAGTGCTTGTGAGGGATGAAAATATTTGTGTCTATAACATGCATGTATGTGTAACATCGTATACTTTCACTATTAAAGGAATTACATATTTTTGTTCTTTTTATGTCAATCTTCGAGACCAGATTTCTGGAAAGTCTGCTAGAATTAAATATTTTTACACAACCAGCGCTACTGTAAATCCTGGAAATACCAGGACGCAAATGGAAAAACAAACAATAGCTTTACAGGCAGACAGCTCTCCTCCATAAAGCCAATTAAAAAACGATCTAATTAAGAGGTTAGCGTGCTGTCTTCACACCAGTCTCTCTCTCTCTCTCTCTGTCAGTCTGTCTTTCGTTTCCTCTGCCTGTGTTTCTCTCTCTCTCTCTCCTTCTTTTTCTCCATCTCGCACACCAACCAGCCGTCGATGCACATCCTCCACACATACACCCGCTCAGCAGCAATCACACTGACACACAAGGCAGCCCATCAGTGGGTCAGTGGAAGACGGTTGCCATGGCAGCACATCCCGAGCCATGTTGCCGCATGATCAGAGGTGTGATGCTGCTGAACCAGCCTCCTTTCTCTGCTCTGCATTGCTGCCTGTATGCTCCTTTATAGAAACACAAAATGGTACAGTCCGGATTCCCAGATGTCCAAATACTCGCCTCAAACCCTCTGTTACCTTGTAGAGTAAAGGACAAGCAATTTTGCTTCACCTGCAACCAGTCTTTTTCCACAATATGTAATCTATACACATTGGCTATGATGAAACTATGACTCGCTCTGTGTCATGTGTGAGGCTATAAAGACATTATAGTGCTGTCATGAAATCTAATAAACGTACCAGATGAAACAAACATAGCATTAACCTGTATTGTATTGTATTCCAAAATATGCTCCATATCATATCCATACTATATTCTACATTAACCAAATAATTGCATATCATATAACAGAGTAGATGGTAAGATAAATGCATACTTCCCTGTCTATTCTCCTGTTAGCTACAGTTTTAAACAGACAGGAGTTGCTTGACAACAATAATGTCCCTCTGCATATGTCAGAAAATTAAAGCTGCTGTAATCAATATTTTTTAGTAACAATAGATCAGATGACTGTGTGTAACCTCAAAGGGGTTGCCAGACTCTGCTCTTCCCCTCAGCTATACAGAGAGTTTTAGGAACTGTTTTCAGCAAAAAAGCTGTGATGAACCCACTGTATACTACCAGCCCAGCACCAAACGAGAGACAGACAAAGTTACGACTATTGAACACAGTCGAGCATTTAGCAGATAACTGGGCCAGATATTTCCTTCAGGAGTTAGTGGAAACCAAACCAGAACTAAGAGCAGAGTGAATATTGGACTTCCATTCATCACGTGGCAAGAAACACGTCTCCAAAGGAATGATTATGATGTTAGCTGATATTGTTGTATCTGCTGGATGTGTAAACCTGCAATTATTTGCTAACATGTTTGCTAGGTCAACTTTATGAAGTGATAATACAGTATGTTGATGTGTTTACAGCTTGTTGTGCTGCCCCCAAGTGGTCATAAAAGCAATTAATGCAGGTTTAAGTCTAAGGCTAACTGCTTAGGTGTAACAACAGCAGTAGGTCTAAGCGTGGCCACTGCACAGACCATGGCATGCTATGGCAAGAGGAATGAAGCAACCATACTGTTTTATAAGTCTAATTTAGAAGTGAATTAGAATAATAACACTGGCCACACCTAATGGAGTATTCTAATACAGGTATCACAAGTCTTTGTATTCTAGTGACTCAGGTTTTAAGAGAGGGTGATGAGAGAAACAAAAGCATCATGTGGAACAAAAGCCCAAAAGTGAGGTGGGACCTCAGCTTCCTATAAGGCACTGCAGTCATCAATAGCTCTTTATTGCAGCTAAGTGCCTTTCGCTGCTTCTCTCCCCAGTCAGCCAAAGAGTTTGGAGCCAAACCAAATGCTGAGAGATATTTTTTTCGTCGAGGTCCTCCAATTTAAGGCTTTGAATCAGTTAATCTGCCAAGATAATACATAAATCTGTCGGATACAATAATCATGTTCACGCAGATGGGCCTCCTGTGAAATTCACATGTTCTGTTACAAACATTAAACTTTTAGCATTCATCCCATCAACTAAATGACATTATGGAAAAAACAAGTAATTTTCCCGGTGAACATCTGTATTGAATATGAAAAGCTAACCTGTGCTTACATACACTGCAGCTGAGCGCCTGCAAAACATCAACCATAATTGACTGAACACCACTAAAATGACACTGAATGCTGAATAGCACTCATAATTGATATACCAGATATGGAAAAACCAACCATCCACCAGCAATATAATGTGATTACTGCTCTACTCGTCAACCAGCGTTTTAAATATGGCTTGCAATAGTATGATATCATTGAGTGATGGTTAAAGTCTGCCAATATGGTGTGAAGAATGTAGCCACAGGAAACAGTTATGATTCTTGACGTGGTCAGACGTGGTCAAGGCTAAATAAGAAGCCACCTCAACACTCCTGAGACATGAGACACAGTCACTCACTCACTCCCTGTCAGAAAAGTTAGTGAAATTAGCAAAAACTCTTTTTATATTAAATATTGTATATAATATTATCATCTGAGTTAACAGTTTGAAAATGTGTCCTGAATGACTGCAAAAAACACTGTACGTAACGCAAACTGATGCAACTATCCTGTAATAACAAATATTTCCTTTGTGAACCTTTTTTGTGTCATTGACAGAGTGTCAGAGAGGCAGTTATTTAATATTTGAGACTGTACTTTGTAGTGTTGTTGGACCAATAATTAGAAACACCTTTCAATATAATACATCACCACAACCCTCAGTACAAGCAACCCCTTTCACATCACGTTTTTAAACTTCTTTTAGCTCATTGTGCCTGCAGGAGCCGCTCTAATCAACACAATTTCCAGCAGCAGCCAGCCGTTTCCAGTAAACACGCTCTTATAACCTACCTTGCAACAAAACTGCAGATAGACAATGATAGTCGCTAACTTTAGCAAGCTAAAGACCTAAATATAAGAGTTGGTGAAGACCAAACTAGAGCTAAAACATGAGCAAATATTGGACTTATGTACATCAAGTGATCAGGGAACAAGTCATAACGAATACTTATGGTGGCCGTGTCTGCTGAATGTGAAAATAAGCAATTGTTTGCCCTAAACTTTATGAGTTGGGGATATCATAGTGGTTGTGTATTTGTAAACTCATTTTGTTGTTGGTCTGCCCCATAGTGGCCAAAATGGATTAATGTTATTCCATGTCTGCTGGATGTGTAAATGTGCTAATATTTGCTTGCACGTTACGTTACGTTACGTTACGTTACGTTGCTACATCAGGATGTTTATGTCAGGACTATGTGTCTGTCAGCTTGTTTCTGAGTTCTATTGTCCTCTAGTGGTCAAAAGTAGGGTGTTTTTTATTGTAGGTCATTCTATTCTGCGGGATGACATATAGTAATAGTTGCAATGATAGAAACTGGCAACAGATTAAGGACCCTGTTTCCCAGGAACAAACACAAAGGCTATATGAGTGATTAATAAAACAGGCTAAGCCTTGTTGCTGTGGAGAAGTGACTGTTCCTCTCTGATGGAAAGATGGAGCTCATGAGGAGATTGGGGTGTATGTGGGATCAGATTATTGATGAGGCAGACACACAGTAGCAGTGATTACTGTCAGTGTGTACAAATTTAGCCTTAGATAGCCAGCACTGTCTGTTGTGGGCTAATCAATATCCATTAGACATCAAGCAATGTGCTGTAGTTCCATTCATCGACAAACAACAATGCACTGTGTCTTATTATGGCACCAGTCGTCAATTTCCAGATTGTTTTAAGCATTATACATTGGTCTTGTACATTATACAAACATTAAAATCATATTATTGATTGGCAAAGAGTCTCACTCTACCATTCAGATATATTCCAATATATTTGGGCTAATTTCAGATCAATGAGATGTATGAAACTGGGGCTTTAGTGAAAGGGAACAGAAATTGCACCTCTCCATACAGTCGATTACCAGCTGGTTTCCATGGTTACGCAGGAGGAGCCTGATCTATTTTCAAGAGCTGGGTAGCTAATGGCTCTCCATGAGCTGAACCGTGAGTGTGTGACAGGGCATGTACAGTAAAAATGCAAATGTATCACAGATTTTGTAAGAGGAGACCATAAGAAGAAAATTAGAGCATGTGCTGCTGAGCCTGCTTCAAAAACTGGATTAGCTAGTTATCTACACCAAAGGTTGTTGGTATATTTATGAAGCAGGATTAATTCTTGATATACGGAACAGCAGCACCAGCTTTCTAGTATTCCTGCAGGAGAATCAAGGATACTTTCCCCTGAGCCAATGCAAACACAGACCAGCAAAGCATACATGTCAGAGGGGTTTCCACAGTGTTGTATTTTCTACGTACAAGCATGCAACCTACTCAAGGTCAGAGAGAAAATAGCACCCAGTATTTCCATATCTTGGTGTGCTTTGGCAACAACAATAGCCTATTTTTACTCTGATAACACATTGGAAAAGCATGCATGTATTCAAACACACCCATAATCCTCTTGATGTCCTCAGCGTGTGTTACATGGTAATAATCTATTGCAGGGACCGGTTGTAGCCTTCAGTGTGTCTCACAGTCACCTTGAAAGCTCAGGGACTGTCGTCATCGGAGGCCTAACACTGAGCATGATGAGGCATTTTTAAAAAATGGTTACATAAAATGATTAGCATCTTTGGTGCCTGTGGTGTTGCAAAGCAGAGGCGAGTCCCCATGCTCACCTCTCACATGAATTTGAACCACCACAGTGGAGCTGATGCAGCGAGGGGCAGGACAAAATACAGGGCAGATTTAAATGGATTTCGAGTGCATGGATATTACTGTGAGGAATGGACCCATATGAAATAATCCCTGTTTAATCCCAACCTTATCAGGGTTCTGCTGTCTGATCTTTTTCACCTCCCTCCAAACAAAATGCCAGACCTTTAGACATGGAGCTAGTTCATCATCATTCTTAGCATCCATCTCATCATGTCGTTCTGATTCACCGCAGCTCCAAATTTTACAGAATTTAAATTGACCCATTTCCATTACACACTTTTTCTTCTCTGCTCTAATTTTGTACTCATCTAAAATGTGTCTCATCTCTTTTCGTCTCCTCACTGCACTCTGTAGTAAGAACGTGACCTGGCTAGCAGGGCCTAGAGAGCTCTCCAGAGGCTGAGCTTAAATCCCACTGCATGTGCAACAGCGATAAAGCTGCTAAACCACACTAGAGAACTGTCCTGGATTCTTTCTCTCCCTCTCCCTGACTCTCACTGTCAGCTGTCAACTCGGGAGAGGGAATTAGATAAAGACACACAAGGGATGTGAGAGGAGGGGAGCAAGGGTGAAGAAAGAAAGACAGAAAGAGAGAAGAAGCAGCAGCAAGGTTGAAGTAAGAAGAAGAAGAAGAAGAAGAAGAAGAAGAAGAAGAAGAAGAAGAAGAAGAAGAAGAAGAAGAAGAAGAAGAAGAAGAAGAAGAAGAAGAAGAAGAAGAAGAAGAAGAAGAAGAAGAAGAAGAAGAAGAAGAAGAAGAAGAAGAAGAAAGGGTGAAGTAAGAAGAAGAAGAAGAAGAAGAAAGGGTGAAGTAAGAAGAAGAAGAAGATGAGGAAGCAAGGGTGAAGTAAGAAGAAGAAGAAGAAGCAAGGGTGAAGAAAGAAAGACAGAAAGAGAGAAGAAGCAGCAGCAAGGTTGAAGTAAGAAGAAGAAGAAGGAGAGAAGCAAGGGTGAAGTAAGAAGAAGAAGAAGAAGAAGAAGAAGAAGCAAGGGTGAAGTAAGAAGAAGAAGAAGAAGAAGAAGAAGAAGAAGAAGAAGAAGAAGAAGAAGAAGAAGAAGCAAGGGTGAAGTAAGAAGAAGAAGAAGAAGAAGAAGCAAGGGTGAAGTAAGAAGAAGAAGAAGAAGAGGAAGCAAGGGTGAAGTAAGAAGAAGAAGAAGAAGAGGAAGCAAGGGTGAAGTAAGAAGAAGAAGAAGAAGAAGCAAGGGTGAAGGAAGAAAAAGAACAAGAAGAATAAGGCTCTGTATTTGTTGTCATAATCTTCACAAGATTCAAAAGCTGTACAGTTTATACCAGTCAGGGGCGAGGGAGCACTTATTGCGTAACCAGGAGGACACCTGATGAGTTTTTAAATTCTCTCCTTAGTGAAAAACTTCTGAAAGCATTCTCTCACAGTCAGCAAAACAGCATCCGACAGTGTCAGGGTCACTTTGAGAAAAAAGAAGAAGAAGAAAAAACTATCAACAGAGACTGCTGAAATGAAGAAAGCTCTATGATGAGCCTGACATGTACAACCATCAGATACCAGCACAAAGCAGAAAGAAGCCAAGATTTCTGCCCCACTGTTCAATGTTAAAATGCACATATTCTACGCATCCTAATTAAATACTGAAATGCAGCAATGACCAGCAATTACAGCAGGACACCGATCAGCATATTGCTTACTGTGAGCAAAATGCAATTTGACAACAACAACAACTAACTGACCTTTTCAGAGTCACAAGGTGGAGCCCTAAAGGACAAACCAGCATGCAGCCGTCTGCAGTCACTGATTGGTTCGTGTTGTCACGGTAACAGGAGGTTCAAACGCATGCTTATCTTCAGATACTCTTTCTTACCCATTCGCCAGGTTGTCGTCGTCATCCGGCAGGCTCTTCCCTAGAAGGTCACTGTCACTCAGGTAACCAGACTTGAGGTCGGTGTCATCCACGTCCAACCCTTCGATGAGCTCGATGCGAGACGTGCTGCTGAGGCGGCTGGAGCAGCGGGCTGGCATGGTATGGGCCGTATACTGGGAGCCAGTCTTACTCCCCTGGTATCCTCCACCAGTGGAGGATGGGGCGTCACCCGCTTGAAGACGAGGACTGGACTGGCCATGGCGCCAGGAGAGAGGTGACGAGCGGTTGGACAAGCTGGATATGCTGCGAGCGTTGGTCTCGTCACTGTCATAGGCCACATTACTGCTGTCCACACAGCTAGAGACACGCATGAGGGAACACATGGCTGTGTGTTACATTTATATACGTGAGGCATTTAGTTGAGAGTCTTGTCCAGAACAACACACAAAATCAGTATATCAACAACAGTGCAAAAGGATGAGACCCACCCAGCAGGACACTTTTCTTTCTCTGTCAAAAGTCCTTCAAAGAAACCCACAGTGGCATTGAGTCGCTGTTGACCCAGTTACAGAAGTTGTGTCGTATCATCTTCAGGGACTAAAGCTAGAAATGTGGCCTCTCAGAACCCAAAGACAAAGAGAGGGATGACCTGATATCTCTGTGTTAGTACACCATACAGTATCTCTCGCTGTCTCTCTGAGCAATACATTTACATACACTAAGGACTCTTCTTCGCATGACCACGCCCTTAAAATGCCGTTATAAATACAGTACACCTCTTTCCTTTATTCTGTATAGAGTTCAAAAAGTTTTCCTATTCACTCCTGTAAGTGGGTCAGGGTTAGAAATGCCCTCCAAATGGCTGTGAGCATCTTCTGTGTCTGCAGATTACATAACCACATGTACCAACTCACCCAAATAAATATTGCAATGGCCCCGACCATGGGAGTATTTTTATCCATTGTTGATGGATAATTTATCAATACGGAGGCTAACTGGTGCCACTCCAGTACTGAAACTGACATAGTGAATTAGTGATATAGTAACATGTTTAAAACACACATGAATGATTGTAAAAATGTATCTAATAATGTTTATCAAGATAACTGCCAAACGGCTGAGTATTACAAGATGTCTTTTTAAGCATCAAAAAGGTCTGGCCAATGTCAAGTGTACAAGATTTCACAGATAAGATAATGGATGGAGATGAATGAGGGATGACAAGCATATATTATTATATTGAAGTCACTTTCATAGCAGCCTGTGAAAACTGTTCAATCAAATAAATGGCTTTTTATTATAAAACATTAAACAATTAAAACATGCATCTTGTTTCATTGAGGCTGTGTAAGCGCAGATACTAATATCGATATTTGAGAGTTAAAATCTAACAATGATATCTCACGACGATATTCTAAATTCGGTTATAATAACCAAAAACATTTCAGTGCTCTCTGGTGGACACACAATATAATGGTGACCTTAAACATATCTAAGGCATTGAAATTTCCTGTTAATTATTGGTCGGCATATTTGCTGATACCAAAATATCCGTGATAAGAAAATCTGCTCTTGTAGGCACAGCATTATACGAAAACAGGAGACTTTAAAGCAGCTTTAATTCATTTCTGGTCACTAGGTGGCAGGAAAACAGTCACAGATACACAACCGCCACGGATTCACTAGCTTAAGTTGTTAGAGCAGTCAAGTCTTGAAATTTAGCCTAAGTTTAGTATTTTACTGGCCTTGTAGCTATGATTTGGGCCAAAGTTTCTTCTTTCTTATCTTGATAATGGGCATGTTGATAAACCAATTATAAGCTTATAATAATAAGCTTATAATTGGTTGGTTCTGTGTTAATAAAGAGATATAAGCAGAATGATGTACATGCTTGCGTTCATGTTACACAGTTCATGATATTACATCCCAACTTTAAAGTCCAAATTAAATAAAGACCAGTGTCTTGTTGAGGGTGTTGCAACAAATTATTGCCTGGGCCTTTTGCCTTTGAGAGCCAAACAGAGATTCCTAGAATGAAGTCATGACCATGAAACAGAGACGGGCTATTTAAGAAGGATAGAAGCCAGATGTGGACCAGGTGGCAACTCTCCAAGTGGCCACAGCACAACTGTTTACACATGATTGTGTTATGTATCGATCAAATAAGCCATCCGTCGGGTTTTCCACATGAGATTGTGTTTCTTTTCAGTTTAAACCAAAAACAGGAATTTGGCTCAGGGTTTTATGATTTCATGAGCATGTATTTGGTTTATATGTGATATTAGCCAGCAGACATCATTATGAAACAATGCAAAATTCTAAAATGCAGATATAGTGCACTTACCTATGGCTAAGCTGGGAGCCCCGCAGACTCGACATTGTATCCTCCAAATTCTGGCGGAGGTCAAGCACATTCTGCACGGTCCGCTTCCTCTGGGATTCAGGGTCTGTGGGTCAGTCATGCAGAAGAAAAGGGTTATAAAACATTTAGAGTGTCAAAATAAAACTCATATATAAAGGTGCTGTTTTATTGTAGTCTGTGCTTGTGTTTGAAGAGAATTCACACACACACTCACACACACACACACACACACACACACAATTTGCCTCCACATGCATGTGTTCTCGTTTGCATTATTTGTGTCTGGACTGATGTGACAGGTGTCTTCCTTGTAAGCACATCATTAGGCAGACAAATTTCACTCCATGGGCTCCCTCACCATGGTAACCTCCTCTCTACCCCACCTTCTGCACTGACGTGGTACATCCTGAGAATGAAATACTGAAAGGTTGCTTGTAACTTATTGGCCACCAGGGGGGTGTATTCTGACATTCATACCACACCAGGATCTCATTCAAGGCGCTGAGTTTTTATCTTTCCAGAGCGTGTGTTTTTTGTTATACTGAGCATTATCTCAGCGTCGTTCAGTTGAAGTTGTAAAGCTAACTGCAGCCAGAAGGATTTCACCGCAGGTCAGCTTATTTGGACAAAGCTGCGTACAATGTGAAGCGTGCAGTCAGTGGGTCATGACCATGTCAAATCAATATTACAGAACAATTCGGAGTGTTGTTGTGTTAGCTGTAACAAATGAGGGAAACCTCCCTGTCTCAAAAACACAAGGAGATTGGGTTTTCCACTGCAGCATGGAAGCAAAAACCCTTTGGGGAGAAAGAAATTAGCATTCAATGCATTAACTGGAATAGCTGGAGGAGAGACGAGGACGTCAGGGGAACACACGTCAAATAATGTGCTGCTCTCATAAGGAGATGTTGAAGTAATTCAGAAGGGTGTATAGAGGGTGTGAATTGTAAGCATCAATATCACATAGACACATTTACATACAGTTCACACATTCAAAAGATACATGGTCCAAATCTGCAATGAAACTGAGGGCTTGTTTAATCTAGAACTTCTGATAAATTAGCTGATTTCAATAGCAGGTTTCAATAGCATAGACCCCAAATAGGTTACATTAAATTTATGGTAAATTGTTTTCTGGAAACTGTATTGTGTATGTACAATATTGACAAGATTTATGAGTCTGTGTGACTGGAAAGAATGAGGTACTGAGTTAATCGTAAGAATTATGTTGATGGAAACTTGTCTGGGCTCAGGTATAATTCGCTTTTTTGAGTATTCATTTATATAGTAGAAACCCTGAAAAGACTTATTTAAAAGAATACAAATCTAATCATCAGTTGAAGTCAATGGCTGTGTCCAAAATCACTCCCTTATTCATCGTTTCTCTTATAATAGAGACCCAATAGTTTACCCCACAGTAAGCGGTAAAGTGAGATATTGGAAACTTATGAATCATTTTGCCTCATCGCTCACAAGCATATTGCATGACTGTTAATTGTGCATCTATAAAATGTGACGTATTGCATTATGGGATTGTTGGCAGAATGTAGGCATGTCATGGACTCAAATAAAATGGCTGACAGTGAAAACAGTGCACTATTTAAGAAACAGGGAGTGATTTCGGACTGAGCCAATAATATCTAGCTGAGATCCCAGTTCAGGTTCCAGCAGTCAGGAAGGTGCTCCATGTTACACTCAAAGCAATAAAAACATTTAGCTCACTACTTTCAAAGTCTGGTTTGATCCTAATAGAATAAATGAGTGATAAACAATAAATATGTGATAAAATATGTGATCTGGAGGTTCTATCGTTTATCGATTTTTATCAATATCCTTCCTTTTTGAGTTCTTAATCTTAGTTAGTTTATAGACTAGAGGCCTCCCCAGTCAACCCTGTCTCCCAGGAGTTGTATTTATACAGTGCCAGTTTGTTTTTGAACTACATTATGGTGGCAAAAGTAATTGCTTCCTGCGTTATGTTCACAGACAAGTTTAAGATTGTGGTTTCAATTACACGGGTATGAAGTACACACAATCTGTGTCTACTTAAAGACTTTTACTAAACCAAAACTATGATCTTTCCCTAACCTTATCCTAACCTAAGTGCTGTGAATGCCTAAACATAACCATACAAACATTTAATAATTAAAGTAGTTGCTACAATCATAATTTGTTTTGCAATATCTGATAACTGGGCAGAAAACAAATGAAATATGTTGTCAGCGAAACTTTCAATGATACATTGACATTTCTACAACTTGCCAGACAAGTTAAATAACAGTATTTCCTTACTATGTTCATAAATGATTAATCTGGGTGGTGTTAAGTTTCCTTCGTATTAAAAGGCACAAGCTTCCTGTGATCCCAAACAGGTATTTAGTTTAGTTTTTTGACATTATGAGAAGGGAGACATATTGTAAAAAAAACAACACCATTGTGGTCCCTTGATCTAAAGAATAAAGATGAGTGAGTCTAAGAATAAATCTTTAGGTCACATCACGTCCACAAACCCCAATAAACACTTTCTGATTCTGGGATACTGCTAATTTCCTTTGTGATGAATTCCTGGGAATATACTCAAACAGGAATCCTGGACACACACGTGAATCTGTTTTGAGTGTATACTGTGTGCATTATGCATTATGTGTTCCTATGCAGTGACTGACAGTCCTCTGGCACCCTGCATTGCAGTGATGTCTACGGTACAGAGAAGGAAAACTCGGACAGAATACTGAAGCAGATGTGAATCGGGGAAGACCTATGAATGATGCAACACAGGAAGTCGACACAGTGCAGAGGCAGGCTAAAGTATGGCAAAACTAATTCTAAAATATTGTTTAAAGCTCCTAGTTATTAACCTTGCAAACACTGCTAAATCAACATTAAAAAGGTCCTACATGTGTCAATTCATTGAGACATTAGTACAATCTCAATTTAAATTTCCATAAACAAACAAGACACGTGAGATGACTGACAGACTTTATCCACCTCTACAGTTCATTTCAAAGCCTCTTTCATTGGATGAGATTTCACTGGAAATCTGAGGCACTTGACAGAAAAAAGAGAAGTTGCTTTATGGCACAAAACCACAAGAGATTGCTATTCTTCTAGAGCTTTTCAGAGTTTCTCACAATGGCAAGTGATACAGTGAGTGAATACCGATAAGAAAATAACTCACTCAGTACTTCAAATGACAACTTGCATGTGATTCTTATGCCACAAATCAATTACTTCAGTGTTCACCGGAAGCTGAAACATTCAATCATGTTGCAGCTTTGGCCAATCATTTTGTTAAAACTGGCAGCTTCAAATACCTTGTAATCAGAAAACTGTTACCACCCCCAAATAAAGATAGGCAACTTTTGACAAAGATACTACATGTTTAAAAGTCTGTCTGCCATTTAAAAGTATTCAAATAGCACATCTTCAGATATTACTTGACCATGAGACCGTTTTTATGTTTAAAAATATTAACTTTACGTGCACTGTAGCTTTAAGAGTCAACATTTTATGACCCTTGCATGCCTGAGTAGCTTGAAATAATGCCATCCGTGACGATATCCAGTACCTACTCCACTGCTCCACTATGATTCTACATAGCTGTGGGCCATTGCTACGTTTGAGATCTTGCATGACAGATCACATATAATTACAATAAGATGAGGTTTGCTCGTCCCTTGTTGTCTGAGAGAGGTTTTTCCAGGAGCACTGCTGTCCGCGCTGCTCTAATCTTCTGCTTTCTTCACGAATATATATCTATCGTCCTAATGACCTGGAATTTATTTGTCAAAGTGCATTCATCATTTTGAAAATAATGTCAAGCAACTAATTTGACGTCAGTCTATTTTCATTTATCTCACAGCAGACAGCGCAAACTCAACTGTTCTGTGCGAAGAGAAAGAGTCAAACAGAGGTTGAAAGTATTTCATAAGATTTATAACCCACAAAATAAAGCATAAAAATTAAAAGTTTTTGTATTTTGTTGCGCATCTGCAGCCTTGTCTTGTGATGAGGCCGTGGTATGCGATGCTCCAGTAATGTACGACGGCCATGGTGCACAAACTTACATGGCAGGTTTAAATAAATGAGCCTATTAACAAAGTTCACCATTCTTGATGTCATATTGTTAAACAAAGAGACCCTCTATGGTCAGATATAAAAGCATCCTTTCACTGAGCTTATAATGAGATATGCTGCGGAGCACAGCATTAAGCAGGCCTTGAATATACTGAAGACTATTAATGAGAAGATCTATTTGCAGTAACAAGCATGTCCACTGTACATGTACAGTAAGGACATGTAGAAAAAAGTTCCAGTCTAATATACAGAGGAGTGTTTAGATGATGCTGCCATAAATGCAAAACATTAATATTAATGTTACATATTTATTCCATCTTGCTGATCAGTTAAAGTCAGTTTCCCGCCGTGCCATTACCATGTTCTGTTTCCATTTTGGTGGCTGTTCTTCCTTTCATCGGCACAAAGCACTTGACTCGTGTCAAAGGCCCGCATGGGATTATCATCTTAAATGATGATAAATAATTCATTGAGATAATAAACTCTCTTTTTGAGAAATAATGACTTCCGATTGATTTGGAAACACCATGGAGGTTGATGCGTTACATTGAGGAGAATAAATGTAGCAGCCTGCAGCATTGTGCTGCAAATTTTATGCAATACAACACACACACACACACACACACACACACACACACACACACACACACACACACACACACACACACACACACACACACACACACACACACACACACAATGATGCCATGTTGCTATCCATGATATCCTAGTTATTGTTTACAGTTCTTGGTTGACTTTAGGTGTGACTAACATGAGTGATAGATGTCCATATAGGCTAATGAGACATGGATGACAGATTAAATCACCACAGATGAGTTCATTAAGATGCAACAGAGAACATGCTCTCCTGATATATTGGAGCAATAACAAATAATTGAATAGTACATGAAATGCTTGTTGGTATATGATATGCTTGAACCTGATTTGTCAATGATAGGATTTTAGGAATGTAAATGAATGCAAAGTGTCAATAAGTGGGAAATGTGCACTCTAATATTCCCGTTCTTTAAATTAGAAAGCCTTCTATCAAAAGTGTCATCAGAAACCAAAAGACTGACGTTAAAAATGTAACCACTTAGCATTTTATTATGTTTACCATTTTTCTACCCAATGGTTGCTTAAAACTTAGATTTAACGTCTGAATGGTAAAATAACAAAAAATTGAGAGACTGGATTTGAACTGCAATGCAAATAAATTTGGGGTAAAACTGAATCTAACTGTCTCCAAAGACAAAGATACCTTCTCCTGTCATGTGACTGTAATACATAATAAGATACATACTACACCTGCAATGAAACAAGGAGGCATACTTTGATATACAAAGTCAGCTGAATCATGATCACCTTCATTTGATCTATACTGTTATTATTCATCCAGCCCTTCCCATTGATAAACCTGACCTACACCTCCAGAGAGAAAGCCATTTTCTCTGCCATTTGCACCGTTGTAGTACACAGGGTGTGAACCATCTGTCAACGCTCTACAGATGAATGGAGCAGGGAGGAGGCTAAATATGTGTCTGTGTGCCTAAAATGAATTCAATATGGCATGCCTTCTTTCCTCATCTCTCTTTTTGGAAGCGTACGTGGAGCAGAGGATGGACCCCTCGAGTGCATCGGCACATGTTGCAGCTAACGAGGGCTTTAGAAAGGAGATCAGTCTGCTGGTAATAATCCCCAACCCCTCAGGCTTTTTTTTCATGCAATCAGCCGGCAATGCTTTGATAGGAAGCAAGCATATTTCACATAATCAATGGCACCAAGCCCGACACCTGAGTGACATGCTGAAGGAATAAGAACAATAGAGCATCATTATAGCTTTGGTATTCTGCTAACCATTCAGCTTTATACGAAAATGCCAAACTGAAGCAGCATTCAATGAAATAATAAGAGGGGGAGCATGCTTTGCAAGCACAGCAAGGGTGTCTCAGTCACTGAGCGGCATAAAATCTGTTCAGGGGGAAATGTGGGTCTGCAGCAGCAAGCAGGTGCCGTGTGGTGGCTGTATCAAAGGGGGCGTGCTGCCGACTTTGAGAAGCACAAGGAAATCGTATAAGCGGGGCGTTGGGTTTGTCGCACATGGCGGCCACACTGTAAGGGCCCTGAGGTAGTAGAGGTATCAAGACTACTCTGCTGTACTCACCTAACATCTGACTGAAGAGCAGCTGCTCCAGGTCACCCAGCACTGTCACCACCAGTTCTGGGTCCACCTTCAGGAAGGGCTTGTCTCCCCCTTCCTCCCCTTGGCCTTTGGAACCGGACTCCCCTCCAGCTCCGGCTCCCTGCTTCTTAGCATTGGCCTTCGCCTTGCTGGAGAGGATCTCGTCATCTGACTTTCCATCCTCAGGTGCTTTGCTCAGGGGCTTCACCTCAGCGTAAGGACCACGAGGAATGCGACTCTGCTTGCTCAGAGCAGAGGGGGCAGCCAAAGGGCTGAAGGGCTTGGGTTTGCCCTGGAACAGCGAGTGTTCAGATTTGGATAGGTTTCGAGATAGAGGGGCACCCCCGCCGGCACTGCTGCCACCCCCTGCTGTCTTTGGCTTGCCCATCTTGGTCAGCCCTGCTCCAGGCTTGGTCATGTCATCACACCACTTGGGCTCATAAAGGTGCAACTTCTTCTCCGCATCAGTGAGTACAGCCAGGTTTGTCATAGACCTCTGCTTGCGGAGACTGGAGGGCACTGGTAGCCTGCCATCAGAGCTACCTGCCCGGTAAACCTTCAGTTCACCCCGCTGTGTGCTCTGGGGCACTCCAGACTTGGCCCTCTTAGCTGCCATGCCAACTCCTTTGCCATCTGCTTGGCCGTATGCCTTTGTGCTATCCGTCCTTTCCATCTTCAAATCTCCTCTGCCTTTCACACTATTTCCAAGCATGCCTCCTGCATGAGACCATATAGAAAAGCATCAGCAAGGGAGAAAACAGGCTTCCTTATCAAACCCTTTTCCTTGTGCAAAAACATACAGAAAAACGCTTCCTCTAAGGCAATCCTGCAGCCTTCTCTTTCTTCCCTCTGTCTCCTTCTCTCCCTCTTTCGTCCTGACAGGCTGCTGCAGCTGCAGCTGTTGCAGTGCTGCCCAGGCACTCCCTTTCTCTCCTTCTCTCCCGTCCTCCTTTCCTCCGTTTTTTCCACACTCCTCCCTTCAGCGCACCCTCCTGCCGCTGAACCGCGCAGCAGCGGAATGACAGCGGTGGCAGACGCAAAAACGCTCCCTCCTCCCCCTGCTTTCTCCTGCCTCTCCCTCGCCTCCGACTTCCCTCCCATCCTCCCCCCTCCTTCCCTCGTTTTTCCTTCATTTAAAGATGCTTTGCTGTGTCTCAGCAGAATATGTGAAATGCAAGAGAGCGATGAGAAATGATCGTCTGTAGCTTTGAAAACCAGGCACCATTCTCCTCTAACACACCATGTTTTCCCACCATCTCCTCCGATTCCTTTGTTCTTCCCCTCCCCCTCCCTCACCTCCAGTAGTCCCTGTTCAATGCACTCGACATGATGCATGATTTGTGATGTTAGTGGAAGTGTTATTAATGTGAATGGATACACATTTAGATATGAAATTACAGACTATGACATAAATTACGATCACTGTCAAAATCCCACACAATGCAACAACTGGAGCATCCAGATTATCTCTTGATCCTGTCTGAGCTTCCTTACGATATCAATTCCAGATTTAAAGCTGGATAAATCATATGCTAAAAATCAGCAGTGTGTTGTCCTGCTATAAATGGACAAGCATATTCTTGTCATATAATGTCAACAATGATGACATAAATATAAAAAAGGTAATGTAAATAAAGTGATTTTAATGAAAAATGTTGAACTAAAAAAAATTACTGAGTAGTTTTTGTCCACTGCTTCAAAATAAAAAAGGGGGAAAACTTGGCATAAAATCCAAAAAGTGTATCGGCCAAATGGGTGACTTCACTTTAGCAGACTGAGCGAGCAACAAGATGTGCCAGTGTAAGCAAGTAACACACCCAAAACCACACTTTGGAAATATCTTCAAATCAGTGTAAGACACATGTACACACACACACACACACACACACACGTGATTGTGTTCAATTGAAAATACGGACACATTGTTTTCAGGCAGGTTTTTTTTTGCTAACATGTGAGTATAATCATCTTTTTAAGATATTCCACACCACCGTCTCTCAGGAGGATTGAGGAGGCTCTGCAGCGCTCACATGCAGTGCTGCTCCATGGAAACCACCCTCTCTCATCGCCTGCATGTCATCTGCACCCGACCTCTGCTCTGCACAAACAGAGCTGCCAAAGAAACACTTACCTTTTCCATAAACTACAGTGATACAACCCAAGTTATTATGTGTTCATCAAATAAAATTTCTCTTTTAAATAATCTAAATGCAATGCTGGTGAATACATTTTTTTCTATTCTTATTAAGTGAATGACTGAGTAGACAGTTGCTCTATTACACAACACAGCATGACTGAATACGAGCATGCTAGATGATGCAAATCCACTGGATATGATTGACCTGTTAGCTACAATGCCCAGAGGGTACTACTCTAACTCTCACAATGGGTTTGCAAGACACTCCACTGCTTTTTCTACATGGGTTTCAGGGCACCTGGGGCGGCTCATGCACCAGTGAGGTTGTTTGATCTGGCAATTAGTTTCTGGAAACAATGTCATGTCTTGTTTCTCCTCATCACGGGTTCCAGGGCTCCTCTGCTGACCTCAGATCACTGACTGAGACCTTACACTGATGCAGTGAATAGCTTATTTGTTTTGGGGGAGTGGGAATTTCTTAATGAATCATAGGACAACAAATTCTGACATGCCAAATTCATTGCAAGCCTTAGATGTTTTCATAGCACATCGAGGCATAAAGTTTGCATCAGAGAGAAACTAAATCAACACCTCCGATCAGAGTTAAGTTGGTCAGTTCACCACTTTGGTCCGGAGCAAAATCTCTCAACAACTACAAAATTGGATGGAGTGAAATTTTGTTTCAAGGTCCTCAGTGGATGAATTCTATTGACTTTGGTGACATCCTTGTTTTTTAGTGTAATGTCTCGACAACTATTGGATGGATTGTCATAATATTTGGTACACGTATCCATTATCCCCAGAGCATAAATACTAATGACTTTGGTGATCCCGTGACCTTTCCTCTAGCACCACCAGCACGTTGACATTTATGGTGTTGAATGAAATATCCCGGTAACTATTGGACGGATTGAAGAAATATGGTGTCATTCTGTAAATATGAATGCAGAAACTTTAAATCGCCACCACTTCTCAGGGGAGAGGAGGGTGGAGCTGCATCTTTCATTTGGTTTCTTTCACATCTGGGTCTGATTCTCACTCTCCAACTGGCCATCTGAGTAATTGTGAGTGTGTTTATGTGTGTGCATGGTATGACAGGACGGTTACACAGCTGTTTGTTATATATTTCCCTGGACAGCACATGTAATCATTTTTGGGCTGCTCAGCTGCTATAAAGCAGTGGATTCAAGAACATCTGGGAGACTTCCACATGTGCTCAAAGGGGGAAAACCACAGAGAACGTCAATGTAGATGTGCACATAGTCACATGTAGGTCGAAGCGTGTTAAGGGAACATGTAATCGTGTTTGTGCACAGTGTTGAAGTCATGTGGTAAGTGAACAAAAACGCCTAAATAGAGATCTAATAGAATCATTGTGTTTGCTGGAACGTGAGAAGGCAGAAGGATGAAGACTGACCTGAACAATTATGAGGGTTTTCTCACCAAAATTAATTTCATGTGCTGAGCAATAGTCTATTCATGATTAACTCAAGCTGCTGTAAACAATAGCAAAAGTAAAACCATCTTGTCTGAGTTTAAACATTTGCCAGAGTGATTAATTTGTTTTGTATTAATCCTGGAGTAGTGAGTCTCCCATATTCTGAGACTTTAGTCAGTTTAAAACAAGATTTCTCACCAGGGATCCTAACTGAGCTTCAGTTTTCTGCAGATGTTTCTAGTGAATGGAACAGTCATTAAAACAACCCTATTTTTCATCTTCCAGCTAACTTGTAGTTGAAGCCGGATGACAGCTTACAAAGATACATCTCTTTGCTCTATGGTCAAAAACAGAATTTAAGCGTCCCTCAGGTCCGTCCAGTGGGGACAAGAGGAACTCGCAGACAGGAGGTGAAAGCCGATACTCCCATCAAACCACTCAATCTCTCAGTCCTGCATCTGTCCACCCTCGGCTGAGGACCACTCAGTCTGGTCTGGCCTCTCCCTGAGGAGGCTGGCTGGAGGCTCTCACCCCTCAAAGTCGTTAAGATAATTAAGAAGACAGTTAAGAGGGTTTTATAATAGCTCAGTGCAATTACACGAGGTATGTTCTGCATGTTAGGTGTTCAGGAGTGATAAATATTTCAGACAAAATTAGCTAAAATGACTTGTTGTAATTCAGGCTAGTAATTTAAGTTTTAACCATAATGATACTACTTCAGACACTGCTGCCATTTAATTAGGTGTGCTACCAACTAAAAAGAGAAATTAATTAACTGCTTAAGTGATAGATTATTTATATAGTTAAGTTAATAATAGTTAATATACTCCCTTTAGCCACCATGGCGGCTCTAAGGATGATCCGGACTGAAATATCTCATCAACTATTGAATGTATTGAAATTTGTGTGCTTGACATTTGAGGTTTGGGTTGAAATGTCTCAACATTTTAAAATTTTAAATTTGTCCAAAACTTAGATGTACGACCAAATACCTGCAAAACTAATGACATTCCCATCAGCCTCAGATGTATTTAAAGTAGCATAACATGCTAAACTACAATAGTGAAACTGGTAAACATTATACCTGCTAAACATCAGCATGTTAGCATTGTCATTGTGAGCATGTTAGCATGCTGATATTAGCATTTACCTCTGCTAAGTAAGGACATAGCACAGCCTGACAGAGCCACTAGCATTTACTGGATTAGCTATATAACAATAGTGTGTTTGATGTTGTGGTGTGAGGTCTGGAAAGAACTTGTAAAATCAGTTTTAACATTAAACGATGCAGAAATGATGGAAAAATATCTACCAATGTCTTGATGTGAACTCACACAACAATGTTTAAGTATTAATTCTGTTTTGTGGCTATTACACCTGAGTCTTTAGTATCTGCTTACTTACTTAGACCACATATTCACAGAATGATCTTTAATTATTAATCTCTCTCTAATTGGGATTAAATGATTGAATTGTTGTGGTTGTATCTGATAATGGTGAGTTGCCCTCACTCAGCAAGATATTCAGAGTTCCTTAAATACTGACAAAGCAAATACAGTGTGTGTATGTTCGTGTACACACTTCATGTTTGTATGTCAGTCTCTAAGCAACTAGATGTGTGTTGTACACAGTTGTTGCAGGCATCAGAACAAACACAACATTCAACTTTTAATGTTTAACACAGCACTGACACGAATGACGTACATCTAATCACGATGGCACACCAGAGACAGGAAAACTTTTGAGAAACAGTGCTGCATTAACAGTGCTGTGCGATTTGAGAGAAGGGCTCTCTGCCAAGAATCTGTGTTTTCCCACATGCACATGAAGAAAGAAGTGAAGTACTTCAGGAAATCCTGATGCACATAACAGGTGGTACATACAGTATGAAGCTTTCGTTGTGAGTTGGCAGCAGCTCTGGTGAGAACAACTGCCACGCTAAACAGAGTCCAGTGTCAACATTCAGCCACATTAAAGCTTGGGTGTTACAGGATGTAATATAATACAATTGGAAAAACAGGGTTTTGCATAACTAACTGGTTGAACTCTGTGAACCGAGTGAAAAAGTTTCCTCTTTCCAAGATTTAAGTAACTTGTTCTGGCATATTGACACTACAGAGGGAGGACAAGTACTTCTAAAGGACAAGGGGAGAGAATCATATTGTAAGTCGACAAAATGATTAAACTTTATGGACTTTTACCCTCAGATATCATTGAGCATCAGATGAACTGCTCATTAGTAGGTTTACTGCAGTGGTTCCCAACTTCTTTCGCTTGTGACCCCTTCAAATGTTTGTACAACCCCTCGTTACAGAACTTCTTTCTTATATGTGTTTTTGGAGGATTTTATGCCTTAATTGGATAGCCGACAGTAGAGAGATGACAGGAAACAAGGGGAGAGGGGGATGGGGAATCACATGCCTTAACCCTAACAGCCTTGAGCACTTCAACCACAGAGTGTTTTTTGCTTCTCATATTGATTCATCTGAATAATATCTAGAGGCCTGAAGAAAAATGTTTCTCAGTATTTCACAAGGAAAGAGCCAAGATTACAGAAAAGTCTATCCAGTCACTCATCTTGTGACCCCTTGGATTGATCCGGACGCCCAGGTTAGGAACCACTGCTTTAGGAACATCAGGTGTGTCGGTATTCCCAGGATGAAAAGAAAAAGATAAATTGGTGGGAAGAGATTCAAAAAGACTCACCTAGCTCGTCACAGCAGACCTCCATGGAGTCAGAGGAGCAGTCACTAAGATCATCGAGGGAGGCATCTGTGTCCTCATGGACCTGAAACCTACAAGAAAAGAAATAAACACATTTTAATAGACAAAGAAACAAACAAAAACAGACAAAATGTTGTGCTACTAAAAGTGGAAAACACACATTTTTAAAACAGAGATGGTGATTTATAAAAGAAAGCATGAGATGGCTGCATCATATTCGATGGGTCCTAAAATTAAACAGCAGTCTATGCAACGCTGTTTCATCTTAAAAAGGTGAAACACTGCCCTCACCTGAACCTGAAGGGAGCAACAGTGGCCATGTTGACTTTTCCTTGCTCACTCCCTCTGCGTGGCATGTTGAATGTGTGATAAGAAGACTTTGATTTGTTCCTGGACACGTCTCCTTCGGAACTTCGCAGGTCCTGGTTGGAGATGTTCCTCGCCTCCTTTTGGGTGTAGCCAATTCCAGCTGAAGACACCCCTGATATTTCATTCCCATTTGCACCTTTAGTATAAAGCACACGTCCTCTACCGTGGCCCAACTGGACATTAGCAGAGAGCCGGCACAAGGCGTCGTCCTCAGCGGCATTGTCCACGCTCCTCAGGCGATATTTTCCAAAGGTCCAGTTTTTGTTGGTGTTTCGTCTTAACTGGAGGTCTCGAAAAGCCGTCTGGGTCAGGGTGCTGGTGCGGAGGTCCAGTGTGTCTTTAGAGCGCGGGGCTTCTCTCTTTGGTATCTGAGGGCTGCTGTACGCCGAGCACGTTCCATCGGTTCGCTCTGTAGCCGCTGGGCTTCTATGAGAATACATGCCAGCTTTTTGTTGCAGCAGGTGGTTCTTTAAAGCTGCACCTCTCAGCAGCTCTGCAGGACCTGAGGAAACAGAAGATGAAGAATAGGTAGGCCTTCTCTTGGCGGCGTGCTGATACTGCACAGTGGGATTGGGGAGGCCACTGTATTGTTGTTTGGGATCCATCTTGGAGAGAGGCATCATGCTTCGAGGCAAAGGCAGAGTTGAGCTGACACCCCCGTCGCTCTGACTCTGAGATATGACTTTGATATTCACTCCACCGCTCATGGCTGGTGGGAGTCACTGGGCTGAGATCTGGAGAAGAAAGCAAGACAATCTCACTTAGAACAAAATCTTAAAATACACATTTCTTACGCTTCAGATGTGACATATCACTATATTAGCACGCAGCTTCAGAGAAATTGCACTGTTTTGCAGTTGTACAAATATAATTCAGTGTAAGATCAACACGCAAACGAAACTTCAGCTACAATACAAGTAAAGAGTCACAGTAGTTTTCTATGTGCTGATGTGAGAACGTCCTCATTTATAAAATGACACCAAGCAACATCAGGCGTGTTTGTTTCAAGGTTTTGGTTTGACTTAAAGAAATCATCAGAAACAGGCAGCAAGTATCAGGACACTAAACCTTGTTAGACAGAACAGACAATAATTCAACCCCTTTTTCATCAGGCAAATGGCTGACATGACAAAGGGCAAAGTACAGCATCTAGAGTGGGCATCAACGTGATGACTTTATGCTGATGTCATGATCAATCTATCAAGCAAAGCAATTTAGTCTGATGTTTTCATCAGAAAACAAATGGTTGCTACAAAAAAGTTAAATATATATATATATATATATATATTGAAAGGGGGTTCATCTTAATGTAACAATATTGTAAAATATTAAATATCCCTCACTGATTAGAAAATGACAGAGTTAAGGGTATGAGGAGTTAAGGGTTTCTGTTTATCTGATTGTTCAGTAACATGAATTAAGGTACTGGTGTATGTATATATACATATGTATATGTGTATAGTTACAAGTTACAAGTGTGTGTATATATATATATATATATATATATATATACATATATATATATATATATATATATATACACACACACTTGTAACTTGCACTTACAAGTCCTATTACAATTACCACTGTAATAGGAGGCAGTGGACATCCAACATGCTGTATACTGTATGATGGATAACAAGCCTTCATGTAAGATTCATCCTGTAGAAAATACTGTAAAACAGCTGTGCATTCCAGGGCGTCTGCCTCACAGAGAGAAGGTCTCTAACCGCAGACGTCCTGACTGAATGTGAATGTAAGTGAGTGGGAAAGAAGAAAGAGGAGAGGATGGTTTGAGGGGAAGGACCATTATGCCATTAAGTATCAATTACAACATCAAAGTAGCCTTAAGGTCTGAGAACCAGACCAGGAGAAACATTGAGATCAAGAAAGTGAATGGAACTTGACGGTGCCGGTTAGGTGACTTTTAGTGCCGCTCTTAAGTTAGGAAGTGAAACAGCTGATCTAAGGAAAGATAAAAAGAAACCAAAATGCTTCTCAGGAACAATTTAACTTACGTTGTACATTAAATTAGATTAAAACATAATCAAACACAAAATCAATCAAAGCAAATCAGTTGCATCTAAAAAGACACCATATGTTTCAACAGCTTTGCCTAATGTATTCCTGGTCCTGTAGCCACAACCTCCAGTGTGAAGCGTGCTGTGAAAGCCAGTAGCAGACTGACACCACTTGGCACATGCAGCAGGAGAACGGCTCCTTTCAGGCCATGCCAACACCGGCTGTCCCCACCACGGCCTGCCGACAGCAGAGAGGTGGGGGCTTCGTCAGCCCCCCAACTCCATCATCCCCATCCCATCATCCTGTCATCTAATGCTGATAACTGATAACAGTGATCAGGATCAAGTATTTATTAATACAGTGGTTCAGTTCAATGCTGTCTAACATTTCTAACTCTTCGTCACTAGTTAACAAATACCACTTTTCCCCCAGATGAATATTAAGCATTTTACAACAGAATTTCTCTGAAAAAACATTTTAATAATTTACTCCTTCTAAGTCTTCAGTTTAATATTCTAATTCTTGCACAGTATGTTGTAATTCTGTGTCTTTCAAACATTTACATTGTTATGTAAATGTGATGTAAATGTGTTGGTCTCGTGTCTGAGTCACTGAGTCGGACCCAATGTTAAATCCTTAACACAAATCTGAATTGGATGTCAATCAGGAAGAGCGAAGAGTGTATTTATCGATTAGTTGATCGAAGTGTTTTGATAATTGATTCATCATTTGAATAATTTTTCAAGCAAAAATGCCAAACATCTTCTGGTACCAGATTCTTAAATGTGTGCATTTGCCATTTTTCTCTGTAAATTGTAAATTGAACATCGTTGGGTTTTGGACTGGGCACTCTGTAGACGTAATGATTAATCGAGAGAATAATTGGCAGATTCATCGATAATAAAAAATAATCCTTAGTTGCAGCCCTTTCAAAAGGCTACAACAGAATAAGGTTACATACAGAGAGAGAGAGATTAAATGCACATCTTGTTCCACATTCTGAAGAGCACTATAATGAAGTTAAAATTTAATTAGTTTAATAAACCACAAAACACCAGGAATCAGCTAGTTTCAAGTTTCAGTCTATTTAAAAAAACTTTACAGTATCTGCATGACAAAAAAATTACTTAAGCCAGAAAGGTTTTGTTTGCAAAAAGTAATATTACAATGTAAGCCCTTAACTTGACAATAATATCACTGTGAATTCTGTTCATGCGACACCTTTTGCATGTCTGTTAGTCCCGAGAGAGGATTCCTCCTCTGTTGCTTTTCCTGTGGTTTCTCCCTTTGTTCTTTCTCCTGACAAAGTTTTTTCTAGACCAAAAACAAGTCCCTGTGTGC
The DNA here is from genome assembly GCF_043641665.1 of Enoplosus armatus. NCBI lineage: Eukaryota > Metazoa > Chordata > Actinopteri > Centrarchiformes > Enoplosidae > Enoplosus > Enoplosus armatus. The sequence goes on along the minus strand of NC_092182.1, from coordinate 21,062,409 downwards.
CCTCATCCCTCAAATATCGCTCCTATAAAGTGATGTGAAGCCTTGAAACATCCTGATGTGCATGACAAATACTGCTTCAACCGACACAAAACACACACATGCAGACTCATAGGTACATATATGTAAATAACACAGTATGTGTATTTAACAGAGCAGGAAATGACATCTTACATAGAAGCAATATGGTTGAAATCAGTGTAACAACATGAATACAAATATTTTTCAAAGATCAATGCACAGTATGTGACGATATGGAAATTAATGCAAATTCACATATTAAGCAAATTGATTGTGTTCCACTGTTAAACATTACATAAAAACACAAACTCATTTTATTATTATTTTTTAAATATAATTTGCAAAACAGAATTTATATAAAATGATAACAGTATTTATCCATGATGATGAAAAATGCACGCTCTCTGAATCTACACCGACAGGGCTAAATGAGATGAGGATGTGTCGTCTTACCTGAGTAAATACATGTCCAACATCAGTCAATCCTCAGCACCGAGACAATAAGACGACAACAGTGTGGTGCGGTGCAGACTAACTTGCTCTCAACACAGACGAGCTACACTTAGCAGTATGATGCAGCTTACGGTGAAACAATTTAGACCCACGTGCTGCTTTAATGTGAGTGGGGGCAAATGGATGCTGGACGGCAACAAGCCAGTGAGAAAAGATGAATGGAAACTACATGTCTTCACGTCCCCTACAGCTCCACACACTCACACACACACATTTCAGCCATTATGAACAGATATATTAGTGACTCATACTTCGATCTTCCTCTGGTGACATCAGGCTTTGTATTTCCCCCCCGGGGCTCATGTTTCTGTGACAGTTTTGAATGTGACTTTCAGCTCCTTTTTAACATGCCAGCCTTTCAACATGCCATCATCAAAGCATCCAGCCAGCAGCACAAGGAGCTAAAGCTGCCCCATTCTTCCAAACCTATAATCAGCCCGAGGGCCAGACTAAAGATACTCGTACAGACCAACAACATGTCGGCGTGGGATCACTTTACTCTGGTGAAGTCTCCAAACTGCAGTGCCAAAGGGTTTGATACTGTGCTCATAAGACATCAGAAGAGCCTATTTTCTAAATGCTATAAATCCATTTTGAAAGAAAAAAGAAAAGACCAAATCTGGAAATCATCATCATTCAGTGAACCGCTTCAGGGCTTTTGATGCCTTCCGTAATTACTGTTTTGTTTTGTGCCAAATGTCATCTCGTGAGGTGTCACCTTATAAAATGGTGAATGTTTCCTTTCACTTGCAGATATTTAACGAGCTGAATTTGGCCGTTTGCCGTTTCAGTCTCTTTGTGCTCCAGTTTCTCTCCATTCCAGCCGAGCACCAATAGATAATAGAGTTGAACGAGTGCATCATTATCTACATAATTCAATTTCCTCACTATCTAGTTTTACAAGAGGCCTGATCTAATTTTTATATATAGCACCAAGTCCCAGATTCCTGGTTTTCACTGCTTCCTCCTGTGTCCTATTTTGTCAGAGAGGAATTCTGTTGGGGCAAACATGGTCACAGTATCAAAGATGCACACATGCACACAAAGACACATTCACATGCACAGATGAACAATGAAGTGGACAGAAGTAAAGCTCGGCTCTTCTTACATTTGGCTGAAGGCACACTGTTAGGTGACACCAGTCCAGACTTTGCGTTTCCATTGTTTGTGACAGCTGAAAGCTACACTTTGTCTCTTTAGCAGCACAGTTTTTTAGCTACTTTGGATTTGTGGACAACAAAATAGTTGGAAGCCAAAAGCTACAGTTTCTTATATCATGACTATACACACACACACACACACACACACACACACACACACACACACACACACACACACACACACACACACACACACACACACACACACACACACACACACACACACACACACACACACACACACACACACACACACACACACACACACACACACTATATCTTTTTATATTATTTATTATATTATTTAAGTCAATCCAGTTAATTACGACGATGATTTGTAGACAAAGCTGCAAATTAACTAACTGGAACCAGAATAGCATTATATTAATTTTGTTATTCGAGTGTTGAGACATTTTTAGCAGTGTGACTCTAAGGATGGTTTACAACCAAATACCTGCAAAACCAATGGCATTCCCATCAGTTTCAACTGTACTTTATATTAAGTGCTAAATGTTAGCATGCAGGCTAAATTAAGATGGTGACCATGATAAACATTATGCCTGCAAAACTTCAGCATGTTTGCATGATCATTCGGAACATGTTAGCATGCTGGGGTTAGCTCAAAGCACCACACTGCCTCACAGAGACGCTAGCGTGGCCGTAGACTCTTAGTCTTGTCAAATGTTTCAGGCTTACTGTGAGTAACAAAATCAATTTGAGTAGTCTGATTAAATGACATATGGCAACAGTCTTTCAGCAGAAGGCATCACATGGCACTCAGAGCAATTAAATTTGCAGTGAGCGAGGTACAAAATTCTGTGGACAATCGACACACAAAGAAATCTGTAATGTGTTCAATTAAAACTGTAATCGGTGACATTGCCCACGAGACACTGTCAGTGTAAGTTATTTCTTTTGGTCACCCAAACCCAGGAAGTATTTAGATAAACATGTACGCAATGTAAAATATGGCATCCAGAAAAAAAAGAGTTACTATCATCATTATTGTAAAGAGACTCATCTGGAGACGAGTGTTGTAAAATAGTTTAGGCTACGGTGCTGTGGTACTTTATGTGGCATTGGTTCATGCTATGTATTTGTCCCTATAACAAAAATAAATAATTCACAATCATCATTTCAAGATGTATAAAAATGTATAAACATTTCACATTGTCACATTTTCTGTCTTTAATATAAGCTGCAATGTGTGTACATGGCTGCTTCTTGTGATCAAATTACTATAATGTTCTTATTCACCTGCCGTAGCAGCAAGCAAGCAGACTGAAGTGGATCTCTGGACAAAAACACTGAGAGCTTGTACAGCAAAACGTTTTAAAGTTTGCGTTTCCTGCTACAGAATAAAATGCACGGCCTCTCCAACATCGATTATAGTCAGGCTCTCCGTCCTCGTCCATCACACATTGTAATAAGAGCAGACTGCAGCAGCACTCCCCTGCACTGTGTTCACTTGTAAAGGCATTAAGTAAACCATGTTTTTCTGTCTTGTCATCACCAACAAATATGTCACTTCATACATTTTTCTGTCATGTTTGCTGAACATCAATTAGTCAAAGATTACCATAACACCATTAAATACTGACATATTGTCTTTTCCATTAAAGCCTACTGTACTTTTTGTGGCAAGCGAGATTAGTGTGGGCATTTAGGCGGGTGAGTTAATCTGTTGGCCCATTACAGGGATTTATCCCTTATAAGTCACTTTAAGTGATTAACCATGGTCAGTAATGCCATGACATCATCAACACCCTGAATAATGCGTCAGCATCAGGCAGCTGTGTTCTGCTAGCACTGTTTGAAAACACTCAATGTTGGGGATCAATCAATCAGACAGAAATCATCTTTAAGGGTAAAGTCCATATTGGATCAGGTTGTGGAACATTGCAGAACTACTGTCTGTACGCTTTGATACGTATATAAATCTGTACTTCTGGTCACACTTAATAATGATGGTATATTTATCAAAAAAGATGCTTTAAATGATGTCCTATGTATGTAACAATCTCTGTAAAATCTGTAGTCACGTCTGCTAGCTCTCTATTTCCCTTTTTTCAAAATAAGAGCACAGTTGCCCAAGATAATTTGACATTAAAAAGAAACACAAGCCTAGAAAATGACTCATATGAGAGGCAAATGCGCATTAATATCGGTTTGTAGTCCAATTAAAATGAACCATTCAAACTAGCAGTGTCTGCAGGGTCAATGAGGCCTTTTCAAATGTAATACCCCAGGTTACATCACTGCTCTGATATGAATCATTTATTTTAACCTGAAACAAAAGTAGACATGGCTTGGGAAAATGGTCATAAGCAGTACACGATGTTGCATTGTAAATTCCCTTATGCACACTGAAACAACCAGCCTCTGCAGTTATGCTGCTGTTATGCAACTGACACAGTTCTCTGAAGTGAACTGTAGCCCATGTAGGAACAGGAAGCCAGTTACACAGCATACTGCAGCGCTGTGATGAGTCAAAGTGTGGGCAGTTGTCTGTGGCGGACCATCAGTCTTGTGAACTGGGTCATTAGAATAGGTAGGAGAAGAGAAGTGCATCGGAAATACACTTGAAAACTCTCCAAACTATGTAGCAACAACACCTAAAATAGTACAAGTGATTCAGTTCATGCATAAGCAAATAAAACACGTCTTTTCACTTTCATCCTCGAGGCGCACAAGAAAAGACTGCAGTAAGTAAATTTGCACAGCGTTCTGCTTCTCTGTCTCGAGATCCTATTGAAAACCTATGAATGGTGCTCTATGGGGTAACTTGAAATAGCTCAACACTATCGACTACACCTGTCTTGCAGCAACGAAAAGGACCCAAATGCAAACAATGTTTAGTGATACACTAGTAAAATAATGATACACAAGCCTACAGGCAAAGGCAGCAGTCCAGGCAGAAGTAGCCAAGAATCCACAGGTTAACAGCAACAGGGCGGGGAAAAGGTACAGGTACAGATTTGAGTTCAAGAGGCTGGAAAGCAAAAGGCACAGAACAACACTGACAATCTGGCCAGGAGCAGGTGGAGATGGGCTGGTATAAATACTGTGAAGGTTTAATTGGGGAATGAGGAACAGGTGAGCATTTGGCTGCAGGAGTCAGGTAACCGGGGGGGACATCTGGGAGGGCATCTGGTGGATGGATGGAGAATGGCAGGTCGGGAGAGTTCCTTAAAAATGCTCGGCCCTGGGGGAAGTGAGAAGCTGGAGCTGGAGACAGTGACAGAAAGGCCGACTGAGTAAAAATAAAAACAACGAAGGCAGCAGACGTAACACCTGTATGTACAAACACATGCGCACGCATATTTTTTTACAATGTCAGAGCCTGATTGACAGAAGTCCTTCTGTCAGTTGCCACAGTCAAAGCCACAGTTTATGTGACCTGTTGAGCATCTGCTTCTCTGATTTCTGAAAGCTGTCAGCTTGTCTCAGGAGCCAGCAGAGTAAACAACACAGTGCTTTTCTTTTTTCATCTTGCACTTGGCGTAAAAAATAGAAAATGCTTTTGTAGGCCAGGGTGCTACAGCATAACAATATGCTGAACAGACACGTACGGATGTTTCCATTCATATCACTGAGTTCATTGTACTATTAACACTGCTTCCGGCAGAAGGGGAGGAACTAATTAGTGAAAACGGCTTAAATGGTTGGAGTGAAAACCTGCGTACATATGGCTCTCAGTGGCACCACTGAGCTCGGTCTTTAACACTGCAGAACCAAAATGACCAGCAGAAATGTTGACCCTCTCCATCTGTCAGTATTACCCACATCAGACCGAATGCAGACTTCCTTTTGAGGTGAAATGTACACCCAGTACATCTTTAGGGAAACTAGATCAGGGACAATCCAACATGGTGGGTTATACCAGCTACATATACAACCTCCCTGATGAACCCACTGTTAATCACAATCTGACCGTTTAAATCTGCGGCCAACACCAGCATTCACATTACTTACACTTTAAAACAAATATATTACTTGTTAGTTACTACTTGTAGTTAGAGGTAAGATAGGTCAGGTGATCCAGGAAATACAAAATCAGAATCTGGGCAAAAGCTGATGGGACTATTACACTGAACCTTTTCAGTTATAGCCAAATTTTGGCCTTCATTTACGCACATATTTGTAGTTCATACACCAGTTTATGTATGTTTTTTATAGTGTATTATAGGTGGACTCTGCTATGGTTATGTTTATATGTATGATATAAGTGATATTGTAGTAAGGATGCTTTTAGTGCATATGGGTCAAAGAAGTTTAGGAACAACATGTTGCTAGTTGGATGTAGAGAAGTCTACTAATTTTGGGTCAAGACAAACAGTCACAAAGCCATATTTACTCAAAGGATTCAAATACAGCCACTGTCTCCTAGTCCATCTATACAGTGTTATCACCAAGAGCCCCCTGTGTGTCTCCCATCAATGTCTGGTTCAACTGGGCTTCTGTTCACTGGGGGGCAAGCTGTACTGAAATGTCAGTTCTCCAGTGGCTGCAACATGTCACTCAACAGCTGTCAAGATGTTCACAGTGATATAAATTGTAACCTGAAGACTCAACACTGAAGGACTTTAGTTTCTGAAGTTCAAGTCAGATTATTTAAATATATATTTGTATCTTACTACACTTCAAACAAAAGCAAATACTGATCATTATGTATTTATTAAAGACGCCACAGTCAATACTAATAGTTGTTCTAACTGGACCAGAAACAGACCATAGTGTAAAGATCACCCCTGACATTGTCACCCAAAACTGCTCATGTTTGACATTCTTGCCTCTGGCTTTCATCACAGACTCAGACATCAAAACAAAGATAAAGCCAGACCTGCAACTCTGCACACAATATGGGGGAGTCATCTTCACCATCTTTATCCTCGTGTCGCGTCTTGTACCTGATCTTTGACAAAACTCTGTTCTGAACTCTCAATATTGTATAACAGCTTTATATGGAACGCATAAAATATGTATCAGGTTTTTCCGAGGCCATGCCATTTTGGGTTAGCCAAGGTGGAACATGTCTGCCACTGGAGCGTGTCTGTGGACTAGACTTTCCAAACCAGACAAACCACACACACACACACAGTTGGATTCAGGACACACTGAGACGTGGCATTTACGAGGGAACAAAAATCGCCCTTTGAAGATGATGCTTCCCAGTATTTGAAAACATCCCATCATAAACATCCCTGTAAATGCATGTGCTAGAATATTATAATCATCATAATTATTTTGACGACGTGTAATTTGAAATCATCTATGGATTTACTGTGCAGTAGCTCAGTGTGACCACAATGCTTGCAGTGGTACTTCTTTGAAGGAATGATGAGAAGGAAGCTACAAAGCATCTGCTTTACGTATGCAGAGCTTCTCAAAGTGTCTTGGACATGATGCAGGCTGTTGACAAGGGAGAAAATTATGCCCTCAGCAGCATTTTTCACCGCCATAATAGATGTCGTGTTACCACAGGACACTATTTCTGTGTTGTCATACCATAATCCAGAGTGACACTGAAATTAGTTAAAGTTCAAAAGTGCAGCCAGTTAGATCTGTTTTATTGGCAATGACATCACCCACCATTAGTGGTATTCCCAGAGCCATGCATGGGCTCCCTATGTAGCATTGAATTACTTTAAGGTCTGCATTGTGTGCATTAGTGCATGCTAGGGCTGGGTATGGAACTTCAATACGGTTTGGTACAAACCAGAATGTGTCATAGCAAAGCACAGAGTAATAAAAACTGTCAGATTCCTTCTTTACTTGTTAGCTCTGTTAAATGTCCTGTGGAATATACTATTTACTATAATATACTATGAACTAAAACAGTTGTGGGCTGGAAAACCAAAACAATGAGCTGAAAGAAGCTAAAAGACTCCGTAGAGCTGAGAAGAGCTGCAGACTCAGGTGATAATTCTCTGTGGGTTCATCACTACGAGCACACAATTACATTTACGCATTTAATCAATTCTTAATATAAAATATTGATGAGTAAAAGCACTTTAAATTAAAAAGGTTTTGCAGAAAAACATTCAACATAGTATTGAAAGATGTCTAAGGATACCCACCTCAAGTGCATTTATATGTTTGTATATTAATGGTGTTTTTTGTGTTTACAAATTAATATATTTTTTAGAATTTTTAAAACAAAACGCCACATATTTTAAAGAAATTGCTTCCAGCACTGAAAGAACAGCTCATGTTGATCCACTCTTTGATGAGGACATCAAACAGTAACGCATGAATGATCACAGTCTACTGTATCACGATGTAAACTAAGGAGATGAGTAGTGCGAAGTTTGAACCTGATGCAGTGGTAGCCTGTAGCACACACTGGTATGAGTCAGCAGTACATCCCAGGCAATTACTGAGCACATGACTCCCCGTCCCAGGCAGGACAATAAAAGTCCAGCACGGGACCACAAAGTCTTTGCAGGAATTAGTTCAGCAGCTTGACTTGTCCTGTTTCCCCTCAGGCCTCACTCTCTGCCTGCAGTCATTTTGTCAAAGGACTTTGTCTGCCAACTGCTCACATGCTCAACAAACACAGTGTAGTGTAGTGTAGTAGTGCACTTGTTTATCTGAGCTGTTTTGGACAACAAGGTCATGAGGAGGAATGGAAAGTTCAGATCAATAAAATGATTTAAAATCCAGTTTAATTAAAACAAATCTAACTGTGCAGCTGGCATGCCTCTCAGTAGCCACATTTTGGTATTACATACTCTTATGGACATTATTCGTCCCCAGTATTCAACAAGGAACTCAAACTTACCTAAAAGGAGCTTGACAAAACTTAGTGATGCAATAGCAAGTGCAGGGGAAGCTGAGACCCAGAGTGCCAAGCTGAGTGATGAGCCTTATCTTCCTGTGTCCATCAGTCCATCCCTCTTATGATCTAACTGGCTACTCCGAGCCCTGTGCTAGTGCAGTACACTGTCCAACAAGCTAATTCCCAGATGGGACTGCAAACGGCAGCCTCCAGCTCAAGCAGCATTGAGGACCGAAGCATTCCAGCCTCCGTCCGATGTCTGGATCAAAGTGGGACTGCTCCCTTCCTGCTTGCATAACAATACTCTAGACAGATCCTCTGCTGCAGTTGGTGCCTGTGGATGAGACTACTTAGCCGCCAGGCGTGCTCTCTCTGACTTGCAAATGGACCTGGCGCTGTTCCAGTGCAAGTATCTCTGAAGAAAAGTGCTGAGCTCAAACTGGGCCATATACCTGGTGAAATACTCACAAAATCTGCACTGTCTTGTCTCTCTCTCTTTCTATCTGTCACTGTTCAGCTTGGCGGGTTACGTATGCATCTTTTCCGCCTTGCGCTCAGTGTCCCGAGTCACAGCCAGAGCCAATGAACTGGACTGATTTGAATTGTCACTGCATGTTTGTAGTTAGCTGCCTACAGGGCACAGGCTCCCTCAGCACGACCCTCAGTGGGAATCTGGGCCAAAGGAAGCCGACTCAGAGGTGTCAGCTCAGGAAAAAAAGAATGACAGGAGCGATGACATGGTAACAGCATGGGCTCACACACACCTTTTCTCATAATCTTTGAGGTGGGGATTACAAACTGTGACTAAGACAACCCCCCGCCCGAGTGTTGTGAGGCCAAATATTGCAAAATGACTCACACAATCAACTTACAAGGCAGAAAATGTGCAGGCCAAGGACATGTGGTGGATCATGACCAAATTTAGCATGTGCCGAGAGCAATGACACAACACATACTGGTGTGAAGATACAAGGCAATGGGTGGTGTGAGGGTGGGTTATGTTATATTCCCTCTTGCGCATTTGAGCAAATTGCCTGTCCTTGAAGTTAAATCGCTCTGCAGGATGACTAAAGTTCATGAGGAGAGATTATAGACTGAGGCAGTTTGGAAATTAGAGCCCTACATCCTCTGTGTTGAGTCACAGGCAGGAGATAAGTGAGGATTACAGTCAAAGATGTGTACTGGCTGGACATCGAAATATTCAGAAATGTGTAATTAATCTCCACACAGACACACACACACAGTACACACACAGTACACACACAGTACACACACAGTACACACACAGTACACACACTGTACACATATTCTGTCTGACCTTGAGAGATACAAAATGCTATCTACATTATTGGATCCCTCGCACGGGGCGGAACATAATCACATCTTAATTAAAGGTGCAAAGATAAAGAATCAGTGGGTTCACAGGCAGGTACAAAACAGCCCAAGTGAACTGATTTGATAGCAAAGTCCTTCATCCCTCACTCTACTCTCACAGCTTATTAATTGTGCACTTCACACTCCGATGCATGCAAGCTCTGCTTCAGTTAATAGACCTTGTCACCTTTTCACATCAGCATGGCTTACAGCAAGTAGTACACACCAAAAGAGAGAAATCAGGGTGTGTCTCAGCTTCGCTCGAACATAATCTCTGGCCATACGTGACCTCTACTGACTAATTCATGAAACTGCATCTCTTCGCCTCTCATTATGGCCGCAGTGCGTGCAGCAGAGAGCACATTAAACTCAGTGAAACGTCAAACTGCTTCGTGTTGAATCAGACAGAGAGGGTCGGCCAGCTCTGACATCCTGCCAAACTCCCTCTGCCCTAAACACAATTACCACCCCCCCAAAATACATCTGATAATGTTTATTGTATGAACAGGGGTTATAATTTCATTTCGTAATCCATCTAAAAGACATTACATGAAACGTTACAAACATTTCTATTTACTGGTGTTTGAACGACTTTGCTTTTTGGTTAAAAAGTTAAATTTAGGATTAGTAACTTGAATACTGACGTCCCTGAACACTGAATAAAAAAAGAGTTTAATGAGTTTAATGAATAATACAATATTCAAACAATAAATCAGCAATGTTGGGCTGCAACTAATGATTATGTTCGTCAATTAATCTGTGGATTATTTTCTCGATTAAAATCGACAATCGAAAAGTAAAAAGTGACATCACAATTTCTCATAGCCCAAGTTGACGTATTTAAATGTCTTGTTTTGTCCAACCGTGAATCTAAAACCCGAAGACATGTGCTTTAATACCGTAGAAGACCAAGATGACCAGCAAATATTCACATTTCAGAAGGTGGAACCTGTAAATCTTAAACAATAAATAGATTATCAAAATAGTTGCTGATTAATCTTCTGGTCCATCTATTAATTGACTATTGGTTTCAGCTCATACAGTAAAGTTAGAACACACATTAAAAAACAGGCACTTGGAATTTGCAAACTGAGGCTACATGAGATTATTCTGGCAGAAATAACACACAACATCGTGCACATCAGCCACAGTAGATTTAACACTAAACACCGACGTGCACAAAGCCAAATACACTGACACGCTGACGGCTAGTTGCCATGCAAACGCATTCTCAGCGTGAAGTCAACTCACCTCCTCCAGCTCTTCCTCCTCACCTGACAACTTGGCAAAGCTTCTGTGAAAAACGCTGCCAAAGGGGAGACCATTACCAGGGGAGGAGTCCTGGCTCCAAGTCAGGTCAAAATGAAAAAAAAAAAGAGACTGAGCCGAATTCCTCCATGAGACTCCAATAAGCAATCACCACTCCTCCGTACACTGATGGATGGACCACAGCCCAGCCCCGTCCCTGCCTCTTATCCTCTCCTCTTCCTCTGGATTAAATCAACTGAGTCTCTGTCACTCTACTCCTCTCTTCCTCTCTTCTCCCTCTCTGTCATGAGCATAATCACATGTACACATACTACACAACTAGCCAAGGCGGATGTCCATACAGCAGAAACAGAGGGCTAGTGTTGGCCAATCACGAGCTATAAATAGGCTTCTTGAGTTCATCATTGTCTCTTCCTATGATGGTGAAGAGCCTAGAGGGCTTGGAGAGAGGGAGGAAGGCAGACCGAGCAGCATCACTCTCTGCTGGCTTTTACTCCCCCCCCCAGTATCGACTACAGTCTCCCTAGCAGTTTCACCTTTCCAGATTCTCCTCTTTTGTAGGGAGATATCTGAGCCATGCTGGAAGTGATAACATCCATGTTTTTTTTTACCAAATGACAAAAGAAAAACAAGGAACAAATGCTGCAGAATGCATGAGATTGTACCTCAGAGTTTAATTTTGGTGAACAGCAGGATGACTTTATAGTTACGTTGACTATCCATCTGTCACATCTATCATAATGTAAAGGTCACATGTGTGATGTGCTCTAATAAAGTGTGAGAGACAGTGTGTGAACCCCTACCTGCACAATTGTTGAATGTCACAGTGGACAAGATCACAGTAAAATGCCAACAATGCTCTTAATGTAGTAGTGGTAGTATTATTACTAGTAGTTGTTTATTGTGTCTATGTCTCTATTATGTGTGTATAAAACACCAAAATACTGTTGCAGTGGTGAAATTACTTTTCCTCGCTGTCCAGTGGAAGTCGTGTATCTTCAAAATTGGTGATCTTTCATTTAGTGTCACTTAAAACTTCCCACCTCTTGTTGAATAAACCATTTGCAAACCCTTTGGGTCCTCTGAAAAATGCATTGTCACAAGTTGTGATGATAAGTTGACGTTCTGGATATGCATGGTTTTCACACGACAGCATAACTGCCCACATGTAACACTGCATTGCGATCAAAGAACTGCGTCTGCTCTCTCAAACTCTACAAATAAAATCTACCACAACAAAAGGATCCCTTCCTAAAATACAACTCTTGTTTTTAGATAATCGTCTAACCAGAAGAAGACATTAGAGATGACGGACATTTTGCTAAAAGGAATAACTTTTAAATTATCATATAAAGAGCAATAAAAACATAAAATGGACTTCAACCTCACCTGAATCACATAACACACAAAATCTTTTCCTAAATTAAACCTACTCGTTTCTACAGATGATGGTAATGTACCTGAACGCAACAGTGCGCATAGAGATGTTTGCCTATTTGTTAAATTCCTCTTCAAATAGGTTCCTAATTTAGGTTTGTACCGAACATCAACAGACCATTTTCCTTATTCCGTAATCTGTTTATATAATTCAAAAGGTTTGTCGATGCCAAAATGTTCCAGTTAAAGATGTATTGTTAATACATGTATTGTTATTGTTACCAAAGAAAATAATCATTAATTTTCAAGTATACAAATGATGATTCACTTTAACTGAGATTTCCTAGTGTTTTTGTTAGCTGATTACAGCCACATTTGACACACGCAAAATATGTGTTAAGTTAACATTTCTGGAGAGAGATGTCCGATTGACCTATTGCCCCCTGAGTCACACGGCTCACTTAAACTCATCCAGAACTCATCCTCTGGGGACGGTGAGTAATCCACTGAGCAAGAAGGGACATCCCAGGCAGAAACACCCTGTAAGGCAGCAGCCACAGTGTTTCTTCTTCAAATCAAACAGATTTATCCGACGTCCGCTCTCGAAATCAACGCTGCTCATCATGCTTTATTAATGTTCGTCAGAGACTCAAAAGCATCAGCAGGGAGTGCACGCATCCAACACGCAAAGTCACCGAGTATTTCATGAGAGCACGCAGTACGTACTACCCCACAGACAAATCCACTGCAGCAGCTGTCAGGAGAAAATGTCAGATGTGGTTAAGAGCAAGAATCTGAAATAAACACAGTTGTTATCATGAAATAAAAGGTCGATTGCCTACTAGATTAACTGAATGAGAGAATAGAGAAACATGAAGTGCCATGTTTTGTTACTCAATCTGAATCCAGTGCAGCCAGATTACTAGTGTCAGGACAGTGATATGTTCTAGCCTCAATGAGTATGAGGTTAAAGTGGACTTTCAGCTTTTAAGGGTGTCTGTCTGAGGTTGTTCACGTCCATATTTGGTGAACAGTGTAGAACATGTAGCACTCTTTTCTTCATAGTCCCCCAATTTAAAATGCAGCAGGACAAGGATACCAAACTGATGTATAAACCAACCAAAGGAGGCTTTTACTGCCAAACGGTGGAATGCTCTCTAACTTGCCAAATCAGTCATCTGACCTCAATCCAACCGATCATGTGTTTCACTTGCTAAAGACCAAACAGATGGAGAAAAAAAAAAGAAGAATTCCCTCCAACGAGCAGGAAGGGAAGACGGCTGCAGTACAGGCCTGGCAGAGCATCACCAGGCTACTTGGGAGCAGCGGAAACAACCTTTAAACACAACATTTTTATTTTTTTTAAAGTTCATACAGTGTGCTTGATCAGTCGGATGAGACTTCTCTGTGGGTTCATCACTATAGGCCTCACTCCTCCTCTGTCCTCAGAAAAGTTCTGTGTCTTCTGTCCATTCAGGGTCACTAACATGCAGAACTACCTCGACAGTGTGGGGTCCTTTATAGACATGACAAGTTACCATCTGTTGCTTTTCGCATTTAATTAAAAGAAACAGTTTGAGCTTCTTTACCAAGTAGGACCGTTTCAGATAGGTCTTGTGGTCTCCCACCCTCCCCATCCATCAACGACTCCAACTATCCTTCTCCTCCTTTTCCTCCCTACATCTCTCTCCCTCTTTCTGTCTCTGTGTCCTAACTCCTCCCTCTGTTCAGCCTGATGTCCACTCAGCCTTCCTCTGCTTCTCTTCATCAGACCAGTGTCTCTGACCAACTCACCTCTTAACACAGAACAACCACAGAGCGGATCAGCCTTTCACTTCAGCACAGGTCGGTTTGTTTAAGTTGTAAGGATAAAGAAAACATAACTGTAGGATTTAACAGTGACATACTGTTAGTAAGTTCATGTCTTCATGCTTCATTGATTTAAAAGTGTTCATTTGGAGAGAAAGTATGAAACCCTTTTTTCAAGAATAAAATGCAATGAAAGCAACAATTTGAGATTTGAGATTTTAGAGACAAAGTTACTTCTAATCAAATAACTATGAAGTGGTGCTGGTTGCATACAGTTAAGAGGCCTATCTTTAAAGTTGGACATTTCCTCTTATTGTCTTGGATAGAATATGTTTATGCTTCAAATATGTTTCCTGAGCATCAGCAGGAAAGGCATCAGATAGGAAACAACCTTGAAAAAGGTGTCAGTGTAAAAAAAACAAAAAAAAAAGCAAGCTTTTTCATTTGCAGTCATGCTGAAACTATCCCCAAACAGTGTTTTTATTCATTATTTTCTAAAAGATCGTTTGAGTAGTGTATCATAGCTTGCTGGATTGTCTGAGGTCATGGCTGTTAACATGTGTGATTACAAGATGAAATGCAGGGAATTTCCTGTTTATCCAGAGCGATCTAGACTTTCTGACAAACTTTGGCCGATGCATCTCAAACATCACATGAGGTCATCGCCATGAAAAGAACACATTGGTGTGGTGTCCATGCAAAGTGAATTCTGACGCATATACATAAGAGGTGGTTTGGTGCTATCTGAGCGATGCCAGCAGGCACTTTGCATTTTACAATCAGGAATGAACAGTCCTTCTCATGAAAGTACGCTGAAACAAGAGGAGGGAAAGAAAGAGCACTGCATCGTAGCAAACCGGTACCTCTCCTTTTATAGGTACTGTTGCTTCTAGCCTTAAGTGTTGCAGATGGCCTCTGTCTGCAGAGTAACACTGATCTGTAATATAGAGGAAGAGACGTCATATATACAGTGAATGGCTCTCCTCTGTGCTTACAGAATGCCTTTCGGAGGAGGAAACAAGTGCGGCTGCTGCCAGAAAACCGTCTACTTCGCTGAGGAAGTGCAGTGTGAGGGGAAGAGCTGGCATAAATCCTGTTTTCTGTGCAGTAAGTATTAAAGTTCTCAGGTAATCTGCTTCGCCTACTGACTACCAGTGAGTAAACAACTCTGAAATCACAAGAGGTGCCAGGCGGCAATGCAGAGTATTTGGCATCAGAGTAGGAAAGTGAGCATCTGCAGGTTTTCGCTCGGACATCTCAGTCCTTATTTGGATCCAGTGGAAACATGTGACAAAGGCTTGGTCTTCCTTAAATGGCAGAGGGAGGTACACATGCTCCCCCTCCAGCACAGACAAGTATTTATCTGAGCCAGCTAAGCACACAGTGTGTTGCGTATGCCATTTTCTCCTTTAAAATGTCACGCATAGTTTGTGGTAATGTCACAGCTAAACATCTGTGACAAACTGTCAAGAACTGTTTAAGTTTGGTTTGCTTTAGATGCTGAGCTAAAAAATAAAAAAAAAGACAATCATATGCAGATTTGTATTTCTAATTCATTTTTCCCCCCTCTTTTTCTTTGCTGTAAGTGGTCTGTAAGAAGAACTTGGACAGCACAACAGTGGCCGTTCATGTGGATGAGATCTACTGCAAATCATGCTATGGCAAGAAATATGGGCCAAAAGGCTACGGCTTCGGAGGCGGAGCCGGCACCCTGAGTATGGACACAGGAGAGGGACTTGGAATCAAGCCTGAAGTGTGAGCAAAACAGCACTTCTATTGAGAACTAGAATTATTGAGAACAGTATAAAGCTACAGACTGTTACCCAGACTATAGAATGACAAAGTGCACTTCATAAAATGCTTGAGTTTACCTTTTTGTGTGCACAAACAAAACTACTTTTACACGTGATGGATGAAACATGAAAAAGGATCCACTTATCTGTATTAGTAGCTTTTAATACATTTAATAAAGCAACGTGTTTCCGTCTCAGAGATTTCCTCCAGCTCTTCTGTTTCCTTACCGCCTTCTTTAAAGCTCTATTTTTGTTGACAGACAAACTCCTCATCGCCCTACAAATAACCCCAACGCCTCAAAGTTTGCCCAGAAATCAGGGGGCTCAGATGTGTGTCCTCGATGCGGGAATACAGTGTACGCAGCGGAGAAGGCTATCGGAGGAGGCAACGTAAGAGAGATCTACTGTTATCGTAGTTTATAAATTGTGCTTTAAATGAAGAATAAAAATGGATGATTTGTCAGTTCTCTGTATATTCTTGAGCTTTAATCAACTCTCTGCTCTCTCCTTCAGTCCTGGCATAAAGCCTGCTTCCGCTGTGCCAAGTGTGGCAAAGGACTCGAGTCCACGACCGTCGCTGACAGGGACGGGGAGATCTTCTGTAAAGGTCTGTGTGTATCAACAAATTCCATTAGTTGACGAACAGAAAACTATTCTGATAATTATTCATACATTTTTATTCAAATATCCCCTTGGTCCAACTTGAAATGTGAGGATTTGTTGAATTTCTTTGTCTTATGTGACAGTAAATTGAATGTCTTTGGGGTTTTGGACCCAAAAACAGAAACAATTTAAAGACGTCACCTTTCGCTTTAGGAAGGTGTTGAGGGCATTTTTCACTATTTAATGATATCCTATACACCAAACGATATCTTGATTGATTAAGGAGATATTCTGCAGATTAATCGATGATGAAAATAATCATTTAGTTGCGTCAAATCGCCTCCAAACTACACCAAACAGCGGCCACTAATGAGAACGTTTTCTTATGAAACAAATGCATACTGGGAAAATTCTCACATGAATGAGTCAATACTGCATTACTGCATTACTGTATTGCAGTACTTGCAGTTGTTTTGTGATAAGCGGTATAATTGCATGACACACAGTACATACAGTCGCATCTGAACCTCAACCTAGAAGCAGTTGCTCTAAATTACTTAAGACAGAGACCCAATAGGTCAGCAGCCGCTTTGACCTTTTGCCATTTAGTATATTTTTATTCATATTTGAACAAGCTTTCATGTTCGACAGTTTAAATAAACCAGCTGACAACTAAGAATCTATGTGGCTTGGCAAGTTGAGGTTTAATAAACCATTAGTTTGTCTCCCAGTGTGTTTTGCACAGTGTTTCTCAGTAATGTCTGTAATGTCATTCACAGGTTGCTATGCAAAGAACTTTGGTCCCAAGGGGTTTGGCTTTGGTCAGGGTGCCGGAGCTCTGGCTCATTCCCAGTAAAGCCTGAAGCCTCGGCCCACCTGGGACTGACATCTGCGCTCCGATATCATCACTTCCAGCATCCGTCAGTCAATATCGAGCCTATTTTACTCTGCCCTTTAACTCCAGCTACAGGCAAAGAGGAATGAAAGAAGCACACAACACACAGCTTTTTGTCACCAAGTTCACCAAGTAGATTTTGCTCTACGTGTTTGAATCTGGATTATGATGTCCTGGTTTTTGACTGGTTGAAAAACTAAATATCACGCTAAACATTTATAACACACTGAATTCTAACTCTGTGTTTGGATGTGCACAATGTGTGTGTTTAACAGGAAGCTGGCTCCAAAATAAAATACATTTAAACTCTGTTTGCAATACCAAGAGACACTTTCACTGTAATAACAGAACTGAGTTTGGCAAATGTTGAGTTTGATTAACATCTGAATGAGTTGTTGTCTGAGCGAGAACAAACTTAAGATCAACATGTTTCAAGACTGACAGCCTCACATCATGCTTCAGTTACACTCGAGATAAAGCCTCCCTTTCTGCCTTGCATGTCAGATGGTGTACATACTGTCTTGAGATATGTATTATTGCTGAGACACAAAATAAATATCTGGCAAAAAAAAATTCCCTTATTATTATTACTTACTCCCACGTAATGCAAAATTTGGCATGCCTTACACAGTTGCCATTGTTCTTTGTAAGGTTCTGGTCTGATGAAATCAGTGTGTGTGTTTATGTGTTCTTGGGTGTGCTTGTTATTCCTTCTAATCATCGTCAAAACAGAGCAAAATGTCAGCTGTTGTGGTGAACAACGGAGTCGCAGTGCTCAGCCCTGTCTCTGCCATCGCCGAGGAGTTGGCACACTGACCACAGTGCCAGGCAGCTGTGGTGGTGGTGGTGGTGGTGGTGGGTGGGAGGGGCAGCTGTTTGTTTTGGAACAGATTACAACATGTGTGAGTCAGCAAAACTAGGTCTGAAATCCACGCTAAGATGGAAGTATTACACAGGGATCTGTTCCAGAGCTTTCACTTGTTTAGATTCATAATAAACGAGTGGAACAAAAATGTGCTTCATCTCCGACCTCGGAGACATCTTAAAAAAAGATATGTTTGCCCCAAATATCCTGCAGTAAGTATTAAATTACAATGAACATATAGTTTAATTCTCTTCAGCCACCAGAGGGCAATAGAGAGACCTGATCGTCAGGTGAAATGATCAAAATATTTATAACAATCTTCTTCACTTGGAAAATAAATAAATAAATAAAAATAAAGCTAATAATTATCATTTGGTTTTAGGCAGAGAACATACTGTCTATAATTCACTAAAATACAAAGTGAAACTGCATCACTTTGATGGTAATTCGTTAATTTTGTAACAATATTTTAAAATGTTGTTTTCCGGTGTCTTATTATTGAAAATGAATTCGCTAAACTCCGCCCTCAAACAGCAATTATCCAATCATAGCTTAGCAACCACAGCGAGGCACAGCAGGTCAAACAATATTCTAAACCTTTCCAAAAACACAAGAGCAAGAGTGTAATATTAGACTTTACATTAACGCCACATTTCAAATAAGAAATCAAACCAAACATTGCTGCTGTTACTCATTTACACATACAAATAACGTCTGCATGATACAGCAGCAGTGAGCACTTTAAATTCTTTTTTAGGACAAAAACTTAAACAATATACTTTGCAAAGTATCGCATGTGAAAACTACTGGACAGTAAACTGCTATATAATCCATCGACATCTGTATGAGTTTCCCAGAGACAGTCCAGCAAACACACACAGCACTTTGTTAATCCTGCTGCCATATATACTGTGGAAATATAAGCAGCTGCCATGAGCCAACAGCCCGGATCTCAGTGTCATAAATCAAATCAGCATCAGGGACTTTAAAGTCCTGACTCAGCGAGAGCGAGAGCGAAGTCCTGCAAATTTTAACAATCTAACGCCACCACTAAAAGAAAGACTAAGACGATACGGTTACAGTCAGATAGTGCAAATGCAATTATCTTGTACATCCACAGACTGATTTCACTAGAGACACTGATTCAGCAGTATCAGTATTTCCCATGGTTACGTCCCATCTTTGATGTGAGTCTGAACAATGCACAGCGATTCTCCATACATATGAAACTGTAATAAATAGCAGGGCTGGTGGCCCAGCAGGTCACAGTCACTGGGGTCTCATGAGGCTGACAGCAGCTACACACATGTTACCACAAATGTAAAGCACGTGTTTAGAAAGCGAGCGGACGAACATAACAATGCAGATGCTTCCATAGAGGAGGCCACAGGGTGGTTTGAGGAGTATGAAAATGATGTGAATCATATGCTATGGCCTTCGCAGTCACCAGATGTCAACTCAGTCTAACAGCTATGGGAGATTTTGCACTAACGATGTTCGATAGGACCCTCCACCACCCTCATCAAAACACCAAATAAGGGAACATGTTTTGGAGGAATGTTGTTCATCCCTTCGGTAGAGTTCAGACACTTGAACATTATGCCAAGGAGCACTGAAGCTGTTCTGCCTTCGCTAGCAGCGAGCTAACCCTAACCCTAACCCTAACCCTAAAACTGTGAAGTTATGTTTTGGTGGCTCCTCTTACAAGTAAAACAACAGTTAATCTAGTAAACATAAGCCCAACAGTTAATTCACAGTAATGAATTGTCCTGCAGGACTTTTGTGTAGCATAATGTGATATCTTTAAATTGTCTGTTTTGCCCAACCAACAGCTCATAAAAGAGAAGTATAAATCAATCAATTATCAAAATAGTTGATAGACTAATCCATTAATTGACTAATCATTTGCAAATATGTAACTTGATTTGGTCATTTGACTTTATTTTGCTACTTTTCCTTGAAGAGAGCCGTTATTACTGCGATCCTCCGTCCTCCCTGCTGGCTGTGGCTCCGGTAAATGATATGTGAACACGGCATGGTTTACTTGTTCTGGTCTCGTGGTACCAACAGGCAGCACTTGTGGTCCAGTAAAACTAGGCTTTTGTTCATTTATATTCCCATGACTCAGATTAAAGTGAAACGTTTTTAAATCATGCTAGCGTTGTGGCTCTGTGTCGGTCCGTCAGTCGGTCCACATCAAAGCTGTTGTGTCACTAACGAGTGTTACTATGTACAAGACTTTCAAACTGGACTTCTAAGTTTGTGCCACTGCTGTACAAACTGAAGACAATTAAATCTCTAATACAAACACAAACCAGACACAAGTGATTTTGTGGATTAATTTAAGGACTTAATGTCCTTGCATGACTGAACTGAGCACTGAGATGTGTGTTCACACAGACAGACACATTCATCTGCTAATATTTTGCTCTGCACACATGCACACACACACACACACACACACCATATACAAAGCATGCACACATATGCAAGCTGGAACCCAGAATCAAAGAGTGGCAGCATCACATGGTGATGCAATTTGTCTATGTTTAGTCGGTAGGCCTTAGCTAAATGTATACTGGAAACTACATTCCTGCCTTAAAACCACGGCTTAGCATTGTCTGCAGCTATTATCCTAATCAGACCAAGGGGGCCCTGCAGTCTCAGGGGGGGACAGGGCACGTCTCCAACATCACTCTCAGTAGCCAAAGAAAATCTCAGTAACAAGACAAACTGTTTGGCTATGGCTGCTTGAGGTTTGCTTCAAGATGGGAACTGTCACTTGAACTTTCAATACACGCAGCAGCTGTCTGTTATAAAGAACAAAGCTGGTGTTCAAGAGCAGGGAAAGATCCTACCTAGAGCCTTAAATAGTTTACCCCATGCGAAAGAGGAAAAACAGATTCACAACTGACTGAAAACTGCTGAAGTGAAAGTCGACGAGGATGTTGTTTCTCCCGTTCTGGCACACAGAAAAGTTCACACACATTATTATAACGAAGCAGAGAGCAGTGATCTGTCAACACAACAGGAGCATCACAGTCACTGTTATCCTGAGACCACCCCCTCTCATGGTGTGTGTGTTTCTATTTAAGTCTCCTTGTGATAGAGAGGAGGGACAAAGGGGAGCAGGAGATAAATATTCCAGTGAGCTCTTCTCTCCATCACTTTGTGTCGGTCTGCATCCACAGCATCAACACAGAAAGGTAAGGCCATGAATCTCTGCTGCACTAAATCAATGATTACTTCTGTGTCATTTTATTCCCCCCGGTCAGCATCAAAGGTTGTGATGGTTTGATCTGAACTGAATTTTAGGATCTTTGGATTTGATCAGTTAGATTAGACATTAAATAAAGCATTGGTATTTGGAATCAATATTGCATTTACAGCAACTTTTTCACGATTAATCATATCGATGTCTTAAAATGTCTTGTCTGACCAACCGTCCACAACCCACAGATACTCAGTGTACTATCATAGGAGATGAAGAAAATCAGCAAATATTCACTCTTTTTTTTGGTATTTTGCTTATAAAATTACTTAAACTATTACATCGATTACCATAATAGTTGACAAATAATGTTCTGTCTATTAATTAAGTGATTAATCAACTAATCGTTTCAGTTCCAATCCATTAAAAAAAGCTTTAAATTAAAGTCACATTGCTACGACCATGTAAACTCTCTAAATCACTGTTAATTGGATTTAATATCACATGATCGCAAGTGACTTAACTTTGGAACAATGAAATTATTAACTGTTCATGGATAAAAGTTTTGCCATAAAATCAGTCCAGTTCATTGATTTGCAACATTGCCTAGAATGGCCTAAAACACCCTGAGATATCAAAGGGAGAGGTACCACTGGTATGGTGAGGTAAAGTTGAAACGATTAGTCGATTAATCAATTAGTTGATCGACAGAAAAACAACCAGCAACTATTTTGATAATCACTTAATCACGTCATTTTTTGGCTTTTTTCTCAGTCATATCAGGAAAATGATCAGCCGATAAATCAATAATGAAAATAATTGTTAGCTGCAGCCCTACAAAATCTGAAACAGTGGACAAATGTATATAATCTCAAGATATATTATATACCATATAACTCTGTAGGCACATTATTTTCATCCTTTTGCTTGGTAAAGTCAACTGTTCTCTTTCTTAAAAAGTTTATCTCAGTCCTGTTCTGAGAACTGGGCACCTTGTTTATATTTGTGTCTTCATCCAGTGGAAAAGTCGGGGTGAAAGCAGGAAATGTTATCTGTCTGGAAGAGCTGCCATGCTTCTCCATGTCTGCCATCACTTTGCTCTCTGGCAGACGTGTGTGCTATCAGCACTGAGAGGTGGCTGCATGATTTTGTCCAGCAGGCCTTTCTATGAGTAAGACGTAACAATACCCGATAAACTAAACAAAACAGGTTGTGAAAAGTCACATCATGTAATAATTTAATATATAATTCACAAATCACTGCTAAAGAATAAAAACTGAGTTACAATTAACACTAGATAACTTTAAAAGATCAATGGATCTCTATATACACTGTATATTTCCATTCTTGTAACACTATACGCTCGACTGTGTGGAGCTAAAAGGGAAACCATAGTTAAGACCCATTGGGGCACTTGACCCAAGTGGTCCCCACTGTTGAAAACTTCAGAGGCAAAAGGTTTTATTTTTGTCTTCCAGGGGGAATTGAAATAGCCAAGATGCCTGAGAAAGCGTAAGTGTATTGTGTTTCTGTTATTGTTTCCATTTCCAAATCAGAGTATCAGTGTCATCCAGCAAATGGGATTTATCTATAGAAACACATGATGAAATACAATATGGCAACTATCAGATTCAATTAACATGTTTACAATACGCAATTGAATGATAATGCTACATTTCTGTGTCTATTGTGTCCTTTCTTTAATTTCTACCCACAGACTGGAGGTAAGATTTCACAAGACACTGCTCGCTAAGAAATCTCATAATTTAACAGGATCACATATTAAGATTATCACTCGGCTACTAAAATGTCACGTGAAATTAAAAAGAAAAGTGTCGTTCTTTTTGCAGAGGAAATCTAAAATCTCAGCCTCCCGCAAGCTCATGCTGAAGGTCAGTCCTCCGTCCAATTTGCACAGTCTTAAATAAGTAAACCAAACAGTTCAATTTACTTTGCGTGTGGTATTTCAGAGCTTGATGGTCGCCAAGGCCAAGGAGGAGCTGGAGCAGGAGATGGAAGAAAAAGAGGAACAGAAGGAAAAGTACCTGGAAGAAAAATCTCCTCCAATACAGACCAGTGGCATGTCCCTAGCAGAACTACAAGTATAATTCTACATGGACCACAGAGATGTTCATATTTGCAAACTAAAACTCACTGAAATATTGTTGCTAAAGATTTGTTATTTCACTCAGGAGGTGAGAAAGTTAACATCCAACTCCCCTTTATTTTCTATATAGACGTTATGTGAAGAGCTGCATGCCAAAATAGACGTGGTGGACGAGGAGCGGTACGATATTGAAGCCAAAGTCTTGCACAATAACAGAGAGGTAACCGAGCTCTAGTTAAGAAAGATAACAATGAACAGAATTGATCATTTCCACATCAACAACAAATATCTAAAACACATGAAGTAGTCCAAGTCCAACAATTAAATGAATGGATTCTACAATGGGACACTGTCTGTGGCAAATGACCAAGATCAACTCCAACTCTTCTGGCTCCACAGATCAAAGACCTGAACATCAAGGTACTGGACCTGCGAGGGAAGTTTAAGAGACCCAGCCTGAGAAGGGTGAGGGTCTCTGCTGATGCCATCCTGCGCTCCCTGCTGGGCTCCAAACACAAGGTCTCATTGGATCTGCGAGCTAATCTTAAATCGGTCAAGAAGGAGGACACAGAAAAGGTGCGTTTTGAGGAAAAACAAAAATTAAAAATAAAAACAGACAAAGCTAAGAAGATGCTTTTGGCCGAAAAGACAATGACACAATTCTGATTCATTCCCACGGCACGCAAGGTGCAGCTCTGGCAGCGATGCTTCCCAAGGTGATAATTTATGTTGACACTTTAAGCCTTTGGCTGATGTCCATATCAAGGGTGACTGCAAAGTGTGAAACAGACAAACCACCTTTCTTAGCCAAAACCACCACTGGTGCAAAGGTCAAAATATCAGGTTAAGTTTACCAAAGATTCCTACATGCCAGTGAGTGTTTCTGTTTAACACCACACTGGGAAAGACTTCAAATAAGTACGTCTCTGTGATTGTCTCTATGCAGGAGAAGACGGCGGAGGTGAGCGACTGGAGGAAGAACGTGGAAGCCATGTCGGGCATGGAGGGCCGCAAGAAGATGTTTGATGCAGCAAAGGGCCCCAACCAGTGAACGGGTGTGATTCAACAAACAGCTGGCTTTCATTTTACGTCTAAGACCATCACTTGTAAACCAGAGAGAGTAGAGTACAGCACAAAACATACACATATAAACTCACAGGGTAGAAGTACAAGTACTTCGCAGGGTCACAAAGGGTGTTTTGGTATTTTATATAAAGTACATTTTCTCTACAACTCCCACGTTATCTGTGCGTTTTGTTTCATGCTCACTGAAATAAACACGGCATATGCAGTCTCTCTTTCTGTGTCTTTTTGGTTGAAGTTCATTATTTAAATTTGAACTAATAAGAAGGGAAAGCTTTGCATTCTCACACACACACACACACATTTTAAATGAAGATGCAGGAATAAAGCTTTTTTAAAGACAATGCATTCAAAACGTAATCCAAGTCAGATAAATTACTATTGCAATGAGTGAAGACCCAACTTTCACCAGAATACAGGCACCATTCACCATTAGGCTACTTCAATCACATCAACAGCATGAAACTAAAACCAACCCGACAGCACACAAAGACTAAGCTCGATAACAACAAAGAATTAATTCACAATCACTACCAATGAAAATGAGGTAGCTGGACGAGCAGAAGCTAAGACAGCAACATGCAGACCTGCAGGAGAGACACACACAATATGAAAGCCACCACAAACAATACAATCCTACTGTAGCCCGGTGAAGTGAAGCGGGGATACCTGGCATCTCTGCGGGGAGTAAGTCCTCTGAGAAGAGTCTGTCTGCGGGGCGGGCGGGGACAGCAGCGGGGAGCCGCACAAGTATCGTTATTACCTCCAAATCTGTCCGGAAACAACATGACTGTACTGTTGGCGAGCTAGCTTCATCATGAAATGCTAAAATGAGTCAGTGGGCAGGACATCAACAGTTTAAATGGCCCGCTTCGCTGTGAAGGGTGCGTTTGATATATGCTGCAGCAAATGGACTGTGTCATGCGTGTGAGTGGGCTTCACTCCAGCAACACAATTCATTATTTATCTGCCAGAGTTTAGTCCCTAAAGAATGAGATGCTCTCAAAATGTAGCCTGAAATGGTGCTGGAGTTTTTATTTAAAGGCGACGACCTTGTATGTTTGTATTAATGACAGATGAAATGTGTGAAATTACAACAAAACTCCTGTCCAAGATGCACAAATAAATCATGTTAATATCTATAATAGGACTTAATTTGCAGATTATTTTCTCAATTAATCGATTAAATATCCCAGAGCCCTATGTGAAGTCAAAAAGTTTGTTTTGTCCTCTCAAAGGTCCAAGACTCAAAAATATTCACTGTATAGTGATAAATCATCACATTTGAGAAGCTATAACAACTAATGTTTGGCATTATTGCTTAAAAAATGACTAAATAATCATACAGTCGTTGATTGTTTCAGTTCTAATCTATAATATTTGAGTTTTTCAAGTTACTCATTTGTATTCTGATTATTTTTCATTTCCACCACAAGGTGGCAGTATCAGCTCACAGCCAGTTTACTGAGACAAAAACAGAGATTTTCCAACCAGCAAGTTTCAGTATCTGCAACTTAAGATAAAAAACATGGATGAAGGTAGCGTTTATGTCTAACTAACGGCACTGCTTATCATTAGAATAGATAGATAATAAATCTTGAAAATACTGAGACCAGTCTGAGCTGATCCATGTCAGGACTGGTGCCGTGTCAGGGTTAGATAGTATTAGGAGGTGTAAGTGCTTCCTGTTGTTTGTTTTAGTTGACTCAGGTGCCAGATGGGTGCAATACGAGCAGGAGGAGAAAGTTTATTCAATCAGATGAAAATACTCGGAACTCAATTCTGTGATTGTCCGACTTCCCTAATGCTGATTTACGGATTTTGTTGCAACCCACTCAACGGATATTAGTAAAGTAACACAAACTCTAAACATTCAAGCACAAACGTCTTTCATTAAGGTGTTTCATTTATCATATGTATCTGCATTCACTAGCTTTTTATCCAGTAAAAGAGAAGTGCCAAAACGTCGATTGATAGAATTAAAAAAGAAATGACTTTATTTTGGGTTGTGAGTGTGTAGCTTTCCTCTCCTTCCTTACATGCATTCCAAACATGTTTTATTTTTATGAAAAACCCATTACAGTTTCCTCTTATATGTCAACAACCACAGGACAAAACCCAGTTCAAATATTTGACACAAAAATAAGAATTTTATATATTCATCCGAGATGAATATCACACAAGATACTACTAGTACATCCTCAAAGCCTGCAGGCACGCTCTGTCGCATCATGGAGCCTGTTAGGGACTTGCATCTACATTAAACAAACAAAAGCAACCATTACATGGACTACAATGTACAGGGTCTGACAGGGGACATCCCTATGTGAGCAACACAATAACTAAAACTATACACAGATACACAGATACACATTCACAAGGAAAAATGATAATAATTACCACTATGAAGTCTGGATATAAAGATTCAGATCATAGCTTTTGTTTCTTTTTTTTCAATAGTTTCTAAATGTTTATGACAATAAAAAAAATCATAAAAAAATGTCAAATTCCTGGGGCTTCCCTTTGATGTTCTAATAACATGTACATCTCTCAAGCTTCAAATAATTAGAAAGTTCAGTTCATCTCTGTGAAGGAGTTGGCAATATAATAGATCTCCAGTGCATAGCAATGCATTGCTGCCAGTAGTTCTAAATCAGTATTATCATGTGAACTCCAGTTGTCTTGTCTTGTAGTACCTGATGAATAAAATCGAATAAAAAATAGATATCATAATGCATACACATGGATAAAATATCAACAACAGATTTCTGAGGATTTCTGTTATTCCTAATATGCTTAATAAACTTCCATCAGAGACATGAAAGACTTATTATAGATTTACTTTTATCCTCTGAAGACTTGCCATATGTGACTAGACTTTTATTAACCCCCAAAGACATCAGTCTCAGCTTGGGACTTGCTTTGACAAGATTTGAGACCTGACTAGAACTTGTCTCGACCGTCTTGAGGCTCAAACCCGCCCCACAAGACTTCAAAACCGCATCAACTGATCTGTAAACAAAGCCAGAGTCGAGGTGGCGGGGGAAACTCCCCTCAGTCAACCCCGTAAGCAGCGTTACATTTTGGCTCACAAGAGACATCTGTTGAGTCATAATCCCGACTGTGGGGTCAGATACAATATTGACAGCAAACACTGGGAGTATCAAAAGACTTGGCATGTTATTGCATGTAAGGACTGAGGGCAGAGATTCATGATTGAAGGCGAGGTGCAGGAGATGGTGAAGGGAGTGAGTTTTATTTTACTCATCCCCTTGGCAACCTGCTATGGGAAAATGCTCAAGGATTTGATTGCATAACAAATCCACTTTAGGGTATAAATTGTTACCGTAAACAAGTTAAATTGTGTGTGATAAATCTGGTATTCATCAGCAGAATCATAAAGTAGTTTCTTTGCTCTGAAATCAGAGGAGCTTGAGCCGCCCCTTTGTGTATTTGTGTGCACACAGGTGTAGCTTGACAAGGATTATTTCTAACCTTCCTCGTGTCTGCCAGAGCTGAAATACAGAAACCTTTCGAGGGCAATAATCCCGTGCCGTTCAGGTCTAGGTTTTGCCATGTAAAAATAGACAATGCAAGTCCATGGAGAATGCATGTTTTCCCATTTTGGTTAGCGACATCTGCCATCTGTTTGCAGGTATGTGCCCACCCATTGTAGACATGGGCAGCTTGCCGCCATGTGATCCACTACTGGGTTTAAAAGCTTATGGCCCACAGAGAAGGGCACAGTATACAATTCCCCACTGAGCCCCATCTGAAGCACACATCGCACTCTCCGGGTAAGTCTGTGTGCTCTTCTTATATGTTTTTAAACTGTAAATGCAGATTGTTTTATTCAGACATGTGGGCACAATTTGGCTTTATAATAATCACCTCGGGCTGTTGTTGATGCACTCACTGCTCTCCTCTGAATTGGACTGACTTGTGCAGGTGCTGCCACTTAAACATGTCAGACACAGAAGATGCCACCTATGAGTGAGTAAAATGGATCATTTCTGATGACGACAAAGCGATGCCTGCACAGATGGAAACAATTCTAACAAAATGTTTTCGCTGTGCTTTTGTTCTTCTTTCAGGGGACGACGTAAGTCAGTTTGTCAGTTCACTGAGCCAACACATGTGGGCAACATGAGTCTTCACAGTTTGTTATTGAAGTGTAGTTACTAGGCTGCAGATTCAGTAAGAAAAAAGCTGCTAGAAATTCGGACCAGCTGGATGATACACAGCTGCTTCACGTGACATAAAAATGCATTCAAATTGTTATTATGCTGCATGTATTTATATATATGAGAAATGCATTTATGTCCATGCCCATGTTTAATATACTTGTGTAGTACATTGGCATAGCTGACCTGTGCTCTTAACCTCTCTTTGTGTGTACGCTGTGAAGAAGACGAGGATATTGTTGGTATGTACTTTGATACAAACAATATCGATGAAAACAATGTCAAACTTTTTGCTTCTAAATGCATCAATGTTGAGAGGCTGGTTGTATTTATTTTTCCTGCCACTTTGTTACCTGCTTTACACACTTGAGCCTTGCGTTTAAACACTCTCAATCACTTAACACACTGCATCTGCTAAGCTGCTGGCTTCGCCTTACAGCATACTGTATTTTTGACATGTCAGTGCCACTGTGGAGGCAGCTGCTGTCCTTGAGCTCCTCTGCCAGATTGACCTTTGTCCTCTCAGTCAGTCCCGTCTGTCTGAGGCCGGAGATCAGTTCACCTAGTATGAACATCCCAGTGGATCTGTCCTTTCAATTGAAATGGTGCAGTGGGTCGCCATCAAAGAGATAAAGGGTCATACCTCTATTTCTGTCTCCTTTGTGGGGCTGTCCATGTGGGCCACTGTACAGCCCCGCCGTCCCTGAAACTAAGCGGCACCTGTCTCCCCTCTGTGTGGAGTGCAGTCGCTGTTAGAGAGCAATGTAGGTCAGCTTATGTTCTCAGTGGAGGACCTTGGGGAAGATAGCGGCTCAAGCACAATACCCACTTTCATTTTTATGCCTGTTAGAGGTCCTCGAAATGCAGATTGGCTTACCGTCTTTGCAAGGCAAAGAGGTTGAGTTACCCCCTGTGGCCGAAGGTACTCTGACTAAAGGCTCGGTTTTTCCCACAGAGGTCCGATGATGGAAGCACTGTCAGGAACAAAAAAGACAGCAATTTAACTACTTTGCAAATAAAAGCTAAATGCAACTGTGGGAAAGCTGGGGGTGGAATTAGTTTATTTCCTTTTTTTGATAAACCAGTTTCAGTGTAATTTACAAGAAGCTACATATCCTCCATTGCCAGTTTAGAGGATAAAACATGAAAAAGAAATGGCAGGTTGTAGAATATAAGGAAAATTAAATAGTACAAGTAAGAATACAAGAAAATGCTTTGCACAAATGACTGTCTTGGTTTTGAAGGCGCTGTCAAAAATACACATAGATGGCAGAAATAATGTTGATCTAAATGCTGTGTGAGATTACCACATTGTTTGCTTGCTAACTCTACATGCTTGCTTTGCACAGAAGATGAGGAGGAGGTGGAAGAGGTAGCAGAGGAGGAGGAGGAGGAGGAGGAGGAAGAGGAAGAGGTAGTAGAGGAGGAGGAGGTAGAAGGTAGTACTGCTTCTGCTAATATCTGTTTGCATGCCAGCAATACATAGATATGACTTTATTGTTGACACACTGTTGGCAAACATACAGTCTAATGACAGTCGCCATGTAAGGAACATATTGTCGCTGTCCAAGGAAAACCGTCTTTCTCCAAAACCTCAACTTTGAGCTGAGAAAAACAGCCCTGTTTTCAGCTTCATGACGATGTATTTCTCAGATAATCCAACGTGTCAGGTCATCTGAAAAATTCAAAATTATTAGGACATGCATGTTTTTTACTAGACAGTGATGATATAAAAGTATGGGGATATGTGATACTATCTCTAATACCGCCAATGTACCTGTATACTTGCTGAAAATGCAGTTATTGTTGAAATGTCCATTTCAAGTTGTACAGTGTGGTTTAAAACGGTTAATTTAACACCTAAATATAAATCGGAAATCATGTAGATACAGTACGTGTAAAAATGATTGATGATCAAGTATCATAGATCATTTTTCTTTTCTTTTTCAATTTGCTTTTTCTACCCAGGCCTATCTAAGTAACAGGATCTGGTATCACTGTTGAAAGACTCACATTTTTGTAAAAACCAAAATACAACAGACAAAACATTTACTATGAGGGACAGGTGAAAAGTTTACTCTCTGCCTCTTTGTTACCGAGCAGGGACTCGGGTGGAGGCGACAGGTGACATAATCTGTGATGATAATCTGATGCCGCCTCCTCTAAACTCTCAGAGAGAAACGCGTCTGCATACCTTTCTGGTTAAGTCCATCAACACTGACAGGAGATGGTCAGCTATGTTGCCTCAGTCAGCTGCTATGTGTCAGAGGTTACTCCAACTCCATCATTACTGACAGCTATTCCCTGCCTTTAATTTAGAGACCAACCGGAGAGCAACGTGTGTCAATCAGCAATGACACTTTCATTTATTTGTATTACGACTTGCTAAACCAGAAAGGCTTATAAAAAAAATAATACCATGCCTACATTAAGCGTTAAGAGAGCTTAGAAACAAAACTTTAATAAATATATTTTTTTTATCCAAAACATGTAGAACTCTTGCATTTAAGAGAGATTCAGAAAGGAGTTATAAAAAACATTCATCTATCTGGCCAACAATAATCACTTAAATCAAACTTCAAACACATTTATACAACTGCATATACTTTACACAGAGAATCACCTGCATTCTCTACATGTCAGCTCTCTGCAACTTTTCACTCACTGTTGACTTTGCACTGACGCTCTCATCTTTCAGCAGATGGTGCAGAGGAAAATGACGGAGGTATGGAAAGGTTATTAAAAAAGTACAGAGGCTACGTGTGTTGCTTTGTGGGTTATTGCATGCATGAAATGTTTCTTCTTCTTCTTCTTCTTTCTAATAAATTGCCTCATAAACTGATGATTTTACTTTGCTTTCTTCTTTTTATGGATTCACAGAAGAAGCAAAGCCCAAGTTAAAGTGAGAACAGAATTTAAAAGTATTTATATAACTTCAATTGAAACACAGGTCTCCGTGAGAGACGTACGAAAATAAAGAGATTTTCATTTTTCCATCCTCCTCAGGCCTGGTTTTGTGCCCGGCTTGGCAGCACCCAAAATCCCAGAGGGAGAAATAGTGGACTTTGATGTGAGTTCATCTGAGGACTGATTGAAGTTACACCTGCAAACTGTCTCCTGGGCAGATTGTTGGATAACGTTTCAGCTCACATTTCGACTTCTTGCTTTAATTTTAGGACATTCATAGAAAACGAATGGAAAAGGACCTGACGGAGCTCCACACTCTGATTGAAGCTCACTTTGAGAAGCGTAAGAAGGAGGAAGAAGAGCTTCTTAGCCTCACGGATCGCATCGTATGTTCACATCTCACCCTTGTGCTGCAATATATCCCATGTTTAGTCTCTTATATTACCCCATTCTACGATATGATAAGTGTTTACAGGATTTGTTTTGGTCTGTAAAATGTCTTTTCTTTCCTATTTCAGGAGAAACGCAGGTCAGAGAGAGCAGAGCAGATGAAGATCAGGGCAGAGAGAGAAAGAGAACGGCAGAACAAAGTAGCCGTACGTACACGTAGACAAAGATTTAGAATCATAACTGTAAGACCTGTAAGCTGTCAGTCTTTGAAATATTTGTCCCAGGACAATCCCACCTATTAATCATACTTCCATTCAATCAAACCCAGTTCAGACAATGTCATCAATGTCTCATCACAATACTGAAGATGAATAATCAAAGGTACCATGATTATTTCCACCAGGAAGAGAAAGCGAGAAAAGAAGACGAAGAGGCAAAGAAGAAAGCAGATGATGAGGCCAGGAAGAAGATGATCCTGTCCAACTTGAGTTTCACTGGATACAAGGTGATGCTTTTCTTTGAAATGTCATAGCGTGTTGGAGGCACACAACATACTGTACAGCACATGGCCTCATCTTCCCTCTTCCTGGCCGACAGACGCAGACTGGGCCGAAAAGACAAACGGAAAGGGAAAAGAAAAAGAAGATCCTGAGTGATCGACGCAAAGAGTTAAATACTGATCACATGAAAGAGGACAAACTCAGGTAAAATAAAAACACAGTAACGACAGTAACAGTAGTGATGAATTTCAGATGAAATAATGCTTTCGCTTTCTTGTCTGTGTTGAAACAGGGAAAAAGCTAAAGAACTGTGGGACTGGCTGCGTCAGTTGGAGGCAGAGAAATTTGAACTCCAGTATAAACACACAAAGCAGAAGTACGAGGTGAGATGTCAGTGTCGTCATTATCAAGTGAACATCACCAAGGTGTCTTCTGAACAAACAGACTCTAGGACGCAGGCCAAAATATAATCAGGCCATGACAGAAAGACTTATGAAAACGTTTACTTACATAAACACAATATCAGTTTCTCAGTCGTCAGAAGTGGAACTCAGCTCAGGAGTGAGAGATTTAATATTTGCTGCCCTACAAGAGCAGAAAGCAGTAATTACAGAAACAGTGAAGCTGATAAGGCTAGGTCTCGGCTAGTTTAGCAAGTATTTGCCTACTTTTTTTCTCCATCATGCTGCAGCTACTGCCTCATGTACGTGGGATGCCAAACTGAGTTACTAACATGTAAGATCATCAAAATACATGTTTCAGTTACAGGTCAGTTATGTTAGAAAAAGTATGTTGCAAATTTTACATGCAGTTTTTTTCAGAAATTGCACATTCATATAATGTTTTTTTAGATGGTAAAACAAATGTCAAAGAGTCAGATTCAGTTTTTGCTGGGCAGTAGATGTCAGTTTTAAACACCTCTTTTCTGCAGGTCACCGTGCTGAGAAACCGGGTCAGTGATCATCAGAAAGTGTAAGTCTTTGTGTTATCGATGCTGATATGGTGCACTTATTATGATGCCTTCTTACATAGTAATCTGGCATCTAATGTGTGTTAAAAAGTACTTGGACAACTGAGTAGACCTTTCTTCAAGACGGGTACAAAATCAAAACTAAGAAGGCATGAAAAGGCAGACTCATGAGCCCTGGTAGACAGTTCACCTTATGACCTCCTCAAGTTTCCACCTCCTCATATTTCAACTTCCCCTCAGCTTCTCTCACAACGCTGATCTCCATTTGTTTGAAGCGGCGTCAGTAGCAGCTGTTTGTGCCAGCTGCAGACAGAGAACACCCAGCCAAACAGGACTGGGAAAATAAAAGGACGAGCACACGAGAGGTGTTTTAACACAGGGCAGGCTGAGGTATCTGAACAACATACTGTATTTGAGCACTCAGTCTCAAAGGAGAGACGGGCTGCAAGGGAGGTACAACAGCTGAGAGATCTCATAACTGCTATGTGATATCATCTGTGATAATGTAGCTCACAATAACAACAGTGACCGGCCCCTGCTGCCATCCAAATCATGTGAATCCTCTCTCCTGATCTGTGCTGCAATGAGGGCTCAGGCTCTGCTAACTTTAACATGCGTATGATATTAGTTTTCCTGCAGAACATGGCATCGGCTTTGCAAACCAGGAACACTTTAACTCTGTCACTGATCAATGCAAACAACAAACAAATAGATTTTTTCAGGTAAAACAGATATTCATTTTCAGCAATTGTTAACATATAGAAAAGATAATTATTTGCCCCAGTTTCACCTAAAATTGATAAATGTATGTATTCATAGGGAGGCTGCAGGGGTTAGGTACCTCGGTAGCAACAGTAGATAAAGATAGCAGTCAACTATTTGGTAGCAAATCCCCTTCCAACAGCAGACAGCTGTGAAAAGCTTTCAGTAGGCCAGCAGCAGCTTTCTGTAGAGCAGTGGTTCCCAACCTGAGGGTCGGGACCCCTGGAAGGAGTCACAAGATGATTATTTCAGTAGAAAATAACACAGAAGCATGTTTATTTTTCCTCTAATCTTTGCTTTTTTCCTTTTGTGCTGCTAAAATTATTCAAATGAAATACAATGATGAAAATTTTCATGTGAGAAAGGAAATTAATTAATTTGACTGAACTTTTCCCACAACTCCCTGACACGCAGCCTGTCGTGAGGAGAGTCACAACATGTAGATATTGCTTTGTGGTGAGGATCTGCACTGGGACCAGACTTTATTGACTTGATGACATTGTAAAATGTTTCAGGATGATCAAACAGATTCTGGTCTGCAGTTCAAAACATCTAACATCTGAACTATGAGGATATCTTTTCTTCACATAAAAGGTTAATGACAATAAATCCAAAGGTTAAGACTGTCAAGAAAATGGTTGTTTGTGGTCTCATGCCTGAAATGAACTGAAATAATTTAAATTTCAAATATAGCCGCAGAGAGTAGCATCATTATTTACATGAGTAGCATAAATTAAATGTCTGACGCTCGAACAATGGAAGAAAAAAATGAGCGTGAGCCACACAACGCACAAATGGATTTTCCCATGATAAGAAAGATACAAGGTTCAGTTTGCATTACAGGTCAGGTAGGTTGTGTGCTGGTTAATGTGGTGGATCATTTGCTGACTTCCCCTTTATTCTCAGTTCAAAGGGTAGCAGGAGCAAGCGCGGCCTGAGGAAGTAACATCCGACACCGACCCGAGGAAAGCCGGCAACTTCTGACTTCCATGAAATTATTGAGAGAAACACAAACGGCATAATAATGTTTTCTAAATACTTGAACATGCAAGAACACATTACAATTCTGAAGATATCATAAGATGATCTTAAATATGTTTTCTGTGAAATGAAGTGCATGCTGAGTTCATCTGCAGGTATGTAGCAGCAGGGTGGACTGCCTCTTACTGTCGACTGATCAGGCGATGTGTTGCAGCTTGTGTTTAGTTGACAGGAGGTGTGTAACCCATTATAATGACTTTAGTGTCTGAAAGGATAACAAGTATGACACACTTTTCAATGTAATCCTAAATTACATGGCCTACCACTAAATCTGTAATTTCTAAAGCACTAAAAGTGAAGTTGAGATCGATTCATTGGTTCTTGTGTGTGGTTGCAACGAATTAAACAAATCTTTAT
Source organism: Enoplosus armatus (assembly GCF_043641665.1). NCBI lineage: Eukaryota > Metazoa > Chordata > Actinopteri > Centrarchiformes > Enoplosidae > Enoplosus > Enoplosus armatus. The sequence goes on along the minus strand of NC_092182.1, from coordinate 21,026,440 downwards.
CTAACAAACCAGAAATAGTGTCGTCTTTCTCTTAAGCCTTTGGTTCCTTCCCTTGTGGGAACTTTAAGATGAGCAGTAACTCCATTGTAATTATAAAAGCCACACCTTTTCCAATGAGGTCAAATTGAGCTTACCAAAACTATTCATGTGTAGTTTAGTTATTATGATTGGCAACCTCAGTTGAGTTCAGTTGGCTGAAAGCCAGCTTTCTTTCGGGCTTTTCATATTAGACATGCAGGCAGGCTTGATGTACGCCCACAGCATTATTGGTTTTCTATAAATGACCACATATGAGCACATAATAAATCTGTAAAAGCAAATGATTATAAACACAGATCAGCTGTGCCAGAAGCCTCATAAATCTAAATATCACCCATGACCCCAGAATTCCCTCGTGGCTGTTGGGTGGATTATGTGGTTTGAACTGTTGAGGACCGAAGTTCAAATCCGGTCAACAATTACATAATGCCCAGAGTGCAGCAACAGCTGCAGCGTTTTGCTCTAAGAGCTTGTTCTTAAGCCTCAGAATTAAATTATAAGGGTGGAGTAAACAGAATTTGAAAGATGTGTTTCTAATCTGCCCAGAAGCGTTTCAAACTGCAGCCAAAGCCTAGAGGGGTGTGACATGAGTGAGGTTTGACGAAACTGTTAACACTGCACAAGCGATTGTATGACAAATGACTGTTAATGAACTCAAATTCTCTGATTAAGTGATTTTTTAAATGAATTATTCATCACTTCTACAGCCGGAGGAGTAGATCTCTGTCCACTTTATTGACACTTTTTGTGACAATACAAACACACACACACATACATGTGAAAAGATCGACACACCACAAACAAAAGTTGTCTTTACAAAATGTAAACACACTTCACTGCTTAAGACACAGATTTTATAGCAAACTTATACACTCTAACAACAGAACATGTCCTCTGTTATCTATGCTCATTTTACATAATCAAAATTATGTTTTTTACAATGTTGTGTTATGATCTTAAAACAGCAATTTCAGTGCAAAATAAAAATCTTAACCCTCTTGTTGTTATCTAATAAAGCAAGCTCATGGTACCAGATTACACAGTGCAGGTACAGACATTAAAAGACGTTTGACAGCTGTTAAAACGAGCAAATAAAAGCTTAACCTCCACCTTTTTTCCTACAAAGCAAAAGTAACCTCACGGCATGTACGGGGCCACTGTACTGTGATGGAAACATGATATGGATACATGTGTAAAAAAACCAATCTGGAAGTCTTTGTGAAATGAGAAAGGATGCTGCTCGGCCTCCCACGTTTGCGTTCCCGTGGGTGTGCAGAGGACTTGCAGATGAGCTCCTTCAGGTGAATGACTTTCAATTTAAACCGACTTGAGTGCCGCCGTGGTGATGTCATTCACAAATGAGGACTTACTCATCCCTTGCTGCAGGACAAATAGTTGAATATAAATCAGTGTTCCACCTCAGTAATTATGCTGAATTTACAGTAAGTGACACGTTGACAAGCCCATGAGCTAAACTTCGCTGTGCTCATGCTCATTTCTCAATAACACACCTGAGTTGGAGTTGAACTGTGTGAGTACCCTCATTAGTGTTATAATGCATCGTGCTAACACGTTGTCGTACATGTGCAAACAAAGTGTTTCCTCGAACTTGAGCTACTAGATTCCTCAGCTGTACCACTTTAGTCTCATTCACTGGGCATTTCCTGATCATGCTGCCTAATCCTTCAACCTTTCTGCCTCTGTTTCTCACAAATACCTGATGTAGGTGTGGACGTTTGAGCTGAAGGTAGGAAACAGAGAGGACACACCCAAACCCTGACACATCTTGGCACTCAGGGTTAAGCGTCAACTCACCTTTTTCATGAAGCTTTGTAAATCTTTTTCTGACCAGAGGTTGTAGAGAAGCAGGGCTGCAGCTTTTTTGGATTTGGGGAAATATCTTAACAGAGGGGAAACAACTGTTAAAGATCAGTTTGCACTTGTGGAAATCTAACATGTATGCAAAATATAATCCCTGATGAGTCATAGGTATTCCCTGTGTCTTGAATAATCTAGTAGCCTACATATGCAGGCAAATTCTCTCTCTGCTCACATGTAAACTTACCCGTTTTGGCTGAGCTCACTCAGTGACTTTATCAGGTTGTTGTTTAACAGGTGCTTGCCAACCTCAGGGTCCTTCATAAGCAGGCAGTTGGCGGTATGGCAGGCCATGGCCAGTGTGTCATCAGACTCTCTCCCTCCCTGGGTGCCGGCGCTGAGGATGCCCAGCAGCTCCGGGAGGGCTTTACGAGCTTCAGGGACAAGGCAAACAAAACCCACTGGCTGTTTAACACAAGCAAACACTCAGCAAACTGCAAATGATTGTTTAGATAATGGATTTCAAGGTAAGGACCCAAATGTGACATCTGAAGCAAAACAAATTGTAGATTCTAAAAACATAGATGGATTTTCTGGAAATGTGTACCTTAGTATTTTAGATGCTTAATCATATTTATGTGCAGGTGATGTGGGGTTTTTTTTTAAATGAAGAGAAAATACTTGAAATGAATGAATGTCTGATAAAGCGACATACTACAAGTTTTGTCTTGCACCGGCTTCTTACCTATGGCGTTGTGCAGGTTTGGGTTCTTGGTCAGGTTTCCAACCAAAGCCACTGCGTTCCTCTGTAGGTTGACTTTGTTTGACTTTATAAGGGGACTGATAGCTTTCAGGCCATTCACTTTCTGCACAATGATCTGGCTCATTACACTGGAGACCTGTGAATACAGGGAACCAATATGAACTCCTTAACTCCACACCAGGTTGAGAGTGAAGTCTCCATGAGCTACAACTGCACAGATGTAAATTATATGTTTTTCTGTGCTGGTCAGTGTGAAACAGCAAAACATTTTTTCTTACAATGCCTTCGTGTGCGGTGAGGTTCTGCATCGCTCCACAACAGGCTTCCTGTGTTTCTTCTCGCTGGCTAGATTCAAGCAAAGACAGGTAATTCTGCAGAGTTTTGGAGTGAATCAGCCAGCCCGCCCCATTAGGTTGTGAATCCTCAACGACTGGGAAGTCAAAGACAGGCTGGACAAGAGAGGAGACAGATCATCCTCAACATGTAGCTGTTACAGCATATACTTTCAAAGAAATGCAGAATTTCACTGTAGGCTCTTTGGAAAAATAAGATAATCTGGATGACTTGAAAAACACAGAGTCATGGTGCTAAATACAAACATGCAACACATCTGACAGGTGCTTTACCTTGTGTAAAGGTTCAACACAATGTTGACACTCATTGGAATGAGCGCACAAAGTCTCACATTGTCACTCAAAGCCCTTGAAAAGCTGGAGCGTAATTAGAGTCATTCATCATAATTTTGGTACAATTAAGGATTAAGTCACACTGAGGAATAGGATTAATGATGCACATTGACAGGTGCTGTCTAGACAAACTGACAGGTAGTTGTGGGTAGTGTCTACATGAGGTGTCAAAATTAAAAGTATCCCTTGGGCATCGGTACGTATGTTTGTCTCTGTAGTGCACCTTCCTCGTCTCACCTCTTGTTCGGACGGCTTGCTCTGCGGACTGAAGCAGCCGATGGGGCCGGTGTCGCCCTCGTCGTGGCCTCTGTTGACATTCTTAGCCAAAGCTGCGATCCTGCCAAACAGAGCCGGAGCCTCGTCCTCCAGCTGGAACGTCAGGTTGTGCAGAATGCACACGCAGTTCTCTACAGACTGTTTCAACGGGTCGAACAACATACAACATAAGGGCACATGTAAGACTCAAGAGTAACGTGTGTGTGTGTGTGTGTGTGTACGTGCGTGCGCTCTACCTTGACTTCAGGCATCCTGACAAATACATATAAAATGATGACTTCTTCAGACGCACAGGGGAGTGGACTAGCAACACTTAATGCTCAATAAAGCTCTATTTTCATTCAGGTTTATTGTATGGCAGTGTAACATTTAATTGTATTATATTGTGCAGGTGTTGCTGTCACTTTGTCCCAACCCTGTAAATGTAATTGTTGACTGAAAATAAAACGTTTCAGTGCCTATTGTGCAATGAGATATTTAGTATAATTATTAAGCTGTAATGAAGAAGTAACTGCTTATAGTGCACTGAAAAATGTTGCCAATAATGAAGTTGTTGTACATGTTTAAAGACTGTATACTATAGTATGTAGTTTTCAGTGCAGCAGAAACAGAACATAACCACATTGTGACTCAGCTGTCAGCTTAGTTTCAGTAGAAAGACTCTCTGCAAACTATAATAATAGTCAGCTACATAATAGCAGAGGCTGATTAACTTCAAACTGCAGCTCCTCACTAGAGTGACACATCTTTTTTTTTTGGTAATGTTCCACATGAAGGTGTGTCGTGTGCATGAGAGGGAAGGAGAAAATGAGAGTGAAACAGGTACACAGAGAGAGAGAGTACATGATTAACAGGTAGCATAAATAAACATTGTTTTTGCTCTTGCTTACCTTATCATCTGGTTTTCCTGCTTCCACGCTGTCATTAACATAACTGACCAAAGAGTCGACCAAACCTCGACACTTTCTCATCGCCTGTCTGTTGTTTTGCTTCGCACTGCTTAGGTTTCTGTGGAAAATAACATATATGATGTTAAACAATGTTTGTGAGTATAAAGACACATCAGTGTAAGAGATGTTCTTGGCAAACACATACAGTGTATTTTATGAAGATAATAGCCACGGCTATAAGGGTGAAAATACAATATAAGTACACTATGTAAATATTTAATTTCATTAATACTCAGGTGCTGTATTGGTTTTATTTATTGTTCAGATTGAAACAGTTATGGAAAGGCCTTGCAGCAAAGGTTGTCTGATATTAATTAACCGTGCCTTAAAAGTAAACAGTAACAATCTTGTACAGTCGGGAAAATGAATAGAATGAGTAAAACAATTACAGCTCTCCCAGAATGACACAGGAAGTCAGAGAAATGTATGCTGATGTAGTACTTTTAAAACATGAAGGTAGGATTTAATGCAGGGCTTGTTCTGCATTGTCTACCTAATAAACTGGCAACTGAGCGTATGTCCGTAATTTGGTGACGATATTTAATCTAAGTAAAATATTACACATATTTGCAATTAACCCAAGTGTACTGTCACTATATTGTCCTACTAATTTATCCTGGTCCCAGCCTATAATGAATACAATTATTTACCTTTTTTCCAGAGAAAATCATGTAATGCTGCCCTGTGGGCCGAAAGAAATCTGTGAAAAACCTCTGACGCTGACTTACACCCCACTCCCATCACATCGCTGACGTACAAAAACAGAAATCAACTGTTGGCAGTGTTCAGAGTTTGAAGTGAAAGATTGAGAATGTGCAACCGAGAGTACTAGTAGTAAGCTAGTAGTTTATAGTATAGGCCAGTGTATAGTAGTATTGTATAAATATATAATAATGTATTAACTGCTTGATCCAGAGATGGGCTACACATGCACAAGCAATAAGATCCTAAGCCTTGTGAGAGGTAAAGCAAAGACGCTGACATGATATCAGGTGATCGTCGAATGTTTTGTTTACCTCAGACATCCAGTGGCGTGAAAGAGGACCTCAGGGTCTTGGCTGTCACTGTTGGTCCGGTTAGGACCTGTTGTGTAAGGCAGGATCAACCGCTCCATTAAGGCAGGCAGGGCACTCTTCAGCAGGTCTGGCTTCAGGCTGTCTACTGACGACAAATTCCACAGGAGTCCTGGAAAGAGAATGAAAACCTCAGCACATCAATCAAATACTCACTCACTGCCTGTAGTGAAAAACATCAAAAATCATGTTTATTTTATACGTTTACAGTGCACAATCAAGTATTTTAATGACAGGAAAAAGAGTTGACAGAACTAAAAGATGATTTTACAAATGTTTGTAATGTTCAGATGCAATCATAGTTTAATACACTTCCATCTAAATCAATATTTCGATTATTGATCGCAGGAACAGTAGCAGGGTGATTTTGGCAATATGCTTCAAAAGCTAATAAAACTTTGTAGAATGACAGCACCCAATAACAGCTCAGCGATTAACAGCAGGATCTAAACAGTATAATGTTAATGTTAATACTGCGCACAAGTTGCTCTCTGTCTGACTTATTTGCATAGACAGGTGTGTGTATGTACGTATAGGATTGTATATTTCAGGGTAAACGTGTACCTGTCAGCTGTTTCTGTATCTCTACAGAGTCTGTATCTCTGAGCAGAGCCACAGCCTCTGTGATGCCACCGGAGCGATGTATCACCTCCTTGTTATCGTTGCTTTTAAAGGACAGGTTACGGAGGGCAGCTGAGGCTGTCTGGTTGACTGGCAAACTGGGGCTGCGCAGCAGGCCCACCAAGGGAGGGATCCCATTGAGCTTCAGCACCTGCGAGACGAGAGCGCTTCAGGAGTTAGCACAGAACTGTTGAAGTTATAATGTTCATATCATAAAATCAAACCATGTTTTTGATAATATCTAGGGTCAGCATTTCTTCAGCAAGAGCCATTAAATGTATTTTCACCCTGTAATTACCTCTGTACATACTGTAGTAGTTTTCATTGTTAGTGGTGGAGTCAACATACGTAATAGACTAGAATCTTGCCTGTTTTGTCACAGTCGGGGCGAATTCAGCTGAACCAACCTCTCAAATCCAAGCAGACACATAAAAGCTAATTTGAAACAGAAAAAGCAGTTTTTACCCACAATATGAATATTGCTGAAAAAATCACCCGTATTCACATAATCTGCATCTATGCGATTGTGTGCACAGCGTAAAAAATGTAGTGGTTTGATAATTTGCCCGTTGCAGGTTTGTTTAGAAATATGCACCAATAAAGTTAAATATCAACTAAAACAGGTCCTCCTGCAACAATACATCATCTTGTGTCTCCGTCATGTAGACAGTGTCAAAACCTAGTTTTAAGAAGATGATTTAAACAAATGTTTTGAATTTATGTTAATATTTTAATATATATTATAATGTTTGTTTATACTGTGCTCACATGATGCATGTTCCTCACAGCAAACCTGAGGCTAGGTACAGGATAGGAGTACTGTTTGGTTTGTGGTTCTCTTGGAGGTGGAAGTACACAAACTACAAATGGTGGGAGGTGAGGGGGGGGTCAATAGCAGCTCAATAACAAATATCTGCACCGGGGCCTCAAATTCAGCACATACACATACACACAGAAATAAAAAAAGTCTTCATTGGAGTTTTGACTTATGAGTAGATGATGACATAATTGTCATGAAGGTTGCAGGACATTATAAGCAGTGTGACAACATGATAAGATAACAAGATAAACCACCTCCTCTTTAGCCTTGTTGTCAATGAAAGCGTTGTGCTGTATGTAGGAAGCGCCGCAGTGCTGATAAGTCTCGTCCCCGTTGGAAAGATACTCCACGGCCTCCTTCATAGTGATATCAGCGACTCCACTGTTGCCATTGGACCTGCATGCAGGAATAATTTGCTCATTGAAACATTTTATTTATATAATTTGAAATTAAGAAAATGAGGAGAATCTCACCTCGAATCCCCCTTGGTCTTTGTAGCAGACTCTGTGACGTAAGGCTTTGGAGGTGTTTTGGACATGTCAACTGGGCTGCACACGAACTGGGTGTTTGCTTTGGTCTGACCTGTGCCATTCATAGTGAACAGAGGCTGGGATGAGCTGCCTGTAAAAATCTGACTGGTGGCCCTTTCGGCCCTGTAGGTGCCCTTGTTGGAAAGGTGTCTCTGCAGAGGATTGGAGCGTTTTGGCATGGAGCGCTGCCAGGCCAGATCAGGCTCGCTGCGGCTGGTGTTGGTTTGACCGACAGCCATGGAGCCGACGGGGCCGCTACCCCTCTCATAGTGAAAGGTAGAAGCTGCTGTGTTCCTCTTCACAGTGGATCCCTTATTGTTGTTGACTACTTGCCAGTTGATGTGTCTGTCTAGGCTGAGCTGCAGAGCCAAAGAACACATGTGTTTGGAATGAAATATAATTTTGTCTTGTGAAGCAGACCGGCAGCTAAGCAAGGAGACAGAGTGACTGACATGGATCAAATTGTGAAATGACTTTTTGATGTGTAGCCCTGCGGGTTGGTTACACAAATGTCTGGCAGCCACTATGGGAGAGGCTGGTAAACACATTTTGATATGAGGAGACAGACAGACTGTAGAACGATCTGGAAACAAGTTTTTGAGGAAGAAACGGGAGAAAAGTCAATTGGGGACGAAATATTTTTGAGCCCGAGTTTCTTATTGCTGGCATAAGACCCCCACAATATGGTATACACAGTGTCGTACTAAACTGCAAAAGTAAACTCATGCTATCATGGTTGTTTCTTGTGTTATTTCTGCAACACTGACTCTGGGAACTCAGCCTTCAGTACAGGCTGCAGGCAGGATTTTAAAAACACTAAGGTCTGGAGTAAAGATTCCCCCCATGCAACCCGTCCCTTTTCACATTTCATTTATTCATTTTAAAGTTTCAATATCAACTGATTGATTAGTCAATTAGTCGGTTGAAATAAAACTAATCAATTTGAAGACGCCACTTTGGCTGCTAGGAAACTATAATCTGCAATTCTCACAATTTTCTTTATAGACAGAACAATGAAATCGATTAATTCTGAAAATATTTGGCACATTAATCAATGATGAAAATAGTTGCCAGTTGCAGCCCTGATCTAAACAGCGTTTTAAATACTTCTTATCTGCACACTGTGAAAAACAAAAGTGAGTTCCACGTGACACCAAAATCAGCCTGACAAAACATCACATGTAATTAGTTGCAGAGTTGAAGAATGAGAACTCCTCCACAGGCTGTTAAAAACCCAGAAATCTCTGTTATGATCCTCAATGGTAGCTGCGGCAGCGTCACATCAGTTATGACGACACTGCGATGATGCCGTGACCACAAGAGTCAATGATGCGATTAAAAAAATAGCTCCATAACTTACAGCATTAGACAAGCCATTCCCAAAGAAAGCACCTCCATTAGATGTGCTCGACTGTGCTGACTTCAAACCATCTACGAACACAGAGTCATAGACAGGGCCTGAGGAGAAAAGTGGAGGGTTATCAGCTGTACAGTACATACCTCAGATCAATGTCATTGATTAATTGTGCCTTTGTTTAAAGAAAAGGGAAATACTGTAACCTTCAGTTCCCTGACCGCAAGTCTGATCTTTGGTTTATGATTAAAGAAAGAAGTTTCCATTAAAGTCCTCACACAGTAGAACCTGAAAGCCAGCCAACACTTTAGACTGGTAGACAGCAGGAAGCCCAAACATGAATTAGTGAAAGTCTGCATGGACTCTTGTTTACTATTCCTGTAAAGTTCACACTACAAATTGTATTTTGATAATCAGCATATTCTATTGTCAACGTTCGCCTTTATTTACTTATCTATTGGACTAAAAGTAGTCAAAAAGGAAAATGTTTGTAATCGTGAGATAAAAACTTCCTCCAAGATGCTTAAACATGACTCAGTGTCTGAGTTTTTTATTTTCAAAATAATGTATCATGAGTCGCAGTCTCCACAACCCCACCCAAATAATAAAGACAATGGTGTTTTTTTTTTTACTTATTTGGATTCCTTTAAGTTACCTGTTAATTTATATTTTCTGCAGATTTCATTTAAATGGAGCACTTCTTTAAAGGAAATTCCCGCTGCTTATGAACTCAACACAAGTCTAAACTACAATTAAATAGTCTAAGAACTTTCTCCATAATTAGTACCAGATTACATAGTTGTTTCCAGAAAACGTCCTGGGAAATTACAGACCAGCTATTTGAAACATCACAGGTTTATTTCCCAGCATAAAGGTCTAAACGGTGTTTCAAATCCCTTTCCACGCTGCCGGGAGTTCTGTAGGAGAAATACTGAATCCCAACCAAAACTCCTCATAGTCCTATTGTCTGCTCTTACTTGTCGGAGACAAAGAAGTGGATCCATTCCTGCTGCTGGACTGCCTCGACTTGGTCCTCTTGATGCTTTGCACTTGTTCCAGGACGCGCTGTTGGCCTGATCGGTACTGGTTAACGGACGGCAGAGCCAGCGACGTGTCGTCCACATTCCCGATGGAAATGACTGATTTCAGACTCGTCATTTTTTAACCGTCCGGGTGGTCCAACATCAAATGCCTCAAAGAGGCTCGTACCGTCAGCTGCGCAGCGTCGGTGTCGTCTGTGGTAATAAAAGCGCACCTTGTCCTGTCCTGCAAGAGTTGACCGCGCCCATACAGACACAACGCCTGCGGGAGTGAACCGCAGTGTGGCATTAACGCTCACTGTGCACTTTCTCGTGACTTTGACAAATAATCACTCCATTAATAGTTGACATGTGCAGCTGGTTGAAGTATTCCTCACTGACGCACAGTATTTGGAAGTAACTATTCACTCTGTGGCCTACTTGTACTTTATATTACTTTTTCCATTTCATGCTACTTTTATTTTGTATTTCTACATTTACAGAGGTAGCCTAAATATATTTGACTGCTACTATGTACATTTCACATTTAACATCCAAAACCTACCATGAGCTTAATAAATGAATGCATTATTTAAACAACCTTTATAAATTAGTGAGCTACTACAAAAGTCCAAATACAACAATGTAAAAATACTCCATCACAAGTGAAGTTCTGCGTTCAAAATCCTATTTCAGTAGGATCATTCGTATTATTAGCAAAATTTACAAAAAGTATCAACAGTAAAATGGCTTGTGGCTTATTTATTATTATATATGACATTGTTAGATTTTTAATACTGATGCATCAGTGCTAAGTAAGTAATTTACTGCTGTAGGTGTTTGAGGTGAAGCTACTTTTAGTTGTTATATTCAGTCCAGTGATTCCCAACAACCTATGGGGGGTAAATCTGAGGGGTGCTGAGAAGATTAATGGAACAGGAAAGAGAAAAAACAACATTCTGCTGCACAAATGTGTATTCATTTCTTGGATTTCAAACTTTACTGTTTTGTGAATCATATATTGTAGAATATTGGATAATTTTTCTTTAGGACTTGACAGCCATTTGACAGTTATTGAAATAAAACTTTACAAAGTTTAGATGGGAAAACACTCACTAACTGCGAACAGCTCACCGACATCTGAAACGTGACAAGGGGCCCCAACTAAACTCTTCTTTTTTTGTAAGGGGTCACAAGCCAAAACTTTGGGAACGCTTTAACTTTTTAACAATGCATTGTTGTTTTATGTTCAATCTTAACCTGAAAAGTGGCTATAGGAACTATAGCTGTGAAATAGTACAGCAGTAAAAAGTGCAATATTTCCTTCTAATGCGTTCACTATATATTTTATAATAACACTGCGAGGAGAGAATATTTGCCTGAGTATGTTTTATAGTTTTTATATTTTTTTGATAATACTTCTGTGATTTGGCTAAAATTTTGAATGCATAACTTTTACTTACAATGGAGAAGTGTCATATTGTATTGGTACATTAACTTCAAAGGAGCTAAGTACTCCTTCCACTGTTGGTGTAGGTCAATGAAGGCTTCACTTCGCCAAGTCATGTAAAGTTAAATAAAAGCTACTGCAGCCATTCATTACAGCCATGTCACTATTAAGGGCTTCAACTTCAACTAATCAATCACAAAAGCTTGTTGAGGTGTAAATGATTACATGAAAATGATGAGTCCAGACCTTCTTACTTGCCACTGCAAGAGTTGGACAATGATGCCACCACTTCAGTACACTGCAGGACAAATAAAATGGGAATTAGCTTCATTCATTTAGCAATGCTGAAACAGATGAATAGAAATCAACAGGATAAGTAAGGATGTAGGTAAAGACTTGGGTAAAAGAAATATGACTTTTGTTGAAAATGGATAAAATACAAAAGCAGCATATTTAGTAGTAAAAAATGTTATATACTTACTGAAAATGAAAGAAAGGCTGTGGGTTGCACAATAGATGTGTGTCATATACCAAGTACTTCAACTGGCTCTGCTGAGCACCCCCTCTCATTTAAATCTTGCTCTGTTACACTGCTTCGTTGTCCTCGCCATTGATCTTGTGAATGATTGATTTTGGTATGTACAATAAAAGAACTGGTCCAGACTTTGCATTAGGTGCAGGGTAGCCCAATTTCCATACAGTATATGTATTTATTGCAGGGATTGTGTCATGCAGTCTGAAATGCCCGTTTGGCTCTACCAACTTCCTGGTATTTTATTGGTGACAAAGCCACAGCATTGTTTTGTGTGTAATGCGTCTGGTGATTTTGACATGGTGTGAATTAAATGCATTGACATAATTGCACTGGAAAAAAAAAAAGAAGTACCACACCCATGGGTGCTCTTGCCCTGAGGGTGTACATGTGCCAGCTGGCATGTGGGATGTGGCAAATTTTGCTGTTGCCTCCTCTCACATGCTCTGCCACCTTCAGTCTTATAATTGCTGCTCAAGAGCCAGTTTGGTGTTTCATTTGGAACAAGACCAGGTTTCATTTGGGAAGTCCTCGTGTACTTATATCGCTCTCTAGTGGTGAATGTGTAGACCTGTTGTGAATTATTATTAGTATAGTATAGTATAGTATAGTATTGTCTGCAGTTAAAATTGGCAGAGCACATCACCTGCTGACTTTATCCAGAGCAGCACAGCACAGCAGTCAAAAAGAATGATAATAAAATATTTATTATTGCTTTCATAATCATGCCCATCACAATTTTCAATTGGAATGAACATCAGGTATTATCTGAAATTCTGTCACCATTCTAAAATTAAGAACTACCAAGTACTTTTCCAACATCGAGGTGAAAGTTAAGAATAAAGTTTAAAAATGATCCGTCACTGTTCTTCTTCCTGCTGAGTGACAACGCTGTTTTACAGAGATACAGAAGATTCAGCAATTTCCTAAAATACATAAACGGAAGTGGTTTATCTGGTTAGTCGAGTAAGTGCACTGCACACTACAGACATTAAGCATTTTATAATTTTCTACAGTACATGATGTTTTCAAAGTTAAAAGAAAGTTAAGAGTATATATATATATTTATGACAGAATATCTTCAGTGCAATCCCATTGCTATACTTTGGGAAAGAAGAGTGTAGATTGTCTCAACACAAAGATACTTTCAAGTGCAACACAGTGAACATGATGAACATGAGAACAGACATGCAGATAGTTTGTCCCCTTTCATACAGTATACTACACTGGCAAGTCTTAACTGCTGCATGAAGATCTGTAAGAGCTACTTGAAGCAGCAATCTGTCCTGCAGGGAAAAGAAAATGTTACTGGCCAAAATGTAAACCTACGACCTTCAAAGTGTCTGCGTCTTCCGTGCAGTGGAGACCACAGGGCTACTTTCTGTAAGTAAACCAGCGAACAGTCTGGACCCACTATGATTGTGTGGTGGACAAAAGGGAAGCATGGAATTAAAAACAGAAACAACTGGTCCCGCTGAAATACTGCTGGGTGGAATGCAAGTCGGACCTGAGGCTTAAAAAACACAAATGTTCACATTCATGACCTTTAAGAACCGCTGTAGCACAGAAGTATCACACTATGTGGTAGGAAGCATGTTTGTTGAGGTGCAAAGAGGGAAATACAGGGGTAAAAAAGGCTAAAGACGAGTGTATAAAAAGTACAAAAATTTCAAAGCATGTGTCCTGCACTACTTTCAGAAACGACCTTCAAAAACTCCTTCATTCTGCAGTACAAATCTAAACCTCAAGAGCATAAAACACATTCAGAGGATAAGTGACTCCTTCACACATTCATCTTAAAGCTCACTTCAAAGGCTTCTTTCAGTGAGCCCACTTTGACCCAGTTGGCTCCTGCATTATTCCTCTGGGTCAAAGGCACTGGGCTCCTGACCCTCTGGGGGCCTCCGCTGGGGGTTGTGGGGCTGAGCCAAAGGAAAGCCCCTGAGCTTCTCTTGCAGACTGCCTACAGCCAGCCTCATCTGGTCTTCAGCCCCCTGAAGAGATTTCAGCTCCATGGTATAGAAGATGTACAGCAGAGAGGTGGTCAGCAGGATGGCGAAGCACAATGCAGCCAGCAGGTAGAAGGAGGTACGAGGGAAAGGCTGTTCTGCTCCCAGGGCCAACCAGGGCACAGCGGCGATGGCCAGCTCCAGAAACAGCAGAGCCAGCCCCATCACTCCGGTGCGCGCTGCTGTGTAGCGCATCCTCTCAGCGCAGTGCAAGCCCACTTTGACTTCAGTACGGGCCTCCGTCACAATGTCGACCAACTCAGCCACCTTCCCTGAGGACATGAAAGAGAGGAGACAAAGATTAAATCAGAAATCTTGCACGAGTTAATGGTTGACTTCAACACAAGCGGCATGGGTGTGGTTGATACAAGTCTACAGTTGAACAGTGAAGTGCCATTGAAAAAGAGTCTACAGACATGCTAGCTGCTCTGTAAGGCTGTACTTGAGCCCCACTTGGACGGGATTAACATTACAACATAACATTAAATACAGCCTGTAGTTGACATTACAACAGCCCATTTGATGAGCTTTCATGGGATCTTGCCCTTTTTTTCCAGTGTGAACATGTCTATCAGCTTAGCAAAAACTATTTTGACTTCCTCGATTTCACGTCAAATTTCACACTGAGCAGATAAAATAAAAGTAGAAGGATCCACTTTAAAATACAAGGACTTCGCTCTGGAGGTCATTTTAATTCAAGGGAGGACCAGCGAATTTGCTGAAAAACAGTAGATAATAACGGCAGTAATTGTTACTGGGGTGGGGGTGAAAATGTACCCACATACGCGCTCCAAAGAAATTAAATATCACTGACCAGCACAGGTAATGTTAAAGTCACCCCACCTCCCCTAGAAAAATAAATCCAGTCTGAATGGGGCTTTAGGCACAGTAGTGCTTTGAGCTGAATGCTAACATCATCATGTGCACATGCTCACAATGACAATGTTACTACACTGATGTTTAGCTGGTGCAAAGTTTACCATGTTCACCATCTTAGTTTAGAGTGTTAGCATGCTAACATTTGGTAATCAGCACTAAACACAAAGTACAGCTGAGGCTGATGGGACTGTCATTCATTTTGCAGATATTTTGTCATAAACCAAACCAAGTATTGGACTAATTGACATTTTGACCTGATGATGGCGCTAGATGAAAAGTCAGGGAATCACAAACGTTGTTATAATTCATCCTGAGGGGAACATTAATGTGTGTGCCAAATATCATGGCAACCCATTCATAATCAAAGTGATGGGCAGACCAATAGAATGACAATAGCATCCCTAGAGCCACCCTGCTAGCATGGCTAGTGAAAATACCTGCAGCAGAGTCCTTATTCTTTGATTGGCTGTCACTTCCGGTCTCAGTTGGAGTGTGCGTCTCCAGCCGAAGTTCAGTCGTCAGAGCCTCATGGTCGGAGTACGGGAATGGATGGTCAGGGACGGAGCCTTTGGTGGTGGACATGAAATCACAATAAATGTCCACTTTGGAAGAAGCCTGGGAATCAAAAAAAGGGAAATGCGTATTGAGAGTCAAAACACCTTGTGAACATAAAGGGATAAAAATTCAGCAGGTGTGACGACACAAAGCTTTCGCCCACCTTGAACAGGACGTAGTCGATTCGAATTCCCTTCTCAAAGGGAACAAGCTCCTTTTTACTGATAAAAGGGTTGTCAGCTATTAGCGTCATACCATCCTCGCATCCCTGCAATAGAAAATTATTTTTAACATTTATTAAAAATAGAAAATGCATTTTCTATCTTTACCACCTGGCTCTTGTTTTCATAGTCACAAACATTATTTCTGTCAGTCATGATGACATTGTACTTACTATCTTAATTCTACACTACTTCCTGACTGTAGTGTACTTATTGAAGTTGTGTTTGCAAGACATTTTAAAGCTCTGTGGATGATAACACCAGACTTATAGGGTACGGTCATCTTGCTTTTACATCCACAAGAATGTGGTTCAATTGGGGACTTGTTTTAAACCTGTCTGATTGCTTGCCACCCGAGCTGTCTACCACTGTCACCATATGTTACCATATTTTACCATAATACCATACCACCATAATGTTATCATAATCAATGTGAATTATAGCCAAACCTACAACAAGATCCTAATTGAAAATTTTCCTTTAATTACTGCATTGTGTCAGACAAATTAATCCTGTCACTACCTACATCGAATTTGGCAGTCTCTAAATAAGAGTCTCTGAGTCCGGTGTAAGTCCTCAGTAATCTGTTGCCGAGGTCCTGAGGGTGCATGTTGAGATCACCACCTAAAATCACCACATCTGCTCCATCAGAGGTGTGGCTAAAAGGCATAGAAAAACACATTATTACCAATGACACAACTTAACGATGGAAGATGAAACTTTACCGTGTTTAAAAGGAATTTAAAGGTTAAGAATACTGTCTGACACCAACACCAACTGACAACAGGAGAGGTTCACCTGAGGACAATATGCAAATACACACCTGAGTAAACAAATAGTGGCTCATGCTACAAGTGCAGAATCAACAAGCAAAGACACAGTACCGAATTAACTGCTGCAGCTCCCAGGCCTGAACCACTCTGTGAGGTAGATAAGAATCCTTGTCTCTGCAGTACTCTGCATGCAGCTGAAATCAATACACAGGGACAAAAGCACATTGATCAATAACTGTATGTAATATATAGGCAGGGCTGAGAGCTGATGTTAGGAAACCTTACATGAGTAACGTAGACGTTGGCAGTCAGGTGGCCAATGTTTAAGACAGCCATACCAACAGCTTTACCCCCAAACCAGTCTCCATGGTGAGCCTGAAGATTAGGAAAAATATAAAGTTATGAGAGAAAAGCAGGTAAGGCAGGTTGAAACACTAAAGAATCACAGATCCACTGTGAGGGTGAAAATGTTTAAACATCAGTCTATCTCTACTCTGGCTGTCTGTACATTTTAGATGGATTTTAATGAAAAGGCACGATAGGTCCCCATTAATAATTCCCAGGTCAAGACTAAAAACCACAGGAGATCTGGCCTTTGCAGTCACTGCCTCTCAAATCTGGAACGACCTGCCGGAGAAAATCGGGCAGGCTAGCTCTTTATCTTTGCTTAAAATTTTGCAATTAATTTAAAATTGCTATTTTAAGTTCTTACATTTATTCTGTGCTTTTACTGGTTTAGTTCTTCTAATTTCATCTGTTCAGTAGCTCTTTATTTCAATCCTAATTAATATTTTATCACACCATGCATCTCTTGGTTTTGTGTCTTTTGTGTAGCACTTGTTTTTTAAACATGCTACATGAATAAAGTTGTACATATTCTTTTTGGCAAATAATATGATTATCTTTTTCAACAGTTTTACTTATTACTGTTTGCTTTCATCAAGTCATATGTGGAATGTACAGTACAAAACACCACAGGCTCTCCTGACTTACCATGTATGGATAGCCATTCAGTGAGTAGCGATAAAGAAATGTATCATGGATTCTGTGTTTGGAGAAAATGGCCAGTCCACTGCCTATGACTCCACTGCAGAATGAGAGGAAAAGCAAGACACGAGCTGAAGTTGTACGTTCCACGCTAAACACCAGCTTCAGCAGTACGTGACTATTGTTTAATGAAATAACTCACATCCCTGGATCTACATTATGCTATCATAAGTAGGTGTTATCTGTAGTAGATGTGAGAACTTATCTACTAGAGTTGACATTTTTGTGGGCTACAGAGGGGATTAGAGAGGTAGAACCTTTGATTAATCTCAGTCTTATTCCTTGGTATGGAGGTCAAGAAAGAATTAAGCTTCAGAAGTTAATCCTTATAGGTAAGGCCTAAGCTTCAGTTAAGTTTTGCAGATGGATCAATGCCATGAAAGTACATTTTTCTGACACCTGGGCACTTCAGGAGTCTTTTGAAGATAGGACAACTTACTCATTAATTGTAGTAATAGATTGAAAGACGTTCAAAATGTAACAGGTTCAGAAAAGATTGCACAGCAACCTTGAGATGGGAGTAAAAACATTACCTTTTGAAGTAATGAGAGTGAGAATGACTACAGGCAAGTTTCTTCTTCAAGAAGAGATAGTCTTTCTCACTCCACACCTGGAAAAATAAAAATCACTTTAAAAGGTGGAATACCAGGTATCTTTGCATAATTAATATTGTTCATACGGGTTTACAAAAAGATTTATGACTTAAGGTAGGTCTTTATTGCTGCAGATTAGTGACTCTGCATCTTTATAACTTTGTAAGATGGCTTCCACCAACCTCTTGCAGTAAAACAATATCATGCTCTTCCTTGCACAACATATCTCCAATCATGGCATAGCGCTGAGAACAGTGTTTGCTCAGGTAGTGGATCCCCCTGAAAAAAGAAAGAGATATTGTGAACAGTGTGAGTTTACATACATGATCAAATACAAAAAACAATGCAAACCACAGCCACTGACCAGCAGTTCAGAGAGAAGACCCGGACACTGACAGAGTCTGCGTTAGCCATGCTGGCAGATCAGTGGATCAGTAGTTGAGATGATGGACGGTCAGATCAGGTGAGATGACTGGAACAGCTCCTAATGGGACACATAAAAGTGATCGTTTGAAGTTGCTGTCCAAGCATGATTTTTGATATCTAATGCCAAATGAACACATTAGGTGGAATGTCTGGTTGCCCAAAAACGTCCACACATAAGCATTGTAATAAAACGGGAGTAATTCAACAAGGAAAATTTCAGAGTTGGACAACTGCAACTTATAGACCAAGGGCTAATGCACACATAATTCAATTCATAAAATAAAAACTTTATAAACTGAAAAGGCACACAATCACGAGTCTCAGAAAGATGATTAGGAGGAAAAAGAATAAACACTAAAAAGTGCAGCGTAAGCGGCAAAAGTGCAAACCCAGCAGATTGCAGCCTGACTATAGTTCCAGTTCTTGGCCTTAAATTGTTTTATGGATTCAGCAAATCTTCACCATTGTTAACTGTAAAACTGTACATACATCTAATTTGCTCTATTAGATATGAACAGACTGTGAATATAATTCTGTATACTAAAATAATGAACTAGGTATGAAAATCAGCAACTATTCTTATTTAATAATGTGTTATAACTGGGCAGACCCTGGCAGGCTCCACTATGTCATGCAGTGGGGAAAAAGTTGTTGATTTTTCAAAAAAGGCACAAAGTAAAGAGACGTTTGCATTCACTCTCTGAATCTCCCGGGAGTGCAACAATACACCAGCCCCAAACAGAGTGCTGACATAGCTTTGCTCTGTCTGGAGAGAATAAGGGGGAAGCAGCAATGCAGTGAAAAGAATCAAGGGGCTTTAGTGTCAGAGGTAACGGTTCTCCTGACCAGGCAAAACTGAGCGTCAATACAGAGGAAACATACGGCATAAATGGAATAAACAATTTCTCCTGCAATTATACGTCTGACATTAACCTTAAATTATACAATGCATCTGTGTGTGCATCCAAAATACTGAGGGTGAGGGCTGACGCTGCATCACTCACAGAGGAGTGCACAGAGGGTAGATGTAATATAATTTAGCTAGCTGACAGGTAAAAGTTAGTGGCGCTGAAACAGGACTTTAATCCCAAAATGAAGATAAACTCACTAAATTTTGTCACGTCAATAGACTACATGAGCCTGGATCCTGCACAGCGATATTACTCCAGATTAAGTTACGTGTGATCCAAACTGCCAGTTGTCTGATGGTGTTCGGGCAATAAACGCAGAGGTAGAATAACGTTAGCTCGTAGACAAGGTGGAGAAAGTTTTCGCTACTTGTTAGCCTCCTGAATGCTTTGTAAGTGGACATTTTGATGAAACCGTTTGAACGCAATCAGCTTCATTATCATGCAACGTTAGCTATAATGTTCGAGCGTTAATCACTGCAGGTGACCCATTAGATACCGCTAACGGCTGCTAAACAACTCTAGCTAGCCATTTGGCTAACTTAGTCTCTGTAACCGTGAAGCTAGCTCCGGTTTCCGTTGACTCGTTACCCGAACGGTTTATTCATTGGTTGATTTAACTCACTTCACGAACCTGTTGACGTCAGCTGAAGTTATCTGGGCCGTTACAATGTTGTAATATCAGTTGTGGCTTTGGATCCAAAACACTTCCTGTTGCCGTGTCAGCTAACTATCGTTATACAATTAGCTAGTTAATTATTAACAAGGGTATACATAGTCGGTCGGTCAGCATCTCAGATGACGAACACTATGTTTGGCCACTTCCATTGCTACGTGCTTCTCCTGCCCCGTCGTAAAGTCAGCTGGGATAAAAATATTTGTTATGACCTCCGGTGTTAGCTAGTTTCCCCTCAAAGTAAAACAGGAACTTCACTTGCGTCCGTAATTTCAGTGACAGGATCCTCTGAGCACAGGTGTAGAACATATTTCTAATAAGATGGGTAGTAGCTGTGAATACCCTACTTGCAAAAACTCGATTTCAAATTAACAATCGATTCTTTTTGTGCAAACTTTTAATTTGGAGGCTGTCACCGAACAACCGTTGTCATTTTAGCTAGCTTGACAACTGTTTCCGGTTTTAATCCGTCACAGCCGCAAGTAATTCTGGGAGGTGAAGTAATTTCAGCCAAAAGCTTGGCCGTGGTGGCTCATCCCAAAAGCCCTTCATTAAAAACTCTTCTTATATAAAAGAACGTAAGTATTATCATCACGATGTAGTTAAAGTATCAAAAGAAGTAGTCATCATGCAGAAAATGGCCCTTGTTAATGATTTATTATTATAAATGACATTATTAGATTGTTAAGACTGATAAACTACATAAGTAGTTTTAGCAGTTAGGTAGTCCAGTGGTTCCCAACCAACAGGATTGAAAAGAAGGGGAAAAAGTTCTTCCACACAAATTTGTATTAGTATTTTTACTTTAAGTTTAGAGAGGAAAACAGCAAGTATTCCTAGGGGGTTTCAGGTGTTACACCATGACCTTTTTTTCATCTATATTCCCACTGAAAACATTTGAGCATACTTTATCACACAGACTACTACGATGCTAGAACATTAAGTACATGAACAACACTAAAGGGTCTGCTATGTTATTGACAGGTGAGGTGTTAGTGCTAACATTTGCAGCAGCAATACAGCTGAAATCTCTAATTGGATCACAGAATTTGGTGCAACACCTGGGACCTTATGGAAACATTGAAATAAATGCTAAACTGCACCTTTTAATCAGTAAAATTGGTAAAATATAGGCCCAAGCGAGTTCATATAACTAACTTGTGAAAGCCAACGCTAACACGGTATTTGGTTTCACAGGCCTCTGTATTATCGGTATGAAAAGAACCAGCATGGACAAAACAAATTTACAAACATGTTTAATAAGTTTTTCTGGGGAAAAATGGCCCCAAAGGCACCATGCGTCTTTTATTGTTAGATACATTTGTTTGATTACATAGTCCAACCTCTACTTTGAAGTATAAAATTGCAATGCACAATGGTAACAAAGACAACAGTAAACCGTAAACCAAAAAAACAAAACAAAAAAAAACAACTGCCCACACCATTCAGAATATGATACATTAGATATCTCATTATTAATTATCAATATCAGCACAATCACACATTATTTTCAGTGAAGCATATGGCAAACACTGAAAGTCAAAAGACAACAGAATCAAAACAAAACATTAATCTTGATAATGGCAAAAAAATGTCTGTATAAAAGATAAATTGAGAAACCTGCTAGAGGAGGAGTGTTATTGTATCTAGCTTGTGAAATATGACATTCAAAGCCAGGTGCAATTATTCCATCGTACAATATCTTAAATTTGAACTTTTATAACACAATTGTCCAGTGAACCACACAGAGTACACTTGTCAAGCAGGATCCATGGGATGACAGTTCTCCTGTCTCTAATAGGAGTCCTGCAATACTTTGAACATCTCCATCACAATGGAAAATGATCAATACATCTCCAGTACCCCACCCTGCCCTCCCGCTATTTCTTTTCCAACCCTATAAATAACAATCAATGGTCATACTCCACAGCACAGAGACAATAGCTCTCATTCAAGACAATGATTTAGTTTGATTTCAAAATAATTTCATGTATAATGTCAGTAAAAAATTGTCTTAAATATCAAAACTGAACTTTTATCAACGAATGCAGCTTCTCCACACATTACACGGAGAAGGGTGAAGCAAATGAACCGACTTCACAGCATACAATCTCTTTTTTAAACAAAAGAAACAGTGATTAACTTCTCTCCACTTAAACCATGGTCTCTGTGCTGAGTTACTTGATCACAAATATGAACATAAAGCCCCCCCAAAAAAATACTCCTATGTAACACATATTCCTTTAGCATCCGCTGACTCACAGTACAGAAACAATTCATTTTTCCATTAGGCTACATAACTCAAGGCAGAAAATAAGCACTGCTGTTGCTTCACCCCCCTTCTTCTTGATCTTTTAAGTGCAACCAAGCACACGTCTTCAAACAGAGAGAAATAACAGGGGATCTCGAAAGGATGGCAAAGCCCTGGCTTTATTTCAGGCTAGCAATGGTACAAGGCATCCCTAGTGTCAAAAGTCAGTTATAGATAGATGCTTGTAAGACCTGAATTTTAAATTGTGTAATAAAACATTAAAAAAGCAGAACCTAAATAGTACGATAACACAATAAACCTTCTCCCTGTACACTTGGACGATTTTTTTTTTTTGTAAAACAATAGGCTACATGAAAATTAGTTATCCCATCTCATTTCTCTGTGTGCCGGAATACAAAAACTGCCTCAAAAGATGCAGATATTACAGGTTTCTTTCCAATTTCTTTGACAAAATACACCTGTCTGACTATTTTCTGTTTGTTTAAAAACAAGAGGTAGTAAAAAAAAAGGCAATCCAAAGTTGCAGGCAATGATATAATCTTTGGAGAAAAGGCACTTGCTTTCCTAACAAACCTACTGCAACAACACCACTTGGCTCTGGTTTTCCCCTTCCGTGGTCCTGTTCTCTCTACCTTTTCAATCTTATATACACTTCTCTTATTGAGTGTGTTCCCTTGGATACTATGAGTCTTTTCAACCCTAAACACATTCTCGTTCCCTCAATAAAACATTTCAAGCTCCATCAATTACCTTGGCAAAAGTGACCCACTTCATCTAAAGCATGTTTAAAACACATGGAAAATAGCTAGTTGTTTGAAAAATCCGTAATTCTTCAAAATTTCTTGGCGTGTCGGCACGTTGAGATTCACTCTTTTTTTCCTTGCGAACTTTTATAAAGCATAAAATGTGTCCATGTTAGTTCGGTCTAGCATTGTTTGAATGGTTTTTTTTTTGTTGGTTTTTTTTGTTTTTTTCCTGGATGGTTGAGCTGGTCGAAGAAAGATTGTGTCACGCTATTGTCTGGCTTTTCCGAAAAAACCTCCCTGATGAGCTGTTAGTCTTTAACAAGTCTGTAGACATGATACTGAGCTCCATGTTCACTTGTGGAAACCTCAAAAACAAACGCTATACAGAGCAAGGTCTCCTGGGTGTCGCGGTTCGTCACCACCTGAGGGGCAAAGGGAAAAATGTCAAGTGAGAAATATGAAGCAGCACAGTCGGTTTAGAAATACGGCAGTGAGTCAGTTGATCATTTCTTAATTTGTTAAAGGAATAGTTTGACATTTTGGTAAATATTGGCTCAGTTAGAGGAGAAGATTGATATCACTCTCACGTCTGTACGCTCAATATATAAAACAGGTAACGTAATCCTCCTACCAGGACTTCTAAAGCTCACAAATTAACACATAACATCTCGTTTGTTAAATTCGTACAAAAAACAACGTAAATGTAAATGTGGTTTAAACGGGGGTTGTGTGCCGGGCTAGCTGTTTCCCTCTGTGGACAGTCTTTGTGCGACGCTAAGCTCAGCAGCTGCCGGCTACAGATTCATATCGACTGTACAGACATGAGAGTGGTGTCGGTCACATCATCTAACTCTCGGCAGAATAGTATATATATATTTCCCGAAATGTCAAACAATTCCTTTAACAATCTGATAAAATCGAGTGTATGTTACCTGTAGGATAGTGAAGTTTTCAAGAACACTGTTCATCATGTATTTTTCAGGCAAGTGTTTGAGTTTGTGGATAAAGTTGATCATGTACTCGCACATCGGAGAGCGGTGGATCCTGTAAACACACTTTCCTCCCTCCAGGCGGGCGTACTCTGTCTGCAACACACACAGAGTCAAACACACCAAGCGGTAAGGTGAAAATGAGAGACTGTGCATCGGTTTGTTTGAGAAGAGAAGACAGAATCAATGCACATTCTTACCTCTACTTTCTCGACAACCTGCTTGCCAAACGAGCAGACTTTGGTTGAAACAGTGATCGTCATGTTCTCAAGGCTGCTGTACTGGCTGCTGACACCGTAGAAAGAACCAGGGCCGTCCTGCATGCCGCTGCTATTCAGGTCCGCCTGCAGAGGGCATACATTTAATCAGATGAGTGATCACACACTTAGATAATTTCCTCATAACACATGAATTGTGAGGTTGCAAGGAAATTTCTGTGCAAACGTCAAACCGCTTGAGAATACATATTTGGGGACAACATAATGTGTGCAGAGACAGTTTATTAACATAAACAGAAATCCAGTGTTCACGATGAAGCAATCCATTGTGAAATGCCTTCTGTATAATCTAACATATTTCACGAAGCAGAAAACCACAGCTGTGTTAAAAAAGAAAAGGAAGTGGTTTGCATAAGCTGTCCTTTATCACTTGTGTGACTCTGAATATGTGGAGCTATATCTGCAATGGTCTTAATATAGGTTGACCATGTTGATGTGTGCCTGCCAGTACACAATGTAGTAACTACTAGAGAAAACATTAGTAATGTAATGGGATTTTGGAACAAAGTGAGAGAAATTGCCTCCCGGGTTGTACATAAATAAGATTTCACACTGTGCCGTGTTGGAATAATGTTGAGCACAAACCAGACAAAGTGAAAGACAAATGCACAATAACAAATAACTGGTCGATGATAATCTAATAACAACAACCCACCCAGAATTTAACTAGGAAGAAAGCATTCTGAGGGCCTTTCTCATAAAGCTCTTTGAGCCCGCCCTTCTTCTCTGGAAACTTATCGTAGATCTGCCGGATGTCCACAGCCTCGAGGAGGGGGTCGCTGTAGGATGGGTTGGTCTGTCCAATGTGGACAAACAGGTGTTTGCTGTACTGCAGTGGACAGAGACAGAAGAGACAAGGGAGGACGTGGTTAACCTCAAGAACATCAGCCGCAAAACGTGATATGACATTCTGCTCACTTTTGAGAAAAAGGAAAGAGGTGAGTATTCGGTTGTCTCCAGCTTTCTGACGTGAGATCTGTACCAAACGCTACTTGAATATTCTTAGCCTTTGTTGTACATTAGGTACCAGATAGTTTTACCACATCAGGACAATCCAGACGGGGTCAGAGATACTGTCCATCACCAAATATCCCATGTTTTGTTTCCGTGTGCATGGGCGGATTATGAGACAACGGGCCCCTGAGAACAGACATGTAAAAGTCCTTCCACCCCTCCTACACAGGACCCCCCCCAGATGACAAATGACACGGCTGTGACATTTGTAGTAATTTTGCGTGTCTTTGTAGTTGTTTTGTGTCTCTTTCAGTGGCATTCTGCAGGTGGACCAGGATTCTCAGGTGCTGCTGTTGGTTCAAAAACTGCACCTGAACTTCAGTATTTAGTTCATGCTAGAGATAAAGAGAGGCTGTCTGACTCCACACAGATATTATACTATTTTAACAGTCACTTCAAACAGAGGCTCTAGCCCAGGGGCCCCCTGACCCATTCAGTAACCCATGCATGTCTGTATGTGAAAAGCCTTTTTATAAATTTTCACTCACGTTGTCTGGGTCTCTCTGGACCTCCATGAAGGCTGAGTACTCCAGCATCCGCAGCTTTGAGGAGGCGATGGTCCGGTCCTGCCACACTGGCACTGCAGTAGCGCTTGGTGGAGGAGGAGGTGCCAAGGGCTCATAACCTGAATGACACACACACAAACATTTATAAAACTATTTTTGAAAAATCCCTCTCACCAATCTCACATAGCTTTACTTCATACTTACTTGGTATGGATTGTGGTACAGGACCTGATAGGCTTGTGTATGGGGGCTGTGCAAAAGGTTTGATACTGAAAGACAATGAATGGTTCAGTGAGACAGTGACCTCTACTATACAGGGTCAGTATCAGATGTTTGTGGCACATGGGTCCTACTATATTTGTATTTCTGATAAATGTTTTTTATTGTGAAAATCTGTTAGTGTCAAAGTATAAGCGTGTGTTGTTGCACCAGCTAGGCGTAAGTCCACCTGCTTCATTGCTTCTTAATGATGCAAAACAGCATCAACTAATTGTGCTTTCACTGACAAATCGAAGAAAATGTATTAAAATATTTATAGATTTCAGTACTTTTTCAGTGACAGCAAGTTGAGGAGGATTTGTCTTCCTTATTCCTTTTTTCTCAATCAAATTTGAAGCAGTTAATTTGCCCGGTGGTGGTTTACATCAGTGCAGGAAACATACAGTACAATACAGTGAAGAAGAAGAGTTAGTGCTGCTTTGTGCTCACAGTTGGACCTCGGCTAGGGGGAACTTACGCATGGCTGGTGCGGCCAAACCCAGGAGTCCTTCCCGGGTTGAGATCTAGAACCAGCCTGGTGTGCAAAAACGTGATCCGTTAAACATGCCCTGCAATACCCACCTGCCATTAGACCTACACCCCCTCCCTGACTCAGTCACTCATTCATGTATTTACTCATCTCTAGCACCAATCTCTCTCTTTAGAAGCTAAATGCACCCTGACGTCATCCCACAAACACCTTGTGGGTTCAGTGGAGGGGTTTTACTTACTCCTGAGAGGGTCCAGGCTGTCCTGGGATAGCAGGCCAGAACTGGAGAGTAAGAAGACATTGTTAATTGCTTTTGTAGTATTAATCAGTCATCTTCAGATCAAACCCAATGATATTTTCATGACCAACATGTGTTACGCTGCTTGTAATTGCCCAGAAAATGAATGGGGGTGCTCACTCTGGCTGGCTGGTAGGGGGCAGGAGGCAGTGGTGGAAGATGATTCTTGATCATACTCGGGGAGACGATCTGTGCAGACGACAGTGCTGCCATGTTCTGCAAGGCTTTGTCTTTAGACGCCTGATCCTACAGATTGAAACAGAGGAATGACGGGAGTCAAGCACAAGGTGGCACCATAACCCACACATTATATACTGCTGTATTAGAGTGTGGTTTTGTTTAAAGACTTCCACTTCCTGCATTTATTTGTAGCTGTTTGATGAAACAACACCTGAATTCTAAAATGAGTATATTTCATAATCTTAAGGAGAGCGTCTAAGAGTTACAATAAGCTTGACATGAGGCCATAAAAACACTTATTACATGGTTACAACTGTTCCACTTATTCTCAAAAGAGAATAAAGAGAACTTTTGAAAGAGCAGCGGGACAGACTGAAGCAGAGAGAAGAACAGAGAAGATGCCCCACTGGTATTTTAGCTCAGATAACAAGACAAACTGAATGACAGTGTGTTATCAGGATCACCACAAGGAAAAGGAGAATAAAGAGAGTGCATTGGTTTGGAATACAGATTTGCATTCATGTTGCATCGACAAGACAAGTGTTCATCAACAAATTCTAGTTTTACTATGCGGATGAAAGTGGTACTATGTAGGTGAAATAGGTAGCAAAAGATATACAAAGCCAACCAGTTCATGTCCATGGTGTATGGACGTACAAACACATCAAAGCTTTCATTTTAATAAACCAAATTACATTTACATGTTTTTCATGTTTGCAAAATAATGCACTTAATCTAATTAAGATATGACTTTATTTATAATTTTATTTATATTCATAATTAAAGGAAAGATGCCTCAGAAGAGAGACCCTGAATCAAAGAGCGACACCTTATGCAAAGCAAGCAAGACTTTGGCTTTCGGCAGACGCCGAGGGGATTACGCTACATCAGGCAGGATGCGCAGCAGTACTGTGTTCAAAGCGTGGCTGTTTCCTAAGCATTGCTTCAATACAGTATGGCAATGAGGCGAGACGCCATGCCAGTAGAGGGCCATAGCAAGGGGACAGTGCACTGGTGCTGCCAAACAAAGGGGGGGAGGGGAAGCATATTGCACAAGTCAAATTCACTTACCAAATTCATCGCCTGAATCAAAAAAGAGAGAAACCATTAGTACTGTGCAGTTCTAAATGATGTGTTCAGATTAATGAAGAGTTTTGGTTGACATAGTATTTGACTGTATGTTTTTATACTGTAGACATGGTGTACAACAACTCAAAGTCCCATGTTTATCCAAACACACCATCGCTGGCAGTTTGGTTTAGAGGTTCAGTAGGGAGTATGGTGTTAGAAGAATGCTTCAAATCAAAATGATCACAATATTTATATATAACTATTGGGTATAGCAATTTTGAAAAACATTTACATTAGGTACTGTAAATTCTTGTTTTATTTTATTTTATTAGACAGCAGTTAAAAGAATAGGCAAGAATTAATTAAAATCATGAATGACGGCTATAAAGCAAAGTGTACGTTTTTTTCAGGATATTCTTTCAGTTAGTTCCCAATAAATAAATGTACTGTATAACTGGGGAACACATGGCTTTATACACTGAACGTTTCCCTCACTAGAAGACAAACAGAGGAAAAACATGATGCTAATAGAACAAAGTTAAATCCTCGGAGGTTTAATGCAGCACAAGCCTTCAGTGTGTTACGTCAAATATACAGCCGGTACTACAGTGTGTCGCCATTTTAGCAGTCACACTTTTACTTCATGTTTGTTCAGCTGATGCTACAATTTCACTTTATTCCCTAGAGGAGGGATTTGCTCTATGTCTATGTCTCTATGTCTGCCATATGAGCTTAAAGGAGTCGGCTTGAAAAATAGTTTGTTGACTGTTTTTCATTGACAAATAAACTACTTTGGCTTAACTTGATAAAGTGTTTGAGAAACACTGATGTTCGTACAACTGCGTGTAAAGTTCATTAGTTGATGTTTAACATTGAAAGGCTAAAGTTAAAAGGAAGAACAGCATTGAAAATTCCTTCAAGTGCTGCCAATGCTACTATCCAACAAAGGTGAACTCACGAAAAACACCAAATGACTGGACTAAATTACAAACAGGTTTTTGTGGGTTTAAGAAGTACACATGAGCATGAGGTGATGATATTTCTTCATATTCATATTGCTACAAAAATGTGTCGACTGAAATATGTCATGTTGTGTGAAGGAGACAAAATACAGGTGGTTGTATGTGCCAAAAAGTGATCACAGAGAGAATAGAGGAAAACATGATTAACCCCTTCAGGAAGAGAGGCTAAAAGTCACCACACAGTATATTACAAGCCTGGTTTAATGCCATCATACTCCTACACGTTGGCCCATTTCTAGAGAATACCTTCCACTAAATACGTAAGAGGAAGAGTGTCGATCAAACGTATGGTTTAGATATGTTGACCCCCAAAAACGCCATAATGTGAATGTGAAAAGAGAGCGGAGAGGACAATGTGGCAGCCTTGCTTTGTAAGTCCTGTGACTTCATTTCTAACTTCCAAAGGGAGGGAAGTTACGGCTTACTATGAACAGTCTTATACTTTGTATTCAAGAGAAACTACTCACAACAACCTTGTATCACTGGATGAACGAGTTCATTCTTCCTACTACATGTTATATGTAACAAGGAGTAAGCAGTGTAAGGATGCATCCATTTCCTTACAGGTTACCACGCCAGCCACCGCTGAGTGAACTGAACTACATATGACATCACTGAAAAGACGGCTAATCTATCTTTTACAGTTTAATTTAAAACAAAATATGTCACTGGTGGATTAGTCTGCATAAAGGGGTTAATTTAAGTTGAAGTTAGCACTACAGAATACCAGTGTGTTCAGTATTTACACGCGTCTGCGTTATGTATATGCGAATATGCAAAAACAGTAAAAAGCATGAAGACAGACAAGAGGGGTTGAAAGAACTACAAGACGGGTCAAAAGGAGTCATATGATGCAAGTTAAAGATGGATGTTTTTTGACTGTTCAGTTTTACAAAACACATCACAGATAGACACTTTAAAGCAACTAAAGGTATCAGAGTAGAGAGAGTTTTAGGGACAGAAGAAGCCTCAGAGGAGTACAGTATGCTGCAGAAGCATTGGCTGGCACAGAGGACAGATACAGAGCTGGAGCAACATGCAGTTAAACAATCAGTCACTGGGCTCATCATAACAGCTGGTGTGGCATTCCTTTAAAGAAGAAGCTTTAGAATCGGCTGCTATGCTGTCACAACTGAGTGATGAGATTAGCCTTACAGTTCATGCAGCTCAAAGCTTTGTCTGTTTGTTCACTGCATGCATGGTACAGAGGGAGAACTGTGGTTCCGTTGGTGAATCTATATGATCTGATTTACCGTTAAACAATGTATTTTACTTGCCAAGCTTGCATCCACTTATCTAGGAGGAACTGGCCTTGCATCAAAGCAAGGACTGATATGAATGTGCACAAATTAGCAGGTTAGTGCAAAGCCAAGCCTTTACCAGCCCACGCCGAGCCCGCGGTGAAGCGCATACCTTTAGCTTTGACTGGATCTCGCGAGATTTTCTCCGGGCGAGAACCTGCAAGTGGCTAGAAACCTGCACAGAAGAATAGCCAAGAGGAGGGAAGAGCAAAAGGAGACAGGGAGAGAAAAGACAAGAGAAGAAAGAGAGAAGCCGTAACCAAAGAGGAAAGGGACGCCCAGTCAGTGTTGCCGGGAGGCAGGTTTGTGGCACCTACCTTTATACCCGCCTGGTATTCACGAACTTTCTTCCGTGCTAACACCTGTATGTGACTAGACACCTAAAGGGGTGTGAAACAGTTTTTGAGCACAAAAACAACATGCACTCAGATGCGTGCACACACACATGCATGTAAGTGCAGACATGTAAACACACGTACTTACAGAGATAACATACACATAGTTCTGAACAGTTCATGTAAACAATAAAAGTTGATTTAAAGGATAAAGCTGGTGATATTCTACATTTTTCATATTACCAATAAATCCCGTGAAAAGACCTAAACCATTAATGAACTCATGCAACACAAAGCCTGATATAGTTTATTTCTCATAGACCTTGTTGTCCAAAAGCTGTTAAATAGTAAGTTAAAGGTAAATTGAAAGCTATTCAAAGACAGACTATCACATTGCTGGTTTCGGTCTTTTCATGGGATTTGTTGACAATAAGAAATATATACAAAAAACAGACTTATGCAATAACTTGTAATCCACTTTTTTGTAATTTAGCATGAACTATGAATTCTTTGTTGTAACAGTTGTTGCTTCTGGCGATGTATTTGTTATGTTTTGCATCGTTCGTATCGTCAGTGACTAAAACCAAACTCATGCATGGTTATTTTAATCCAATCATCAACATTGTCAAAACTTGTTCACCTGTTTTCTTGTGCGGGTTTTGCCTGTCCTCAGCTTGATGTACCGTGCTATCAATTCATTGCGACCTGTAACAAAACACAGAGAGCAAGGCCATAAACAATTTGTACTGATAATACCCTAAATTGGACAGAAGGTGGCACTCTTGTCATACCTTGAATACACGTGTTATGTAAAAAAAAAAAAAAAAAAAGAAAAAAAGAAAAAAAACAGCAGTGTGACCTTTCCCAGAACTCCTGGAGTGCCGTGGGTCTGAGGAGTCCTCAGACTAACTCAAACACACTTTTGTCAAGGGTTACAGGCCACAATAACACCTCTGTTTCCCATAGGAGGCCGTATTCTAAAATGTCATTTGTTATTTAAAATAAGTCAGGTATTAAAAGGTTTACCCCCAAGTTTTCATTAGCTTGTTTCACACCCCCATATTGTTTGCTCACATGGCCTTGTAGCCTAATTACAGATTGCTTAGAAAACAGAACGTTTTTCATGACATAACATCTACTCTCGACATTCTGCACAAACAGGTTGTGCAGAGAACAGGCTTCTATTCTGGGCTTTCGTGGTCCTCTTTACATTCATTGCTGTGCACGAGATTTAACAAGAAGTGCCTTTTCAGCAAAGTGTAGCTGGGATCAAGCTAAAATCATCTTTGGTGTATGAGAAGTGCAAAAAGCATTATTATGTTGTCTCGAGGGAAAATAAGTCCATCAGTCTTTTTCACTTCTTTTCTTTGCCAAGTCACGCTTACTGGGTTTCTGTGGCTGAAAATTGGGCCAAAGGGAGAGGTTGAACCGCTGTATCATTATGAATAATGACCTAAACTCTTCTAAACTTGCTGACAGAAATTTACAACAACAAAATCTGGTCAAGATGTGTCTTCTTGAGAACACACAGACTGTGTCTACGGTCTTTAGAGTATCTAGACACATAATGACAGGAGAAACAAGTCCAGTTTTTTCACACACTTTTTAGCACTTGGCCTCCAGAAGGCCCTGGTTAGTGCAATTACCATAAAAGTACTGCAGGCCATCTCCAGCAGGCTTGCAGCACCCACCGTACTCTCCAACCAGTCAGCCCGGCAGTCGGCCAGCAGAGCAGAGCTGAACTGTCTGCCGATACTGAGCTAGCCCGTCCCCCCCTCTGCCCCGGGCCAAGGATGGACACGCCCGCTCCGGCGCCTCCGCATTCCTAGCATTCCTCTAAGCCTGTCACATCTGTGCTAGCCAGTCTGATTGGCCTGGGCCTGCGAACACAGCCAGAGCTCGGGTGAACACACACATGCTCACATGCACTGGGAGCTCTGGGAGAAGCAGGGGTTAGAGCAGGGGTGAGGGCCATTAGGTTGGGGTAGGGGGTCGTCAGTTAGAGGGGCAAAAGGGGCAGCTGATGCCGTAACTCTTGGAGGAAACACAAAGCCATAACTGTCTCTGCCAACAACTGCCACCTGGCAGCAAAGCAGCCCTTTTCCCAAAACAACACCACTGTGTGACCCTGCACTCAACGGACAGCAGCACCTGCTGCCGACTGTCCCAGCAGAGGATGGCAGAGAAAGAACAATGCCAGTTCGACCCCCACGCAACTGTCACTCTCAATCTCCTCAGCTGAGGGGCAGAGGGGGGAAAACATTACATTGTCCCAACCACAGAGTTCTGCTATGAATTTCACAGATATCTCATGGCTCTTTACTGAGACATAGTCTGAACTAGGTGCAAAGATAAGGACTTCTCTGATGGTGAGGTGGACTCGGTGCTGTACAAAGCTGGTCAAACTGTAAATTCACAGCAGACTTTCAGGACTCTCCAAGCTGAGGTTCAGTAAAACCAAGCAAAATCTCTTATTCACATGGAAATAATTGAATAATAGCAAACCATATAACATTTTTGTAACTTTCTTTATAACAGTTTTGAGCACAGTGAATGTTGGTATTGCGTGGTAAATCAAAAATGTGTCTGTTGAACAGTGCAGTTCTGTGGTTGTGAGCAGAGATGATATCTCTAGTTTTTTCCACAACATCTGGTTGTTTTTTAGATATTTTAAATGATTGCTTTTGTTTTATGTGATATAAAGTTTGCTGCAGAGACACCACTTTGAAGCGGGTTAGGCAAATAACTCAGTTTCAAATAAATGTTTATAAAGTTGAATGTTAAAATTATTTATTCTCAGGCGCCACGATAGCACCGCGGCTTCTTGAACAAAGCTTTGATTTTTAAGAATCATTACATCCCTAAACAATATGTAGGGCTACTTCATGACAAAAAAAGATGAGTTGTTCACAGGGCGATAGCAAAGGATTTTAGGAACACTGAGGTAATCAGTCCCAAATCCAAATCACCCTCCACTTCACACCCTTGAATCAAATTTTGAAAACCATAGCAAACAACACATTTTGAGGGGTAACATAATCACTCAGGAGACCTGTGTCCAACCCCAGCCCTCAGGCTGAACGGAGCTTATTCAACAGGCTCTAGATTGCTAAAATAAGGCGGTTGAGTTCATGCCTACAAAAACAAAATGTAGCTGGACGTCATTCACTTAGGGTAAAAAACAAAATCACAACCTGACAAAGAATATTAAAAAAAGTCCCAGAACTTCAAAGCAGCAGCTGCACGGTGTGTACATGCACATTTCATGGATAATAGTATTTCTGCCTTCTGCCTCTTAAAACAGTGACCCAGTAGAAGTGGTTATATTTTTTAGACACATTGCTCTCTCAGACCCCAACAAAGAAAATATAGAGGTCTCTGTGTTATCACTGGTAGCTGCAGCTGTGACAGCAAAGATCTGCCCAGACTTGACACGGTGGGGGCCAGAGAGATGGTGAAAAGGCTGGTCCACACAGCAGGGGAACGTGACAGGTGCATTCAAACAGACACAGACACACATTTGTAGAATTGCATGCACAGCCTCACTTGTCCTCTGCCTCTAATTTCCCTACACTCGCTGCCTTTCCATCTCTCCACCCTCTTTTTGAGCAGCTTATGATCCCCTTGTTGATTGCTCAACACCCACTGCGATCGCTGCAGGCTGCCATTCTTAACCTCTTCCCTGACAGGACACGCCTATCTTTTTCTTTTACTACATGACCGCTGGAATTTTCCACTTCCACGCTAAGATAGTGAGCAAAAAGGTAATCTCTCTTCACTCCCCCCCTCCCTGCCTCTCTCGCACTCTTCTGCTCCGTCTCTCTCCTGAACCTTTTTCTCCACCCATATTCTCTCCCCTCCTCCCTTCTCATAACATTGAGGTAATCCTAAATTGCTAACATACTGCTCAGCCATGACTGAAAACATTCCTAACATCTCAGTGAGGGGGCTGACAGGGAAGGCCTGCTCAGTCATCATTACAGAGCGCTCAGCCCCCTCTCTTATACCTTCATACCTTTTCTCACAACTTTGCACATGGACTGAACCGGCTGCTCATTCCTAATGTGGCCTTCAAAGGTCAAAACAGACATAAGTCTCTGAAATCTTTCTTTTTTTCTGTACCCAGAGTGCTTTGCAGTAGTGACAGCTGCAGGGCTGAGAGGGAGAGGGAAAGAGAGAGAGAGGTTTGTGCTTGGGGTTTGACATACCTGTCTGGACCAGAAAACGCAGGGGAACAACATGTCAGTACAGCCCCAAAGCAAAACAAGACAGGCAACATTTTTTTGACACACACACGCATCTTCTGAAAATACTTCCTCTGAACTTAGGGTGTGAAATGTGCCATCCATTTAATTCTACAAAGAAATGTCTCTGAGCTGCAAATATTCTTTGAATGTTTTGCTTTTAGTTTGTTCAAAAGACACCACAGATTATCACCGACCAGGAAAGGACAGGGAGTGTTCACTTCCATCTGAATGAATATGAGTGGAGCATCAAAGGTATCAAAGGTCTGACATTTTGCCAAAAAGATTGATTCCACTCTCATATTTGTCTGTTAAATATAAGGCTAGGCAGTTAGCTTAGCTTAGCTATAAACAGCTATAGACAGCTAGCCTGCCTCTGTCCAAAGGCAGCAAAATCTGCCTACCAGCTGCTCTAATGCTCAATAATTAACGTGTTACATCTTGTGTGTTTAATCTGTAAAAGTGTAAAAAAATTGTTTTTTTTTACAGGGGTTATGTGCCGGATTATTTTTTTGCCGGGGGTAGTGACTTCCTTCCCCTTGTTTTTACACACGGATTAAACAAATGAGATGTAACTTGTTGATTAGTGGGTTGAAGATGTGCTGGTAAAGTGGATTGTGTTTGGACAGAGCCGGGCTAGCTGCTTCCCTCTGTTTCATGTTTTTATGCTAAGCTAAGCTGACTGGCTGCTGGCTGTAGCCTCATGTTTACCATACAGACATGAGAGTGGTATCAAAAAGGTGGAAAAGGTGATCATGCTAGTATCGAGGATGAATTCCGGAGAGTTGTGGTAGACTTTTGAAAAGATAAAAGTAAAGCACACCTTGAAAAAGGTTTGACATGCAGAAACAGTTAGAATATATCGAACTGTGATTACATCACAAACCAGATTTTAGCTTCTTTAAGCGTTGTTCATGTTCTGAAACAACTGGTGTGATTATTAACATGTGTGACTCATTAAAATTGAGTGTTTTGTTCCTTTGAACTCTTTGTCACCCCTGAGCTACGTAAATGACTGGCAATGCTACTGGGAAGTCTAGACAGGTTTGTAGAGCAAAGAATACACATGTACAAAGCAGTCATCTTGCGAAGGCAATGGAAATTTGCAAAGGTTTCCCACCAAATGAAAAAAAAAATCCTGGCAGGAAAAGTGGAATTCCCAATGGGAGGGATGATTTGCCTGCTTTTGGAGGCCACTGGGACTCTGAGACTGCAAGGTAGACAGTATTACATACAGTGCAATCGTTAACATTCCCCTAACCTCACGTCAGGGCAGCTTTTAGATGTCTGAGGTAATCACCTTGTGAGAAGGCTTCTTCTGGGGCATGCCTTGGCTCTGCCAGCAGAGCCTCAGATGACTTATTGTAAATGGAGAGGGTGTTTAGTGCTCTAGAAAAAAACAGGCCTCTAAAAGGGGTCCTGACAGTTTGTTGCTAAGGGGGCAGGTTTGTGCACAGCCTGCCTCTTTGTTGACGTTCTCATGACAAATGTATGGAGCCTGGGACACAACACTGCCCTGCTAAACAGGACAGAAGAGTTATTTAGGTAAATTTAGAGATGCCTGCAGTGATTTGTGCTTCGGGTCTGTAAACAAATTAAAAGCTTTTCGTAAAACTAGTTGTGTTATCCTTGAAAATCATAGAATAAGTTTACTAAGGCTGTTATCTTTAAGCATACGTCCCTCAAGTCTGTCTAAAACTAAACATTTTATTTATTTAAAGAGATAAAAAGTAATTAAACATGGTTGCATTCATCATTGAATCACATCAGTTTAGTCTGTATCCAGCTTTCAGGTTCTGGTGAAGCAACTAATTATTATTTTCATAATCGATTATTCTGGCAATTCAATTTACCATGAATTCATTAATTGTTTAGTCTATAGAATGTCATGAAAATTGTGAAAACATGCCTGTGATGAGATCCTAGAGCCCAAGGTAATGTCTTTAAATATCTTGTTTTGTCTAACCAACAGTCCAAAACCCCAAAATATTCAAGTAACAACACAGAAATTTGAGAAGGTGGAATCAGTACATTTTTGCTTGATAAATGATGATAATGTATCATAAAAACTAATTGTTATCGATTAACTATCTAATCCACTATTTGTTTCCTCACTACTATGCTAAGACAGGATCAGTAACAACAGTGGCTGGAGTTATCTCAGGTATGTGCTTGAATATTCAAATCTGCCTGACGAGTGAGAGGATGAGATTACATCTTGGGTGAATCACGCCAAAAGAATCCCATCTAACGTCAAGCGCAGAAAAGCCACCCAAAAAAACAGTTCTTTAAAAACAAACACTAATGCTTCTGAAATACACACTCTGCCTGAGACTTTGGTGGCAGTGATTGATGGTTTTTATGGTTGCTCTGAAGCCGGAATCAATTTCAAGTTTTCGAGACATGATGGACAATAATTAAAGGGAAGGAAAGTCTTACAAAGCATTGCTTGAGGGAGTTGAATTACGATGGTGAAAATAACATAATTTCACAAAACCAAAAAGAGGTTTGTTGAGGACAGCGGCAAGTAAAGAAGGGAGCACAATTACTGTCAATCAACATTTATTGCTGCTCAGCAAAATTTCCAACGTCAAATGCTAAATTTAATTAGGAGAGCGTGCACTCTCTGAACAACAGGAATGGGAAAGTGGGATCAAAATAATGAAAGACAAATGCGTTCAGTTTCCTACACCTGGATGTCAGTGATTCTACCAAAGAACATGCCGACAGATCCATCTGGAGTTTTTCAGGACATTAAGGGCTCAACACCTGCAATTTAATGAACACGCTGCAGGAAACAGCGTAACTATTCGGAAACCATATGGATGTTTTAAATCTTCGACATGCCAATGTGATGTTTTTGTTCCTGAGCCCCGATTCACGCTGTGCTAATTATTGCTAATTTAACCGAGCCATCCAGCATCAAACGCAACACTGCTCCAGAAACCAGCTCCAACCAGTCACCTACAGGCAAAACTCTCCCAGCGATACCGGTGTGGGGAGAAACAAGCGCATGACGTTCGGGCGATAAAAAACAAAGAGCAGGTTTTGTGACTGAAAGTGTAGTGAGGAAGAGAGGAGGCCATAAAACAGTGGGCATAAAAATAGGCTGTAAAGAAAAAGACAGGTGTAAATCAAGGGGAGAGGAGATGCTCTCAGAACAGCAATAACCAGCTCTGACAGTGCTGGTGCAACTGGAAGAACCTGCCCCTTGGTCACAGCACAACAGGTACAGACTTGTTAAAGAGAGCTCTGCGTGGAAAGAAAACATTCACCTCTGCGTCAAAGCTGTGACATGAGCGCAAGAGGAAGAAAAGTATTTTTCTCATTTCGTTTTAGGGCACTATGGTGGATGTTTGTTTTCTTGTAGCCACAAATCTCTGTGGAATTTGCATTCATTATGGAACAGATTTCCATGTAATTGTTGTTCTTTTGTTGCTCTGGCTGTTATCCAGTGTACTCACCATACATCTTTCCCTCGTCTGACAGGATGATTTTCCTCCTGCCACAGGGAGGGTAGATGGCAAGGGCCTCCTGGAAGCTCTGCTCGATATCCGGGCTCCACACGCCCTCGGCGTCTCCGTCCAGGGTCTTGTCCTCGTTTTCCCCGTCCAGCCCATCTTCTGGGCTACCGTTGGCGCTCCACTCGTTGGACGCAATGGTGGCGGCTCCCCCTGGGCCCGACCCCGAGCCCCAATATCAAAGGATCTGTAGAAGATCTGTGGAATAAAGCTGTTTTTATTGAATACTGATTTGAATTGTACAACTTTAGCATATATTAATCATAATTACACAACACATGAAACCCAAACAGTGTTAATAGTTTGAAACACAGGCAGGTCAGCCTTCTTTACCCAGAAAGATAAAAGATAAGTGATATTCTATATTTTTCTTATTATCAACAAATCCCATGACATGACCAAATCAACAATGACTAGACAAGTAATGTCTGTGCAGCCAAAGCCTGATATGGCTTATTCCTGCCATAGAGGTCCATTAATGTCTAAAAGCATTTAAAACACATCAGTGAGCCACACTGTTGTAATTGATATGTTCCGTTTTTGTTTTTTTTTGTCAATCCAACACCCATTGGTGTGACACAACCTGGTGATGTAAGTACTCACTTGCACATCAAATCTGTATTAATCCGCAGCTGCAAATTGTCCATAACAAATGTACTATTTACTCCAGTTACTTAGTCTTACTAAAAAATGAAACTATATATTTGTGAGTCATTTTTAAGGATTTAAGTCTTTAGTAGAAATGAATGGGCTTGTGTCTGAGTGCCACAGGCAGGGTAGGAAAGTCAGCATTGAGAGACGTACTATCACATTGGTTATGGTATATTCACAGGATTTGTTGACAATAACTAAAATATAGAAAATCACAGACCTTATTGTTTAATGCATGCGTTGTTTATCTGATGGGAAAACAACCACATCAAGTCACAAGTGTGCTATAATCAGCCATAATTCAATATATATTCTAATAAAGACACTTCTCTGCTTAAACCACAGTATGTACAGCTTTGCAATATTGGAAAAGTCAGTCAATATAAGGTTATTTATAGTAGGAGAAATTACCTAAATTACCAGCATAGACTGCTTGTATCAATTTGGGTCTAGTGGCCACAGTTGGAACTGCAGGTCATGTGATGCCATGTGACAGACAAATCTATTAAAAACAACTGTAAAATTATAAAGGGAATTTCCTGCGTAACATCATTCAAAACTATTTCATTAGATCTATCATACAGTATAATTACAAGCCACCCTTTCACACATTCACATGTAGAGGAAACCAGCCAGGTATGCATAAGCCGGAAAAACCCTTTTGGTGTTTGTGCTTGAAGGGCAAGTTTCATGAGTCTTGGAACAGCATTCTCATCTGAACACAGTGAATTGCGAGTCAGCTTTCTCACTTTGTTCCTTCATTTTGAATTTATGATGCAACACTGCTGATATTCAAACAAATGTCAACTGATCAGTAAAACCCAGGAGAACATGGAGCAGGGACTTGATAAAATTCAACTCAATTACGTCTACAACCTAATTATCAGCGTTCATAATGTGTGAACTTAATCTCTGCTAAGTTTGTCCATAGTTTTTTCTTAAGAAATATACATAAATTGAATTAGCTGGTCAGCTAAAAAGCGCTGTGTGAGTTCATGTAAAGCATAATGAGAGATACTTTATGTCATTCATCTACAGGTCACAACTTTGGCTTTCTTTGACATTTTCTTTATTGCAGTCATTAAATTTGTATGAATAAACAATGCTAACCGTAATTATTACTATAATTTCCTATATTTTATTTCTCTGAAATGGCCAAATGAATTCAAGATATTCCATAAAATGAAGTTTAAAGACCCCACTAATCAGCACTGGCCTCAAAGAATTCTTGTGGTCTGGGAACTGTGTCCCAATGTGGTTGGCTTATGGCTGACTGCAGGCAAAGATCTTAAGTATTTTTCAAGCTGCTTTTCAGCATTGTATTGTTTCTGAAATGGAAGTCTATGAGGTAACCATGATCCTCCCAGGATGCTTGTGTTTCTGCTTTAGCATTTCTGCAGATGCTGAAAAAAATAAAGTATAATGGATAAATACAGAGTGCCAAAATGAGTGTTCCTGTGGGAAAATTACAATGATTAAATTATGTTGATATTTAGAGTTTATATGGATGTTGCGAGTTGCGATCTGTTCAGTTGTTCATATATATAAATAAAAGCCATATTTGACCTCTTTTATGAGGTTTTGCACTATTAACAGTTTGATTCCTTTAACATAAAAAAACAACCAAGAAATTAAGTTTCATGTTTCAGTCTTGAAATGTGATTTGTACTTGTATCTTTGAGAAAAATAATATAAAAAATATGAAAATGTCAATACAAATCAGTGAAGCTCTTGTTCTAAAAGCCACAAAAGTATCTATGTGTCATAGTATAATTACACGAAAACAACAGCAGAAGTTGTTTTATTTAATCTGGATATATTCGTGATGAGAGACAAAGTCGGCAATCTAAAAAAATAAATGAACAATACATAAATCTCCTGTAGCCTCCACTTAGCCTCTCTCTGTATTTAGAAAGATTCACACTTCATAATCGCTGCAGATACACCCGAAAACATCCGAGAACTACAAACTGGTGAAAAAGCAGAGGTAGAGGATTAGCAATGCTTCCTTTCCCTTCTCATCATCATTTAACAGGAATTACAAAAGATCAAAGGCGAGCAGACCAGTTACACAGCTCCTGCAGTGATATTCTACCACACACAACATACAACGTGAAATTCATGGACGTCGCTGAACCCAAACGAGAGTTTGACAAATATCCACGAGTCAAGCTGCTAATTTTAGCTGAGAGGGTATTGGTTATGGCGGACCCTTTGCAACAGGGTCACGGCGTTAAAACTCAACACTGAAACTGAGCACTCATCAGCAGCTCAAGCGATCCATCTCAGTCCTCGCAGACCACGCAGCTGGATCGCTCCCAATGGCCGCTAACAACAAATACGACTCGAGTTCGGGTTAGTTTAATCATATTCTGTCCTGCCAATTTGTGAATAAATGCAAGATACTGATACAAAGACAATAACAAAACGCACACAGAAATGTGGATATGTAAGTTAATACATCAATAACTAGAATTAGAGCTGCAACGACTAGTCAATTTGTCCTTCGATTATATATAAATTGGCCACTTGGTTGGTTTTTCAAGAAACAAATGCCAACCTCCTCTGGTCCCAGCTTCTAAAATGTGAGGAGTTTCTGCTTGTGTTTGTCTTGTATTCTCGTAAACTGAATATCT
Organism: Enoplosus armatus; assembly: GCF_043641665.1. Classification (NCBI taxonomy): domain Eukaryota; kingdom Metazoa; phylum Chordata; class Actinopteri; order Centrarchiformes; family Enoplosidae; genus Enoplosus; species Enoplosus armatus. Next base: position 20,984,610 of record NC_092182.1, on the reverse strand, counting down.
TTGTCGATTAATCTACTGATTATTTTCTTGATTAATCGTTTTGTCTATAAAATGTCAGAAAATTTAGATATAATTTCCAACAGCCCAAGATGGCGTCTTCAGATGTCTTGTTTTATTCAACAAACAGTTCAAAACCCAAAGATATTCGGTTTACTATCATGCAAAGAAAACTTCACATTTGAGAAGCTGGAACCAGCAAATATTTGTAATTTCTGCTTGAAAAATGACTAAAACAATAATTCAATTATCAACGTAGTTGTCAATTAACTTTCTGATGCTCGACTTATTGATTAATCAACTTATCACTGCAGCCCAAGTTTAAACATGTCACCTATGACTCGGCCATTTTCCACTATTGTCTGACAGCGTACTGGCATAACTGAGAAAATAATTCAGCATGAACGAAAATAATCATTAGTTGCATCCCTAAATGGACTTTAATCAGTTTCCTTTTAAAAAACATGCAAAAATAGATAAAACAGAAGGCACACATCATACATACTTTGTTTTAATAGCCATCTCAACATTTATGGCATCCCGTCATGACATTAGCCATAATGGTTTGACTTATTTCATTGTCTTGCTGTCAGCAGTCTGTGTGTTGGTAAAAATTAAAAACAGAAACATCTGTAGGCACAAAGAGCCATTAACATCAACACTAGTGAAACCCTTGAATACACATTTCTGTCTCAGCCTCAAGTACAGCAGATGCTGTTTGTGTGGTCTGGTGTGAAAATGTCTTTCAGGCAGCCAAAAGTATTTCATTAATGAATGCACAGGTGCTGTGGGGCAACAGCTTCAGTCCGGCCGGGGCAACAATCAAAGACTGGTGGCACAGTGAGGGAGGGGCGGCCGCTCTATTGTTTATCTCCAATTATAGCAGAGAAAACACTGCAAACCTCCTCCGCACTGCGAGCTGTGAAGAGCAGCAAGCGACGCTTGGCGTAACACGCAGATCTGACGACCTCGATGGAGCTCCGAGTGCTCACGAGAGTGCGTTCAAGTGAGGTGCTGCGAAAAGAGAGGCTCTTCACCGAGAGAGGGGCCTGAATTCCAGACATGTCCTTATTAAGAAAGGGCTGCGAGTGCTCACTGTTTCTCCTCCTGCCTCCCTTGTGTCAACCCAACGCCCTCCCTCCTCTGCAACCCCCCCCCCCCCCCCCCCTCCACCCAGCGCTCAGAACGTCTCTACCCAAATAAGGACAGGAGACCAGGGGATGCGTGTATGGGAGGAGTGGGTGGTGGGTGGGTTGGTTGGTTGGTTGGTTGGAGAGCAGAGAGGGGAAAGGGGGTGTGTATGTGGGGCATTGGGCGGGGGGGGGGGGTGTTGTCCAATTTAGGCGTCCACTTTGGGGTCTGGAAAACAGTGGGATTGTTCCAGCTGGAATGCAACATCAGCAGTGAACACGCTCCCGCTTTGTGGCGCTCAGAGCTCAGACTAGAGGCAGGGTATTGTCAGCGGAGCCATTTTTCAATACATCCTCAATTGGAGTCACAGGATTTAAAATCAGGACAATAGTCATGACTTCATGATAAACGTGAGCGGTAAATATGAAGTTACGAGGACAGCTTTATGGATGAAGAGAGTCCCAACGAAAGGACTCAAGATGAGGACCTTTGGGATTCGGTCGTCCAACATGATTTACCAGCAACACGTCATTTGAAAAGAAAATCTGTTGTAATTAACATATTGCCTGTATTAGAACAGCTGTTACAAACACACTGTAATGTCCCTTTGAGCCAAGTTTCACAACATAGTAATGACTCACACAACAAAATAGACTGCAAATACATGGAGCACACATGAGAACACACAACACAACACATAAAGAGAGTTACCGATAACGTGAAACACATGCACCAGAAAATAAATCTGCAACTATTTTGATAATCTATTAATCATTAAGTAATTTTCTGAGCCACATAACCCCCAGTTTCACCTTCTTTATTGTGAAGTTTTGCTGCTTTTCTCTGTTTTGAATGTCTTTAGGTTTTGGGCAGGTGGCCAAACCAAAAGAAATGAAGATCTGTCTTTGGGAAATTGTGATTCACTATTTTCTGATATTTCATAGACCCAAACTAGTAATCAGTTAATCGAGAAAATAATAAGATTAATGGATAATGACAATAATTGTTAGCTGCAGCCCTCGTCCCACAAACCTGAGTGTGACTCCTTCAGGTGGTTGGCAGATGGGAGGGTTTATTGAAGGATCTTGATTGAATGACACAATGCCCCCCCCCCCGCCAGTCTCTGGGAGTCAGGGACTCTGAGACCGACATGCTACAAAATTCCAGTGTGCAGCAGGAATAACGCTGCAAACCTATGCGCCTCACACGTCCATTCAAACAGCACCATTCATGCACCAGAATCCCTCTTCCCATTTTCCCAGCCCTGGACAGAGCGATCACATTGCAGTCTGTTTTCAGCAATCGGCTTATCTCCGCTCCGACTCCATCTATGAACCAACCGGAGTTTATTGGCACCGCACAGTTTCCTTTTTTTTTCTTTCTAGACAGGATTGTGTGCGGTGAAATGTCCCAATGAATTCCAGTAATTCTACTGAGTCACACTCAGGCTGCTGGGTCACATGGAGGAAAGCTGTCGGTATAGCCTAAATCAGGAAAGGGATTCCATCACAGGCATTTGCTTAAGTGTGCCACAGAGTGTAGGAAATCCCTTACAAACACCTACAGGCAGGAAAACAAACACAGCCTGTGTGTTTCAGTAATAACAAGTGGACGGCATGACATTCAGGAGTCGACACAATAACAGTTATTCACTCAGAGAAAGCAGAGCTAACAATTTTTGCCAACAGTTGCCGGTTTTTATTCCTCAATTTTATCTTCCACTGAATATGAGATCATCTTGGTACTCTCAGATGGACCAACCAGATGGGTTTCTACTTACGCAGTGGAATTCAAAGACTACAGTTAAGGCAAGACTTCAAAATTACTCATGTCATGTCTCCGGTTTTTATAGCCTGATGGTAACATCTCTTCTCCAGTCCACTGGTGAGAATCAAACAAGATGGATCACAGAAATACATTCAGAGACTAAACATCCCACCATGAGAGCCATGCGAGCCCATTGAGCTAGGACAGTAGTATTAGTACGAAAAACAACAGTAAGGCTGAGTTTGTGTACAGTAAGTGACTTTTATATTCAATGTTTTGTGCTTCTGCTGTTCATTTCACACTCACATTATTCATTTTATTCTGAAGCATTTCCTAACTTCAACTGTGGTTTCTCAAAGCAACCGAATTTCAACAGAAACCGGCTCCTCCTCGTGAGCAAAACAACAGTCAGAGAAACTCTTACTTTAATGATGCCAAGACAGCCTGATGTATAAAAACACGACCTTCTTGATGTTACTTGTTAAAAACGCTCTAAATACCAAAAGGCAACACAACAAATAAAAATATGTGCATTTTCTCAAGCCAGTTCAAAGAGAAACGTTGGTGTAGAAAACGTCTGGTGCTTTTTTTGCATTGCGGGACAGAGCAGGAGCGTCAAATGTCAACAGCTAAAGAGGCCACCATCTCTATGCACCTGGTCCATCGGATTGAAGACACACAGTCACATTTCACATTCAACAGAAAACTGATACAAATATTTAGAGTCACCGACATAATATTGCTCATGATGGTAAATGTTCTCAGGTGCTTTTGAAAACAGCGCCCAGGTTTCCATCGAGCATCTTGTCTTTGTTCTACTGAACATCTCTACTCAAAGCAAAGCAGTATGAAACCTGGTGAGCGCTAATGATGGTAGTCTTCTAACATTGTTATTCACTAAGCACATACGTATAACAAGTTCGTTTTGGTGTCAATGTCAGTATAAGCATACAGATAAAACGTGGTAACTTTAACCTGCATTAATAGATTTTTTGGCCACAGTGTGTGAAAAGACTTATTGACACCTTATAAAGCTGATATAACAACGTGTTAGCAAACAGTTGCTTATTCACGCATCCCGCAGATAAGGAGCAACATTAGCATTCATTTGGTTGGGCTTCTGAATGTAAGTCCAACACTCAGCTCTGTTTTGTTCTCCACCAACTGGGAAAAATCTGGCTCTTTGGCTGCTAAATGTTTGCTCAGCAGCTAGCCAGCTGTACAGTGGGTTTATTAGAGGCTTTTGCTAAAAGCAACGCTGATGAGAGTGTTGAGTCTGAAAACAGTAAAGCTGTGGGTCGTAAAACCAAAACAATGAGCTGAAAGTCACTACAATGGCATGTAAAGGTTAGGCAAACTGCAGACTTGTGTGATAATTCTATTCTTCTAATAAAATATAAAAATGCTGATTATAACAGCTTTAAGATAACAAATAAAAGTATAAAAACAAAGCATTTCTGTTACTGGTTTTGATTTACACAAATCTTTCTACATGCTATACTTTCTTGTGAACATCTCGAGTCGGTAAACATTGTTTTTGGTCATATCGCACACAGACACTAGCCTCCCTCTCCTTTCTGTCTGTGCAGCCCCATTACCATGACTCAATTCTACTGACTCATGTCCCAAAGCAGATTGTTAACAGATTTCCTTCAAATCTGTCTCTTCCACTGTAGATCCATCAAGCCTGTTGTGTTTGCATGTCTCTCCATCATTGCCCACTGGCATGATGTACATACCTCCATCTGTTTGTTTACCGGATTTGTTTGTGTCTTTAAAAATGCAGCCTTTGTTAAGTTGCTGCTAGAGTTGTGGGACACTTGTTGGCAAAGACCAGACTCCTGCTGGCAGCCGAAAGCCCCCCCCCCCCCCCCCCCCCCTGCTTAGCTGAGAGTTCAACACACCTCCACAGAACTTCACATTTATACAAAGCAACAGCCTAGAACTCCTCCATACGTCTTGTTAAGGTTGAGGGGGGGTCTCAGATGTAGAGTGAGAGCTCTCTGTCACAGTGAGACCCCCCTCACACACACAAACACACACACACACACACACACACACCAACAGCCACATAAACACACACTTGACAGGGGAAACAACAGGACTTGGTGGCAGAAGGAGCAGCTGCTCTGTGAGGTCAGATTACAGATAAAGAAAACATTTTAGGTTCCAGGCCAGGAAAGCTGCTCTCTGACAAGAACTGGAAACGCTGCCTTATTCCTCCTGACACACAGAAAAGCACACAGATGCATTTAGAGCAAATGCACATGTTTAACCGAATTACTGCTGCTCAGTTCAGGGGATAAATTGAAGGTGATGAGCTGGCTTGAGTGTCGGCCTGTCTGCTCAAAGTCTGCTGCCGACACCAGACTCATGAAAGCACGAGCCCCATCTCCAAAAAAATCAGAGTCACCACCCTCCCCTCTCCCTCCTGTGTCTGTGTTTGGCCCTAATAAATTCTCTCCAGCTCCTCCAATAACTTCCTCCTACTTCCTATCTGGCACGGCGCTCAGGAAACAATCAGAGCTGAGAGTGAGAGGAGGGCTGGACGGCCAACAGCTCACACGGCAAGAGGCAGAAAGAGAGGCAGAGGGAAAAGTTGAGACAAATGCGCACACATGAACACACACACACACACACACAACACATGCACTCCTTGTCAAGTCAAACATTTGCAGTTTGATACCAGCTGCATGCCCAAGAAAAACAATGATGTATCAGAGCAACGTCTTGCACGGAAGAATGAAAATGTGTGAAAATGCTCTGCGTTGGAAGAGTCTGACATACATTTTTCAAACATTTAAACCATAAAAATTCACCACAACAGATTCTTATTTGTTGTTTTCTTGTAAACAAATCACACAGCCTGGAAACACAGGCTCACTCACTCTGAGGTAAGAAGAGGTTACTGGTTTCCTAAATGAGTCACTTAGAGACTCAGGCGGATAAATGAGTATCACACGTCGAGCCAGAGCATGAACATAAGGCCTGATTTGTTCATTCATTGTTCTATTTTAATGCTGGATGTTGCTGGCTATGTGGTCTACCTTGAATTGTAACACTTTCAGAGAATTAAGCCCAAATCCAGCTGAAAAGGGAAAGACTGACACAAAACGAGGCGAGTGTGCCAGAGTGTTTCTTTTTTTTCTTCCTTTTTACAGCCTGAATCAGCATTTTAATCGGAAATTTTCCAGGGAACGTAGCGGAGAAGCCATTCTAGCCTGAATTGGTCATTTTGTGGTGAGGGGAGCGGTTTGAAGCCATAATCTGTGAAACCTTTAAGACATGCATAACTTTGCAGCAGAATGCACCAGCCAATAACTCATCGAACCATATAAATCGTGGAACAAGGCATTAAAAGCAGCCATGGCTTTGATCAGGGCCATATAGAGGGGATTTTCACCAGGGCAAACTATGATTAGACATAAAAAACTGAACCAGAGACGAAACGTGTTGCACATTCAATCCATGCACACATACTCACAAAGGCCTGATCACCCTCGGACACCTGTGTTGTTTTATATTAGGAGCGACCAAAACGAATAACTCTGTGCTGCAGAGGGAGATCATCCCCCAACCCAAAACACTCTGAGCACAGGGATTAAAGGGGTTTCACATGAGTGCCCTTGGGTCACTGGAGCTCCAGTGCGACACACATGCCTCACACAAACGTCTCTGAAACACCAGACGGGGCCCAGTGCGAGAGCGAGCCTCCTGTTATCTATAATGGAGCCACAGTCACTGGCACACATACCCTTCACAGACATTTTTCCCCCCCCAAGCCTTCCTCTTTAGAGTACATTTCTGTGGAACATCACTCCTTACAGTTGGTCGCCAGAGAAAGAACAACTAAAACGTTTAGCAACTTGGGGACAACTGATACAAAGACCATACTGTTCTAGGCCACTCCCCGGCTCCTCCCCTCAGTGGTCCGAATAGGAGACCAGGAAGCTTATCTGTTAAAACCTCATGGTTTGAAGGATATGTAAACATGTGCAGTGCATTAACGTGAATACAATGTTGATAAATTGTGTTACAGGGGACTTTGAGAGTGAAGTAACTGGTATATGTTTAAAGATATGTCGGATTACTTTTGGTTGGTGCTGGAAAGAGCATCGCTTGTAATTTTGCATGTATTTCTTTAGTCGTATCACTGTAATATATAGCTCAAAGCACAATATGCTCTTCATCAACACAACTGCACTCTTTAACACAACCGCTGCTATTTAGCGTCAGACTGCACATTGTATTCCAGATTGTCATTAATGCCCTTCTGCTGAGAGCTGCAGGCTTTTCTCTGAGGCCCTCTGTGTGCTCACCACGCAGACATAAGTGGTATTTGTTCAGATCTGGGTTGACAGAGGGGCAAGTGTCCACCATTTGGACGAGCACTTCTGGGGATGGTGCTAAAAAGCAGCCAACGTCTGCACAAATGGGCAAAAGCTCATTAGCCATTCTTCTGTGGGTTTAACACAAACGGGTGAAGCTCCCGCTGACAAACGGTCAACAGACCTGCACCAAAGCAAACACTCTGCAGAGCAGAGAAAGGATGCACTTCAGCACTGGAAGCAGCAGAACGCCACAAACTGTTTGAAATACCTACAGTGTCTCATGAAACATATGTTTCTAAAGTCAAAGGACTACAGACTTTTTTAACCCTCATGACGAGACCACATGCTCATTAAGTCTTCCCTCTGATAAACGGCCCGAAGGAACGCAGCTGGGGAGTCAAAAGAGAGAAAACGGCCACTTTAAGGGGATATTACCCCAAGTAATCTAATTGACCTCCATGACATGGGTGAAGTTGTAAAACTTTCCCCTCGCATTTAACTCTCACACAAGTACACAGCATACATGCTAAATCCACAACGGCTGAGAAACATAAAGTACGTTCAAGGAAAAAAAAGACCGCATTGTACATTGGGAGGCCTGATGCATTCATGCTGCATAAAAACAATGAAGGGGAATCTGTCGGAGCAGCAGAATGCTTAATCCTTTCCAGATTTACCCATCAGCATCAAAATCTATTATTAGGCATCTTGGCGTGTCTCATTTACCAAGGACACATTGTTTGGTCGTACTGGTTGGTCGTTTCATTTCAGAACATCATTTCCACATGTTATATAGAAAGTAGTTCTCAAGAAGGGCTCAAACTGTCGATTTTGCCTCTCAACCATCACCTAACACGACCAGCAGGAAAAGAAAACATGCCCCACGATATCTGATCATCCTCTGTGTCAGTGTTGCATCAAAAGATTGCAGCTTGAACAGACACTACCTGGCTTCAAAGACCTCGCCATAAGCCTGCCGTATTTAAATTCACAGCCATATGGATTAAAGGCAAAGCAGTAAAACTTTGTTGCGGAGCTTTGTTTCCCCACAAACTTGGTGGATATATATAAAAAAACCATAAATGATATATTGAGAAAATATTACATTTTATAACTTATAGGAATGTTGCTGCAGTAAAAACAGACAGCGGCCAAACAGAAAGTTAACAGGTTATTCTGCTTACTGTGACCAACCTGACAGACTGCATTCTGTTGTTTAGTCAAACCTGTTGACTGGCAGTGATTTAACTCTGCAGCTCATATGACTGTACGAATTTAGCACGAAGGAGGTGCTAACACATCGTTTTTACATTTTCTAACTCGGCTAAAACATTTGGCTCCGTCAAAAAAAAAAAAAAACAAGAAGAAGAAAAAGAAAAAAGAAAGTTTACCCCGAGCCTGAACTAACAACACAGACTGGGAGCAGGTGTAGCCTGAGGTGGCCCTCGTAGAATTATACAATTAGCTCACATACATATCCATGCATCTCAAATCCTCACCTATGAATTATGTACTTAGTGGGACTTTGCAGAGTATCATCACATGCCCCGTTTGTTGGCACGAAAGAAAGAAGTAAAAACAAAAGAAAGAAAGAGAGTTTCTATCTATCTAAAAACAGAGATAGATAGATATACATAATTTAAATAGCTGTCTGTTTGAAATTCAAATAATGGCAAGATAATATTTATTAATTACATGCCAAGCAAAAGTTATTAGAAATTATTAGAAACTCCAGATGCTATCTATCAATACAAATGGCATCATGTGTTGAGCCGTAATTCTAGATGAGCACTCACAGAACTCCAGTTCTTTTTATATACATTTTGTTTATCTGGCAGCCTGAAGTCTGTCACTTATTACACATGGGTTCAGTATTTCTTCTAAATTGATTTTTCATGTAGGTTGTTTTTGTGATCAGCTAATAAACTAATACAGCAGGTTTGGCATTTCTAAATAAAACACATTATAGCAATGATGTAACATAAATCATTTTTGGTATGCAGTGTAGTTCCAGGTTGGTGAAATACTGTGAAGCCTACACCTGGGCTTTACTTTATATTTGTGTGTGTATATAAATATATATATTTAATTTGTACTATATATTGCTGTACACTTCAGAGTGTTCTCTGTTTATAAATAAAGTCTTTAAAAGGTTCTTTTTAGTGTAGCTCTAGATGTGTTAAACACGTATTTTCTAATCTAAAACTGTATAGAAACAATGGTAAAATTAAAATATTCTTTTATTAATGAGAGTCTTAACAAACATGTCCTTAAAAGAGATCAAAATATAGTGTTAAATTAAATGTATGTTCTATTTATTACATTTAAATCTCATCATTGCAGGACAAAAACTAAACAGAAAGTATATGTAGTTAAAACAGATTATTTCTTTGTAAATGTGTGTCTTTTAAAAAAACAAAGTAAAACTGTTTTAAACCTCTTTGTCTAATAAATCTATGTCCTCTGGGGAACTTGTTTGCCTTCATTTGACTATGCTGACGAATCAAGAACTTCTCTTACCTTTGTGATGCAGAGGTCCAAACCAGACTGAAGTTGTGTATTCCTCCAAATGGTTTTTTTCTGTTTGTGTGTCTCTCTCTCTGTGTCTGTAGGTATAAACTGCTGGATTCCTCTTGAGGAACGAGGCTGGAAGAGTTGGATCCAGGTAGGAACTGTGCGAGACAGAAAACAAACATATTGGCCCACTTCTCTGCTGTCAAAAGACAAGCTTTGTTTTTTTTTTGTTAACAGTGTGTGTCAATGAGCGGGCTACCGGTGGAAATATGATTGTATAGAGCCTGTCAAAGATATCCCTGCACACTGGGAAAGTCAAACACAATAGACTATCAATCTGCAAATGTTTTCTTCCCTCCCAACGCGGGGAGCTCCACGGAAAAATGTAAAAAATGACAATGATCTGAAAACTTCACCGAGACAAGCGGCATGAAAAATCTCCCCAGAAAAAGGGCTCTAAACAGAGAGAGAGGGAACATTAGTGGAGAACTTACCTTTTTTATTCTGGCAGTCACCTTCTTCTCCTCAGTGAGCGCAGCTGGGCACTTCACTTACTTTGTTATAATTTGGCGCCTTGTTGTTTTCTGTAATATTTCTCAGAGGTTTGACAGTATAAGTGGAATGTTAAGTATGACTTTGGTATGAAATCAACGCACTACACTGGAAAACGAAGGGGGAGGGAGGAAAAAAAAAAAAGACTTTCAAGGAGGAGCCATTGGTGCGCGTCAATCAACAAGCTTGGGGGGCAGTGACTTCACTCCAGGACCCGCCCACCAAAACCCTGCACACTGAGCTGCAGCTTCCTGCCATAAAAACCAGCATCTGACAATACACATCCACCAGTATATCCCCATTACACGTAGGGATTAACATCATGCATCTACTGGAGATCCCATAATGTGGTGAATGTGTATTAATGCAGTGGTGGAAGAAGAACTTATCTACTGAAATAAATAAAGTAGTAATACCACAGTGATACTCTAAAGTAAAAGCATTCATTATGCAGAATGGTCCCCTTTTTTGCTATATATATATATATGTATATATATATATATTGATACGTTAACATATTAGCCGCATTTTAATTATGTGGCTGGTCAAAATGACTCTACTTTTAAATACTTTACTACTAACACTAAGTTTAATCTATAACACATCATATTTTAAAAGCTGTTTTGTGTGTAAAATCTGTATCTGTAAAGTAGCTGTAGCTGTTAAATAAAATAATCAATTAAAAAAGATCAGCCAATCAGACATTATCAGACTGCTCTTACAAGTACCACATTTAAATACACTGTATGTAAATAGACATCATCATTTTTTGAAAAATACAATAGGAAAAACTGAGCCTGCTGTCTTTTCCCTTCTCTTATTAATTTATGGGGGGGGGGGGGGGGGGGGATATCTGTTACTGAGAAAGTGTTAATCACCAAAAACAATATAAACTTAGACCTTGAACACATGTCCATCCTGCAACAGCTCCTTCTGTTGGTCAACAACATGGTTGCAACATTTTAACAGCATGCATTCATCCACCAGTGAGACATAAAAGCAGAACTCCTGTATATGCAAATGTGTGAGGGGTGACTCACTTGTAGATGCACTAATTGTATCAGCCTTAAAGAATGACAACAGTAATCTTGGCAGTTTTTTCTTTTTTTTTAGCCAGAACTCACGTAACAGAAAAAGACAATGGAGGAAGAAGAACTCACCTTACAGCATCTGTCCAGAGGAGCTGCCAGCTTCAGGCTTCATTTAATCTGCGAGTTTGGACAACTGCCTGAGCAGGTTCAGGCAGAATACACACCTCTCACGTACTCTCAAGGCCCTTGGCTCAAACAGGTTTTTCATCCCGAGTGAAGCTCCTCTCAACATGTCGGGCAACTACTGAGGAACAGCATGGGTGTCTCCTAAAACATGCAACTAGAAGGAATCTTCTATCTGCCAGCTGCCAGCTAATAGGCGAGGAATCTGTCATAATACATATTTTATAACTATTCTCAGTGTGGGGCTTTAAAGACGTAGTATAGGAGTCATTTCAAGAGTAGCACTGACTGAATTAATCCATTCATTTCTTTTTTTTAGAAGTCATTTTCTTTTTGTCTTTGATAGTGATAGTAAGGGTACAGACTGGGCATGAAGGGGGAGAGAGACAGGCAACAAAGGTCCCTGGGTAGAATCAAACTGGGGACGTTGTTGTTACATGGTATGCGTCTTAACTACTTGGCCACCAGACGCCCAAAATCCACTAACTTTGATTATATTATTGTAATCCATCCATTCATAGATTATCTATAACCGCTCATCCTTAGAGGGTTGCGGGGGGCTGGAGCCAATCCCAGCTACCATTGGGCGAGAGGCGGGGCATACCCTTGACCGGTCACCAGGCATATTATTGTGATATTTAAGGATATTGGGCCACAGACACACAAACAGTTACTAAGTGAGAAACAAGAAAAGATTGACATGAAACATGTATTTATACAATAAATGTTGACTTCAAGGAAATTCATTGACATGCTTTATTAAATAACATTATTGCAACAAGCCTAGAAATGCAACAAAGGCAGTGTTCAGAAAAATAAATGGATTTTACAAAATGTTAGAACCAAAAAACACGTGATAGAAAAACCTACAGGAGAGATCCTCAGAGATGGGCAGAGAAATGAAACTTAAATCAGAGTATTTTTGTCAAAACATCATATATTAACACTAGATACCAAACACCACAGACACTCCTATTCCAAAATGTTACACTGCTATTTATCCAACAAAGCCTGATACCTGGAAAGTTTCAAAGTCACTAAAGCAACTAGAAATTCTCGTTGTTACTGATTTTTTGGTGTGTTTGCATTTCACAGTCACATCTGACACAAGACATTAGTGACCTATTGGCATTGTAAATACAGCCCAATACACAGCAATACAATAAAATACAGCACAACAAAGCCAAAACATAACACAGTTTAACATCTTTTAATGATGTTAGTGATCACCTTATCGTCAAGGTGTGCCATCATCCCCTCAAAGAAAACATAACTCTCCAGTCAATGGAGTCCTTTGAAGTGATATGTGTCTGTCTGTAATTCACACAAATTCAGACGTTTCCACTGAAATACTGAGACAAAAACCAGGACTCTCCTGTGCCATGTCGTGCAAGATCAGATTATAATATGAGACCTTTTTTTTGTTTCTCACTCCTAGGAGGGAATCACACGCCGATAAAGGCGACAGCGCAGCAGCAGGCATTGTCACATTCACGGAACCATCGTTCGTTATCGGCGCCCATCACAGGAAGTGTTGAAGGCGGAGTCCAAAGAAAGGAGTTTTCCTGATGTGAGTGTGGTCGTGCTGCATACTGGTTTCAGTGTGAGCAGACAACTGGGAAACTTTCGGTTATTCACAGGCGATTTTGCCATCAAAGCTGGAGAGCGCGATGGCAAAGGCCTGCACGGCGCACAGCGGGTAGTTGAAGTCCAGCGTGAAAATGTCATCAGCTATTCGTCCAAACTGCATCACAATGTAGTCCACTGAAAAAGGAAAGGAATTGTTTTAATAGGTAGATAAGTAGCAGAGTAAACTGACAATGCTAACATGCCGGTGTTTAGCAGATATAATGTTTACCACTTTGACCTTCATAATTTAGCATGTTAGCATGCTAACGCTTTTCTGGCGCTAGATGAAAAGATGATTACAATTCATCCTGAAAGGGAACATTTACCAAATTTAATGGTAATCCATTCTATAGCTGTCAGGATATTTCACTAAAAGCCAAAAATGTCAACTAGAGGAGGTCACCTAAGTCAGAGGGATTCGTCCTCTGGGAAACATGAATGTCTGCACCAAATTTCATGGCAATCCTTCCAGTAGTTGTTGAGAAATTTCAGTCTACACCAAAGAGGTGGACAGGCCGACATTGCCATCCCTATAGCCATGATGCACTAAAAATCACAGTATTATTACCAGCATATAGGACATTATGTAACTATCCATTGTGCTGTAATACAATAATAGAGGTTATTTTACATACATTTTGTTTAATAGCAACAACAACTTATTTTTTTCTGGCAGCCTTCAATCTGTCACTTGTTTCTAATTGGGTCAGTAGTTTTTAAAATTGCCATGTCGTGTTTTTTGTGATGAGCTAATAATCTAAACAGGAGGGTATTTCTAAATAAATCCTATTGGCATAATACCAATGATGTAACAGAACCGTGTAGTTCCAGATCTGTGAAAAAAACGTTTTCTAGTCTAAAACTGCAGCTGAGCAGGGAAACATTAGGACATGTTTTTATTAATGACTGCTTGTCTTTAAATGTCTGACCCTGTCTGTCTTTATGAGACATGAAAATGTTATGAAAATGGTTGTCCTCATAGATTTAAATCTCATCATTGTCAGACGAAACTAGAGAGAAAGTACAACTGATGCATCTTTGTTACTTTACGAGATTTTATTTCTTTGTGTCTTGGCTGTAAACTGCTTTGTATTTCTTTGTCTAATGACGTAACGTAATCTAGTTGTGAACAAACAGGAGTGCTTGTCTTCATAGATAGATGTAAACTGCAGATGACAGTACTCACAGTCTTTGTTATGGACAATCTGGAAGTTCTTGATGGAGGCCTGGGTGACCCTGCCGTTGAAGTTGAGCACATGAGACGCAGTTTCGTCGTTCCACACAGGCGTCTTGTTGTGAAGCTCGATCATATTTTCCATCCTTCTATTCTGGTGCCTTATCAACAAGCCGTCACATTCCTGCGAAGAATTGGCAAGACATAAGTCAGGAAAACGGCAACAAAGAGTAATATGATTTTACATACTGGCCTTGTGTTGCTTTTATAATAAACACATAACATGCCATAAATCCAGCTGCAAACAGTACTGACTATACTTTGTTGATAATGTGCATTGCAGGGGATTCTGGGATGCCTGATTTTGCCAATAAGTCATGGATGGTTTCACGCACATGAATCAACAAGTCAGAATATCCACGGTTGGAGGAGCTGACTTCATAATCCCAATTACATATATATTTATTAAACTACTGCTATTTCTAAGGTAAAGAGTTTTTTGGGGGGATTTGGGTGAACTGACCATTTAATAACACAAGATATAATAATAAGAATAGTTGTATACTGGCAAACGTTCAACCGATTATCTTACTAAACACAGAAATTGTATGCATATTGGACAGGTGAAGACTGGCGGTTCCTACAAGGCCAATACTCTTTTTTAAATCCTGTTAAGGACAATAATAGACTGTAATGAACATAAAAACCCACCACCTTCACTATGATCTTTTCTTTCATTCATTTTACTCTATTTTATTTTTCTCTTGGGCAACTCTATGTGAAAGGAGTAAGACTTTCATGTATTTTATTCATGTGTACCTGCGAAGAAGAGGAAGACTTACTTGTGGAGTAGTTTGTGAGTGTGTGTATTTATTAAGGAAATGACATGACATCACTTGTTTTCCCAGTGAAACCCTCATTATGTATGCCCTGGGTGATCCAATTCATTTTGCAGTATTCTTCTGTCATTTTGCCAACTCAAAGCAATGAAAATAAAGGATAAATATATTGTCTCACATTTCTTGGTCGGAGAGGTACTCGCTCGTTGTCCTTGCTCATTCCTGGAATGACAACAGTCATCCTTCTGGGCCCTTTCATCCCCAAGACATTTGTTTCCTGGTGCCAGAAATAAGTCAAATCAGGATTTTCAAATGTACCCTGCAAAAGTATTCATCAAATGCAATGAAGGTCACTCATAATGAGCTGTCTAATGACGTACATATATGATGCCTGCTAACTCCTGCCGGGCATTAGACATGTCTGGAAGAGCTCTCTCTGGATTCAGAGCATTGTCAAATACGGTGAACTTAGTCCCCATTAAATTGGACCTAGACAAGATATTAAAGAATGAAAAACTCATAGTTAAAGGATACTTGGCTGATATTACACATTTTGTATGCTGCTTTTGAATACATGGTTTTTGAAGTGCAGTGTACCTCAGCTTTCCAACAAAATTCTCTCCACCTCTTGATAAATCTGTGGCATCAGTGGAGATGAGGTAATTTGAAGTTGCACATTTCTTTCGTTTCCTCCCAGCCAGCAGGAATGTCTACAAAGAAGAAAATGTCCATTATAGTACTAAATTAACTACAGTAATTAAATAAATCCCAAAACTATAAACTATCAAACTGCAATAAAGATAAATCCCTGACCTTCTTTTCGTTGTCGAGGTGAAGGTAATACAGAGGGTAGAGGCTCTTATCCATCCCTCTCTGGTCTCGAGTCACTCTACACTTGACGGTCACGCCCTGCGGAGCCGGCTGCATCACAAACTTCTCCAAGTCGTCAAACTCGATCTCAGGCGATGGAGATCTCTCCTGGTCAAGACACATGAATAAGTTAATTTTGATTAAAACCATGAATGTTGGCTTGCCTGTGTGACATGGCATTAAATGACTAAAACGTATTTTTTATTTATGGATGAATTGTGAGATATGAGATACCTTCTTCTTCTTCCCTTTGCCCTTTTTCTTCTTTGATTTTTCTTCTTTTTCTGAGTCAGAATCATCACTCTCTTCTGCCTTTCCTGGAATATACAACACAAATTGTTATATACTTGTCAATGACTCAAAAGGAGCATTAAGTTTCTGGTAAACCTGCCTTTCTTCTTTGTCTTCTTGTCTTTGTCCTTGTCTGCTGATGCTTGGAACATGGATGCTGAGCCGGCGGTGGATTTCTTCTTTGATTTGGTTGACTTTGTCTCCTCTTCACTGTCATCACTGTCTGATTTGGCGGCTGCTCAGGGAACAGGAGAGAAAGATTTTCAATTTTCAATTTAATTTCATACATTTGTAAGAACTCTTACCCAGGAATTTTATGGCCTAAATTAAATACTGTATAGACGGATAAGATGCGAGGTCTCATTTGCAATAGGAGGTTCAATGTCTTAGGAAAGGGCAAACCATAACATTTTCAGTTGTGACATTTTATCGAAATGTAATCACCTTTCTTCTTGCTTTTTGAGTCTTTTTCTCCATTTATCTGGAACATTGAAGCTGGTTCTTTCTTCTTGTCCTTCTCCTTGGACTTGGACTTTTTTTCTTTTCCATCAGACTCTTTGTCCTCTGAGAAATGAGACACAAGTAAAATTTAAAAAATGTTAACTGTCCTTGAAAGTGATACCAAGCTGGAGAATCTGAAAGTGAGCACACACGGAGGAATTTAATCATTTCTTTTCAAAGGCAAATAAAGTACATTTCATTCTTTTATGTGTTAGACAGTGGCCTTGGAGAGAAATATGAAGTGAGAGGAAAACAAATCCAAACTGTAATCAATCAGAAAGCAAGGATCTGAGACCGGGACAGATTTGTGAGGGCAGAACAAATTTTGAGCGTGCAATGTGTTCAGTTTGAAATGTGCTCTCGCTGTTTCTTCCAGCTGTTTTGTCAAACACTTCTAGAATGTGAGAAGGATTTCACCAGGACCCGCCCATATCTGGCTTCTTGGTAAATGTGTGGGTCACATCTTTCACAGTTCAAGTATTTTTGACCAAGGAAAAAGCTTATGAAGCGCACTAGGAAGTAGACTGACGTTACTTGCAGATATCTGCTCTGCTCTCTGTCAGAGTTTACATGCAGGGGATACGAACTGCCAAAACTGAGAGTGCATAACTTGGAAGATATCTTGGCGAAGGATGCCAAATTCCTCGCTCAAATCTTGTGGCACAAGTCTTGTGTCTTCAAACCTCGATTACACTCACAATACACGCTGACTGACTACTGCTTAAAGCCGTTTGTGCTCCCTGTATAGTTTTGGCATTAATGAACTTCAGGAATTTAAATTTAACTTTAACGAGTTGCTAAATGTGTCTGTCTGTTGTTTGGTGCTGAGTAGGTTATTAGACCTTATTGCTGAAAACAGCTGCCTGCTGTATCCCAAAATGATGCTATGAGAGTGGTGAGAGTGAACCACAACAATAAGCTGCAGCCGGAAAAACCAAAACAATGAGCTGAAAGATGCTAAAAAGTTCCGTAGAGCTGATGGGAACTGTAGTCGGGTGATAATTCTCTGTGGGAATTAAAAAATTGATTATGGTGCTTAAACACAAGCTTTATCATATTAATTAGATACTACCAAAGGTGCTACGTTGTATCAAGAAAACTGATCTCTTGAGTTGAAAACTACGACAGAAGTAATGAATGGTGTCCAAATCCAAACACATTTGGAATCCCTTTTTCAGTTGTGTTTGTTTGTTTTGCCTGGCAGCTAAATTTGTAGGATGAATTAAAAACAGCTGGACAACCAGAGGAATGTGAATTTAACTCTTGAATGTTTATGATCACGCTTTGAACTTTTACAAACTTTTATAGATGTGGAGAAAATGGGAATCTTCTTTGAACAATATCTCATACAAACATGAAAATGTTGATATTGTAAAAGAAAGGCTAGCTACACTAGTTACATAAAATATATAACCATTGCTACCATGAAGTAGGCTAGTTATATAATTAAATCCATTTCCATGGTTACCATAAATCAAGCACCTGGCTTTTCTTTACAGGAGGGGCAGGGAGCCACAAACACAAGTTCAAACAGGTATTCCTGACTGACTGTTGATCTGAGGTGGAGGAAGGTTAAGTTAAGCTCAGAGGCAAAAGCTCTGGAGATGATCCAACCAAATTATTACAAAAGAGCAGCAACACTCCAGGCTATATCATACAGGTATTCAATATGAAAGTGATAAATAGCTCAATTTCAAGTTATATTTCTGCACTGATACTTGATTTTAGCTCAAGTCAAAGGAATAATGAGCTACACATATCAAAAAACTGTCCCTCTCCAGACTGTAAAAGACACGTTTGTCATGTTTGTAGTGTTTTTTGCAAAATTATAATTGGTGACATTAGTGCCACCAAATTTCAGTTCTGATGCACTGGATGAATATTTCAGGACTAGAATAGTAAAAAGTAGTAGAGCCATGCCAGGAGCTCTGTGAGGCTGTAGTCAGGCAAAAAAAAGGCTTTGAGCTAAATACTAATGTCAGAATGCTAACATGCTGAGCATGCATTTTTAAGCAGCATTATTGTTTACCATCATCTTAGTTAAACATGTTAGCATGCTAACATTTGCTAATTGCACTCAACACAAAGTACAACTGAGGATGAGAATTAGTTTTGCAGGTATTATGTCATAAACCAAAGTACTGGACAAATTAACATTTTAACCTGATGATGGCGCTAGATGAAAAGTCAGAGGATCACCAAAGTTATCACAATTCACCCTGAGGGGAACATGAATGTCTGTACCACATTTCATGCAAACCCATACCATAGTTGACATTTCACTCAAAACCACAAATATGAACCTCATGGTGATATTATATTATATTATAGAGTAAAGGTCAGAGGATCACAAAGTCAGTAGATTCATCCTCTCGGGACCATGAATGTCTGTACCAAATTTCATGGCAAGAATGTCTGAATGGAAGTGGTGGACCAAACGACCAACAACCATGGTATGTATTAAAACTTTAAGTCCTCTTTCAAAATCAGCTCCAATTGACACTAAAGTGAAAAAACACCATAGCCTGCTTAGAAACAACATGTCCTCAAATCTCTCTTTCATTTCAGTTTTCAAGCTGGAAAAAGACTCAAGGTTTATTGAGTCCTTCAGTTATTTCTCACTAAGACTATAAAGTGGAGAGCTAGTTGGCTAATCAGTGTTTTCTAAATAGGGTTATACTAATTGATAACATGTCCGACAGTTTGGAAAAACAAACGTCAAGCGATTTTCTCCGGACCAGAGGAGTCTGGCCAAACACTTTCACTTTTAACTGTAAATTCTAAGTAGAAATTGTCAGGATTTGACCGTTGCAGTCATTTTAATTACATTTTCCACAGTTGATTACTTAAGGGCAAGCTACTCACGTGATTGCTGTGTTTTGTTGCCTTCGCTACCAAGTCAGTGTTTCCACTCATTCTCCATTACACAATAAAATCATCTAATCCTCTTAACAACATTAGTCTGGTCTCATAACTGTTGTTTAGATCACCCTGTTAATGCCCGCTTCTTGCCATACCTTTAGATTTAGATTTCTTTTCTTTGGCAGAGCTTGCAGATGGAGAGCTGTCCTTGGTTGTCTTTTTCTTAGTCTTCTTTTTGGGGGTGTCTTCATCGTCGTCATCATCATCGTCATCATCTGTGCCCGAACCTGCAAAGATGGAAAACATATTCATTAGACTATTGTTTGTCTTTTTCTAAAATACATTCAGATTAAGAGTTTATTTGTATAGCAATTCATTGAAGTTAAGGTTTTCACACTGCCCAGTTTTAACACACCACTAATGACGTACCTTTCTTCTTTTTTGGAGCACTTTTGGCTTTCTTTTTTGGCTCTTTCTCTTTTTCTTTTTCCTTTTCTGGTTCTTCTTTATCTTTCTCTGGTTTCTTTTTCTTCACCTTCTTTCCATCTATAATGTTGGTAAGGAAATAGCGGTGTAACCAATGTTAGATAACAGTAGATATAGAGAAACATGGAAAATATTACAGTTTGTCATCCGTTTTTTTCGTTGGAAATGCTTAAAGTATAATATTATCTTTCTCACTTTGGATGGCAGGACTGTCCTCTTCAGATACATCTTCATTTTTCTTGGTCTTTGTTTTTTTGGGCTTGGCCTCTTTTCCATTCGGCTTGGCTTCTGTTGTGCCATTTACCTCCTCTTTCTTCTTTTTTGGCTTCTATGGATTTTCTTTAGAGATACAAAACATATTAGAAGAAGGCCAGGAGAGTAAAGAAAAGACGACAAACACTGGACAAAAGAAAAACTGTGAGACTAAAAATAGCATTAAAAGATCTTTATCAATAATGATAACTCACCATTACAAAGTCAGATGTGAAGGGAAGCAGGGGGTAGAAATTAGAAAAAGAAGAATTGTATTGTGACTTCTTAGCTATTAATATTGTTGTTCTAGTATTATTTTTATGTTAAATGGTTCACATTTTACTTCATATAGAAAATCCCCACATCAGTGCTGTTAGACAGTCATACTGTAATATCAAATATAATAAATATGTTTAGCTTTTGGCAAAGCTGTATATTACGTTGTTGATAACAGCTTGTATTTACAGGAAGTGAATGAAGCTACAGGGCATGAGGTAATAAAATGACACTATGCACACAAGCCTGCATTTTCTAGAACTGAATAATCTACTATAATCTACTGCTACTTTTGATAATACAGTTTTGTAACACAAAATAAAAACACATTTTGTAACAGGTTTATGTAATTTGCACTAAGAAACTTAAAGTAAATACATCACAGTCACAGTAAATCACACTTTACGTCACACATATCACACACAAGATGACAAGTAAAGACTGAGGAACATGAGGACAGTCAGAAAAGGTTAAGTAAATGAAAGTATTTAAAAGTAAATTGTAAATGTAAATCTTCAATAACTCTCTCCAAGTTGCTGTTCTTGCTCCATCGACTGCAATATAAGCTTTAATCTGGGCCGTCTAGACTCAAGGCAAAGTCCAAACGGGGCTGAAACCCTTGACCCTTAGTCCTCAACACAACATCAGATTATGTGTTCTTACATGCGTATGACGATTTTTGTATAATTTCATATAAAGTGCATCCATGTTATAATACATAAAAAGGAACCCTGTTGTGTTTTTACCAAGCATTTCACAAGTGTGAGACTAAACCTTTGTAAGGGACAGGAACGATGTGTCACCGTCCCGAGTCACAGAGAAGGAGGTCAGTGTGATTGCGGCCAGTGGAGACAGTAAAGGTAATCCTATTAGATGTAGATCCTGCATCGATGGAGGTCTATTTGTGTCCACAACTCGGAGTAATGACAGCAGATTTGACATTTGTCATATTGTAATCAATCGTTCTGTTAAAGTTGTCAAATGTCATTTTACACAAGTTTAAAGATTTACAGTTGTTCACCAACTTTTACAACTTTTGAAAAATCATAAGAAAACTATTTCGTCTTGCTACTGCCACAGATCACTTTCAAATGCTTGGCTATTACTCTAATCAAAGCATATGTCTTTAAAAGAATGTATCTGAGCCTCTCCTAGTGACCTTTTTCTCTCTGGATGGCACATATGTTGCCTAATTATTGCAGTTCACAGAGAAGATTTTGAGCTAATAAAGTAGATAAACTGTTGATACATATGGTAATACTAAAAAGTAAATATAGTAGACATTAAAAATGGAAATAGCATGAGGAAGGAAATGCTGTTGCAGTTGCATTTGGTTTTGGTTTGGGTGACTGGATTACTGACGGCCTTCAATCTCTCATGCGTGTTTTTGCAGATGCATTGCTCGGCGGAAACGGAAAACTTCCCATGCTGGCGTTTGTATACGGAGTAGTTACCTCACATATGGGTCAGAGATTAATACCTATGTAATCAATCATTCAATGTCTTTGATTCAGATTTAAATAATTTAAGTATTCTACATCACAAACTAAACACATGGCAAAAAAAAGATTTAAAAATGTCTCATGAATGCATTGCACCCCAACTCTAAACTCTGCGTGGGAGGTATAGCTGTAAATATTGTTGTATGACAACAGCAGAAGGTTTATTTGACTCTTATTAAAGTAACTTTTGTTACCCCTTAGGTCTAACTCTCCAAATATCATTACATGTCATCACTAGGCAGCTGAATGAACACTGAGAAGTAATCTTATGTGAAAGTCAATAAAATAATCCACAAAACCACAACCCCGCCCTTTTACCTTCTCTGCAGACATGGCGCGGCCTCCGACTTCAGCTCTACCGCTGCTTCTTTTTAGAGGTTAGAAAATAAAAAAAGCAGGCTTCTCAGCAGAGATAATGAAAGAGTGAGAAAGCCCTGCACTCACTGCGTCTCCATCAGCAGAAAGTTGTTAATAGGATTTATGTGTAAAGCCATCTGCTCTGTAGAAACACGTCAACGGGAGAAACCAACAAAGGCTCAGGAGGAGGGAGAAGACTTGTTTATCACGTGTGTCCACTATCCAGAGACCTAAAACTCTTTTTTTGCGTCCAGGATACTCATACCAGCTTCACGCCTATTGTACTGTAGGTTAGACTGCCAGCAGTAAAGTCTAACATCTTTGTTCACTGTTTCCAGTTTCAATAGGTGGAATGGGATTTTAAATGTTTTAAAACTTAAATTTAGACAAACGATTTACCTGAACTTGCAGCTGCAGGGCTGGAGCAGAATCCTCATCCTCTTGAATCCTGGATCAAAAGCATTTTATTAATGAAATGAAATGATATTAGTAACTTAGCTGTTAGTCATTATCATATAAATTGCATCATTATTACAATAATTTTGGTGTCAACAAATGTACCCAAAAGGAAGGCTTTTATTTTGCTATACAGTATAAAATCTGACTCGCTTGCTTCCTATGTGTGATCTGGAATAGGGCGGTACCTAACAATTACTTCCATTATCAAATTACCTGTCAATTATTTTCTCGATTCAGTGGTTAATTGTTTAGTTCAGGAAATGTAGTAAAAAGGTCCATCACAATTTTCCAAATTTGCATATTCATATTGCTTGTTTTGTTCGACCAACAGTCCAAAACCCAAAGATATTTAGTTTCTATCTATCTATCTATCTATCTATCTATCTATCTATGGATACTAAATAGTTAAGCATAGTGTCCATTTTTGGGCAGCCAGCAGACAAGACGGTGTCAAAAGCTTCTCATCTTATGCTTCACATAGCCCAGTGAGCTCTGTGTCATTCTTACATTAACAGGTCACAGGTAACAGGGTACGGGAATTGGGTCGATGTAGGTCTGCCTGACAGCAACGATTAAAGCTTCCCCTTGATACTTATTGGTTTAGCACCACTTGGCTAGTACCAGCGGAAAGTGGGTATGTTAAACAGTAAAAACCATTCAGAAAACCACAAGGCCTCAGGTAGGACTAGTGGAAGGCAAGGGGAGGATATCGAACACTTAGATGTCATCATATGACCATATAAAAAAAGTTGGATTACATACATTTGCAAAGTTCTGTACTGTTCTATGGTAATGTTGACATACCTGTCCTGTGTCCAGGCCTCTTTCACGATGCGATTGTGGAGGGGCATGGCTGATGTGTAAAGAGATCCAGATTTTGGTCTTAATGAGGAAGTGTACAGAGAGAAGGATATCCAATGGAAATCACTGCATATTACCTCTATGTAAAGGTATATTAGTATGAACATAAAAATGCATTAATACAATCTCTCACCAGGTATGTAGTGGTTTTTCTAGGCAGCAGTGTGATTGTCTCCATCCGGCTTGTGAATGCCCACAAGGCTCTATACTGTAGCCCAAAGAGGGGTCACATGACCCGACTTCTAAGAGGATTTTTAACAAAGCAACAGGTCCCCCCATTGACTGCCACACAACCAGGACGCCCCGACCCGTCAAGTGGGATTACTCTAATCAGCTACTCACCATCTGTGAGCATTTCCAGGATTTCCATAGAAAAGCTGTGGAGGTTCTCAAGAAAAAGAAGAATGGCTTGTGTGTAAATTCACTTTTCTGGGGGAAAGTAAAACAGATTCAGATTCAACAAAATAGGTATGGTTTCAATTCAGGTGTGTATAACTAAACCAGGATAAAAGTGCACAATTATCAAGAGCCTTGGAATAAGAGAGGGTGGTTTATGGCCGGAAGGTCTCTTGTTTGAATGCCTGACAAGCTGGGAAAAATCCAGGTATAAAGGTAGAAGAAGTGAAAAATAATAATAATAATATGTTCTCCATTTGCTCCAATGGAGCAGCACGGAGGCATGTATTTGACCAAGTGTGCAACAGTGTGAGCGTGAAGAAGGATGATGCTAAAAAATATGGCATATGAACTTAACTAAATCAACAGAGATTTAAAAAAGAAGTGTCAATACAGTATATTACAAAGTGTGATTTCCTCAGTCAACCACCAGATGCTGCTCTACCACAAGAGACAAAAAAAACAACAATGCAAGAAGCAGCTGTGAGGCACCAGGGGGCACATGGAGGTACTGTAATTTGGTTCATGCTTACATGCTGTTTTAAAAATGTCTGACTAAACCTCGACGGTAATGTTTAAGAAAGTTAAAAAATATAATTATCCATCGTAGAGGAGGTTTTCTACAACCTCAAAGCCAATCTCAGTCCTGTCTGGTTGCAGCCTCAGAGCTCACAAGAGGAGATGGGAGGAGAGTAATCACAGCAGAAGTGAACACTAACACGTGACAGCAAATAAAGAAGGAAAGGTAATGTGTTTTGTAGTTTTATGAGGCCAGACCCTTTGTCTTTCTGCATCACACTGCTGCTCACGCTGTCCAGTCTGCTGACTGTTGAAAAGGGTCTAGACTAATGGCTTTGCTGGCATTTCTGCAAACACTTGACAGTAACATGGCAGTTGGCAGGCGGCCTAAGGAAGGCCAGCGACCTCGAGGGAGCAGCGGAGAAGCCATCAAGATCTTAAAGGGACAGAAACTACAGTGTGTTTCTCACCATATATTATGTTTTCAATACATTTTCATGTCAGTTGTGTTTTATTGCTGGGTACAAGATGGTAAACATTGTCGAAGCAATGAGAAGCAGCAGGAGTACACCAGAGAGGCTGTAAAACCAGCTCTTACTATACCAACAACTGTAACAACAAGCCTGAATGAAATGAAAACACATTAATCAAAGTTATGGTGAAACGGGGACCATTCAAAGCAGTTCTGCAAACACTAAGCCAGGAAGAATTATGTTAAATACATAAAGGTAGAGCTTCCAGTGGCAGTGACCTGTGTTTGAGGAGGGGGTATGATGATGATATTTTAGTTCACCCATGGGTTTAGTGCTGAAACAGCACGTTGTTGAGGACGTGAACTCGGTGGCACTGTAAAGCCGGGTGAATCATCAACTCAGAGAGGGCCCGTATCTCAGGAAGGACAAACAATGAAGACGAAACAGGAAAATCAGGGGTAAATGAATCTATTCCCAAAGGAAGGATTGTTCAAGGAAGGTGGAGAGGTAGAAAAGAAGACAATGGCAGGAGGTCTCGTCCATTCATTATAAATGGAAAGATGCTATTCAGGAGTAAAAATAGTCTCTTGGGTTGTAAAGATAAAATGAAACTCACAATCTCCCACTGTTGATTCAACAAGGTCACATCCTGAAAAACGGAGAGACTAGTTTACTATTCTTAGGTTATTATCACTGGTACGGAAAAAAACGTTTACATTCTGGCCTGAGGGTGGCACCACAGGAAAGAGTGGTTATCGAATCAAAAACTCAGCTTGTCAGGCTCAGCTCTACATTGTCAGGCTTGGTTACATTTTCATTAGCTGTACTGTCCACTTCAGCTAAGCTAATGTTAATAATGCAAACAATTATTTATATTTTTAAACATGCTAATTGTAGGCTCGCTAACATTGACATGTTGGAATACCAATGTTGGCATGTTAGCATGTGTTGCGGCACTCTAATCTGTTTTCCAAAATGTACCACCACTAAGTTAAAGTCTCTGTAAAAGCAATTAGTTTGATATGAAATAAATCCTCTGAAGCCGGTAACACCATTTCAAAGGTTTACAATGAAAAGCTTAAACTTAAACTGTCTGCAAGATCCATTCATTATCTCTGGAGTCAACCTGATCGTAAAACTAAGTTGGTCCCCGGACTAATTAAGCCCAACTGAGAGCTACTTGCCATCACGTCATCGATAGAAGTTGTGAGTATCTCAGAAACTGATGAATTAGCAACTTATTCAGTCACTTCCACCTGATAATAAAGAATTTCAAAATGTTATATACATTTTGAAATATGTTAGCTTCAATCTCAAACCACCCTGTCATGAACTGAGATACTAGTGAAACTTTTAACCTGTCAAAGACACTAGATGAAAAGTCAGACATCACCAAAGTCTTCTGGGGACCATGCATGGTCACTGTATCTGTCCAAATTACATTTTACTCATTGCGGTATAGCTTGATCAAGTGAAATGTCTGATCAAAACTTCACATAAATAATGTAACGCTTAAATGAAAGGACTCCACTCATACTTATGAGTATGTGTAGTCCCCCTGAAGGGTCCCCAGGTTTTTCAACTTTGTAAACCTCTATTAGAGTTTTCTGCTGCTGTCTCAGGAGCTAGCGTATCAAGTTTCTCTTTCTCTCAACACAAAATGATCTCTTTATTTATACACATGTGGTTTTCACTGGACCACCAGGGTTGGCTTGGTGAGAAGATAAGAGACAAAGCTGAAACAAAAGTTCCTCGAGTAGGCTTGAGTAGAAATGTGCCAAATCTAATAAAGAGCAAATTGAGAGCACCCCTTCACTCACTCTCTTCCTAGCGAGATAATAAGGGATCATATTGTGGCTATACAACATGTAGTGCATTACTTGCCATTATTGACCCATAAGAGAGATAAATTGGAGGAGAGGCCATTGAAATACACAATGCAATCAGTGGTGATGACTTCAATGCTGTATTGTAAGCAGGCTTTCAACTGGAAAGTCCCAGTGGACAGATAGAGTCCTCAGACACTGGCGCCATAGAGACTTTTAAGGCCAACTCAATCCCCAAATAACATAACATAAAAGCAGATGCATACAGATGTGTAGGGGAATGCACTGCACATATGTATGTACACATGATATTAAGTAGAAGATGAAGATGTTTTCATAACCTCTGAGAAGAAGCAGTTGTTTGTCATCATTTTTACAGCTAACAGTAGGTTATGTAATCTTAACACCCTTCCCACTGCATAGAGTGTTTCTGGAGTACAGGCAACAGTAGTTCACAACTTTGCACAGCTTTTAGTCCAGCAGGGAACAGAGAAGAAAGAGTGTCTCGGTTTCATTTCAGAATGCCCTGTAAGTGGGGTACGAAAAATATAGAAGTGTTGACAAATACTATTGGACACAGATCTCCTTCCTGTCTGCCCTTGGCTGTACACTGTATCCTTCAAATTTTACCTGCACTGAGAGGCTTTACAATGAAGCAAGCACTCCATAACAGGAAGAGCTTACTCATGGAATAAGAGAATAACACTAGGGATAATGTTTTTGTGTTTGTGAACCTACTTTTGCACACTTTCTATCATTCAGTGCATTCTTATTTGAATATATTCAGTGTAAGTGTTTCAGGGAATAACGTGGCAATAGAAAAATAGCACATTTGGGCCGCTATAGTGTCGAGAAGGAAGCAACTTGGAAGGTTAGATGAGAATCCCTGAGCCACTCGGAGCAGAAATGAAGGCAAAGCAGCCAGAACCTTGTGTGAACTGTAACACAAGCAGCGCTGAGCCTCGTGAGAGCTTGACACACATCTGAAATGGAGGGCAAAGTATCCAGGAAATTGTGCCGTAGCTTGCATTTCCTATTCTCTGGGTGTCTGTGATAGAGACCAGCCTCTCCGGAGCGTTCCAGACTACCTTGGATCTCGAACAGATGAACAGATGCCTTTACGACTGAGCTGGCCCGAGCTGGCATTAGGCTACCCTGAGAGCAGAGAGTGAAAGTCTTGAGAGCGGTCACTGCCCTGAGTCCCAGAGAGAGAGGGTGGCGGGAGAGAGAGTGCAAAGAGCCAGCACTCCCCTCGCAGACTTGTCCCCTCCATTTTTTTTTAAACAGGCAGTGCTCTTTTGAAACGGTGCCAATGGAGGCTGGCCCTTGCAGCTGAAACTTTTACAAGCTCAGTGTTCGCGAGCAGGAAGAGAAAGACACAGAGTTAAGATTGCTAAAGGGAGTTTGCAGCTCCTCTCCTCTTATCTCCTCTTCTTTGACCTGCCTGAGATGTACAGCACAATGGTTCATGCTTGCTTGCTTTTTATTTTTATTTTTTTGTTCATTTAAACTACAAAATTCTTCAAGAATATGAACAGAAATGTTCTGGAGAGAAGACTTCATGAGGAGAGAAAGGATTTAAAGTTTGTATGTAAGTATGGAAATAATTGCTTTAAAAAAAAGAGACAGTGACGTCACACAGGAAGCTGTCTTGGATATTGCCTGAGGAAAGATACTGATGAGTGTCCGTGGCACTCGTGGACACATTTCAAAATTAAAGCGTTGTGCCGTCTTCAGGACTTGTGCATGGGATTATTTTAGTGTTTTTCATTTCTTGGTGGTGGTCCACAGGGAACATTATCTTTGGATCTGCTCGTTCCCAGAGATTGACCCTTCCCTTGCCCTTATTTTCGCTTGAGAGCACCATGACACATTTAGTTACTTGAGGATGTGTTGTGGTAAACATCCCAGACCACTCGTTTGGTTTATTATGTTGACAGTAAACACTGGTTTCCATTCACAAGGACAATCAAATTAAATCCTACCATTATTTTCTATCGACTCTGCAACAAATCCGAATAAAAACACAGGCAGGTGCAGAACAACTAAAGACGTCCGGAGTGACTACCGAAAATGGGAACTATGAGGCATGTACTACCTGGGAATGATGCCAACTGCTGACAAAAGGGTTCACTGCACGGTTCTGAGAGAAGCCTTTAACTCATTTGCTCTGAAATGCTTCAGGAATATCTGGCGCTGAATAGTTTGGCCAACTGTCGATAAATCTGTCAGACCTTTTGGCTTCCTCACAAGACAGCATGTAAGTACTCACTTCTGATTCCTTTACCCGAGCTTATTTCTCTGTCTGTCTCTCTCCTTTTCGTTCCCCCCTCCCAGCCCCTAATCCTACAGTCAAGTGAGATGTCTGTTTGATGACACATAATCTACAGTTCATGTGACGGCTCCCTTTTCTGTGGCTAGTTAGCTTACTCTGTGCCTTCACCTCAAAGCAAAACTCCATCTACTTTTATGCGTATTCCAGTCAGATTACATATCTTTAGTAGGAGCATGTAAACACAATTTTGTGACTTCATGATTTCTTTTCCTGCCTCCCTTTCCTTTCTCCTTGCTGTCTCTCCTACTTGGCAGCGGGGGAAAAGTGGGCAGGGAGAGAGGAGGGCATGGCCCAGAAACTGCTCTCAAGCCCCAGCCCCTGTTCAAGTGGGGTTGCTTGCTGGTACACTACTCAGCCTTTCCCTCGTCTTGCAGGCGAAAGAGAGGGATGTGGAAATGCATTCTTGTCTCCTTTCTAACCCACCTTTTTTTTTTCTTCCACCACCACCAGGGCCTAATTCTCTGCGGGTGAACACTACCCTGACCTGTACAAAAAAACTCACCTCCAGGTATTTCTCATTTTTGATTCTGCTTCTGTATGGGCCTTAATATTCCTCTTTGTACTGAAGTCTCCCTTTATTCCTTTCTGTTGCACTGTACACGTGTCTGCTTTGCTTGCACTGAACACAATCCCTAAATTTCCCGTTCGATTGAGACACACCGGGATTTTGTTTTAAATAATGTCGTTTCTTGGGTTAAATGCATTAAGAAATAATGAGCAAAGCATTTGTATATAGTTACTGTAATGAGCAGTCTGTTTACATAGCACTGTTTGATAAAACACGTGCTCTGAGTAAAAGGACATTTTAGTGGTGGTGTTACTGCCTCTTAAAGTACAAGACTGTAGTAAAAAAGCAACATTTAAGTATAATTTACAGCAAGTCGGAGCCTAAAGACACAACAACTCCAGTGGCTTGAACAAACAAATTTCACCGCATCAAAAGCGATTATTACCTCTAAGTTTCAAACAGGAAATTCTCAGAGATAAAAGGCATTTAGCCCTTTTTAATAAACATTTTGGTTTCTGTGTCACAGGATTGCTACGTAGGTGTGAAAAATCTGCACCAGAGGTAACATAAAATACCCCTCAGCTGTACTGTGGCTACTGTTCGCCATGTATTTTACCACAAAATGAAAAAGAATCACACATGGGTGAAATAAGCACATGGTTTGGATATCATAAAGGCAAATCGTATCATTTTCTGTGTGTGTTCTTGAATCCTGCTGTTTAATAGACGTGTTCACAAACCAGTATGAACCAGATCCCTCTGTTGCAAGCATTGTTCTATACATGAAGGGGCTTGTATTGTAAAATTGCAGGATCTCGGTTTCAGATCAAGCCTTTTCGGATTGTTTGGTTTTTTTTAACCAGAAGAAGCAAAAATTCAAATGAACTGCATTTACAAAAACAACAGCTTTTTTTACTTTACAGATTACACTCTCATATGAACCAGACTTATTGCGAACTGACTGTGTCAACATTTTGGCACATGCTACTTGGTGTGCAGTTGTGAGTGGTTTTGTTTGCATACAGTCGAGTCAGCTTTTGGGTTCGTGTTTGAGTGTGCGATAACGACAGATTATGGCATACTGTACTGTACAGATAGAGTGAATGAAGAAAAAAGGGGGAGGGCGCAGGGAGGATGGGCAGACAGAGAGAAAATGAACTTATTTCCTCCTCCCCCACAGTTCTCCTCAGATGAACTTGCTGTGCTGCTTGATGACATGTTGTTTGGAAAGCCATATCCTCCGCTATTTGCGTTTCTCTCCTCCCCATGGTTAGAGTGACTCTGTGGCTACCAGGATCAAAGTCTCTTTTTTTGGGGGGTTGTTTCTTTTATCAGGTCATACTGCATACACACATTCAGCTCTTCCTGTTTGTTAGCAAAACTGATTCATGGGCCATAAACAGCATTTGATCTGACTCTTTTGACTAAGTCCGCTTTACGTAAACTACCACTTAAAACCATTCTTGTTTTGATCAAAAGCCATGAGAGATCCATCTTGAGAATAACATCTGGAAGGTCCAGATGTTCCACCACTGTCCTAGTATTTGTTTTAACCTGCGTGGAATATTAGATTGCCAGGTTTCCCATGACAGGAGAGGGCCACGTATGACAATAGTTCACTGAACAAACTTTCAAACACTCTCCTGTGATCGTCTAAACTTTCAGGCACTCATTGCATTGACTTCAAGCTGCTAACTTTGACTAAAACAAACCATAAAAAGTACTTGCAGAGACTATTTTCACCCTGGTCTCTTGAGAATGTCATTGTGTGTATAGTAAAGATCCATCGGTCGTACTTCACTGAGTGGTTAATACAGCAGAATGTGGATATGACATACAGGCCCAGAGCCTGTAACAAAAAACATATCACAAACAATAGTCTTCTGGCCTCATCACTCTAATAAAACACCATGCAATAAACAAAACCCGCAATAAAGCACTTAAAAACACTTGCACACACATACACACATAATACGAAAACATTTAAAAAGTACAAGTCATCACCACCAGCCTTAGCAGTAGTGTAATTTTAATTTAATATATCAATATAATTAACATATTTTTGTAGTGGTGTATTAACAAAATTATATTAATAATTATATTAGTAGCATTTCAGATACCATGATGCTGTGTATGTAAGTGGCATGATGGTAAGATCTAAGTTCACACCAAATGTACTTCATGTCCGGACACATGCCATTTCTAAAGTCTTGTCATTCTCTTCTGCTAGAGGTTTGACCTGAGGCCCTAAAACCAAAGCCAGTCCATCTAATGACGCCCTGACATACTGTAGGGGGCCATTTCCTCTCCAATAAGGACCAGACATTGAATTGTGGACGAAACACAAAAGGACGAAAGATTAATCTAAGATGACTACGTGGGTAGGAAATAAGAAATGATCAAATTCTGCCGCACAAGATCAATCACTCTGAGAATGGAAAATCACTCTTGGATTGAACTGCTCACAACTCTGCTCCTTGTCACAGGTTGCACAACTAAGCATATATTGCTTCTTATTAAGGGGTCAGACAACACTAGAGACAAGACAACACTTGCTAACATCAGAGATGTGACAATATTTTCCTGAATTACAAATGTTTGTTTCATTTTTAGTCATTTAAATATCCCTTAAACTTCTGAGATTTAAGGTTTTAACAGTCATCTAATCTTTAAAAAGAACATTTAGTTTTGGAAAGAAATGCAGAAAGAAAAGAATAGAGAGTGAACAGGAACATGGCCAAAATAAAGAACAAATGACTTTTCAAAATCGAAAAATATAAACTGAAATTAACACCAACTGATTCGACAGTTGATACCTGCTTTTCTAAACATTGTCATGGTCAGTTACAGCACCCAAGAAATCCTCAATCCTCTCTAGTTTGAATTCTCTTATTGAAGTATGCTGAATAACTTCTCTGGATTCAATTTAGTACTTTTTGTGAGAAAATATAAAGGATCGCTCAGTTATTTGATGCTCCAATGAAATTTGGAAATTATAAATAAAGACGTCAAGACAGTTACCGCAAGTGAAGATGTATGGCAGACTGAGGCGGACTGCCAGATGGACGATGAACTCCGACTGACCTGAGTGTATTAAACAGGAAGCATCACAGATGATGAGATTCAACTGAAACATCACTCTCATACAAAACATAACCACTTGTCTGACATATGGACAAAGTCTGCTTTTGGAACAATGGACCTTTCTCTAGATGTGTGAACACCTAGCTCACATCGCACGGACACTGAACATCTGGCAGCGAGCTATGCCACCGTACCTTATTGTGTGGTATCATACCCCCTTTCTGACATGGCATCCTCTCATTGCTTGGCTGCCAATACTCTCCTCCCCCCTCAGTGGTGGGTTCTGCCATGCTGCATCCACGACATCACCCCCTTTTTGTCTCATTGAGATTCAGCTTGGCACGCAGACAATGCCTATTTCTTGGCACCAAATATTGGAGAGAGCCGCATAAGAGAAACAACCTCAGCTTTTCCCTCGTACCCTGTATTTCGCCGATCATCATGGACCAACGCCAACTTGTAATGGGTATTTTTTTGCGCCTTCGTCTACTAAATTCTCAGTTTGTTCGGCACCTGGGCATTTGACAACACGGATATCTTTTATAAGTTGAACGTTAACCACTGTAAGACGAGCTGGTCCAGGCATCTCTATCTGAAGCAACAGTGAATTTGTTGATTGGCATGTTGATTGTTCTGAGTGAGTCTTAGATGAAGGTCATGGATTTATAACACTGTTCCTTCGTTATACTCTGCAACAGAGCAGCCATTTTCCTATCATCGGCAGCTTGGGGATTGACTGTGAAAGTCAAACCATCACTTCCGGGTGTGAAAAAAAAAAGAGAAAAAGAAACATTTGCTTCAGTTCTTGGTTTGTAATGGAGGTGCTAATTAGTGTTTACGTCAAGCACGGCTTTTGTTAAAAAAAAAAGTTCACAATCACAAACAGGATATTTGGGAACAACCAAGGTAAGAAAATCAAAGTGTACCTGTTTGCATGCCTCACTGGCCTGTGTTTGAGAGATGCACTCTGCTTGTGAATCCCAACTGAAGTTATAGTAGCGGTTTAGCAGTAGAAGGGACAGACTGACTGCTGATAATGTAATGAAATAATGTGAACAATGTGAAATGCGAGTCACATTATGTTCGATGATGCAATGTGGCGGTGGTGTGTGTTGGCTGATGAGACCAGAAGAGAAGAAAATGGCATAATGTTAAGTCTTTTTTAGACTGGCGTTTACAGACACCGTTCTAATTGCTCTAGATGGATAAGCAGGTGTCAATCCTACCAATAAAGTATCCCAGAAGTTATCACGTTTCACCAGAGAACCACACAATCACCACAAACAATAAATTCTGTTTGTAGTCCACACAACTTTTCTTGTATAAAAAGTTGAATCTACTCCTGCTTTCACTTTGTCCCCTCTAGATAGGCCAGCCAGTTACAAGAGTTTGATACCATTTACCGTCTAATTAATTCAACATCTCAATTAAGGCCTCCCACTCTCTGATGCCCTTATGCCTTTTCATTCTGGCCCGATGAGCATGCCCTGGCACCGCAGCCGCACAGTCTGCCAAAACATTTCAATCACTGTCGGCATTAATTAGGCCAAAGAGGAATTCAGAATGTTAATGAACTGCCCAGCCGCTTTTCAGCGACCACGGTTCACATGCTAATTTATGCAAAGCGTCCTAGCCGTTGCATGGGTTGACCATCGTTGTCTACCATAACAGTGTCTGGGCTCAGTCAGCCTAGCCAAAGTATGGCTCTGTCGGGGCCCAGACAGGTCTGCCCAGCTTGTGTCCCAGACTCTAGCTGGCACAGTAAACAGACTCGTTTTTCAATAGACTTGAAGTGGCTTTCACACTGAGCAAAAAAGGCAATTTTCTGGAGTCAAACCTTCAGCTCCTCTATTAAAACATCTCAAGCAAAAACAAAAATCACTAGCAGGATTTCTTGGCACGCATTTGTGAATCAGCAACAATAAGCTCTCAGAAATAAATGTATGAACAAGCAATTCCTTAAGTCAATCTCAACATCCCCTAGACCATTATTTGGGGTAAAGTAAACTATTTTATGAATGAGGATTGGAAGTAGGGGGCAGACGTTAACAGGTTGCACCACAGATGTTGGGTATGGGTGCCAAACAACTCCATGAAATGGTCGAGGTACTGCCATTTTCCATCTTTCTTCCTTTGCTTTGCATTGGTTTCTGGTTGTAGTGACGGAAGGGACCGAAATGGAGGAAGACGTGAGCTATTTTTTCTGCCCGTTGGGAAATAGAGCCGGAAAGAACCGAGCCAAGTTTTAGTAAAGAGTAAAATAGGTACTAATTCTTGGCACAGCTGCCCTTCATTACATGCCAATTTCCCAGAAAGTAAGTGATTTTTACTTTGCAGAGTTGCACAAATTCCCACGCTTTATGTGGTGACAGAAGTGTATCTTGTCTTTAATGTGCAGGTCATGACATCAGGAAAGTGGCATTTCAAGTGTGTGCTTATGTGCTGTGTGTTCGTTGCCTGATGTTCATTAACACTGGCCAAATACGTTTGCTCTGACCAATGCAAGTAGTCAGATACACAGTAGCACCGTCAGGCTGGTCATAAGCCTGATGAACCAAGCCTTGATTTTACAACTCAGGCTACAATGTGGTGAGTCTGAAGAGGAAATTGCTCCTAGAAGGTAATTCCTGATACAACTGTTACCAGACTACCTTATTCCATGGCAGGGGTGTCATTTGAATAAAGTGGTTTAACGGTGTGCATGTTTTTACTATTATTTTGGATGCAATTGCAGGAATTTACCACAAAAATTACAATAAATACAAAAATGTCACAGGATATTATTTGAAAGTCTGCTTAGATTTTTCTGTAAAGTGTTAAAACCTTAAACATCATGGCCTCTACACAGACATAAAAAATATTTTCAACCATTGTTTTCCCCAGGTGGATCTAAAAACTCTCTTTATTCTCTCTCTTTATTTTTGTCTCACAGTTCAACTGACAAGTTTCCGCCGCTACTCGCAAAAGTATCTGTCCTTAAGGCTGAGGTAGTAGATTGAATAGTTGTGGGGTTCGGGTCCTCCCTCTGAGATAACTATACAATCTACTGTCTTTCCTAAGGAGACAGGATGATCCGCTGTGATGCCGAAGCCTGTATGCACATGGGAAGCTCCATGGATAAAGGAACTCATGGACTGAGTAAAGTAGATTTAAGAGATAACCCACCCTCCACCTCTGGTACATATTGAGTCTTATTTTTCAAGGACATTTATTGGTGGCTGAAGTTGAGCCTAGCAAGGTGAGGTAGTAGGTTGTATAGTTTGTGGGATGGAGTAAATCCTACTCAGGTGATAACTATACAGTCTATTACCTTCCTTGAGAGGTACAATGAGTGCTTGGAATGATGCTCACTCACACTGACCGAGTGGAGCCACTCTAATGCCATCTTGTGGCCAAAGACTATCAACACTCTGGAAATTATATATAAGCGTTGGCACCTCTATTGTGTGTATCTGGGGCCGTATTCTCAAAACATCCTAATGCTAAAAGTAGCTCCTAACTGGTGGATTTAGGAGAAATAAGGGCTGTGTCAATCCTGGGTTGAAAGAGTAACTCACAAAGCATTTTAAAATCAAAGTAGGTCCAAAGTCTGAGAGGCAGTCCAGAACACTCCTAAGTCACTTAGACCTACTTACAGTCAGTGCAGCAGATAATGTGTCACATCAGAGTTTTGTAAAAAAATGAATAATAATTTACTTTTAATCCATGTTTTGATGGCGGCCATTTCATAAGCATTCAATCGGCTCACCAACAAATCAAAACCATCCAATAACACCGAAGATGACAGTTTACACAACTCTATGCTACTTGGACACCTGTAAAATACAGTTGGCAGCACTGATCATCTCAGCCGTCTGACAGAATTATTAATTATTCAGAGCCCAATTTGTTAGACAGTTCATTAAGTACACGTTATATAAACACCAACTGTAAAAAACACATAAGGTTTCATAAGATTGCAAGGCCATTGCAGGATTATCCAGTAAAATCTGTACTATATGTGTATGTTCTTGTTGATGTAACTATGTTGATTGTTTTGTGTTGTTTGGATTGTTTAATTGTTAATGTATTTATTTTTTCTTTAAATGTCTGTTTGTGCCCGAGGAACCCTTGAAAACAAGAGGGAGCATCTCAAAGGGTTTATCCTCAAATTAAATTTGAAATAAATGTTGTGGCCTAGAATTACTACATCAAGTATGTGTTGTTTTTTTATGAAATCCATCCATCCTTCTATCTGAATTTAATTTAATTTGCACTAATGAATATCTTATTTCAGTGACACACACACAGGTCACATGTCAAACATCAGTCACTGTAGACATAGCCATGCTATGCCCGTTTCATGCCATACTCATGAAACAGGTCATCCACAGTAACCCCACCTCTTCTACCGTATGAGTTCTCTTTGTATCTGGTTTAAGCCTTTGCAAAAAAAAACGCCGCATCATGTCACATTTAGCTGCACGGAGAGTTGTTGGAAAGTGGTGGCTCGTAAATATGCATAAACTCTAGGAAGCAAATACTCACTAAAAGACTGTATTCATAAACATTAAACACAAGTTTAATTTGACTGAAGAAAACAGAGCTGTATATCAATTCTTAAAGTGAGGAAATGAAGCAAAGGGCTTAACTTTCACACAACCACAAACCTGTAAACATTTGATCACAGATCTGATTAAACTACAGTACCTAGAAATAATGACGTAATCCAACTGAAACATAAACACACAATGACAAAAAGCATAATGAAATGAATACTGATGTGTCAAAGAAAAAGTTGAATTAAATCGATGTAACCGTAAAATTTCAAGCAAGTGTCATTGCCGGTCCTGTCATGTGCTAACAAATGTTTGTTAAAAGCTATTACAAAACTTCTGGGTGCACTGCAAACATCTTGTTGCGACACTGTAGTTCATAAGAAAATTACAAAAATAAAAATGATCCAAAAATGCAATGCACATTGCCAATAGCTGCCATTTTAATGATATTTACAGGTATTAGGTTGGATTTCTTTTTCAATTTAGCAAACATGCATGAATTTCTAAAAGTACTTACTCTTGAGAAAAGTAATGTCAAAAATAAAAAAAATGTAACGTACAAAAATCTGTACAGTATATTGTTTGCGCTTTTTGTTAATGGTGTTAGTACAACTGGTAGCTGGTCATGTATTGGTGATATTAAAAACCCACTGATCAGAAAAATATGAACACCTGTACTACGTAACGCCATCCAACAGAACAGCTCTGCAATAAATTCTACCTTTGTGAAACATTTTAAGGCTGTGCTTTGTGGTGTTGTTGCATTAGACAGCACTGTGGGTCTAATGTATTATCAACATTTACTTAGGGGAACAAAATCTTACAAACAGATTTCTATGTAATCCAACCAAACAATAGAACTACAGATTTTAAAAAAATACACCTGTCTGATACTGTCTGAACAAACAAATGCTTACACCCATGCTTTTGAATTCATTAGTTAATGTAAGGTAGGTCATTTCTGTGCTTTCTGTTGAAACGAACATGAAGAACTGGAACATGAACCGAGACTGAAAAACAGTGATGTGAAACTTGTGGTGAAACTAAAGCTAAAGACAAGTGGAAGTTGTTTTCCCCTGCTAGACGCACACATGCATTCTCACCCGCATATACAGAACACAAACACAGATTCACACAGATTCCTGAAGATAACAGATCTTTCAATAAACATGGGTAGATTTGTACACAGAATATCATCTTCATCCATAATAAGGTAGCTTTTGGATTTCAATACACAATATTAACATGTTTTTCAATGTTTAATTATGCCCAACAGTCAATCAAACTTGGTACTCAGCGACAAAGAAACACAAAAACAAGTAAATAATCCTTCACTCATTTTTGACCACACTGTTAATGTTACTGCTGGGATTGTTGTCTGTCGTCTGGCTTGTCTGAGATCCTTGATTTTCTTCTCCACATGTGATGTATTGTCTCCAGATCTTCAGGTATGCTGTCTTGATCTTTTGTATTTTGAACGCATACACAACTGGGTTTACAGCTGAGTTAGCATGAGAAAGCAGGATGCCAAAATAGAAAGCTGTTCCTGGTACATCCTTCGGCCCACCAAAGTACACAATGCAGTTCATTATGTGGAGCGGGAGCCAGGACAGGGCAAACAGAGCCAAGACCAGGGACAGAGATGCTGCCAGCTGTTTCTCTTTCCTCAGGTAGTTCTGAGACAGTTTTTGGACACCGTTGCCTGGTTTCTCTCGAAGGTTTCCTCGAATGGTACAGAAGACATACACGTACAATACAGTCATCACCAACAGAGGTGTGAGGGTGCAGAGAAAAAAGTTGAAATAAACCAGGTATGACATGGGGATCACTGATACAAACTGGCAGACTATAGTAGAGTTGACTGAGTTAGACAAGGTTTTGTGATTGTACCATCCAAGCATGGGAGCAAAACTCAGTGGTATTGCAACAAGCCAACATGCTGCTACCACAAGCCAAGAATGCCTCTGTGTTACAGTGCTTTTGTACCTATAGAGAAAGGTAGTAATTATTGATATAATCAATTATGTTGCAAGACATGCATCAAATGGGTGAAAATGTAAAGCTTATGATTCAAAGCTGTGATTAGCAGCGCTGTTTTACTTTTATCTGCACAATAAACCATCCAGAAAAAAATCTTACCTAATAGGGATATACACCCGGAGGAATCGGTCCACTGCAATAGCCGTGAGAGACAAAACTGAAACTAGTGTCAACAGGACGACCACACAGCTGATGAAGAGACAGCCGTGGAATGAAGTCTGCACTCGTCCGTCCACCACCACAGCCAGTGGTATGGCCACACAGCCAACCATAAAGTCAGCCACAGCCAGACAGACCATAAGGCAGAAGGTAGGTTGGTGAATTTTACTGGTCCACAGTGCCAAAATAACCAACATATTACCAAGACAGCAGCTAACAGCAATGAGCACCTCCAACAACGTGTAGATCAATTCTCCCACATCCATTGTGCTTCTTATCCAGCTAATGTTAGAGAGGTAATGGCGTAGCGTCTCTGAATGTAAGTCTGAGCCTGAACGTGCAGTCCTGTGCCATTTATCATTCATCTCGATCTTGTGAAACATTTGAGGAAGTCTCAAGCTTTTTTTTTTTTTTAAAAATGCAATGCTTTGCATTTTAATTTTTTGCAGGCTTGTGTAATATATGTGTTGTCATTGTAAGGTAGCATTTACCTTTTAATGCTGTGCCACAAAAAAATCTAATTGTAGGCTGTTGCAATGGATTATATGGATGATTCAAAAAAATGTCTACAATAAGGGCCCTCATGTTATTTCTGTTGGGAAGAAATGAGACTAACTTCTTGACAACTGGTTTACAGATATATACTTGCCAATACCTACTACTAGTACTAGCTCACATAAGCAGCTTTAAGTAATCTTAGCTAGACATAGACATTTTGTGATTATTGACAGAAATTTGTCTCCATGTTAGGAACTCCTTGTTTTGAAACAACTATCCTCAAGCCTGAAAGATAGATTAACCACAACCACATTGCGAACATCAAGGTCAACAAGTTACTATAAATCCATTCATTTTTCACATTGGCACAGCTAGTCAAGACTGAGCTGACAGGAGCTGACTGGTATTGTACTGCAGTTGTCTATCATACTGCAGTGACTTCCACTAAGGACTTAAATTCTGTTGCAGAGCAGTAATAAAGGGATTTCTTTTACATCAATATGACATCAATATAGTTTGTTCTCTCATAAGCACTGAATGCAGAATGCACTGAATGTTTCTATGTATAATCCCTACTTTTCTCACCCTGATCCTATTTTTTTCCCCTCACTCATGTAGTGTGCTGTGGTGGTATAATGCGTCATTAAGTTACATAAATTAATGTTACTGACATACATATGAGACTAAGAATATCTGGAAACTGTCTCAGTAATCAAAACCGAATCTTTTCGTTGCACGTTGAATATCAGCGCAGCTGTCTCAACCGAAAAAGTATTACAGTAAAATCTGTTGTTTCACGGGGATACAGTATATGGATATATGTGAAAAGATGGTGAGTAAGTAAAACCACCGCAGCAAATGATGCTTATAAAGTGCACTTTATCCATTCAGGTCCTCAAAATGCAAACACAACTGTTATTTTCACAAACACAGAAGCAGTATGATCTAAAATGTTCTAACCCTACAGCTGTCTCGTGTTGCTTTCTGCTTGAACTTGTATTTTTCATTGTGGGAAAAGAGGGCAGCTAGCATTGTGTCCATGTTAGCATAACGGTTAGCTGCCTAGCTAGTCCGTGAAGCTAGCTAACTGTTGGCGGCAGTTGGCTAGCTACAGCTTTTAAATCGAGGCTTCCGTTGAAACGAGGAAATGTGGGCCATATTCGTGTTTTCCGAGTACTTGTAATGAATAAATGTTTGCCAGACAGAATACTGTATATAAACTGCATACTGTCCGTGAATTACAGCAGAACAGTATCTGTTGCTGTTACTTGGCAAAGCATTGCCTGATGCGTTCAACAAACGTCCCCTCTTTGAACGTTAAAGCTACATATGGGGCGTTTTCTTTTTCAGTTAAAAAAAACAAAAACAAACTAAAGCCAGTTTAAGTCAAAACGTGAAAAAGAAATTAACCAATATAACATGTAACTAACACAGACACAGTCTTTAACTGCTTAATGAATCAAAACTGACTCACCAGTTTCCATTGATGTGAGAAGGTCACAACAGTAAGATGCACACAAAGCAAGCTGAAATTGTCTCCAAAACTTAATTTGGGTAAATCCTAAAGTAACAGTGTCTCCAAATCTTCATCAGTATGTAACATCCTCAGAGTCTCTAAAACCTGAAAAACCGGCGACTGTTTCCCTGATGTATTTTACTTTTCACCATCTCCATGAACAAGCGTCACAACATAGCAGGTGAGCTGCTGGTTTGACGTTACTCACTCACGGGTGTAGGTGTGTATCTGTGCAGAGGGGAGTGGCCATGATATGGCATGGAGGTATAAAGACCTGAGATGGGGCCAAGGCTATAGGGGTGAGGCATGGGTGATTTTATTTATTACACCCCCCCACACACACCTTTGTATGGAGCCTGTCAGGTGTCATGGAGACAACAATGTTCTACAAGCAAAAGTGTATCTATGTAAATAAAACCTAGACTATTTACATATTACATTTACATGTATATGCATTTGTTTTTAAGATGGTGCAGTTGCTAATTCAGAGATTAATAGGCCTTATTATACTCTATATACTAATATGGCCTTATATAGGCTAAAATAACCCTTATTTTTGTGTGGTTAGCTGGTCTACAAAATGATTTCATCAGTGGCAATTTGACAGGATACTGACAATTGACAATAATTGTAATTTCTCAGTCATGTTACATTAATTGTTAATATATAACCACACTACCACAGTAGAATTTTTACATTGCTGGATCGATCCAAGAGGGGAAAAAAGAAACAAGCAAACCGCAATAAAGAAATGGGTGAACAATAAAAGTGCAACAAATACAGTAATGGTGTTCTTGAGTGCTGAATCAATATGTATGATGCATACTGCAGTATTATTTTTGACATTTACAGATATTGTGTGTCCAG
The DNA here is from genome assembly GCF_043641665.1 of Enoplosus armatus. Classification (NCBI taxonomy): domain Eukaryota; kingdom Metazoa; phylum Chordata; class Actinopteri; order Centrarchiformes; family Enoplosidae; genus Enoplosus; species Enoplosus armatus. The sequence goes on along the minus strand of NC_092182.1, from coordinate 20,941,986 downwards.
AGGTGATAATGCATGAAGACTCCCACTTGAGCTAATGAAGGCATGTGGGACAACAGAAGGCTAATAAAAGTTATTCAGTGTCTGCTCATGAACACTGTAATACATAGACCAGAGCCTGAGATCATAGGCAATGTCCCAAAACAATATCCTGAGTCATGGCTTTCTTTAAAAAAAGTAAAGTGATCAGACTGAATACATTTACAGGCAGACATTAAATCTGCTTCCTTAAGCAACTGAAGACCATCTCCATGATTGCTTGCTCAGTGATACTTGCTGCCAAAGTGTTTTCATGCTGGGACGGACAATTAAATTAAGTTTTGGTAAGTAATTGAACGTTTGGATCTAATTCCTACCTGCATTTTACCCTGCAGAGTCCTGGTTATAGAAAGGCTGGACTTATTATCATTATTATGATTATATGGAGAACAACATAAAGATAAAGAGATGTGCCATTGAAATGAAATGCCACTGGATTTTTGAGGGTTAAAAAAGTCAGATAATATATTGGCTGGTATTAATTTTTTAAGATAACTAACATTTTTACAAAAATCCCTTAAATATCCCATCTTGTGCTCATTTCAGCTCTATATTTTTATTATGGGATTCCACTAGAGTAGCTTTGCATGATTCACAGTTAAAAAAAATCCTTATTTATCATGCAGTCCCTCAGTTCACCCTCTGTCTGAAACAAGCTGTTTAAAACAAACTGAACCACCTCCAATAACTTGAAGAGTAGTCCTGAGCAGAGCGGTCAAATAACTTGAGCGAGTGGATGATGTCCCTGTGCTTGGTGGGCGTGTTGACATCACACCCTTACAGAAGTCGTGAAGGCTCGTTTAAAGGCACAGTTTCTAAATACGTGTGCTGTGTGCATTTCTTTGTGGATTGAGTGTTTTGATACATTCACAGTATTTATATAGCACCTAGAGCTGCTTTATAAATAATAATAAAAGACATGGAAATCTCACTTTCTACAATATGCGATCTTTAAGTTTGGTTAATAAAGAATTGTGGCCAACATAAGTATTGACATTTCAATTGTCAGTGATGGACAAACTCTGTCATTTCATCTCTATTTCCCAAGCATATCTTTGGCATAGCATTTTCATTACTCACTGCACATTACATTACATGCTGATATGGACTAAGTTGTAATAAGATAAAATCAGGACATCCATTTTCAGTTGAGAGCTTGTTATATTTAACACCCTTATCAAAATGCATCCTGCCAGTTGTTACATAAGGACCACAGTTCCTCTCAAAAACCATACACACATACACTTAATGTGCGCAAAACTATTGCTGCAGGGTGCTGCAGAGAGCAAAGTCCCTCCCCTCGATTTTATGACTCGTAGTTACCGACTAGTGAGGGAGTGAGTAAGAGAGATAGAGATAGAGTAAGGATGTAGAAGAGTAGTGATGCACTGGTACCCAGTCCTGTGCGGAGCTTGAACAACATGCTGAGGATCAATCATCAACCATCACTTCATGAGCACAAGGGCCACTCACTGTATAAATGTGGCAGAGAGGAAAAGCACACCTCTTTCAGCTTGAGAACATACATAATGGAAGATGATTTTGCTGAATTTTGAAAATTTTACAATCTGAGAGTAAAGGTAAGCGGGACCTGCGAATAGTAAAAATGTCTTCCTCTCCTGGTATAAAGCATCGGGGGCATGTGGACATGATTTACATCTCCATTGAGACAGCTGTTGCCCTGGCCTCTGTGGTAGGGAATGTGCTGGTGGTGCTAGTTGTGTGTGTGAACCGGGCTCTCCGCAACACAACCTTCTGCTTCATCGTGTCTCTGGCCGTGGCTGACATCGCTGTGGGGGTTTTGGTCATCCCTTTGGCTATTATCATCAGTCTGGGATTTAACACTCACTTCTACACCTGCCTCTTCCTCTCCTGCCTGCTGCTGATCATCACCCAGAGCTCCATCCTTTCCCTGCTGGCTATCGCCATCGACCGATACCTGCGAGTCAAGATTCCCACCAAGTGAGGAACTGTTGTAAAATGTGATTTGGTTTTCTCAGGATTCAGACGTAAACAGATTAAAACAAAGTAAAGGTTTGGTCAAAATGATGAATGTTGTGATGACACTGTCTTGTAAAGTATTACAGTATCAATATAGTAATTGACTGTTTACGGTAAGAACAATAAAATATTCATAACTCAGAGCAATAGGAAGCAGATGTCAACATAATCCCTGACTGGTTGTAATTGCCTGTTCAAGTCCATTGCAGATATCTTGCTAAAAGTAAAGTATGATCCAAACTATTCCTACTCTGAAAAATGTTATTAAATTCAATTTATTCATCAGCCTGATTTTACTGATCAAATTCCTTCCTCAAACTTAATAATCCTATTTTCTAAAGTTGCCGCAAGAAAAGAACAAATGATTACAGCAGTAATAGTCTCTGATCTTACTTTTTTATTGCTTTTAGCATCAGAGAGCTAAATGTGTGCTTTTAGCCTCAGATAGTCAATCAAGAGGATGTGGTTCTCAGTGTTGATGTCTGACATGGCGCTATATATCGTTGCCTGGTTCAACGCAAATCAATGGGCTGGACATCAAAAGCTTTTAAGCAAATTAAAATGTCCCTGTCTGCCTAAATAACTGACAAAGGCACAGTTTGTTAAAGGATTTTGGCAGTGGCCCATACTACTTTTTGTTTATCTTGATGTCAAAAGCTGGCACTTGCTTCTGAACAATAACCTATGGACTGGCGTTTGTTCAAAGAAATACTGATCTAGTGGTATGCATGTGTGCATTTGAGTGATTGAAAAACCTGTCTTCATTTCTTTTCCAAAAACCATGCTCAGGTACAGCACCATAGTGACCCAGAGGAGGGCATACGTGGCAGTTTGTCTGTGTTGGATCCTCTCTGTCCTCACTGGATTGGTTCCAATGATTGGATGGAATAACCGCGACGCTCACAGAAACCTCAGTATTTCCAGCGACATTGTCTGTGAATTCACCACTGTCATAAGGATGGACTACATGGTGTACTTCAATTTCTTCGGCTGGGTGGTGGTACCGCTGTCCACAATGATCGCTCTGTATGGAGAGATCTTCAGGGTGATCCGCCGACAGCTTAACCGGCGTGCTGAAGCTACTTGTGATGGAGAGAGATACTATCGGAAGGAGCTGAAGCTGGCCAAATCACTGGCATTGGTGGTCTTCCTCTTTGCTGTGTGTTGGCTGCCGATACACATCATGAACTGCATCATCTTCTTCTGCCCAAACTGTGACATACCCAAGTTTGCCACTTATGTAGGCATTTTCATGTCCCATGTGAACTCAGCACTCAACCCAATGGTTTATGCATTCAGGATAAAGCTGTTCCGTGTCACGCTGATCAAGATCACTCGCCGTTGCATGTTGTGTAAACCCACAGAGACCACCCCGTGCCCCATAAGCACTCCCGCCCTAGCGGAGAAAGAGAATGTAAACCTATGACAAGGACTGCAGTACTCCTGTGTACATGAGTTACAGTGATCAGAGATCATGTTTAAGAAAATTAACCTGCAATCAAGAAAAATGATATCCCCATCAGCCTGCATTATTTTGTTTTCACTTAATGTCCTTAATTGATTCATATTGAATTATTATATATATCTATATATACAACATCAACATGATAAGTGATGCAAGAAACACTTCATGTTCAGAAAGCTTGTTGGCAAATTCACCAAAATGAACATTAATTTAGGCACAGCGGTGCTTTGAGCTAAATGCTAACATGCTGATGCTAAGCAGGTATAATGTTTACCATGTTCACCATCTTAGTTTAGCTTAGCACGCCAACATTTGACAATCAGCTCTAAACAACATTCGTTTTGCAAGTATTTGGTCATAAATGAAAGTAAAGGACAAATTAAAATGTTGGCCTCGTGGTGGCGCTAGATGAAAAGTTAAAGGATCAACAAAGTTATTATAATTCATCCTGAGGGAAACATGACGGTCTGTATCAAGTTTCAAGGCAAACCGTCCTGGAGATGTTGCGATATTTCACTGCTTGAGTGAAAACCCAGTACAAAACTGAATGGCAGTCCATCACACAGTTAGAGATATTTTAATCTGGACTAAAGTGGTGGACTGACAGACAGACAGACAGACAGACAGGCCGACATTGCCGTATAGAGCCGTGCTGCTAGCATGGCTAAAGAGATTGATTAGATGAGATTAGATCCAGCACAAAGAATGAATTTGCAAATGCTTCCACTGGATGTTTGAGTTGTCGCGTGAACAAAAGCAGAAGAGTCAGAATGGGAAGATTTATTGAGTAAGATCAATAGAGTGTACAGTGTGCTCTGAAATTTTATGTTTCACGGAAAACCATTCAATATACTAAGAAGTGAAAAGGCCCTGCCTGGAATGCAAATTAACAATAACATCACAAAAACAAATGGTACAAATCTCTGGCAACATCAAAGCAATCCAGCCATTAGTCTTTATCACAGGATGCAGGCTTCTCCTCTGCTAATTCAGCCAGTTTAAGCCATATTTCAATAGCTGTGGCAGGGTGTTGAAAAGGCTCGGTAGTGTTGGAGTAAATTACCCAAAGAGCATTATGCTGAAGTGATTTATTCCCAGTCTAAAGCTAAAGCTTCTGCCAAAGCTGCGTCAGTTTTGCTTTGTCATCAATTTAATTTATGCCTGGTTTCAGTCCATGTCACACGAATTCCATCTACAGAATTTAACACATAAGAAAAAAAGGTCTAATCTGGTTTAGAACATGTATGTTTAAATGTTTTTATCATTTGACATTTGGATTTTGTGTGTATATTGCAGTGAGATCCACAGAGATGTTTATATATATTCTCAGGTTTATGTACATTCACCTGTCAGGTCTGCTGTGACCACCTGAGACCCTCACCCTCTATCTCTCTGCCTCTGTCTCTCCCTCACAAACATATCAATACGTGTTTTACCATCTGTCACCTTCATCCTTATTGAGGGATTTGAAACTGCTGAGTGTGGTCTAATCCCCAGCCCTCGTCTTAGTGAAGTAGGTGCTGCGTAACCAACCTGGCATTTACTGCCTTCGCACCACACACTCCTGTGGCTGGTGGCCTACCGAATGCTGAAGGGGCACAAGCATGGTGTAGGTGTGACAAAAAGCCAAAACTCTCCATTTTGTGTCCACACCTTGTCTTCATCCTAGACTAATCTTCTTTGAGGTAAGACACGTTCATCATCAAGACAGCTGCAACAAAGATTTGTGAAGCTTCATAAGAAATGCTGTCTGTACTTTAGTTCCTAAAACCAATTATGATACTTTTATCATTGTGATATTCTCAGACAACTGAAGAAAACTTCACAGCATCAAACCACTGTAAAATGACTGACACAGACGGAGCAGAGGGAGACCAAAACCTGGAAGCTGCAGAGGAAGAGACTGATGATGAGCGGCAAGCTTTGCTGCACTTCAGTAAATATGTTGAAGCCCGGCGTGCGTTACCTTGGGAGCAGTGGACCTTCAGAGAAAAGGCAAACTTTTATATCGACCGCATCTTCCTTGGGATCTTGATCATTTTTTTTCTCATGTTACTGGGAGAATTTGGCTTTAAAATGTGGTATGTGACAAACGTGAAGAAGATTGCAGAGTTTGTCTCAGATTCAGTGGTCTTTCTGTTCGACTGGCTCTTCACCCAGGACAGACAGGAGGAGCTGGTTGAACTGTAGGTTGTTAATAGAGGGTGACCACTTGATTGTATTATCACTTTTTTTGTGTGTTTTCTACAATGTTTTAGGCACATGTGGTATTATAAGTGTCAAGTAAAGAATCAATTTATAGCTGCATCTTAACTAGAGATACAGTCATGTATTCATGATTTCTCAGCTTTATTTTTTGATGGTGAATTAATGGAAATAAATAATGTATGCAATTAACTGAATCATTGTTCTGTCCTTTACTGCACACAAGCTATGTAGCGTCATTGTCCTTCATTCAATAGCCTCGTCAATATGTTCTGTTCAGGCTGATGACATTGCAACATGCATTGTAAAATGCTCAATCAGTATGAATCTTCCCTAGTTTGATTCTCTATAAAATGTTGTTTAATTTGTGGTATCAGAGTAGATACAGAATATGTGATACTGGCATACAATGTCAAATTCCAAATTCCAAATAATGTTCTGCTGCCTGCTGTTATTTTGATAGTTACAGTACATTTTAATGTTAATACCTCTATTTTCTAATTAACCATATTATGAAAGCAGTATTTTTACTTTACTTGTAGTGGAGTATTTTTACATTGAGGTGTTGCTACTTTAACTTTAAATGTATCAATACCTCTGCCACCTCTGTAAAAGACTCACAATTTCTCTGGGGGGTTTTCTGTAAATTTCAAAGAATGGTTAGATAAACTGTAGATTTACTGTCTTCATTCCAATTTCATGTAAAATATATTTTAAGAACAAATGCAGAGAGCAGATTAAATGAAAATGCTTTCATTTAAGTTAGTTATGAAGAAGAAAGTTAAGAAGAAGAAAAAGAAAGGTAATACATACAGTCTTACAGTTGTTATACCCTTCACTCTTCATTTGAGGTTCTTCTATTGCATTGCCTCTAACAAAAACAATAATGAGAAATAGTGACTTTAATTACACTGTATTTTCCATTCTAAAAAAAGTGTTCAGAAAGTTGTAATTTAAATACTAAATACATACAATGGTAATAGAGTTAAATAATGGCATAAATGTGCCAGATTGTATCCTATTTATTTATCGAAATGTTGACGTACTCGTCTGTCATCCAAATGGACCAATCAAATCGGCGCATTCCACTCTTTTACAATTTCCGGTACCACCTCCTTCTCTCTTCCGGATTTCTTAGCGTGACCGACGTTTCGTGTCTGTTTAGACTTAAAAGTAAGTAAAAAATACATTTAAAGAATTTAAGTTGTGTGTGTCGATTAGTTAATGGCTCACTGTGTTTTTAATGGGACATGTCCTCAACGGTTGTTTTTAAATTACTGAAAAATTTGGCGTTGCTGGATCTGAAGGCGCTGTCACAAATGGAGGACAGTCATATTAAAACACTGGGCGCCATGCTGTGTCAGTTACGCTAGCTCTGAGGCGCATACATCACGGTTGAATGGCGTAACACAGCTGGAGAGGCATAAAGTGCAGCTCAAAACGGCGAAATACAAAGTCTTAACAATGGCCTTTGATTATTGTCTTTCTGTGTTTGTGTGTGTTGAAGTCCAAGCATCGTTTCAATATACCGCCAGCCAGCGCTAATTTGAGCTAACGTTAAGCTAACATCAATCTGGACCCCTCCCAAGCATATTTACTCACTCATTGTAAGATAACTATAATAATCAGACCAATTTGGGCATTAAGTAACCACTATTAGTGGTTCACTTAATGTAACAGTTGCGTACACCACATTGTCTTTAACGTTACATGATGGGTGTAGTTTAAAAATATACCCATTAGCTCAAGCAGGGAAAACATGTTTCAGCCTCCCAGTGGTGATTATAAGCACTAAAGTGGGACGCAAGAGGGGACTATTTCTGAATAACAAGATGCTACATGTGTGTCCTCCTTTTCAGAAAAGAAAGAAATGTGTACTAGTTGAAGAGTCATACAGTATTTTGTCAAATATGATTATGGTCGCAGCCATACATGATAGCACAGTTAGAGCTGAAGTGAATAGTCAGGTACTTTTCTTAGTCTTCTTTGTTCTCAATCTGAATATGTCAACCTTTTTTTTTTGCCATTTTTGTGCATTTTACATTCCAAACCATCTATTGAAAATAATAAGTTTGCAGCCCTATAACTGTGGTCTATAAAATGTCAGAAAATAGTGAGCCCAGGTTCAATAATTTATCAGTTATTAAAATGGCTTGGTTGATTTTATGACCCATTTCAGATCTAAACTATGGAATTATTTCAGAATGGTAAATTCAGCAAAAGCAAGTAACATCTTTAGATATTTGTGGTGTACTCAACACTAAGTGTTGTGTCATCCTATTGTTTTACTCTCCCAGACTTGATGTCATGTTGTTTCATAACTTGCAGAGTCACACAACAATTGTTCACCTGTCATGTTGTGTCTCATCTGTCAATACAGAATGCGTTACGTGGCCGCTTACCTCCTGGCTGTGCTCGGTGGAAACACCAGCCCCTCCGCAAAGGACATCAAGGCCATCTTGGGCAGCGTGGGAATTGAGGCCGACGACGAACGCTTAAATAAGGTGTGTCATTTCACAACAGAAAATTAGGAATTTACAAAAACTGCTTCAATTGTTTGAATTTTCACTGAAGACACTTGTGGTTGAAGTTAAATCTGATAATTCTCTGCAGGTTATTAGTGAGCTGAATGGCAAAGACATCAATGAAGTCATGAACTCAGGTAAAGGCCTCTCAGTGAACATATATTGAAGATTTCAAGATATCTTACATGAGATGGTTAAAAGCTGTATTTCTTTCCTTTTTCCACAGGCCTCTCTAAGTTAGCCTCTGTACCAGCAGGTGGTGCTGTGGCGGCTCCTGCCGCTGCTGCTGGTGGGACCGCTGGAGCTGGGGCTACACCTGCTGCGGGTACATATATCCCTCATTCTTACCTGAAAAAATGATAAATGGTTTTCAGTTATATAGGATTGCTTGATGATACTGCATTTTGATAGCAATACAAATGCTGATGCTATCTCAAATGAATCTGTTGCTGCATTTAGCAGTCCTTAAACAAAGTTGACTATTATTTCAGTGCTGCTAAATGTTCTTGCTGACATCTGTCTGTAGTATTGACTGTTGTCTTTATCTGTCTCATTTCCAGCGGAAGAGAAAAAGGAAGAGAAGAAAGAGGAATCAGAAGAGTCAGACGAAGATATGGGCTTCGGACTCTTTGATTAATCTACCTTCTGTGTTTAAAAAGCAATAAAAATGTAAAAAGGTTTACACTTATCACATTGTCTTTTTGTCCTTTTTAAAAAAAAATCTCAATACCTCTCAAATTACGGCTGTGCAAAGGTAATTATTCCCAAAGACATTACCGTTAAGTGTTCTAGAAATAAATAGTCTGGCTTTCCAGGCTTGAGGTTGAAAGCTATTTTGTTGCCTGCTAAAAATAGTCTAGACTGGACGAACCGTCAGCATTAGGCAATCCAGACTCTGCATGTGGTCAGTCACTGTCCGGCTGGTGGCCAGCTAATAAACCACATAATGGCACCGGCTTAAAGGGACAAACCATGATCCCTCTATAAACACAAAGGCGGCCCCACCACCACTATTCATAACAGGACATTACAGTTTTAGTTGTCTTCTCATGTACTTAAAGACCTGTTAATGTGTTTTGGCAGTAAAATGTCATTATTTAAATAAATGGTTGGTAGAGAAACAAACTGCTGATTTTTCATATGTAATTGTTAAGCAATGTTTGTGACTATAACTCAGATTTTGTGGTCACAGTTCTTCCAGCCATGTAAAGACAGACTCGAGTTAATGTTTTTGTTGATTATTCACAAACTGATGTGAAACAGGTACAACTACAAGTCAAATTGAGCTTGTTCCTCAATAAGAAAGGATTTATGTAATCTCAGTGTCCACAGTAGATGTTTCTAACGGCAAAAATGTCTGCTTGCCAAACTCAGGTTTAACTAATAACTTGCACAATACCAACCAGAGGCCTGGTATTGTGCATGCAGGGACACCTCAGTTCAGCAGAGCTGTCCCTGCTGTGACGAGCCAAGAGTCTGCTAGGAAATAAACCCGTGACACAGTGTTTGGGCCCTAGAGTCAGACTCTGGGCTCGAGCTACGTGGTGTATAAATGAGATATGAGTCATCAGTCACATCATAATTCATCTTTTGTTATTTGTCATTCAGCTCATTTAGTCACTGGATTCGTCAACACTGTTCCTTGAAGGAAATGTGACCATAATTTTTCCACCACCTGCTCCCTTCTGTTTTTGTCTTACCTGATAGTCACATGAGTTTGTGTCAACAAAGTAAAAACATTTAACTTTTAATATTGAAAGAAACGGAAAAACTCTAAGAAACATGCATTTATTATATATGGAAATATTTCACAATTAACACCAATTAGATATCTGTGTGGCAGCGACTCAGAATGGGTCAGCACATTGGGACCATTGTGTTCTTATCTTTTTTTCTCCATTTGCTTCTACCATCCTCTTTTCTCTGGTGCATGTGAGTACATGTGTTGCATAGCACTATGCTGCTGGATGCACAAGAGCCCCCTGTGAACCCGTTAGCTCTGGCAGGATATTAAGGCGGCCCTCTGTTTTGTTGGCAAGGTCTCCTGCCTGCAGGGGGAACTTGTCCCACAGGTGAGATCCATCGCTGCATGCTTGACCCATGTAACTGACAGATTGTCACATTCATTCTCATAATTACCTGCAGCTGGGAATCTATTATATAGATCCTGTCAACAATCTCCTTAATATTCTTAAAACACACAAATACTGAATGTAAACTTCATGTTTGCATTTGTACATGATTTATTACAAAACATTTAGCCATGTGGTTGCAGCAGTTATTGCCATGACTTGTTAACTTCCGTCTGTCATTGCCAGAGTGTACTTCTTAAAAATACATGGTCCTATGCTGCAGGCTGTTGTCTCTGCAGTTCAGAAGGTATGTAGTACGACTACTGAGGTGTGGCCTGCATTTTTCCACAGCTAGCTTACTACATCTGATAAGCCCTTAAAATGAAGCCTTGTCTCTGTGCGACCTTTGTCACAGACCAGTAATTCACTAGAAAAAAGGCAAATATATATATAAAGTACAAATGAAGTCTGAAACAATGACTGCATGAAATGTCTTTTCATGGTTCCTGTCTTTTTAATTGTCTTGCAAGCCTTCAAATTTATCTTGTGACCCCTTGTAGGAGTCCCAACCCCAGCTCTGGATGCCAACACTGACTCTACCAACAGCCATAAAAAGGGATACTCCCATCCAAAAGCATCTGCAGAATTAGCCTCCAGCTGTTTGACGTAACTTATTCTATTAGATTTCGCCTTCTCTTCCAGTGAAGGAAGAAATGTTTCTTGGGATTAACGTGTTCGTGCTTGATGATTATTTCCCTGATAGAGTGACGTGGAGAGTGACATTAGAGAGGCCCGTCTTAGCAAGCCTTTGTTCGGCTTCATTTACTGTGAAGAGTTGCACAGTCGAGTTAAATTACCAAAGAATAAAGGCTGGCAGTGACGTATGGTTTCATAATGAGAAAAAAACACATATTTGAGCATTAAATATCTTTTATTTGAGAATGTGAATGCCAGCATTCATATCAACAAACATAGCATTTCAGTGTAGTTTCTATTAAATACGTTTTTGCTTTTGAAATGTAAAAAAAATATATTGCACAGAGGTGTCTAGCTTATATACATCACAGGTTATTGCATTGCTCTTTCGTATTATTACAAATCAACATACAGAAAGTATCAGATTCAATTATCAGATGCCATTCTGAAATATTGCTACATGTTTAAAGACAGTTATTACTTTTTAAGTTGATCTTCCATGTGAAGGTCATCAGTCAACACTTCACCTTAAAAAGCACACACTCAAATCTGCCAAAGCCATTCAACTGGTTTTTCAGCACACATCCTGCTGCAGCAGAATTACACTCTACTGCTCTATCACTGAACAGTAAAAATCATTTGTTGTTTACAAGCTTAATATTTGTGTAGGTAGCCCATTGTGATCTTAAAAGAATATCTTTGTAAAGGGGAATTCATGGTTGCAACACATCCTTAACCACATCTGTGCAGCTGGGAAAAGCTGAAGAGAAAACGTTTCACTTGCAGAAATGGTTCTGTTTTGTTACGGCTGCCTCTCAGACATCACTGTCGGACAGCGGATGATCTGTACATGCCTGTGAAAGACAACAAAAGAGTTTTATACCAAACTGTTTCCTATGCTGAATTACTACCATTTCTCACAGATATACTGCACATATTTAAATTGAAGCTGAATCATTACGCTTACATGTGGTTTAAATAATGTCTAAAAATCTCTCTTTTCAACAGGTCTGGTTCTTACCTGCTTGTATTCAAATCGGTCCTGTAGATAACGGTACCCCAGGCCAGTAATGTGGCTTGTATTCTGTATGGAGAGCCCGGCTATCCTGGCCGTAAAGTCGTACGTAAAAGCCAACTTGACCAGCTCGGGTGCCGTTGGTAGGACAGTGGGAGTGCTGTTTGTCGGCGATGCTCCTTTCTCCAGATACGCATCAGCCAACTTCTGGAAGGAAGAGTACGTCATCCCCTGGAAGAAGCTGTTCAGGGTGGGGTTATCCTTCAGCTGGAGGAGATAAGGAGAGTAAATTCAGTATACTTTGACCTATCAGGGATTTTACTGCTAATAAACATTCGAGGTAAAAGGACAAATACGCCATAAAATAACACTGATAAAAACAGCTATTGGTATGGTTGATTTCTTTTTCCAGCAGGTAAAAATATAGATGATGTCGCAGGACATCTCGTCGAGATAATTTCAACTCAGGTACTTTGATGTTTGTTGGCATTGTCATTTTGCAGGAGCTTAACTGCCAGTGATGATTTCTTTCTTTATTGATTCATGAAAACGGTGAAAAAAGCCCATCGCAATTTATCAAAGCACAAGGTGATGTCATCCAATTGCTTGTTTTGCCCGACCAACAGTCCGAATTACAAAGATACTCCGTTTATGATCATGTATGATAAAGTAAAGCAGCAAAACCTCACATTTAAGAAGCTGTAACCATTTAATGTTTTTTCGCTTGAAAAATTATTAGATGATCAAAATACTGATCAACTAATCGATTAATCGTTGCAGCTGATTGTATAACAACCAGTTTTTGCAAAAAACAGTAGTTTTAACAGACCATAAAGCAGAGCAGTCACATGACAGGCTGTCACTGTCATTAACACTTTCACTATTGTTTTCAGTATTGCACCACACAGGGTGTCCCTGGGGCTTTCTGGGAAGCAGAAAATATTGAACTGAGGTAAAGAAGTTGGGGAAAAGCTGTTGCACCAGAAAAATTGAAACTAAATATCACAGATTGATGACCAACAATAAAGGGTTTTCCCTTTAACAGGAAGTTGTGTCGTGGAGTTTGTACTTTTTATTATCTTGACTTTATAATACGTTATGATTTATTGGTGTGTTTTTGCTTTCTGTTGACACTGTTGAAGCACCACTTGACAATCCTGCTTGTTAAAAATACTTCATTTATTACCTTTATCTGAAAATCATGCATTCCTAAATACTAATCATACGAATAACTTGACTCCGTCTGAAGCATTTAAAGCAATAATCTTGTAAATATTCACAAATGATTAAACGCTACACAGAGCTCCATCAACACATCTTTTACTCAAAACAGTAATGAATACCAACCTTGTCCTCTATGGCATCACCCTGCTGCTTTGTCAAAGCAATGATCCTGTTGATGACTTCCTCTGAGATAAAACAGAACGTATTTAGTATAATCGATACTGAGCGACTCCTGATATACAGTTAAGATTGTCTGATGTGCTTTAAATTGATTGGTTTTGTTTTATTACCAACATTTCCTGTCAAATGAAAACGTTTTTAAAGCCTTGAACTTTCACACTTTAATGATGGCTCATTGAACGTGAAGAGAAACAGTTTCTCACCATCAGAGAGGGGTTGAACTTCCTCTTTGACCTCGTGGACGATTCTTTCCAGTTCCTCTGACACCTTCTCATAGTAAGAGTACGTCGGTTCCACACTGACGACATCTGCAAAGCAACAACCACATGTTTGTAAATGCACTTCTGCAGAAAGAGCATGAAGCAAAAGCAATTTTTACAACAGTAATATGACCCAGATGTTCAATTCTCAAACTTACCTTCAACTCGGGTGATGTCGGCAGGGTTGAGATCTTTACCAGGTTTATTTGGTTTTGTCAGAGATAGCCGCCTTTTGGAGAACCTTCTTCTTAATGATTTTCTTCTCATGGACTTCCTTTTTTGCGTGAGGACTGGAGTTGTGGGCAGGCAGGTGGTCACAGCGTCAGAGGCCTCCTCTGCTTGGGAGACCTCGGGGATCTCTGACGGACCGTCCTGCTCTTCATCTTTCTCCTCGTTATTCTTCCGATAGAAAATACCAAATAAACTTTTCCAAAATGAGGTCTTCTTGTTCTTCTTGGGTTTTTTGGTGCGTTTCTCTGGTTCTTCGGGACATATCTCGAGCTGGTTTGGGGGAGGTTCGACCGCAGAAAATGTACCAATTTCCTCATCGTTTAATCCCCCCGACAAGTGAAGGGAAGGGTCGCTGGAATGACGTCTTTGCTTTCTTGGCATTGTCACCCACTTTTCCTTCCTCTCAGCCCTCCTATTCTCCAGAGTCCCATCATTTACGCTGAGGCTGCGCTTGACGTACACCTCCAGCAGACGGATTGTGTCCTTGTGAGGTACAAAGATCAACTGGCTGTTGTTGGGCCTTTGTGTTTCTGTCTGTGTTTCCATGGCGGGACAACTACAAGAAAAAGACAACAACATCACACATACAATGGGTTATAAGATTTTTTGCATCACTTGTGCTTTAAGCAGACAAGCTTAAGGAACGATTAGTCGATTAATTCATTAGTCGAAGTTGACAGAAACAAAAATACCAAACAAAGCTTTGTCACAGGTTCTGAATTATGTGATAATAAACTGAATATCTTTGAGTTTTGGAGTGTTGGTTGGACAAAACAAACAATCTGAAGATGTCAATTTGGGTATTAGAAAAATGTAATGGGTATTTTTCCCTACTTTCTATTTTATTGACCAAAAGATGAATCAATAATCAAGAAAATACTCTGCTTATTAATCAATAATGAAAGTAATCACTAGTTGCAGCCCTAAACTTTGTTGATTAATTGCTAATAAAAATCATTATAAGTTGCTTATAATCATTTTTATTAGCAATTAACCTGCCAGTTATTTTCTTGGTAAATCAAATAATCATTTGGTCTTGCATGTAAAAAAGTTCTCTGTAAGCCATGTTGACTTATTCAAATAGCTTGTTTGTCTCACCAACAGTCCAAAACCTGAAGGTATTCGCAGGCTGTCATCACAGCAGACTTAGCAAACCAGGAAGCTGGAACCGAAGACTTTCTGCTTTAAAAACTACTTAAACGATGAATCAGTTATCAAAACATTAGTCCATTTTCAGTTTTCTGTCAATTTGCTCGTCGATTCATCTTTAATCAATTGAGCTTTAAACTACATATAAGGAGAAATACTTGTTTTCTATAGTATGAATGTATATTATGTGGACCAGAAAGAGTCCTGCATCAACTAGTCTCTTCTTACAGCGCTGCTCTGTGGATATCACAGCTGTGGAGATGTACACGCGTTATCAAACATGGCTCAGAAGTCAGAGGCATATGAAGAAGTGTAAAACGGCAATAATAAACGTCTGTGGCTGTAATGTACTGAAGTTATCTAACGCCGCTGCCTCTGTGGACTCACCTCGACTCCTTCAGCAACAGCAGACGCGTTTAAAGTCCCTGCAGAGATCCGTCTTCAGTAGTTATCGACGGCGACTGACTCGCAGCAGGTTCCCTCACAGAGTTTTCTCTCTCGGGAAGGGACTCTCCGGAGCGCGTCTACCTGCTCCCGCTCTCACACCCAGACCATGTTTGGACACGTCGCGGCGCTCCTCCCCCCTCACCTGCAGCCACCTGCCGTCAGCCGCGCGTACAGGGAGGGCGGAGGACGGAAAGAAAAATTGCAGTCTTCCTGCTTTACATGTCGGCTCACAGACGTCAGGTTTACCACTTGTTTACGGTTTCGTAAACGCTCTCGGTTCTCCTGTAACTGCCCCCCTCCCTGATGTTTTGGCCACGTTTTACAGGAAGTAGAAGCTGGCAGAAGTCTGAAACACTGTTAACTCTTGTGTGTCATCTACATTTAGGACTTCGCCATAAAGTCATCAGAGGTGGAAGAAGCACTCAGATATTTAAGTAAAAGTAGCAACACCACAGTGTAGAAAAGTACAAAAGTATTAGAATCAAAATATACTGAAAGTACAACAAAAAGTACTTCAGATTAATCTATATTCTATTATCATATAATATTTATTGATTAATGTGCAAGCGTCACTCTAATGTTGCAGGTGGGGCTCATTTAAACTACTGTGTAACTTAATCCATAATAATACATCATACATCATTTGTAAATTGATTTAATATTTTGTATTAATAATCTGATTCCGACTAAAGCTGTCAGATAAATGTAGTGCAGTAAAAAGTACAATATTCACTTCTAAAATGTAGTGGTAGAGTAGTATAAAGTAATATGATATGAAAATACTAAAGTAAAGTACATCAAAATTGTATCATATATAGATATATATACTTTATATAGACCAAAAGAGTACAATGTCATCACGTGTACAATTTCACCACTGAGCGTGCTCCTCACAGATAACAGTGGTCCCAATTCAGCATTCATTGATTCATTGATTAGCTTTATTTCCCCAGAGGGAAATTGGTTTCCATAACATTCAACATACACAGTAAAAAGACAGTCAGCTGGCGGTCAAAGACATGGTCCACACACGGCAGACGGCCACAGTAAACAGTGATACACATGGCTGTAACACCAGTGTGTGTGTGTGTTCATAATGCTGTCAGTAAATAATGTAAAAGCTCTTATTTTTATATACTGGTTTTGTGCTGTGGAATAGTGTGTCATTAAATATGGAGTAAACTAAAACAAGAGGGACTCTCAGAGTGCATGTATGGAGTAAGGTGAAAGGTTATTAATGTTAATGCTATTAATTAATATTTTGTATTCCCTGTATTGATTTCATGTTACATGTTTTGTGACAGATGTTGGAAACAGTGTTTACTTGGTGGTTGAATAGTGGTGTGTTTTTGTTGATCCATAAATAACACACGCGAAAGGAGGTAGGTAAAAAATGAAATCTAATAAAAATCCATAAAAAGACAAATATTAGAAACACCTAAACACATTACAATAACAAACCTGTATTTTATATATACATATTCAGGTTCAGGTTATTGCTTTTCAAAATAGTTGCCGATTAATTTTCTATCGATCAACTAATTGTTTTTCAATAATAATCCAGATATGATTCTATCAGCAGATTCTTATATCAAATACTTGTTTCCATGGTAGTTTTGAGTTTTCTCCAGGCTATGGTTATGACCCAAATGAATTCATCAGCATTTGCACCTTTCCAGTGTTGTTAATCATTTACCACGAGCAACAAAACAACAAGGCAGTGAACTGATCAAACTGTCTTCACCTCAGTCAATTTTGTAATCGCTGCTTCTCCCTCCAGTAATGCAGTACTGTCAGAGGATACCAGGAAGTGACTGAAATGAGAAAGAAGCTCTCTCCAAAGACGGAAAAAAAGGGGCTTGTCCTGTCTCAACTTTTACAGCCAGTGCATCTGACTTCATGAGTAATCTCTTATCTGGATTGCTTACTGGAAACTGTTTTATTTTCAGTAACCGAAAGCAACATTACTGAATAGCTGCCAGTGGTGCACCTGTTTTTTTTTGTCCAGCCTGTGATTGTGACGAGATTTTCATTCATCTTAAATACAAATTTAGACAGAAAAAAAATTGTACTTGTCATTTAATCCACTTTCTGCGAGTTTTAGTTGGACAAACCCGTCGCTTGTTTTTGGTTGAGAGAAGGGATAATACATTACAGTCTTTCCTATTTCACATGTATGTAAGCCAACAAATTTACACAACAGCAAAGAAATGAGTGAAAAACGTCAGTGTAGTACCGCAGTAAAGCCACCAGGTGTCATGCTAAACACTGTGAAACCACTTCAGCCTGCTGTCTCAACAAATCCAGTCTGTCCCCATAAATTATCAAACATGTCACTTGTGTCCCCT
Organism: Enoplosus armatus; assembly: GCF_043641665.1. NCBI lineage: Eukaryota > Metazoa > Chordata > Actinopteri > Centrarchiformes > Enoplosidae > Enoplosus > Enoplosus armatus. The sequence continues at coordinate 20,924,132 of NC_092182.1, read as the reverse complement.
GTCGGCAGCGGTTGACTGTAACTAAGTACATTTTGTCAAGTACAAATATCTCGTATTTTCATTTCTTGCTACTTCATACTTCTACTTCACTACATTTCAGAGGGGAATGTTGTACTTTTTACTCTACTACATTTATTTGACAGCTTTAGCTGATATTTACTTTACAGATTAAAATTATAGACTTATAAATATGATGCACTGTTATAGATCAAACTACCCAACAGTATATGAAATAGTTCAAATTAGTTTCAGCATAAAATGCTACTTACACATGAATGCGTCAGTAATAATATAATAGTATAACGCTCACGAGGGGCCACTTCTCTGCATAATGAGTATTTTAATTTGTGATACTTTATTTTATATTGCAGTACTGCTACTTTCACTGAAGTAAATGATCAACTCTTCCTCCATCGCTGCCTGTAGTTAAAGTGATTTTGCCTTCTCACGTCTCCCAGTCGATTTTGAGGTTTTCAAACAGTAACCTTTGCAGAAATTGTATGCATTTGTTAGTTTGTGGAGTGTCTAATCTAAGAGAATTTTTTTTTTCTGAAATACAATAACAATACAGTTGATTACTAAATAGTGAAGCCTTAATTAATTTGCCTTTGGTTTATATTCAGTAATCTTAATTACTGAATAATTAATGCAATTGTCTGTGTAGTGTACAGATTCATCTTTGTAATGCACCACAGCTGGATGATCATATTGCCTCTCTAATCGGTTGTTTTGGCTTCCCCAGATGTGAAGAGCAGCTTGTGGTCATCTGAAGGCAACGCGTCGTCTACTGTCTGATCCCGGGTGATACTTTAGGTCACCTTCTTCATTTTTCATGGCCGTTAAGCAGGACAAATGAGAGACTCACGTTTCGTCCCACAAAGTCCAGCCATTGACCTCCAGGGCTGACGCACTGCAGCGGAGCAGCAGTCACCCGCAGTTACCTGTCATAAATCTTTATCTCCTTGAATCATTACTCGCCCTCTCTGTCATGGGGACTCCGCTCTCCAATCTTAAAATGATAGATGGGAAATAATGAGGCAGAGCAGAACGGAGCCGGATACCAGAGGCATCCAGAATTATTAACTACCTGTGCATGCAATATACCCTAAATACTTTATTGATTTACTATGATATTAATTGTAATGGCGTATTTGATCTATTGAGAGCTGGTCACCACAAACACTCCTTTAAACCACTCTGAATTATTAAAGCAGACCAAAATGTCATTTGAATAATTGAAGAGTTTTTAGGGACAAAGTCCTTGTGCCACGAACTCTCAATCAGGATCACAAGAGTTTGTTGTCATGTCACTAAAAGGAGAGTATAAGAGGGAATCTGTTAATGTATGACATCGTTTTTTACTTCCTGGCAACATCTGAAAGTACTTTTCCCATAAACGCAGACATTAAGTCAGACAGTCATTCTTAAACTTGAAATGTTGACAGATATTCACATTTGTTCCTCCTGTGGATGTAAATCTTTTGAAATCAGGTCACAGCTACACAGATTCATTAAAAAAGGTGAAGTAATTTCCTAAAACAGCTGGCCACTGTAGTTTTTAGGCCAAGGTTTCTATAACAGAAGTACGGACAGTGGTCGTGTAATGAAGGAACATGTCAGCCAGTGAAACAGTGGGATAGATCTTTGGACAACAATGGACGCCTATGGCACAGAGGAATAAGGTAGATCAGGCTTTGGATGTCATCCCTGTCTCCCAGAAATGACATCTGTATGTCACTAAATAGTTTTCCTAATTAATGGTTAATGGCAAATGCTACTATTAAGCATGAACTGCAGTCCACCTTTTACTGCTGCACTTAGTAAACTTGATGTTTGCTATTACTTGTTGCTGTATGTACAGTATGTATGTATGTTTCTTTTTGTTGTTTATGCTGCACCAGAATTGCCCTCTGGGGACAATAAACATTTATTGAATTGAATTGAATTAAGTTTCTGACAAGTGTAATCTCTGCCTGGGTTTGTGGTCAGAGTGGATGGCAGGTGCACAAAGCGCAGGACTGTAACACCACAGTTCAGGGATCACATCCAGACTTGTGTCTGCGGTTAGGTTTAGCAAAAGCACTTTGGTTACAGAAAGATTGTGTTTTCGAATAATTGTTAACAATCAAGTTGTGTCTGAAGTCACTGAGGACTTTTTCTGTATCAAACTAAGTTTGTCTTTCTCTAACAAAGTTCTGCCAGTGCCTAAACATAACCATAAAAAATATTGTATTGCAAGACTTAATATTTGGGTGGAAAACCAATTAAATACGTCAATTAACATTTTACTGATATATTTGCGACTTGCTCCTCATTATGTTTCTAGAAAACCTAATCCAGCCAGCATTACGTTTCCTTCAAAATGTATATAAATGTAATTTCTGGGAAACAGCGTTGTGGATACACTGGTTATTCTTGTTAGTAGGATCATTTCATTGTCAAATTTACTGTTTAACTATTACCCAGATCATTTTATAAAGATATACTCAAGTTGATTCATGTGCTATCTTGAAATTTGAGACAGCAGTAAAAAGGGGGGATGTGTGGGATGTCTCGATGACATCAGGGATTTCCAGCATGGGTGAAGCAAATAAAAAAAAAAATTGATAAACAGAATGACTTCCCAGTGTTTTATCACACTGCGTCAGGATGCCTGATCCTCCATTGCCCCAGTGAGAAGCCGGGTGTGTCCACCTGTCTGTCCTTCATCCTCTCCAGTGCTGAGAGAGCAGATGGAGCACCTCACAAGCTTCGTTCATCTCGTGCCAAAAACACGCGGCTCATTTGTCATAATGCACCCTTTCCCTTTTGGTGAAGATTTGTTGCTTTTTGATTTAATCATACTAGCCCTGTAGTCAATAAAGAAGCTATAAAAGTAATGCAAAACCCATGTCTGAATGCTCTTGGTCAGCAAAGTCAGGGCACAGAATCAATGGCTCAAGTAATACTGTAGGTGAGCAGAGCTGAACTTTGATCAATATTAAACCCATGAAGATTGCTTTGCCACTCAATATTACACCTGCTGTGCTCTGAAGCAGCACTGAGTTCGCACTCTGATCCAAAACGTAGTGGCAAGGTCACTGCAGCCTGATGCCACCGTGCGCTCTGTCCTGCACCCAGAAGAGTTACCGTCACTGGAAGAAACAGGAGACTTTGGAGGGATTTAATACAAACACAAGCTGCCCGGTTCCAAGTGACTTTGCCCTCTGGAAGGAGTGAAGTACAGCGCACAGGCTGCTGTCTGTGCAGGTCTGAAAATGGCTTATAACGTGTCTGCTGACAAAACAGTAACCCAATCAACTGATATGAGACTCACTGTCTGAGCTTTCGTGTGAGACTCGTCCATTGTCTCCCTCGACGGAGGTGGGACACTGACTAGGAGAGGAAAGGGAAGAACGGAGTCATGCAACGGGGATATTTTTAGATCCATTAAGGGCTGCAGTGTTGTCTGCTGTGTCACAGTGATTGGACTATCTGCTGGTCTTTGAATTCATTTCTTGGGTTGAATCTTTATCAGAGGCAGGATGGATGTGATCTCTTCGTGGAACACCCGATGAATTATAAATGGCGGCCTCACGTTGGCTTTGACCTTGCCAGAGCCACCTGTCTGTTAAATGCTAAAATAGTATCAGGCCTCGTCTTTGGTGTATCACAGTACGATCAGTGATCAGCAGGGCAGAAGGGCGGCCCGCTGACCGCCGACCATTAACTAGTGACAAGACAACAGGCCTCTGAACAGACTACAAAAACACAGCCAGTATGTTTCAGCAGGAAACAACTTAACAGCTTTGTCTTTGAAGGAATCAGCTCAGAAAATGTGTGACCATCAATGGATATTGTTTTAACATATTGACCGAGAATATGTCCTTGGTTTGACTGTATGGGACAGGAAAGCATCGAGTGAAACAGCCAGCTCCTAGCCTTGGAGGCCAAGATAGATAATCTTATAAATGATTCATTTGGTCTGAATATTTAATTTGGTGCTTTTGAAGCTATCCCAGTCAAAGGCATTGTGTCAAGCTCACAGCACTAGAATTTCTCAATCTAGTGAAGAGGTGTGCCAATAGAAAGAAAACGCTAATTATGTCTCAAAAACAACAACAAAAATCCTCAATGTCTTTTTTTTTCATCTGTTGCATGTCTGCATGATTATTTGATAATCCCTTTTTGATCTATTTTTAGCTGGGCTGTATCCTACTCATTTCTTAATTAGATAACAGAGCACACAGCAAGAAACGTCTGCTCCTCCAGTCTGGCATCTACACCACATATATATATATACCTTTTTCCCTCTGATGTGACACATTCTCAGACAGGACTGAGTGAGAGAGGATTCTTTGGATAAAGAGAGATAGAGAGACAGAGAGGGAAAGGGATGCCATCGTGATATCAGTACAGAGAACCAGCAGCGAGAAGGCGTTAGTAACAGCTAACATTAGGCGATAATGAATGTTCAGCCCTGAAGCCATACACTGACACTTACACCTCCACTCATCACTATTATTGTTGAACAGAGAGAGAAAAAGCTTCAAAAGTTTAAATGTGCTTGATGTCTAATGTCACGAGTACAAATGAAATCATCAGAGGGAAACTTCACACAGTTAGGATACATGTTTAATGAAAGGCACTCTTTACAGGATAAATAAAACATAGCAAATTACGACATTGTATACTGTACAATGTTGACACATACAGTATAACAGTCCTCAAATATAAGTGCTTCATAACATAGTAAAGTGCTGAGTACCAACGTGACTACCTGCTGTCACCTTATTGCATTTCGATTTATTTAATTACAGGTATTCCTCTTTCCATGGGTGAAAAATACAATACATATTTGTTTCACACCCACGTGTCACCATTATTGCATATTGTGGGATTATTAGAAAGGCATTGATTGTGTTAGAACTACACCCATTGCCATTTCTATACAAGCTGTATTTATGTCTAATAAACTCACATACAGTACATTTTCGAGATTGGAATGTGGCATGCATATATACTCATATGTATATATATATGTGCATATATATATGTATATATATATACACACACATATATACACATATGTATATATATATATATATATATATATATATATACACATATATATATACATATTTATATGTGTATGTATGACAACAAATCATCATTTGTTGTCGTTATTTTACAAATCCAGTTAAAAGTATTGGCTTTCCCTATCACATGGAATATAATGATCATCACTATATGATTAAAATACTATCATATATTTAGCTACAATAAATATATCAAACTTTTAGTTGCTGATAATAAGAGTTGAGATCTCATTTGGGCACACTATGCCATGCAATGCAAATGAGAGAACAAAGGTAAATGGAGAAATGTTCCAGTACAGGAGTGCAAAGTTGTTGTGTTTTTTTTTTTGTCTTTGCCCTCTCCTCAGTTCTCTCAGTCTGATCACAAATATACATCTCATCTCACATTTCTTTACACTCTAACAGATATGTTTTCCCTGCCAACAGCTGATGGTGTGAAGCTCCAAAGGTGCTTAAGAGATATATGGAAAAAAAACTTTTAGTGCAATGAATTGATATGGTTTTTAAAGGGTAAATTCACAATGTAAATAGAAGGTGACTATATATATACAGCTGAATCTGCAGAATCTGGTGCAAAATGCCAAATAATACAAATGAAACCAGGTACATGAACATACGCTGTGAGTTGAATCTTCTGCATGCAACTACTGCATGTACTATAATACAGTGAATGTTAAGCAGTTTCATGGTTTGATCTATATTTTGCTGCCTATCTACAATATTAATAGCAGACTATTTATCACACAGATATTGTTACGCTGTGTCATACGGAGAAGTGCTGCTGGCTGAGCTTTCACAACTATAGATTTGCTGATAAGACAATGTGTGCGCTGATGTCCTCTAGCCTTACACTGGACACATTCGCCTGCCCTTGAAAATCATGCCAAGTCCTATCTAGATTTTGCTGAATATGACAAAGTGTAGACTGTGAAGTAACATGAGCTCCGAGTGTACTTCCAGTTTAAACGCTACGATTAAACCGTTTCTTCTGTGGGATAAACTTACTGTTACACAAACCTCAAGGACATTTCGGTCAAATTTACAACTTACTCTGCCTTTCACTTGCATAGTTTAGCAATCTACATTTTCAAGGTGAAATGTCTATAGTACAAATGAGCCATCACACGTTTCTTCAAATTGCACTGGATGAAAGATAATAATTATACCTTTTTAGCTCTTCTCATCAGAGTTTAACGGACATAGTAGTTGCTGAGTTGTGTTAATTGCACTTTGACACATCCACAAGCAGACAGACAACTTGTGTAAAGGCTGTCTGACCACACAGTGCCTATTAATACTGTAACAATATGCACAAATGCTGCCCTGTTTGGAGTACAAAACAGTGAGAAAGATATATCATCCAGTGCATCTCACTCCTGGATACGTTTGATTTGTCCATGTGTTTTTCATGCCCTTGACATAAATACATACTTATAATAACAGTTTCTCTATCAGTGCATGCCATTTTTCTCATTCTGCCAGGTGCCGTTACTTTTGTTTAGTGAAGGTGTGCTTCCATACTTGTTTGCAGCTGACATTTTCTGGGCAGCCTCTGCGGCTGCATCCATGATCTGTTTCTCCTCCTGCTCAGTTTCACGGTGGTAAAAATAGTTAAAGTTGGAGACGATGACAGGGACAGGCAAGGCAATGGTCAGGACACCGGCAATGGCACAGAGGGTGCCGACCATTTTGCCTCCCATTGTGATGGGGCACATGTCTCCGTATCCCACAGTGGTCATTGTCACCACAGCCCACCAGAAGCCGTCAGGGATGCTAACAAACTGCGTCTGGGGCTCATCCACTTCTGCAAAGTAGATGGCACTTGAGAATAGGATGACTCCTATAAAAAGGAAGAAGATGAGCAGCCCAAGTTCCCTCATACTGGCTTTCAAGGTCTGCCCCAAGATCTGAAGTCCTTTCGAATGTCGGGAGAGCTTAAAAATTCTGAAAACTCTCACTAGACGTATGATTCTTAGGATTGCCAGGGACATGTTCTGACCAGAGTTCACATCATCATCCGGGGTCGTAGCCAACTCTGTTCCCAAGGTCACGAAATAGGGAATTATAGAAACTATGTCAATGACGTTCATGATGTTATTGAAGAAATCACTTTTGCTGGGGCACACCACAAAACGGACACCGACTTCAAAGCAGAACCAAATTATGCAAATAGTCTCCACAATAAAAAAGGGGTCTGTGATATACGCCATCAGGTCTTTAGTGGCGGGATGAGGAGCGGGACTGTCTTGGGTCCCATTGATGATTTGGGTTAAACCCGTGAGAAAGTCATTGTCGTCCCTGAACTCCGGCAGAGTCTCCAGGCAGAAGATGAAGATGGAAATGACGATGACAAACACAGAAACCAGAGCTACAGATTTGGCTGCACTGGAGCTTTCTGGGTATTCAAACAGGAGCCAGAATTGTCGTTGGAGTTCGTTGGTGGGCAAAAGGACCTCTGGCTCTTTGATAAACCCTTCGTCTTCGCGGAACTGCTCCATCGCTTCATGACCCAACTCATAGAAAACGATTTCATTAGCAAAAACATCTAAGGGAACATTGGCCGGTCTGCGGATTCTCCCTCCTGACTGATAGTAGTACAGAATACCATCAAAAGACGGGCGGTTTCTGTCAAAAAAGTACTCGTTTTTCATCGGGTCAAAGTAGCTTATCCTCTTCATGGGGTCACCGAGCAGCGTCTCTGGAAACTTATTCAGGGTACTGAGCTGGGTCTCGAACATCAAGCCCGAAATATTGATGACAACCTTCTCATCTTTTTCTTCCATGCAGTGCTTTTCAAACAGATCTTCATTCTCGTAGCTATCCTTCGCCATCTTACTGAAGACGCTGTCAGTGGGAGACTCACTGTTGATCAGGAGCTTCAGATTAGAGATCAAACTGCCACTGCTGGAGTTTGCTTTGGTGGTCAGAGTCGGAGGAGTGGACGGTGACAACCCTTCTTGACCAGAGTGATGTCCACGTCGTCCTCTGTGTGGCGACTGGTGAGGAGAAGCCAAGCGGTGCGTTAACAGATTCTGATCGGGGGCCTCTGAGGTGGGTGAAGTCGGGTACCCGGAGTCACTCGGGTCACCCAGGTTGATGCCGACATCATCCATGTTCTCAAAATTAACCAGCGGCACCTCCATCCCCTGACTTGTCGCTAGCCGCAGCACAGTCTATCAGCCTGGTCTGAGTGCAGGAGACAGAGTGGACACCGCAACCAGTGCCACGTTGAAGATCCTGGCAGGGCCTCCCTCCTCCTGATTATCATTCAGGCAGCTGTTCGCTACTTTTGGATTCAGTGCTGTGTGTAATCTGTAGAATAGGGAGAAAAAAGCAAAGTTGTGTTAGATTTTGTTATAGTGCAATTCAGTTTTGTTGGCAGAGAGATTTTTCTGTCAACTCCTGTCTGCATCAGCAGAGAACTTGCCATCTGATACTGTGCTTGTACAGTTATTTCTTTTCCCAATTCTCTCCCATAACCTAAACTAAAACAGAAACTCTGCAAGTTCAGCTGTGAAAGTGCTTACACGGGGTAAGGATAGTATTATTGCTGATCATGTGCTACAAAACTGAACATGTTTAATTTCTTCGTGGAAAAACATCTGAGCCTTCAACTTATGACTGAAAGCAAAGACTCATTAAAACCGAAACACATTTTTTCCTCTCAATATTTAAATGTTTGAACTTCAATTACCGTCTCGTTTAATCCATCCCAACCCTGTTCGGGGTAGTCTATCAGCATCACCTTTACTTTATCTCTAAGTAGCTGTTTATCATTCCATTTGTCTGGTTCGGACAGGTAACCAAATCCTGACACACGCTTTTAAGCTGCAACCTCTGTGTCCACTTGACACCGGGGGCCCTGCGCACTCAGAGAGACTCATCTGGTCCTGTTTCCAATTGCAATTGTAGATAACATAACAGGATTGAATCTTCTTATGTAAGGACACCATGATAGGGCTTATGCAAAAAATAAACTTATTGATTGTGCCATGTCAGCAAAGAGGGGTCACTGAGTCCAAGAGAAAGTGCAGCTGAAGATGCAGAGAACAGAAAAGTGCTGTTAGATCGACATTCTTGCATCTTAGACACTTCTTTTATTTCTAAAAACAACTTTGATAAATCGAAAATCTTCCCACTGAACTAACTTAGCCGTTATCTCACTCACTACATTGAAAGACACAACAGATCCACTGACATCCTTACCTCCATCAGATCGAAACATCAAAGCACCTACAAATACATGCAAGTATATCTTTAATTAAGTGTAAAGTTTCAATCCAACAGTGTGCAGATGTCCACACCACTCACCCGTGTCCCCGGCTCTGCAGAAGTTGCAGTGCCCTCTATACTCTGCCCGGCAGCTTCGCTGTGCTCCCCCTTCTTCCCTTCAATCTCTCCCTCATCCACACTCACAATCAAGAGTGTCTCTAGCTCTATTAAAGCTCCCATTGGGTAACTTAATACCCTGTACGAAACCAGAGATGCTAGAGGTACTCACACACATACACACCCATAAACGTACACATGCGTGCACACACAAACACAAGCAAACACAAACGCAAGCAGGCAACTCACTGTGTTTGAATGTGGGGGTCACCTGTCTTTGTTCTCCCTGCTCCCTCCTCCGTCAGTGGGATAAGTGAGGATGTTATAGGTAGCTCTCTGATAGGAGATTTACTCTGCAGGAGCCAATCGCTGTTTGACGTGGCGAAGGGAGAGTGGGACCCACTCTTTCCCCTCTTTCCTGCAGAGTAAGCATCCACATGCAGGATCATCCAATCCACCCTCACCTTGGGGATTAAACCGTATTCTTTCCCTGTTACAGTATTTGTCATAGCTCTCAATACCTGCAGCAGCACACATCTCCCAGGGGCTTCAGCTTTTCATTGTTTACATCCTCAGCAATACATGCTGACGTGAAGGCTTATTTCATCCGACAGCAATATTCTATTAATTTTTATTGACATTTTAAACTGTCACAAATGTTTTCCAATGCTTTCCTGAAATCTCCATCCAACTTTTCCTTTACATCAGCCCTGCATGTCGGTGCGAACCCAAAGCCATAAAACATATGCCAGTTCCTCTTTGGAAAAACAAGAATTAGGCAGTACACTAGAATCAATTTTATTGCTAAATACTTGAATTTTTCACTGAGGCAATGTATTCCCCTCAAGGTGTTAAGTATAGATTTGTAAGAGGGTTCATATGTTTGAAAGAGAGTAAAAACAGTCTTTTTCCAAGAAAATCCTGCAGTTGCGTTCGTGTTTTTTCATTTCTTTTGTCCCTGCCAACTCCAGAACCTTTGTGCCTGCCAGCTATTGAACGTTTGTCAGATGAATAAAGTAGCTCTACGGCTTTGAAAAGATGTGACAAGCCTAATTAAAAGGTTAAATTCACAATACAGAAAGACTGCACTTCCTTTTTTGGTGCTGCTGAATTCTCTCGAGGAACTAAAACTTTAATCAAAGTTAATCTTGTACTTTCTCAGAAGGGCGGCCAATTTGGCAACATAGGTTGAATATTGTGTTACATGATAGAGAGCCGAATGCCTGAAGTCAGAAATCTTTCCCTCATCTCACTCTCGTCCTGCTGCAGCCAGGAGCTGGCTGTCTGCTGGTCCCCTGTAACATTGCGGCGTGAGCAGCACCACTGCAGGCACGGGCACATGACTTCAAGGTCACAGAAAACAGTTTTAAGACTTCACAGTCTGCTCGTCACCTCCAGGAATCTCATTATGTGTCCTCACAAGAACATCATGCACATATGCATCAATGAATATAAACTTCACATGTTTGCGCCTGAGATATATACGTTCAGATTTGCACATAGGGACGTGCATGTGTGCACACAAGCATCACTCGGCTGCCTCAACATGCTACATATATAGGGATCTATTTCTTGTGTGATCCTGCGATGTCCTGCACACGTCATTGAGAGCGCAGTCAGCTGAGGCATGACCTGTCACTTAAACACCTCATAATAGAATTTGCAACAGGGAAAGAGAGACAGGAAGATGGACAGTGAGGGGGCGATCACAGACTGCGCGAGTCAGACTGGGATGGTAAATAATCGATGCATTCCCCTGCAAAACGATTTGTGTCAGTAAAAGTGGGAAAGGGGAGGTAAATGGGTGAGATGGACTGCAGTTACTGCAGTGTCACTCGTCTCAGGGCTCCTGACAGTGTACCAGAGGGATAACATCCCTCCCTCTGTCCTTCTACGCAGCCCTCGATCCATCACCCATTCCTCCTCCCTCCCTCCCTCCCTGTGTCCAGCCCTCCCCCCGATGACACTGTCACCTTACCCGTTAACAGACTGTGTTGACAAAGCAATTTCTCAGCATGCTTGTGTGTGAACTATACTGACGCTGCATAGGTATAAACACCTCCTGCACACCTTTATATAGTAGAGCTCGACTTTGAGCCGTGGACACAACATTCGTTCAGGGAAAACAAATCATGACTTCAACACTGAAGTAAAGAAAGTATCAAGATAGACAGGTATCAATACAAACATATTATTATTTACTTTTCTACTTTATCTATGTATTTTTATTATTATAGTAGTTTCTATAATAATTGTTTGCTTTGGATGATTTATGTTATTCATACTTTATATTTGACTGGATTTTTTTTATTTAATAAGTTCTTGTATAATATGTTTCTTCATGATTTTTTTTCTATTTTTGCCCTCTCCACAGAGGCATGCTTTGTCCCCTATATGTGAGTATCAGACAGCGTTGTCCCGCCTTGTTCTGATTGGTCCAGTATGGGAGTAGACTGACTCTCACAACCGCCTGAGTGATGACTTATATTGCTTGTTCTGCTTTGCGGTTAGGTCAAAACCGGTTACATTAAATTAGCTGGGAGTTATCAATAAAGTGTGCAGACCTTTTGTCCAACTTTTGCTTTGAGTTTGTGTTTTGATCCACCACTTGTAGGAGTTATGTGGATGTGTGTGCCCGACTCTCTGTTGGTCTTTGGAAATGACAAAGTAACAAAATCTGTGGGCTACTCATCTTGCGCACATGATCTAAGTAATTCTATCTCAAAAGCCCATATGCTCATCCATTAAGGGTGACAGGATTTCAAAGTGCATGTCAGGTAGCACGGATTAGATATTCCAGCCTGGTAATCTTATATCTGTTGTAAAGGCAGCTGGTTATTCTAGTCTAGTAATTGCGGCAGAGGTTCTCCTCATTGCAAATAACATACAAGGTTCAGGGTCAGGAGCATACAAGGGCGTGACAGCTACAGTACATAAAACCCCCATACAGCTCAAAACACAGTGTCAGGTAATGTTAAGTGGCACGTTCATCCAAAACCTCAGAGTGCCACAAGTTCATATGGATTCAGTGTTGGTGGCTCTCGGTACAGATGAGTCACAAACACTTGCAGAGGCAGTGATCGGGGTTTCTCTATCGCAAGTTTGGGATCCCTTACGGGTTCACTTGATTTCTAGATCGACACGCTTTAAAGACTAATGTAAGATATTCTTCTGATAAATGTTTCATTAAAAAGAAATAGATTTGACATATAATATCTTCTCTATCTTCCTCGATGGTCTTGAGAATAGAATACAAAATAATAGGAATAAATGATAAAAAATAATAAGAAGTGCAGAAGTGGTGGCTTGAGGGTTTAAGAAGCTGACCATGTAACTGCAGTGTTCCCAGTTTGAGACTTTGAACAATGACAAACAACATAAGACAGATAACACAAAACATGCCTCGATATCAGAATATAACAGAAATGCAATTATAAAATCATGAATATTGGTTCTAATACAATCATGTCAGAGACTTCACCCTAAAAACAACCTAGATGGCACCTTAAAACAACCAGTGAGATTATAAAATACACCAAAATATTGGCAGCCAGCAGAGAGAGCATCCAGTTTCTACATCAGTGATCTGAATTTACAAAGAGAAACCACATTTTTCAATTTTAGATCAAACTGCAGAAGGTTCCAGGCAGCGGGAGCAGCTGTTTTACTCAGTTCAGTGCTGACCTTTATTGCATGTCATCCCTCCTCTCTCTCCTCTCATTTCCTGTTCTCATCCTCGCTATCAAATAAAGGCAGTAATGCCTAAAAGGGAAATGCAATACTCAAATTCATGTGACAAACTGGAAAACCCTGCCCTACAGTATACTGCACCTCCTGACTTTTACAAGAACTTGTAAACTTATATATAGCCTTATTGCAACATAACTGGTTACAAATCCTTTAATAGCCCATCCAGACATGTTATGAGACATATAAAAATAATCTGCTATGAGTAATAGTTTGTGTCTTACTCCAATTCCCTCGTTAGAAATTCTTAAAACCACATATACTGCTACTCTCTTATACACATTTGCTACTGAAAAATCCCAAATCTATGAATATGTAAATATTTAAGTTTAACTGCTGAACAAAGGATGTCTCCTACTTCACTGAAAAGTCCATTCTCAGTGTCTGTGACCTGGAGGCTTCAAGTGTCCACATCACTTCTTCACCATATTGGACCATGATTGACTTCCAGGCTCGATGTGATGTTACAAAATCCTGCTCATACGTACACGTCTTAAACTCAGATTTAAGGTGCGGATGAACCTGAAAGCAGCCCTCTAGTGTCAAACTCTGCACACACATCGAACTGCACAGTGGAGGTCAAACATCCAAGTGAAGTAACAAGAAGCAGAACACATTGAGAGGAGGAGGACTTCAAATCAGCTGCTCTGCCAGTACAGTTTTGATGGAAAAATAGTTATTAAAAATATTGTGTCTGTCCTCTGTGTGCACTCTCCCCTTCATTGTTTGGACTGAGGATTTGCAGTTGATAAAGACGCCCATGCTGACTCCGAGAACTGTTACTCCACTAAGGAGATTACGCAACACAGGAGATCAGCCCGGAGGATCACCCTCATAGATAAACAGTCTGGACTAAATACTACAGACTTAATTGAAATGTCTGGATTGTTTCCAGCCTCACTAATCAAAAGACAAGTGCTAATCTTGGATGACTCCTTGGACCCGACGCGGCAGGGGGAGGAGGCGAGAGTTCACAGCAAACCAATCAGAGCGCAGCCACAACATTTATCGCTGCAATCCTCAGTGGTTTAAACTCACTGATTAAATTACACCTTCTTTTGCAAACATCCATTCTTTTTTTTCCCCCCTCTGCACTTCTCCTGCTGTTAGAGCACAAAACCATCCTTTAGCATCAACCCAGAGATGACTCACAGATTCATAATACACTGTAAATTCCTTCAAAGCACTATGACATGCAGTGAGAACAATCCTTTTCCATCCAGCAACCACACAGGGAGGATGAATGCCACACACCACCCGCTATTTTGACATCAACATTGCTCACCGTTGGACAGGGAGGTTCCATGGCTGCAGGCGCTCCGAGCTCCTCCGAAGCCTCCTGAGTTACACTGAGCCTCCTCCTCATGTTCCCATATGGCCTGTTGTTGTGTGCAAAACATTATGATAGTGAGGAACTATCAGAGGGATTCATTAGATTTTTTTAACATTCAACCATGACGATCAGATAAAAAAAGACTTTGTTTGACAGTGAAATGTAAAGCACAGCAAAGGATCAGCATCGACATTCTGAAGGTTTTGTCAATTCTTTGACTATTAATAATGAAAAGTACAATACAGCTTTAACCACTATCACTATGACAACAAAAACAATCATAACAGCATTTCATTGATGAGTTTTATTGCTTAAATTTAACAGCATCTATTTAAAAAATAAATGTGTCCTATTTATTTATTTATTTCCTTTTCCTCCTGTATTTTTTTTAACTTGGCTTATTTGAATATTGACACTATATTAGTTAATAAAACTGCATTATTAACACACTGTATTAGTTTTTAAAATGAAAAGCATTAAATTGAATTTACCTTGTTATCCAGTGGTGAAAGAAGCTCGTCTAAACTCACTCACGCATCCTCTTAGATTAAGTATCCAAACAGGCAATGGCAGAGTCTTAAGGAGCAGTTGTAAATCTCTGAGGTTTTGACAGAAGGCAGAGCAGTTACAGTTAAATACTCCATAAACAACACAGATGTTTTGAGCAAGGACACGCTTTCAAATCGATTCGGTCAGGCTGGGTGACACGCAAATAAACAAATCCTCTCCTGTTCACATCATTTTATTTCAGCTTTTTTTTTGTACAGGAGACACAAGATCCCCTTTTTGTTATAAATATTCTTAGTCAATACTGTAATAATGCATCAACAGCAGCTGAATCAACAGGACCTTCACACGAGGACAGAAGCCAGAAACGTCAGTGAAGTTCTGTTTGTGCAGCATGGGGCTCATTTTTCTCTTTGCTAGTAAAGTCCTGAACCTGTCGGCCTGCCAGGTGCTCTCGCTTGGCTCTCTTATTTCACACTTGTGCGTAGGATTCACTGGTCACACGCCAGTTTTTCTGTGTTCACCTCTCTGCCCTCTCTCTTGTCCATTTACTCTTTGTTGAAAGTCACTGGAGGTTGATGGATTAAATGGAAAAACAACAACAACAACAGCGAGAGAATTACATGTTTTGGGGATGAGCCATCACAAAGGCAGAACTTAACTTTATTTGACTTCATTGTGACTTTGCTCTGATAAGGTGGCACAAAGTTTGTCTACTATGACTTGCCAGCGGTGTGACTCCAGGGACGGCATATCGGTCTGTTGCTCCGTCCACCACATCGCAGACAAATTTCAAAACTGCTCCAGATTGAATCTCAACAAATAGATTAACATACATACATTTTTGCTCCCAGCAGGTCAAAGTTTTCACTTATCCAGTGAAATGTCAACATCTACTTCATGGACAGGCACAAAATTTGGTCAAAATTTCAACTTTAACACTGTGGTTTTGACCAAATATCTGCAAAACTAATGACGTTCCCATCAGTCTCAGCTGTACAGATATTAGCATGCTAATATGCTAAACTAAGATGGTGAACATGATAAACATTATACCTGCGAAACATCAGCATGTTAGCATATCGATGTTAGCATTTAGCTCAAAGCACTGCTTGGCCGTCAAATCTTAGACTCTTGTTTTTACTCTGGTAGCCTGAGACACATCCCTTGTTAAAGATTTAACAAACAAAAACATTACAAGACAACCAAAATTTAATTAAAATTAAATGTGCAACAACTTCAATGCAGGACTATTACCACAGTCCAGGAGTTACTGGTATTTGTGGCTGATGACACTGCCAGGCCAATATTCATTAAACAACGAACATAGTAAACTAATAAACAGTTTTTTATTCCTAATAAAGGTAAGTAATACTTAACATGCATTTCCCACATAATGGAGTCCCTTGCAATTTGAGGCCTTATCACCAGAGTTTAGCCCTGAAACCCACAAAATACCCATCATGCAATTCCTTGCTGCCAAAATACTGTCCTGGAACAACATTTCTCCTTGGCTTATAAAATATTTCTGCACCAAACCCTTGTGTTGAACCCTCGTGAGGTCTCTGGTTGCGTCGTGTAGCCTCCATGCATTGGTATGTGCAGGAATAAGATACCCCGGCATGTGTGTCTCAAAGGTGCTGAAAAGCCCTGGATGCTGCCATGTTAGTGGGGACAGACGGACAGGTATTCAACTCTGGGAAAATAGAGCAGCTATAAATCTTTAAGAATGCAGAAGTGATGGCACTGGTTTTCACACAGTACAGGTCTAATGAAAAACGAATGGGTTAATGATAGTTGATTGATACGCAGGTGGTCTCACTGTCTTTACAGCTGCCTGGGTTCCTGTATAAATCACTGAACAATGTGTATCTTTTATACTGCGTTTGAAATAAAAACCTCTGTGTGAAAGGTTTGTAGAAGTAGTTACAACATAGATGATATAACATTATTTCTCTTAAGGCTTTGTTCACCTCCAAGAGGTTTCTACTGCATCACTCTCTTTGATCAAACATGAATAATAAATGAAGGCAAGCTGGAAAACCTCCTTCACTATCTCTCCTCCCCGTTGCTTGCACCTGACATGAACGCTCCACCCAGGAACCCCATTATGTCAGCAGACAACCAGCTCCAGTTTCTAACATGATAATACAGACGTTTACTTTTTATTATTGTATTTCAGGGTTGGGTAGTGCAGAAAGTGCTTAAGTGCATTACAGTTAAAGCTGCACTAATCAATATCTTTATATTAACAATGGGCCAAATGACTGTGTGATGGGAAAGGAGTCACTCGTGGTGACAAACCTGTAAAGAATGAGAATCCCCTCAACTCTACAGAGTGTTTTAGCGCCTTTCAGCTCATTGTTTTGCTTTTACAGCCTGCAGCTTCCAGCTGCACCAGGCTGCAGTTTTCAGTGAAAAAGCTCCAAAAAAATCTTTGTACAGTACCTGCCCAGCACAAAACTTTGTACTGGTTATGATAACATTGTGCTCTGGGAAGAAATGGAGCAAGAAAAGAGTCGTGAAGGGATCAGAAAGGTTGTAAAGAAGCCGACAGTTTATCCACATTATCTATACTACTTTTTTGGAGGTAAATATCAAAATGAACCCAAAATTATGATAATAATCCTTTCTCGCACAAGTGGTGGTTGGATGTTTACAACTGATCGTTTTGCCATTCACCTTTGTTTTCTCTTGAATTTAGCTAACAATCATTAGTTAGTAATAATAGTTTAATATAAATGACTGATGGCCAAACCACAAAAACAAGACCCAAGTTGTTATTAACCAGAGTCGTCCTTTAATGTGCCTTTCTAGGGCAACCGATGCAGGTTTTCCTCTAAACCCACAATGAACTAGACACATGCACAACTACTCTTCTGTCTTTTTAGTGTATTTGGGCAAAGAAACACAAGCAGTGTCATTCACACAGGGATGACGACACTTTGTTTGAGGCAAGTGGGACTCTCTTCATAAAGAGATCATTGCATACATAATGAATAAGCGCAGTGGGACACATTCACCATAGCCCCCCCCCCCCACACACACACACACTGTTTGTCACTCTAAATTGGACTGCTTAATAAGCACATTTGAATGTCCTCGTTTCATCAGCATTTAATTTTCTCCAAATGATTCCTCTGTTCTAATCGCCCTGATGAAACAGCATTTCATGTCTGCCGTGATAACGTTTTCTATAAGGGGAACCTGCATCACAGAACTGATAAGCGGTAAGACGCCAAATTACTGGCAACACAGCCAACATATATGAGCTAAGAGAAGGTGGAGGAAAGTTAAAAAGCAGCTGGTAGGTCTAAATAAAGTGGAGGCATTGCAGATTTCCTGTTCCTGCTCTGTGCAGAATCTCAGAGTTGGAAGTGGGATGTAAAAGGGGAGAGGCCCTGGGACTGAGATGTTGATAAAATATTAACTCGAACAGGATATTTAAAGCCTCTGACATTCTTTGCATGTTGGAAATGGCCTCCACCAGATGTAGCCAGCAGCAAGGAGGCAGTGTTCACCGTAACGCAAGTGATCAAGAGAAATGATCCTGATCCAAGATTTACTGGACTCATTTTGACTTATTTCAACACGTGTTGGGGTGACAGTGAGTTCAATACGGTTTAAGGTTTAAATCCATCACAGCTACATGTGTCCTTTGGCCATCACAGTGATATCAGGCATTTTAAATACAATGGAGAGCTGACGACCATGAAGTGTTTTCTTTAAGGCTTTCAGGGGCTTTCTCGTCTCTTCTCTCCTCAACATTCACTGAATTGACTGTTTATGAATGTTTCATGGTCATGGTGTGAAGTTTTTTTATACCATTTTCAGGTGCTGCATTCTTGGCCCGGGCTCACCTCAAAGACAAAAGTCATGCTGACTGACCTGGTATTTAAATGGTAAATAAAAATCAGACTGAAATAATTCATTTTGATTAAAATAGTACCACTTTCTGTGAAGTCACCCTTTATAAAGCATTTATGGCATTAAATGGCTTTATTTTGGTTAATAAATAATTTACTTATACTTTATAGTCCAGTTATAAGCCATTGATATGAGTCACTTATGGGTTTGCAGGTTGTGAGAAACCTCCATGGCTGGTGTTGATTGTTTATGTGTGGTAATAATGCAGTAGTAAATATTGGTAATCCATTAATAAATAAAGTGGCTAATAAGCCATGTCGAGAGTTATAAATGTTAAAGAATAAACATATTTTTTAAACTTCTTCTCATGTTTGTCCGTTCAATATGAAGCTGGAGCAGTTAGCCGGTTAGCTTAGCTTAGCATATAGACTGGAAAAAGGGTGTAACAGCCAGCCTGGCAACAAAATCCACCGACCAGCACCTCTAATCTCTAGTTATATCTTGTTTGTTTAATCCGTACAAAAAAACTGTGAAGTTGTGGTTTTACTGGAGGATATGTGCCAGATTATTTAATGCCACCAACCAGCAGGAGACTCCAGCTAGCCGTTTCCTCCTGTTTACGGTCTCTATGCTGTGGCTCCATACTGAACATACAGATATGAGAATGGTTTTGATCTTTTTGAACTATTCCTTTAATAAGTTTTATTAGCAAGTGTTCCACATTAACACCATCATCTTTAGCTGACAGGAGGTCGCTAATGTTGTTGTTCTATTGTGTTGTTGTCCTTTCATTCATAAATCTCTCCAGAGTTACCCTCTAACCTTGAGGCACAAACAGCTCGGGGCTCCTGAACATGAACTTGCTTCATTTGGACTCCTTATGTCGTCGCCTCAGATGACACAGGATTGCCAAACTCGCTTCCGCTACTCAGATTAAAACACACGTCTACCACAAGGATGGTTCACAGTGTTTTTCAATCCCTCCACATCTCAGGTCAGAGGGCCGTCCTGTACTGTACAAACACCACACTGACACCTGGTAGTGAAGCTTATCGAGTCCTGCGGCCTGATGATAATCACTGGTTTCCCTGTGACCTCTCTCCGCTTTGTTTATTCAGCCCACCGTGTCATAATGTAAAAGAGGATTTTCTCCAGTTTCCACACTGGTCCGGTCTCACATATTACTTCATGTCTCCTGGTTTTGTGTGTGCTCATGAGCTCCGGAGCATCTCTCCGTCAGTTGTGCTGTGTGTCCCATGACAGGTTCACCGTCCCCTGTGAGATGGGATGTACGGTTGGCTGACCTTAACCCAGTCTATTTGTCACCCCCAGAGGGGTGGAGGAGGGTGTGTGCGTGTGTGTGTGTGTTAGTGTGTCCATGTATTTCTTCTCATACCCACTCAGTGTGGCCAACACACAATATGAGTGTATTGATCCTCCATATGACTCTGGGGGGAGCAGGTGTCCTATTGTGTTTGGAAACCCAACACTACTGTTGCTTATCTCACCACTATAGAAGAGACTCAATTACTGATTAGGACGCTGAAAACCTGAAGAGTATTTACACAGAATATATCCCCACTGTTTTTATATCAAGCAGCGGTGGAAGGTAACACAGTACTGTGCTTAAGTACAATATTGAGGTACTTGTACTTCAGTAGTATTTCAATTGCATTTGACTTTATACTTAAACTCCACCACATTTCAAAGTGAAATTTTCTACTTTTCATTCCACTACATTTATTTGTAGCTATTAGTTACTTCTCACAATATAATTTTACATAAAACCAAAAGATAAAAAAATGCAATGCATTGCTAGAAATTAAACAAAGTAATTCCCAACTTTTATTTCAGATGTATATGACTTCAACCAAAGAGAGATTTCCCCTCTAACCTTCCCTGTGTCATTTAAATAACTGTTTGAAAGAGGTATAATAATCCACAAAAGACGCCAAGATTAGAGAAAAGTACAAAAGATGAATATAGATTTGTGTAGCAGGACCCTTAATCATCTTGCTACCCCCAGGATATAACTTTAGAGGGGGCTCGACCCCCTACTTTATATACAAAGATTTGTATATAAAGCAGTTAAAACCAGCTCCACCTCAAACAGCTTCAACAGCAAATGCTACTTACACAATGATGCACTATTAATAATATATTACTCACAGGGGCCATTATTCTGCATATTGAGTACTTTTATCTAGAATAAAGTATCTAGGATTTTGTTCATAACGCGTCTGTACTTGTATTTGTAATGGAGAATTTTTAGATTAGTGTATACTCTTACCTTGCCATTAAAGAATCAGAATACTTCTTCCACCACTGATTTCAAGTGTACTCTTGAAAAAATAAGCTTCCTCAGTCTAACTCTTTGACTGGTGTCAGATAAATTGAGGTACATACATTGTGTCATTTCTGCAACAACACCCCTAGAGGGCAGTAATGCTTTCTTCTTCATTTTTCCTCATCACTGAACAAACAAGGTTCCATCTATCACCAGTATTTTAACCTTCACTTCAAGCCAAACAACTAAATCCCAGTCACCGCTACAGTAAAAGCAACTCAACCTTTTCAAGACTCACTGCAGAGCTTCCCAGGTGATGACAGAAAACCCTCACCGGCTGATATCAGGGCAGGAGTTAATGAGTGTAAAAAGCTGAACACCTCTTAATAACGGGGTGTGGTCCGGTGCCAGGGTAGCCCAGTTGGATTAGCAGCAAGTCCCACAGCGCTAGTCTCCTAATTACAAGCTGCTAAACACAGTGCAAGCCTGTAAGACTGCTCAACCGTGCTCCTGTGGGCATGCTACCATCCCTGACAAACAACACACACCCACACCCACACACACTCCTACTTAACAACATCAACCACAACGTTGTGGCAGCGGCGGCCAGCGGCCACCTGCAGCAGGCCTGTGTTCCCGCTGCCTCCGCCGTTGGTCGGGCTGCTCCATCCCGCCTGCCTCTCCCCGTTTGCCCTGGTTTCAGCAGAGCGAGCTGCAGAGTGCTGCACTGCATCGCTGGATCAAAGCAAGACTAATGACTACAGCAGAGATGTAGCTACAGCACCGAGGCCCCAAGTGTTCCCGCTTGCAGTGCAGAGCTGTAGTTAAACCACAAGTGGAACAAAGATAGCAGATAGCACAAGACAAGACGGCAGCTACTGCTAAAAATAAACAAACTGTGCAGGTGTAGCTGTGACGGGTGAGGAGAAGAGGCTCATTCAACAAAAA
This sequence comes from Enoplosus armatus, assembly GCF_043641665.1. Lineage (NCBI taxonomy): Eukaryota > Metazoa > Chordata > Actinopteri > Centrarchiformes > Enoplosidae > Enoplosus > Enoplosus armatus. The sequence continues at coordinate 20,902,036 of NC_092182.1, read as the reverse complement.
ATATATCGTAAGAACACAGCAGTGTAACACCACCTGAGATATATAGTGTATAAAATAACAATGACATATTACATTTGCTTGTTTTATCTCAAATTGCAGTAGCAGAATTTATGAGTCTGAAACAAACAAACCTCCATTTTTCCCCAAACAAAAAGCATCTATAAGAAAAAAACCAATGAATATATTAGTCATGTTGTTACACATGGATGTCAGGACTGTGCTACCATGAAAAGTTTACTGTGAAAGATTTCTGTGAGAATTACGCCTTTCTCCTCCTCTGCCATCTCCTTTCCACCCTTCTTTATGTCTCCTCCTCTGCTCACGTTCCTCCTCCTCCTCCTCCACCTCCTCCTATCTCTTTCTCCAACAAAAAGGCTATTAATAGAACACCCTGCTCTTTCTTTTAAACTGCAGGGAGCATATACCGTGCACTTAAAGGGAGGAAGAAGCTGAAGATACCAGGAGGCGTTTGAAAATGTCCTCCACACCGCCGGTGGCTACAAAGACTCTGGATGTCCTAAGAATAACAACAAAGAGGCCTCTGATCGATTCATGGCATTTTGTATCAGCGCAGACGCTCTTCAGCTAAAATTAGCTCCTCCAATCATTTGCTGACTAAATACCTTGCGAACAATGTGATGTGAGGGGAAAAAGGCTGGATGAGCGTTTGAAAAACACCTCTCACATATTTTCAGCTGCTTCTTCCGCACTTGATGCCAACAAAAATCACATTATTTTTAAAACAAAACAAAAAAAAGCACAGTAATGACACACAATAAACACACCGAACACAGTTTCAGTTGAATTATTATTGGCTTCATTATTGATATTACTTTGTCAGGGTTATGATCATTTGGAAGGATTATATGCATTTTTAATTTCACATGTTTTCTTGTCCATAGATTGTCCTTTTTGACTTGTAAAGTGCAGATAATACTACGTTTTAAATCCAGACTTCACATACAGTATATAGTACATGGTTTTTGCTCCATCATCCATTGGTTATTATTTACATTATTCTGTCACATTTCATTTCATAGAAAGAAAATCCATTATTCACTGTACCAACATTGATGGATGTTTTCAGGCCTCTATGATATGGGGGAGGATGGGGGGGGGGGGGGGGTGAACAACTGTACATATTGTCTCAGCGGATGCCACACTATCAGGCTCTGGGGTCAAACGAAAAGAAAACGTTCGTCCTCAAACACACACATGCATACAGATTGCATATTGATCATCCTGTTTCCCGTATGTATGAGTTTCTTTTTCTTTTATGTAGGAGCCTTGTCTCAAAGAGCTGACATCGCAGTTCAAACAAACCCCAAAGCTCAGAAAGCTCACATTCACATTCAGCTAACGCGCAAAGTGTTTGACGTACAGCAGCAGAATATTGCAAAGTATGTCTCTTCTGCTTAAAGGTTTGTTTCAAACGCGCTGCCAGCTCTCAGGACCATCATGTATTTGGTGCCGGAATAAAACACATAAATTCTGTACCTTCTCAACTACCAGCTAATAATCACTTTCTGCATAGATTTCTCAGTGTATTCACTGTTGGGCACCCTTCTCATGGAGTGGATTTGCTGGTGGGTCCCTCAGCGGGTGAGTTATGGTATTTTTAGAGGCTGTGGTGCACCCTATAAATCAATTTGTTTCCACTGAATAAAAACATTTTACAGATTAAATCTGCAGGTGTACAGATGAGGATGATTCTACTCGTCTTTGTGCTTTAAGAAAAAATTACTGTCACATTGTGATCTCCAGTACGTGAGTTGCTACAGTAACGTGCCCAATTTCAAACACAACAGATAAATGTTGCAAGTATCTGTAACATTTATCCTAAACATCTGTCCAAAACGATGTAATGAAGACAATAAGATACAATGCATTTGCATGCATAGACAAATATTTTTGGTCAGACTGTGAGTGTTTTTTTTTTCACATATACAGATATGCAAATGGCTGTTGCATAAATGCAGCCGTACAACCAGGCTAAGACACTGACATTCAGTGGTTCTCTCTCTCTCTCTCTCTCTCTTTCACACACACACACACACACACACACACACACACACACACACACACACACACTCATGCACAGACAACTCCTACATAGCTGTGCATCAACACACCCACATCAATACTCAACTGATGATCAATAAGATCTTGGTTGGACTGCGGACGTCCATAAAGGTTCATTCTTTTTTTTGTTTGTTTTTAAACAAACATCTATGTTCTCCACACAGACCCCTCCACCAAAGGATTATGGGAATATTGCTAAACAACTATTTAATCTGGTCCTAACTCAAGTTACCGACCACGTTAACATCTCAATCCACCTTTATGCTACTCTTGGGAAAGCAACAAACATAACTGCTCAAGCGTATTTACTAAAATTCTCTAAAAATCCTTTCAAGATACATGAAAGCAGACACAGAGACGACTTCAGAAGCCTCGTGTCAGGCAGTTGGACGAGGCATCCTGAGCACATATTGGCAGCGATGGCGTAAAAACATTTTGCTACTGCAGGTTAAAGACTGTAGTGAGCAGAGTGAAACCCTAAGAATAAAGATGTACATCCTGGCATGACTGAATTCATTTAGTTCTTGCTACAGACCTTCTCCTAACCTAACACCTTTCTAATTACCTAAGACATCTGTGAAAAGATGAAGAAAGGCAAGAGACTCAGGAGTGAAGTCAGAGGACCCCTAGGTTAGCCAATATCTGCTACACTGCTGCTAATTATCACTTCCTGTATTGACGTTACTGCCTTTGACTGTTACCTTGGCAGTGTTGAGCAAACGGTGGAAAATCTCAGCTGGATATAATCCTAGAATCAGAACCTAGTTTATATTTGTTGCCAACTTTTAAAGACAGATTGAGCTTCTGGCATCAAAGACTTCTCAGAGGACAGCCAGACTCCATTTCAATTTAATGAACAATTTAACGCCAATAAAGAGCTTTCTGATAGAAGATTCTGGTTAGGGATGATACAGTTTTGAACAACGCCCTGCCTTTCAACAACTACTTCACAGAAGGCAGTTTTGAACTAAGTGAAGCAAACTTTTTGTTTTTAAATGCAGGACGTGCATGAGGTTTGCTGGAAACCTCACCAGTAAAGACAATGCTTTTGAAATGGCTAGTAAGAGTGTGTCTTTGGCACTCTGAACGGGCTCTGAAACAGGAGAACATAGAAACAGTGCTCAGAACAATTATTATTGTCATTAAAAATAAAAACATGGCTATGACCTGCGCATTGGGGAAAGGCTCTCGCTTTCTCTTAAACATTGCTATTTAAAGTTTTTTAATTCTCCGATAAAGGTATGTGTACTGTATTAGGTGTACTGTCTGTATACATATATTTTATATATATATATATATATATATAAGAAATAAATATATCTATTGTAATAATTATACTTTTTTTGTCTCAGAGGCTTCTTCTTTTGAGCTTAAATGCATGCTTCTAGGAATGTTTTTGAGGTCATGCAACACTAGGAGAGTAGCGTAAACCCAGATAAAAGGCAGTTCAGGGGAAGCATTATTCTATACACGAGTCCTTAAAAGTTGCTATTTTGATCATGAGGACGTGATCATGTGACAAACCTGTGAAAAAGACAGCACTGCAAGTCTATCACATCTGCAACTGGGATTAATGTCCAAAACTAGAGTGTGAGTTTATGCCTGAAAATCACAGCTCAGCTGCGGTACGTTTACAGCGACCTGGCAAAGGTTTAACCTCTATGACTTCTACATGGAATGTTAATATTGACAAGGACGCTGCATCCTGTTATGTTGTTAGGATTTGGCCTTACGATTACTCCTTAAGAAATCCTCTAACATACAGCTTTAGGTTCTTGTAACAGCTACCTGCAGGCATCCTTTTAAAAAGTGTGGATTTGTATAGAAGGCAGTGTACAGACAAATATACAGTGGTGTGATGAAGCAAGTGGCAGTCGAGAAACAAGTGGAAATTCTCATTCAGATAAAAATGTCATGCAATAATCTACTGACTATGTCTACTACTAACAGCACCTGCCTACCTACCGGCTATCGGATAAGTCACAGTTAGCCTACCTATCTATATGAATAAGTACTGTGTGTGTGTGTGTGTGTGTGTGTGTGTGTGTGGGAGAAACTGTGAAAAACAAACAAAACAAGAAGAAACATTCAAGTTGTCCTCAAAGCTCTGCAGTAAGACCAGTTTTGGGTGAATGGAAGGGGGAAAGCTTGCATTGCAATACATACAGTCATACATGTAAGACCAAAGCAGTGAAAAGTCAAGGCCATTCTCAGTCATTCATCAGATACTGATGCCTGCTGGGAAAAAAAAATAGGTGTCGAACCATAAGCTTAGCGCCGATGGCTGTCATTCATCCTTGAAATAACGTGGTGTACTTAACCACCAACCTCGTCACAAGTCACCCACAGGCCGTATCAGCGCAGGAGTGGGCTTGTTTTATGCTCACACATCCTCCTATTTCTAAATGGTGTAGCATAAGACAGTTTCATTGGCTCCAGGAAGCAGCATATGTAGCGCGCCAGTAGGGCTCTTCAGAAAGCGCATGGCAGAGCAGTGTGCCTTGGGAAATGAGGGACCAAAGGGTCGGGGGACTAAAGCAGGGCTTGTGTTGCTTTTTTTTCCTTTTTGAAAGCAATACATCTTTTTTTTTTCTTGCTGTGTTTCTCCCTTTTTTCTTTTCTTTTTGTGCACTACTGTTGGCTACTGTTGTGAGCAGGGAATTTTTAGGTATTGTTATATCTTCTTTTTTTTTTTTCTTTTTTTTTTTTAAACAGCCACACAGACAAAGCCAACTCCATGCAGAAATGCAAAATTTGAAATTTCACTCTGTTTGACAGTCATCAGGAGTTTTAAGGACAAGTTGTGAGGAGTGAAGACAGGATGAGCGCGAAGTGAGCAGATGGTCTTTGTAGTATTTTTTTTTTTTCACTGTCTATCATCATGAACATCCTGAAATCTATTGCCTTGTTTTTTTCAGCACACGTGAGGTGGGAGGCTGCACACCTGTCCCGTCCAGTTGCTCAGCTCCACATTTCCCGCTGTGACCGGGAGGAAAACAGCAGATGACTACACGTCTGTTAGCATTTTGGTGATGTTTACATAGTTTGTGTTGGCCAGTGTGCAGTTGGCCGTCTTAAGGTTCTCCTCCTGAAAGTCCTCGTTGCTATTGTTCACAGCCTCCTGGATCTCCATGTAGTCCGATTTACTGATGGTGGAGCCGCTCCGGCTCTTCTTCAGCTCCTCGGCTGAATCGGCTTTGGGCACGTTGACCTGCAGGTACTGCGCCTGTTCTTCACCCTCAGTCTCGCGGTGATAGAAGTAGTTGAAGTTGGACACAATGACAGGCACAGGCAAGGCAATGGTCAGCACACCTGCAATGGCACAGAGGGAACCCACGATCTTGCCGCCAATCGTAGTCGGGACCATATCGCCATAGCCGACTGTTGTCATGGACACCACAGCCCACCAAAACGCATCTGGGATGCTTTCGAACTGTGACTCGGGCTCGTCTGCTTCAGCAAAGTAGACAGCGCTTGAGAAAAGGATGACCCCTATGAAGAGGAAGAAAATGAGCAGGCCGAGCTCTCTCATGCTGGCTTTCAGGGTCTGACCCAAAATCTGAAGCCCCTTAGAGTGACGTGAGAGCTTGAAAATTCTGAAGACTCGTACCAAGCGGATGACCCTGAGAATGGCTAAAGACATGGCTTGCTGACCCGCTTGACCATCGTCTGGCCTGTCTGCTAGCTCTGTGCCGAGAGTGATGAAGTAAGGGATGATAGCAACAATATCAATAATGTTCATTATATTACCAAAAAAGCCTGCTTTGCTGGGGCAGGCAAAGAAGCGCACAAGAAACTCAAAGGAGAACCATATAATGCAGAGCGTCTCCAGGATAAAGAAGGGGTCAGTGAAGTAGGTGTTTGTATAGCTGACGATTGTGGTGTTGGTCTCAGGTGAAAAGACTGTCGCATGAGACTTGTGCATGTCATCGTCATCATTGCGGAAAATGGGGAGGGTCTCCAAGCAGAAACTGACTATAGAGATCAGGATGACCATGACGGAGATTATGGCAATAATCCTAGCAGGACCTGAGCTCTCTGGGTACTCGAACAGCAGCCACACCTGTCTCTGAAACTCATTATCAGGAAGAGGCCGCTCCTCCTCCTTGATGAAACCCTCATCTTCTCTGAATATCTCGATGGCCTCATCGCCCAGCTCGTAGAAGCGAATCTCCTCTGAGAAAATATCAAGAGTGACGTTGACCGGCCTTCTTAGCCGCCCCCCTGATTGGTAATAATACAATATGGCGTCAAAGCTGGGTCGGTTCCTGTCGAAAAAGTACTCGTTCCTCAGAGGGTCAAAGTACCGCATCCTCTTTTTGGGGTCCCCCAGCAGAGTCTCTGGGAACTGGGAGAGGGTTTTGAGTTGAGTCTCAAAGCGCAGCCCTGAGATGTTGATGACCACCCTCTCACAACACTCATGGTCGGCCTCCGGGTCGTAGTCCTGCGGGTGCCCCGGGTGTGCAGCCGCCTCGTCAGAGGGGTCGCCTGTGGCAACAGTCATTCTGCAGGGGGAGGAGGCCTGCACTTTTCAGTGGGTCTGGGTCCTGCAGCCTGGAGAACTGCAGGCAGGGGCCAGGAGAGGGAGGGGGCTCAACGCCGTAAAGACCTGACGGCCACAGGATGTCACCTAGGATCTGACTGCATGTAGGACAGATAAAGCAAAGACAGACAACAAGGTCAGGTAAACCCGAGACATGATTCAGCGCTCGATACTTCTGCCACTTAGTCCAGAGATGTCATTCATTTGCTTTAGCTTGAAGAGCAAACAACTGAAATTAGATGAAAATGAAACCACCCTCTGAAACAATGTCATAAGATTGGTATGAGTTATGTAAAGTTATACTGTTATGAGAAGGCAGTCAATATGAAAATGAATCAGTTCATGGAAACTTGAGGCTGACAGTCCTGCTCCTCACTTGGGCAAATTAATATGCAAATAAACCATCCGCCTTGCATATAAATTGCTTCAATGCAGGTAAACTCGGGGGCTAACTGGCATATAAAACGTACAGAAGCTCATAAATTAGGACACTGATCTGCTGCAATGGACAATACCCACTGAAATGAATGGGACTACCTTTTGCAGTGAAGCCATGCATGAATATGCCAATGCAGCAGGCACCAAATTCATACAGACAGCATCCTGTCTAGAATATCATAGAAAACCACTGCAGTCTAAACTAAAATGTACGAGACGCTTTTAAGATTTACTGCTGTGCCAAACAAACACGCAGACGCCTCATAATAATTGACTTCAGCTTAGTTTTGTTGGAGCATTTTAGTCTTGAAATGGTGCCTGTCTCTGAAATATTCAAAAACATCTATAAATAATTTATCCATAGAAGGAAATAGGTTCCAAGAGAAAAACTGTATCTCTTGTCTGCATCATCTCCACTCACAGAGAGAGAGAGAGAGAGAGAGAGCACAGTTTCACACAATAAAATCCTCATGAAACACACAACAAATGTATAACTGCAGGCTCATTCTCTATTATCACGTTTTCCAGTGAAGTGCAAATCATGAACTACAAAATGCCAAGACTTTACATAATCGAAATCAGGGATGATGGGTAAACATAAGCTGCTTTATCTTGATTTCATACATACCTGCAGACATCTTCTTCATATCTGCTGAGAGTTGATGCTCCTGCCGGGAGGTGAATAACCAGCTGCGACAAACAGCTCTTCTGTCTTCAGAGCGGGTAAAAAAAAAAGAAAAAGAATTTCCAATTTGGGGCAGTCGATGATATTCACCTCATGTTATCTGCATCATCCTCGCCGTGTACACCGGGTACAGTAAATGCGGGTGTGTCCTCGCTTTCCCCTCCCCGACTCCTTTCCTCCGGGTAGGCTGTCGTGGGATGGCGATTGGCAAAAAGGGAGGAGGGAACCGATCAACGAGCTGCTGGTGCTTCCCTTAATAACCAAAGGTGCTGGGATCAGCAGAATGATCTGCCTCCACTGTTCCCCTCCACGCCAGCGTGACTGCGTGACGAGCTGTGGCTGCAGACAGCCGCAAAGGTAAACGGTCCTGAGAAGGTGATCAGAGAGGCAACATCTGCAAAGGGAGGAAGGAGGAAGGCGTGGAGGAGGCAGAGAGCTTACAAAATAGATAATCTTATTACCAATATTTAATAATCATCATCAATAATTCATTTCAGTGTGATAATAAATCTGCCGCTCAGAAGATCTGACCTGATCATGCGTCACGCAGCCGGTCTACAGTTTTATTTCTTTCCACCCGCCACATAAAACAACCCCCCGACAACAGTCCGGTGTGCGAGCTGCAGACCAGGCAGAGTCAAGTGCGTCCCAATGTTCAGCACTTCTGAGAGTCTCCTAATAGCCGACATGGTGAGCAGAGCAGCGTCCTCAGACACTGACATGAAACGACATGCATGAAAGAATCGCCCTCCGTAGTGGGCTTCAACACTATGCAGTTACACTGAGCCAGACCCCCCCACACACACACACACCCACACCCACATAAACATGAAGCAGCCTTTACTGGTCCTGCATGGTCTCAGCTCGGCAGCAGGTGATTTTTGTGGGGGGGGGGGTTTGGCCACTGGGCTGGGCTGGTCTGGTCTATAGAGCTTAGTCAAACCTGCATTCGGGCGTTGTTCTGCATACCAAGAGACGTGCTGGTGATGGAAAAGGCAAGGGCGAAAAAACGCGCTCTCCATCCGCACTGTAGCCTACCACTCCTTACCTTATCTGCAGTGTGGGCATTTAAAGGGGTACGCATCTCCAGCATTGTTCAGCTGCACTGCTGTTGGTCAGTTAGTTTCATTTTTTTTTTTTTTTGCAATGCCAAATTTATTAACTATATCATATGAATATTTAGTGCAGCCTGTTTTGCATATCTTATTTCATTTTAGCAAGATTAGACTAAGGTGACCAGGAGTACAGTACAGCAGCTGATGGCATTATTGTGACAGTAGATCAGGCTGCAACTGTTCATTCAATAGCACTGTCCCACATTCAATCCACCGGAAATGCATGTTTGAGGGGACATCTTTCTCATGCAGGTGTCTTTTCTGAGCTTTACTGTCTACGTCGACAGCAGCAGCAACAATTATGAAGTCACTTTCTGCCTTGTAATTCTTGTCACAGAAGTTATATTTGTAGACTTTCCTGGCAACAAGCTTCATGAATAATAGATAGGAGGGTGACTAAAATAGAGCAGAAACTTCCATCATTGTGGCCTGCTATATTCAGAGCAAAGACCAAACTGATCGATAGTAAATCCTCTCCCCACTCAATTCTGGATATGGGAATTAAAGCACTGTGGCCAGAAATGACCTCCAGAGAAGCCAAAGGTCAGCGGGAATCCCTTGGTTGTGATGGGGAGGAGGTGAACGAGGAGAAAGGGGGGGGGGGTGGAGAGGCCAGCAGGATGATTTGCGTGAGACTCGGCTTTGCCAAGGTTACTCCTGGCAGACCTGAGACCATCCCGGCTCCCGGCCTCGTCCCTTCTGTCTGTCTGCCTGCCTGCTGCCACACACGCTGATACCTCTCACTATCTCTTAATGGCTTTCCCAGGTTCCTCATGACAGCACAGCCATTATTTATGAGCTGGGGGCCCATTACAAAGACTGTTAATGCAGGCTCTAAAGCTCGGTTCACTTTGCATTAGCTGGCTCGCTTTAATTAAAAGCGAAGGGTCCCTGCACTGTAAATGCTGCGCGTGTTCTGATCATATGGGGACGTGAAAATGGGTGGTTGTGTAGGTTGGCAGATGAAGGTGTCAAGCATGAATTTGTTTCCAAGAGGTATTGATTTCAGGGCTCGTCCTCGTCTCCATCAGATGTTGTTTTGGCGCAGGAACAGGGAGCAGAGAAAATGAACTTGAGGAGTCATTTTCACTGAGCCTCAAGCTGAATGGCAGGTCATGTCTTCACTCTGCTGTTGTTTTATTCATTTTAAGGAGAAGAACATTTAGGCTGTTTGTCATCCAATCATATGCAGTGAAGAGCAAAAAGCTGACTTCAGCTGCAGCAGCTGATCTTCATCAGCAAATAATCTCTCTAGTTAGTGCAGTCAGACAACTCGAGTTTACATTCAACAGACTTTTTTTTCCTTTCGAGTGCTGACATGATACCAAAGTTTTGGAACTGATACAAAAATTATTATTATTATATTTTTATAATGCCTTACTTTGCGATACATAAACATGCTTTTCTACAAAAAGCTTAACAGCTGTGTAAGAACTTTTTTTGTCTAAAATTGGCAACACAGACAGGAAGTGAGAGAGAGAAGGGTACGACATTCAGAAAAGATCCTGAACTGGGGACGTTGCAGTTAAATGATATATATCTTAACCATCAGGATGCCTTAAAAGGATGCAACAATTTGATTTAAAGCAGGAACTATTGGATATAGAAGATCTGACCACACAGTTGATGCCAGCTTTCATCTGAAATACTAGTACGAAGGCTGCGTTACCAACTGGGTAAAACAAGCAACTGCCCCGGGGTCCCAGAGCCTAGAGGGGCCCAACAGCCCCAGTGTCACTGCATGCCATTTGGTTTTAGAAATTGGATTGATTAGGAATTTGTACCATGAAAGTTCAACATCAACCAAAGCTGGTGTCCATTATGAGCAGATTTTATGTATTGTAGTGGGACACTGTTGAAATCTAGTTTTCAGAGCTTTATCATTCTAGTTTATATTGTGCTGACATGGTGCATATTCCCAATAAAGTTTTGTTCAATCAAATTACCACAGAATAGGAATACTGGTTCCACTAGGCTTGATGGGGACTTAGAGGTGTCAGTGGGGGGTCAGTTAGGGCCCATGGCACCCTAACAGGTACATCCGACTATGACAAGTGCAGATAGTACTGATAGCTAAGTTTTGGTACTGTTGCCAAAACTATACTTTTTCCCGATACCTTACTTTGAGAAATACAATCATATTTTCTACAAAACAATTTTTTTAACAAAAGAAGGAAATGTTCTCAAATGTTCAATGTTTTCTAAACAGGCAGCTGTGTAAGAACCTTTTTGATCTGATCATAGAATAAGTCAACAAGACTACAAATCCTGTTACAGACAGGTTTTTTATTTTTCTCCGGACAGATAAAGACCCTTTGAGGTTGAAACCAGTCCGTGTTTTTAACCAATATGACAGACTAAATAAAGGCTTTTAATAAACGTGCTCTTCTATGAGTGCCCGAAGAACATTTTCTTATCTAGGTTCAACACTCAACCCAACCAAGGACATGTAGTGGACAAATTTGATCGGCTTCTTGAAAAATTACTACAAAATTAGCTGAACACAAAGTCCCAAGGTGACTCGTACGTACATATATTTGTCAATAGCAAGTGTCAATGCTGTTCAGTCCAGTCCCTGGAGGTCTGTTGTACCTCCTTGCTCCTCGATACTGCATTGCAGCAGCCACAGGTTTCCAGCACACACACACACACACACACACACACACACACACACACACACACACCAAACAAAAAGGTCCAAATTCCAACATGATTCAACTCCTGCTCTTCCTATTACCAGCTTGTTCACTGGCCAACATAATGCAATAAGATGGAAGAGATGAGCTCCGCATATCATGTTGGATTTGCTGCTGCACTAAAACAGATTTTCTACCTCTAGATATGATGATGCAACACCCCCCTGTGTATCAGCTCCTCATTAGAGGATTCTCTCATGCAAAATCAATCATCATTGTATTTGATGAACTCATCCTATATATTTTGACAATTTAATATTTTATACTGTGTTTTTCCACTCCTCCTCAGGGTATCTAGCAATCCCATAACCTTGCTGCTAAACACTTTTTTTTCTCCAATGCATCTCCAGTGAAACTCAATTTATTGAACCCTCTGGGAGATGAGTCATTCCAGTATCACTACTCAGGAGACAGAAACTGAGGTGCCCTGCAAAAGAGGCCAGGTTATACATACAACTACGGGACCCGGGCTCGGAAAGTGGAGGCAATGAATAAAAAGAGCTGCTTAGGTATACAAATATATAGCAGTGCAGCTCCCTGTGTCCTTCTCTATGTCCCCTGGAGCTAACAGTACATCTGAGGCAGAGACAAAAAGAGGTGGAAATAAAGAAGACAGGGATAGCAAAGAGAGAGAGAGCAAAGAGATGGAGGAGAAGAAAAAAGGGAGGGAAAGGAGAGAGTCGTGCTCGTCAGATTGAGGCCCAGCAGGATGAGGGCAGACGCTGGAAAAGAGCCAGACACCAGGAGAGACACAAGGACACTGGTCCACTGCGGTATACTGCCAAGCTGCATCCCGCTTAGCCAGATAACCTCATAGAAATCTGCACACACCCACTGCACAAGCTTAGCATCTAAACTTATAGGTTTAGTCAATACCTGCAGACATTTTCCACATGATAGCAGCGAAATCAAAAGTTAAATCATGCAACATTTGGCTGAAACGAACACATTTTACTGTGCGTCTTCTTCATATGTCATTTGTACAGACAGCAGCAGAATGACCAAAAAGAATAAATGAAATCGTGGCTTCATTCAATTCAGTGAGCTGTCCTGATGCTGAAGGGAAGGACTGTGAGTCAGTGGGTGAGTCAGTGTCACTGTTGCAGGGATACCCTTATGCTGTGTTATACAATGTGTCTGTATATGAGTGAGTGAAACTCAAGTCAGGGTAAATGCTGGCTTCAGGAACACTTGGTTATATTACACCAAGGTCATACTAAAAATAAGATACCTTTTGTATGAGGGCAAGAGAACAAATATAAAACTGATTGTGTGTCTCTCAGAACAAGCTTTTTACATGCACAGCGAGGCTCTGAAAAAGGGAAGCGGTTTACTTTATGCATTGCATGCAGCTCTGACTTATTGCAGCATATCTCTCCACCCCTGAATATTTTAGCAAAGCCTGGTTCTGCTCCCTTTTCATGTATTAGAAAGTGCACAAAATCGGCATTAAAAGCGTACTGAGGTCTGCTCAATAGGCTGCAGTGTTTGTTTGCTGCAGCACAGATGCATATTATGGGACTTGTGGGATTTACAGTGACAGCTATACTGTGTCACTGATGATGCAATCCTCGGGTTTTTGTTTGCCAGTGATTCGAGGAATCCAAATATCTGCCTCAGCCTCGTGGCAGCAGTCTGATCTTCAATCCACGCTGCTGCTGCTGCTGGACCCGGCTCTCTCTTGCAGGACACCTGAGGGATGAGCCAGGACTGCACGGGCTCCAGGGTCACATGACCTCATAACCAAAACTTCACACACATCTGACTTTTCCCATCAATATTAATCTTGTCTGTCTAAAAGCACCAGAGTATCAAAAGGAAATTGTCCAAAGTGAGCTTTGCCACTGTAGATGGGTGAATCTTTTGCTCAGCCTCATTCGGTTGCTACGGAGACCATCTCTAGGGGCAGCAGTGGGAGGAGGCTGGGCGGTGACATCACGCCTACAGCGTCTCTGGTGCCGCTGGGATATTTCAGGTAAAGTTAGCGCACGATGACAAAGCACTTTTCATTTTCCTGCAGTCAGCTGCATTATTTATAGATGAATTAGAGGCCAGAAAAAGTGTAAAATATGTGAGTTATGATTCTCCTTGTTTCACATGTTTGCCAGCATATGGAACAGTTGTCTCTATGGAACCGGTTTCACTGTTAGCTTTAGTACGTCTTCCCTCTGGGGGGGGGATATATGCTTTCTCTGACATGCTTTCTGGGCTTTCCTTTTCCTCACTGAGAGCCCTGAACACTGAGTCTTGATGCAGAAGAGTGAACTTTATGAATAGCCCCCAGAGTGCCATTACATGTTCTCCAAAGAGCAGATGGATGAATGGCACCCTGAGAAATAATGGCAATATGTCTCATGGTTTCTATTTTTGGCAGCACTGAGTTACAGTTTTAGGGCAAATACTGTACCACATAAAAATATCATCAGAGCAGGAAGACAAATGTGCAGTGCTGTCAATAGTTGCTCCGGATGCAGCCGCTGCCTTCCCTCTTCTCTTCACCGACGCGTCCTGAACACGACGCTCTGGTAAAGTTCAAGGATGACAAGCGGCACCTCTCCTGGCAGACACTCCCCACGTTGGCGTATCATTAGAGGTAGCATGCTGTTGCGAGGCATCACTCCTCTCATGTGGTGAATGTTGGCGTGATGAGGACAGCGAGGAGACGAGAGGGGAGGGGGAAGCCCAGGGTCCCCTCTATCCCCCACCCCACCTGACTGAGCACGATCCTGGTCTTGCATGCTCACGTCGGCATGGAGAGGCAGTGTCAGAGAAGACCAGCTGGGCAGCGGACTGTTAGCGGTTTTCTGCATCTCTGTGTGGATTTGTGTATCATACATGCAAGTTCACATATGTGAGCGTATTCCCTTCGACTCGGTGCACGTTCTCTTCAGTACTTTCTATGATTTCTAATGACCGGGATCCCACAGCGGTGTACATTCAGGCATACCAGCTGTGAGCATCTTACAGCTGTGCAGCACTCAAGCATGCTACTTTAAACGCACGCACGCACACACACATACACACACACACACACACTCAGATATTCACACAGGGACAGCGAGACAATTACACATGTCAACACATTTTAAAACTAGCAGACACATTAAAAGGTGTGCAAGCCGCTTTAAATCTCTTTTTCTTAATGCTGCATTCTGCATGTTCATTTTTACATCATAGTGACATGCAAGTATTATATTGTGTCCCTTGTGTTATTATATAACTAGGGATGGGTGACATTTTTACACACACAGGAACTTCTCTAGAGACCTACATAAAATTGTCTAAAAGTGGCAAAAGTTTGATTTAAATCAAGAACTATCTGATCAAAGAATACAAACAAGATTACAAATACATTCAGACTTGTCAAACAGTTACCAAACAGTTGCCGGTTCACACACCCAGCAGACACGGAGCAACTTTAGCATTCATTTCCAGTCGTGTTTTTGGCGTACTGATGAATCTAAGTCCAATATTCACTCTCTTCTTAGCTTTCTTTTTGTCTCCACCAACCTCAGAGAAATATCTGGCTCTTTAGCTGCTAAATGCTCCACTATGTTCACCAGCTAGCTGCTAACCTTTGCACAGTCAAGTAATAATTCTCTGTGGTTCGTAGTAGCAACACCTTAAACACCACACATAGTCTTTGATCCATTGTTAAGACAGAAATATTGATTAGTGTGGCTTTAATGCCAGCTTTAGGTGTTTTAGCAGTTTGATATTCAGCTCTTTATAGAACAAAGGGACAACAACAAGAAGAGTTTATTGAAAGAATGTATAAAAGTGTGTTTTTCCCATTATCGGTAGGCTAGATCCTTAATTTTGATATTGATATTATCTTCTATTAACTTAAATGCGGTAAAAACAACATTGTGATCCTCAAGAGGCCACAATATCTCAGCCTACTATGTCTAACAGGTTTACCTCTGATGCGATTCTCCTCTCCTCAGATCAGATCAAGACAAGCTGAACTATGTCCCTTGCCAGCACTGCCGTCGAGCTCGTCGAGATGATTAACGCCGCTGGGCAACTTACAGACACGTTTTCATTTCCCCTGGTTAAAAATACATTGAAGGAGGACTTAAATTCCAGTACGGAAGACAGGAGGGAACAAAGCCACTCAGCAGTTCTGAGGCAGAGCACCTGGCCGCATTACATCTGGCCTGCAGGACTGAGGTCTTTGTCGCTCTGCATGTGAAACTGAACATTCAGCAAAGAATGTGGACAAAGGGTTAAATCTGTGAAACTCAAAGCTAAACCGCTTCCCTTTTAATATTATATCATATTATATGTTGGTTTAAGTCATCTCTAGCCTTCTGCTCTTCTTCAAATGTTTAGCTTCTTTAAGTGTTTTGTTCGCGTGTGTGGAGCCTGGTCTCACAGCAGATTTGTAGAAGAAATGAGCCTTTGAGTACACAAATCAAAAAAACAGGCAGGTTTTGTTTGACATTTAAATAATTGCCACCAAATATCTTCTCTTATCCTGGGCTCATATATCCATGTCCTTTTGTTAAGATGTTGCTCTGGAAGACACCACATGAGCTTTCATGTGAGTGGATTTTGCTTTGTAACAGCCCAGCATACTGCAAAGCGAATTTCAACCAACCTTCATGTCCATTTCTGTGCTCGTTCAAAGTCATGCAAATTGTAAGTGGAGTGAGTTTTTTAGCACAAACTGTAATTCCCTTTGTCTCCTGGGAAACACCAGAATTATAGGTCAGACTAAAAGCCTCTAGGTGGAATTTGAAGGTAGTTTCCTGACCTGCCTTACAAACCCCAGACAGACAATGATTCGACGACAAAACACGGTTCCTCACGGCGCTGCACGTGTAAAAACAGTAATGATAATTACAAAGTCAGCCATTTTCTTACCTATATGCCACAAAGGGGTTTACACATTTGATGAAGATGATTAAATATGAATGTCACCATAAGACATTGTTATTACACCAAATGAGGAAATATAAATATGCTTTATATAATATGTTTCATATGTTATATGGGCTATACTTGTTTCACAGGCAGACAAAAGAAATTCCATTAAGAGAAACCCAAATGGGCTAATTTGGGATCTGGAGGTTTGGTGCTGCTTAAACGTTATTGTCAACAGACAAAGACTAAATGAAAATCCATCGTGTATGACCGTATTTAACAGCTGGAGTCTCTGAGACTTCAAACTGAAGAAATGCATCCTTTTCTGTGGCGGTCTTCTTAAGCGTCATCAGTTTAAAATCATGTTTGTTAGAAGTTCTCATAAAATCAGGGAGAGTCACAAAGTATCAAGCTAATAAATAATTATGAAGAACACTGATATGTTTTTGAGGCGTTAAAGAGGGCCCAGGGAGTCCTACTACAGTCAAAGCAGTCAAAACAATACGTGGACTAAAGTATAAATTGTTTGCCACTAGCTTGATTATAAAGACACAATAATATATTCAGTCGTCAAGACTTCAAGTCCAAGAAGCTAAATATCATCAGTACAGTCAATATTCAACTCCTTCCCAACAGTAATAACTCAGTTGATCCACTAGAGGGCAGTACTGAGCTATTTTCAGAATGATGAAGCCTCTGTGTTGATTCAGTTCAGCAACAGTACAACTTTAACAAGAAGTAGTTTATAAAAACTGCGCCGTCTCTGCCATTTATTACTGTATAATCAATATGAAAGGAGAAATTTGTTTTTCAATAAAAACGCCAGTGCCATTCTCCGGTGTACTTTCTCCAATGTGAAGGCTTTTCTCCGTTTTATATCTTTGGAAACTGGAAACTGGATTTCGTTGAAGAAAACAAGACATCTGAAGACTTCAATTTGGACCCCTGGGAAATTATAATACATTTTTCTCTGTTTTATGACAGCCATTGATTAAATGATTAATCAATTAATCAAGAAAATAATCAACAGATTAATCGATAATGAAAATAATCATTGGTTGCAGCCTTAAGAATAATAAAAGTGAAGTAACTATTTACTAATTTTGAAAAACTTTCAAGCCAACATGACACATGAAGAGGAAATACAGCCCCGTAATTCATTTTCAGTGGACTGAGTTTGACTGTTTGTTTGTGTCACTTCAGCTCTCAGCCACTTTGTACTAAAAGCACACATGCAAGTGTCTGCTGGAGGGGATGAAAGGTGGCTGACGTCAGACCCAGTTGGCATGCCAACTCAGAGAATGGAGCTCACATCTGAAAAACAGAGCTGCTGAGGCGGTTTCAGCGAAGGGAAACAAAAGAGAGGCTGCATTGATACAACAGCTTTTCATGATTTGCACTGTATTCCTACAGATCTGCCAACCCACTGCCTGAGGCTATTAGCTCTGCCCAAAGGACGAGTAGTGCTGATTGATATTCATTTAACCACCCTGAAAGCAAACTAAACTAATAAATTATTATTAAGCTCCATGCTAGTTTAACATGATATTAAAACAAACATCTGCAGGAGCTGCTCCCTTTCCTCTCCAAGGACACGAAGGTGACAGTGGAGCACAGTTGGAAAGTCTTTGTGAAAAATGCAACACAATGCCATGGTAACATCAGAGGGGGTTACCCAGGAAACCGCCGTCGCCATGGAGACTGCGTCACAAGGCGGGTTCAGCGAGCAGGAGGCGGGACGTTCTGCACGTTCTCCCTCCTCTCATCCTGCCGTCACTGCGCACATGACCTCAAACGCACAATTATTCACACTTTATGTATTTCATACCTCAACCCTGCTCGCCAAAGACGGCATTTATAATGATATTAGATATTTAGAGAAAGGTTATAATGACATTTAGAGTCGGGATCACTTAATTTCCGTTTTTATTTAATATAGGCTATATAGGCAGTTCTGAATAAAAATACAATTTTACGAAAAGCTCGACTTCTATGATAAGCGTTCCCATCTACACCACTCACCACGGTGTGATTTTACCTGAATAATAATCTGAACAAGACTCAGAGTCCAACATCTCGACAGGTTATCCTATTGAATATAACCTAAAACAGGCAATCGGCTATACAAATGGCCATTATTCGACAATGAAACTTTACTTTCCACGAAGCACAAGACGTCGCCGTTTTTGACTGGTAGATGCAATATAGTATATGCTACACGTGTATCCCAATCATGAATACAAACAACTTCCGCAACAACATCAAGATATGTAGGCGTAGTGTGGCACTCTACACTGCACAAATATCTGTTTTAACAAGCCACCAACTCGTTCATTAAATGTTTGGGGGGGGGCAGCTTGTGCCGAAATAAATACTTTTCCAGTGCAAATGTTTTTGGGTCATATTAATACTTCTTACTCAACATGTGAATCTACACTGGAAATAAGCAGAATCATAATTCCTCATTTGCTTCAATAAAAAGTATAAATGACTTGTTAAAACGGGCATTTACAGCGTTCCTCCACAGATATGGACGGACACATTACGATTGGCTATATAAAAAAATAATATATTATAGCTACTATTTCTTCATGCTCCATAAATGAACCATTTGTGGGGTTCATTTACACGTCTGTGAAGATCTTTTTGATGTTCACGCAGTTCTGGTTGTTTTCGGTGGTGAAGTTGGGCCGTTTGAACGCGCTGTTGATGCCCTCCTCTATCACCATGTACTCAGACTTGCTGAGGGATGAGGAGCTGCACGACCGCCTCAGCTCCTCCGAGGGGAGGTGCTCACAGCTGCCCGTGTGCACGTACTGTGGGTGCTCCTCTCCATCAGTCTCCCTGTGGTAAAAGTAGTTGAAATTGGACACAATCACTGGCACGGGTAAGGCAATGGTCAGCACGCCTGCTATTGCGCACAGGGACCCCACTATTTTCCCACCAATGGTCACCGGATGCATGTCTCCATATCCGACTGTGGTCATGGTCACCACTGCCCACCAAAACGCATCTGGGATGCTGGTGAAACTGGACGAGGGGTCGTCCGCCTCTGCAAAGTAAACCGCGCTGGAGAAGAGAATAACTCCGATGAAAAGGAAGAATATGAGCAAGCCGAGCTCCCTCATGCTGGCCTTGAGGGTCTGTCCCAAAATCTGAAGACCCTTTGAGTGTCGTGACAGCTTAAAAATGCGAAAGACCCTCACCAGCCTGATCACCCTCAGGATGGCGAGGGACATCGCCTGCTGGCCGCTGTTGGTTTCCTTCTCGGCCAGCTCAGTCCCCAAAGTGATAAAGTAGGGGATTATGGCGACGATGTCAATGATATTCATGATGTTTTTGGAGAAGGAAGTTTTGCTGGGGCAGGCGAAGAACCTGACCAGCAGCTCGAAAGAGAACCATATGATGCACAGAGTCTCTATCACAAAGAAGGGGTCTGTGAACGGGCTTGGCACGTGGGGGGCAGTGCCATTGACCGCGGGTGCCACTGTGGTTTGGTCTCTGTCGTCCCGAAACTCCGGCAGAGTCTCCATGCAGAAAATAACTATTGAAATCAAAATAACAAGCACTGAGACGATGGCTATCCCCCTTGCTGGACCAGAGCTTTCAGGGTACTCAAACAAAAGCCAAACCTGCTTTTGGAAGTCATGTTTGGGCAGTACGCGCTCCTCTTCTTTTATAAACCCTTCATCATCACGGAATTTCTCCATGGCCTCCTCCCCGAGTTGATAAAACCTGATCTCCTCGGAGAAAATATCAATGGGGACGTTAACAGGTCTCCGTATGCGCCCCCCTGACTGGTAGTAGTACAGGATGGCATCAAAGCTCGGTCTGTTCCTGTCAAAGAAGTACTCGTTCCTCAGTGGGTCAAAGTAGCGCATCCTTTTCCTGGGGTCCCCCAGCAGCGTGTTCGGGAACTGGTTGAAAGTTTTAAGTTGTGTCTCGAAGCGTAAACCCGAAATGTTGATCACCACCCTCTCGCAGCAGCCCTGCCGACCGCGCTCATATCGATCCACCGACAGGTGAGGCGCCGAGAGCCCGGCGGACTCCTCCAGCATGTTTTCCACCGTCATGACGCCCCTCTCCACCTCGGCATAACCCCGGCTGTCAGTCGCGTTGCTGCCCCTGAGCCTGGCGGACGAGGGCGACTGGACCACGCTGAAGGTCTGGTCATCCATACAGGTGGTTTTCGGTCTGGAGGGGCAGAGCGCGCCACGCCTCTCCCAGCCAAAGCCTACAGCTTTGGGGAGCTGAGGCCGACACCGCTGGCATCTCCTCTCACCATCACCTATGTCCGCGTATCCACACACACTGAAGCGCCGCACTCCCCTCTGCCTTTTTCTTGTCTTTTTTTTCTCCTACAAACACGTCGACACCCGCCCACGGCGCGCATATGTCTGACATACGTCCACGACGCGCCCAATCACAAACTAACTTGACACTTAATGTCGAGCACACACCTTCATTCAAGTGTGGGGGAACAAAAAACACGTGAGGAAATCACATCCACCTGTTTGATCCAAGATAGATCATTTCTCCTGAGCTCTTATTGATCTTACATCACCTTGAATAAACGCAGACATGAAGCTCGATCAGCGCTGCAGAAAACATGCAGTTTCATGTCTGTTTAAAGCTCAGCCCGAATCCAAATGTGATCACACTTACTTCAAATACAAAGAAAATTACAGCAGAAAATACATTCAGGAGCAGAATCCCCTTTTGCAACGTGTGCCTGCAAAACACTTCTGACACTGTCCAAATAATGTTGCTTCACTTTTTCCACTGAAACTGAGCTGATGAAATCGGGCTTTCTGGGGAAACTGACAAC
Organism: Enoplosus armatus; assembly: GCF_043641665.1. Classification (NCBI taxonomy): domain Eukaryota; kingdom Metazoa; phylum Chordata; class Actinopteri; order Centrarchiformes; family Enoplosidae; genus Enoplosus; species Enoplosus armatus. Next base: position 20,880,780 of record NC_092182.1, on the reverse strand, counting down.
AGATGGATGTCAAGGTGTTCACTGTCCAAACCCAAAGACACGCAAACAGAATCTCTCATTGCTTCTTTGAGCCTCAGTCCTTGTTGTTGAGGGGTTTTGCTCTCCATGGTGCTGAAAACAAGCCAGCCTGGAAGTCGTTGAGTTTTTCTATGTTCACAGTTCATGTGTGTGTGTGTTCGTTTAAAGATGCTTTTCCCCGACATTGTCAACAGAACACAGAAGCCTCCGGATCAGTCACCTCATTTCCACTCGAGAAAAAAGAAAAGAAAAAGCCATGTGGTGATAGAATCGCCTCAAAGAAGCGTCTCAAGTGTTGCAGCTGTGATTAATGACGAACATGCAAAATCAGTGTTGTTTGTAATTCGTGCTGACAGGCTCCATCAAAGGCGTCTGTCACTGTCTGTGGTTATACGAGCACGTGCGCGGGGTTAATGAGTTCAAATGGGATTCAAGGCTGAAGCACAATCTGCTCTTTTTTTTTATTTATTTCTATTGTGACAGTCTGGGTTTTTATTTCAACATGTCAAACCCAAAGGAGAAGCTGAGGCTCTCTTCTATCCAAATATGGCAACATCTACTACTCCACTATGAACATACTTCAGGATACTTCATCCTCTTAAAGCTGATCTAAAAAACCTATTGGCCTCTTTTGCACTGCCTGGAAAAATTAGTATAGGGCATGGGAAAACCTCTGTCTGTCAGGAATTCTGTATATAAAAAGAAAAGCAGACTTTAGCAGTATAATAAAAACAGCCAGTGTTTAAAAATATCAAGACTAAAAAAAAATCCTACAACTTTATTTCATTTAACTGCTTCATTACCTATTGAAGAACCACAACACTGGAACCCTGTTAAACCTTCTCTTCCATTAAACTAAGGACCTGAAAGCACCACAGGAACTTCATGCTGAAACAGGCCTTAGAGGACCCCCAATTGTCCACATGCAGCCCACCCATGAGATAAGTTAGACTTGCCACCATAAAAGCTTAGCTGCTTTGATTATATATCATATTATATATTCTATTAATTGACTACACAATGAACAAGACTTTCAAAACAACTTGTGTAATTTTTGTGTAACTGTAATGTGAACTCCTCCTCAGATTGTGTCAGACCCCCAAATTATCAGGCATGACGTGTCCTCAGTTGTATCTATGGCCCTGTTGTGAGTATTATATGGACATAGTGGTATGACATACAACCAGATCAGGAAAGTATGAAGTGAATACACACAAAGAAATATATGCTGAATGCCGTTATCACTGCAGTGTTGTACAAAAGACGCAACACAAAAAAAGCTGACTTTTACTAAACTTCAGAGTAACAAAGTTGCAGTTATAACCACTAGGTTCAAACACTGGTGTGTGAGAGCCTACAGGTGAGAAATAGCAAGACCATTTCTCCAAACCTACATCACATTTCAGTTCTGTTTGCTTCTGTTTGATAACTCAGGTCATCACTCTCACTCCAGTTTTGTTCCAGTCTCGTCTCCTCTCTGCAGCCCAGAGGTGGAGTGATCTTTCCTTCCTCAGATCTGAGTCTCTCGTTATTTTCCGCACAAGCTGAAACTGTAACTCTTCCTAGTCCTTCTTAGAGAGGTATGTTTATATAACGGTAAACACAAAGAGATATATGCTGTTGGTCGGACGAAATAATACATTTGAAGATGTCACCTTGGACTCTGGGAAACTGTGATGGACATTTTTCCCCATTTTCCAAATTATTAATTGAGAAAATAAGAAAGTAATGAGCAGATTAATTGATAATTAATATAATTGGTAGTTGCAGCCTTATATTTCACATCCTGTATGTCAACCGCATTGGTGGACACTTGTTACTGTATTATTAGAGTGCTGATAGGAGAGACAGTACCTCATTCTTCTTGATTCATTGAACGGCACTATGAATTACCTGCTACTTAGATGACAATTGTTTTTACATTTTGTAGCCTTATTGTTTAACATGTACTTTCACATTTAAAATTGCTTTAGTTAAAGCAGAATAAACAACAGCTTAAAAATGAATGCAATACTGAGGCGACCCAGATGGCAAGACGGTAAATATTGGGAATGTTTAATGTCGGGGGTAAAAGCCAGACTTGTCACACAGGCATTGATCGTCTTCTCCATTTGAGTTCAAATGACTGACAGCAGAGCACTGTGTGGTGAAATGGTCACACCAGACCACTAGAAAATGTATGTGATTATTAGCTGATGACTGTTTCTTTCTAACCACCGTCAACACAACACAGCCACACCTGCTCGTCCAATCCCTGCATATAAAATCGGATAAACATTAAAAAATTTGTCCTCTGCAGCGAGAAAATCATGCTGCTATTAACAACCTCCCCGTAGTTGCATCTCGGTAAGCAACGGAAGTTTTGTCTGGGTTTTCGTCTCCATGGCAACAAAACATAAAGTGTTTTTGTAAAGAGAAAATGAGTTAAGTTGAAGAAGTTACATAATTTCCGGCCCAACTTGTGCAGGAGCGGAGACTATTTTTCACATTCCCGCTGAGGAATGAACATGTTACATATCAGGATTAAAAGGAACCAGGAGGTTTTTTTGTGTGTGTGTGTTTGAGTGTGTGTGTCGACTGCAAGGCCACTAATCAAATAATCAGCTCAACACAAAAGGGACGGATGTAAAGTTTAGACCCTGGGACACTCATTTTATAACACTCATTATCAAACAGCCTTTGGCTATAACGCCATCCCCTTCCCTCTCTGTTTCTCGAATCCATTTCACTTTCCAGTTAAACATAATACCTGAAAATATATAACATTTAAATTCCTCCGGCCCATGTAAGAGTGAGTGTATCAGCTCAGGGTCTGATTCCAGATTCAGAGTTTTGAGTTTTTGCTCTGGAGCATAGATGAACCATTGACTGATTCGAGGGTCAGGGATGATAAACAATGATGACTAGAGCAGCAGACAGAGTTTTCTTCAGTGCATGCAGTGAAAGTGCTTTCCTGATTACATTGTTATGAGACTGAATGCATATGCGCCTCTATGGGTTTAAGGGAGAGAGAGAAATCCCCACAGCGCCCCAGTTATAATGTGATTCCCATGCAGATACCATCAATGTGAGAGCCAAGGTGTCAGACTTTATATTACGTCTATTTTGTGAACTACACTACAGGTGATTTATTGCCTTTGTAAACACAAGCCAACAATTTTCCCTTGACACTGACCTTGTTGAACACATGCCTATGCCCAATCTCACGTGCATTCATGAATGCTTAATAGAGTTTTTATTCCACAAGGCCAGTCTGTCCATTTTCTTCATAATTTTCAAGCCCATTCTGTTGGCTGCCTGCTGAGGATAAGGGCCTATTATGTATCCAAACCTCTGGAGCTGAAGGCAGCTAAAGATAGACTTTTTTTTTATCAGTCTGGGAAGTTAAAAATGACTTATTAACTCTGGCAGAAGCTGTAATTTTAAGTGACGTTACAAATGACATTGTGCGTCTGGTCTGGAAGGAGATGAGGGCATTTGATATAATAATCCCCTCCAAAAGATCTTAACTGCATTTTTCATTCTTTAACATTGTGTCAGGGAAAAGAGGGCTGGTTTCCATCAAAAGTGACAATGCTTGGGCTGCTCTCTGAGTAGTGAGGCGCAAGGCTTTTTTTTCCCGTCCGTTCAGTCTGGCTCGCAGGCACACACAGGGGCTGATCAATAAAGGCAGAGAGAGAGAGAGCGAGCGAGAGAGAGAGAGAGAGAGAGAGAGAGAGAGAGACCAGCGTCTATCGATCAGTCATGCATTGGCTGCCATCCCTGCCAGCGCAGAATCATTACACATTCACATTGTCTGCTGCCACAGCTATCATGAGTCAAGGTGAAGGCCAAGGTCATAAATAATGTAACAACACTTTTCTTGCCACGATTTGAAGCAGCCAGGCGAGGGGCTGAATGAGCAACTGTAACTGTTGATTTCTCTTTCAGTCAATAGCTTGTAAAATACTGAAACCTGCTTGACAATCCAATCAACTCAAAGAAATTAATGGACTAATCAATCCACTGGATTAAAAAGGCATCTCTCTCCTAGAAATTACGTTTATATACTACTAATTTGTTTTGCCAAATTACATATGTGTTATTTACGCACTGGCAATGTTTATTTTGTCAGTTTAGAAGTGCTACATCTTTGTACTGAACACAAGTTGTATAGGGAGGAAGTCGGGTTGGTTGGTGAACGTACAAACGCAGGACTTTTGTATCAAAGACTGAAGTTTGTCCTGTGTGGTTAGCTATGAGCTAAATGCTAACATCCGCATGATAGCATGTAACACTAACAATGCTAATAGCTGATGTTTAGCAGGTAATATTTACCACGTTCAACATCTTTGTTTTGTCTGTTAGCATGCCATCCGTTGCAGTAGAGGCTGACTGAATGTCATTAGTTTTGCAGGTATTAAGTTGTAAACCAAAGTATTGGACAAATAGAAATCTTGACCTGATGATGGCACTAGATGAAAAATCAAGGAATCACCAAAGCTGTTCGAATTTATCCTCTAGGGACCTTGAATATCAGTATATCAGGCTTTTTTTTTTTTTACAGCAATCCATCCAATAGTTGTGAAGATACTTACTCAAAACCAAAATGTCAACGTCATGGTGGCACTGAAGGAAAAGTCAAAGGATCACCTGTAAGGACTATGAATTTCTGTAGCAAATGTCACAGCAATCCACCAAATAGTTGTTGGGATATTTTAGTCTGGACCAAAGTGGTGGACAGACTGACAGTCTGGCGTTGCCATCCTTAGAACCATGTGTGACTAAGAGAAACGTTAACGTAAACCGTGCTTTAGTTGGTAGTGTAGGGAAAAAACTGAAATACTTCATTAAACGTTAATTTAACGTTAAGTTAATTAAAAAGGTTTTATTTGAGTATAAACATAGTTCAAGTGGCATGATGTTTCAGCCAGATTGTATTTGCTGTTCAGTAGTATACAAACTTATTTTCTATCAGACAGGGTTGTAAAAGGGGATACAATAGTGGTTTTATATGTATGGGTCAATATTTGTTCTGTTTATACTAAGATTTTGGATTTAACATGCTGCATGCTTCAGTAAGTTCGTCTCACCACCAAGAAAGTGCGAGCAGCTGCTGCCACAGCGATGCATAAAACAAGCGTGACACACATGGAGGACGACGAGGGAATTAATCTCAGAATCTCATCGACTTCTGAGCTTTCATGTTAAGGTTGCACTTCAAAAACAAACACACAAAACGCAGACAGCACAGACCACTTACCATGCATACTTATATATAGTGCATAATTGTGTTTGCATGCACACACACACACACACACGGGCAGAGGCAGAGGCAAGACAACACAGACTTTCCAAGACAAACAATTTCTTGCAAATGTGGAAACATAAATCCCATAACTGAATAATAAATACTTCTGATTAGCATCATCTGACCTTTAACAACACAGGCAGCATCAAAAATGAATTTTTATCAGGATCCTTTCAGCTCAAGGCGGGTTCAAATTGACATTTGGGGTACAGTCGCGAGCAAGAGCCGCGCTATCCTCAGGGATGTGACAGGATGTGATCCAAGTATCAAGAATTACAGCATGTGACGCGGTACATGTGTCGTTGCTATTCCAAACCGCATCCCTGCAGTGAAATGTGAAGGTCGTTGGCAAGGAGGAGGGCATATGTTGGGGAAAAGATCCAGCCTCCTGGATTAGAGATCCCTGGGGAGAACGCGCTCCCTGGCCCCTGCATGACATGCTGTCACAGTAATAGATTGGTGGGGCCAAACAGAAAGACCCTCCTGAGCATTGGACCATTGCTTTACGTCTGACCTGAGTGGAGTTAGTTTTCAGTAGCAGAGAGACCACAGGCATGGGCTTGGATGCTAATAAAGTCTCTTCAATTGATTGCGGGCCGAGCTCGGCCATATATTTTGTCAAAAGGTTGATGGGAAGGAAAAGATAAGGCTGAAGAAACCAAGAGAGGATTGTAGGCCCTCTGGGATTCACTTCTGTACACGTCTTGTGTTTAATTGTTGATTTTTTTTTTAATCCGAAATAGAATCAGAATGAGAGTCAAACCCTGAATAACACTGAGTTTTAATCACCATGTATATGAAAAAATATTCAGGAATTCGATTAATGCAGTTTGCAGTTAATTCATTTTTGGCCCATAAACCAGTGAAAGGCACCCAACATACCGAAAACCCAAACAGATTCAATTTATCATATTGTAAAACAAGTAAAAGCAGATCTTAAATAATGAATCAACAATTACAATAGTTGCAAAATTAAGTCAATTGCCTAATCAATTTAAATGACTAATGATTGCAGCTCCACAACTGATACAAGACTACAACAAGACTTAACAGCATCAATGTAGCTGGAGAGGAAAAAGTAAAACAAATGTGATTACTTCAACTCTTTTCTCAAACATGTCTCAGAAACAGCACCCTGCTGTATTTTTTCTGCAAATTATCGGGCTCGCACCTCTCTGCAGTAGCCGGCGCGAGAGACATCTTTGAAGTGCGAACCACAGTTTGTAAGGAGCAGATGGGCCGACTAATGTAACTCCTGACTGGTGCTGCGAGTGCTCGCTGCCAAATCACAGTGAGAGATGGCAGAACGGCTCATTTGGGAATGTAGCAGGCTGCAGCAGGAATCACCAGGATGGAGAGGAGCAAGAACTCAATTAAAATGGTCATCACAATAAACAACACCAGGCATATGCTTATTTAATTTCGGTCTTCTCGGCTGCTGATTCACTCCTCTTGTTCATCTGACAATTTGATGTTGTCACTGATTCACTGAGAGCCTGGAGATGCAGGAGTCTCCAAACACAGTATGAGAATATGATTCAGTCATTTAGAAGAAGAGAGTGTTACACGATAACTGAAATGTAAAGAGTCTGACCAGTATGTTAGTTTCAGCCCTGACATCGTCAGTAAATGAATGTTGATGGTAGTACACTTATTTTGCTGGCAAACACTGCCAGAACGATGTATTCTAGAGTAAGTCCCTGGAGGCACGCTGACCTTTCCAGGAAAATTCATGAGAAGAACACACAATGTGTCTATGAGGGATGTGCAAAAAGATTAAAAATATTTAATAAAAGTCAGACTTTCAAGATCAAAATAAATTTTTAATGTTAGGTAAAAACAGAAGCATTTACAATGCAATATTATTGTATGTTACGTACAAGCACTTACTTTAATTACAGTATTTTGTTTTAAAATGTAAAAAAAATTGATAACCTCTACACGTTTATGGAAAAATAACCAGATGGGAACGTCTGTTTTTGGCTAATCCAGTGAACTAGAGAACATATTCATCAAATTTTATATGTAAAAACGAAAGACATATAGATGGCTTGACCTTGAGGAGAGCTAGTCTCATACTTCAATATGCTGGACATTTTTAATCAGAGTGCTGTTTTGTCTTTGTCTTCACTGATGGATAGTCAGGAGGAAAAGGAAGAGGAGGAGGAGGAGGAAGGTGTAGAAGAAGGAGAAAAAAAAAGAAATACCAGCAAAAGCAATAGGTTACCAGACCTGTAGGTCCAGTTGCCTAACAATACTGTATACTGTATAAGGCCAAATAAAACTAATATCAGCGTGCAGGCAGATGGTGGCATCGCTTTAATGGTGTTTTGGCATGCTTGTGGTAACCATGGTAGCCAGAGTAAAAGGGGGGATCCCAGTGCCTCAATGATGCAACGGGAATTTTCCTCCCCATATTCCAGCCTGTGAAATTAACACTGAGATTAAATTTCACAGTTTGCTGCCCACTACACACTGCCCTCCAAGCAGCTGGACACTCCACAGTTATACATACACACAAACACTAACATGCTTTTATACACACACAAGTAGGAAGATATGCAAATCAGGATTAGAGATATCCTACTTATTTGGCTTTCATTTCCTGCCAAAGGAAAGAAAATCTAAACAGTGTGCATTTATAGTGAAAATATACGGCACGCATTTATGTTCACGTGCACAAATGCAAATAGAGTTAACCCACATACTTTCATGCATGGACACACACACACACACACACACACACACAAGCAGAACAGACACCATGCCAACGATGCACACAAATAACAACCACACAAACACAGTTAATGATGTGTCTGTCTGTTAGAGATGTTGTTTTCTAATCAAATGCTCTTCTGCAGCCGCAGGTAGAGTATATTCTTATAATGTTCCTGCCACTTGTGATTCACCGTCTCAGCTTCAGCGCAATGACAGGAGCATCATTAATACTCCAATTATTCCACCCTGACACCTGCTGTAGATTGTAGGAAGGTTGTATAGATCAGCGCTCTCTGAGGCAAAAATACATCTCTTAAAGGATCATTCTGATTTATCAGAAAGTGGGTTATTATTTTCTTGTAGTTCTGGCTCAACTTCAATGTGCTGACATTTCAGGAGCGTTCCCTTTCAGTTTCACCTCCAAATATAGCGGTTTAGATCAGTGGTTCCCAACCTTTTTCTTAGGGGACCCCTATTTTACCACTGTATATCTACTGATGACCCCCACTGCCCCCCACCCACATAAAAAGGGGAAAAGGTATCTGCTTCTTTTGAAATCTCTTTATGTATATTTCATTATATTCATTGCATGAACAATAACAGCACAGAACTATTAACCTAAATAGTGAACTTAATACCTGCAGGAAGTTTGTATAAAATTCTGAATAGATTACTTCCTGTAAATACAGACAATTTTTCCTTATATTTTTAAGAACACAATTCTATGTCCGTATTTTGATTTTCTTTCACAATTTCACTATCATACATAACTTTTAATAGTCCAAGCAGCCTGGCGTTATAATAAATAAATAAATAAATAAAGATATAAACTTTTCAAATAACCCTTAAATTTAGTAGTTTCTTCACAGAAATTGATTGAATGCATGTATTTTTTTATGAAAAATTACACCCTCAAATTCAAGAGTGATTCACGACCCTGCGTGGAGCTTCGGCGATCCCTGATGGGGGTCGGGACCCCCAGGTTGGGAACCACTGGTCTAGGTAATATGGCTAAACTGTTGGCTTGTTTACAACCTGCGTGGTCTCTGACTGCTAGTGTTTCTTGTCCCGTCAGACTGCATTGTTGCGATGTCTTTGTGTTCCCTAATCAATGTACAATGTTATCATAACTGATAGAAATAATGGCCAAAGCAGCGATATGAAAAGGATCTAAGTTGTAACAGACCAGAATTAATCTTTAACTCACAGGGTCTTACATCGGAGCAGGACTCTGGTAATATGACAATATGTACAGAGTAGCATGAGACAGATTTTGCACTCTGTGCTGGACCATCGGCCGTCCTGGGACACCTCTCTCTCTCTCTCTCTCTCTGTCTCTCTCTCTCTCTCTCTCTCTCTCTCTCTCTCTCTCTCTCTCTCTCTCTCTCTCTCTCTCTCTCTCTCTCTCTCTCTCTCTCTCTCTCTCTCTCTCTCTCTCTCTCTCTCTCTCTCTCTCTCTCTCTCTCTCTCTCTCTCTGCTGTCGGTGCCTCATCCAGTCGTTGATCTGGATCTTCAACCCTCGGGAGATTCAGTCTCCCCCCTTCTCTCCCTCTCTCCCTAGTTTGCATGTTATCATGGCTCTCCCTCCCTCTGTGTGTTTCTCTTCTCTGTGCGAATGATATGTCCTCTTCTGTGTTTGTGTGGCCCGTCGTCTTTCCAGGTCTCTATGTTGGAGAGGAGGTGGTGTGGCTCAGATCCTACTTAGTGGGCGACACCTGAAGCTGCTTAATTGTCCTCCTGGATACATCCTCTTCACTTTTGTTTTACAATCTACATTTTGTAGTCACAACCTAATAACAGATTTTCTGTTAATAAATGTGTCATCTCCAATCTCAAACTGAGATAACCCTGATGACATCACTTGTCAATTAAGTCATGATTTAGATCCCTGTCATAACATACGGAAAATCACATATACTGTAATAATATATTTTATTCATACAGCCCACCTCTATGCGCAATGCAATACCCTGTAGGAAAATATTAAATCATTACTGCAGATTGAACAGTTCTGAGGTGCAAAGCTAGATTTATTTTGAACTGATGCAACAGAAAAAATAAGAATCAGATATCAACTCTGAATGGAAGCTCAGTTTCCCAGGGAATACATTTTATGACCATATCAATTACATTCTGTACAAGCAGAACCTTGACATTTTTGTCACTGTTACAATCCACTACACTCATGTCCAATGATTTTTCATCTTACTTCCAAAAGGCCATTACTGCCGCCCATTTGCAGCACCTCCACAAGGGTGAACAGATATGAAACCACGACCACATGTCGGCGGTGATGGCGACAGCATCCCTACATGACTCTGTGTTACAGGAACACTTACCCTCCCCTGCGTCAGTTTGCATTGAAATATTTACCGATAGAGCTGTGAGGGCCCGACTGAGGTAATGATCCAGGTCAGTGGAGATGATGAGAGAGCCTGGGCACAGCTGTGGGAAAAGACCCAGTGAAAAACGCATCCTGTGTTAGCTCACAGACACAATGTATAATAGAGGAGAAAGTGTTGTAGTGCAAATTCAAAATCAGAATAATAATGAGTATTCATTTTTGCTTAATAACCATTATATAATGGTGCAAGATTTAACAGATTTTTCCTCTGGCATTTCCCAGAAGAAGTACAAAACAGAGGACACGTCACGTATCTGCTTTAAGTTGCTTTATCTTATTGTGTTGCATAACGAGTACATTGGGCTGGCAGTGTGTAGGGGGCTCCATTAACCATACAATCTAATATTAAAAAGGGTTATTACAATTACCACACCATAACAATCAAATCCAATCATCCAACAATGAAGAAAGGTTTCCCTTCATTTCTTTTTAATGTTAATAGCCGAGCAATTCATCTTTTCTAAAACTCCAAACGAAAGCAAACAAAGCAGAGAGCTTCATGAGGACAGACTTCAAAGCGCGAGCCCTCATTAGACATACTACGCCTTTGAAGAGACATCAGCAATCCTCGGTGCAAAATCACAGATGGATCTCTCTAAAGGCTCAGTTTTTCCTCCCACTGGGGGTCCTATAATTATGAACACATTAGCTAAATGTATTGTTTTTGGCTTTAAATGTGTAGTACATCCAGAGCCTGTGACAAGCAGAGTGGTGTTGTGCATGTATATACTATCACTGACCGGTGTAATCAATTCCACCGCTGGCAGTTTGCTGCCGACAGGCCATGCAGTGCCAAAGTGTACCCATAAATCCTGTGGAAGTCTTTGTTTATTGGCTCTATTAAGAGGTTTGGTGCTTGTACCGATTCTGGCAACAGCAATCAAATGTCATAGAAATGAGGCCAATTAGTGTAACAACCATTTAGAGAAATGGTTTGCAATTGGCCTGTTTGTGGTTTTGGAAAGTGTACTGCATAGCCTTAAGGTTCATAGTTTATGGAAAACATTAGATCATAATGTTGATACATTACATTACTGATGATTACATTACTTAAAAAATCCTAGGAATCCTATAGAATCATATTTTTGGTAGGAGTGGCCTTTATTGTAAAGATGCAACTACTGATCATTTGCATTATTGAATAATCTCTTTATATATATTTTTTCAGTTAATCAGTTCATAATGTTGTTTATAAATTGACAAAAAAATAGAGATAAATGCCCACCACAATATCCCAGAGCCCACTTTAACATCATCAAACTGCTTGTTTTGTCTGACCAACAGTCCAAAACCCAAGGATAATTACAATTTACAATTATATTATTATATAAATAAGAGAAAAGCAGCAAATCCTCACCTCTGATGAGCTGGAAATTTTTGCTTGATAAATTACTTGATGATTAATGATTGATTAATCAGCTATCAGAATTATTGCCAAAAATACAGTGAAACAGCATGTCAGCAAAGAACATAACGTCCTTCATGGGACGTTTCATTTCAAGAAAGAACTCTGTGTCCTCTACAAGCTCTACAAATAAAATCTGCCACAGAAAAGGTAGTGACACACCAATCTGAATTTTTCTCTCTCTATACCAGTAAACTCAGGTATCTGCCAACACAGAGTACTGATCTTTTTTCCCAAATTTAAATCTGTGTAACTAACTGCATGAAACTCCTTGGAAATAATTATTATTTAAGGTAATTTACAGAGAGGGATTGCTGTGGGAAAAGAGTCGATGGCCCGCTGTGACTGAATGAATGTAACTAATAGCAGAAACAATGAATTTCATACTGACACTGACAAAGGGGTTGTATTTAATATGGATTGGTCACATTATGTCCAATACTTTATCCGCTTAATGAGCTCAGTATTGACACCGATACTGATACGGCGTATCGGATCAGTGCATCTCTAAGAAAAGGTTCCCTTCCTAAAACACACACAAGTCACATGTTTTATAATTGTCCAACCAGAAGAAGACAACAGAGGTGAAGGATGAGAGGATATAATAACCATCAGATGATAAGCAATAAATCACATAACGATGAATGGCTACACTCGTCAGGGACTCTATTAAACCTCCATGTTTCTGTGGCTGATGGTAATCACCTGTATGTAACTGTGCACATGAAGATCCTTGACTTTTGGTCAATTCTGTATCTGCTTAATCTAGCGCTCCATTGAAGCATGATGTTTACACTCAGTGAATCCAAACCCAAGATTTCAAATTTAACATAATGTCAAAATAATGTTCCAAGGCCAACACTTCTGCTGATGAGTCCAAGATCCTGTGACAGTAGACATTACAAACATCACAGATGTTTACTTCTGAAAAAAACATAAAAATATTCAAAACCCAGTTACAAGACTTTTCCACGGCTGCAGCGAACCAAACACCCAGGAACACACACACAGAAAATTTTCCAAAGCCCTCCACACTGTTTGTTATCTTGAGCGAACATATTTGTGCAAATGTGATAAAATATGAGGCGTGCTGGGCTCATTTACTGGAGCGAGCCGAGCTTGAAAAGCACTCGCACAGATACAGTAATTCATGTACACAATGAAGACGGCAGAAAGTGACACATTTATTCAAAAACATCCGCTCAGACTTTAAATGTGTGTCAAGTTTGATACCGCTCGTATTTGTTCTCTCAGCACATCTCACTAAACAAACAAAGTAAGAGATATTGGACTCAGTGGCTGCTCCTGCCACACCAAGGGGAGGTCTCACTCCTTCCTGCCTGTGCAATTGCCTTAGCTCAATGATTTATGAAAAGGAGAACAATCTGTGCACAGATGGGACATAGATATAAATATTCTGACCTGTGACAAGGAGGCCAGACTGCTCTGGTCCTAGCTTCAGGTGATCTATGACAACGCAGACACAGAGGATTAGAGCTATGCTGGAATGAGGTATCAAAATGCCTCCAATAAAAGGGCAAAAATGTAGAGTTGTATTTTAGTACAACAAACAACTTCAGAGTTGTTTTCTAATGATGGATAACCATATGTTGTCGTCATATATACTGTATGATTTAATCGCATGCATGGTAACTCAGGTCAGCCACAGTTGTTTATTGCCTAAACCTCATCCAGCCGGCAGATTGACAAACCAACATATCAGTACATGTTTGTTTCTTTTCTTCTGAAGGTTCCCAGAACAATCAAAGGCAGTTTTCTGAGATGAAAAACCCTCCTAAAGCAAAACGCTCATTTCACCATTCTATTGATTTTAGACAGTAAAGTCAAGTCTGCTTAGATTGTAAATCAGAGCATTGAGGCTTAATTGGATGGTGTTATCAGAGCCTGACGGATATATTGGATGGACGATATAAATAGCTGATTTTATCTTATCAGCTTATAGTGGTATTGGCATATACTGTATGGCTGCTGATAAGTACAGTAACAAGGATATATCCAAGGTATGTTGGATGTAATTTAGAAAGTGTCACCTGCATACAGTAGTCTATTGGCTCCTATATTGCTTTTGTAACTCTGAAATATTAATATCAGCCTCACAAATTCAGTATGAACAGGGCTCTAGTTATCATGTGTCACTTTGTAGTTAATGTAAAGTGCCACAGTGACCTTCTAGATCCTGACATCTGGTTGGTCATTCATTTCGGAATTAATAACCGACTGATGGTTTGTGCCAAATCCCTGTATAATTGTGCGGCCATAGTAGCCGTTCATTATTGGTTTGAGTCAACCACAGTTTACAACAAGTCCCCCAAACTGAACAACAAAATCGGCTATGTTATTTGTCACTGCCTTTCAAATAGACAGATATTAGCGTTTTCTGATCTGATCAGCAGGATATGGTTGTTTGTCAGTGACTTTTGCCATGGTCACATGATTGCCTGCTGAACATAAACAAGATGGGTCTTATCTAATAGTAGCGTGTCAGAGGAAGCGCCAAAGAGTAAAGGAGGAAGAAAACACATACGCAAGAAAGTTGGCGAATTGCAGAATAGCAAGTAACTTATTTGTTGAGACCATGATGGACAATGAATGATAACCCAAATCCCCCAAAAATGTTGGTTTAGTTTGTGTTGTTGCACTTATTTGCTCACCTAAATTAACTCAAACCAACGTTGAGCCGTAAGCCATCAGTGATGGTTTGGTGATGGACCAAAGGATGCCAGGCATGGTCCCCCCACCCAGCTCGAGGGAGGCGACACTGCAGGACCTGGGAAAGTCCGGGAAAGTCAGACTGACCGGGGTTCGTCCTGCATCCTTTCTTCCTTTCCTTCCTCCTTTCTTCAGCTAAAAGGCTCCGTGTGGATTATTTCCCCCAAATCCAACAACAAATGATTTCTGCGGTACCTGTGCCGTGACACTGTTAAAAACAATGTTGTAGACGGTTAATGTTCAATTAGGTTAAAGCACAATAACGGCTTTGAAGACAGAACAATTATGGTCATGGTTAAAAGAAAACAATGTTGACTATATAGGATGCAAACAGCTGCCTCACATGTCACAGTCACACTACAGGCAACCGGCAGCGAGCCAGCCCAGGAGCCCGTCGGGTCAACCGGTTGCTTTTTACATAGCTATAAAGTTAACTTCAATTGCCATGCCAATACAGCCATGCTGTATTTTCCACCATTGTATCAGACATCTCCTTCTGAACAGCTGTGCACGCGCATCTACATTCGTAGAGGTAGGGTTAATAACCAATAGGAACGCCCTCTCTCTGGAACGACCTGTGATTGGCCAAAATCTCCCGTCACGGGCTAGATTTTCTGAAGACTGAAAACAGAGCCATGAGTAGGTGCAGAAGTCTAGTTTCCTCTCAGACCACCTGAATTACAATATACTGAATGGTTATTATGTATTTTTTGTCCAATTATGCCAAAATAAAACTGCCTACGGCAGCTTTAAGCATCTTTTTATAAAGCCCTCCATATTGACTGATGGAATGTCAACAAAATACTATGTGATCCAGCAGTGTTTACATTCACAACACTGCATCCTACATACTACATCCTACACAACATTACACTCCTCTGAGGCTCTGTGCAGCATGAAATGCATGTTTGAAATGCATGTTGCCGTCTATATATAGCAGTCATTGTTATGCAGGAATACCTTATGGATGAGCATGCATAAAGCATTCGTTCTTAAGTAGTTATCCGTAAAGCTTTTGTCTATTCCTGAACAATCAGTCACTGTGATCTAATACAATCCTATACCATGTCTACATCCAGTCAGACCATAATGCATTCCAGTCTTGGACTGTCATAAAGATGAAGTCACTTGTGCCTTGGGGGCTTTATTCTGTCATGCTGCTGCCGCTGCTGCTGCTGACATTTTGTCTACTTCCGTGGGTCCTCACGATAAGATCTGGGCAAACCTTCCTTCGCAAAGAAAGCTTAATTAACCCTTGTATGGTGTTCGGGTCTGTGGGACCCGTTTTCAGTTTTTATCAAAAGAAAAATGAAACAATTAATTATTTTTTCAACCTGAAATTCATTGGCTTTGGCTCATTTTCTGTGAAGAACATAAATCAAAACACATTTTCAATGACCGCATACTGTACACCCACCCTACGCATTTATATTACATACAGGGTGTTTGGGTCCACTGGACCCGGGGCTAATAAAAGTGTGGAAAGTGTAGGTCCTGTGTACCTTCACTCTGTCTTCCTTCTATCTGGGGCTACTGATAGTGTTTTCTGCCCCTCCTGCTCCCACACAAAGTTGCAACATTATTGAAAATTCAACTACCAACACCGTCTGCTCTTACATTCCCGCACATTTTACCCTCTGTCTTGCGGGAACCAAACTTTATTTTCTCATACCCTATCCCACCTGCAAATTAGGGGCGTAACACTATAAATATGGCTTTGCCAGTGTGGTTCCTTATCACAACTGATCAAGATGGCCAAAAGATTATCTGCTGAGAGGGCCTTGCAATTGATTTTGGAAGAGAGAGAAGCTTCTGATGATGATGTCGAGGAAGAGGTTTCAGAATGTGAAGATCACATTTCTGAAAATTCAGAGTCTGACAGTGACTTTGAAGAAGAGGATGAGGTTGAGCACCAATTAGTACCAAAACGAAGACGAGTAGCCCGTCAGCAGCCAGCTCCGGGACCAGCCCATCAGCAGCCAGGTCCGGGACCAGCCCGTCAGCAGCCAGCTCGGGGACCAGCCCGTCAGCAGCCAGCTCCAGGACCAGAACAAGCCCACCAGATAGCAAGTGAAGAAATATGGATGTCAAAAAATGGTGAAATTGAATGGTCTTCTTGCCCAAGAAATGAGCCACCCCGCAGAGCTGCTAATGTGATAAGGATGCAACCAGGGCCAACACGGCTGACAGTCACTCGTGTGCAGGACATCAAGTCTTCATTTGAGCTTTTCATCCCAGATTCCATCCAGAAAATTATTCTGGATTGCACTAATCTTGAAGGAAGGCGTGTTTTTGAAGAGAGGTGGAAGGAGATGGACCAAACTGATTTACATGCCTACTTTGGGGTTCTTATCCTTGCTGGAGTTTTCAGGTCCAAAGGGGAATCCACAGAATCCCTGATGTGTTGAGACTGATATTGTTACTGTATGTGTTCAACTTGTGTTATGTAAACTGACCTGAATGAGTTATATGTCTAATGAAGTTCAAATGAATAAAAATCAATAGTTGTGAAACATCTTGCTTCATTTGTAAATGTGTTTTTTTCCACTCACTCCACTTGATTATAACTGATTTTCTTTTTTTATTACATTTTATTAAAAAAAACGAGTTGCACATTAATTCATAAATGTGGTCTAACAAAGGTAAAGGGCAAATATTAACCATGTTTGCTGTTCATATGACTTGTAATTGGGATGAAGTAAACATCTGTTGAGTATTTTAACATAAAATTGTTTGATTGTGTTGTTTTGAAAACCCAAAACTCTAGCGGGTCCACCAGACCCATGAACACTGGCTGAGTAACAAAAATACTAACACCACACAAGGGTTAACCAATAGTTTAGAGTTTTCCAGCAGCCGGTCTGTGCATCTGTTGTTGTTGGCCTTGCATAGTGAAAAAAATCCCTGAGAGGATTCATTTGCTCTTTCTTCTAATGAGCAGTTGGACAGGCATACCTGCCTTACGCCACTCCTCTGAGGATATAGGCATCAAAACAGGATGCGTGTGCTATACATCTGCTGGCAGGGTACAGAGGAGAGAAGCACACGAGAAAATAAAAAAGTAATGGAATTGCTATGAGCATCTAAATTACAAAATGTTTTATTGACATTTTACATCAATTATGAAAACTACTTTAAAATGGCAACTGTGATTAATCAACACTAGCATGTAAACATTTAAAAAGGTTTAAGCCACAATACAAAAATATATCACTGATGTATTAAGATGTCGGGTCAGTCATACAAAACTTAAAGACTGATGGATACATGATTTATCTGTGAGAGGATTCAATAAGCCATATTTACGTGACACCAATCAATCTATAATCATGACAGCTACTTTGTTTTGTTTTTTTTAATCTACCATAACATCAACAGTGTCACCATGACTCCACAGGAGGGCAGCAGATAGACTTAGCTAATTCAATACTGCTCACACTCCTGGCAGCCTCTGAGGTGTTTTTATCCGTCTTGTTTAAATTCTGTGGACATTCAGCAGCAGCACAGCTGGACTCAAACAGACACCAGACAGATTAATTGAAAATGACAGCAAAAGCTTAGTAATGCTTTTTTTTCCCTTAACCCTCTCATGTGGCCGACTGACCCACCAACCTAAGTGTGCATTAAGGATGTTTAAACTGAAAATCACATGCTCACTGCAACCTCAGAGCCTGGGGCCTCAGAAGCCAAGGACACAAATGTGCAGTTAAGCGTGGTGCACAAAGGTCTGCGTTTACTCTGAAGGTGAAATCATCCCTGAAGGTCACAAACTGGATAGTGAACATGTTGTCATATAATATGATGAATCAACATTCAGTGAGTGGTAGCACCTGTTCGAATGTTATTTATGTTCTAGCAGATTACAATGTAGAAAAACATACATACATATGACCACTGGGACCCTATAAATTTCATGCAAGGTACTGCAGTAAACGATAACCCATAAATCATCTACAGTACATTGACTTTTTGAGAACATATTATAATTCAGACTGTGTTTGAGCACAGCCCTGTTGGGAATTATGTTGATATAGATTGGACACATCTGGCGTCCAGATTGCCAAATATTTGGGAGCCATCTTGCGTGTTAGTTTGTATGCTACAAGTGGCCCTAATTAAGTTTAGTTGTGTGAGATCAGGTCAGGCCGGGTGATTATGGAGGAATTGCATTTTATTATACATGAAGAGTTCTGATTCAATGCCTTTTACCTAGACAAGAAAACACCTAGGATAAAGTAATAAATGTTTAAGTCATAAAAATATAAAATAATGTATTATTATTTTGCTAAAAAATGGCTAGAATAGAATATCACCAAAGGTGTCACAGCCAGTTTCATTTTCATACTGCATAAATATGAATATCTATAACAGCTTAATTTCTTCAGATTGTAGATACTGCATCTTATTTTCACCTGTCAGTGGTGGTGACATTTCCTGCTTATAAATATTGAGCAGAACAGAGCTGTGAAATATAATGCAATAGTGTTATTCATTTTAGTGCTGGTTCAAAATACTGTAATAAGGTTTTACATCACAGAAAGTGCTTTGGCATATTTCTTGATGGAGTTGTACTAGTTGAGAGTTTTATGTGGATTAACACACATTTCAGTGATTCCATAGGTAATTCACAGAAACAATGTATGATTTTTTAAATGTATTTTCCAAAGTTTGGACCCGTCAGAGTCCAGAAATATTTGTGAGGACAGGAAATCTGACTGAAAAGTAACATCTGAAAATAACAAATCCGAATGCAGGATTAAGGAGTCAACGGAAATCCAGAACAAAGAGGACCACAATTAAAAATGGGCCTATCCAGAATCCAGTATATCCAAAAAAAAGCTGCCACATATCAATCACTCACTTTTTACAATATCTGTGCATGGCAACTACGGTTAGGTTGGATAGGGCTGCAACTAACGCTTATTTTCATTATCGATTAATCTGGAGATTATTGTCACGATTAAGCGATGAATCTTTCAGTCAATAAAATGTCAAATCACTGTGAAAAATGCTTGTCACAATTTCCCAGAGACCAAACTGAAGCCTTCAAATTGTTCCTTTTGTCCAACCACCAGTCCAAAACCCAAAGACTAAAGAATATCAGCAAATCCTCACATTTAGGAAGCTGGACCGAGCAAACATTTGCTTGAAAAAAATTATCAACATAGTTGGTAACTCATTTTCTTTCCATCAGATAATCAATTAATTGAGTAATCGTTGCAGCTCTAGTATGGTTAAGGTTAGGGAAAGATCATGTTATAGATATATAGATATAGGACACACTGCTTCTTACATTGGCACTGTATGTTGGCATCGGACTAAAGTCATGAGGTGCGGATTCAACTGGTACAAATGTAATTCCTCGGATTCCGGTCTGAGGAAGGAGGCGGAGCAATAGGAACTGTGTAAACAAATAGGTATGCCAATCTGTTACACAAGAAATGGTTCACAAACAGACAAGAACCTTTTTCAACTAGTCCGAGACATGTCCTTATAACTGAGAGATATAGAGAAAGATAACTACACAGAATCTCTCAAAAGCCAAGTCAGAACAGTGAACAAACAAGAGAAAGGCCGGGGAGGAGAACAGATAGGAAAACATTGACAGGACCAGTATAAGAGTAAACATGTTTCTAAGAAATCCATTCCAAGTTGGCTTCATTTGTGTTACCACTGACTCAATACAATACAATCTTTTTTTCCTCTACAGTATTTACTGTATTCATCCCATCCAAGTATCTGTAACCGCAACACGACGGGAGAGAAAAAAATCCCTGTAAAGACACACAGGCCTGTGTTTCACTCAATGTGTCCTTAGCAGAGGCGGAAGGTTTGATCACATACACAGTTTCAAAGGTTGAAGGGTCACCTGATCCTCTGGGTGTGTATGCGTGTGTGAGTGTGTGTGTGTGTGGTAGTGGGGGCTACTCAATGCCTTAGGGCAATGGTATAATAGGCAACAACCCACCCCAGGGGTCAAACCTCTCCAGCCCTTGGACAAAGTGTCCCACCTCAGCCATATTTGATTTCAAGGGCCAATCTTTGAATTGATGGGTTCTGGATAGGTACAAAAGAGACCTAGACACACGATTGTGCTCTTTTGATTTTTATTCTCCACACTTTTCACTATCGGACTGAAGTTTTCACCAGTTAATGCGATGGGCTCAGCTCAATGCAAGTCCTCTTCTCTGATCAGAGACATCCATGTCAAGAAAAGGCATTTGTAGAAGAGGAAATGAGAGTTTGTAAAAGATTAAAAACTTATATTGATGTATTCCTCATGTTTTTCATTAGGCTATAGCCTTGTAAGCCACATGAGACATCCTTCCAGAGGTCCTCTCTGGCACATGTTCACCACTTGAAAGGATTTGTCAGTGCTTATAAACCATTGTGTAGTTTATGAATAGAACAGAAACACGTTTCTAATCTGGGCAAGTAGTTTGGATTTTTAAATTCACTGGTTTTAGCATTGCAGATTGAAAAGGAATAAATGTAAATCTAAAGTGTATAGATTCAAGATGGAATACATAAATCAAAAACACTAGTTTACATAAATATTGTTTTCTCAGGTATCATGGAAAGACATTTTACAACTCAGTAGAAATGGAAACCAGGGGTTGCTCTCTATAGAACGGGTGGTTGAGTTTTTACAAACAAAGATTTCTGCATCCATATGAGGAAATGGCACTGAATAATAGAGGCAATTTACAACAAGTAAAGTTTGATCTGGGGAAATATTCCAACTGGATGACAGGCAAACAATTCATGGAAAAATCTTGGGGTATGTGACAGCAGACTCCAAACTATGTTTTCCACTGATTCAGTATATCACCCTTCAGCACAAAACGGTGGCACTGAATCAATGCCGTAGGGCATCAGCGGTGGGAAGCGAGCCAACCCCCAGAGATATAGTGCCTTGTAGAGAATGGCATACTATATCACAAACCCTCATTGTGGCAGAATGCCACTTTGACTGACGTACATCCTCTGGCATTGAGATCACAATCATCATCAACGACTATCTTGGATAGATGCATGCACACACTGTATGCTCAGCAGAAGTTTTAAAAGGACCATGATTGCGTTATTTGTTGTTTTAGCCTATTAGCTACAAATTGCACGATACTTTACATGATTGTTGACCATTTTCCAAACATAGTTCTTAGAATGATTTACTTTCTCCAGGCCAGCCATTTGTTTGCATCTTTAGAATGCCAACTTGCTTGAGATAACAAATCCATCATTTTGGCCTTTATTTACATTATCATATAAGTGACATTATTGTTGAACAGGCTATGGACCACTTTGAAAACCCTATTTGGCCCCATCCAAGATTTGATCTGGCTGCTGAAAAGCACTGCATTCACAAAGTACGAAAATCAAACAATAAAGACAAAAAAGTACCAAATATGAATGCTGTGGAAAGGATAACATGAATTTGGTTGTTTCTTGCATTAGAAAGTTTGCTGTTTTACAGCAAATCTGAAAACTCAGAAAGCCTGAATATTAACATGTAGTATCTAAAATAGTCTCTGCTCACAACTGCATTACTATGGGATGGTAACATGACTTTAACAAAGAAATTAGAAGTTACAACACAAATAAGTGTAAGACAGATTGGTCATTACACTTTTAGTGAAGAAGAAGGAAGTGAAATACTCTCCTGGTGTGAGAGTTTGAACCACCAGCACATTCGTATGACAACTGTGGTAAAGGAGAGCTCATCTGTCGGCGGTCAGTCCTGACAGAGCGACACAACCTCCCACCAACCACACACACACTGAACCTTTTGTAAACAAACACTAACTAGAGAGAATAGATCCCTCGATAAACAGCTGTAAACACAGATGTGCTGAGAATCATGTCACGTAACAGAAGCAGACAAGGCTGAAAAGGAAGTACAGTAGTATCTGAACACATCATTTGCTCACATTCAATAACTGGTGTTGCCTATAAAAAAAGCCACTAAGCCACTAAGCCAATAAGGGGGGAACAGTGGAGAACTAACGAGTCAGGAGCAGATATGGATTCAGATGAACATAGTTGGTGGAGAACATTAGGCTTTCAGGATAGTAAAGACTCAAACAGCCTGACGTGAAATTGCATAACGGTGGTGAGATTTTTTGAATTCTTCTGTTCTATAAGAAATTGAATCCAATACAGAGATAGTCCTTTCTGTCAAAGACAACACATCCATTGTCCTCCAGAGTAGGGGAGCCTTTTCCTGAAAGGCTATCTGCCTGGTGGCCCCGGGCTAATCTGAGCTGTGTGGAGCGGAGGTCACAGGGCACATGCTTAGCCTGGTTTTGGCTGGTGGTCTGAGCACAGGTTCTTCAGATCACTACTTAGGTCAGGTGTTCAATTTGCTTGAGATAATCTGACAAAAGAGCAGACATACCTTTCATAGGTTTCCTTTTTTCCCCCCAGTACTTTTGTTTCAGAAGAAGCAGACAACCACCGGCTGTGAGACTCTGTTTAAGATTGATGGTTGAATGCAAACCAGATTAAACAACCTGAGGTCAAGAGTCAAACACAGAGTCTCCTCACATGCACACTGATATTGCAACAGGGACACACACCAAGTACACTAGAACAAGTTGAAAATGATGGCCTGAATAATGAGGCAGGTAAACTTTGACTACTGATTTTTATACTCCATTTATCAGGAGTCACCACTCAGAGTGCACCACTGGTAATCCAGTATGCTGTAAATTCATAATCAAGAGAATAAAGTTCCATATAATGTGCTTATCCGATTATGACCTCATTCCAACCATTGTTGACCAGGGAAGCTGAAGCTGGCTGAGAAAGATGACCTACGCTACATGTTGCTCTGCTATGTCTTTGTGCTAATCAAATTTGAATGTTTCATAGAATGAAGATTAAGCCCTTACTTCCTGCTCAGTTCCACGAAGTCAGCCGTCTTTTCAAACGCTGGGTCTGAGTTGATGTAGCTGATGAAGGCCAGATGTGGATCGCCACAGCGCACACATTTTCTTTCTTCAGAGAAATTGAGAGTTACGGTGTTGTTTTACAAACAGACGAACGGATCTGAAATCCCATTCATGTCACTGGTAGTTCATACTGTATTAAGCAATACCTTGGTTTAGTTTTGGAAGGGATGTGTTAGTTTAGTTTTTCCATTTCCGGTTTTTATTTCTTTACCATTAACTTGTCTATCATAAAGGATCATTGTAAAGGCATGAGGATTGTTGTTGGATTTTTATTTTTTTGGCTATTTGGTTCCTCTTGGGGTTGGCAGCAACCTAGATTTAAACTTTGTCATGCTGTTCCACTCAAATCAAACCAGGTAAGACATTTTTGCACCAGAAAAATGTACAGGCCCCATCATCTCCCCACTGGAGCTACCGTAAACATGAGCCATAACGCTCTTCTTGTCATCTACTGTGCAGACATTGAATAGCTTATCCCCCTAATAAGACAGGATTTCATTGCATGGAAGGCCTGCATCCCATTATATAAGAACAGATATGGATGCTCAAATTACATTGATTATAAGATAAAGTAATAATGTACAGTATACCCCATCCCAACCTTCAGCCAACAGCACAGTTACTGGAATAAGAAAGGCTCATAAAACCAAATAAAATGGAAACACATAGTTTCCCATGGTCAAGGACTGGCTGTGGGCTCCTGCCAAATTAAAATTTCAAAACAATTTAGTGCTTACACAAGATGCTACAATACCAAAACAAACAATAAAATGACCTTTCCTGTATTTTCTTTCCCTCAAGCAACCTGTCTGGTTAAATACAGCACATTTAAAAAGTGTCTATGAGCTACAATTTCCTATCTAAACAGTGGAAACATTGATCAAACCGTAAACAACCGTGTGAGACTTATGTTTCCTCCTGTTACTTTTATTCCCGGCCATGTCCAAAGATGTCCAAAATCTGTGATAAACAGCAGAGGAGTCTGGTCTGGCCTGAGCGATTAAATGGGTTCCCGCAGATGAGTTTTACAGGAGATCAGTGGGAGTCCAGATATCAAATCCCCAAAGAGCCAAAGCAGGAAGAAGCCACTGATGTAACCTGTCTCTCACGGGTGTCTGGTCATTCAGATTCCCTAAAGATGAGTCTAACTGTAATGTAAATGTAAAAATTGAGCCTAATCCATAATAAATTATGTAGCATAGAGAGCCTACAAGCTGAAAAAAAGATCACAAAAACCATAGGGCAGCTTCTCAAAACACGGCCATGACCACTCTTAAAAATACCAGCCATGCCAGAAGAGTTCAGAGCAATAATCAAAGCCAGAGGGTAATCCTCTTGTAATATGGTAAGCAGATTTTGCATCCATATGCTCTTATTAGGATCCAGATGTGCGAGGCTGGTAGTGACATAAATACGAACACACTGAAGCCCTTATTTTGAAAATTTCAACCATTATCTCATTTATGAGGAGAGGGTAAAAAAAAAAACTTGAAACACAGTCTATCCAGTGACCTTGTGTTAAACTTGCTGTGTGGGTGAGAGGAGAGAGAAAGGACACACAGATCCATACAAACACACTCACAGCCACATATGTACTTTCTCCACACCTGGATTAGTTTACGCTGTCGCACCTCTAAGCTCAAATCTCTTCTTGAAACATTAGCACTATTCACTCACACACTCTCGGTGCTTCAAACACCTATACACTCTGTAACTCTATCCTGTGTAAGAGCTGGTGTCGACAATTACGTCAGTTTAAAAAAAAGTTGAACAATTTCACCAATTTAACATCTGGGCCAATAAAAATGAATGAACAAATGAATGAATGAAGTCTCAGACTCCTGGTCTCTTTTTAAGGGTGATAGAGAAAAAACATTCTCTATTCCAGCATTAGAGTTCAGAAGTTCAGTATTGACTACAATATCAGCCAAATTAGCACATTTGTGATGAAAAACCCTTGGAAATGTTCTGATCTGTGAAATGAATTGCTCAAAGAAGGTGATCTCATAAACATCTGTCTCTGTGAAACATCTGCTGTTGCTTTTGACAAGAAGGAACCCAAATCAAAGTGGACATTTGAGATAACAATACTTTTGGGAAATCACAAGGAGACAGATAACTTTTTGGGCATTATTTAATGTGTTACATCATAATCACAATATGGCTCTCCTGCAAATATATAACCTGATAAAGACCACCTACGGAGGTCAGAGAGCTGGATAATAAAGTAAACACCAGCTATGTCTAATTCAGTTTAGTTCAGTTCTAAGTGCATTTGAATTAAACAGAAAAAAAACATTGAGATGCAATAACTGAATGAGATCAGAAAAAAGGATTGATACTATAATTCACAAAGATTAGACAGAACTTTATTCATTATGCTAAGTATACATAGACAAATGAATATAGGGTACCAAAAATATAAAAGACCTGCATGCATCTATACTCCAATTTAATAATATTACTATGAACAAACTCTATAGAAAGGTGCATCAGTGTAACAATGTTACAAAATGCAGGCATAGAAATATAAAAATCTAAGGGGTGAATCACAGTGCAAGTAGCAGATACAACAACAAGACAGTCTATAGTCATGCTAGCAGCTCTGTGAGGCTGTACTTAGGTGCTTTGAGCTAAATGCTAATGTCAGCATGCTAACATGCTCACAATGACAATGCTAACATGCAGATGTTTAGCAGGTATAATGTTTACCAAGATCACCATCTCAGTTTAGAGTGTTAGCATGCTAACATTTGCTAATTAGTGCTAAACACGAAGTACGGCTAAGGTTGATGGGAATGTCATTAGTTTAGCACGTAATTGGTCATAAATCACAGTGTTTGACAAATTTAAGATCTTCTGGGAACAATGAAACAACAATTTGTTCCAGTCAATCTTGTAGAGTTAAGAGATATTTGACTGGTTAAGTGACAACTTCTGGTGGTGGTAGATGAAAAGATAGGGGATCACAATCAGATTTCATGGCAATTCATCCAATGGCTGTTGACTGGTTATATTTATACAGTGCTTTCATCCAAAGCTTTACAAGGTTTTTGCAGCTCATTCATGCACACACTCACACATCGATGGCAGCCAGCTACCACGCCGGGGTTCAGTGTATTGTCCAAGGACAATTCGACATGTGACCAGGAGAAGGTGGGGATCAAAGCACCAACGCTGTGATCAGTGGACAACCCACAGCCACAGCCACCCGCATGTTGAGATATTTCAGTCAGGACCAAAGAGGTGGACCAACTGACAGGGACAGAAATTGCCCGCCCTAGAGCCACACTGCCAGCATGGATTAAAATTGTATGGAAAAGAGTTAAAAACCGTGGATTGAGTTCAAGTTTGAGAAAGACATGAAGAAAAAATAACCACTAGTTATCAATACACAGTAAAATGTGCCAAAAAATGTGTTGGGAGTAGCATTCATGTATTCACAGTCATTTGATGTTAATTTATTCTAGTAGATCCACAGTAGTAACTATAATTACAGCAGTAGCAGTTGTACTGATTTATGTCATGGAAGCTTCTCTGAATGTGAATTACAATACTTAAACTTATAACCAAGTGAATTATCAACCTGGTGGCTTACAGAGGGGCAGGCACTAGGACCTGCAGCACTCTGCAGTCAGACAGAGCCTGCAGCCTCTGGGACGCTTCTCACTTACTTTCAGAACAGCTTTCAAACAAGTGCAAGACTCAGAAAGGACTGTTTGGGATAATTGACAAAGAATTTGTTCTTCCCCTCCCTGGCATCTTGTGGAATTGGACACAAACTGGAATATATCTCAGTGATCCCCGGGAGTCTTACGTCAGTGGAGAGAAGACAGAGCTTTTGCAGAGGTAGAGGACAGTTTTACCTTCACCTACACCGCATGAATCTACAGTAACTTACAACTGTATAAAATGCAAAGCAACAAAGTAGTTCAAAATGTTTTGCATTACATTAAACCAATTTATAGACAACAGAAAGGATTTTTTTTAGATTTTGAATAGTTTTATATTCAGCTTTCAAGTTAGAGTAAAACCTCCGTTAACCAGATGAGAGAGAAAGTGTTGAACAATATAAACTTTCACATGCAGGATTTTTTTTATACTTTCTGTCTCTATATTTTATGATAGTTACCAGCTGAGGATTTAATTTGTTTTTTATGTTTTAGACAGATTTTGTGGGTTTAGAGATCGGACCCAAGAGGGAACTGATCATCTCCTCCATCCCCTCAGAAACTGTTGAAGCTTAGCCTCGGGCTCATCAGGTTACAATAGCACCTATCAGACCTGCACTCGTCTCCTTGGGCTAGGACTCAAAGCATTCCTGCAGAGTTTTTGTATTTGTATGGCATGTTGGTTTGGAAACGGGGAGCTCGCTGCAGGGTAGTTTTCTCAAATTGTGTCTGCCAAACAGTTGAAACAAATTATTGCATTCTTGACATAATAGCAGGTGATTATACTGACTTTACTATTTTGATGAAAAGGTACTGTATATTTGTCATTTTGGAATAGTAATTCAAACAGACCTTTAAATATACATTTGATTTATTTTTGGACACATTTGGCTATATTTTCATGAACTAATTTGCACTCTCCTGTAACACTTCCCTGTTTTGAGAAAAATCACTTATGCTTAAATGCTTGCTGGGGTGGAGTGTTTAACAGTGTTTAACAGTTTATAGTGAGTTTACAGAGGGAGTGGGTCTGTATTTGAGCTACATGGTAAATCAGAATCAGAAAAAAATAAATAAATAAATACGGGAACAAGCAGCTCATTTATAAACTAAACCATAAGGCTGTTATCAACTGGCAAGAAAAATAAACTGCACTATCAATAGGGAGGCTTTTCTGCACTCAAACAAAAGAGGCAGTAGTCAGTTTACAATGACAAAGAGAGTGATGAAATCAGAGGGGGGTGGGCTGACAGTAGGATGTTGGCTTAATTAAGGTACTTTTGTAAAAAGAAAGGAAATTTCACCCCCCCCCCCCATTCCATCTCTGACGGTATCTGTGTTTTTTGTTTTTTTTACATCTATCAAATGTTCATCTTCGTCAATGGCAGCTTAATTTCAAGGCCAATTTTACTCTCTGCGAGTTTGTCATATAGTCTCTTGAGGCATCAATGCTGCCTTCAAAGGGCACTCGAGCACACAGTATGTTTGGCAGTTGTGGTTAAACTTGCATTATAGGCAACTGAAAAAAAGTGGATGCTACAGGACTAATTTTTTCTTCTTTACAATGGAAAATGATTTTGTGTTTTCTGCATTTAAACAAAGAAAAAAGAAAAATGCATCCAACAAAGCTTAGTACCCTCCACAGACTGCTTTGTGAGAACGTCTGCTTCCCAACTCGTGAATTGCACAATAGCGGGTCATTCATGTGGACTGAAAACAGTAAACACAACCACATTTGATAAAATGAAAGCAAATCTTTAGGAAGCCAAATTGTGTGAGAGATGAGAAACATATCAGCAATACTATGCCAAGTATGTGAATTTTGAAAGTAAGGGTTTTTTTTAATCTAAAATATGCTATACATTTTACTACATGTTTGATTTATGCACCATGGCTCCCCTAAAGGCACATGTGTCTGCATGCAAGCTTCTGACTATGATATGTGTTGGTGATTATTTGAACAGAGAGTATTTGAAGTATGTCTGAACCTCCCAACCTGAGGCACTAATTAAGGTGCTGGGACTTTGGAAGGTGTTTTCCAGTCGCTTGTCCTCAGCCGACATGTCTCTCTGAATTTTCAATTGTGAGAATATTGAGGCATAAAGTAGTGTCATGGAGTCTCCAAATTAGGCCTGCAACTTCATCATCAACTCAATCATTTTCACTGTTAATATCTTGATTAACTTTTGAATTAAGTGATCAATTGTTTATCCGATAAGTTGTCAGAAAAAGGGAAAACTGTCCATCACAAGTTCCCGGATGGTGAAGTGATCAAATTGCTTGTTTATCCAACAGTTCAAAACCCAAAAGATAGGCTATTAAATTTTAAAGGATATAAAAACAGAAGTAGCACATCACCAGATTTAACAAGCTGAAACCATAGAATGTTTGAGAGAAAATGTCCTTTCACAAGTAAATGCCATCTCCTCATTGATGAATTGACTTCCAGCACTACTCCAAACATTCCTCTCCTTAATCCAGTAATAACAAAAGTGCTGCCCAGCAAAAATAATGAATTCAGATCTACGCCAAACTATACGTGACTAAACAATAATTCTCAGCTTAGCCAAATATTGCCTTATCATTCCTGAAAATGTGCATTATATATTTTAACATATTCTTAACTTCTTAGTGTGGTTTGTTTCAGGTTGCCAAAAATGTTTGTGTCCAGTGGAAATATTGTGTGACTGCCAGTTCTCATCCAACCCAAAACTGAGGCTACAATCTAATTGAATAAAAGACCACACTTTTAACAATCTCACAATTTTCGTGAACATGTGATGTAGTCAATGTTAGACTCGATCTAAAGGTATTGGGGTGGAAGATGGTAAAAATGTGGACTTCTTTTCCACCATCTCCGTCTTTTTCCATCCCTTCTGGTATGCAGAGCAACAATGTACACCAGTGGAGCTTTTCTACACACCAGCATTCCTCATTGCTGAAAAATCTGTTCCACAGGTGGATGAACAGGGTCTATCAGACGGGGGCTCAAACTCTTAGACAGGTTACAGATGCTATATGGTCCATTTGAGGAGAATCAGGGTGTAAAGGCTTCTGCATGCCTAAAAACAAACCTGTTCTTGCAGAGAAACATCCATCTGCATTGGTCAGTCATCGACAACTTTTTCTAAACTAGCTAAGCAGAATATATATATATATATAAAAGTATTGGAACAGTGAGGCCAATGCCTTTATTTTTGCTGTAGACTGAAAACATTTGGGTTTGACATCAAAAGATGAATATGAGACAAGAGATCAACATTTCAGCTTTTATTTCCAGGTATTTATATCTGGATCTGATACACAACTTAGAAGATAGCATTATTTGTAATGGAACACCAAATTTTTAGGTGAGCAAAAGTATTGGAACAGATAGACTTAAAATAGATTAAAGTGAATAAGACTTAATAATTAGTTGCAAATCTTTTGCTTGCAATAACTGCATCAAGCCTGTGACCCATTGACATCACCAAACTTTTGCATTCTTCATTTGTGATGCTTTTCCAGGCTTTCACCGCAGCCTCTTTCAGTTGTTGTTTGTTTTGGGGGGTTACTCCCTTCAGTCTCCTCTTTAGCAGGTAAAATGCATGCTCCATAGGGTTTAAGTCTGGAGATTGACTTGGCCAGTCTAAAACCTTCCACTTCTTGCCCCCTGACTCCTTTGTTGTTTTGGCAGCGTGTTTTGGGTCATTATCTTGCTGCACGATGAAGGATCTCCCAATCAGTTTGGTTGCATCTTCCTTTAAATTGGCAGACAAAATGTTTCTGTAGACTTCTGAGTTAATTTTGCTGCTGCCATCATGTGTTACATCATCAATGAAGATTAATGAGCCTGTCCCAGAAGAAGCCATGCAAGCCCAAGCCATGACATTACCTCCACTGTGTTTCACAGATGAGCTTGTATGTTTGGGATCATGAGCAGATCCTTTCTTTCTCCAAACTTTAGCCTTTCCATCACTTTGGTAAAGGTTAATCTTTGTTTTATCAGTCCATACAACTTTGTCCCAGAATTTTCTGTACTTTTTGGCAAATTCCAGCCTGGCCTTCCTATTCTTCTTGCTAATGAGTGGTTTGCATCTTTTGGTGTAGCCTCTGTACTTTTGTTCATGAAGTCTTCTGCGAACAGTAGATTGTGATACCTTCTCTCCTGCCCTCTGGAGGTTGTTGCTGATGTCACTAACAGTTGTTTTAGGGTCTTTCTTTACAGCTCTCACGATGTTTCTGTTGTCAACTGCTGCTGTTTTCCTTGGTCTCCCCGTTCGACGTCTGTTACTTAATACACCAGTGGTTTCTTTCTTCTTCAGGACATTCCAAATGGTTGTACTGGCTATGGCCAATGTTTGTGCAATGGCTCTGATTGATTTTCCATCTTCTCTCAGCTTCACAATTGCTTGTTTTTCACCCACAGACAGCTCTCTGGTTTTCATGTTCACCTCTAACTATAAATGCAGTCTGCACAGGCAAAACCCAAATCTGAAACTGAACGTAGACATTCAGCACTATTTATTGTTTGAATAATCAATGTAACAGGACACACCAGGGCAACAAAACACACCTGTCAGTTCTAATACTTTTGCTCACATGAAAAATGGGTGGGTTCAAACAAAAGGTGCTATCTTCTAAGTTGTGTATCAGATCCAGATGTAAATACCTGGAAATAAAAGCTGAAATGTTGATCTCTTGTCTCATATTCATCTTTTGATGTCAAACCCAAATATTTTCGGTCTACAGCAAAAATAAAGGCATTGGCCTCACTGTTCCAATACTTTTGGAGGGGAGTGTATGTATATATATATATATATATATATATATATATATATATATATATATATATATATAAACTGCTTTTCTTTCCTTTCATCTGACAGACAGGCTCTGACTGTTTATCTTCAGCTCTGTTTTGCTATGCTGCAGATGTAATGCAATACAATAAAAGCTTTTTACCAGTTTGCACGTGGAATAAAAAGCACCATATAGTCCCAGGAGTTGCACAAAATGTACTTCTACTCCTCCTGTCAATGGCAGAATTTGGGTTTGGGTTTTAGCGGACATGAAAGCATGGCAATCAGGAAGACAAACAGACAACAGTAAGGCTCCAATCTCAGGGATGCACAGTTTTACAGTTACAGTTTTGTTACAGTATAACAAATCTCAGAGTGGCATACGTTGTTATGTTAAGAATGAGTGAAATAATTTACAGATTACTTAACATTCTGCCTATTTCAATCAATCAAAGTTTATTTGTCAAATGTAATCATATAAGGTACAATCACGGTGAAATTTTAACACAGACGAAACTCCTGGCCAATCACTGTAGAAAGTAAGCAAACTGCAGGTTAAAGTTTTCAATCTCTTTAGATCAATCTCTTTAAAGATTACGGTTTCTTACCATGTTTATGTCATAACACACAAGTTTCATATTTTCATCATATTCCCCTTCTCCTGACCCCCCAAAAGCAGGACTGTATTTGCCTACAATTACAGAAGCTTGTGTTATTCCTCCCTTCACTGGCATCAAACCTGATTAGCCAGCCTTCATATATAATTGCATCAGCGTCTATCCTTCCATGCAGACATGTTCCATCACCTCTTGCAGCCTCAGGCACAGTTCAAGGAACATGGTACCCACTTACAATTCATGGAAAGAACATAGGCTACTGTTAAAACCTACTGCTGTACAACAGCACAAGGTGTTATCTCTCTTAATAACTCAGGAGGATCACCTCCCTCTGATATCACAGTGGACATTAACATAGGCCACTGGTACAATTTCAGAATGTACAACTGAAGAAAGCAGATTAAAATGACATAAAAACATTGTAAAAGTGAATATCTGTGGGGTGAGCAGCAGAGATACAACAAGCCTGTGCCTGTGATTGAGCTGTATTAGCTCTCTCCACTGAAGTGCCCCTGCAAGCAGGAGTACCTCATCAACTGTGAGTGCGAGTTACAATAAGGCCACACGCACAGTGTGTGAACCATGACTCACTCTCCTCATCCAGCACGCCGACCACAACGCAATCCTGTAACCTAACTATCCATCTGCAACTTCTGCTCTTTCAGACACACTCGACTCCACATTAATGCCATTTTGAGAAGGGAAACTTGCTTTTCAAAATAAATGTTTACTTTTTGTGTCAAGCCAAAACTGATACTGATGATAATTAATTTCCACTATCTGCAGATGCTGTTGAAGGAAAACTGCTAACACAGATCAATGGGCTTGTCCAATATCCAAATTTGAGTCCACTTTTTCAGGCTTGTCTAAGTCCTCCGAGTATAGACTAATTGTGTAAAGGAATCTTCTTTTTGATTTGAGCCACTAAAAACAAATACGGTAAAAGCCCAGACAACCACTAAAAGTGACAGGATACTAACAGTCAAATTTGCTTAAAACACAGCACCACGTATGCATGTTGACATACACACCGCCGCTTCTGTGGCGTCACTTTATTTACCCTTCATAACAGCAGGGGTGAATTTATTTGGAGAAGGTGTAACCATAATATAGGGATATGGAAAACTGCAGTGACAAAAACAATGGCTGCAGTAAAAAGAGCCAAAAAGGTGTCAGAGGGTATGTGAGAAGCTGTTTGATTGGTCATAAAGGTGCAGATATATCACACGCTTAGTGAACCGAGACTTTAAGCAATCAATTTGGAAAGAGTTTGCCACAAAATGTCAAAGCAAAGATGGAAACAAAAGCCAGAAAAGGAAAGGGAGTCCTTTTTCAACAAGGTGGCAAAACAATAGTGATACAGACCGTCTCGTACTTGAAGCTGCTGCACAATTAAATCAAATATTGTGGCTAACGAGGGTCGGCACTTGACAAAGTCCAAAGCCAATATGTGGTACTTTTACCGTGAATGTGTACGTACTTCTATAAAAACTCACTATGAGCCTCTTTGGCCCCTCTGTTTTCATTTGGTGAATATGAATATTTGGACATTTTGGTTCCACACAGAAGAAGAGTCACCACAAATACAACCGACCACAACTCAATATCTTACAAAACAACATGGATCGCTGGAATGTTCTAATACCAAGAAAATATTGTGGATAATGTTTTCAGACTAACGTAGCCGCTAAAAACCAACATGCTACTTGAAAAGTTTGAAATGGCGCTCCTCAATAATACTGCTGACAGACACAAACTGCAAAAAACAGAAGCATAAACAGATTAGCCCTCTGATTTCTACTGCAAAATAGTTGGACTGGCTTTAAACAGAAAGTAAAATGGCTTTAATGGTTTTCAGCAGAATTCCTGAAATGTAAAAGATGTGTCTGGCACTGCATGATTTTAATGATGACAGTAATAGACTCAAGATAGGCAGTGGAAGCAGGAAGTGGACACAGGAGGATGTGAAGGTCCAGCCAAATCATTTCTTAAAGTAAAGCGAGAAATCCACACAGCTATTCTGTCCAAGTGTTAAAAGCCATATCTGATCTGGCATCTGCCTCTATAATGTCCTCCAATCATTGAATTGGCCATGATCCTGAAAACGAAAAAAAAAAAATCAGTGAGGTTACACTCATAATCAGCAGGAGAATCTGAGACAGCTCTAGGTCTGTTCAACTCTTAACTGGGCCAACTTTAATCCGCAAGTAGACTTAAATGATAATAAATAGTTCATCTCAGGGGACCGGCATCTGCCAAATTCTGATCACAAACAGCACAAACTAAACTTCCGCCGCATTGTTGAACAACACCTACGCTGATCCCTTGAGTCATTGTTGTAAGAGTTTATTTAAGTTATTTGGAGGACTCGAGCGGAGCCTGTTGTGTTTAGTTACGTTGGGTATAAAGACTGGGGTCAGCTGTGTTTCCTCAGAGCAGTGAGACCAAACACAGCCATCAGTGAGTAATGAAACTGTCCTTGTTAAATCTGCCTTTTACCATTCTCATGTGGTTGTCTCTGTCATAGTCAGTGAGTATATTACACATCGTTGGGTTTGGGAAATATAAAGAAGGATGTTGTACACTTTATGACACATTCTTTCTCTAGCTGTTTTCACTTATCTTTGATACCAGAAAGTTCAATAGATGTATATGCATCTGGGTACAGATGTGTGATCTGCTGTGTAATCTGAGTGGTCAACAGGAAGTGTGTTTTCTAAGTCCTCTTGTGGGAACTCCTTAGCTCGTAACTACTAGATCACAAAGCTGCATTATAATTTCAGCAGAATGTGTATTGCAGGAAACATAAACAATAGGCAGCTATTGTCATCCAGATGTTGCAATCAAAGTATCGCTCTGAAGTTTCTCTCTATTGCATCATTAAATTTTGGATTAAAAGACAGAATCTAGTCTTTGCTGACAGACTAGCCCTCCCCAATCTGCTCTTCGGATTGACTCCGTTCGGTCTCAGTTTGGACCTGATGTGGTCTTCGGATCTCAGCGCCAGGCAGACTTTCACACATCTGCCTTAAATCACAATCAACTACCACCAGAGGCCCCATTTCTTAACCAAAAGGTCATATTTTGTTGGAAACCATTTCCCACATAGTTGTCTGATATCAGTAAAACAGAAAATTGCCTCAACTAGATGCAACAGGACAGCAGTCAGGAAAAATGGAGAATTATGTGCTTCAATTGCATGCCATTATCCTTCTTAACGTGTTTCCTTTGACTAGTTGCCAAAAGACAAAATAAGACATTTCACTTCCCTACAACTCGCGGACAAGCTGAGGCAGGCATGCAAAGGCTCCTTAAATGAAACTTTAAATGTGTTGCATGTGAGTCCTTGAACGTTGCAATGTTCAATGTTCACATTCGTGTTGAAGCAAACCATCCAATACCACGTGTGAGCATGTCTGTGAGCATGTGTGAGGTAAACACTTATATTCCAACAGGTCTATTGCGTTACATCATGTTATGGTGATTTTTGATTGTATCCACAGTAGACGTAAAAACAAGGCTTTAAAAATGTGCCCGTTTCCATCCTATAGTCAGATCTTTATTCATTTTGACTGGAGAAAAGAAACATTGGGCGAAATCCAAACTCACGTAACTCCATGGATAAGCTCTGGTGTGAAGGTGATTTATCTTAACATTGTTCAAAAACTGCAAATAAGTCATCTTAATATAATTAGATTTCCAAAATGGGTCTTAACTGACATTTATTGACCTCATCCTGAACCAAAGCTGCAGTGTGATTGCTGCAGATTTTATTAATTACCCTCAGTGATGCAGTTTTCTCTTCTTCCACTCACGTTTATCCAGTATTTCCTGGTTAAAATGGCCCTTTTACAGATTTAACTGAACACAAACAACCGTGTTTCAGTGATGGACAGACCTCTCCGCAGTTTATCTTCCACACAAATTCATAGCAGTGTCCCGCTCTAAGCCCATCGCCAGCTCTCACCTGCTGCTGTGCTATGTGGGTGTGCTCTGGTCTT
The DNA here is from genome assembly GCF_043641665.1 of Enoplosus armatus. Lineage (NCBI taxonomy): Eukaryota > Metazoa > Chordata > Actinopteri > Centrarchiformes > Enoplosidae > Enoplosus > Enoplosus armatus. The sequence goes on along the minus strand of NC_092182.1, from coordinate 20,844,190 downwards.
TGTCAAACAGACTCCAATTTGAATACACCGAGGGCTGCCTGATGCAAGATCTGTATTTTGAGAGAACACCATTTATCTAAGGGGCCGAGGGGAGTATCAATGAGAGAACAAGAACTGAACTAGCATTCACCTTTTTTGCTGGACCACAGAAGTATTTCAGTAATCAGGAAGAGTTCTCCTTGACTATATTAAAAGCTTCCTCTATTTAGCAGTGAAGCAGAATATGGCTGCACATGAGCTGCATGTAACTTTCTATTGCCCCTGCCTATCTCTTTTACATGCCTCTCAAGGTTTTTTTTTTCCATTTTAACACTTCTTCCTGTGTACTCTGTGACTTGTAAAAACAAAATTGCCTCAGGAAGGAATATACTGTATAGTTACCATAGCAGCAAAATTATGCCCTATTTACCTTTGGCTGAAAACACAGTTCAAGTTAAGAGACGTTCATACACTATCATTCCTGTGTCTTCCTGCCTCTCCTTGTGCATCTATGAAATCACCACGGCAGAGCTGCGTGCATGGCTAATTGATGGATTCCCATCCAACAATTAAGATGTGAGGGCTCAAGAAACAGGAAATACTGTAACAACTGCAGGCTAAAATGCTTTGCCAGTAACTGCAGTCTAATTACGATGGCAAGCAGCAATATGGTGACAGTCTAGAAATGTAGACACAAAGGAGAAAAAATGTATAGCCTTTTTTTCAGAAATTATATAGGAATTTGAAACAATTCATCCTCACATTAAGGAGTTTTCAAAACTTTTCGAAATCAGGTGGCTCCTATAAAGCTATTATTAGTCTGCATCATTTTGATAAAATTTATCACAAGACTTCTACTAGGTGTCATCTGTCTGTCAAATGTATGTCACATAGATAAATGTTTACAGTAAGACATTTTTGTGTGTTACAGACTTCTATTTTGATAAAAGAACACATTAAAAATCAAAGGATGTGATGAAAGGAAAGAGGGGAATGAAAAGAAAGAAAGGTTAAAAAACATACTAGTTTCTATCACCATCACTGTAGACGATAGTATTCATGCATTTCATATATCCCCACATTTTACTGTGGTGTCAATCCAGGAGCGTCTGAGTTTGAGGGCTTAAATTCAGCACAAGGCAATGCTTCAGTTTTGCACGAATGACCACAGTAATGAGCAGCATGTCATTCAAAGCCCGTTGGTGGCTTTCAGATAAAGTCACCTGCACCTCCCTTCCTCTTTGAATGAGAGCCAGCCCTGGTGGATCAGGTTACTAGAAGGGCTGTGTGACTTTTACCATATGAATGAAGCCACTGCCATTTTTTTCAGAGGGAGATAGATTGTTCGTGGTCCACAGACTGGATTGTGTGCCACCTGAGGCTGCTTGTCAGTCACCCCAGACGGGGCTCATTAAACTGACTCCATTAGAGCTAATGAGTTGTAGGTCACCGGTTGTGGGTGGCCTCTCCATTCAGGGCTAACAGACCACATAACTGACTGGCTTGCTGATTCAGTTAATTCACACCAACAAGAGAACAACTGCTTTGTCTGCCATCACTGCATACCTGCATCTACCGGACCCTCAAACTATCCTGCCACAGTACATTTTAACATAATTCAGTCAGTCAAATAACATTGAATGACTATAAGCAAACACCAGGCTCAGAACAACAGAGATTGGGGAGTGACAAAAAGAAATTCCCCCCCAGCAGAACTTGGACTCTACAGGTGGATGCTAGGGTGAAGCTGAAATGCTATATGAGTTACAGCAGCAGTGTTACAAGAGCAGTGCAGTGCAGCAGCAGCCTACAGTAGCAGAATAAAAGAGTGGGCAGAGTAGTGACAGCTTCAACAGACCCCAGTATTGCAAAGTAGGACTGCAACTAATGGTTATTTTCATTATCTAGCACTCTCTCTATTAATTCACGAATCATTTGGCCTACAAAATATCAGAAAATAGAGAAAAATGCACATTACAATTTGCCAGAGCGCAATTAGATGTATTCACATTGCTTGTTTTGTCAAATAAAAAGTGCAAAACTCAAAGATATTCAGTTTAATCTAAGAGAAAACAAAAAAGTGGAATATCTTCACATTAGAAATGCTAGAACCAGGAAATGTTTGGCATTTTAGCTTGAAAAATGATCAATTATCAATTATCAATCAAAACTGAAGCTGACATTTTCTATAAATCAACTAGTCGACTGATTAAAACCTTCCAGCTCGAGGGCAAAGTGTGCATATATGGCTGATATACAGTGTGTTACAGTGAGTACAGTTTTCATGTACAGCTGTAGCAGTGAGAGTAAAGAGTAGATATTTGGTATCATCACATCCTTCACGCATTCACCAAACTCAGTGCAGCAAAGATTGAGCAGCACTTATGGTAAACCTCATCCCCAAAAAAACTTATTAGATACAGAAGCAGACAGGAGTTATTAGGTGGAAGCTATTTAGTGGACTCAATAGGAGACTTTAGGGAACTATGAGGGGATTAAAACTCTCAGTGAGCATCTTCTACATGTGGGCCAGCAATAAGCCATTGTGTGGATATCCCCCATCAAAACACCTCCAACTATTCCTGAGATGTACTATCTACTTAACTGAGATGGATAAATCTAAACCCAGCAATAGACCATTTTCAAGGCATACAGTTTGATATGCCATTGCCAGGAAAGCCCATGCAACAATCATGGCTGCATTCCATTTAGGTTTCCAAGCTCCAGGACTGGTATTGCTCATGCTTGCCGAGTGGTGCGGTTTATCAGGGCATTTTAATGGAACAGAGCATCATTAATGCGATTATTTGCACCTGTGTTTTCTCTGCTAATGGTTAAAATGTCTGCTGTGAAAAAGGTCTATTACCTGATACCTGAACATAGCAGCAGGCTCTGCAGCAAACAATAACAGTAATAATATTATGGAGAATATTAAGGAAGTTGACATATTATTTTGAGTTGACAAAGGGACAAGCCCATAATGAAGCACTACAGTAATAACTTAATCAAACATGAATATTGTTATCTCTCAACACTAATATTTGGCCACCACATTATCTTAAGCTGCCATTTCTTCCCAGATGCTCTTAGAAACAATTTTCTACTTCAGAAACATTAAAAGTTCAGCAACAACGAGAAATTAATTCACAACTAAAACCAAGGTCAATCGTGCATGTAAGTAACCACATAGCAGATATTAGCAGCCAGCAAACACCAAAACAGGTAGCTAACTTGTTTTAAGCTAACCACAAAACAGCCATCAGCATGGGAAGCACCATAGCTTGTTCACTTGCAAGCACACAAACACCAACTGCACAAAGCCAAAACGTCAAGTCACTGTAAGCCTTTTAGCATAAGCAGCTAATAAGTTACTTACCTTGATGAAGCAAAGCAAGGATCCCCGGCACACCAGCGTTGAATAATCTTTCAGAAATTAGCCCGGAGGTCCCAAAACTCCGATTCCCCGGATTGAAGCGACGTTGGAGGCGACAGTTGCTATGGCCAACGGCTAAGACTGGAGACCAGCCGAAACACGATCCTAACATCATAAAGTGACATGATGGCTGTTGGCAGGTGAACTAACTGCTAGTTAGCTAGCTTATGAAATGTTAGATTATAAAGTCAGTTTATAAACTAGTTTGTTAGTATTAGTAAAACGGTGAGCAGGGCAGTGACAGCACAAATAACCCGCCCAACTGCAAAAGGGTGCGTTCAATTTTATATTGGTTCAGTGTAAACTGTCTGGAGCCACTGGAACACTGTAAATTTGATGGTTTTCTTTTATGATATCTTCAACATATAAACACGTTACTCTACTATTTCACAATAGTATAAGGTTATATGGCCATCGGTTTCATTTATTTCGACTAAGTTTCAGAGAAATCCTGATTTCCTTCCAGTCCTGTCACTTTAGTATAGCAAACACCAACAACCATACCCATGAGCCTCAGCTGCCGTTGCTATGGAGATGAAGCCAGTCGGAGGCCCGAATCAGAGCTGTAGCTAATCTAGCTAACATTTTAGCTTAAAAATGGTAACAAAGCACACCATTATAGCTGAATTGATCCAACATTTACTCAGAAGCTGAAAGTAAAGTGATATATAAATTGTCTGTGGCTTCTGACGCGTGTTCACTTTATGAACTTTATACTCTGCGATCAGTAAACAATTGAGTTTCAAAGATAGTCGACCTTGGACAAAACAATCTCATCTCATGATTCATTTAGTAGCTGTTCTGGAGCTTTTCAGTCATATCACGTGATCTTCATCAGCACATGTAGTTTGCTCAGTTGACAAGGAGTTGTTCAAATTTCCATTTATTTCCTGAGCACTTCTCATCGATTTTAGGTATAAATATATAAATTATATTAAAAAATTACCTTATTGATCCCACTTTAATTATCTGTCACAGAAGCAAATGGCAGTATGAGAACAGACGCACAGTATGAATAAGTAACCCTAAAAAACTATAATACTAAATACAATATGTGCATACTATATGAAGCATGAACATTTTAAATGACAGGTCCATTATAATTTACACCATACATAAATATGAACTATGAAGTTTATTGAGACAATCACAAATAAAGTGAGGATATAGGCTAAATAAGTTGTTATATAGGCCCATAATAAAATAAAAAAATTGCTCTTGAAGGAATGGAACTAGGTGCTGAGTACACGCTCTTGTGTCTACAGACAGCAGTGTTAGCAGCAAATACAAAAACTACACTGTACTTCTCAACTTTTGTCCCAAATAAAAGGGGAGAGCATGACCCCAGAACAGCCTGAATTGTCCCAGGCAGGGTTTTTGGAAATGTTCCATGAGGATCTTGTTCATGCTAATTCAACAGCAATTCCTGCAGTGTTATCATTGGCACATTGTGCTGCAAACATCCTGCTCAACATCATCCCAGTGGTGTTTTATTGGGTTAGGTCTGGGAAGTGACTGTCTTCTTAAAGTCAAACCAAAACTAACATGACATAGTGTCTGCTCCATGGTATCGCGCATTATCCTGCTGAAACATACAGAGGGGCCAAGAAATAGCACTTCCTTCACTGTTGCACCATAACCATTATCTGACGAAGCAACATTTTTCCACCCTCCAGTCATCAGGTGGTCGTGTGCTGCTGTAGCCCATCTGCTTCAAGGCTCAATGAGTAGCGCAACGTGAGATGCCCCAGTGCACACTAATGTTGTACAGCGCTGTTATGTGCATATTTGTAGCCCACCTAGTAGCTTGAATGAATGTTGCCATTCTCCTCTCGTGCTGACTGCACATTTTTTAACCACTGAGTAGCTGTTACAGCTGTGGGTCAAAATCAGATCCTCAAATTAACTGAGACATTTGTTTTAACATGATTGCTCTTTTTCAATATTCACATCTTTTCTTTTTTTACAGAACTCCCATTGTGCTCTTTACAGTTATTATGACACGTTATACATGACATGACTTTGTACTTCTGCATTTCTCTGCTGCTGTAATGCAGTTGATCTATGATACATTCTCTGATATTTCATAATAAAGTTCATAGTGTTTGGTGGCTCAGCTGCTCGTATTAACTAGCAGGTCAAGTAGCCTAAAATTACTGAATTGTCAGTATGAGACATTAATGCAGCTGATCAGCTAGAGCGTCACAGTTAAGATCAAATAGAGTTTTAAAATGATGTTTAAGTCTCTGTATGATATTGCCTACATTCACTGCATCATTCTTGGTTGTGATTTACTCCTAAATATACAAAATATGACACCTACATAAATAACAAGCTTCTTGTCTATTCTTGTCCACTTTAATATTTAGTAAAACTGTAATTGAACTTGCCCTGTTTGCTTTTGTAACAGTGTGTAAAAGATTAGGGGACAACAGTTCGTTCTCTCTTGCACACTACTAGCCTTTAACGAAATATATAGTAGTTTGACAAAACAGCCCAACCTCACTTAGATCACTTAATTCACATATATACAGAGAGCCCTCCCGCATTTTCTTCCTCCAGTGTATATTTTTATTAAATTCTTAGCAACACTGACCTATATACACACAGATGTTTTAGAGCCCGACACGTCCCAAAACGTCAGTTAGTGTAGTGGACTGATGCAGATAATTCAATAAAAAAAAACGTGAGAAGACAATTTGTGTCTGCATGTATGTGACTTTAGTGGATTTTTGCCCCTGGATTGCATTGTCAAACTGTGGTCAGAGATGAACTTTATATTTTAATGCGTATATATATATATATATACAGTAGTTCATATATGCAAATAGTTGCCTATACATACATGTATTGCATGCATGGAGGCTTTTTTAGAGACGGTTATGTTCCTTAAACGTACTTCAGTAGTTGAAGAAAAATGAACCTGAAACACACAGCTGCAATAGGCTTCTTGTTAGTATCAGGTTTTACGCCGACAGCACTTTAGTGATTCTTCAGTCTCTGTGTTTGTTCAGCAGTTAATTGCTTTGCATTCTGCAGAAAAGATGATGAGTTACAGTTAAACTTCATGGCTGAGAGGGATTAGAGATCATAGACAGAAACCAAGTCCCAAAAGCAGGATGGCTCGTCTGCTAAACAGCCCATCCTGCCATTGAAAGGTCACTGGTTTAAATCCCGTGACAGCCGGAGACCACCGTTACTGAGGTGCCGTAAAGCGAGCACACTTCCTGTGCCAGATTCTTCACAGGAGTACACTGGTGTCATTTAGATTTGCGGCCCATTTGCTCCTGTTTATATATATCTTACATTCCTTTCATTTTGCAAGCGTGCCATAACCTACTGACTGTTTTCTAAGTGTGCCTGAAAGTAACGACTTGGCAAGATATCCTAAATCTTAAAAAATGAAACTGATTATGATCGTGTTTTGAGAGGAAAGATGTTTTCAGGGATCATTTCTTAGCTGACTTTGTTTCTGTGGGTGTCAGGTGATTGACACTAAGTAAAGTGTAACATAACACGTAGTCTGCTGACACTTAATTCAAGCACACTTGAGCGCCATGTCATAGCGATAAAACAAAATGACAAAACAAAATGAAGGCTTCTGGTTTACTGTGATGGATTAACTCTAATGGTGGCTGTGTTTCCTCACTGCACAAATATTGAATCATGGTGCTCTGAATGTAGGAAATAAAGAATCATTTCACAGAGAGATAAAAACAGACAATGAACAGCAATATCCTGATGTAAGAAAATGTTGTGAGGTGTTGACACTTTTCTAACTCCTCCGGTGTGTGTATGTAGCTTAGTACACAAAATACCAAATTCCTAAAAGATTTGGTTTCTAATTGTTCCTAAATGATCTTTAAACTTTAAATGTCTTGCTATATATCTGTCTTTTAAGATACAGGAATGTTTAAGACCCAACAAACCTGTCAAAACGCATTATTAAGGAATGCTGACAGAGTTTACAACGTTGATATGAAAACTAAGCTACATGTTTCCACTCTAGATAATAATAATCTACATTATGCAGGTCTGCTTCCTTATTTGGTGAGCGGGAATAACATATTAACTTTCTCTTCCCGCATCAGTCTCACAAAGAATGTGTTTACAGTGGGTTTATGAGCCGGGTGAGACGCTTTCTCTGCTTGTCTCTCAACAGGGACACAGAGCGGAGGCAGAGGAGGGCAGAGGTGTGCTGGATGGAGGCCTCAGCCAGGCCTGATGGCAGGAGCCCAGGACACAGTGAGCTCTAATCACGTCCTCTAGACGCCAGCGAGGTGCTACAGTTTGCGTGGAGACACTGAAAAGGTATACAGACGGACGGATGGTAGTCTCCAAAATAATGAAGTGGAAGAAAAAAGTAAAAATGACATGTCCTGTCAATCAATGCAGCAGCATATACTGGAGATAAATCAGTCAAACCTTGTGTTGGGTCACAAAAATACATAATTAGACTGTGCTTGATGACATGCTAGAATGAGACCAGATCAGATTTAGGTCTAAAATAAGGAAATGAATGCTGTAAAAATTCAAATCATTAAATCATTAAAATAGTTAATTCCCTAATATCTCCAGGGTCGCAATTAACATGAGGAATTAAAACAATCTAATATATTCATAATATATACATATACTAATATTATAATTTTTTGCTGCAGATATTGATTTAACACAGGAAACGCACCAGTGTAATTAGTAACATTAATTAAGGCATTTAAGTGCCAGTGAGCCAGCAGTAAAATACCAGCGCAATGGATCTAAAAGACTTGATTGGAATCCACCCATCAATAATGTTATTAATTACACCTGTGTGTTTCTGCTAGGAAATATCTCCAGTGGGCATCTATGATAATAGTTGACATATTTGCCTTTCATATGTATATGATGCATGTCCTGTAGAGTATTAGTAAAATGCTTCAGGTGGCAATTTAAGCATTACCTCATTTAAAAGCCTTTTACTTCCTTTTGCCAATGAGATGTTGCCACTGGGGAGGCGCTGTGCTCATTTAAAGTGTTTTTTTCATGTGCTCAAGTTTTAGCTCTTTTTCCAGTTAATGAATGTTTCCTGCTTGATGCTATAAATCAGCCTTCCTATGTCCTAAAGCAATTCAAATTAGCACATAATGTAAAAAAAAAAGAATAATGAGACCAGTCTCCTCTGCAGTGGTCTGGTCTGTTTATAGCAATTATCCTTAAATTGATGCAGTAATGATTTTTTTTTCATGTCCAAATGTTGCACCTCACAAGCCTTTATTGATGTAATCATATCTCACTTTATGTACTTTTGCACAGGCTACGATTTTGTTCTTTAATCCACGAGCATTCACCCCGACACCTGAGGCGAACATAGCGTGTAATAAACCTACCTGACAGAGCCTGCTAGAAGAGCCATCACAGGTGTTAACACGCCTGTGATTCCTGTTGTACTGTGTTAAATACAGAACAACACAGCCTGACGATGTATGCAAGCCAGGAAAGACAGATGTTGTGTTGTGGTGTGTGGAGTAACAGTGAGACAGAAAGAGAACGGTATCAGCCTGATGGGATGTCACAACAGTGTCTCTTAGATTCCTGTGGGTACTGTGACACCTATTTCCATGAATAACTTACATGTACAAGATCTGTTCATGCATATGATATTCTTTACTGTTTCCACAAAGGGAATTCAGCTCTGTTTCTAGAGAATTATACAGTTTTTTTCCCTGCTTACCCAGAGACAAATCATGGATTCCTTTTTCATGTCTGTGAATGCAGTTTGAGGATTTCTTTGGATATCTTATCTTTGGAATCAAGAAGCAAGCTTCTCCAAAAACGGATGGATATTCAAGCTCCAAGGTTCGATTTACTAAACCATCAAATCATGGAAAAGATAGCGCTTAGCAACCATCGCTGAATACAGAACATAAGAAATGAATATCCATAAAATAAAACCACAGATTAAAAACAATAGCATGACAACCAGAATTAAGTTTAAATTAGAGTTTACGTCCTCCTCATGTTAAATAAAAGAGAGAGGATAACATTTAGTGCGTGTGACACGTGGTTCAATAAGACAACACTGTCCAAATGCAGCGGATGTCTTTCATCCTCCATATCTCGGCCAGACATAATGCAGAGTTCACTGTCCTCACTTTGGATGTTTGGATTTAACTATCAACCATTAAACTAGAAAACAGACATTCTGTTCACATAATTCAATGTAAAGTCAGGGGACTTTGTTGCCCTCTGTTGAGCCTCTCTTTTACCATCTCTAACCTAAATATAAACATCTGATCTGTGTTGGGACACAGCCGTGTAGGAAGTGGAAGCTGACCAAGAAATTCCTGTAAATCTCCTGTAAAACTATAAACCAGGTCAGACTTTTGTGTGTGCTGGACTTGTAACAACTGATACTGCCGAGCCAACGAGTATTAGTGTCAGGCAAGGTGTGTTTTCCACTTTAAAGAGGAGCCGCTATTAGGTTAATGTCAGTGTTCAACATGTTGCACCTTGAAACAGTGAAGGAAAAATGGGGAGTATCCACACACTGGATTAAAGCTCCCAAAACTTGAAAAGAAATGAAATTTCTTCCTCAGAAGTATTCTGAGCTTTAATCCAGCGTATAAATACTCTCCATTTTAACTTTATTGAATCTGTTCTCTGCACTTGGCCTAAATATAAGACGAGATGTTCGTACATCTACATGTCTGTACTTTGAGACTGCACCAGATACATAAAAAAGGTGTCCATAATTCTGTCTTGGTAAGTAGGAAAAATGGCAGAAACATAAAGTGAATGCGTGCTGTATATCCGCAGTCACAGGAGTGTTCTCTGTGGTTATTGACACCCTCAGGTTGTGTGCCCATGAGGTCGTCCATGCTGGTCCTGTTCCTCCTCTTCAGTGCCCGGGCTGTGGCCGCCATCGGAGGAGACACGTGCGCCGCCACGACAGCACAGCAGCAGGATCCAGGCAACGACCCCAACTCCATCCCCGCAGTGGACCCTAAACTCTTCACCAAGCGCCGCTACCTCTCACCCAGGGTGCTCTTCAGCGCTCAGCCCCCCGATGCAGAGCCGGCGGGGTCGCAGGGTGCCGGCAGAAGGACCCGCAGGCGAGCAGGGCAGCCTCAGCACCGTGGAGTTTACTCAGTGTGTGACAGCATCAGCGTCTGGGTGGGCAACAAGACCAAAGCCACAGACATCTCAGGCAACGAGGTGACAGTGCTGCCAGACGTGAATATCAACAATGTCAACAAGAAGCAATACTTCTTTGAGACGACGTGTCACAGCCCCCCCTCAGGCAGCTCCGGCTGTTTGGGAATCGATGCGAGACACTGGAACTCCTACTGCACCAACTCACACACTTTTGTACGAGCGTTGACTTCGTTTAAGAACCTGGTGGCGTGGAGGCTCATACGCATCAACGTGGCCTGTGTGTGTGTGCTGAGCCGCAAGTCATGGCGGCAGTGAAGACTTTAACACGCACATCACACACACACACACTCAGTGAAATACAGTAAAAACACACACATACTCATCACCAAAGACTTCTCACCCTCTGCACAAAGTAAATTATTGGTATACGTCAAAGTATCAGGACTGCATGTACAGTATATACAGCAGGCCTGGGTCAAACAGTATCTGCCGGTGGTTTGTAGCTGTTTTGACCTGTTTAGGAGTACCTAACATTAAGGGGTTGTTGCTGTGTCACTTAGCATCTGACTGTCTGAGCTGAGGTTTCTAACAAGTTCAGCTTGGGAGGGTTTAAAACCTGATTGCTGAGTCAACATGAGCAAGAATCCCACTCAAAGGCTAACTCCACTGATTTTACACATCAAAGGTCTTGGGGAGTACTACTGTATATGTGAAAGTTAGATAAAGCCTTTCTGGGGTTGTGGAGTTAAGAAAGAAATTAGGTTACCAGACCTCTGCAGCCCACTACTCATCTCTGCTTGAGGCTAGCAGCTCAAGGCTACATTAGCCGCTGCTAACATAATTTCCATCCTGAATCTGACAACATTATGGGAGTGCAATGCTATGCTGGAGTACTCTTAAGAAAGCCCTAAAAAGCTTTAACTTACAGGAATTACAATTCTTTGCTGAGTGTGAAGAATAAGACACATTTACCAGGCGACTTCCTCCTACGTACAGCGAAAGTTTTACATTTTACCCAGTGTTAGTGTTATTCTGCAAAACAATTACATTTTTTTTTTCATTTTATTTGTGTGAAATAGTTAAAATATCCAGTAGCAATTACCATGTCAAATAACAACAGTTTAATATATTTATAATAGATAAATAGGGATAGATGAATATGGATTAAATAATAGAAAATTGGCTATAACAAAAACAAAAACAAAATCAAACTGGAGCAGCTGCTGGTGCACACGGTAAATTAGAAAAATCATATAAAGAGGATTTGAACCACACTGACAAGTGCAGATGCTGAATATGCATGAAAAGTGATTCCAACAGAATCAAAGCCAGTTTTATACTTTTTGTTTCCCTAAAGAATAAAAAAGATTAAAAAAAATAAAAAGAAAGTGGGGTTACAAGCTATCAAATGTTCAAATCAAGTGCAAATAATCAGCTGTATTCTGAATTATATATGTTGCTTGACCACTGACATATTGTACCTTACATACTACTTCACAATACATAATACTATATCATAAGCAGCTCATCCTTTGTCTGTGTTTCACAGGGAATGCAAAAGAATTTTAAAAAATCCCATCGTGACCTTTCGGGGGCTCCAACATGTCACTTTTAACCACAACAAACTGAAACTCATCCAAAAGTATGACGAAAAGATCCGCCCCACACAGCTGCAGGCGATCCAGACTTGAGTGAAAATTAGTTTCAGCTGTCTTCAGCTGGTTTACCATAATGATTAACTCCTTAGGAAGGAAATTAAAAATAGCACTGGAGCCATATACAGTGTGCATTTTATCATTTAAAGTCTAATTCCTCCTCTCAGCCGCTGCAGCAGGTTTAATTTAAACCTCAGATATGATGATCTCTGGTGGCATTTTTTGGTGACTACAACAGGACTCAGGAAATGGATTAAGACTAAACCACAGGTGCCTTTAAACTGCAGTTTCTGGGGGGTCTTAAACCAGTCTTAAACCTTAAACCGCTGCTATGACTGTGACAGAGCATTATAGTATTTTCTTCTGCCACTCATTATATTGTCCTATAGCACACCCCACCTACTCTAAATAGACTGATGCAACCCACACATTTTGGAAATACACTTTGACCCAGGTCTGATATAAGCAAAACCTTTGTTAAAATGTTGTTGTTGATATTGTTATTTATTAAACACTTACATACATGCACTGTATGTTTTATGGAGTTTATTGTATGGATGGAAAGCCTGTTGTTCCTGACTGACGAATCCTTTGACAGGAAAACTAATTGTTTTTTTGGCCTAGATTGAAATATGAGGAGAAACCTCATATGGCTTACTTTTATGCCAATAATTTGGTGTTTTGGCTTTGCTTTGTGTTTTTCTCCTGCTCTCTATTCTACAATAGATATTAAAAAAAAAGACATAAAAATAAATAAGATTGCCTATGATTCATCAGACTAACTCTAGCTGATAATATCATGGCTTGATATTATCTTCTTTGTTTTGGCAGTGACATTTCAGTGTCGTGAGCGCACAGCAAATTGTTCTCGAGGGACAACATCAGTATCAGGAGTGTTTAGGCTCATGGCCCAATTTCGTATCACAACTGACATTTTGAGATGTCTGATGAGAGCTCAGAGAGCTCTGAGATAAAGTGGAAACAGAAACAAAGAGGCAGCTGAGATTATGTTTCTGGAAGACTAGATTTTTAAGAGAAGTATTCCCATTTGAGTTGTCTACCTGTCAACTGTAAATCGGATTTTCAAATCCAAATTATTTAGTTTACTACTGGTTTGTTTACCTCAAACTGCCACTGCCTCAAAATAAAAATGCAACACTGCCCTCTAGAGGTCAGAGGTTGGAACATGTCTTCAAATTAAACTTAATGTGTTAACTAGATCAGATGTTAACAAAATATATTTAATACCGTCAGCTAAGCATTAGAAGGAGTTAAATTAAAAACTTAAAAATGAATAATTCCTTATGTTGTTATACATTCACTAACAAGCAAATTAATCATAATTTAATGTAATAATAATAATAATAATAATAATAATACATTTACTGTAAAGGCATGAGGTTTGTGAAGAGTGACAATAATACCCATAAATCCAGGAAGTATACAACAAAGCAACTTCCTTCATATAAACTGTACAAGTTAACAGAATGTATTTGCACTTCTCTGTCTGTCCACTAGATGGAGACATTGATGTGTCTACTGGTCATTTCTAAGGTTTCCACTCTGCTGCTCTCCTAGTTTTCAGATGTTGATACACACTGACAAGACACTGAAGAGTAATTCATAAATGACTTACAGGGCCTGCATTTCATAACAGATTGCAAACCCGTTTTTTCCCCCTTGATATTTAAAAGACACTTGGCCAATTAACTGATTGTAATGGCCTGTCCATTATAATGTCCATAAAAGTATACAATTCGATAATAATTTTGGTATCACCAGATTGTCTACCTCTTCACCTCTGATCATAAGGATGACTCACATGTTGCGCCCATAATGGAGATCAGGTTACGTTATTGCACCACATTTACATATCAAGCACAGCAGAGAGGAGGGTGAGGAGGGTGAAGAGAGGGCGGCTGTGGAAGGATAATGGGATTTTGACTCCATTAAACCCCGAGGATATGGTTTCAGTTTGGGTGTACCTCCACTGTGATAATTACAGCTCTGAATTCATGACAGGATTGGATGACCAAAGTGATATTAGGTTAACATTGATGCAGTTCAGTGATTCTATTCAGGGAAACTATTAATCATTTGTAATTCAACAGGGTGCAATGCTCATTGATACTTAAACTATCTATCTATCTATTTATCTATCTATGAATACTTAGAGGAGGTGGGCCATGATGTGATGTGTCTCATGATCCAGTCCCGGACTGATCCTCACTGATACTCTGGCTGACTAACAGGGGGGTCGCTGTTTCCCTCCCACATCAGTGCAGCAAACAAAGGCAGCACAAACATGAGAAGCTCGACTGTCAGAGAGCGGGTGAACCCGAGCTGACCCCCTCCAGGCCGGCAGAGAGGATACAGAGGAGCTTTGGTCACGCTCCGAATGCCGAATTCATTCACAGGGACTGACTTGTATTCAGTGTGTAAAGAAACACTACAATACCATGCATGCATACATGGTCCAATTATACAAATACATATTAAGGAAATGAACAAATAATGATGTCTTCATACCAAATACAACTTGTATACTAATACATATACAAAAGCAAGTAGGTAGATTTTCACTGTGACATGTAACGCTAAAGAATACGCTGCCACTCAGGACTGTAGCTCCCAATGAAGACACTGAGGTTTTGGTTTTTAGCAACCTTTTTTTTTACATTCTACAATTAAACACCTTTCTTGTTTAGACTCAGTATATGTAATTCTAATTCTAATATATATTCTAATCAATTTAAATATACTGCACTTTTAGGCCAACAGATCCAAAACAAGATAATAAATAATATCTTGTGAACACAAATTATTATCTTTGTTCTTACAAGATAACAAGACTGAGAGTCTACAGCCGTGCAAGCAGCTCCATGAGGCTGCTTTGAGCTAAATGCTAACGTCAGCGTGCTAACATGCTCACACTGGCAATGCTAACGTGACGATGTTTAGCAGGTATAATGTTACCACGTTCACTGTTTTAGTTAGTTAGTTAACGTTTTGCAGGTACTTTGACCTGAAGACGCAGCTGGATGAAAAGTTAAGCCTGAACCAAATTTCATGGCAATGAGTCCAATAGTTGTTGAGACATTTCATTCAAAAACACAAATGCAAAAAGAGAAAAAGTTCAGAGGATCACCAAAGTCCTTAGGATTCATCCTCTGGGGATCATGAATGTCTGAACCAAATTTCATAGCAATCCATCCAATAGTTAAAGGAGATATTTGAGATCATCTGGACTAACCTACAAATGAAAATTTGCCGTCCCTTGAGGCCTGTGCCTAAAAAAATGATAATCTTTCAGGACTTTGGAGCTCCGTAGGATTCAGCATTTTTCCCTCCACAAGATTTCTTCCTGACAGAGTAAAGAAGGCTTTGAAACTAAATACAGACAAAAAGAAGAATTCAATACTAGTCAAAGTCTTCTGGAGTTGGGGGGGGGGGGGGGGGGGGGGGGGCCAGACATTGGCCCTGGCACAGCCTCTTTTGACTGTGCCAGTCAGTCAGTTATCTCAGGTCACTGTGTTTTAATGTGCACACTGTACACACATTTATATTTCCACAATAAACACTGGCATCAGCGGTGTGGTGCAGGATGATATGCAGGTTTAAAGGCGTCTCTGAGAGCAATACATGATCACTGAGTTGAAAAACTCTTGTCCAGCTTCTAAAGTAAAGGTCGTGGAGGTGTAAGAAGTGAAAGTGACACTGGCCTCTCTCTGGCTGCTGTACAGTTGAAAATATCTTGCTCAGTCCTACAGTGGTTCACAAAGACCCTGTAGGGGTCCCTGTCGGGGCTCTGGGTGTCCTCAGTACACTGAACAGTTTAAATTCATTATATTTATTCAAAAGTAGCTCAAAAAATAAGGACTGCAAACAGATGGCAGCAGTTTCACATCTCCCACCCACACAGATTGTTATATAATTTGGTCATTTCCATATCTACAGATACATTCCCTTCACAAATGAGGTTTGTTGGATGAAATGTGATTAAACGGAGCTCCTGTTTGGGCGATTTAATGTTTGACATATGACATTTGCCAAACATTTGCCCTCATTATCACCGTGCGAACCCCCCAAGCAGTGACATCACGTACCGAGATTAACCTATTCCTTACATTGTTGGGGCACCTCCTGCAGTCTCCCTCCCAGGGGTCCCAGATCGTCCCTGGAGCCCACCTCGGGTACCTCAGCACACACACACACACACACACACACACACACACACACACTGTATACTCGCGGATGGGCGGCGCGAGGCGGCGTGCACCGGCCAGCCTGCATCTTGTGCGCATGTTTGGATGTAGCTGTGTGCAGGTCATCATCATCTTCATCATCATCAGTGCATGGTTGATGTCCAACTGCAAGAAGCGACGATTTGCGAAATAATAGCGGTTCAGAGGACCTCGCGCTTCAGATCGCAGAGTCGGACAGATCCGGTGACATCATGAGCAAAGTGCAGGGCGGGATGAAATGTGTGAAATACCTGCTGTTCTTTTTCAACTTCATCTTTTGGGTAAGTCCGCTCCCACTGACGGTGTGCACGGAAACAGCGTGGTCATCTTTATTTGCTGTTAAAGATGGAGCCGATACATGTTGGAGCTGTTTATTTTGAATGGTCGTCCAGCTTTGTTTGCATGTGGAAAAGTGTTTGTCTGTCGAGACTGTTAGATGTGCTTTTTAATGAACCTGGTTTCGTTCTGCACCGGAGGACTGAGGAGCTCAGCGTGCAGATTGTCCACCTGCTCGGTGCAAACTACTCGGACTCTCTTCTGTTGAACCAGTCCCGCACTATGTTACCAGTCCTCCCACATTCATCTAAATCCACGATGAAGCACTAATGCCTCATTACAGCTCTCAAAGTATCCTCTCTCTATGAAACGTGTTTAATAATGAATGAGTAAATCAAATGAGAGCCTGTAAGCCACTAACAATGTCCACACTCGTGTGATTTATGTAGTGTGTAATGTCCTGCGGTCGGCCTGCAGCTCAGTGTGTTGCTACTGTTCCAACACACCCTGCTCTCATGATGTGACATCGTGCTGTGGCTTTCCTGCTGCAGGTCTGAGAGTGTTTCTACAGACAGGGTTCATCTGTTTTGGGCTGTGATGCTACATTAGATCAGCTCAGACAGCCTTACCTGTGGACTCACTTTCGATTTTCTGTGCAGTGATTTATCATCCCTGAGGTCTTCCTGTTGTCTGTATAGATGATGGGGATACATGGCTTAGTGGTTCCCTAAACTTCTGGCTTGTAGCCCCCTGAAACAAAGCTACTTTGTGTCTACTTGTGATCCCTCATGGATATTTGCAGCCCAAAGAAGTTCAATAATCCAAGAAAATAGTCTGAAAAAGTGTGTTTGTGTTGCAGAAATATATGTATTTCTTTCAGTTAATCATCTCACGACCCAGCAGACTTGTTCTTCCTGAGGTTGCAAACCACTAAAGAACAACATCTTTTTATGCTCTGCATACATATATTTTGTTTATTTACTCCCTCGTGTGAATTATATATGACAAGTAAAAGAAAGGGCTGCAACTAACAATTGATTAATGTGCCAGTTATTTTCTTGATAAACGTTTGATCAATAAAATGTCAAACGTGACGTCTTCAAATCGTTAATTCTGTCTGAAAAAAGAGTCCAAAACCCAAAGACGACCAAAACGACAAGCTGGAACCAGGTCCTGTTTGAAAAATGACTTAAACAATTCAGATTACCACGGTGGCAGATTCACTTTATCGATTAATCGACGAACCGTTTCAGATCTAGATGTTATTACAGACTCTTGCAGTTGTCGTCGTTGAGTGCTCATGTTTTAGTGCTAAATGATTCAGTATATATGGATTTAAACGGCTGCATTGGCTGACTGATCTGAGCTCTGTAAGACGATCACTTGTGTCGCCCGAACAGACAGCGGCCTCTTTGTTTAAGTTTGGGGACTGAAAGCAGAGCTGTTGTGGTCGGAGCCAAAAGAGGCGTACAGTACGCTGTCATTTTGGGGTGCGGAGCCAAACAAGCAGCCGATGCCAGTTTGAGTTACATCACCAAGGCACTGTGAGGCTGGCACAGCCTGTGGCTGAAATGCACCATGGGAGACGGACCATTGATGCAGCGATGCTGCCTTTTAGATATGATATTTTTAATGGTCCATATGGCAACATGAGCTGTCGTTACAAAGTGTTCGGCACTTCCTTTTCCAACCATTTTTACTCTTGTATTAGTTCCCTGGCAGCAGCAGATCCTCTGAGCTCATTGCTGATTTGTCCATTATCAGATATAAAGATTAACAGAAATATGGGCCGTAATTTAGTTTTCAGCCTGTTCACATTTGAATTTGTTGTGTAAAATGACTGTTTTGTTATAAATAACAATAACAAGACTAATTATCTTTGAGCAATATACACTAATGTGAGTGTATTGAGTATTAAAACCTTTCATCTGTCTTTTAATTAAATATAACATTAGCAGTTTAAACCGAATAATGCCAGTTAGGTGCATGTAGAAGGTCAGAAGGATTAACTTTCTCAGAGTGACACCTGGTTTCAATCGATTGGTTTATTTCCGGTCAAGCTCGCTCAGAGAACAATGATGTCCTCTTAATGTTGTGACGAACCCATCAGGCACATCACACCTGATATTCTGTTTTTCAGCGTTAGCTTTACTTCAACATATGACCACTAAAAACAAGATTATTGCGTGAAATCTTGACTTAAACAGAGAACAAAGTTCTTTTGTCTGAGACTGTTGGATTTCTTTTTTAAAAACCTGGCGATGCGTTAACTTCTCTGGCAGCAGTTTGTTTTGAATAAACAGAAGAAAGAAAACGGGCTGTGAGCATCAAGAGCCACTTTGCTGACGAGACAAAGACAAGAGCGCCACCTGCAGAATCTTAATCAAGAGAAGACCCACAGAAAAAACACACACGATGGGCCTCAGTGTTTAACTGTGAAGTGATTTCTGGACAAACAACACTGAGAGTTTATCACTTCAATCCTAAAAAACAGGACAGTTCAGACAGTGTGCATATTATTATTATTATTATTATTATTATGAAAAAAAAGGTGTGCAATCATGACATGAATATTGATTATATAAGTTATCATTCCTCAGCTGTCAGGCCTGTTGGTGCTGGCTGTGGGACTTTGGCTCAGGTTTGACCCAGAAACAGTGGAGCTGCTGACAGGTGACGGCGCCCCTGACACCTTCTTCATAGGTACGTGCAGCCTCCAATCACACCTCACCTCACATCTACAGATCATAAAATATGCAGCAAGATACCAAAATGTGTTTATTTTATTGTGATGAACTGTTGGATTGTCTTGGTTCAGTGAAGCTGTTTTAATAACTCAGTCATGCAGCAATGCAAATGCAGACTGAGCTATTTTGAAGCAATGACATGAGGAAGGAATCGTCACATGTGGACTTTATAACTCACAGAGCATCTGAAATGTATTCTCTATTTAAGAACCAGAAAGTAGAGAACAAGTTTGACCGCTTGATGTGAGACTGTGAAAGATGCTCAAAGACTCCATTTTTCTGGAGATTAGCACACGTTTTTTGGCTATAAAATAAATCTAATTTAGGTTTACAAAAAGCCTGATGACATCAGGTTTTATGGTGCATTGCGAAGATAATTTAACAAACCTCGTTAACTTCCCGGGGGATTCCCCTCTCGGGGGCCGCAGGTGTTACTGAGCAGTAATGAACGCTTAATGGGGCACATTTTACCCTCAATGCATTGTGATGTTTCATCACTTCCTCCGCACAACGCCCGGTAGAAACTCACTTTCTTTTCCTCGTGGTTTCAATCATCACTTACTGAATCCTCGGATGTGCCACCCCGACACTCATGTGACAGATGGCGCTGTGAGCTGCGAGGGGAAGTGACAGAGGACACGTCAAATGATCGGTGCACCATGAGTGGCAGTGCTCTGGTTTATGGGTTTATGGAGGGAATTGTTTACAGACATTAACGATTTTCCTTTAACTGGAATAAAACAAATGGATCAATCAAGGGAGCTGAAACAGTGACAGATGGAGCAGAGCCTCCAACTGATTAACGAACAGCTCAGCCTCTTTGCTGAAACATCTTATAAGTTCGTAGCACTTTGACCTCAGGTGGCTTTTGATTGATATTGCTATTGAATAAAACACACAGTAGGTGATTAAAACGTACAGTAGACGAGACAAACACCCTTCAGTGTGTAGTAGCGTTGCAGTCCTCCTACAATAGGCCCTCTCTCCCTCTCTCTCGCCCTCTCTCTCGCTCTGCGTAGGAGCAGATGATTAGAATGAAGCCTATTCTTGTTACTCCCGTTCAGACCATGACCTAAAATGGTGACTTCACTTCATCAGCTCTCCGCTGTGCTTTCATGGAACTGGCTGCCTCCCTCAGGACACGAGGAGCGGGCTGGGTGGGGCAGGCGACAGGAGTCTATCCTGAAGACTCGCAGTCATGATACTGTAAGAGAAACAGGGTTTCATACAGCAGCTCGCGCAAATGTGAGGGGAAAAGGCACGGAGGGATCATTTCTACTTTTATTTAATATGATAAAAACCTAATAGAGACACTTTGCCAAGAATACAGCCTAAAAATCATTACAGGAAACACAAAACACACAATATAAACTGGAGATTAATGCTGTCATACACAGTGTACAAGATATTATTCAGGATGTTATCGAGCTGAAACGTGTTCTCACAGTTGTCTGTTTATGCAAACTACTGCAGTTGAGATAAATTTAGTTCAGTTTGGTTTCATTTGACAGGCAAATATCACAGAGCTTGTCCATCTTGTCGCACACATTTTTTAAAGTGCACATTTATTAAAGTACTTTACTGTACTTTAGTGTACTTCACTACACATTTCAGCAGCAGATATTGTACTTTTCACTCCACTACGTTTGCAGATTAAGATTTTACATACAAAAGATATGATAGTAAGGAAGTAAGTAAAGTTTAATTATAGAGCACATATAAATACAGCTTAAACTGACCAAAGTGCTGTACAAAAGACATTAAATACACACAAAGAGAAACGGCAACAATAAACAACAATGGGCACATACAGAACTGTAGACAAGATTATATATATTTATATGCAGTCTATGATCTTGACCAGCTACAACATTAAAAAGCATCAGTTATAATATTACAATAATGTACAATAAAACACTGAAAGAGGACAATCTGCGATGGGTACTTACATTTTAGTGCATTTTGCTCATAATACTTATGTACTTTAAGTAAAAGTTTGAATGCAGAACTTTTACTTGTAATGGAGTATTTAGGAATACTGCCTGCACACTTGTTGATCTGCCCTGGAGCAGCCCTTGTTGCTATTGGCAACAACAGTCAAAAAGATGAAGTTATCAATTTATCTAAATATCTGCGAGAGCCTGCAGAGGATCGATCGTCCTACAGAGAAACAAAGTACACATCACTCTGAGCCCCCCGAAGCAGAAGGGAGGAGCGCGGCTGCCGACATTCACCTCCAGCAAAGAGACTCAACAGAGTGACACCATAACAAGGCAAAGTGGCAGCATTCCCTGCGGGTGAATCACTTTCCATCTTGTCACCTCTGTTGCTCTGTGCGCCCGCCTGTAAACAGCCATTATGTGCGTATAAAAGATGCACATGAGAAAGAGAGAGAGAAACTTAAGAGACGGCGAGATGTTTACACTAATATGTGTTGCTACAAGCTACCAGCATTAACAAGGAGGACGTGTAGCTGCCAGTTGTCTGCAAGATATCTCCAGTTTCACTAAGAGGAAGTGCTTCAGTAAAACGGTGCATATTAAAGTCGTTAAGTGATGGATAATATATATACAGTAGAGGCTGTCTCGGCCCATTGCATTTTCCATTGCTAACCCAGACGCTCTGCTTTGAAGCAGTGTGTTCCTCCCCTCCAGCCCCCGTCAGCGCAGCAGTCTATTCACCTCGTCTTTACCTCCCATTTTTGTTCAACAGCAGGAAAACAACAGCTTGCGATCCCCCCATGTGGATTAATTAAATTGCTGCTGTGGCTGCTGTCTGTGTCACTGATTAGGCCCTTAGCATGGACCTCGGGGACCGGTCCGGTGTATATGGTTACAGTGTGACGGGCTCAGTAGTGAGGGCTGGGAGCAAGGGAGCAGACCGGGGAGGTGACGACATCCAGGAGCTGGCGATGGCGGGGGATGTAGTCTTAATTCTGCAGCAAGCAAACCCTGAAAATTACATTTGCCTTCCTACCAGACAGATGGCGTCTTTTTTTTTTTTCTACTGCTTTACCCTGCAGGACCATGAATGCACCAAGTCGGAGTAATGAGAAATAACACTAATGCATCAAAAGAGTAACGTGGACGCCTTGAACTCTTAACACTCCATCATCTTGAATTCAGATGTGATCGTGAGTCTGACTGTACCTCTGAGGCACGTGTAGGTGGGGAACATCTCCAGCTTTTTGCAGCAGCGTCTCTTCTTTTGTCCAATACGCTGACAGGGACAGACAGATGGCCACTGCAGGTGTTTATTTTTGGCGTGTCTCAACAAGCACTGATGCACCTGAAAACCAGTTTTTATTCTGGAGATTTATAACTTCTTGTACGTAATTTGGACATGACGACAGCTAGAGCAGAAGACTAATCTGACAGATTAAACATACTGATGTATCACTCCGGATAAACCAAGTGGAGGCAAAGTGACAAAGCAGCACTATTTTAAGCAGTGAGCCAAACAAAAAAAGGCGCTGATAGTTGGAGTCAGAGATTCTCTTTGTGTCTCAGGCTTCTTTCATCTCGACTCAAAGCTTTTCAAATTCACAGGCGGCCGGACTGAAGGAGGAGGCTGATAATCAGACTGAATTGTGGGAGGCGATTCAGAGGTTTTAGGCCACTCAAGGAGTTTCCACCTACACTTTTCACAACAACAGTCCTTTTTATAAATTCTGCTTCAGCAAAGACGTGAAAGCAGTTGGATCATGCTGCCATCCTCAGATGAAGCAGTGAACTGCAGTCATGTGACAGAGCACCAACACACAGCCATTAGATTCTTCTGGTCTGTTCAGGTTATAAATTCCTACATCATGAACGTTACACGATGGGTGGGTCGTTCATTTCCTGATTTGCCTCTACAGAGTAACACGATGTAAAGTCCTAATCTGTCCGCCTTCTCTCTCCGCAGCTGTGTACATCCTTCTCGGTGCAGGAGGGTTGATGATGATCGTTGGGTTCTTTGGTTGTTTCGGGGCCGTACGTGAGTCTCAGTGTCTCCTCGCATCGGTGGGTTGAAGTGCTGCCCCACGCTGCATTATTGCTCATGCGCTGCAGTGTTGTATTTTGATGTTTGAAGTTACTGCATGTGACACAATCCCTCTGAATCTTTGATGGTACGCTTTATTTTTACAGATCTGTAATTTCTAAATAATTTACTTTGCAATTTGGTACCAATTATAGGGGCAATAGAGTTTGATTGGTATACTTCCAATGAACTCGTTCCACTTAATTGCTGGTGTAAGAGAGTCTTTTAGTCAGCACACAGCAGGTGAAAGCAATGTGAAGGCGAGCATACAATTGATCGAATATGGAGAGTAAAGTTTCTAAAAATAATGGACAAACATTTACTTTGTTTTAAAAGTTTTTTTCTGTCTGTGATGTTCATATTTTCCCCTTTAAATAAAGTAGCACTGACTTCTTCCCAGGAAACCTCCTAAGAAATTATTAGGAGACTGCTGTTCCCAAGGTCAAGAATCAGCTTTCAGTCTCAGCATTAGGACGTTATTAGGAAATGACTGACCTATAAAAATGAAGTGCTACCTTCGTGGTCAAATTCCTGAAGCCACCTCTTTTTGTATGGAAGTTAGCCCTTGCTGTAGAAGGCATTAACAAGCCTCTTTTGTTCTGCAGTTCTTTGCTTGCCTTCTGATAATCTTTGGAGCAGAGATTGCTGCTGGTGTGTTTGGATTCATAAACAAGGAACAGGTACAACACTGTTTTGTTTTTAAAAAAAAAAAATCAGAATGTAATATGTCTTCTATATTTACAAATAAAAATGTTTATTATCTTTTATCAATAATAGATTGTTGAGGAAGTCCAAAAGTTTTACAGTAGCTCCATCGCTGATGTCTCCAATTCAAATGGCACCGCGATCGCATTGATTTACCACAAAACTGTGAGTACAACTGTTCAGTTGCCTCCTTCACATGTTGTCACGATTAACAGCAGCAGCGTCTCAATATTATTCTCTTTGCATTCACAGCTGAACTGTTGTGGAGGCTCCACATCCGACACGTCTAACACACTTTGTGCAGAGGCTGCGGAGGACACCCAGGTGAAACCCCTCATGCCTGCTGTAACACTTTTCACCCACATGGCGGCAGTATAGCTCTGTTTTAAGATTACAATATTTACTGCGGTTTGCTGTGTTGAATAATTCACAGCAGTATCGTGTTCAGTACCTGAAATTAACAATATGAATGCTTCGTGGCTGTTTTTAGGATTGTCTCACTGCAATAACAGACTTCTTCAATGAAAAGCTGCATATTATTGGATACATTGGGATTGGTGTCGCAGGAGTAATGGTGAGAATGCACAAAACCTTGAATTTAAACTTCACAAACCCCAATCACTGGCAATTTGCTGTGTTTTTAACGCGTCCCAAAATGTGTCTGATTTCAGATCATAGGAATGATCTTCAGTATGGTTCTGTGTTGTGCCATCAGGAACAGCAGGGAGGTTATATAGATGGTGAGTTGACCCCCTCACCCCCACCTGCCAGCCCAACACACTGATCCCTTCATGATCAACACATCTGCGTACACCAAAGTTACAACTTCACTGTCATTTCTCACAGTCCAGAGAGAGAGTACAGCACATCCCAGTCGTCCACGGGCCAAATTCAACACGATACGCTGGATCGTTATCTTCACACCTTCTCCTCGACTCCACCAGCACTGATATTTCATTTCTCTGTTGCTTTTCCGTAACACCTGCTCGGCTTTTGGCACAACCCTGTGACATTCCTCTGTTTTAACATATTTTTGTTTCATCGCTGGTGCTCCACAGAGGCGACACAGACGGCGCTGCTCTGTGGCTACAACACAGCACATGAAGCCTTCTTTGACGCAGGAATGTTGTGTATTGCTGTAAATATGGACACCTATTTTATGCACCTGCTGTTAACATTATTTACCGCGCCCTTTCTAGCTCTCTATGTAATTTATAGGCCTTATGCCAATCATACTTTGTGTGCTTACATGTTTTGAGGACTAGTCTACCCTTTGCAGAGTAAATATCCATGATGTGCCTATGAAGTCACACAGACAAGCCTCCAGCTCAACTATTTACCTATCCCTCGTGATTTGAATATGTGCCGCCTCTCTCAAGTATTTCTACTTTTAAAGCACAATAGAGGAAGTGTAGACATGATATCAACCCAAAGGGTTAGGAAAGGTCTGATGATAAACTGCCACTCTGTGAATCTCCAAATTCATCTAAAAGGTCATGAGTAATTCTACGTCTCGAGCTCTTCTGGAGCATGTGTGAACTGTAACAGTGAGCTAGTTTTGCATTTTGTGTGAATTATTTTGGATGTAAATTTTGTTGGTGTGCCAATAAGATGTGAATTATAGAATAATATAGTTTATGACATACTGTTAACCATAACAATAAAAACATACTGGGTGCTTTTATTGATATGTTTGGCTGGTTTCTGTTTCCCACCTGTGAAGTGTCTGAATCACACGTTTGCTTCATGTAAGATGTCAGTATGTGTGTCTGAAACATGCAAATTTTGTGGTCAGTGAGGTTCCTGAACACGTCAGAGCTCCGTGCAGACTCGTAGACAAGAAATGGCAGCCATTCAGAATAGCAGCACAGTGCTAAACCAGGGTTAATTACAGATAGCGACAGGACGAGACTCTGGGTTCTTGGAACAGTATTACACTGACTCGACAAAGTCGTCTCTGCAGGAGGCCCACTGACCCGATTACTTATTGCTCAGACACGCTGAGAAACTGCATCGGCAGAGGAAAGTCACAAACATCAAGTGACCATCAAGCTTAAACATTACATTCATTTCATCAATATGCATTTGTTAAACCGTAATTTCTTTAAACTTTTTGCCGAATGTTTAAAGCATAATGTTGATGTCAAAGAACTTTGAATATTGAAGTTCTGTGCCATTTCCTTTCACTACACATGAAGACTTCTTACCAGTGGTGGAAAGTTACTAAGTACATTTACCCAAGTACTGTACTTAGGTACAATGTGCTTGTACTTTCATTTTCTGCTCTTTAATACTTCTACTCCACAACATGCAAGTTTGCAGCTCTGGTAGAACATTAATGTAATAAAGCTCATAATGTAATGGTGTTATTATGACTGCCCTCTGTGGCTATTTAAAAAAATACCATGCATTAATCATTTTGCCTATTTCATGTAAACTGGTTATAATGGCTTCCCTACATTTGCACAGCCCTTGTTGAGCCATTCAGTCAATCAAGCCACGAACAAGGAGTGAGTGTGTTGCAAATTTTAATGCATATATATATATATATGTATATATATATGTATATGTGAACAGTATGTACAAAAAAACATCACAAACATAAAGTATGGTAACAGTAATCTTTCACATGCTCAGTCACAGTAATAATGCTTTTTTTTTGGATAAGAGCCTTGTTTGTTAAGGCCTAAACCAAAAATATTCTTTTTAGATAAGTTGTAGGTATGCATATTGAAATATCTAAACTGAGGTCATGTGGACAAACACATATATATTGTGCATGAATGCATATCAAGTTTTTGCAGATATTAAGATACAACTGTAGTTCACAGACTACCAAACAACTGTATGGTTTATATCAAGTATGCAACAGGACACTGTTTATGGTTTGGCAAACAAATATATGGTCCCATGTCCGTAAGAAGGTTCATGATCAGTCAGATTAAACATGTACACAGAGTTACTGATGAAAATGTATGTTTAAAAAAAAATCCCTTTGCAATCGTTTGTGTAAATTGGGCCCCATGTATCCCCGAATTGAAATCTTTGATCCAACTTGAAGGCATTGTAACACGAGAGACAGCAATGGAAGAAGAAGAAACACATAAACAAAGTACTGCAAGCTGCTGCATTTCAAATATCCAAAATAAAACCAGCATACACAAACAAAATAATATGAAAAGTGAGAAAACACAAACATATGTCTGTCTCTTTGATGGTGTGGCCCCCCTCCCTCACAGAGGGAAACACAGGACTGTCTTGGGGACAAAGAATAAATAACACTGCAACTCTGAGTCCCGCAGCCCACTAAGGCTAACAGCTTCAAGTGCAAACATCGGCCACAGCCTTCTGAATAAGTCACAAAAGTGTTTAAGTGCAACACAGCCGTCAGACCACACAGAGGGTGAAATCTCAGGTCTGTACACCCTGAAGCCTTATTGACACGGTCAGACAAGACTTGTGATTTTGTTTTGTTTTTTGCTGTAAACTGATGGTTCGTAGCTGCCAGTTGTTCCACCATCTACGCTCGGAAGGTCCTGTGCATAACCAGTCAGCCTGTTGATCTGCTCTCATGGCGACAGGAGGCTCAGAGGCGAGTTGTCCAGGATGTATTCGCCAATGCCAACAAAGTACATAACCTGTGCAATGCCGAACAGAGGAGCGATGACCAGAGCTCGACAGCCAGCACCCTTCAGGAAGGCCGAGGGTCCCTCCTTCCTCATGATTTTACTGTGGAGAACCAGAGGGATGGGTTCATTTATACAGACACACACAAAAAGGTAGTTATGTAACAATGAATGACTCAACTGTCTTACCTCACACAGTCCACAACTCCATTGTAAGTCTCCTCACTGGACCCTTTGTTCATTGACTGCAGTCTAGTCTTCACCACTGGAAAAATAAAAAATAAAAATTAGATAACAGGCCAGGAACATTACAGAGCAGCTACTAATAAACAAGACACATAATGGCTGACATAGCTCTTAAAACTCACCATCACAGGGGTTAACAGCCACAGCTGCAGAGGATCCAGCCACACAGCCTGAGAGGAAAGCCCAGTAGAAAGGTGAGGACTCCTCTGGGCTGGGTTTGCCCAGGCGGTTCAGGTTGGCAAACAATGGGAAGTAGACAATAGAAAAGGGGACGTCCCTGAAAGAAATTAAAAAATGTTGATTCAGACTGAAAAACCAGAAAAACAAAAGTAACTGGTCTAACAAGTTCACATGGTTCCTCTTTAGGAGGAAATAAGACTCTTACCTCATCAGCGTTGCCCCCAGCCCTTTGTAGAGCCCCTGGATTCCCTGCGTATGGAGGAGTTCCTTCGCGATCTGTGTGGCAGATACAGCTCGTGGTGCTGAGACCACCGTGCCAGAGTTGTAGGAGCGGCTGAGCATGGTGTTGGTGGCCACGAGCTTAGTGGGAGACATCATGACTGGTTTTTGCTGCTGTGCCGCTTTGGACAACAGAAAACAAAAAGTTAATACACACAAGATGGCACTGGGGCTAAGAAGCAGTGATTTGAGTTCAATGTCCCTACATAATAATCAATAGGAACTCTGTATTCTTCTCACCGAGTCTGCCTGCATCCTGTAGCTGTATCTTCAGCATTTCCATGGGGGTGGTGACAATGACCTGGCTCATGCCTGCACCACAACCTGCCAGCATCTCTTTGAACACCGTCATCCCCTTTCTGTTAACAGAGAGGAGAAACATTAAGTAACACAATTGACGGGACACTTTATTAGCCTAAAATGAGGATGTCATGAGATGATTTTGCTTACCCATCCTTGGAGAGGTGATGCCTGAAGAAGTCATTAGCAGCCAGCTTGATTGCCTTCTCGGGGGTGACCAGGGTCAAATTTACAGCAGCACCTGAGGAAAAACAAGACATAGTTAACACTGAAGTCACAATCCCGTTTTCATTTAGCACTTTCACAAAAACATTCCCAGCCACTATCATTACAACAGTCCATTGTATAGATTATCTACACACAGACAAGACAGACGCTCAATTTAAAAGTAGCTTCAGTCATGATGATGGAGAGGGATTAAGTAAAGAGAAATTACATTAAAAACACGAGTTTCAGAAGGAAAATGAGAAACAAGCCAAACACAAGACAAAATAAATGAGGAGAGTAATGAATATCCAGAGGAAGATGCAAACAAAAAGTACAGTGAGTTGGTCTATGATAACAGGGCCCACTTTGAGTGGAGAAAACTTTAAGACAGGAAATCTGTGTGTGTATTGAAAGGCTACAAGTCAGTAAGGTTAAAGACAACAACAACAACAGACAAGAAGAAATGAAGAGATGTTAGTGAAAGGATGGACCGAATCCTTGACTATGTACTGTGTGCGCAGACTTTGGGAAAACTTAAAAACTGATCTGTTAGACTGTTGTGCAGCTAATATAAACGTTAGTTCACCAAGGATTCATTTTCAAGATCGACCAAAGTCTGCAAGGACACAAGTCATAGTCTAGAAAATGAGGACCTACGACAAGTTGACAGGACAGTGAAGAGACAGCCAGGTAATTATTAACAAAGAGTCAAATTACAGAACAAATAGATGGCAAAACAAAAAAACTTGTGCCTAGAGTTTCAAATAGAGCAATATTGTAAGAACCATGTAATGATTTGCCTCCAGCGTGGCTGCGCCTTATCGGCTAGCCTTCAATATGCCAGGGGGACCCACGTCTGTAATATGAAAAACACAGATGCAAACAAACAGCATTCCTCACACAAGCAGAGACCCAGACTAAAAGGTCTCAATTTCCTCATATTTAAACTATGTCCACAAGATTTTCTACAAGAAATCAATGAACTGATAATTAAACAGGACATGCATTTTCCAACTTAGAGCATGGATGTTATTAAAAAACACCAGAGCTTAAAGCTGCAAAACCACTTTGCATGAGAACAGCTTTGGCTACTTCTTTTATACAACTTGTTCAAACTCGTATTTTTTTCCTAAGTAAATCAACCTATGCACTCAAAACACTGTATCTGAACCCTCAGCAGTATGCACCCAGTTGTAATCATGTAATCAATGTTCAGCCTCACCATAGAAACATCTTTCCCTCCCTACATGTTCTAGTCTACTAGTTCTTAATATTCAGACGTGTATAAATCTTACCTCTGTACATTCCAAAGTATCCCTCTGACCGAACTGTCTTGACAAGGCAGTCCATCCTACAGAGCAAGAATGCAAGGAAAACATTAAAAAAATAAACATTTAAATGTTTTACATAAGCTTGGTTATTGAAATTCAAAATCAAGGCCAGTTATTTATCACTGTCAGTGAAATAAAGGGTCAGGGAATAGATGCTGAGAAGGTATATGGAGCAGTAAATTTCCACCCTTCAAAAAAAGGCCTTTGGACCACCTCACACGAGAAGAATGAGAAAGATGAATAGTCATCATGGTCCATCAAGTCAGGAATGTCCCTAACGCTACACATTCATCCTGAAGCCCTGCATGTGTCAATGTGGGATTAGCAGGAATAGTACTGGATTATACGTAGGCGTAGTAGGTTTTCATGCCAAGAGATTCGGCAAACAGAGTTTTGTACGTCGTGTAAGACAACAGGAACTAAAAATACTTACATGCTCTTGTAGACCTGCTGGCCCTGCCTCTGATTCTGCAACCTGGTCTTTGCCAAATCAATGGGGAAGACACAAGTAACCCCAACAATGCCGGCGATACCTCCATTAATAAGTTTGGCTGGGAAGCTGAAAGGAGATGACAAAAAAAAGAAAGCAAACATTTAAATGTGGAAATTCAACTGTAAACTGTGTCCAACTGTAAAATAGAGAATTGACGTTGTGGACTGTTGGTTGGACACATTGGACTATGGGAAACAGTCGTGGACATTTTTCATTATTATTACATATTATAGATAAAATTATTCTTTGATTAGCTGAAAATAAATAAATCAGTATTTAAGATTATTACTGAAAATAATGGTTAGTTGCAGGCAGCCCAACTGTATATTGTTTAAAAAGGTGCCAATGAGGGCTGTAAATAACAAATTTTAAATCGATTAAGATGCCAGTTATTCTTTCATTGATTAATTAATTTGGTCTAGAAAATGTAGGACCAGTGAACAGTGATGTCCCCTAATATTTCCTAAAGCCCAAGGTTATGTCTTTAGAAGTCTTGTTGAGTCCAACCCACAGACAAAACTCCAAGGACTACCAGTTTACTATGTCAATGGACTACAGTGAAAACAGATAATGTATGAGACTTACTTGATCTGCTGCTGAGACATGATGACTTTGAAATAAGTGAAGATAGAAGTGTAAAATGTAGTGATGTAGATCCAAGTGTTCTTCAGTCAAATCAATGAATAGGTTCCTAAACAGAGAAAGCGGAAGGACTTAACACAAGTACTCAGAGTACGTACACGCAGCTTATCCCATCCACGGCAGAGGCGTAGGCTTATATAGGTATCTCAGGATCACGGGACCGTGATGCAGCAGCAGTTCCGCTACTTGCAACATGAGTAGTAACAACCCGTGGGCGTGTTCTTGGTCACATACCGGAACACCATACATGGCTGCTACCGCCTTTTCATACATTTCTGATACTGATCGAGAGTTAGAGCTGAATTTCCAAGTAAACTGCAGCGGCGTGGTCTTAGATTAACTTCGTTATAAAGTGAGTTTTATACGATAATGCAACTCAATGAGAAGGAGCTTCCGTTCCTTATTTAAGTGCAAATGTGTCCCTTTATCGCATTTCAAACAAAAGGTTCAGCATTGATATATCAAGTCAATCTTCCATTGCAGAAAATTAAGAGTTGAATAGCTAGAAATAAAGCGCAAAAACAACAATCTACACAGCTTTGTCTCATGGCAGTTAAGAGCCGTTACTCTCAGTTTCATACATAACTTAACGGTTGGTTAATTTAACATTAGGTTAGCCAGGCGTCGTTAGCTAAAAAAACCCATTCAGAACAATGCCCTGCCTAAATGCGAACAAGTTAGCTATCTCGAACAGCTTAATGACTTTAAAAAAGCATACTAAATTATCTAAACATAGATTAAAACCGTTTACCTACCAAAAGATTGTCTTGTAGTTACTCTTTAAGGTTGTTTAGAGCCGTTAATGTCTGCTTCCGTTTGCTTCGCCCGGTCTCTTCTGCTAATATAGCTATGAGTAAACGGACTGGAAATTTCCATTGATATTTAAGCGGGGGGCGGATGCACCTAGAGCCAGACGATCGTTGAATTGCAACCAATCACCGTTTAGCTAGCTTGCATGCTCAGAGTTGATTGGCTAAATCTGTCCTTCCCCTTGCTTTATTGGACGATACGCCGATCAATCAAACTGTCCAACCAATTACAATTAAGATGGTTAAGGGGTGTACGGTGAAAGAAACCATTGTGAAACCACGCTTTCACTTGTTAAGGTTGAAAGTTAAAGAATATGGATATAAATACTTATGGTTAGACTTTTTTTCAGAGATCAGCCTAAGGTCGGCGAAAGGGTCGGGGTGTTGTATCCGAAAGGGGTGTTAAGGTGAAGATGATCTTGGTCCCATTAAGTCTGTGGGCTAAGATCATAATGGCATTACGATCACTCTAATAAACTGGTTGGCTACACCGGGGGATGACATCATTCTATTCTGTTGTATTCTAGTATATTCTATTCATCTGGGTTTTTTTTTACATTTACATTACTAAATACACTACTGTACTGTAGTGTGCTAAAGTTCAGTTTTGAAGTACTTGCATTATGCTACTTTGTACTTCTGCTCAATTACATTTCAGAGTGAAATATTGTAATTTTTACTCCACTATATTTATCTGACTGCCATAGATAATGTATGTTTGTACAACAAGCAGGTTTTGCTGGAAAAGAGACATCATACCCAGTGAATTCACCTTAGATAAATACATGTAAGAAAAAAAAAGTATTGATGTGGTAAGAAAAACATGGCCTATCTCTTAAATCAGGAACAATAGGTAGCCTATTGAATTACTCAAAGGGATTTTACTGGGTTTAGACGGACCATCTGGTAAATTCTACTGAGTAGGTTTCCATTGCAAGAGCTCACAATACCGTGTATGACCTGCATAATATGAGGCCTGTTGTCTTTGGCTTTGAAACTTGAAACTTTGAAAGGTTTATCCGAGAGGTTGGTTTTAAAGGAATAGACACATTCCAAGGCATTAGGAACCTGTCTTTTACTGCTGATGCATGACTGATGCTGAAAAGTTGAGTAACAGTGGCTGGTATGTATGAGCTGCAAGTATGCAGCTTTAGTATAGGCAGTATCTCATACTTACATAACTATTCTGTTCTATTCCATTCTGTTCTAATTCATTTTGATTCAATTGTATTATTCAGTTACAGTTAGGATCAATCGACTATTAAGCAATGCTAGCAGCTCTATTAGGTATCATTTGCTAATGAGCAGTGAACATGAACTACAGCTGTGGATGATGGGAATGTCATTAGTTTTGCAGGTGTTTGGTCATGAACCAAAGTAATGGTACAGCTAGAGGAAAGGTTAAGGCATCACCAAAGTTATTACAATTCATCCTGAGAGGACCATGAATGTATGAACCACAATTCATGGCAATCCATCCAATAGTTGGGGAGACATTTCACTTTAAACCACAAATGTTAACCTCATGGTGGCGCTAGAAGAAAGGTCAGGAGATCACAAAGTCATTAGAATTCATCCTTAGGGGACAATGTACAAATCCATCAGGGAGATATTTCAGAGGAGAGGTGGAAACTTTGACCAGCTGGGGGCGCTACATGAAAAGTCAGAGGATCACCAAAGTCAGTAGGACACATCATCTGGGAACTGTGAATATCTGTCCCAAATTTCATGACAATCCATTCAATAGTTGTCGAGACACTAAATACCAAAAATGGCACTAAAGGAAACGTTGGAAGATCACCAAAGTCTGGATTCTGTACTAAATTTAATCTCAATCTGTCCAATAGTTGGTGAGATATTTCAGCCGCTTTCAACCAACCGACAGATCGACATTGCCATCCCTGGAGCCGCCAACATGGCTGAAACATTTCTCACATTTTTTCTAGCTGAATAAACACAACACAAACAAAACTGTATGGTTTGTCTGAATGAAAGAGTGGTTGGTATGTGCGCCACATAGCTGGGTCTCTTGGAGCGCTGATGGAGGCAAATTCCATTTCATCCACTGCTTTATCCATAAGGGTTTTCAAAACACCGCTACACAGGGAATTTCAGCAGAGCAATCGAACCATTGTGCCATATCAGTCTGATGCTTTTAAAGTAATTTCAGGTCAACTGTTAGTATATAGTATACAGTATAATTTACCCTCCAGTTTTGTGGATTTATGAGTAAAGCCATGCTTCACCATATGGATCATTTGGGTCAAAGGAAAAGAAGCAGTAGAGAATTTGATATACATGAATAAACAAAGACATAAACAACAGACCACCATTTTGTCAGCCGACTGTTTGCAAGGTTAAACAGAGTGTCGGGTTGTCAGAAGTTGTACAAGCTTTCTCGAGGTTATAGTGGCTCAGCATTTTACAAACTGGTTTTCCATCTGTACTTTCCCCCCATACAGTCAACAGGACCTCATCTAGTTCATTCCACTTCTTTCCCCCAAAACACACCTCAAGGTTGCTTCAAGGTTTTTAATTTTATGAATCGTGTCAGGCATCAGTGGCACAAAGGCTACCTTGATATGGGGAGTAATGCAGATGGTGATCACACCTGCTGACCGTTTCTCTCTGTAAGAGGACAATTCTCCTTCACACTGTGTGAACCCTTTAAATCCGATGTTTTGCTGGCCTTTATTTCACCAGCTTTCTATTCTATTTTATATTTTACTCTATTCTGATCAAAATGCTTTAAAATGCAAGGAGAGAGAGGCAGAACCAACAAATAACTCAGACATTAACTGTAACTGTCTGAGTCTAGCAAAACATTTTTTTTTTATCAACATAGAGATACTTTAATATAGAAACTGTCACTGACAGAAGACTGCTGTGATATATCGAAATGATAGAATGTAAAATAAGATGATGACAGAGCGATGTCACACAGATCCACATGATGGACTTATCCATTCTGAACTGCTGAGCTATTAATAAGCTCCAGCTGTCTTACCAAATTCCCTTTGTGAATGGGAAACTACAGACACAAACTCTACTTGGGCTGAGACAAAATGAACAGTTAACAAACTCACACTGTGAATCTGGTGTTTGGTGACTCTTCCGTGCCTGATCTTTGTGGTTTAACATCCTTGTGGATAATCTATTTAATAAGAGGTATGTCAACAATCACGTGTCTTCCAGAATGACTCCTGAGGCAAATATAGTATCCTGAGGTGACATTGTGGACCGTCATGGCCTTGTGTTTGTTATGTAGTAAACACAAAGCTACGGTCCGTCACAGGATGTGAT
Source organism: Enoplosus armatus (assembly GCF_043641665.1). Taxonomy (NCBI): domain Eukaryota; kingdom Metazoa; phylum Chordata; class Actinopteri; order Centrarchiformes; family Enoplosidae; genus Enoplosus; species Enoplosus armatus. The sequence continues at coordinate 20,808,575 of NC_092182.1, read as the reverse complement.
TAAGTCAAGCACAGCTTAGTCTGAGAGCTATTTAGAGACTTCAGCTTTAATTGATTCCATTCAGAGTATCCCTTTTAAGAATAAACAAAATTATGAGTCACACACACGGAGGATATACAGGAGGATAAATAATGAAGCTGACAAAAATACGCACCAGGATTGATCCCCCCCATTGTAAACTGAGAAGCAGAGCTGCAGCACAAACAGGTTGGGCAACAAAGGGACAGTAACAACAAGCTGGTACAATAGGTAACAGTACAGACAGAGCAGATATCACTGTATCCATCACAAGCTAAAGGATGACGTTTGTCTCTTCTCAAAACACTCATGCAATTTCAGCTTGGTAATTTTTAATTTTAGTGCTGAGAATGATAACAACAAAAGAATCAGAACGGGATCATGTAGTTGCTCTGACCAGCGTATGGGTAGAGACGTCTGATTGGTTTGGTACACCTAGCTCCGTCCACGCTGGCCCTGTGTGCGCACTCGTCACTGTCGGTCCTGCAGGCACCACAGTGGCAGCTGAGAGCCACAGGGTAGGTGAAGACAGGGTTGGCGTCGATGGGACAGCCGGGCAGTACGGCTGTGCGGTACTCCACCTTGTCATAGTTACAGCCTCTCTGGATAAGGAAGCGAGGGCCGAGTATATCCCTCATGTTGCTGTCCTGCTCAACGTACACAAACACATGAATGGCCTTTCAATAAGTTTTAAGTCCTTGAGAACAAAAACCTTATTTAGGGTGTTTGTTTTCAACTTACACTGGGAAACAACTAACATCAAACACTTTGATTATGGTAAAATGGAAATGTTTTGATTATTTGACTAATAGTTGATTCATACCTTCCAGCCAGAATTTTCATTGTCCATGGTATAAACTTTTACATAATTCATTTTTCTGCTTCCATTTTTCTACCTGAAGAAATTAATGACAGTCTATTCTTTCACCACAGAGGACATACGTACCCTTGAGTAGCAAAATCCCATGCAGATGGTGGTGTTGATCGCCACACAGTAGTCACACTCAGGTCTCTCCACATACAGGGTGAAGTCAGTGGGTAAACACATGGGAACAGCTGGGCTAAACAGCAGAAACAGGAGCCAGCAGGTGAACAGTGCAGTCTCCATGTTAAGCTATGTTATTTATTCCTAATCAATTTGGGACCTGCATGGGAAGGAAAGATAGAGAGACAAATTGACAAATAGATAACACAGAGGATCAAAAGTTTGGTTTCTTAAATATTATTTGATCCCCTCTGCGTGCGAGTGAGTTACCTGCTTAAGAGATGTGGGCCCCTGCAGGCCTGATGATGCTGTGGCTCTGAACATCCCTGCTGAACAGTATTTATGCGAACATTATATAATCCACGTTTATCCAAGCTAGACGTTATCTTCTATCTGTGACGAAAAGGAAGAACTTTCAGTCCATTATGTGGATGACATGAATTAATAATTTCCTTCATGAACAAAATCATGCAGTAACCAAGGAAACAGACGCAATGGATTCTGCACTAGCTGAAAAACTGTCTACTAGATGTCCCAAAGCTTTGTCTCTGTTTTGTTATGTAAAGAGCCACTTAAATTTTAACCCGCGTTTTACTTCATTTTCCAAAACAAACCTAATCTGCCTCTCATTTGAAGAAAAATTAACTGAAGAAAAAGCACCTCTTGTACTACAAAATATTTCAGAGCACTTTCTGAATGTCCGAATGTTGCTTTGTGCATTTTGGGTTTCAAAAATCTACACCAGTCAGCAATGTGCACAAGTCAATTCACAAGCTGTCACAGTCCAGTCCACCTGTGCTGAACACGGGTAGAAAACATTCAGAGCAGGTTTATCTAATCAAATGCTCTCATAGTAAGTCAAATAAAAACTGCTGCAGTAGACATCAGCATTCATATCTAAACAAATTCTGCAGACTTCCTTATCTATATGTTTGTTCAATGATTGTCAAGGATAGTCAAAGTCTCTCTGACACATTAAGTCATAAGTGTGAGGCATGTGATTAATGAAATTGCTGTTTGTTTTGATCTCCTCTTCATTTATACTTCAATAGGATTCCTACAGACAAACACATGTTTTTCTTGGCATTGCTGTACTGTGTCATTAATCAGACTATCTCAAAATTGTCTTCTTTTTAATTTTTTCCATCTAATAACAGTTATCTTTTACAATGCACATGGCTGACGTGATGTCATTCTCCAGTAGTGAGTTCATCTAACGGTGAATAGGAATAATGCCCACAAAGAACATTACAATACAATGAAAACATAAACAGTATAGTGTAAGTTCAATGTCCATTTTAGCAGTTCATTCATTCTCTCCAGCTCTTACTCACCTTTACAAACATTAACAGTACGTGTCATTTTACATTAACTTTCCAACAGTCTAGAACTGATTCTCTCATTAAGAATGACTTGAATGAAATCAACCAAAAATCTCCATTCATTAGATCACTAATATGGGCAGCATGGTGGCGCAGTGGTTAGCACTGTCGCACAGGAGGTAAATCTGGTTAGAACGGGTTGGGGGTTCAATCCCCAAGTGTCCTTGAGCAAGACACTGAACCCTAAGTTGCTCCTGATGGAGCACCTTGCATGGGTGTGAATGTGTGAGTGAATGGGTGAATGAGACTGAGATCCATTTACCATTTAATATCACAAGTAATCACACTTAATATCCGTTGTACTGACATAAAGGTCCCTGCCAACAGCTTACACCTACTGTTTTTGAGTTTGAAATGGCACACTTCTCTATGCATCACTGGACTGATAATCAAAGATATAGATAAAGTAAAGCAATGGTAGACACATGTGACAAAAGGGATGTTCCAGCAGGAGTGGTGACCCAACCTTAAAGATTTGACCTGCCCCTTTTCACGTAACCAACTACTGAGTAACCTGGACTCGTATAAAGATCCCTCCTGGATGTGTCACTATGTCATTTAATTTCATAAGAAAAAGAGACATCTTGACAGCAGAGAGTCTCTTGTTTGGCATCAGAACAACAAAACCTCAGGCACACCACGAGGTCACCACCTTTTACAATCACTGAAATTATGGCTGACCTCAGTACGGAGTGTCCTTGATGGATTATTAACTAAAGTGAACTAATCTTTATAGACTGCTGAAAGCATCAGAGTGGACCAAACTCCTGCCACTTGCAGGAGATGTAGCTGAAGTATCTCATTGTTCTTCTGTCACTCGGAGCGACACTTATAGTGGATAGTTGGATCGGCAAAACCGAAAACAACAGAGGACTAAAACCCTGAACTCTGTGGATTTATCTGTTCTTTGCTGAAGGTTTGAAGGGAAACTTTTGATGTGAGTGCAGCTGCTCTAAATGCGTGACAGTTGACAGATTCTGAAATGCACTGAAAAGAGCTTTTCTTGCTGTCTTTAGTGTGTATTTTGTTCTTGGTATTGGTATATGGGACAATTTCAGGATCAACAGAACAGGGAGGAACATTGGCAAGATTGCATAATACAGAAATCCTTCAGAATCTAAGCATTCTTAACAACAGTTCAGAGAGAAGTGTTCTGCTGAAGCTCCTTCTGCTGAACTAACCATGGTTGGTACAGGTGGTCCAGTGGCCACTTTCTCTGTGTGGGATTATGTGGTGTTTGCTGGAACAATTTTGGGGGCAGCTGGCATTGGCCTTTTCCAGGCCATTCGCGGCCGTAAGGAGACCAGCAGTGCTGAGTTCTTGCTGGGTGGACGGCAAATGACAGCTGTGCCGGTTGCCATGTCGCTCACTGCCAGCTTCATGTCTGGCATCACAGTCATTGGCACACCTACTGAGGCCTACCGGTTTGGAGCTGCATTCTGGCTCTTCGGCTTCTCCTATGCCATCATGTCTGTCATCACCGCTGAGATCTTTGTCCCGCTTTTCTACACACTGGGGATCACCAGCGCCTATGAGGTAAGGAAATATAACAGACTGTAAATGATTATAATAGTGCAAAGGCTGGCTGACAGGTGCAGCAGGAAATAACTTATAATAGAGGGTCAACAAAGCAAACATGCTTTATTGGTAGGCTACAGAAATACAAGACTTTTAAAAAGTTAAAGTGGCTAATGATTCATCCATTATAGTTGGCAATACGTCTGGTTTAAAACGATCAGAATCCAACTGCTATAAAAGTGTTTCCTCCAAAAAGTGGGCGGACATTGAAGTTACAAACAAGAGAAAAAAAAAAGAAGAAACAAACACCTTTAACATTTTGTAAGTGTGGATGTATAAACTTAACCACTGTGTGTGAACCAAATCATCAGTTTAATGATATCTGACTGTCCTTTCAATTCTAGTACCTGGAGATGCGCTTCAGCCGGCCCATTCGGATAATTGGGACCTCAATGTACATCACACAGACGGTAACTAAAACATGCTTTAAAAAATAAAGATAAATACGAATATTCAATTACTTTTTGTAATTAGATAATTAAAAACAAAGTCATGAAGAATGGAACAAACATTCATAATTAATATGGAAAATGTAACATGGTAACAAGCACCTGTCTTTTTTCTTTTTGACGTTATGTAAAATTGATTCTTGATACCAACTCCAAGATTAATATGAATCACATGCTTGTTGTGTTTCCACCTAATCAACTAATAGTGGAATCTCTTCTCAGGTCCTGTACACCGGATTGGTCATCTATGCTCCAGCTCTTGCACTAAATCAAAGTAAGTCTATACATGGGCTGCTCTTGCAACGATTATGGATAAAAAGTACTTTGTATGATGCTGTCGTCCTCCAGAGGTACCTGCGTTATTGTTGATTAGCTGCAAACTCTCCCGTCTCCCTCTTCTGGAAAATAAACTTCTGGACAAACAAGGGTAGACAAGAGTTTTTTTAGATTGTAGCCTTATTAACTGTAACATAAGTAAACTGCAACTGCACCCTATGGATACTGTGTTCAGTCTAATCTTCTTACAATTACCTATTTTGTCCTGATAACAGAGTTCATATACTACTGATAGAGTTGTTAAAGGATACAGCTGAGCTTCATTCTCTCTTGTTTATCTTAAACTCAAGTCCGACCTAAAAACAAAAAGGTGACCATGTGTGTTTTTGTTTGAAATAAAGGAAAAATTAATCACTTGGGCCAAATTACAAAAGAATACACCATTTCAGAGACGTGATGGAGACTTTGACTTGAAGTTACTAAAACTGTCACATGTCGTTGTCTCTCAATGGACTTATTTTGATATTTGAATCATGATGGAGCTTTTTTGTCATTATTCAGTCACAGGACTTGATCTATGGGGAGTGCTGGTGGCTACAGGAGTGGTGTGCATCATCTACTGCACTTTGGTTGGTATTGTGCATTTCAAAAAGTATCTATGGTATTGAATTAATGATCTGCGTACCAAACAGTATTCAAGTGTTTCATGTAGCCTGGAAAGGCTTCACAAAATTACTTGGAAATTATAAGTTTGCTCTAACATGGATTTTGTTTCAGGGAGGTCTGAAAGCAGTGATCTGGACGGACGTGCTGCAGATGGTGATCATGCTAGCAGGTTTTGTAGCTGTTATAGCTAGAGGAGCTGTACTGCAGGGAGGCCTGACGAAGATTTGGGAAGACGCCGAGCAAGGAGGCCGACTAGAGGCGTTTGAGTAAGTACACAAGCAGACTTGTGTCAAATAGTATTCGTTGTTAGTTTGTTTTAAACAGATTATGATACCAGATGGATGGGGCTTCATGAATCAGAGCAATTAGTTTGCAGCCACAGGAAAACAAATTACATCGGCTTTCCTATAATTGTTTCCTGTGACTCATTATTGCTCTAGTATCCAAGGAAGGAAACTTTACTGGAAACTGTTCTGCACACAAAAATAAAGGAAAAGAAAAGTGTCATCCCACATTATCAGAAGTGTGTTCTGTTGTTGACATCCCCAAACATTACCTTCGGTATTCTTTCTCATGTTGTTGACTTTTACCACAGTTTTGACCCCGATCCTCTGAAGCGACACACTTTCTGGACTATTGTAGTCGGTGGCAGCATTATGTGGGTGTCAATCTACTCTATCAACCAGTCCCAGGTGCAGCGCTACATCTCCTGCAAAACCTTGGGACATGCCAAGATGTAAGCACTCCTGCAATGCAATGCAAACAGTATATTATTGGCTTTGAGCGAAGGTTCATGCACTGACACGTCTTCTTTCATCTCTCAGGTCTTTGTATGTGAACATGGTTGGCTTGTGGGTTACTGTTAGTCTGGCCATGTTTTCTGGATTCACCATGTATTCCATTTACAAGAACTGTGACCCACTCACAAACGGTGATATAAGCATGCCTGACCAAGTAAATGCAGCTGCAATTATCTCTTTACTCGACATCACATGAACGTCATGCTGTTTGTTATGTAACAAAGCATTATGATCAACAGTAAAAATGGTTTGTATTTGTAAACCAGCTGCTGCCCTACCTTGTGATGGATATTCTGGAAGTCTACCCTGGAATCCCTGGTTTATTTGTGGCTGCAGCATACAGCGGTACCCTTAGGTGAGACAAACAAGGAAAAAACTTTTTTTTACACAAGAGCTAAAAAAATGCTGTTTTGATAAGGAAATGCTCTAGTAGGTACAATACAATGATGAGGAAAGAATGACCTGACAATAATACCTGGGTTATGTCGCTTCCACGTCATTCCACCACTGACGACTTAAGTTATTGTTACATTTGCATTTCTAGTCATTTTATTTATACATAATGCAAGAAACTACCATCTGCATGCTACCTGAGACTAATTGTATCTATAATGTAACCTGCCATTTAAATGCATCAGCCTTTTTGTTCTGGTCAGTGACTAAAAGCTTAACGTTGTATATTTTTCAGCACGGTGTCCTCCAGCATTAATGCCCTGGTTGCTGTCACTGTGGAAGACTTTATTCTTCCAGTGTGCAAAAACCTCACAGAGAAACAGGTGACTTGGATGAACATGGGCCTGAGTAAGTTGTGTAAAAAATGCTTTCACAGTACACAGTAGCCAAAGAATGAGCAAGTATTAGAAAAGAATAAGGTAAAGAGGGACTAACTACTACTAAGGAACTAGTACTACTACTGCAACTCATTCATTTAAGACGTATTTGGACATTTGAGTTAAAACATAATTTCATGAGTTTATTACATTCTGCTCCTGAATACCACAGTAATCAACCTACATGTATGACTCTTATTACCCCCAGACACAGTGAAGCTCACAAGATACCAGTAAACACTAAGCTAACCATTGACTTATCTTGTTATTCTTAGCAGGAGATTAAATGTGCTTTCAGTTCCTCTGTATAAGTTACGACATGATTGAAATGTAGATATAGATGGCCTGATAGCAAATCTTGTTTATTCAAGGACACAATTAAATCATTATTTGTGAAGAGTTTCTGTGAGCACACTGCACGAACAGTGGTTAATACTTGTAGTCCACAGTGTTTGATCAAGTAGATTCACTGAGAAAAACCTGTGCAGGCAGGAACATGTCGGTCCTGTCAGTTTCTTTTGAGAGGGTAAGTTCCAGGGTGTGGCTCCATTACCTCATTTTCTGTGAATTCTGCAGAAAAGACAACTCTTATAGACACTGGTTAGTAAGCACTGTTTGTGCACAAGGTCACAATGTCCCTGTTCATTATAGTGCAGTCATAGGTGTTAATCAGAGATGGGAGGGAAACGGAAAGAAAACAGGGTTTCTGTAGGGTTCACCAATTAAATATAAGATCTTTTTCTTACCACATAGAATGCAACTGAATACCTGTTTCGGTATGAAAGCATGATGGAAAACCACTTTTTAAGACCTGCGGATACCCTGGAAAAATTTGCCTTTGGATCTGCAAGAAAGTTGTGATTAGATCCTTTCTCTTATTTCAATAATGTTGATTGTAACATCTTCCAGGTGTATTCTTTGGCGCTCTGTGTATTGGGATGGCTGGAGTTGCTTCAGCAATGGGAAGCGTTTTGCAGGTAAACGTCTCTAACATCATGCACTAACACTCCTGCAGCCATGAATTGCTCTACATCGCCACCAAGAGCTGAATCTTAAGAACTACAAGCCCCCTGATGGTTTTCTATTTTCAGGCAGCTCTGTCCATATTTGGCATGATCAGCGGGCCTCTTCTTGGTCTTTATCTATTAGGCATGCTATTCCGCACATCAAATTCAATAGTGAGTATTTCCTTTTACTGGAACGTTCACTGGCACAACTGCACCCTCTCACAATACAATAAAAGTTTGCTAATAAAACAAACGTGAAACATTCAGGAAGTACTTGACTGCAGTCATGTTTACTTTGCAGGGAGGACTTGTGGGAATGATTATTGGTCTAGTGCTAAATCTGTGGGTGGGAATTGGAGGCCAGATTTACCCACCAACAGCTGAAAAGACAATTCCTCTTGAAGTCAGCACTGCAGGCTGCAACATCACAATGGGCCAAAACTACACAACGACAGCTCCGTGGACCAGTCCAGTGACTCTGACCCCGCAGCCCGAGTGAGTCATATTACATAAAAAAAGGTCCACAAAGCACATGATGAGATCACAATAAACAGGAATACTCATTAGCATTTTAATTTAGCAAATGAATACAGCACAGAAGTACAAAAAATGATTTATGGCTTAAAAACTGGCCTAAAAAGACTTAATTTGCTAGTTCATCACAGAAAGTAAGAACTTTTTGTTCTCTTTGCTGTCAAGGTAGGGCAGCTACAATGCTAAGTCTTGGTGTACACACTTGATCAAGCAATCCACTGTTGTATAGGATTTAAATGCATTTCAAAATAAATTCTGAAACTGATGTGCAGTGATCGAGTGAAGAGTGAAGGATCTCCACTGTGACAAGATCCAAAGACAGTCTAGATGTATACCTATAAAAAAAAAATGCACTTCAGCTGCAACAATTAGTTTATTTATCAATTAGTTGATTGACAAAATCAATCAGCATCTATTTTGATAATCGGTGAATTGTTCAGGATTTGCTGCTCTTCTGTTTTATATCATTGTAAACTGAATATCTTTGGGTTTTGGACTGTTAGAATGTATTCTGACCTTTTATAGACCAAACAATTAATTGAGAAAATAATCTGCAGATAAATCAATAATCGGTAGTCGCAGCCCTACTTCAGAAAGAAGTGGCAATCATGTTGGTGTAACGTGTAGAATAACAGGAGGATGATACTAAAACGATTTCCTGTGTGTCAGTGTCAGACCACCTCTGGCAGACTCCTGGTACTCTCTGTCCTACCTCTACTTCTCTCTCTTGGGTGCACTGATCACAATCGTGTCTGGCCTGCTGGTGAGCATGATCACAGGTGAGACATCATTCCCTAACCTCTTCTCCCACTTCAGAGACACACCAATGCGTGTATGGTCTAAATGTTTAATATCATGATCTAAATCTACCATACAACAATTATGGGAATATGTATCTTTTTCTTTTTAGGTGGATGCAAGCAAGAAAAAATGAACCCTAATCTGTTTGTGAAGAAGAGCGACCTGATCTGCTTCAGCTGCTGTAGTAAATCAGAGGTAAGAGACTGGCCCTTTTGTTAGATAATTGATAACAAAGTGAGGATATATTACTCACCAAACTACACAAGATTTTGTCATAAGTTATTAATAGTTTTCTTATTGTTCTGAACCCACTACAGACATCAGACACAACAAAAAAGGCTGCAACAGACTTTCATATGGAAGCTGACAACTCAACATTCACAGACTCTGACGTGATGAGTAAAGATGTTGAAAAAGCCACTAAACTGTAATGCTGCTGTATCAATACATTGTTCCTTCATGGAGACATTTTAAACCAAAACAAGGCACAATTGTTTTGCTGCTACATCCCTGTGGTGGATTTGATTTACAAAAACAAATACTTGTAACTCTATTACTGGTATGTGCCTATTTATGTTGATATGAATTGTAATGTGCTAAAATTGAAATACAAAATAATTTAGGTTTTACATTAAGAAAGAGTGAAAAAGCTTGGCAAAACTAAAACTGTAAAAGGATTCAAATTCAGGAAACAATTCAAATTCCAAAGCGTGCTTATTTATACTGTATGTTGCAACAGAAAAAACAAGGAATATTCAGTAGGAAAATGTTCTGCAGCATTTGGTGGTATAACATGATAAGGTCACCACATCTTTTGCCCCACACTGATTGAGCTGTTCCCATTTCCTGTTTAGCAGAGATGTGGCAACACTGTTTTACTTGTATTGCCCTTTGTTCAATTGTTCTCCCTGATAGCAGCTGCTAGCTCGATATTCTCTACCTGAACATTGTCCTGCTTCATTTCATGCTGAAACAGACAGGCACACTGGCAATTTTGTTTATTTCACAATATGCATAATGACATTACGGTTTTGAAGGAACAATGGCCATCTGTTTTTGAGTATGTGTTTATTACCTGTTTATTTTTATATGGAAATTGTGCACTCTTTATGAAGTACCTGTACAAATTACTCACAAATTCTACTGGTTAATAAATATTTTGTACAAAATTCAACTGTGTTGACTGAAAACACGTACACAGGGGTACAAACTCAGCACAAAGAACTTCAGAGTGTATGACCTTCAAATGTATGTGAGAGAGAATACAGGACTGTGAAGCCAAGAAAAATACATTTACTGTGTAGTTATTGCTTTGGCAACGTCGTTTCTCTTCTACTCAGAGCTGTAAAATGTATTTGAACTGAGCCAGGGAGAGACAGACAGACAGAGATTGAGCTTTGGTCTAGGTAATAACCGTGTCCTTTGTCTCCCTGGCAACATACAATAGAGGAAGTTTACAAAGCACTGGCCTGCCCACTTTTACCTGCCACTATGCCAACAAATCAACCCTTTAGCCGTTCCAGGTTTGCAGGAAGTGGAGAGTCAGTCGTGACATGGAGGCAGACTCGCTGCCAGGGAAGTGAACTAAGTTGCTGTTTTCTCTGATACTAACAAAATAAGGTGAGCCTATTTTTTTTAAATCAGTCTATAGCAATATATGCAAGAGTAATTTACTTCTCAATCATGTTTGGACTTAGTCAAGCTTTCACATGAGAGGGAGATTAAATAGTTTCCATCGACGTAAGAACAAAAGGTCAGAGTTGGTAGGCTATTATGTATTTTCTAGGGCGTACACAGTCATATTTAGTGTGTATGAAGTCATTTCCTGCAGCAGATCTGTGATACTTGAAAATGCATTGCAAACGACCTACTTACAAAAGGTCATACACCATGCTTAAGATATTGTTTTCACTGTGTAACATAGTGGGGGCTCAGACTTCAGGTTTAAACTAAATATTAATAAGATAAGGGAAACAGATTTTACGGTGTTTATATTTATGCAAGTGTTTTTCAGCCCATGTTTTAATCCCAGTACAGGACTTAATGGTGATGGATACAATCTTTGCTACCCTGGCTTTTTACCTTCTGGCCCCTTCTTTTGCTGAGGCACAAACAGAAAATGGGAATTTGACTACCACACCTACAATAACAAGCCCTGGCTTAAACCTGACACGCACAACCACAATGGTAACCCCATCTAACTCTACTGCACATGTAACTATTATCTCAAACTTGACTGAGAGCACGACTCCATTTACCAGCACGACCTGGTACAATGAAACATTCACCAAAACTACAGTAGCTACAACTGAGAGCACAAGCCATCTCCAGACGTCTCAGTCAACAACCATCATGAGTCCTCTCACAAATAGTACATCACTGACAACGACGGCAACACCTGGCACTCACACTCAAACAGCAATGCAGACCACAGCAGGTTACATTAGTCCATCTGATACTACAGTGATTACAACCGCAAATTCATCTCACACCGTCAACACAACCTCAATATCCAGAACCACACAAGGTAAGCAGGCTTATTGCTCTTACTTGTAGTTTTATCAATGATTTAATTGCTCATTTTATGTTGATATTTAACTCACATGAATGAATTTCATTTCTTCCCTGTGTTACTAGGTTTGGGACTAAACAGTTCAGAAAAGAATATGACTATTCTCCTCAGTGTTGTACTTGGAGTGTTTGCTATGGCATTGGTTGTGTTCATGTTTCACAGATGCAAACATAAAATCCAATACTTGCATCAACCTCTTGACAACACTGATGACATGGGTAATGAGTTCCCCTTCATCATGCAATCAATACTGACTATTTGTTGTTATTAGCAGTTAAAAATACCTATTCAATTTTCAACAGATGCATTTGTGGCAGACGATGACACACTCGTAATTTCTGGAGGACTTTATGATGGCCATCCAATATACGACAATGTACCAACAGCCCCAGCAGATCAATCTCAATTCCGTCTTGAGTTCCTTAATTAAGGAGAGAGAGAGAGTTCCTACAATGAGACGTCACCCATGGACTAAACCAATTTTCTTCATCTGCCAGTCAGTACAATTTCAAGACTGAAATTTCACCCCTGAGAAATTCAAATTCTTCATGAGTGGCTAACGGCAGAGAGGAGAGAAAATAATAACGGACAAAACATTCAAACAAGGACAATGCTGATCGATTTGAACATCACTTTTACTTAACTGTCAATACTAGGATACATAAATATATTAAGAGTAAAACATAACAACTACACCTTTTCCCACACCAACAATATAAACCTATGCTGAATGAATGAGATTTCATGTGAACACCAGTAAAGATAAATCATTCCATACAACAGCACTACAACAAGTACTTAAAATCATAGAGTGACTCTACAGTCACTTAAAGTCTACCTCCAAACCCCAAACAAACTTGCTAAAATATGAACACCTAAATCTTTCAGTTGTTAATGATCCATAACAATACTTTCTATGCATGTTAAGGAATACATTTGCTTGTTGTTATTAATAACAGTGTCTACTTGAATGGTCCTAAATATGCATGCTAAGAAAGAAAAAAAACATGAACACCTAAACCTGTCTATTGTTATCATCACTGTGTATCTGACCTGTCACAGCAATTTTTATCCAAAGACCTTCTCATTGGTTTTCTTCATTTTTTTGTCACAGCCAGTAACTGCAGTCCAACCAGCATCTCTCATCCTTTTCATTGCAGCTAGCTTCAAGGAGCTACCTGGTGATTTATGAGTGACAGGGCTCTGGATCTGAAAAAATGTTGATCCATTTTTTTAATGAAAATTACCAGGCATTATTTCTTCTTTGTTCATACATAAAATGCATACATATAATCTCTAAATGGTATTACAACACAATGGCCATGTTACCTTTTTGAAGACGTTGAGTTTGCAGCGTGGAGAAGAAATATTGGCTGTGGGTGCACTTGCAAAGTTCTGTCAAGATGAGAAACAGAAGGCCCAATCAGCTCTTCTGGCAATCTTGCACAAATTATCAAATGAACCAAACATATACTTTTGACAAATAAACCAACCACCACCAAACTCACCAAGAGATCATTTTGATCAGAGCTGTCAGACTTGGGGTCAAGCTCTAGGGTGCTCTTCCCCCAGCGTCCTGCCTTTTCAACAGAAGGGGGTGTCCTTATTCTGTAGGCCTGTAAGGGTATTCAAAGAGTGAATGTCAGCAAAGGTCATTAATATTGTTATTCATTTTGGAAAATGTCAGAATGATACTGTATATTACTTTGATCTTTGACGTTCCACCAACCCTGTTGGTAATACTTCTCAGGGTTTTCAGGTCTTCATTGTGACTTTCCTATGATGAAAAGTCAGTCAGAGTTGAATGAACGTCAGAATTATTATGAATGCTATAATAGTAGACAGAAACACATAGACAACACTCTGATGTTATACTGCCTCTATCACAGCCAGTCAACATTTACTTTATGAACAAATTAAATTGTCTACCTTGGTCTTTGGTGTCAGACACCTTAACCACAGAAGATATACAATGTTATTGTAGTTAAATTTGTCTCCTGGCAACAGAAAATCATCCAAGTGCATTCACATACAAGTACACAGCCTTTGCACGTACATGCACGCAACCCAAAACACCTACCATTTTCTTTCCCCAACAAACAATTTAGGTGAATAATGGACAGTATGTCTGTATGAAGAAGGCAAATACTGTTGAAAGGTTATAAGTCGGCATCCCTGATGAGATGATGGTCTGAATGGGACTAACAGGTGAGTTAATACACAATGTCCACAGTACTTTTACTTAACCTTTCTTGAACATGAAAATGCCAGTTGAAAGTCCAATAATAAAGTAAGAATGCAAAATACGTTTTTGACAACTTGATGATCTGGTTTCCATCTCACAACAATTAAGAATGTGCCTGAAATGAGACAATATGCTCAATCAATCTAAAAACTTTGGTATATTAAACTCACAGTTTTCTTCATAACTGCGGTACTTCCATCATCTTTGCTGTAGGAGGAAGTTTTCCTGGTCTTGGTGAAGTCAAACACGTGTCTCTTTGAAGAGATCTGTTTTGGAGTCTCTGAACATCGCAGTTGTTTATAGTTTGAGGCAGGTGACTAGAATTTTAAAGATGAGTTCTTGGTTAAGTACATGTGATGACAAAGCACGCCATCAGTGGTAGACTATGTGCTGATGTACAGATTTTGTACCTGCTTGTTTGTTGCTTCTGACAGCTGAGTGGTTTTCATTGATGACATTTCTTTCTTCAAATTAGTTAGCTCCTTCTGCAGGGTTTTCTAATAGCAATGAAAAGTGTTTCTCAAAGAATGAAGTGTCTCTCAAAAGGTCAAGTACGTTTCATTAAAAAGCCAAAAATAAACTGATTCAAACTAGGGCATACCTTCTCTGTCACTTCTGTCTCCAGCTGTTGTTTCAGTTGATCATTATCTGTCTTATGCTTTGAGAAATCCAACTCCTGATTTTAAGAAATTAGTTTTGGCAATGTTAGGATATAATTAAAAAAAAAAAAAATCTAATTGTTTCATATGTTAAACAATGTTAATTGATGATTTTTCAGCATCATACCAGTGATTTCCTGTGGGAAACAGCCTCCATCTCTTTCTTCTTGTTCTCATCAAGCTCTGCATCCTTTTCTTCCACCATCCGGTCATACTGGCTCTGGTAATAACAAGTCAAGTTTCTTCCAAATTAACATGAGTTTGGATTGACAGTCGTTAAAGTCCAGTTTCAGACAGCAAAGCATATACTTACCTTATGTTTTTCCATCAGTGCGACCATATCCGCTATCTTGTGTTGACACTTGACTTCTGTGTCTTCCTTTTTTTTTATGGCCTCCACTGCTGTTAATTTTAACGTTTGTACCTGTAAGACAAGGTGTTCATATTCTTAATGTTTTATTCTGCAGAGTTAAAAAAAAATGGTAAACAACATAACGTAACATATATATGTAACCTCATTCTCGAGCTCTGCTGCAAAGGTTGATTTGGACTCAAGACTCTTAAGCAATTTCTGATGGTCTTCCTCATTCAGTCGTTTAAGGCTCTGGGACTCCTCGTGAAGACTGTTGATCTTAAGACAAAAACAACCACATTAAACAGGGTTATACTTATTGTTTTATATCGACATTAAGATCTGTAAGATAAAAAAAAAACATCACCATACCACAGTTTCAAGTTGACTGGATTTCACAATCTCCTTTGCTATTTGTTTCTTAAGCATTTTATTCTGAAAATATACAAGTGAAAGGTTAGCTGAATAAATAACAAAACCATTGCAAGTGTTGTATATCTACAGTTTCATAGTCATCACAAACCTCTTTCTGGTATTCCTCCTGGGCTTTAAGTTTAATTTCAAACTTTTTCCTGAGATTGCACAGCTAAAACCCAAACAATTTCTTGTTAGTTCCAGAAAATGATCAACAATAATAAAAGCATTTTCATTTTTTTCAAAGGTTTTTCAATCACCTTTGCTTCCACGGCTTTAATCCGTTTTAATTTTTCTGTATTTTCCTCCAGCAGATGTTCACACTATACACATATAAATCATCATTTAACACAGTTAGAACTACAGGCATCTTGTTTTTGTTATTGGTTGTTATAATTGGCTATTAGCTAATAGCTGGCATACTTACATTTTTTTCAGTTTTCTTCTGCAGAGTCTCAGTTTCCTGATATTCCACTTGGATTTTGGTTTTAATGGAGTTCACTTCCTCTCTATTTAATGAAAATAAATCCGAATCTAAATCTCGAAAACTACACAATGTCAAACTACTACTACACAATGTCAAACCTCTAAAGTGCAAACTCACCGTAAACATTGGTTTTCCTCTTCCAGTATTTGAATTTCTCTTGTGAGCTTCACAGCCCTCTCTTCACTCACCTGAACAGTCAAATGTGTCATTCATATGATACAGTAAGAAATACAAAACAAACACGTCATTATCATAATTATAATAATTGTAGAATTACAATTAAATTATCACATTTGATTGGATAATTCAGACCTTCATGTTTGCCTCAAAAGCTTTCACATTAGAAGATCCACTCTCAAACTGCTGTTGAATGGCTGCCTTCTCAGACTGCAGCTCATTAAAGTTGGATAATAGCTCTTTGTACTTTACTCTTGACATAATGACATAAATCAAACATTAGACATTAAGATTACAACAGTTTAATATAATATTCTACTGTAAATGCAAATATTATGGAATGGCTGGCTATTGAGAACTCACTCATGCTGCGTGATGTCTTTCCTCAGTTGCTCTGTCTGAAAGGTATGTTCTTTATTTTTCTGTATTTCATAAAACAGTTGTCCCTCCAGCTCCTGCACTTTGGTCTGAGGGTAAACATAATGTGTTGAAGCACTGAATGTTTTTTCGTTATAAAAACAATTTCCCAAAAAGACGGGTAAGAGATGTTGAGTAAGTAAATGAAAGTATGTAAAAACCTCCGTCACTGTGGACTTCTCCTTTAAATCTTCTTGTGCCTTTTCAGCAGCTTCAAAAGACTTCTTCAGTAGATCATTTTCGGCAAAGGCGGTCTCTGCTTCATTCTATATTGATAAAAATCTTATCTAGGGCATGCATTTTTAGGTAACTGTATTAGACCATGGAATAAACATCAAGTATCTATCTGTATCACCTTAAATAGCTGGGCTTCTTCGGTTTTCCTTGAAAGCTCAGCTGTGAGTTCCTCCACTCTGACTTCAGTGACATCAATCTTAACTTTCATGGACTCAATGGATTTTGATTTTTTGTCCTAAGAACAACAATAGCATACTGTGAATGTCTTGAAGTCATATTCTGGAATGTTTAGACTACAATGCACAGTTGAGAAACAAAGAATACACTCTTTTAGAAAATCTAAATACACATTACCAGTTCATCTTCAAGGATTTTGATCTGCCCATCTTTCTTTGCACTCTGCTCCACAGTCTCTCCTGTTTAGTAAAACATTTTCTTTCAGCTTCAAAGACCATTAAATAAAAATATCTACATATTTCACTTAGTGAGGCTTACCTAAAAGTGTGTTTCTCCTTTCAAGTTCCTTGTTGTTTGCCATGAGTTTATCCTCAAGCTCCTTGGCCCTTGAAAATGAGTAGTAACAGGAATATAATGGCATGAGGAAGAATTGCATTGGGTGAGGATGAATTTTCAAAAGCTAATTATACCTCTGCATCTCCAAGGCTAGAGAATTTTGCAGCTTTTCAATGGTTGTCTGAATCTGCTCCAGCTTCTCTACTTGTTGATTTTTAATTCTGCTGAGCTCCTGCAAGTTTAAGTCTTTGCTTTGAATCATCTCTGTATATTCTTCCTTACTTTGTTCCAGCATTGCAGCGATGGCTTTACGATTTTTCTGAAGGAAAGAAAACATTTTAAGGAGACAGAACTCAACAGAGCCCAGCTTCATTGAAAATGAATCTCATCCTCACCTCAGTTTCTTCACAGCGCTGCTCTGCAGTGTGCAGTTTTTGAAGAAGGGATTCCTGTTCAGTTTTTGAGCTTTTGAGAAGTTCATATTGTTCATCTGTAAAGTGGTAAATATTGAATGATATCATCTGTGGTATCCTTCTCTAGTTTTCCTTCAAATAAGTGTACTAATACTGCTCACTGATCTTACATCAAAAAAAAAAACTATTTTATATTTTATAGTTTTAAAGTAAAGCAAAACAGTTAATAAAACCTAGAGAACCGAGTCATGAGCTCACACTGTTAACTTCATTAAATCATATTGCTTACCAATGAGAATTCTAATTGGTCATTGAACATGAATTGAATGTTGAACGCTGCTTGACAAAAAAATGACAATCGACAAAACACTGTTTTGGTATACGAAACAAAGTTTATCAGAACTTCTTTAACAAAAGTTTGAATCTAGAAATGTACAGCTATGAGCACCTTATCTTGAAATCTAATCATGATCTTACTTGTTGCTTCTTGAAGATCTTTGAAGTGCTTCTGGGTTTCATCGAAGTCAAGCAGGATTTTTTGTAGTTCATTTTCCTTATCCTTGAGTTTTGTTTGAAGAACTGCAGCCTGTAAATGCAGATGCAATCCTTGAGTGGTTACATTAAGATCCCAAATAAAGTGATCAGAAGAGAGTTTTATTTTGCTAACCTCTTTCTCTTTAATGTTATATTCTTGCTGATAGTTCTCTTTTAGATTTTCAAACTGCAGCAAGCCCTCTCTGACTGGAAAAAGACTGAATGGTTAATTCTCTTGCTTGTTAATCTATCCATCATGTTATTTCTGACTGATTAAAATGTAGGAAGATTTGGAGTTACACTAGTGAAAAGCCTGATAGTCATAAACTAAAAAACAAACAACCTTTCTGCATCTCCTCTTGATCAGCTTCTGCTCGAACACGAAGGCTTTCAAATGCTGCAATCAGTTTCTACAGAAAAAAAAGTCACTTGTAAACAAGATCAAACCTCATGTCCATGTGTTGTTTTACAAACTCCTGCCCAACAAAGTATTACTAATAAATAAAACTTTGTGGTTTACCTGAATACTCTCACTATTTTCCATAAAGAGGTGATGTGTTTCTTCTCTTTCGGATTCAACTAAAAAATGTAAAGACTAGTGTCATTATTTTCTACACCTGATATTAAGACACGTATTTGGGCAGAAATATTTAAAGCACTTTTTACTTACATAAATGCATTTTCTCAGCTGACCGCTGAAAAGTATCTTTGAGTATATTACATAAGTTCCTTGTTCCATTGTTTCTGCATTTAAAATTTGGAATTTGATATAAACATTATACATAGATAAAACATTTATATTTATCTGATTGGCATGTTTAGTGTGTCTTCAAATTATTTTTCAAACAAAACCCATACTTGTTCCTCAAATCCTCGTTTTCACTGATCTGTTCCTCCAGCTTTATGCTGAGACTTTCATTTCCAAACTGTAAAGACACACACACACAATAGATACCATTATATATATCAAAGGATCGTAGACTATGCTGTTCCTCTAATATCAAAACACTGTATACATATAGTTAGAGAGAAAAAAAGAGATAAATAAACCTTGTCACTGAGGTACACACCTGCAGTTCTTGAAGGGCTTTGCGCTGAGTTTCAATAGTTCTTTTGTTTTCTTGAAGTCTCCTTTCCTTTTGTACAGTGTCAGAGTCAACTTTGACCTTCCAACACTTAATTTTCTCAACTTCATCAAACAGCTTGGAATAAAGCTGTCCAGGATTGCAATTCTGGGGGATATTCACAATGATGGGAAGTAAACTGGCATGCTTTAGAACAAACACGTTTCTAAGGCCAAGTCTATCCTATTCATGCTTCACGTTTTTATACACTGAAAATATTACCTCGTCTTTTTCCATTGGTGGCACAACTTTCATCTTGGGAAAGTCTTTAGAGGAGACACAATTAATTTATTATGAAGTTTATGATACTTGACAACTTTTTGTGCTGAAATAATGTAGCCAGTGTTGTTTAATACAAAATACCTGGTTTGGTTGGTATAGTTGGCGCAACCACTCTTGCATTGGAGAAAGGCATGCTCTGCTCTTTGTCAAAACATTTACTGTAACCCTAGGGGAAAACAGCAATTATACTTAGTCATCATTTGTATTAATGATAACTGCCTCTGAGACTACAGCTGCCTCCATTCATTAATGCTTTTAGCTTACAACAAGGAAAACAATGCCCACAAGTGTGCATACTGTATGTTTAAGACTTTCATTGCTGGTAAAAACTTGGCTAATTATGCTGCAGGGTGGTGTCAGTGCTGAGCTAGCATCAAAGTGTTTTGCCTTTTCTTTATTTATTAATATTTAATGTTGGTTAAATATTGGCTAATTTAACTTACCTGCTGCAGTGTATTCATGATATCACCACAGTTCTCAACTATTTCCTGAGGTCGAACAGCAGACACCTGTCCGGTATTCACCCTGGGAGGTACCAACAGTTTGAAGTTAAAACCCCGGTCTCTCTCCATCCTGAAATGAATGCATAGATGCAGCTCCTGTTATTTAACGTAAAAGCATTAACAGTTAATGGCACAGACTTTATCACGAGGGAGACACAGAAATAATATCCGACAACTTTTGCATTAATTCATTTCACCCAAATGACCTGACGTTACTTCAGCCGTTGGCTAGGTTAGTTAACTTAACTAATTAGCTTGCTAATAACAACTCAGTTTAGCTATCACGCTATCACGTAGCCGACCCACCTTCAGTAATTCCGACGAAACAATAACAAAATATGTGCCAGGCAGAAACATGTAACGTTGTCACGACGTTATTTTGGCAAACAACAGCCACGTAGTTACTTACCTATCAATGGTAATGTTAAATATGAAGTCTTAACTACGACGACCGTATACCGGCGTGTCCAAGAGTTATCCTGTTCCATGTAACGTGAAGTTAACGGTTAGTTTCAAACTTTGTGTAACGTTAACGGCCACCAGGAACAGTACATCCATTATCGGACAGTCTATGTTGTCTATGTATTCTGACACACTCACTGGGGATGCTCATGCTTTTTCCTCCTCTGTGTGTATATGTCATATGTGCATATGTCATCCAAATTATATATCCGCTTTTTTAAAATTGATATGCAACATATACATTTGTTCAAATTAGCTCCACCTTTACAAGCTGCAATATTAAAGTGATGCTTACATATAAATGAATCAATAATTTAAATCCAATGATATACTATATATATTCTTCTGAAATGGGTCTTTCTGCATCATGAGTACTTTTACTTGTGGTACTTTAAGTATATTTTGATGATAATAGTTTTGTACTTTTACTTAAGTAAAATCTGAATGCATGACTTACTTGTAAAATAGTTTTTCTACACTGTATTGAGTATCTCTTCCTCCACAGGCCTTAAGTAAATTAAGTAGAAAAGAAGAAGAGCTTCCTGACTCATTAAATGGTCTCATTGAACACATTGGGCTTCTGTTGTGTCTACCTTCGTTTGGTAAGGGCATACAATACATGCATTATTCAAGACAAAATGAACAATCCTCTCTGTGTCCCAGAAATTCAGTTTCATTTCTCAGATGGAAAAAGCATGACTGAACATGTTTTGTACAGAACATTGCTTCAGATTTCATTTTGAAGGCTTAGTTTGCAGGTGTAATATTTTCTCTGCTGGTTTCAATGTCGTTCTTTTTAATGAGAAGTGCAGTATGGAACTGATTTGTAACGCTGAAAGGACCAACAATACATAATCAATTTTGTACGATGAGATTACAATGTTCAACCAGTGAAAAATAATGTCAGAGGTTATTATTGTCTCGTCAATATTCTATTAAGCCTAATTTGTATTTTGAGGAGGCTTATTATTTTTGACTGTGGCTGTTATAAAATGACGAGAGCATAATTTGATAAAGTGAGTTAATGCTGTGGAGGCATTTATCTTATAATACGATGCGAATAAGTGTCCTAAATGACTATACAGTAAATCTAATAATGCACTTCCTCCATCCAGTCTGCTTAATAAAGGATAAAGTACATGATACCAGTGTAGTTTCTGAGAAAAATAGTTAATGCATCTCTAAAGAACTAACATTCTTCTGATCTCAGATTTATAAGAAACACAGAACACAGCGGACATCTTGTCAAATGACAGTTTATTTGACTTTCTGACATGATAAAGTATAAAGTAATGTGCAGTCAGTGGCAAATTTTCCTATCGTGAATACACAAAGCTATGCAACAAGGTTTAATGCACTCAGAATTATTGATATTTTCCATAATCAACAATGGACCAGGAAAACAGGTTTACAAGAGAAATTGAGAATTAGTACGAATATATTTGTGGATTATACAAAGAAAAAGGCACCAAGGATGTTTTCAAACCTTCCAGAACTGCTCAGTCCTTGTAAACAGGAAAACGTCTTATAAATGTTTCTGAGAGACGGTGTGGCAAGCAATGTGAGGTGAATAATATAATTGCACACTTTCATAGAGAATTTTTGCAGTCACTTGAAAAATAGAGCGCTGCACTTCGCATGTTCCCTGTTGAAAAATAATCTCAATTGTCTGATGGTACATTTTAGAAGGTTACAACACTATAAATGGTGTGCTGCAGAAAGAGTTATAGAAAGGTTATAGTGACACCATCTGAGATTTAAAAATGACCATTACCATAATCTCCTAACAATATAAGTGACTAAGGCTACGCAAACTTGAATAGTCTGCCAAACACATAAAACAGTCCCTATAAGAATATTAGAGGCATTTTATGTGGTTTGTTCATTAGAATTTAAAGGGCTTTAATTGGTGTGTAAATATTATATACATTGAATTGCAAGTGGGGCTATGATTTTCTGTGGTAGTCTTCAAAAACAATTCATTATGAAACAGACATGTCTCGCTGCCTCGCAGACAAGATTCAATTGTGAATTGTGAAAAATGTAACTTAACACGGTACAGAACATTAGACAGTGTCTTCTGTGTTCCTTGCCTCTGCCACCTCCTTGGCAGCATTGCCCCTGTTGAACTTTTGTTCTCTACCTCCCACCTTAGCCTTCCTCTCCTCCTCTTTTTTCTCTTTGGCCAGCAGTCGATAGTTGAGTCCCATCCCTGCAAACAGGAAGACACTGGAGACGATGAGGAGGATCCCACAGCCCTGGTAGGTGTACTTGTAATCATGATAGATGTCTTTGAACTTCCCTGTAAGGACAAACAGTCACATTGCAACATTTTTAGTCACTGTCAACATTAAGCTGAGGTAAACTGCGCAGAAATGAATTACAATTGTTGACAGTGAACTTGAAAGTTCATATAACAGGTGATGTACTCACCAAGCAAAGGGGGGCCTAACAATACAGGACCACACTCCACAATAGTGACCAGCCCAACAGCACTGGAGAAGCGCTGAGCTCCCACCAGGTCCATCAGAGTCTCAAACAGCACTGAGCTCAGCCAGCCGAAAGCGAACCCGAAGAAGATGGCATAAATCACAAAGCCTTTGTAGTCTACTGATAGTGGTGCGAGAACGTGGCAAACACCGTTGTACAGCACAGAGGCAGCAAAGAAGTACTGTATTCTGGGACGGACCCACTTTGTGTTAGCCACAATGCCCATTGAGGGCCGGGCAACCATGTCAACAAAAGCCAGCACAGACAGTAAGAAAGCTGCCTTCTCTTTAGGGATGTCTTTACTCTTTGCAAAATTACTGAGGAACACCAGTGGTGCAAACAGACCGAAAAACATGACAATATTGCCCATAATATAGAGCAAAAAGCCACGGTGCTTGAACAAAGACAGGTCGATGAAGCTGTTAATGATCTGCACTACAGTCCTCCTCTCTGTGACCTTCTCTGCGGGTTTGGGTTTTGGTCCTATAGGCCGCATGAGGGAACCAGCGACACAGCAATTGAAGAGCAGGCCACCCAGGATCAGGAAGCTTCCTCTCCAGCCAAAGCGGTCAAAGAGCCAGGTGTTTATAGGGGCCATGGTGGAGAGAAAGACAGGGCTGCCAGCCATGGCAATCCCATTAGCAATGGGCCGCTTATTGTAGAAGTACTTTCCAATCATAGTGAGGGCAGGGTTGAGGTTGAAGGCTAATCCCAAACCTAAAAGAGTCAATTAGAAAAAATGTGTCAGTGTATTTGACCTATAAATATCTCAGTTGAAATTTGAGCATTAAACAGCGTTTGGCAATCCAAAATATTTCTTGGTATTTTTTTTTTCAACACTAGATGGCAACAGTGTGCAGTAAAAAAATAGATGACTCATGACCGAACTTAAAAATATAGAAAGTTAAAATAAGGTACCTCCCACCACACCAATACAGAAGTACAGTGCTTGAACAGAATTGCAGAAAGAGGCAGCAATAAGGCCCAATCCAGACAGGCATCCTCCCGCTATCATAACAGGACGACTCCCATATTTATTAACCAGGATGCTGCTGATAGGACCTGAGGATAAAAGAAAAACATAATGCACAAACACACATGTTAGAAGCTGAAAGATGGGGATTTCTATCCAATCATCAGTGCACAGTTCTATATATAACCACCAGAGAGCTCCAGTGTCACAGCTGTGGCTCAGCAAATTCAAACAACTTCTGCAATCATTTTTGTCAGTGCTGCACTGCAGTAGATGTGTTCTCATGCCATTAATAATGCGATCTGTCAGAAAAACCATGAAAGCCGTAATGAAATAAGCATTAATTTGGTTCAGGGATTCATAAAAATTGACAGAGGAATAATTTGTTTGTAGATTCTTCTTAAATGGACTCTAAACGCATTTGAAATCATTATTGGAGGAACCTCAGTTCAGACAAGTGGGTGGGTGTGTAAGTGTGTGTGTGCGTGTGTGTGTTTTGGGGGTGGGGGGGTGGGGGGGGGGGGGTGAAGGGACTGGTGTGTGTATGGGGTTAAAATAACAACTGGTATCTTCTTAAGTACATTTTTTGTTTTGCAATTTTGGCACCTGGTACACTGGTTCCAAAGAAAGAGTGACAGAATGAGGCAACAGTAAATCAACTTGTTAATATGCACGCACCTCGGATTCAACATCAACTCAAGAAAAATCACCATGACTTGTAA
The DNA here is from genome assembly GCF_043641665.1 of Enoplosus armatus. NCBI lineage: Eukaryota > Metazoa > Chordata > Actinopteri > Centrarchiformes > Enoplosidae > Enoplosus > Enoplosus armatus. The sequence continues at coordinate 20,783,673 of NC_092182.1, read as the reverse complement.
ACAAATGACTAAAATGCACAAAGAGTTCGGGTCACAAAACACCATCTCCATCTACGGCTTATAACAACTGGCCCAAATGAGTATGAGGACCCACATGGAAGACACTTCTGCCTTCCTGCCAAATTCCTGCACCACCCAATGAACCTAAATAGAAACTGACAGTTTTTGTTTAGAGGTTGTCCACACTCATTTGCCAGCACTGTGCAAGACAAAGGGTTTTTAAATTGTAATGCAGGCAGTCTCCACACTAGCAATGAGTTCTTTCCTTCCGCCTTGCAGGGAGAGTTGCTTAGGATAAAAAGGTTGGAGACAAACCAATGTAGAATATTATGAATGTAATGAATCAAAAATTGAAGGAGTACAGAGGTACGCAACAGTAGGCCGTTAATGAACTTCTCCTGCTGATGTGCTCAGAATGTTTAACACATACGGTGACAGACTCAGATGTCATCTACTCACAGCAAACAAACATTTCCTCACTTACTTTCAATTACCATGCATAGCTTGCTTTCATCTGTGTATATTTGCATCTAAACATTTGCATTAATTAACAATGTTACAGCTGATCACGAATACTGAATCCACTGTGGCTCATGACGGGTGCATATCTCACTTTTATAGCCATGAAAAAGGTGGCAACCCCTTACAAGCTTTATGTGCTGCTGCTGATAACAAATATTAAGTAACACACTGTAAGACAAACTAAGAACAGTGAGATGCTTTAATCACTGCAGACAATGTGTTGCTGGACCACAAGCAGCCTTGATTCCTTTATGGGGAACGTGTAATACTGCTGACATATGGCTACTTGTTTTTACAGAGGTTATGTAGTAAAAAATATGATATACAGTAAATGAAAGTTTAGATGTAATTTGTTCAACACAATGCATGGAATGCAATGAATGCAATGCTAGCCTAGCAAAACAAATACTATCTTCACTATTTTATTGCTTGCAGATCTTACAAATACATTTTACACTCAGGCCAGAATAGAAAATTTGATACAAAGTAGTTTTACATGGTGTAATAGTTTCCACTTCACATCAGTTTGGCACCGTAAAGCAACTTTCCTGAAACTTCCCTGAGATTGAAAAAAGATGCCTAAATCATCAGTTTCCCAGTTTATCACACGACAGAGTAAAGAGAAGTGCAGTGTTTTGATTTCAGAGCAGACGGTCTTGAGGGACGTGGAGAGCTCCTTTGAACTCGGCTCTCTCCATGTTGAATATCACGCACTCGAATAGAGCCTTATCATCACCTGACCGGCCAGACCTGTGTGACATCACCCAGCGTCTCATTCATCTCATCAGTGCAGGAACACAACCAAACCCCCGGTGGTCTTCCACTCTCAAAGCACACGGGGAAACAATAAGCGGGTATGCAAGGCTAAACCCCATTCATGTGCTCCAGAGACAGATAATGTTGCACTTTCATAAACAACACTTCAATAGAGGAGTTACAGTATTGTTTTATCTCAGTATGAAATGTTTCTGTGGCCTCTTTGTGGACGAACTGAGGTTGAAAGGCTACAATGCAACTCTGTATTTGATCAACAAGCAATGGATTGGCTTTTAACTGAACACTCCAGGAATAAATCTTTTACAGTTGTGCTAAGAGCCAGAAATTGATTCAATCTATAAATCTTCACGACGTGCTAAATGTCAAGTGTTAACAAACCCATGTTTGGCAGGTTGTATTTTAGTTCGTAGCTCACCTCCACCGTACATGACGGCTAACATGATGGAAGAGATCCAGGACACCTGGCTGCTGGTCACATCGAAGATCGCCTCGATCTCTTTAAAGAAGACAGTGATGGACTTGGGGAACGCATAGGAGAAGCCAATAGAGATGAAGGCCCCGGCTACCACCATCCATCCCCAGCCACCCTCAGGTGGTGTGTAGCCTTGAGGACCACCGACGGCGGGCGCCATTTTCCTTCACAAAACTCCTCGTCAATTTCAACACGTCAGATATGAGGACCTGAGAGAACAAAGAAAATGACCTGATTAGTTGTTGGTGAATGTGCATCGATCCATCAATAAATATATGAAATTGTAAAACTATTTTGTCCTCAGCTTTGAAACATTTGACAGCTCTGAACATTTTTGTATCTCCTTGAATGGAAAATGTCCCCTTTCGCTTGTAAGGAGCCTTGCAAATGGTTATGATAAAGCCTTTCATCAACTGATTGGACAATAAAAAGAGGCATTAGAGAGACTAAATACGTAACAAATGTAAATCAAGTTTCAAAAAAGAAAAGAACCCTTTTTAACCGGCTGGTTTCCCATTTACTTCTCCATTTGCTTACTCTGTATCACTAACAGTGTTTTCTGTAGCAAAAGCTTGTTAATATTGATTTTATCGGTATTTTACACTGACCATGAATGTGGGAAGGTGATTCATAGCAGTTTAACTGTTAATGAAGGTTTTCATTTGCAAACTGTTCAGAGCTGCTAATGTCAAATGTTTCAAAGCTCAGACAATAAAAGAGAAAGAGTAAAACAACAAAATAGCTACTGCAGAAGTGTAACCATTCTCATCCTTTCATTTTACAATTATAGACAATTTTATCTAAGTGCTTGTCTCATTATTTTAACTTTTTAAAAAGTATTTTACCTCCCATGTAGAAGATATCTGTGTTGATTGGCGTCTGACAGTATTGATCTTTTTCCATCAGTCTCATGCCCTCTGACCTCTGTTTTCTCTCGTGTCTCATCTTCAGCACTGACCAAACTAGCCGTCTTACTCTCTGGGCCCTTTTACTTGTTTCACAGAATAAATTCACAGTCAATATGAGCAACATCCACTACATGCTCTGTATACTGACCTTTAAGTACCTCTGAGTACCTCTGCTTTGCTGATACCTCATGTGTATTTGGAACGAGATCAGATTTGTCAGAAAGTATTTCCTTTACGCTATAAAATAGATTAAGATTAAGGATGCAATTTTTTGCTTTGCTTTGCTTTGAATTGCTCTCTGCATGTATTCACTGAGCTCCCACCTGCTGATCTCCCACAGTCTCACTTTGGAGGTGATGAATAAGAGTCCATCTGCAGAGTCAAGCAACTTACTGTACTGTTTACACAGGGGAAACTATCCAGAGAAAACATTGATCAGACCATGAACACAGGTTGAATTCACACTGCTCAATAGCTCAAGGCTATGCTCAGGAGAGGGTGATGATGTAGTGTTTTTCAGCCAACGAGGACTTGATGTGGTTGATGAATTGGTTTAGTGCTCTGAAAACCTATTGGTAAGCCAGTTGTGTGCAGCGAGTAGTGAATATTTAATGTGTTAAAGAACTTTTGTTATTGAGCAGGGATTTTAGCTGCTGCTATGCAGCTGTAAATGTGCCTCCTGCATTATTCTACAGATGCAATATGGACGAGAGATAAGAACGTATGTCTCTTATTTATTCAAACAGACATTATGGGACACTAGAATAATTAGATAATAGCCACTTGGGTTAACACATAAAAATAACATATTTGTGCATAAATTGCTGAGCGATGCTAAGATTACAGTAACTCAATAACAGAGGCAGGTTTGCTGTCACAAGCGCTTACTTTTAATTTAACACCATCATGAAGAGGAGGTGGAATTGTGTGGAACAGCCAACACATACCATGTGTGTCTGCTCATTGTTTATTAACGTAATAGTATCACATGCCTACACATTGGCCCTTTGTCAGATAAACAAACACCTATCACCAATTAACAACTGTAGTATGTTGGAAGCATTTAGACCACTGTTCTGGAAAGGTTGTACCTACTAATGACAAAGACTACTTAAAAGAAGAAGCTGAACATTTTGGGAACTGTGCTTATTTGCTTTTTTGTGAGAAGAGAAGCTTGACATCAATCTGTGTTTTGAGTACGGAGCTAGTGTAGTGAGCCTAGTTTAACATAAAGAGTGGAGGTAGGGGAAAACAACTAGCCTGTCTCTGTCCCGATCAAGTTAAAAACTATGAGGTACAACAATACTGATTAACATGTATTTTATTTGTTGAATCTGTACATACACAGGAATGTAAAAAGTACAAATTCTGCTTTTAGGGGAGTTAGATGCTGAAACTATTTCTTGGACTGTTTGCCTCTGTGTCCAGTCTTTATGGTACCAAACTAAATACGTCCTGACTGCAGCTCTGTGTTTTACAAAGAGACATGAGACTGACATGAATCTACTCAAAGTCTGGTAAAGTCTACATTAAAGTTTGAATAGGATTTTGTTATGAGACGGTTTAGTGTAAGTTATTAAATTGTTGTCACCTTTGATCAATAGAAGAGGTGGATGTACTGGATTTCCCTTCACACCTCCTTCACACGTTCCTCTCTCTGAAAACAGAGGATCTGCACAATTACAAGAAAGGTCGGTTGAAAGATTTTCACTCTCTGAAAATAGTCACCACACATCCACCAGGCGGCCTCTCAAATAGGACAATATGCTGGGGAAATGTTCTTTATTGGCAGCAGAGGCAGCGTTGTATTTTTAAAGAATAAAAAATTCAGTGGTTGACATTAGATGATGAATGGAGGAGCGACAGGACTACAGATAAAGTGACAAAACTGCTGAAAAAATGAATAAAATGGATAATTTCACGCTGAAGATTGATCACTTGGCTCTAAAATAGAGAGAAAAATATCAAACAATTCATTGAAAACTGCGGAGGCGATTCGTTTAAGCCGGGTAAGAGAATGAAATAAGTAGACCAATGGGCAGAAGCATCAATGCTAACCCCCGTCACACTGTGAAGGTCTAAATAAAGCAGTCAAAGTATGCGGCCTGAAAGTGCCACTTGACAGCACACATGCCTGCACAAAGCAGGGTGGGCTCAGCAGAGGACATTATAGTAAAGACACAACAGGATTTTGTGTCATTGATTAAAGGATGCAAGATTGAATTTTCCTTGGAATTAATTTGACTAACATGGGTCACATCAGCAGAGGGGCAACTGAGGCAAAGCATCCCTCCTTATAGAAATATCATCCATGTGCTGCATTCAGGGAACCCACTTCTACACATTCTCTCTAAGAGTGTTTCAGGGAAATATTCTCCTTCTCTTTAGTGTGTTGAATTCTGATTTTGTGTTGCTTTTTTGTGAGCCACATTGAAATAAATAGCTCAAAAACTGTTGCTATGGTTGGTTGGTCTACAACAAAAGTAGATGGAATAATGTTGAATGAACATGAGATTTTACATCTTGGGCTACATTTTGTGCTTCTAGCTAAATATTTTTCATTCACTCTCCCTGCAGCCATGCTTTGGGCCTCTTATGACCACTTATTAGATCTAGTGAATTTGTCTGATTAATTATAGATGAGAATAACGTGTTAAATATTTGCTCAGTGAAATTGCACACTCGCATAATAAGTTTTGTTATAACACTGACAAAGCAATACATCTTTCATGAATAACAAGCTGAATATAGATTACTTATGCAAGTAATTATTTTTAATGTGATGTCTGGCAAATGGGAAATGTGCATAGTGTGTGTGTGTGTCAAGCATCTTACCTTGGCAGGAGCTCTTGAAGGGGGCCAGATGAGCTCTGCAGATAAACAGCAGTCTCGGAGGCACGTTAACACACTGTAGACATCATTGAATGGGACTGAGCTTCTCTGAATATGTATGAAATAAAAAAAAAAGAAAAATCACTGCATATGTTTCACAGATACTCCAGAAGTGATCTGTGGGTCTATATCCAGTGTGACAGTCCAAAAGTTGCCAGTGGCACCGCTGCCTCAGACTTCATCTGTTTCCAGTGACTAAAGTGAAGCTGAAAAGTTGAGTTAGTTGAGTGCCCAGATCAAACAGCTGGACAATCTGGACACTATGGGGCTAAATGTTGAGGTCAGTCAAGTTCTTATTGGCTGTGCGAGTCATAGTGCCATGCCCCTACAATGCTTTCTCCACCCCTCTGTCATGTGCTGAGCTCTCACACAGAGTTATAATACAAGGAGGAATTCACTGCACGGCCCGATAGTACGTGTGACCTAAGAGGATATCTCTGCACTCTAAGAGATAAGATGCTTTATGAGACGCTGATTTCCTGCATTAGCTGATTTGTCAGAGCTATTCAATTGAATATTGGACGTTGCAACTATAAGAAATCCGGTTTACTTAAACAACAGACATTGTTTACCTCATCCACCTGAAAGAAAGATTTCTGAACACTTCAGGGGTCAGATCTGGTTGAGCCTTTCTCCCAAACTCCCAGAGGAGCTATCAATAAGTCTATATGAGGGCTTGGGAAAGGAAAGGCCTGGAGGTTATTCAAACAGCGTGTACTTGCAAAGTGACTTCAAATTTTTGACACCTTTGACACATTATTTCTCTTTGTTACGTTATTTTATGTTGTTCCCCTCATTTTTTACCTCCACTCAAATAAAGATTTTTATTACTTTTCAAACAGAGGATGCAGTTGAGAACCGCCTACAATTCAGTGTTTTCTCCTGGGCTGGCATTTATTCACAGGAGCAGAGTGCAAAGAATGGAAATGGATGTGGGACAAAAAACATTCGCGCACGCACACGCACGCGCACACACACACACACACACACACGTGTGTTCATGCAATCTGCAATCGGTTCATGGCCCCCTGAGGATGAATTGGAATAATCTAGCACCATCATCAGGTCAAAATTTCAGTTTGTCCAATACTTTGGTTGATGACCAAATACCTGCAAAGCTTCCCTTCAGCCTCAGCTGTACTTTGTGTTTAGTGCTAATTAGCAAATATTAGCTAAACTAAGATGCTGCTTCACATCACCACGTAGCATTGCCATTGTGAACATATTATTTCAAAAAACCACTGTTCCTAAGTGCAACCCCACAGAGCTGCTAGCATGGATGTGGACTCTTAGTCTTGTTTACTCATGTTAGTTACCTGGTTGCAAGAATAAGGAACACAGCACACGCAGATCGAGTTTGTAAGTGGTTGATGACAGACTGATGACCTCATGTACTGATGACGTACTTTAGGTCAAAATCAGTATCTTGTTGTTGTGTGTGTGACAGGGAGATGATGAGTAAAGATGGAAGCCCAAAAGATATATATTTCTCATTCAGATTTTTTCGTGAATCATAATATTTCCTCTCTTACTGGTAGCAAATGTTCTGCAGCTCCGTAGTGAGAAACCACTGCTGTAAATGACCTTATAGCATTGTCAGAGGGATTAAAATTGATTAGCTCAGCTATGTGAAACACAGCTCCTATAGAGTATAATAAGCTGCGGTAAAACTGCTATACATACTCAATCAAACTAGGACATTCTCAGTCAACACACACCACCAGTGTTCTTTGTTCATTACTGTGACTGATTTTCCAAGGAGCTGCCTTGTTCTCAAACGCAATGCTTTGTTCTACTGTATACCCCACCTCATCAAGTGTATAGCATACACCTCCTCTATTACTCAGATATTACAAAATAAATCTCAGCAGCCATATAAGAGCATGAGGTGTCTCATAAAGTTGCTTTTACAAAAACAACACCAGCAGTGTAACCAGGAACCAAATAAAAATGTGACACCTCCAGCTTCAGCTGGACTGAATGTTATTGCACCGTGGCCCACAGAATTGACACTCACAGGTCAAAAGTCAGTGGCAATTACCTTTTGCCCAGGCATGGTGGTACGGATGAAAGTGGAATAAATCCTGGCTTCCTGAACCGAGAGAAAGCGGGGTCTTCATAAGGGTCAGGGTGAGGGCACAATGTTGCAAAAGCCAATTAGCTCACACATACAAGAAGGAAAATATCTATTCCAAATTGGTGGCTGCAGTGACAAGACAGCTTCCACCTGCGATAATGTATAAAAAGGCCTTCATGCACTTCCAGGTCTAACACACATTCACATAAACTCTGTGCATATTTCTCTCTGTTCCTTTCAGAAAAGACGCTTTTGGCAGACAGGTTCTACTGTGGAACGAGGCCAGGCAACAGAGTCGCTGAGACACAGAGTCTGAAAGTGACTGAAGGTCTGTCCGGCTCTGGCTTCAACAGCAATGCATCGTTTGCTCAGTTCGGGGGACATTAGTCTCTTGAATGGCTTACTAAAGGATATAATGCACCTATTAGATCCTTAAGATTTGAGGCAATGCACTCACACTGGGAGACAATGCATTTTTTGGACCCTAAAGATGAAATGCATTTTATCTCTGAGGACCGGAATTACAGTCATATACAGAAATATGGCTGGGTATTGGATTAACCCCACTTTTTAAGCACCAATTGACTGAAAACTGCCAGGTACCAAAAGTTAGCAATGACCTGCTTTCTCAGGTCTTATTTGCATATTTCCTGATTTAAGGACATATCTGAATATGCTGGCTGGTGACCCCATAAGTAGATCCCAATGCAGTAAGCAAAAGCTAATCCAGGGGGCTAGTTTCTGTGTTTACTTTGGGTCAGACTCAAGCATCTCAGACTCAGACTCAGCATATGTGAAATGTAAACCTGGATTAATCAATTATGACCACTTCGGTACAGTGAACACAAGCTGTAAACACAACATTGACATATCATAACCTTTTAAATTGATATGGTTAACATAACATAACATAACATAACTTGTTAGCGAGCAGTTTCCTATTTACACATCCCGCAGTTACGGCGCAACATTAGAATTCATTTGGAGATGTGTTTCTGACCACCCGATGAATGCAAGTCCAATATCTACTCTCCTTCTAGCTCTGTTTTTGGTCTGCAATAGCTCTTGAGGGAAATAACAGCTAAATGCTCCAATGTGTTCATTAGCTACAGTCGCCAACTTTGTCTGTCTGTCTGCTGGTGCTGAGCAGGTTGCGCACAGTCGGTTTATCTGAGCTTTTTGGTGAAAACAGTTGCCTGCTGCTGACGCTGATGAGAGCGGTGACAGAGAACCAAACCAGTAAAGTTGTGTGCTGTAAAGCCAAAAGCTCTGTAGAGTTGAGGGGAAACTGCAATTATTTAGTTTATTATCTTATCATTTTTAAGTTTATTTGGAAAGCTTCATGCTGCTTGCCCCAATATATAGTGCAGTGTTAGCATGAACCAGAACAGCTACAACTATGAGAAGAAGAACAGGTTTAAATTTCCTTTATTGATATTGGTACTGAGGATACAGAACCTGATTCTTAATTATATATTCTCATCTTCAAATTTAAAGCTAAGATTTAAAATTAACCTAATCATGTATAATAACAGCCAGACTGTGTCAACATTTAGTTGGGGAGCATTCTGGATAATGATTGCACAAGCTACAACACTCAGTTATTTTCTAGATACACCTCAGTGCATTAATGCCATTACTCAATTTAATCTTTCTAATTTGTAACGTGTTGTGTAGATAAACACAAAGGTGACTGTGCATCCTAATGTGACCAGTATACAGGTCTGCACCAGGGCCTCTGCATCATGCACGATATATTTGATCAAATTACAATGCATTTTTGGGGAGCATTTGAATGCTTTGTTACATGTCAGAGCACTTTTCAATATTATCACACACATGGTACGCAGTGATACACACTAATGGACGCCACAATAGGTGGCCGGTGAAAGGGTCGGAAACTACAACTCTAGAGGGGTTTCTGATAAATACCTCAGTCACATGAGCTTTGTTTTGATCTTTTGTTTGTCTCCTCCCCTTCCATCAAACACACACACACAGTTTATACTCTCTTATGGAGCACTTCAAGCACTCCTTTGTGCTGACAGATATCTGGCTACACAATACTTCCTTCCATAAAGGCTTCACCTTTGACCCACTAAAAGTTGCACTGGACTGAGGGCGCGTGCATTCATGTATAGTCCTCGACTGATTTTATCCTCCTTCATTCTTTTGTTCTGGACTTGTCTGTACATCTGCCATTTTCGCACAATTTTCCAATGCATGTTTTTGCTTAGGGAGTACGTTTTTTATTAGGATATATATATATATATATATATATATATAGAGAGAGAGAGAGAGATAGATATTAGGATACTTTCAGATTAAAACGCAATCTGATGACGCACGTTATAGACACAGAATTGCAGTCTTCTTCATCACCCCCTTTAGAAGAATAGTTGCTGCGCTTCTTTGCATGTTACTGGCGCCACCTGTAGCGAAAGTAGGCTACATGTTCTTGTATTGTTTCCATAATTATCAATCTCTTGGGCTCATAAAAAGCACATTAGATAAGATTAAACAAACAGTTTTCAAGCTAAAAACAAGCCTGTTTTTGGCACCATAAAGTCCATGTAGTGGCTGCCCTGGAGCTTCTGATCATATCAGACTATCGAAGTCCTTAAAGTGTTCAGAAAAATTAACATCTGAACAATTCCATTTGCTGAGGAAGATCATGTCATAAAATTGAAAGCTCCAGAATGGCTACTACATTGTCATTGTTTGATTGGAGGTTATGGTTTACAAAGGTCAAGAAAAAACTTTGAATCTCAAGACTGTTTTTTGTTTTATTTTATTTCCTGAAACATTTTACAGAAAAAATGTCACTTGCGTACGTTAAAATGATGATCTCTTGTGATTAAGAACTGTAACAGTGTGTAGGCTGTGAAAATGTGAAACACGTACATGTCAAAGAAGAAATATAAATGTTTCTACGACACAGATGTGCCAGGTATGGATGACTGCATTGTTGACTGATAAGAGTGCACAGATAAAGATAATTACATTAATTAGAATATATCAAAAGCAATTTTTTACATAAATTACATAAATTCCCTTTTTCCTACTTAAATCTGCAACAAATACCATGTATCTTTGTTTAGTTGCTAGCCGTTTTATCTCCAGCATGTTCTTTTGTTGTGGTTATCGTCGTATTATCTTCAATATTCTCTGTTCCCGCTCCAGTCTTATCTATAACTGATTTCCTGCAGCTCCAACGACCCTATTTTCCTTTGGGGATCATTACAGATTCATCTAATCTAAAAAAAACAAACAAAAAAGAAAACAACGAATCTAATCAAACACACACCCCGCACAAAGCACACAGATTTGTCTGGAGAAAAAAAAAGTTAAGATGAGTGAGAATAAGTTTATCGAACATATCTTTCTTCTTCTGTGGGGAATGTACAGCCTGGCGGAGATTTGTCGCACATCAAACACTCAGCAGAGTAGGTTCCTGTGTAAACAGATAAAGTACCTATGGCGGGGCATGTTCCGTCATCACAGGGGTCCTATTGTTTGATGAAGAAGCATTTTAGGAAATGATGTGAGGAGCCCTGCAATAGATGGCCTATGGTGGAGACTGAACAAGAGGGAGAGGGCAACAAAGTCCCTTTTGAGTTTTGTTTCCTGCTCCCTTTTTACACTGCAGTGAAATGATCGTCTTTTGTCTATGAACAATAACAACAACACATTCTAGCTTTATAATAAATCCTTTCCAATAAAGGCTATGTAACTTTTGAAATAAGTAATAACACATTCTTCCTCTTACAAACAAACAAGTTGAACTCATAAGCAATAAAACACTCCCTTGTTTAATTCAATATGTTACCTGGTCTGGTATGACCACTAGTTTATGGCAGCTAATGTTGGCAAACTTTAGACAGATATCGCTGTGTAACTGACTTTAGGGCTCTCCTCTAGTTGTGCTGCTGTTACACTACATTTTACTATTTACTTTTACTATTGTCACTTGTGACCATAGTGGCCATTGTAGATCGTCTTATACGAACAAATTCTACATTACAGACTGCAAAACAGCAGCACTTTTGCCCTTTTGGTCAAACACTTAAAATGACCAAAATACAGGTAAAGGAATAGTCCGACATTTTGGGAAACACGCTTATTTGCTTTCTCGCAGAACAGAAAATGCACATGCACATTTTTGTAATGGTCATATGAATATTGACAAAAATGTCGTCTTGAAGGTCACATGGGTAAATTTGGAAGACAATGACAAACTTTGTCATTGAAGTCGCAGGATTTTCATTTCACATTTTTTTTTTTTATCAATTAATCAATCAGTCAACAGACAGAAAATGAATTGGCAACAATTCTGATAATTGATAAATTCATTAATCAAGCAAAAATATCAAACATTTACTGATTCCAGCGTTTCATATGTAACAGTTTGCTGCTTTCTTCCATTTTACATTTCTGTAAAATGAATATATTTGTGTGTTGGACGGTTGGTTGGACAAAACAAGACAATTTGTAGCCTAAATGATCTAAACAAATAACTGATAGATTACTTGATTATGAAAATAATGACTAGCTGCAGCCCTCTAGACATCACTGACATATGAAATTATAAAATTTATGTAATTCTTTTGTAACTTTTTTTCTCTGAGGCATCAAAAGCATTCTAGAGATAGTTGAATGCCTTTAGGCTTTAATAGTGTTTCTAAATCCTGTGTCTCCTTGATTCGAAGCCATTTTGTGTTGTAAACATGTTCTTTCCCCTCTAACCCCCGTGGTGCAGCAGGAAGGTGGTTGTAATCATCAACGTATCTGAAACGTGATTGGAGCACATGGGCAGAGGGGTGGATGTGAGGTAGGTAGGCATTAACAGGAGAGCTGTTCTGCTACTTTGTCCAACAGCACGGAGAGCTGACCTTGAGGGGAATGGGGAAAATTGACAGGGGGTAGAGCGGTAACAAGGGCCAGCTATATATCAGGGAGGCAATTTGGAGTGGTTTATCCGATGAGGGTCAATTCCTGCTGCAGTACCATAGATCAGAGTTTTCGAGCCTGAGCGTGCCTTCATGGGGAGAGGTTAGGATAGATCCATTTTTGAATGACTGAGCTGCTGATCAAGCCCCAGCAAATCATGCACACGAAACATAGAGGAGCGAGGTAATCATGAGGATTTGTGACGCAGGAAAACGTGCATCAGCAGATTTATCTCCTGCTATTTGTGGCCTTGCCGCTCTGGCTCTGGCCCAAATCAAATCTTTTTTAAGAGGCAATTTCACAATGTTCCTTTCAATTATTTTACATATCAAGGACGTGGAACAGGTTATTATCTATAGGATACAGGCATTAATGTTATTATTATCACCAGCGATAAATGACTACCCTCATTTGTGACCAAAGCATATTACTCAGTATAGAAAAGACATCAAAGATCTGTACTAAATCTGTCAGTGTGTTACGCTGCGATGCCAGGAGAGAGTAATTTCACAGATGCCTTTACTTTGTGTCTGACCTTTTTCTATAGCTGCTTCTATTTGGGATCACTGTCTCTCTGCACCTCTGAGACTGGCCAGATGGCAGGTCTATTGAGTGATAAAATTTGAGAGACAAGAGCACTGTTACACCACGAGACCCTTTGGCTCAGGCCCCAGCTTCAGTGGAGGCTGGAATGAGCACATAACTCCAGCACAACATTTGAATTCCCCTTCATTATCTTCTTCTCCCGTGTGGCCAACAGACGGAGTCCAGTTCATATGCTCTGCACTTTTTAAAGAGTGGCAAGTCAACATAATAAAGATGGTGAGTTATATATGGCACCCACATGCAAATTGTTCCAAACTGAATGGACTATTGTGTGGGATCTGAGATGTTTCTTAAATAAAATTCAAAGGCCAATAAAGCCAAATTATGAGACCCTTAAACTTAATAATATATTTATAAGTGGGGACATCTTGTGGACAAAGTTTATTTTGCACCATGTTGTTGTTCCAAACATGAAACTGGAAACATCAAAAGGCTATAAAATAAGGAGACAATTCTACATTCAATGTAATTTTAACCTTCCTAATTCTTCCCTCCTCTAATTTACAATAATGCTCTGCACCACATGCATATAAATGGGTAGGAGGGTGTAGCTTGGCCCTTCATTACCTTACTAAAATCACACTCAATCAACTGCTAAAGTCTTTACAAATGTATGTTAGAACATGACCAATGAGACCTTCCTTCAAATAGGTTATGGCTGTGAGACTTATCACCCTTTAAAATAGATACTGACTTGCAGTTAGCATGGTCAAATAGCGTTCTTTCATTTAGGAATCCAGATAATCAAATTATAAATTCATTCATAGATTTTAATTTCCCCTGAGACAATTATGTCAAATGAATGATACTTCAGCCCTCTAATTGCTCATTTTGTTCTAATGGCGAGCCAGGAATTAACAGTATATATGTACGGTATGGGAATGTCCAAAGGTGGCAGACTTCTGGAAAATCAGTTGTGACTCTTTCTACCATTGTTGGTAAATTCATTCGCTGGCTGCAACAAGTGTTGTTACTTAATGATAGTCACAAAAGCAACTGTGGCTAGGCGGTCCCAAGGCAGCTAAAAAAACACTGAACACATTATCCAAGCAGAAATGGCTGCTTTCATTTACTAAATATAGTATCTCTTAAAGGCTCTGCAGCAAACAGGGGACAGGGTTAGCTAGAAGTATCTAGTTTTTTTTTGCTTTCTTGCACATTTAAAGGAATTTGCTTTGTATTATTATGTTTTGTATTCATTAAGATTTTATTTCACTTGCAATTGAAATGTACTGTATGTATACCATGTGTCTACATGCGTTCTTGCTATATCTGTGCTAGATTTTATGGCAATCCCTCGACCGACACCATTGTCAAAGTTTTGTCCTGAGAACAGTTGATTTTTTAAAAACATACGATCATGTTTTACATTTTGCAGCACCTATTTTAGTGGTGAAGTGCCTATCCAAGCGCCGTGCCGTTTTAAGCTCCTTTCTATGCTATTATAATTTAAATCTCATCATTGTGTGACTGCTTGGGTCAATGAGTCATTCATTTTAGTTAGGTGATGGCTTTAACTGCATCCATTAGTGTCTTTGCAATGCCATGACTGCATCACAAGCATTTATCCCGAGTTTAGTAAATCCATTTATCCATGAATTCATAACTATATAGCTTTGTCAGCTTAAAAACTGCTGTATATATACTGGCTAATACCTAACGAAAGCACAACAAAACAGAATTAGAGCCAGAAATGGTCGGATGAGCCGGGTACATTACCATGGAGATCATGGGAGAATATTTATGCAATGTGATTCGAGTTATAGTCGGTTCCCTGCTTACAATCTACAGGATTTTCACTGTATGCCATCATAAAGCAGATATACTACACAGTCGACAATGCACTTTTGCATCTTATCTGTGCTCTGCTCATTTTATGCTTGAGGAAGTTGGGAAAATTGAGTTAGAATTGCTCCATGCAAAGTAGCTGCACTTTCCACTCACATGGTTAGACACAGGGCATCAGAGTGTGGCGCAGGTATGCATAGTTTTCAACAACGAAAGAGACCCAGATCGTCCGTGCTGCAAATAAAAACCATCAGCACTCAGGCGCTCATTAATGTACTGAGGTGTGCAGAGGAATTTAGGATGCAGCTTCTTTACCGTGGAGATGCATAAAAATGCTGTGTATGCTTGAGTGAAATAATGGATTACGCAGCCAAAGTGCTACCTTGGTCTCCTTCTGAAACACAATTTGTTGACTATTTAGAAAGGATGACACAGGCTGCCCTTTTCTTGTATATGCAGATGTACTTCTTTTGATATAAAACACAATCTATATATAAGCAGCAAATTCCCATGTTGCATTTTATTTGAACAGCCCACTCTTTACACCCTACACTGCAGCAGTCAGCAAAGTAATTTGATTTTAACCCAGAATACATCCACACACTATTGTATCAAGATGTACCAGTTCCTTGTGCAATGTGAGTTGTTGTCCTCTTTAGCTAAAGAGTGTTAGCGTGCAACACAGCCACATCCATCATAATAATTTTCCATTTTTCAGAGAATAAAAATGGTAATTTGGAGACAAACACAGAGTGAACACAGTTCTCAGGAAGTGGAGAAGCCTGTAATACAATACCATTTGCATTTCATACATCTGTTTCTATGACAGGTACATACAATCCTTTATTTCTGCCTTACAGAACTTTCTCTTAATGCTAATTCTGCCTCGCCATCAGAAACTTTGTCAGAAAAGGTATGGAGGCCTCGACTGTCTGAAAAGCTCCTAATGAATAATTAATTGGTGCCACTGCAGTTAGGGCATAATTTACCTCACCATTTCACAGTGATTTTATTAAAGACTGGGACTGGCTGGCCAGTCAAGTTGGAATCCATGCAATATTCATCAGAGAAAAGATGCATGGGACCACAGCTCATAGCCTGACGATTTATTTTGAAAAAACAACGACATCAACAGATCCCACCCTCTTGTAAAAGCCCGGCATGCTTCACGGCTCTTCCAGCATTATGTGTGGCGGATTTGTGGGAACGTTTCTGCAGGAGGCCAAATGCTTGAGGCTTGAGAGGAGCTGTTCTCCAACCTCATAATGCTACGGTGGCCTCCAGGGAATAAGGCAGCAGAATGGTGGTGAATGGCAGGGGAGCAGTGAACGCACCACCATGCTGTCCTGTATGTGCTGTACATACTGTATGAGCCAAAAAGTTACCAGCTACCCTAGACATTTTTACACATTCAGGACCAGAATGCTGCTGAGTGGTGGAAAAGTACTCAAATCATATACTCAAGTAAAACTAGCAAGAAGTATTAGCAACAAAATGAAGTACTATAAGTAAAAGTACTTATTATGTAGAATGGTCTCTGTCAGTGTTATATTATTATGTTAATGCAGCACTTTTTTAAATCATTGGTTGGTGTGAAGCTCGTTGGGTAGTTCAATCTATAACAATGCATCATATTTTATAAACAAATGAAGTTGCAGAAAGTGGAAATACTTCAGTAAAGTACAAGTACCCCAAAAATCTTAAGTACAGTACTTGAGTACATGTACTTTGTTAGTTTCACCACCGCTGCTGCTGCTACTGCTACTACTGCTGCTAATAATAATAATAATCATAATACGTCATAAAATAACTAACATTTGATAAAACATAATTTTTCTGTATCAGGTTTGCATGAGGAAACTCCCTTTAAGATATGAACCATTTGGTTTTGGTAAATAAAGCAACATAAAAGGAAAAGTAACTGGGTTTAAAGGGTTATTCTGACATACTGGGGATTAATGAAAGGAATAAATAAATGTCATCTTTACCCCTTTGGTGCCTAATTTAGGCTTTGTACAGATTTATTCTCTCAGGCCTCAACTCACCATTTTACATATTTTCCTTTACATATGCTAAAATCTTAACTCTATATATTCTTTAGAGTACCAGACTATTTTAAAGGCAATTGGCAAGCGGTTTTATGTATATAATGAATAATGTTTGGCTTCTAGGATTTTTGGATGATGTTATTTCCAATTTGTAGGAGAAGTTGTCATTTTAAACAGTTTCTCTTTCACATGGATGCTTGTCTGACAAACATCTCGTTGGTCGACACTTTGCCTAATTAAATACTTGGGAACTTGCAATATGTATTGTGCAGACTATCACTGTTTTTACATTTTATGACTGTACTTTTCTCCTGCAATGGTACTGCATCTGGGGTTGTAAATGTTATCCAGCTTCTCTGGTTTGCACGATAATTTAGCCCACACAATTGTTCCAAACAATACGTTTAAATATCTAGCTCCCCTTTAATAACAACTACACTAAGATTGATAATATTTATATAATACAGCATCAATAACTCTAGCTTTTATGTTGTTTACCCTACTAGAATTTTATTTTGTTAGACAATCAAAGGATCAAATTCAGCTTTATGACTGATTTGTAGTGGTGAACTTTCCAAACCCTCACTACTGGGAACACCACAGGACAGAACAGTGTTTTAATGCAGTGAACATCTGTATGCAGGCAGGAGAGGTTCGGTAGGCAGGAGGGATGAAATATTCATCAGTTGCTGTCTTTTGACAATGAAGGTACATGACAATGGTCTCACTTTCAAATGTCTGAGGTGCACAAATCCAAAAGGGATCTTACCTTACATCATTTCTGCTTGTTTCATTCAGCGCTCAAGTGCCAAAGCAAAGCAGACACTCAAAATTCAACAGCACAATTAAATAAGAGGTTAGTGAATTGGTGTGATAAAAACACTGCCCTTGAAAAAGGCTCACCTACAGAGAAAAAAAACACATTGTATGTAAATATGGGGAAAGCAGGCCATGAATATTTAATTTTCTGGCAATGTAGCACGGAAGATAAAAATAATGCTCCCTTCAAGTGAGGACCTCTTTATGAAATCGGGGTAAAAGCTATTCTGTGTTATCAGATTTTCTGTAAAGCCCGGCATTTCTTTTGAATTGCATCATCCCTTATTTAAATGTCAGGTTCTGGCTTTCTGCTGCTGGTGTTAGATGATGACTCCTGCTTTTCACAGCTTGCTGAGATCAGGTGGATGAGGTAGACCTGCGAATCGGATTTGATTGAACTTGGAACACAAAAGGTCATTGTAAAAAATGCAGATTTTACACATTTGTTATATGAAGGATCTTCTCTCTCCCAGATATACCATGTAGGGGATTGTGTCCTTCCAACAATAAACATGATATTCAGTACTTAAATCCAAATAACAATATATGCTACTGACCTTAAATCCATTCAATATCTGATGTCAACAAACAAAAGGATGGATTTAAATCTAGATCTATGGTAATCTCTACTCGTTTCTAAAAACCGAGAGTCCTGATAGACTGTCTGATACTGTAGGTACTATATGATGCCTTAATGTCTGGTGTCTTGCATATGAACTTTAAAAGGTCAGATTAATATAAAAGGCTCACAGAAACTAATCTAGAAGAACGTGACAATATCCTTGATATCTGTCTCTGGCGACTTCAAAAACAACAAATGAAAAAAGAAAAATCATTCTTGACCTTGGAAATAGTTTTTTGGGGGAAAACAATCCCAACTCAAGGTAAACGTATCACATGGCTGTCATCAGCAGATTGAGTTTGCTCAGTTTTCATAAAGATGGGTAGGTTCACACACAAGCTCAGTGGCTGTTATGAGTTCATCCAGAGCACTTTTAGGACTCCATGACTTTAATGACGACCGATGAAGGCAGTGTGATATGGTAATTAGGACAGAAAAGAGACATAAATTATAAAGTTTTCAAACCAGGAAAAGATTTAAGACGATCTGATGGTGGCCGGTGCTCTTAAAATGTCAAAATGAGTCAATAACTCACTAGTTTATCTGAAAAGAGAAAGAAAAAAGGTATTATTATTATAATAAAGTATTTCTGCCTCGACTGCATTACCTTGCCACATATGGGATGCTGTTATTAAAAATGCCTTGTCTGACACCTACTATTGCTTTTAAATTGTGTTTTGAAAGTTTTGAGGAGAAACTGAAGATGACTCCATTCTTTATACTTTTTCTAAAATGTAAAAACTATGAAACTGTTGCTATCTTGGCAAAGAAATGGAGCATTGCTGTGGAAAACCAGCAATGCATGATGACTCGTAATAAATCTGACATCATCTATAGGACATTTTCTATTCTTGGCTTTTGTTTTAGGAGCAAAGACGCTTAATTAAAAAGGTCATGTGCTGCTGGCCAGAGATGTCAGTGCTGATGCAAAACTTGCATATTGTCATGCAATTGCAGTTCCCATGAGTCCAGTTCAAACAGTACAAGTGGTTCATGCTTCCTCGGTTCTACAAGAAAGTTCTTTCTCTACAAATCACAAATGTTGACAAGTGTACAACAATTACGCCTTTGTTTAATAAGGATGACTATCAGGGTGCATATTTTAAGTACTTTATGGAATGCAAAAATAAATGGGTCCACTATGCAGAATACTGAAAGGTAATGTGTTGTGGGCCAGTAGATGTGCTCTGGTATAAACACATGCATGTGGGATTTTAATGCAGAGAAACTAACAACTCAGCAAAGTCAATATTTCATTTAAAGCTGCACCAGGCAAGATTTTTATGTAAACAAGCACCAACATCACATAGATGGGCTTCGACAAATCCCTTCAAACTGTGACAACGTGCGTTTATTTTAATTTGTCCAAGTTGAAGTCTAGTGTTAAATCAGAATAAGAAATATTTTATGCATTCATGATGTTCATGTTTAACACTGCCCCCCTCTTGTGGCACAGAGCTTTCAGGTCAAGCCATTGTTTTCTTGACCTCTGCCACAGTTCTTATAACAGGTGACACCAGTATTTGTCACTTGTCCCCATACTGTGTCTTTGTTGTTATCGGACAATCCACCTCCAATCCACCAAATTAAATGTTTTTGTTTAGCTGAACGTAATTTAGCACCTCATTGTTTGTGTTCCTTTTCTTTCTCATTTGCCCCATTTTTCAAAACGAGAAGTCAATTTAGGACTAACCTTTACAAACGGATGTTGTTTACCATCTATGGTGACTTCTATGCAATCGTTGGAGATAGCAGCAAGTTTTTACTGGTAGAAATTGTGAAGCTGTTTAAACAATACTGGGCAATACATTCAATGATAGTGATTGCAAATAAAACAATGAGATTCCAAGAGTTAGACCAAATGTATTGATAAAAATGGTGCAGTCAGAAGGATTCACAAAAGAATAGATTTGCTGTCAAACCAATCCCATTGTCCTTCATGCCAGGAAGAATCAAAGTATCACCAGTGAAGGATCAAGATTAAGTCCCCCTAGGAAGTACAGCACAGTAAGTAGTGTAGTAAACATACACATAACCAGAGGAAGTAAGTAAAATACACAACAGTAATTTCAACAGTTATTTAGAATGTTGCATTAGCAACACATTAGCTTCAGACAGCTAAGCTAGTACAGTGGTTAGCTTGGTTAGCAGCAAGATGATCACAGAAAAACTAAATTCTACAACAATCACAAAGAATCTGTAATAAAAACAGTAGCAGATGAAAGATGCTTGTCAATAACTGCTCGGTCACAGATCGGAACAAAATGGTGGATGTAACAATGTCAGTTAAACTGCTATGGAACTGTGCCAGTAGTGGTTGCTACTAGCAACGGAATGTGTAATAAAGTATTTCTGATTCTGATTCAACTGAAACCAACTGCTGATAATTGTTTTTTTTCCAGTATGGCAGAAGTTGTATTACTGTTGCATGTAGACACGGCCTCAACAATTTATTACGTAAAACAAAGCAAAGACAGGTTACAGAACACTGAACTACATTATTATTTTTCATCATACTACAGTGTTAATGGCACATGTGATTACTGAGTAAATCACTGAGACTATAAACAAAGTTATACTTCATTATGAATAACAAGCATCACAATTGCAGCATAATACACATTTATGACTCTGCATGTTCAGAAACAAGAATACTAGTTTTCATGTAAGAGAAGCTGGCCTGGACTCATCACTCTATGACTAAACTCAGCACAAGAGGTTCAGAGGAGCCGATATGACTGGCCATGATGGGTACCAGCCCTTACCCAGAACATATCAGCTGGGTTTCTTTTTGTGTGAAGTCCTTCCTCCCTCCGAATCAAAGGTCTAAGAATAGAGGGTGTCATATGTTGTACAGATTAAAAAGCAGAGACAATTTTGCGATTTTGGGATACATAAATAAAGTTAATTGAAAATTGACTATCACTGATAATGTCAGACAATGTATTTTATTTAATCACTGGAACCAGAAAATATTTGGCATTTTGGCTTGAAAAATGATAAAATAAATAATCAAAATAGCCTATTATTTTGTCTCCAATGTATTTTGTTGAAAGCAGTAAAGGGCCTAGAATTGAACCCTGATGAACACCTGGCTCACCACGTGTAATTGTATGAACACTGGGCCTCTGGTGTCAACTCATTTTTTGTCAAGTAAAATGGAGCAACCATCTGTATCAAAGGCACTGATAAGATGAAGAGTGATTAAAATAGAGCAATCCTGAACACTAATAGCCAGTAGTAGATCATTACTGTTTATGGGTAGCTGTTTTGGTGCTGTGAGGGGCTTCAAAGTCAGATTGATTATTTTTTTTATTGTTCTTCAAAGCAGTTACTTAAGGGGGAGCTACTTTTTCTAAAACCTTAGATAAAAGAACTAGGCCTAAAGTTGTTGAGTAGTTTAAGTATAAGTGGACACAAAGTAGACTTAAATGATGCACAGGAGATCTAGAAGCTTTGCACAGTTAGGTATTTCCATCAGATACAGAAATGTATAAAAAATAAAGAAGAAAACCTACAATTGTAGTAGCAAAGGGAGAAGAGAGAATAGAAACTCATCTACCCCTCGATATAATACATGTTGTGTTTTACACAAGGTCTGTCACGGCCTGTCACACAGGACTTTCTGAAGAGAGCTGTGTGACTGAGATACAGCACAATCCAGCCGGCTACAGCTCCTCGGCTCTGGTAAGTTTATAAGACATGTTGCCAGCAGATAGAGATTGATGATAGCATCTGATGCAATTTTCTCCATGTCCAGGGTTGCTGGTTCACATTCTGTGGTTAATGGCGAAAGTACAGGTTGCAAAGAAAATCTCCTCTGAATCTGTCAGCTGGAATTGAACTCCGGGCTTAAACAGCAAAGCCTGTGGATTGGATTTCTTGTTTATCTGCAAATGCAGATGTGAAAATTCATAGGATTTGTGCGGTGTGCGTAAATGACAACTGTACAGGGTTCAGGGTACTTCAAATGATTATGCTCACTGGTTAAAAAATACTTTGAACAGACACACACAGTATTTGCATGTAACAAAATGCACAAATCATATAATGACTGTGTATAGACAACGGAGTTACACTTTAGAATTTGTATTAATGAGCTGTTTTTCCAGATACAACGCACTCACCACTTAGAAGAAGGTGTGTCCACAGACAGGACTTTGTTGAGGAAATTAATCGTTAAAATCTGAAAAATCACCATGTTAACTAGATTAGGCAGGGCAACTTATCAAGTAATCTCTTGATAGGGCATCTGAACACTGTGATGGATTGTGTGCTGTCTTTCTTTCTCTAAAATGTATTCTCAATTGCTCGTTGCAATTAAGAATGGCCACAGAAAAGACTATTAGTAGGTGTTCTATTTCCCTACAGATATTTCTATTTGAATTTGTTTTAAGGGTTCCCAGCTGTGTGCCACTCTTTATGCATACAAGATAAGGTACATACTGTAGATTTATCTTTACATCTAAACCCCCCACCACCCCCCACCCCACAAAGACCCTGAACGTGTGTTTTCCTTTCAAATGCTTAATATTAAATGGGTCTTTATATTGTAAATAACACCCCTGCCAAATTTGCATTGTGTTTGCATATTTGCAGACTGATGAATTGGTCGGGACAACATGTTGGTACAGAAACAGTGTTAGCACATAGTTTGTCCACCAGAGAGAATGGATAAGTTTATAAAATGTAAAATGTCCCATTAGGATCTTGGACCTGATTTACACTTCATGCATCTCGGGCGGATTGGATAGCTATCGTGTATATATACATATATAAAAAAAAGCCAAATAACCTCACGTTCTTGCCAGATGTCTGTGGAAGTCTGTCCCCTGGGATAACAGTAACACTGAAATTACACTGTAATTAGTCTCTGGCTCATTAAAGCAACAGGAAAAAGCGTCTCCACCAATTTCAACACATGAGATCAAACAGACGATGAGCTGCGTTTATCTGATCCCTGACCAATTTGACCATGAATGATTTGTGTGGGTGAGGGAGTGCTGTAAATGAAAGCAATAATACCTTTGTCTCACTTGTAGTTCATAAATATGATTCATCCATGTATTTGATGTTGTTAGCTAGCAAAGGTGTTATTGTTGTAACTAAATTGAATTGAATTGAATTAAACTGCTAAGGTGGATAAGTTATTCCTCTTCTGTGATTTTTGGCCTTTCAGCTTCAGATGCGTTACCACACACTCTGAAGTGGAGTAGGACTGACCCTGATTTGCATGCAGCCTGGGAAAACTACGACGGATGGCAATCAGATTTGTGATCAGCCAACAGAGACACATATACAGTATGTAGCTGCATGTGTTAATAAAAGTGTATTGGATTTGAGCCGGATGCGAGACACTTGAAATGACAAGTTTAAATGTCGCCTCGGTTAAAATTTGTGTTTATGTCAAATCGTTATCAGACTTTAACTCTCATCATCGATATCTGGATTGTAAATATCCAGTATCGGTCGAGCTACAGTTTGCATGATGTTGTCTGACTTTTTCATGTAACTCATAATATTGAATCTGTCCTTTGCTGGAGACTGCATTTGATGTAAATGCCAAAGGTTGTAACTGTGCAGCCGGGAGATGTCGTTAGAGAAGGAACAAGTGGAAAATCAAGTACGCTCTCCCACAAGGCACTGTCCATGTGTTGACATGTGTGTTAGACAGAGATTGGATCTTTGTTCTGAAGAGAAATTAGATTCCAATGACAAGAGAACCTGAGAGAGTTTAAGAATCAAACAGAAAGTGTGTGTGTGTAAGAGAGTGTGTGTGTGGAAACTAAAATGGTACAGAGATAACTGTGTGAGCCTGTGGCTGCCCCTGTGAGTGGAAGTCTCTGCCTTTTAAATGCCACTTATTTTAGGTGCATTAATTTAATGTCGGTCCTAGTTTCTGAAAATGAGAATGAATTACACTGACCTCCTCCTAAGTGAATTAACATGGATGATTGTAGATGTAATTTCTAATTAGCATGACTCACTGATTCCACAGTCTCACAGGTGGACCACTGTCACTCTCAGAGGAAACCTCATGAACAAGGCCATTAGAGTAATTCCAATTTCTTGAATATGCGAGCCACCGTTCCTCTTTTTGGAGATGACTCCCTTTCAATGAAATGAAAAATTACTCATGATGTAACGCCGTGCGCAGAAGTACAGTAAGTCTGCACCAGACATAGCAAAAGATTCAATTCCCATCACAAAAGGTTAAGGGAATCATTTTTCTCTTGCCGGTGAGGCCTGCAACCCTATTTTTCTCAATATTTGGCAGCACACACCATCTCCCTGGCCATCAAATACTTCAGAGACAATATCATAATGGGAGACACAAACAATCCTCTTGCCCCTTGACCTCATGATCTCATAAAAAAGCCAAAAGCCAAAGGCTCCAATGCTCTTACCGTCACTCGCTCCGGGGGTTGAAGTAGGTGAGCACCTTTGTTTACTTAAATCAAAATCCAATACACTGCCCTGGCAGTTTCTCTCCCATTTTTTTTGCTTCCCCAGCACTCAGCTGTGGCACGGCTCAAACAGATGCCCTTGACTTTTCATTACGTTATTAACCTTTCGGGAGGTGAGCTAGGATTCAGAGGTGGGCATGGCTGCGCTGCAACACTACCAGATGACTCAGGCAAAGAGAACAGAGAGAGACAGAGAGAGAGAAGGGTGGATGAGAGGAGAGCAGGTAGGGCAGGTGTTTCTGACAAATGGAAAACAACAGATGTTTAAAAAGTCATGATGTGTTGAGTCCCAGTATCACTGCCTGAATGCATAAAGCCAACAACTATTGCTCACAGAGGAATGAAAAACAACAAATGTGCTATTTTGTCTGGATAGATATTAGTATCGTATATCACTGGTTGGATATCAGTCTTGTACTGGAGCTGCAGCCTGGCTTCTAATTCAGCAAGGAGCTTGTACACTTTACCAGGAGTTTTAGCTGTGCTTTGTCAAGTCTCTACATCCCAGGTTATATCTCTGTGATAGACAAGAACTCTCATGAGGGCCAAATGGCAGTGCAACAGGTTGTTCTCAGAAGAAGATTTCTATTACAAAGCTACAGTGCACGGTTAAAGGACGCCTAGAGGCATCTAGACATGTAGTTAAAGAATAAGGCTGGGGTTGTTTTATAAAATGCATTAGTCCATCTCTACTTTCCAACAACCTACCCTGTCCAAAACCCAAAGCCCATTCATTCATACTGAAGGCATAAATCTCTAAAAAAAAAAAACATATAAAATGCAAAAATATAAGTAAATAAATCAGTTTGGTTTTTTTTAATTTGCAAAAATAAAGCTGGGAACTGTAGTTTTTAGCAAACGTTACTCAAACAGGAGTAAAGAGATCACTTGTTAGGGACTACTTTCAGCTGCAGACTGATTCACATTTGATTATTGACTATTTATGGCCACAAGACGCATGTATGTGTATGTGGGATTGACTCAAAACAAACCTGCCCATCTTCATAGTTATGAAGAAACATGTCACCCTCACTGATGTGTTTAAAGTTTTTGGACAACACTATATGTATATCTATAGCAAAGAGGAATAAGCCATACAAGGCTTTGGCTACACATACAATAGGATAGGTTCATGGTTGGTTTTGGTCTTTTCATGGGATTTATTGATAAAAATATAAAATATAAATAGCATTATCCCTTAAAATTGGACTATTTGGTTGAAAATTAAGGTTCTTTACAACAAAATTTCAATGACTATATTTAAACATTAAAATATAGTCAGTGAAATGTGGTTGATTCAGTGAAACATTCACTTTTCAACCACTCCTAAACATATAGATGTATTTTTATCTACCCATCACCAGCTCAAGAATTACAGGTAGATGATTTATTTTTTTTTTTTACTGTTTTTATGCCTTCTGCAAAGTCTGATCCTAACTAGGCAAAGATGCAGCAGTTAAAATGCAACAGTCATCCTTGAACTAGCCAGACGATGTACCCAGTGAGTGGACTGTGCCAAATACAGTTGTTGCTAAATGCAGTTAACTCCAAGTCACATCACACCTATTAAATCTCTGTGAGCTAAATAGGAAGCACATGTGACCTGTTTTGAATGTGCAAGAAGATGGGGGGAAAACCGCATGCCACATTGTGTGTGTGTGTGTGTGTGTGTGTGTGTGTGTGTGTGTGTATTCAATGGTATGACTCAATTATACCCTGAGGTATCTTTGTCAATTCTGGAGAAAAAAAACTAATTCAAAACGCAGCCCAAACTGATAACAAAAGCCTGCTTTATACATCCACCATGTGATGACAAACAATAGTGAAAGCCAGCAGTGATCCATAAATCCACAACAAAAGACTATTCATAATCATTTAACCTTCATGCCCAATTTCATGCATATATAAAATAAGAACTTGACTCTTTTCTTTTGACTCTACACCTGTATTACGTGCACACCGGCTCCCGCGGAGCTTCAGGAAGCAACAAAGGAGAGTTCCACATTAAATAAAAAATGAGCAAAGCGAGGGAAGTTTCATTATTCATCTCACACTGGCATGCCCAACTCCCCAGCTTCCCGAAGGGAACACTATGAAATTTCAATTGGCATCATTCTATGTGTTGAGTTTTAATGTCAATATCGCAGACAGTCTTCAACAGCCTCGCAGCCTCCCTTCTGACTCCAACAAGACACTTCAAAGGAGCACTTCTCTGAATCCCTCAGTCTTGCATCAAAAATGTTAACCTTGGAGACATGCTAACTACCCGGCCGTGTATGTTCCCGAATTCCAATGAAGATTCAGATCATTCGAGACAAGGAAGAAAAAAGGAGTCAACCATGCCCTCTGCCCGTCCATCTGTCCATCTGACCATCTGACCATCGGTCTGCTTCTCTCCTTGAATCTCCAACTTCATGTTCACTTCATTCTTAGAAAGACTGCTGAATCAAGGGCAGCTCATAAAAATGAAAAGCTTAAGTTGAAACACTACTGACATTTACTGTAAGAAATCAGCAGAGACAAACACTAAGCTCTTTGCTCTGCAACACTCATGTTTACACATTGTTAGGCACATAAGCAAATGGCTAGCCCCGGAATAAGAAAGAACCCCTCGTTGAATGTTGTCTAAAGGCAAAAAAAAAAAAGCAACAACATAGCAAAGCTGAGCTGGTTCTTTTGGGGCTTGTATGACTGCTGCTCACTTAGCCTCAGGTGTGGAGCTCTTATGGTTGGCAGCAAGGACTCCACCTTAGTGCCAATGTGCCCGTAATGTTGCCAGAGCTTTGGAGGTAGTATCAGAGGTACACTGGCAGGAATGTTTGTGCAGGTGCTGTAGTTACACTTTGGTGTATTACATAGTGACTGACATGCTATCCTCTAGCAACATCTTGTGACAAGACATGAAATCCCACAAGACAGAAAGAAAACTTTCTTTAAAATTCTAAGTGTTCAGTGTTTGCAGGGATTTTTTAAATCCCCCCACCAGTAATGTCCAAATCCCCTACACAGCACTTGTCAATGCAAACTTGACCTGGGGAGGGAGTAGTCATGTCCTACCTGTGATTAGCAACAGGTTTGACACTACCTAAGTTGATCCGATCCGCACAGTTACCAAACAAAATGCACAATGTTATTTGCAAATTCTGCAACCCACTATGATCAGTGTGAAGACAACTCTCTAGGATTGAATTATCCGTGTGATGCCCTCAGGCTTTTGAAATTCTTAATAGCTGTAGTAAGCTGTACAGTCATGAATTATTCCTCATGTAAAAGAGAATTAAATTTTTATTCAAAAATGTAATCAAGGGGAAAAAAAGTGAATTGTAACGACTAAGAATACAACGGCAATTGTTAAAAAGGCTGACATTGTGGTGGGTAAATCATACTACAAGCCTAATTTCAGTACTTGTATCTACAGAGACCTACATGGCACATACACACTTTGCCCTATCGGCTACAGCTGATGAAAGGAATCCTCTCACTTAATATATGAAGGGGTTTCAAATAATCCTCATAAAGTTCATCTCATAAAGCTGGGAATCTCAAGAAAAGCATTTATACATAATGCGAGCTGTCCATCTGATAGACCTGTAAGGAATAGATCGTCATCATAGTCACCCTGCACATTTGGAACACCCACGCAGTCTCTCAATCGTCTCATTTAAAGAGGGCATGAATGGGAAGGAAAATGTCATTAGTGAGATAGGTAATCTGTTTCTGGAGAGGAATCAAAGATCATAATTGGATTTTCTTCAAGGCTGCTCGAAGCTTTTCAGAGTCTCATCCCACTATCATATTAATGATTGTAAGCCGACTGAGCTTGAGAGGGAGCTTGGTGAAAAATGGCCACCTCTACAAGTGCCCGCCTACAACTTAAGTCAGATCACAGCGACCGCGCTGTCATAGAAAACCCTCCCAAGAGTTTAAAAGGATTCACAGTGTGTACAGTGAGTATTATGTGAAAGGTGATAAAGAAGAAGGGAGGAGTAGGAGGAGGAGATTATTTTACCACAAAGTGAAAAATCTATGACAAAATGGGCTTATTCTTAAACCCACTACACTCAAACACTCAACTGACCAGTCCCTAAACCCCTCCCCTGAACAGCGATTGTCCAATCATAGCTTAGCATCCATAACCAAACACAACAATTCAATTCAATTCAATTTATATAGCGCCAAATCACAACAAAAGTCATCTCATGACGCTTTACAAAATAGAGCAGGTCTAGACCGACTCTTTATAATGTTATTACAGAGACCCAACAGTTCCCACCATGAGCAAGCACTTTGGCGACAGTGGCAAGGAAAAACTTCCTTTTAAGAGGAAGAAACCTCGAGCAGAACCAGACTCTAGGTGGGCGGTCATCTGCTTTGACCAGTTGGGTTTGAGAGAGAGAGAGAGAGAGAGAGAGAGAGAGAGAGAGAGAGAGAGGGAGGGAGAGAGAGAGAGGGTGAGAGACAGACAGAGGGTGAGAGACAGACAGACAGACAGAAAGAGACAGAGAGAGAGAGATAGACGTAGAGACACAGATAGACAGATAGACAGACAGACAGACAGATAGGCAGAGATGTATGGCAGCACTAGCAGTAGAAATAGCAGCTATAATTATAATAATACTGGAAACAGCCTGTCAAGCTTTTGGTTAGTGAAAATATACCATTTGAAAATATCACCAAGCATGAAGGTTAACCAGTCAAACAACGTTTTGTTAGAATGAAATAACGGACCGATCTTACATTTTCCCTTACAATACTAATCTTATCATACGTTTTTTTCTATTTTTTCGTACTAGAATAACTAGCGACATAATATAAGTGCTGTTTCTGTATCTTCCTGTCTTCTACATGGATCATCAGCTGGTGAGAATACTGACATTTTGCCTGGAACTTTAGCCTCAGTCTTTCAGCATGACATTACGTATGTAATCATCAAGTGCACATTTAGGACCCCTTTTACAAAATTCTCATTATAAAACGAGTCAGCTGGAAACACTAAAAAAAAAGTCAGCCAGAGAGTTTTCAACCAACTCATGGAGCTAACACTTAATTATCTCAGCTGCCATTTGAGCTGGCAAAATCAACAGTCGCCGACCAGTAAAGCTTGCTTTTGTCCTCCCCTGTGTGAAATCAAGGACACATTATTTAAAAAATTACTGAGAATATCGAGTGGTAAATCTGCCACCAAACTGCATTATGTGCCGTGCTAGAATAGACGGTTTGACGGGTGTAGCAAAAGTAACCAAGAGAGGTGTGGCTTAGCAGTAAATTGCTATTATAAATTGCTATACAGTGCCACAAAAGAAGAAAGAAAAACAAGTGCGCTAATTATACAGGTTTGACAGGATGTAGGAGAACCACAGGTTGTATCAAACATAACATTAACTGGTAAGTTAACACCTATAGTATATAGGAAGCTGACACTTCAAACCCCTTTTTCGTCACAATGCAAACTGCTAACAAGCTCCACTTTACTTCTAACATGCATTGAGAGGTTCACAGCTGGAGCACTTCCCAGAACATCCAGTTTTAGTATAAAGAATTATTTAGTAATCTGGTTACATGCCGACACTGATGGCCGCTTTAATCAAACTGCTGGATGACATGAAAATGTATTAGTCCGAGGAGAAAGATATTCTGGTTTTATAGGATAAATGTCTTCCTTTGAGGTGTGCACTTTTTGCATATTGTGGCTTGTTTCTAAGTGAAAGATTTTTTTTTCTGTTTGCTCTGAAGAATTAATCAGTAAACAACACGTAGGATTAATCATGAATTGCGGGACTTTTTCTGCATTGTAGCACTGTAAACTGACTTTCAAATACACACAGTATTTGAAGATACACTGTACCCTTGGAGCTTTTAAAGTAGTTTGACTACTACAGGAAACAGGGCAGGAGGTGTGTATTAATGGAAAATATTGATTTCAATCACATTACTGATGTTATGCTGATTTCGGCCATTTACACTTACTTTACTACTAACAGTAATCCGCCTTTTCCTAAAATCAAATTCGGCACATTTTTGCTAAATTCAAATGCAAATGATAACATTTCTCATCATGTAACTTTCAGTCAATCTCATCTGTAAGTATTTGGTAAAGGTCTAGTGGATGTGCATGTGCGTGTAACAAGAGAGTGTGTGAAGCTGCATCATACATAAGTCTGCTGATGTCTAAGCAGATGGTGGTTCTACAGTTATGGAAGAAGGTAGCTATAATCTGAAGTGCTACCAATCTGAAGCACTTTGAAAATTGCTGTAATGGGGCAACACATGGAACACTATTACAGCGATGTCATTTCTCACACAGTTGTGGTCTCTCAAATGTGTGTTTTAGCACAATTATACACTGGACATCTGAAACAAACTCAGCGAGAGCAGCAGAGGCGTGAATTTAGAAGATTACAGGCCAAAGTCATCTCAAACTTACCTCTGCCACTGCTGAACATGTTTTCTCCTTCCGTTTCTCATTCTGAAAAAACAAAAACTGTAAAACCACGAGCAGAGCAGTTGGATTTGGCAGTTTCTACTGTTGTGAAATCTCAGAGTGGGAAGTTGTTAAAAATGACTTTTCTTCCACATCGTTGTCTTTTTCTCCCACTTGAGCTGAACTCCCATTGGCTGTTGGCAGGACGGCTCTTTGATTCCACTCTTGCCAAATGTTGGACAGCTTCACCTTGTGCAAGCCTGCATTGCCAGACTGGACCTGACAAAAGCAAACACGTTTGAAAAGTTTGGCTCAGACTGGTGTAAAGTCATCTTGCCAAAGTGTTTGTGGAGAAGGAAAGACTCATGATCTGGAAGTGAAGTTAAGAAGAGGATCCAGAAGATGACAAGGAAAGATTCAAGAAATGTCAGAAACACAATAGTTCACAGTATCAAATCCAAAGTTTAGTGGAGCTACTTTATGCTAAGATAACCTGACAATCTGCTAGCTCCCTCCTCCTAGGCAGGCACATTTTATTAAAGGAGGTGGAAAAGAACCTTGTCTATCTCAAAGCAGACATTGGGCCCACTTAGCTAACGCTATGCTAACTTTTGTTACAGTTATCCAAAGTCACTTCTCCAGGTCGCCCTCCCATTTCTCCGTATTAGAAAGCAGAGTTATGATCACATTATCCCATTCAGAGAAAAAGCTTGATATTTTGGGAAATGCAGATTTTCTTGCAGAGTAAGACGAGAAGACTGATACGCTCATGGTGGTATGGTACATATGAAGATGCAGCCAGCAGCCCGCTCACTTTGCTTAGCACAAAGATTGGAAACGGGGAAACAGCTAGCCTGACACCTCTAAAGCTCACTAATTAACACATTATATCTTGTTTGTTAATTCTTAAATAAAACAATATTGTAAAAACGACAAATCATTGTCATATGGATTCAACAGACAAGATGTAACATTAATTAATGAGCTTAAATGTTTTTGATTTCAAACCACCCATAAGACTATATATATACAACATGTCACCCATTTAACTGTTAACAGTGCGGAAACAGACCATCATGTCTGTCTATGTTCTTGAAGCTGGACAGGCCCCCACAGCTGGTGTGGTATGGCCACAGGGAGCACGAGGCAGACTTTAATACCTCTGAGGGATTTCTCTGTCAGGTTGCGTTTTTGTTGCATCATGTCTCTGTTCCCTCTCTGGTGTTCGGCTGCTTGTGCTGACCCACCCTCTCCACTGCATTACAACTCAATAAAATGAAGTCATTAACAATTTCAAAGCCAATGAAGACTGAAGAGACATTAACACCCTTGTTTTCTCCAAGGGGCACTGCTTTAAATGTGAATACTGAGGTGTTTGCTGTGTAGGTTATTACAAAGCTGAATGTGGTCGCTGACCCTTAAAGCGAGGAGTTGTTAACCTTGTTGCAGTTTAAGGAAAGCGATTTGGTCTAAATGGAGGATGTAGCCCAGCACCCTAGGAATGACTTCCATATTGGACGATTACACACTCCACGATTTACGTCCAATGCCAAAGTTCAGTGCGAGTGCAGGAAGTAGTGCTCCCCAAAGGAAGTCAAGCAGAAAGTAAGGGTGTTGGTGTCGTGGTGGTCTTTCATGGAGGAAGCTGGAGTTTGCATCCCATCACAGACCTGCATTTAACATTCACCATTTCATTAACCACAATCTTTCCCTAACTTCAGCTAACTGTTTCAGCTGCCTAACCGTACTACTTATTTACTTAATCCTCTTCGTCCCCTGTGGGTTTTAAGGCCACATGAGCTCCCTCCATTTTTCCCTATTCTTGGCAACATGCTGAACCCCCCCCCCCCCTTGGCTAGCTTGTCCGTCACAGTTCTGCGCCAGGTCAGTTTTGGTCTGCCAGGTTTTCTTTTGCCTGGAGGAGTCCATCTCAGTGCAACTTTTGGGATGCAATCTGCCTCCATTCAAAGCACATCGGCCCATTATCGCAATCAACTCTGCTTTATTTCAGTGGTGATGTGCTTGCTTTTAGTTTTTTCTGTATAATTCTAGGTTTCTATCTGCAGGTAAAAACACAAAAATACCCTAGACGGTTCCTTTCTTAAATATCTGTATTTTATTTGCATGTGGTTGTGTGCTGTTGGGAGACATTATATAGCTATAAACTACAAGTGAGACTCGGGTGAGAGGGGATTGTGTCACTACTACAAGCCACTGTAGCTATGAGGTTTATAGACTCAGAAGCGCCAATTTTACATACGTAAAACAAACATAAATCAACTTAATTATTCTGTAACTACTTAATCCATTTTTATCAATTTTCTGCTGCTAATCTATTACTAGGAATGGATGTTATATACAGCTGGGAAGAAGTGACAAAAATGTGACATAAATGTCAATAGATTCATCTACTTGAATGAATAATTGCAAGCCTTATATTCCCTACTGGCACTCCTTGACTAGTATGACTAGTATATTAGTATATTATATTTAAAAGGTCTTAAAAAGTCTTAAATGTAACTTGGTGAGTACTGCAGAAACCTTAAGTATATAGGATGTAATCTTGTTAGGCCAGAAGATGCCACACAGCCCTCTCAGGCATCCAGTGCGGAATTCCTTTAGTTTCCCACCAGCACTCAGAACCATAAATTAGGTTACAGAAACTATAAAGAGCTACCTGACCTTAACCGTAGTTTATATGGCATAACTACAACATTTTTCTAACCTTAACCATACTGTAGTTGCCATGTACAAAAACAGTAAACATTAAAAACATTTGCATTGAACGTAGTCCTGGGATATCGCCCAATATTAATGTTGTTACACTATATTGCCAAAAGTATTGGCTCACCTGCCTTAACTCACATATGAACTTAAGTGACATCCCATTCTTAATCCATAGGGTTTAATATGACGTCGGTCCACCCTTTGCAGCTATAACAGCTTCAACTCTTCTGGGAAGGCTTTCCACAAGGTTTAGGAGTGTGTTTATGGGAATTTTTGACCATTCTTCCAGAAGCGCATTTGTGAGGTCACATGCTGATGTTGGACGAGAAGGCCTGGCTCTCAGTCTCCGCTCTAATTCATCCCAAAGGTGTTCTATTGAGGTCAGGACTCTGTGTGCAGGCCAAGTTCATCCACACCAAACTCTCTCATCCATGTCTTTATGGACCTTGCTTTGTGCACTGGTGCACAGTCATGTTGGAACAGGAAGGGGCCATCCCCAAACTGTTCCCACAAAGTTGGGAACATGGAATTGTCCAAAATCTCTTGGTATGCTGAAGCATTCAGAGTTCCTTTCACTGGAACTAAGGGGCCAAGCCCAGCTCCTGAAAAACAACCCCACACCATAATCCCCCCTCCACCAAACTTTACACTTGGCACAATGCAGTCAGACAAGTACCGTTCTCCTGGCAACCGTCAAACCCAGACTCGTCCATCAGATCGCCAGATGGTGAAGCGCGATTCGTCACTCCAGAGAACGCGTCTCCACTGCTCTAGAGTCCAGTGGCGGCGTGCTTTACACCACTGCATCAGACGCTTTGCATTGCACTTGGTGATGTATGGCTTGGATGCAGCTGCTCGGCCATGGAAACCCATTCCATGAAGCTCTCTACGCACTGTTCTTGAGCTAATCTGAAGGCCACATGAAGTTTGGAGGTCTGTAGCTATTGACTCTGCAGAAAGTTGGCGACCTCTGCGCACTATGCGCCTCAGCATCCGCTGACCCCGCTCTGTCATTTTACGTGGCCTACCACTTCGTGGCTGAGTTGCTGTCGTTCCCAATCGCTTCCACTTTGTTATAATACCACTGACCGTTGACTGTGGAATATTTAGGAGCGAGGAAATTTCACGACTGGACTTGTTGCACAGGTGGCATCCTATCACAGTACCACGCTGGAATTCACTGAGCTCCTGAGAGCGACCCATTCTTTCACATATGTTTGTAGAAACAGTCTGCATGCCTTGGTGCATGATTTTATACACCTGTGGCCATGGAAGTGATTGGAACACCTGATTTCAATTATTTGGATGGGTGAGTGAATACTTTTGGCAATATAGCGTATCTGCAGATACGTTCGGGAGCGTACAAAACGTCAGCAGCCAGAGGTTTCATGACAAGCATGTAATATACAGAGCAAACTGCACAGCAGCAGAAATTCAAAAGCCACAGATAACAGCTGAGATTTTAACCACATTTTCTGGCCACTGTATCTACACAGAGGGAGGAAACTGCTAATTTCTTTTCTAAGATCTCAAACAGAGCAGTGTTGACTCGAGTCTTTAATCACAGCCAGGTAGACAGAATCACCTGTAGTGGCGGATTTGCCGGGGCCATTTATATTCAAGGTTGATTACAAGTAGGGTGTCATTTGCATTATCAGAGACTCAGCACTAATGAGACTCCTGGTTTTGGGCCTTAATTGGATTGCTTCACCACAGTCCCTTATTGATATTTGCATGCCACAGTTCATCATGATAAGTAATGAGAAGATTATTCACTGGGGGTATCCAATTGCAAACTCCATCTGTGAAGTAGAGGGAGCACTGTCCATCTTATGGTTCCCATGGGGGCTGAGAGGGCACAATGGCATGCAATGACAAAACATGCATGGCCACACATGCAGTACAGCATAGATATAGCACTATGTGGTCCAGTCAGAGTCTGAATAACGGTCCATCTTTAGACCCTGGATCAGCTCATGTTTACCATTTCACTAAGAGGCAGTTGTTGTTTACCTGCTCTGTGATATTATGGCTTCTATAATAAATAAATGACTACCGTGCAAGCCAAAATTAAGCAAACATATGGCAGGGAGCAAAGCAAGGGGATTAAAAAGAATGTAGCTACCTTAGAGAAACGTAATCCGAAATGAAGCATTAGGAAAATAAAAGACCTCAGATTGGAGAGGCTTGGGTTTGTACAAGGCTAATTTCTTTCACTTTATGAGAAAAGACCTCTACTCTATAACCAGACGATGTAAAACACTCACAAAGCCACCAATCACACTCATAGAAGGCCTCGCCCTCGCGGCGTTGTTATAATTCAAATATTTTCCACTACAAAACAGAACAGGCCACTAGAAACATGTCAATAAAGCTGTGCGACAAAACCTTTGACTCATTAAGGCAGATAATGAAACAAAACCTGCTCATCAAGAACGCATTTGTCTAAAAATGAAAATGGCAAAACGTTTATGGAATGCTGTACAGATGGTGCTTTTCCTGTGGGCATCGGAGCGTGGAAGCACTTTGGCTGGAATTCAGAGAAATAACTTTCTATCATTATAACTTGTCAATTAGCTCGGAAATGGCTGTGCATCTGCGTGACAAATGTTGTTTTTTCAAAATTGTCATCATATTACGCATTTACGCGTGCCGTGGGTTCGTATCTGCAGACGTTTCTCCAGAAATATTATTCACCTTATTATTCATTTTTCATGAATCTCTGGAGGAAAAAAAAGCAAAAAGAAGAAGCTATTGCATTCTTATATTCTTCATTCTTACTTTTCCTATAAGCTTCTTTTCTCCAAGAAAAATCCTGACTATTTGTTGGTATCTGCACATGAGGTACAGGATTTTGCATACATCTGGGTTGTGACACTGCACATGCACAGTGCTCTGACATTTTCTGTAGCTATAGATTCATCCAGTGAAATTAGTCATGTGGCTATCTTCAAAGATTTGAACTGAAACCATCTGATAGGGAAGGGAGGAATCCAGTGAGTGCTGCCTCATCCCTGCTATCACGAATCCCCTGAGCTTCCACTTCCACAACTCCATGACCGCTGGTTTGGTGCAGTGTGAATCCCATTAAAAACATTCGTCTCTGCTTGATAGTCAGCTCTCAGGGAAATGAAAACGGGGCTCGCAACAGAACCACATACGGTTGTTGTTTCACAGATTTTCACGTCTTTCCAAAATGCATTTCAGCACCTGGGGGTTTGATTTAATGGATGGATAGATAACATAGTTGTAATGGATTCATGTGCATATGAAAATATGTCTCATTTAAATGAGAGGCTATTTTCAGATTATGCTGGATTCAGGTCTTTAAAGGACAGCCTGTTTGTGTAGGAAAAGGCCACACTGTTTTCAAACCTCACTGTCATGTCAGACATGATATGGCTACATCTGCAACTGTCGAAGCATTGGTCTCTTCTGACCTGAACTGTGAGATGGGAATATGCCCAGAGCAGTATTTGACACCTCAGTGAATCTCATTACCATAAAGCAGGGTAGAGAAAAAGCCGCACTTACGCAGCATGAAATATATAACAGTGTCCCCCAGCCAGCTGTGCTGTCAAAGCTCATGGTTGATGCATGACAAGCGCCACAAATGAGCAAAAATGTGTTTTGTTTTGCAGAATTAATCATTACTGAAAATGTTTACACAAATAAACACGGCCGCTTGCAGTGTTTATTTCCTTTAAAGGTAATGTGAATGAATAAAAGCGGCGACAGCCTCCCGCAGTGCTCACCGATGTGATGTCGGTCTCAGAGTGGTCAGTGCGGCGTAAACTTGGCTACGGCTCCCACCACTTGGCCTCTCCTGCTTTATCTAATCACTCAGACATGGCCAGGCCTCAGGCATGCTGCCCTAACTCTACACTAGCTCCGGGCAAGGTTGAGGCAGAGGGTACATTGGCTAAAAGCACATCCACAATCATATCCCCAAGATTATCTACCGTAACACTCAGACATCCTCTGCAGCTCTCATCTCTTCTTCCACTCACTTCTTTTATCGCACTCAGGTTAGTTTTATATTGAATATATTAAGTAAAATTGACATTTTTCTGTTGCACAGTAAAACCTCAGTGAATGAAGTATGAGATATCTGAGCAGAACAGGTGATTAAAGGTGCATAATAAATTAAATATGTAGTGAAGATCTGCTAATTCTGCTCATAACTAATTCTAAGTAATTCTGCTCATAACCTTGTTCATACAAGTCAAATAAAAGCACAAATTAGCCTTCACTAAATCTTATAGATTGCATGTGCATGCAAATTAGGTTCTTTGAGGGACATTTTACTCAGTAGTTTTAATATATTTAGCAGACCAAATATTTTATCTGTGCAAACTTTCATTCCCATGATTCAGCTAATAAAAACAAACAGAAAGGTCACAGATTTCTCATCACAAAACACAAGAAACACAAAACTAATCTCACCACCACAGAAGAAGAATGACTATGATATGTAGGGCTGAGCGATAAAACGATAACAATAAATGTGTGATATAATTAAACCACCCATACACCAGGAGAGGTGCGTGCTTTATGCACCTTAAACGCTAGTTGCCACAAGCCGTTAAACAGAAGAGGAAGAAGAAGACAAACAGCCAATCATGTGGCAGGAATAGAGATATGCTCACAGACACAGTGCCTGACTGGCTTGCAGTTGGAGCAGAAGAAGCAAAATAAGCGAAAGTAAATATCACTCAGGAGCAAAAATCTGCCTTTGAACTCGAAAGAAATAATGGTTTGACGTGATAATTATCGATATGGACTGAAATGTTTTTTCGTGATAATAATTTTGGCCATATCGCCCAGATCTACAGCTGCAAACTTGTGGCTGTGTGTGAAAGTTCTGGTCCAGACTGAGTATCTGACTTTCCTCCCGTGCCCTGAAGGGCCTCATCCAGCTATAAACTCAGATATGTTGCATCAGTAATCTCTGCATCGCTCTTTGTGTCTTATTGGCCGCAGGTTTAATGAGGCATCAAAGCAGCGAGGGATCGCGCTGCGCGCTTCCTCTCATGGTCTCGCAGATGCAGCACTTTCAAAGCAAAAAGAAGTGAGCATGGACCAACGATGGTTGAACACTGGCTGCCAACATCAACTTTTTCTCCTTTTACGCACTTCAATAAAGTAAATAAATAAATAAAGGGAAATGAAACTACACAATATTTTGGTATGTGTTAGATTTACAATAGAGAAACTATGGTGAATTTCCTTTTCTAAGTTTACCTGACAGGGAAGTCAGGACATTATTATAAACGGGCCAGAGGACAACATTCATGTAGCAAAGCAGTAAATATGTTTCAGCCTCTTATTAGGGCATTTATACTTTCTATGCCTCAAAAAGTGACAGAAAAGAGAAGGAAAGACTGTTCTGATTGGCTGTTCTTATAATGTACGCCGGGGTGCTCAGACCTGACATACCTAGTACATGTACGTCTTTGTTTTCTTGCTGAGTTAGAAATGAAGATCGACATCAGTTTGGTATCTATACGTTGAAGATGAAGGGAGGAAACAGCCAGCCTGGGCCTGTCCAACCAGTATCTCCAAATTTTACTAATTAACATGTTATATCTTGACAACAACTTGTTTTTACACTTACACACAAATTTTGTTTCTTTTGTTTCAAGTCTTTGTGCTAACATCACATTTACAGTACGGATATGAGAGTGGCATCAATCTTCTCAGTTATCAACTCTCGGCAAGAAAGCAAATAAGTGCATTTCCCAAAATGTTGAACTATTCCTCTTAATTCCAACACAAACGACAGCAATTAAACATATCCCAGTGATACAATATAGTATCAGTAAGACGAAGAGATCAATTTTGAGATCAAGCTGTTTTGATCTGCATTAAGAAGTTTTGCAAGTTTAACACACAAACATGGAGCCGCTAGCTCCAACATTATTATAGTACCCAAAGCAGAGGCTGTAATTAAACCCACACTGAAATATTTCTATCATTTCTGGTCTGAACAGCACAGCGTCCTGTGGCAAATTGTGTGCTGCCAACTACAGTATGTGGGGTCAGTCTCTCTCTGCCTTATCCCCTGTTCAATCTTGCCTTTTGTTTTCCTTCATGAAAATAAATGAAACAGTGCAGTCATCTGCAGAGGCGAGCAGAGCCCTCTTGACTGAGGAGGCCTTCGGGCTTCGTCAGGCTTTTCCAGCACGTTGTCATGGCAGTTCAGAGAGACTGAGGGAGAACATTGCAGCCCGGCACTTCTGTGGAATGACAATAGGAAAAGGGCTGGGGAGGGGATTGCTAATGCAGAATGCCAATCATAGCAATGTTGTTCTAATGTGCTGTATGAAAGACCACAATGCTCCCGAAGGACAAAAAAGTTATTGGGAAAGAAAGGTGGATCTTTAGGTGGATATTGGCACAGAAAATATGCTACTACTACTAATATGCAACTACTCCAACTTCTCCAACAAAACTAGATGCCTCATACAGTAGCTAAGTACACTTAAGTTGTCAAGACCTGAGTTTGGTGCTTGTAATCAAAAGTATTACCAACCATGTGGTATTTTTTTCCTGTGTTAATCTATATTGCGCAGGACGGGAGTTAACACGGCGGATTAGAAAGCAGAACAATGGCTATAATGATGCTTAATGACGCAGTTCAAGCGGGCTGCCCTCAAGTTGAATTCAAGCTGTTAGATCAGAAAGTTTTACAGAGTTTGCGGGTGTCTTATATTTCAACCCTCTTATATGGCTTTATTTGCTCAAAGGCTGCAAGTTTAGAGGGATGACGAACCGACCCAGGAGGGAGCAGTGAGGTCTTAATGAGTTACGTAACTTCCCCGGCAATGCACATCCTCTGATGTAGCACCAGCCCAAGATTTTGGAGGACTTAAATCTAATCCACAGATGGAGGGAGATTTGCAGGTAGACAGGCTGGAATTCTTATTTGATGGCTTTCTTTTTCCAGGCAGAGAGCGATGTCAGCAGCCGCTTTTTGCACATTGACAGACTGTGCTCTCCTCAATGTGTGTGCACGCTGGGGCTGCCACTAAGATTATTTTCATTATTGATTAATCTAGTAGTTATTTTCGCACTTACTGGATTAATCTTCAGTCCACAAAATCTCAGAAAATAGGGAAAAATGTCCTTCACAATTTCCTAGAATGCAAGGTGACGTCTTCAAATGTCTTGTTTTGTCAGAGCGTCCAAAACCCGACACACTTTGTAAGAAAAAGAAAGCAAATTCTCACATCTAAGAAGCTAGAATCAGCAAATGTTTAACATTTTTCACTGTCTGTGTTTCGACTGATCAGTTTATCAGCTGACTGTTTCAGCTGTAGTGCATGCGTGCAAGCTTTCTATTTATTAAGCAGCATTATTTATTCATTTAACTATTTTGAACAACACTGTATATTAAGTATTAAAATTAAGGGATAAGAAAGAACTGTTTATTTAGTGGCAGGCAACATGTGCAACATATTCCACTCTCTCTTTGAGTCTCTGTAACCGGCAGCTAAGTGAGTGGTGATTGAGTTGCTAAAGGGTCCCACTCTCTCTCTGCTTTAGTGCGAGCTAGCTTATAGTCATATTCCTTGACGTGACTAACCTTCAAATGTTTGATGAGGTTTGTGGTATGGAAAAGTGTATTGTCCTTTTCAGACACCTGGTAGAACTACCAGGTACTGGTGAAGCCATTTCAGAGGCCTTTATAGAGACCACCAATCAAACTATTTAGACGGAATGTCGACGGGTAACGACCGATCGATCGGAGCATCCTGATTTTTCTCCATCAGCTTCTTAGTGTGAGCAATGTAGTTCAGCATCAACAACATTTTCTGCAGAAGTTGGAAGTTATTTTATTTCAGAGGTTATATTTCTTTCTGCTTTTCTCGCTGGTTTTAAGTGGGCGAGTTCAGTTATAGGAATAGGTGATTTCACGTACCAATCAGGATTTAGCAATATTTAAATCAAAATGTAATACAATTGTTTTCTTATGTTGCCAGGCTGCTGTCAATCAAATCTAATCAAACCATACCTACACAGTCCTGATAAAAGCAGATTAGCTGGGTTTTTGAGAGTTAATAATTCCTAAACATTAAATCTGATGTGTGTATAGATATATATATACACATATATATATATATATATCTCTCTCTCTATATATATATATATATATATATATATATATATGTGGCAAAGCATATAGCAAAGCACCCATGGTTTAAAGCAACTGCCAAGATCTAGTCTAAAACCTGAAGTGTATAAAACCAATTATAAACACATAAAAAAGGCATTCCTGCTATTATTCCTCCTTCTTGACTCAGACGGTTTCCGCTTTGAAATCAGTTCAACGATTTCAGAGAATCCACTAATGTGTGCCCACTTGGGAAATGTGCACTTTTGATGTAATTACTGATTAATCTTGAAATTAGTTCAGATTATTCCATCCCCAGCGGATGCAGATAAACCTGTGCCTGAGTATCCTTAAAATAGCATTCTTACAGCCTCACTCACACAGACTGGCAGCAACGCAGCAAGTGAAGGGATTGGCACAAATCTTTCATTTGCAATTTCCTAACACATGATTTCTATGAAAATTGAATCCTATTTAATACTCAGAGGTCTGTATCATAGAATAAAATATGCAGACTTTAGGATAAGTGAGGTGTTATAATATTCAATCTCCGCAGAAGGCTTACATTAATAGCGCTAACACTTAACTACTGTAGCTCAGTACCAGTGGTGGAAAGTAACTAAGTATAATTGATTTAGTTACTAGTTACTTTGCAGATTGGGATTAATAATGCAAAATATAATCAACAAATAAATTATGATGTGTTATCATAGGTTAAGATAGCAGTGTATAAAGTGATTCAAATTAGCCCCACCTTTTCCAGCTGCGTCATTAAAGTAAATAATATAACATACATTATTTTGAAATGGGTGATTCTGCATAATGAGTACTTTTGGTACTTTAAGTATATTTTGATGCCAATACTTTTGTACTTTTACTTAAGTAAAATGTTGATTGCATGACTTTTACTTGTAACAGAGTATTTCTACACTGTGGTATTGCTACTTCTTCCACCACTGCTCAGTGCCCTGGAGAAGAGCAGAGTGTTTGTGCTTTTATCTAGGATGCCACGAAAACAGTGTCAAAAGTGTTTATTTTTTCATTTTCATCTATAAAGGTGTTACAGGATCTCCATCATCAAATTTAATAAATCATAACCTCTCAGGGATTATTCATACAGGTTTCTGGTGTTAATGGAGGAGATGGAGAGTCTATCTGTGGCGGAACAGGCCTGTGAATGGCCATCGAGCTGAGGCATGCACAGCACGTTGGGCCTGCCAGGGAAAATAAAGTTCACCAGATCACGGTTCACTCTGGCCCTGTATGTAATCAGTCAGTGGTGGGGCCTGTCTGTCAGCCCCCTGACAGCTGCCTGTGCCGTTAAATGTGCAGAGATCAGTGGTCGTCAGAGCCCTTCATGTGACAGCCTCTAAACGAGGACTTTAAATTAGTTCCATGGGTGGTGGAGCATTTCGCTTGAGGTAAGCTCTCTACACACACACACACACACACACACACACACACACACACACACACTCCACAAACCTCCATTTCCATCACCACCTCCCGTTCCTCTGCTCCGACTGCCACTACCAGCCAGACTCTGTGATTATGTATCATTAATGGCCCTCTTCACCTGATATTCCAGTCTGTCTGTCACACAGCTTCTCGCTGTGGACACTTGACACTCTGCTCACAGGAGATCCACAACTATGTCCAATATCAAAAAGACAACTAAATTTTGTCTCGCAGCGGAATGATTTGGTATGAGGGATCATTCCTACCTCACCTCTGTTCTCTCATTCAACTCTCAACCCTGTGTCCGAAGAATTACATGTACATACTACTAATTTCCAACAGAAAATACACGCCATTTACACTTCATGTGTCATGTTGATCGGTTAGCTAGCTAAGTATACACATTCAAGGTTTCAGACGCATTCAACCCAGATGTGGAAAAAGTGTAAATGCAGTGTCGGCAGTGTAAAAGTCTCTTCAAGACGCATATGTAATCTTTTCTCCTCCCATAGTGCAACTGTGTCCGTGAGCAGTCTGTGGAAATGCACTCACTGTCTAATTTTCGTAATACATGCATGGTCTGTCTCATCTGTTGTTGTGATAACGGCAGCTAAAGTGACACTAAAATTA
Organism: Enoplosus armatus; assembly: GCF_043641665.1. Lineage (NCBI taxonomy): Eukaryota > Metazoa > Chordata > Actinopteri > Centrarchiformes > Enoplosidae > Enoplosus > Enoplosus armatus. The sequence continues at coordinate 20,739,373 of NC_092182.1, read as the reverse complement.
CACTGAAATTAGCCAATTGTTCTCCATCTCATTAAAGCAGGGAGGGAAAAAAATGCTCCAGCTATTTCTACACATGCAATCAAATTCAAGGTGCACAGAGCTGCTGCAGCGATTATCTGATCCCTGATCAGTTCAACCACTGAATGATCTGTGCGGGTGAGAGAGCTCTGATCTGTATGGGTCTCACTCATAGTTCATAAATACTATTCACTAATGTGTTTGAGTTATCATAGTTATCAGCTAACACTTCCTTAACTGTTATTGCTTTTACTGAACTGCTAAAGTGCTGAAGTTCTTCTTCTGGTGTTGTTGACAGTTACCAAACAGCTTCAGGTGCATCACCACCACTGATTCACATGTAGGCAGGAAAACAAAAACGCATTGTAATCGGATTTGTGATCTGGTGTAACAATGTGTAAATGAAAGTGTCTTAAATGTCATGTTGAGGTGTTTTTTGTTATTTAGCCTACCCTCACTGATGTAAATGGGGTGGACAAAATAATAGAAACCCCTGAAGTATAATGCAACACAATTCAACAACACCACAAACAGCAGCCTCCGAAATGATCAAAATTTAGTAGAATCAACCTTTCTCACCAACTTAACGTAAATATATATGTTTTTCAACTTGCCGTAGACATGCATTGCTCTTGTAAGCCGGTGCTGATATTGTCTGACTTTGAATGTTTCTTGTTCTCAGGTCTCCCGTGAAAAAGAGATCTTGATCTCAATGACTTCCTGATTAAATGAAGTTACTTAACATCAACAAGTGCAATGTGAGTGGAGCTCAAAGGAGGAAAGACATAAAGAAAAATAAGTAAAAAAGGAAAACATTATGAAACATAATTCACTTTTGACAGAAAGGAGGAAAGAGCCTATTTTTCTGTGACAAACCAGCAAGGCAATCTTAAGAATGGATGCCCCATCCACCATTAATCCTGTGCAAATTTCTTTAAAATCTAACCCCAAGTGGTCTCCATAATCTAGGATTACATCGGGTAGAAAAGGAAAAAGAGGCAATCAATCTTCTTTAAAAGGTTTTAATCCTTTATGAAATAGACTGGATTATATCCTTGGGTTAGGCTTTATGACCGGGATTTAATTCCCTTGGAGTTTCAGTGCCAGCTCTATGCATTTCCCTCTCTCCCCAGCTCCCTCTCCCTCACCGCCAGGGGATCCTTGATTTATAGATATCATTTGACCTGTTAAGGCAACAGTCTGCCAAAAGTCCAAGATTAAGTGCCAATGTCTGGGCTGACAGGGGTTCCTGCTGCTAATTTTATATGATCTATGGGGCTAATACCTGTTCTCCATCCACCCCTCTACGTTCTGTAAGGGGTCAGCGAGAAACTGCCTATACTTCAAACCATCAAGCAATTATTAGAGTTTTGGCACTCGGCTCGAAAACCTAGACAGAGAATTTTAGTCGATGTTACAGATGCCCTCCAAGAGTGACTTTGCAGGGGGATATAACAGGTGTACCTCCTCCTTAGTTTCAAAGTGTCTCCTATCTGCAGATTCTCTGTCCCTGTACATTTCTGTGGACTGCTGCAGTGTATCCACGTATGAAGTGACACTGAAATACAGTGTGAGAGAGAATAGGTGAGAGAGAGATAACTGTGTCCCAATTTAAGAGCTGCTCCTTCGAAACCCACATATTAAGACAGAATATGCTGTAATGAGTCGACAGGGTTGTCCCATTTCAAATGCTCCTTCAGATGTGGTTGAGAAATGCAGCCCAACTTGGTAATTTGTGACCCTCAGCATCCCAAAAATCCACAACTGCAAGTCACTTGTTTAATGGTGCTTTCAGACTGTCCTTGTCAACTGGGAAAATCACAACATGACATGAAGTGGGCCAATTAAAAAACCACTGGTGTCAATGAACTCCACTGTTCTTGTTAGTTATTAATCTGTAGCAGCCATTTACACACGCTATAAGAGTTTAATTAAAGATAATAATTTAACATATTTATAATATTTACCACAACTTGTGCTGGTATCATGGAACTCCACAATCAATATTTGCTGCTTTATTTATTTCTATGATTTGGTACGGGCTGCTCAAAAATTGACTGAAACAGTGATACTATGGTGAATTCTCTGAATGTGAAATGGAATTTAATTATTTACAGAATTTTGGCCGCTTAGTTTTTGCAGACCCTTTTTATTCGAACCTAACAGCCAATTGTACAAACATAAGCTGTAGCTAATCACAACATACACTGTGATTGTGTGTGGGGGTGTGTGTCTGTGTTATGTTTGTGTGGCAGCTCAGACCCTGACTGGTCTCAGAGCTCACCAGAAACTCCAGATTCTTCTGTTATTTCACTCCTGCTTCTCTCCTCTTGTCTCTATGCATTAATGAAGTGGAGTCATACAGCCTCAGGATAAGAGTGAATTTTTGTTGAAGAAGTTGAAGCGTTTTAAACTCGCACAGTTGTGCCTTTGCCACAATTTTCCCACCGCGGGCAAATTTGCAGCGATTTGCATCTGCTCGTGTCTTTGCATTGACTTTCTATGCATTTTCCCAACCTCAAAACTGGTTGTGTTCAGTATGAACACACCTTTATTGCAGGCAACATCTTTGTAGGTTACACCCTTCGAAGGAGACAACTGAGTGAAAACTATAGACAGGCAGAGAGAATGAGAGTGAAGACAAACAGGTAGGACATGATTGACAGATTACCTTTTGGCATACAACATGATTGAAATGCATTGTGTGTCAATGACCGATGCCTTCTTTTCACCAAACTCATCTATCATTCTCTGCCCTCCTCACAGACTTACAATAACAGCAGCCCTACAATAAAATCTCCATGCTCTTTTTACTATTTTCTTTTGAATGAGCGTCAGAAGAATTAAACTACAAACCTCAACAAAACACTGTAAAGATCTTGTAGCAAAACATGATACGTCTGTACAGCTGACAAACGACATGACATTTTGGTTTTAACATTTTAATTCGCTCTCTGAAGAGTCTGAGAGTATTTTGGCTTCCAGGTCATTTCACACTGTGTATGACCACGAGCTTTAACATAGCAAAGATCTCAAAGTGAAGATGAATGTAATAATAAAATGATAATGTCTATTATTATTTTGTACATATTGTTACACACACAGTGTTAAATTAACTCACTGGCACTCACTAGACAGGGTAAATACTACAGCGTATGTACATAGTTGTACACAACAGGAGAGGACAAATGTCAAGTCTGGAACCACAACAGCTATATTGGTGTAATGGGAGCCAAAACAGAAATTTAAAAACACCTTGAAGAGATAAAATTCACCCAAAACATTTGTCAAAGTGTGTAAAGCAGAAGCACTTTGAAGAACTGAGGGGATTTTCTCTCCTGCAAGACTTCTGAGGCATATTACACTGCGAGGTGATTAGCATTCCCACTCATTATACATGTATGTAGGGATCACTTGAAACCTCTGATTTAAACACTGCCATGCTGCAGTGTTGCAGAGGAATGTAGAAAAGTGTTGGTCAAATTAAGAAACACACATGTAATATTTCCCTTTTGTCTCATCTCCAGAGACATTATTCACGCCTACATCTAAAACTCAGCTGTAATAACCAAACAAATTGCTCAGGTTAAACATCAAAAGAAAACTTGCCTGAATCATTTGCATAATAGTTTTACTTGATAACAACTTCCTCTGTTGCTGTGGGCTGCCACATAACCTTTCTGAAATGTGTGGGCAGGCAGATAGAAGTAAACATGATCATAATTGCTATCTTTATCTCCAGTGAAAATACTGTGTTCAGCTCAACTCCCCTTCAATTAAAATACTTTGTGTTTAATGTAATGTTGTGTCTTTGTAAAATCTGGTTTGGTCCAATGTTACTTTGCAACTAGCCTGTCAACTCTCACAGCCAAGCTTTAATCCTTAAACCATGGTTACCATAATAAACCATAATTAGAATAATAAAGCTGATCTGATATGTTGTATTTTACCGTAATATGACCATGTTGTCAATTAACCAACTGGACACCTCTGGAAACCATTCAATCTTTATTTATCACCCCATTTACACCTGGTATTAAAATGCTATGCAGATACAAGAATGTTGAGAATCTTTTGTGAATGTAAATGTAATGATATACTTTATAAGACATAGCTTAACATTATAAGGGGTGAAATGTAGGCTCTGTTATATATTTAGTTTCAAAAGAGAAACGTAGGGACAAAGTGAAATAACCAGGAGGGAAGAGTTTTGTTTCTTTTTGGCCACATTCTGATGTCACAGTCATATCTTAAAGTGGGGGCTGGCCAACCGACTGACATTGCCATAGAGCCTAAAGCTGCTAATCAGGAGTAATCCTGTAATCATTTAAGGCATATGGCTGCTGATATATTTTCTTCCAGACAACAAAGACCAAATCCAACAATGAATTGATCCTACTAACAAGCCAAAGCTTGATATATCTTATTCCTCTGTCCCATAGATCTGCATTGTTATCCAAAACTATTAAAAACCACATACATTAGCCACACCGTTGCATTTGGTGACATGTTGTTTCATTAAGATAAACACAGGCACAATCTATTTTGAGCCAATCCCTCATACACCGTCCTGGTGCAGTAAATATTCACTAAGGCACCAAATGTGTATTCATCCATGGCTGAAAATAGTCCCCAAAAAATGCACTCTTTACTCGTTAAAGTAACGTTGTCCAACTAAAAAGCATTTTGCCTTTTTTTTGCTGATTGAAACAGAAAGGCTAGAGAAGTTGGAAAGTAATGATAAGTGGACGAACACATTATTGGGTTTGGTCTTTTTAGAGGATTTGTGGACTATAAGAAAAATATAGAATACCAGCCTCATCCTTTTACTGTGAAAAAAGCGTCAAATGTTTATCAAATCAAAAAAACATTTCCTCTCTGGCTCCATTGGTACACAACGATGCAACCCTTTTAATTTCATCTGGGTGAAGTGACCCTTTAACCTCCTACCTCTAAGCAAACTTTGCTCACGTTTCCCACATTATGAAAAGAAGAAAATGTGAGAGTCCAATTTGTGCAGTTGTCACTTAATTATTTTGTGGTGGAGGAGTTTATCCTTCAATTAATTCATTTCCACAAACTATAACATCCATTTGAGTTAATGCTCATTGCATTGCTGCCTAAGGATTACAGCAGTATAGGCTAATGCAAATTAATGTAGAATTTAGTTTGATTAAGCACCAGTTCTGCTTAAGTAATCTGTCAATATATATGTATGAGCAATCATGATTAATTCAAACTGTCACAAAAGAGCCAATTCATCTGAAAAATAAGATAAAAAAAAACACATTTCAATGTGTTTTACAGCACAAGATACTGACCATAGAGATGAATAGGAGAGATGTTCAACATTATTTATTCCTTTGACATTTCATGACAATAGCACCTCAGAAAAACTGAAGCTTAATGTTAATGACTTGCTGTAAATCCATTAAAATCGCTTCATAACAACTGGGCCCTTCGTTTATGAAAATGCAGTAGGCCTATCTCTAAAGAGCATATTGGAGAAAAGCTGTCACACAGTGGGACCACAGGGAGCGGCCGCGAAGTGTTTAAGTAGCTCTGTATTATGCTGCCGTATCCAATTTATAAAGATGGCTGTAGAGCAGAATATCCATCTCTGCCACAACAATTCCCTTCAGTCTTCACACGCAGAAATATAAATATACTTTTCTTTACAACAACACACACGCATACAAAGATCCTCTGACACAATGTCAAATACGCTGTAGGAAGTGCTGACTTTCAGCTTTAATTTGAAGGTGTTCACATCAATATTGGTTGTACAATGTAGGAATTGTAGCCGTTGTTATACACGTTGTTTTCTGGGCAGGTGTGTTTCATGTCATCCCAACTTTATGCACAAAAGAGCTGAGCAAAAGCTATACAGTTGATTCTAGCTGTACATATGTATTCGGAGTAATTTGTTGTGGCTGTCTGCCACCTGGCAGTAAAGCAAGACACATGAGGAAGAAATAAAATCAGAAGAGATCAGAGACATTGTCAAACTAAGTGTGTAATAAGTGAGCAGTAAGCTCAGCAATTACAAGCGACATGGTGGGTCACAGAAGAAGAAAAGACAGTCAAGAAAAACTCCTTTCCAGCTGTCCTACCATCAAGAGAAGACTGCACCAGCATGACCTGGCCCAGCTACGAGATGGCTACTCCTGGTGAGCATCAAGAGTAGGAAGATGAAGTTACAAAAATAAGTACGAGTTGCAAAAAGAGTTTTGGAAGAAGGTGTTTTGAACAGATTGGCAAAGCTCAACTTGTCCCAGAATGACAAAACAGATGAAGGAGTGGAGAAAAAAAGAAATAGCACATTAGGGTATCTATGGTGTTTTGACTTGGCCATGTCGGATGTAGAAACATCTTGTAGTGAGCGACTGCCTGATGTCTACAACATATAGACATCAACAGAGGATGTGCATTATCAACAAGGACTGCAAATCCTGTACAGTTCATCTGATGTAAACATTCTTAAATTAGAGCAGAGTTTGCACTTTAGAACAGGTTCTGCACCAACTTTGTGAAGCTAGTGTTTACAAGACATAACTGAAAAGATTAGTCAAGTCATCTATTAGTTAATCAACAGAAAATGAATGAGAAACAACATTAGTTTGAGGAATGTTTTTAAAGCAAAAATGCCCAAACGTTCTCTGCTTCCAGTCTCTCAGATATTTTTTCAGCTGACATTTAACAGCTCAATCAATTAATGGAGAAAATAAACAGCAGATTAACAGTCAATAATGAAAGTAACTATTATTCGCAGCCCTTCAAGAAACAGATCTCTTAGGTACAGTGTTGTTTGGTTTTGGGACACTGAAACTGGATCCACTGAAGATGAGCAAATACAGGAGTGCTCACAGTAAAAGATTCATAATGTGTTGTCACAAACACATTTAGCTGTTGCTAGTTTAGATTTTCAGCTATTTACAGAGGTAACATAGTTTTCAAACCTTGTTATTATGCAGTGCAGGGCAACGCTGGTAAAAGTAATCACACAAAATTGATTACACATACACATTAAGGTGATTTAACCACCTGCATGTTTAGTAATACATGTTTGCATTGCATTAATTGATTTGTACACTGAAAATTGTACGAAGTAATTGTACAATCAACACTATTTTACCAACTTTCATCGACAGCCTGATGGGTTATATTGTTCACAGAGTAGATGTTAGTCTATACAGAGAGAGTGGAGGGTGTGAGAGAAGATGAAGAGGCCAGCTAGCCTCCTCTTGGACCCAATATCTCTGCAATGGAGACAGATTTCCACACAAAATCCAGATTGAGCCTCGCTGGCTGGGGATCCCTTTGATATGAGAACAGGGCTAATCCCTCTAGTTCTGGCTGCTGCCATGTCTTCATCCTCCCAACCAGGTGCCCTTTCATTAACCTTTGACTCGCACTGGCACTGTGTTTGAAGAGGCTGGTATTAAACTGGCTTATCCTAGATTGCTGTTGCTGCAGCAGTGAGAGGACTCGCTCCGTTTCTCACAGGTCTTTTAAGGTGCTGAGTAGTACAACAGTAACATTATGTAACCCTCAGTTACCAGCTGCAGGTTGCACTCCACTGCACCCTTTGTGGCAGGGCAACAAACTGTTAAACTCAAATAACATGCTCAATGTATGAAATGTCAGAGGAACACAAGTTCACAACTTTCATGAGGCTGGCTGAATTCCTGATGTGAAGTTTTCTCTTGGTTAGCCATGACCAAAACCATAATGTCTGGAACATACATACTCTGGTGTGCACTCTGGAGGTGGAGGTAACAAACGTCAGTCCTCAAGTAGGCAATATTGAGCTAATCAGAGCATTTCACATTTAACATTCTTGACCCTTTATCTGTGGTTATAGAAGTTGAAATTTCATTCCAAGCGTTTTCAATTGCGTTCCTGTCTGAAAGAAGAGGTGAGGAAGTGTCACAAATATGACGACATGTTCAGCTAGAGCTTTGTTGAACTGGTCATCCATCTTTGTTTTGAGCGAAAGTGAACCCAAACAAAATGGTATTGCGCCCCTAGCAAGATTTTTCAGGTGACACACTCCAGAATGCAACGACAAATGAAGTCAATCTTGCGTTGCTCGAAACGGCGCGTCGTGTACTTGTGTGGACCATGTTTGTGTCCCTCATGTAAACATGATGGCTGATGGTGTCCAGCAAAGACACAGATTTTGACTCCCGATGATGAATCACTCAGAGGGTGGAGCAATGTGACAGTATCTATCTTGAGACTAAGGAAAACTGCCAACCGACTGTTTCTACCTTGGTATCTGCCCCTTTAATATCTCTGGATGTATCAGACCACATTGGGAGTAATGTTGCCAATCAATTAGCAGGATGACTTTATCACAATAATGCATTACATATTGCAATAAATTATAAATGCTGGATTAACAAAAAATAGAAATTGTTATTTTACCATACACAGTTACTCAATTGATTTTTCAGTTTTACTATAGCATAATTTGATGTTGCAATATCAAATTACATACAGTATTCAGTGATAAAGGATTTGAATTTGATTCATATCACCCACTCCTACACTGAACAATGTAACTCTGAGTCCATTCAAAGTTCAGACTGAAATGTCACTAAAGATAGAGAGACAGTAAAGTTTACAGCAGTTTTACTTCCTGCAAAACACCACTTCAAATAAAATCTAAGGTCAATGGTGGCTCAAGAAATAATGCATTGTTATTATAGCCAGTAGATTTAGTATATTTATTGAATGTATTCAATCCCATAATGCACATTTTCTGTATGATCTGAACACAAAGTTTTTCTCATTGATTAGTTCTTCCATACTGATGAACATAAATAGATTGTGTCTTGTACAATCGGTACAATCAACATGGCAGAACTGTTCATTAGGTTTTTAATATGGCAGGAAATGCTTATTTAAATAATGTATTACCCAACAAAAATTCATCATTGAATAATCTAATTAGAAATTTAATCATTGCATATTTTTACTTTCTTTGTGTGGCATTACTTGGCACGGTTTCACAATGACCATTTCACTTTAAAATGCAGCGCTGACTTTGATTCAACTAGAAAGTCCAAAGTTGTGGCAGGACGTGATGGCAGGATAAACCTCTTGCATGACGCAGTATGGTACCTGATTTGACGCACTTGTTTTGTTTTTATGTTGCATGCTTTGAGTGGTTGTAGGCCAGCACTAAGAGGATATCAAAGATTTGCATTTTGAAACTGTTGTGAAAATTGAGTCAAAGCAATCGCAAAAAACCAAAAATAAAGTCTCAGTGAAAATCTCTCTTCCTCTGTTTCATTATCTGAGAGTATTTTTGCAGTTCTTGGATCTGCAGCGGATCTACCTGCAAAAAACGCCTCGCAGTGCAGAAACATCATTAACCTCCAGTGTTTCTAATTTTTGTCCAATGATCTGTTTTCATTTTCTGCCGTCCTTTGAGAATACATTTAAATTGAACAATGAGTCAGACTGTAATCTGAAAGCACAGCAGATGTGTATAATCAGCTGCTCACTTTGAAAAGTGAAGAGGGTGGACATTGAGCACTGGTCCCTGAAATTACAATTTTGTTGTTCAATTATCCATGATACCACAGAATGATACATCTTGGCCAGAGGCCCGTGTGGTCAGCGGCCTCCTGTGAGCGCTGCCTCCCCTTCACTTCTCTGCTGCTGGGAATCATATCATTGAGTGTAAGTGTCCTGTGAATGACAGACATCTGAAAACATTTACAATGATATAACGTGTGCTGATTTGGGATGAACTTCCTGCACGGTAAAATGATTTACCAAAGGGGGAATCATCAGCTCAGTAATGCAGCAAACAAGAGCATTAGTGACCAGCTGTGCATGACCTTATGGCCATTAAGATAATGAGATCATTAATTTTGGGGCACTGTGGCCATGTACGTGAAAAAAGGGCAGAACCTCATTGTTTAGTGGCATTTCTGAAACCAGCTCGAGATCTTCAAGTTGGTTTGTTTTTAATAGCAGCAATTTCAAGTTCAAATTCAACCAGATGTCCTCTGATGTCCACAAGAGAATGAATCTCCATTTAGCCTTCAGCTTTGAAACGCTATGGATACAATCATGTCTATGATTCTTTCAGTAAACTAGCAGAGATGCAGTCGCACTGCTGTTACACCTTTTTCCAAGAGGAACTATTTGGGAAGTATGGAAAGCTGACATGGCATTCGAGTAAATTCCAACCAGATGATTCTGGCTCAACTAAACCTTTAAAAAGTGGTGTCGAATACTGTTTCCTAATCAATTTGTGTCCCTTACTTCAGCCTGAACCCCACCTTACCCTCGCCCTGACCAGTAATCACTGTGACACCTCATCATAACCTAACCTAAGCCCTAACCCCCAATTATGAAGGAGAAACAGACTTCGACTCAACAGTGTCAGTGTCAGTACACCAACTCAACACATGGTCGAAATGGGTAGAAATTCACAGCTTGTGTAAACAGTTGTATAAAGATTTCTGTGGCTCTGGAGGGATCTTTGTCAAGCCGGCGTAACAAACTTGGGGAGTTTGAAAGATGAACATTTGCCAGGTAGAGAGGGTCTAATGAAAACATGAAAAGTGATTGCATTTTGGGAAATGTAGGATCTGTAGGACCTGTTTTTTTTAGAGTTTGTACTCTAGTTTGGGACAACTCCATTTCACCTTGTATTAACATTCAACCTGTATCTGTGATAAACACATGAAAATTAACTCTGAAGTGCAATCTGAATGTTGCCAGATCAGTCAGACCTCATCCAGGTGTAAAAGCAATGCATGTTGTTGTCTATACTGTATGTCAATGACAGCTTTTTTAGTTCTTATTTTGGATTGTTACATTTTAAATTGAAACTTTCATTTGATAGATTCCTGGTGGTTGCTACACGGACGAGACCCCCTCGTCAAGTTGAGAAGTCGGGATTTGGGATGTAATGTTGGGTAGGGTACACCTGCCAAACATTGTTAAATGGAGGCTATTGGGTGCACTTACAACAGAAATGTAAATTTCAAATGAACAGAAAAACACACACTTCATATTCTCATTTTCAAATGTACTAACTCTGCATTTTATGATGAGCACAGTTGTGTATGTGCTGAAACACCCTGTATCAGTGAAATTGGTACTGAAAGAGCTGCAGCGCTTGTAACACGATCACAATCAGTCCATCTACAAGTAATACCACTCTGTCTTTCTCAGAGATGGATGATCTCCCCTTTTCACAGTAGAGTTCAATAAGGAAAGGCTGATCTACCCAGAGGCGAATCTGTACTCATCAACTCAACACTGTCTCTCTCTCTCTCGCTTCCTTTCTCTCTCTGCAGAAACAATGATACACAAGTGCATTAGATACTCAAGTGTTTTACTGAAATCAGAGATGTATCATTATTTCATTATCACATAAATGGGGACAAGGATGTCGCATGTAAATTGGGCAATGACCAAAGTGCACTAAATATTCTATTAACAAAACATTGTTCCCAGGGTGCTTTTCCTAATTATATTTTAAAAGTGGAGTGATGATTTTCCAATACAACTCTCACAACTGTCAACAGACTTAATTATCATTAAAGCTAAATTGAATAGAAGTCACAAAATGCTAACAAGGACTATCTGTTAGCAATCGATTCTGTGTTGCATTTTAAGACATTTAATCATGCTTTTTTTGTAACAATTTCACAATGACAACCAGCCAATATTCATGTCATTAACTTGAAAAATAAAGTATTAGAGTAGAGAAAAAGCAAACATAAAATATGTAGCTCTTTTCCACACAGAACTGACTAACAAGAGGTTGCACCTTTTCTCCCACACTATAGCAACATATGGGAGAAGTGTTGTACAATCTGTCATGGAAACTGAATTGAGGATGCCGCCGCAGGTCTACATGCTGTATTAATGTGTGTTTGCTCTCTGAATTGAAAATCTTTTGATCAGAGAAATACAATGGAAATATTCTCCAATTTTAGTTTGAAATGTACATCATCATGTATTTTGAATTATTTGTTTTTCCACATAAATTCAAATGTATTTTTAATATCTGCCTCCCATTTGTTTTCTATCAACAGCAGCGAAGCGTTTGTAAGGAGCCTGATGGGATTACAGCCAGAGTGGGACGGTGAGGCAGCTCGAAGGGCAAAGTTAATTCAAAGAATATGTTGCAGCTGAAAGGGGTGGAGACGAGCACCATGGAAACCAATCAGCTTCAGCTTTATATTTTGAAGGCGTTCCCTGAGAGATGCAAGTGAGAGAGGGGAAGACACATTAATGTGGAACTGAGAAGAACCCTGTGTCTCCCTTTCTAAGCCTCCCTCTGGCCGTCTCCTCCTCTCACCTCTCCTGTAGCATCGGTGGCCACAGCAGTGAGGCAGCTTGTAAGTAACACCTGCACCTGTCCATCACTGCTCTGTTTCTTGAAGTCTCCGTCAAGCTGCTGCCCAAAGGCCGCGTCCACCCATGGCTGGTTTTCACTCCGACAATGAGAAAGTGTTGTGTTTTTTTTCTAACCTAAAAGCAATTACATTTTGTATAAATTACTTTATTTTGATGTGATTTTTAGGATGCCTATTAGCATGTGGCAGCTACATTGAAAACTAGACTTTTGGCTCACACTAGCACATTTACAATAATGCTTATTAATTGGCTTTGTCCATGTTAAATTAACACATAAAAATAGTTGATAGATTAATCTTCATATTCTGGTATTCATACCAAATACATTGTTAGACGGGCCAAAGCAAAATACAGAAATGAAAAGACATTATGTGTCATTACATTAACAACCTATGACTCTTTGCCTGTGACGCTTTGGTCGCTTTCAGTTGCCTTTATGTGAAGTTAGGATATTTTGGTCTTTTGATGTACTGTACATTCAGTCAGCAGTGTATGGAATTATATTTGTGTCTGAGTGCACAATGGGACTTTTTCAGCACACTTTTGCATGCACATAAATTATATTTTGTGGAGACATTTGTGAAGGCAAACTTTAAAGTGCACAGAGCAGGGGTCTTGAGAGAGTAAGACGGAGAGGGGATTTGAGAGTAGATGGAGTAAAACTGAGTGCGAGAGGTTATTATTGTGTCTATAAAAAGGTGAGACTAAAGACAAAAGAAAGTGATAGCAACAACATTGTCTAACAGCAGTAGCAAAACAGAGGAGTTGCTTTGTCTTTAGATATAAAAACCTAACCAAGATGAGATTGGTAATATTGTGTATCAGTAAATGATGAGGTTACCTTGAATATTCCAGGAAAGTAATAACTTAAATTACAGCAGCAGTTAATGCTGTGCACCTAGCTTTGCACCATGGGACTGAAAAGCATCTGCATTTACAGATCAGCTGTGTCTGCCATCTGCTGCTTCGTCTCCTCTGATGAGTTTTTTTTGGATGCTCAGCCTCAGGCTGGATGTTGTTTCAATGTAGACTCCTCATTAAGATGAGTGACAATGTTTTGGGCATTAACTTGTCCAAGTGAAGTGGATGAAGGTGGGACGAGCAGTATATGTTGCTGACTCAAGTCAAAAAATTGCATTATAGCTTCAGCTCATTGACTAATGCTCTGTGGGTTTACATTATAAAGTGCTACTGTGCGTTTTCAACGCACTTCATTTTGCTTTATGTCATTTTTTTGTTTTGGTTTTTCATCTCTGTTTTCTTTTATGGCATCTTTAAGTTTCTTGGAGGGAAAAGAAATCATTTGTTTTGCCTGTGTGTGTGTGTGTGTGTGTGTGTGTGTGTGTGTGTGTGTGTGGTGCACTCTGAAAGAAATCTCATGACGTCAAAACAGGCCCCAGATATTATGATACAGCTACTTCACTGTTTGGTCAAGATAAAATATTTTCCACATTAAATTTTTAGATGCAAAAGCAGAGCTGGCAGCAGTCAATACACACAGCGGAATAAAACTGAAACATCTAAAATACCCACTACAGAATTCATGTTTGAATCTGTACAAGTAAATATATAATCAAAATAACTATATATATAATTATAACACAGTACGCCACAAAATCACTGAACACAGCCAGAGGATTTCACCAGATGGACAGTTGAACTTCAATAAGTTTTTGTCCTTTGAAAGTGAGCATTTAAAAACCTACTCACTCCTGTGTACTGCCAGAATCAGGATGTTTTGAAGTTGCAACAAAACCACTGATAATAGCAAAGGATTATGAGAAATAATACAATAATAAACGTGATATATGGGCATGTACATGTTGTTTAAAGCTCAGAATTAAACTCATAATGCACACACCACGTTACAGTCCGCAGTAGTCATTTTACATTTTTAACATTCATTTAGGTGTAACTAAACACTGAATCCATTCTACACTGTTCATACAGAAGTTAGTTCCTCGAGACCATAAATCTGTGCAAAAACGTAGTGCTAATTTACACCCATTCATATTATCATATTATGTCACTCGCCATTGCCTCTGCTGCATCTGCTGAACCCTCAGTAAGCTAAGCTAACTGTTCCACCTGAACCACCTTCTTGACTGTCAGTAAAGGTGGAGATTCGGCGCACTGAAGTCACTGCTTTCGCTGTTGGTTCAGCAAAAAAAATGGGTACAGATGTTAAAACAAGAGTTACATATATGTAACTACTGTTCTATGAATTGTGGATGACCGCCAGATGCATATCTTGACATTAAACGGCGGAAACACGTTGATGTAGAAAGTCAGTGGGACACTGGGACAAGGAAGTGTGTTCAAGCTAAAACAGGGTGTTAAGCTGCTCTTGAAACCTACTAAACCGCTGTTTATATTAATCTACAGCAGCATCAGAATGCAACAGCAGATCTGATTCTTCTATCTCTTAAAGATGTAGTGAGTTGGGGAGTTGGGGAAGATGGATATGGTTTTTGATGAAGCTTGGCCAGCGTCTTGACATTTGAAAAAAAAAAAAAAAAAGAAAGTACATACACCCTTTCCCAGAGGACCAATTTGAAAGAAGCAGAGGGTGACATGCTGACATGCTTAACGTCTGCGAGAAGTGACAAATAATATTCACACAAGTGCTCTAAGGGACCGACGGTCTCCGTGCCTGACATTTATCCATACCATTTAATTGATAAGCATTTCAGTGGGGCATACAGCCTTATTCTGCTTCCAGACCACAGCTCACAAGTCTGTGGGTTGTGACCAAACACGAAACAACCCTTTAAACCTTCCAGCGTATGAGGCTGTTCCCATATGACGTGGATGATTTATCAGACTAATTCGGATGTGATGGTCACAGTAATAAAGCATGAAAACAGCGTACAGAAGTGAATGCACTGTCCTTTCTGGGGAAAACAGCAACATTCACAGCTGTATCCAGTGGGCTATATACTTGGAAGGAAGCCTTTAAAAAGTGAACTGTATTTTAATCTCTTTTGAAAATCTTTCCCTCTGGCAAAGAAATCCTCTCCATGCTCTTTCCCATCGTTTCTGCTTCACTGGGGCATATGATGGGAGAGGTTTCAGCAGTGTCCCAAGGTAGCCGATCTTTGAGAGATGACAGGCCACAAGTTCCATTTTTATTATGATTTATTCGAGCCAGCCAGTTTTCTGTAATGGAAATTCATTTGAATCAACGCCCCTTCGCAGAGCCAGTCGGGAACCACACTGGCCATCTGTGAGCCAGGAGACACGGAGACCGGCCCCATTTGGCAAAATGAAAGAAACCGTTTTTAATGCTAACATTGGCCAAGCAGATCTGAAAACTGGCCTCAAGCCCCATTACCAGGTTTGTGGGCTATTTCTTTACCACCTTACACTGCAGTATGCGATTTTTCTTTTAGCTTCGACATTTTAGCTTTTCTGGCCAGTTTGAACTTGTTTTCTAAATTGAATTATTACATTTCTTTTTATGTTGTTTTACAGAACAACAATGTCTGCTGATTTTATTTTCTTCTCCCCCATGCACAGAGCTTATGTCAGGGCATTAGTGAGTTGACAGAGAGACATATTAGTTACATCACCTCTGGGGAGACAAAGCTATTGAGAGAGACTTGCACAGTCAAATCTTAGATCTCTTAGCTTTGTTTAAGATTAGCAGTGTGTTTGGGAGATAACCCTGTCAAACATGGAAAATATACTACTGGCTCAGCACTGCATGACTAAAATAGTTCTCAATGTGAATGCAGATCTTAGATACAGTTTTACTTTTAAAGATTACCACCAGACACTAACCCATCAAGGTTAAAGGTGAGAACTGTGAATGCTACAGCACATAAAGCAGTGATGGTCAACTTGTTGAAAAAAAATTCAGCCTGATATTTCATCATGGTAAATAAACAAATAAAAAAATCGAGAGTTCTTTTTATGTTATTTATTAAGTTATTAAGTTATTTTCATTAAATTAAAGCCAATTTTTAATACTACTTATGGTCAGCATTTTTCAGCAATACCCATTCAATGTATTTACATTTTGTAATTACCATTTTATAAAGACGTTTTTATTTTTTGTGGCGGAGTCCACCATTGCCACAAAGGATTCAATATATAGTAAATGTAAATATACTGTGGCTGAACTTAAAATTAATGTTCATGTTATTTTGCACATTCTCACTGATTTTTTTTTATTCAGATCAAGCGTGTTATTTATGAGAAACTATACCTGAGCTGATGACGCCACAGAGAGCATCTGCAGGACCTTTGCAGTTGGCATGTGCAGAACATGTGCAGAACATGTGCAGTAAGTAAAACGTATGTGCCAGACAAACCCACGCAGTGACTTGTACTAGATGCTGGTCTAAGCTAAAAAGGATGGATGTTTGAAAATGTGATTACTTTAAATTTACCCACTTTATCACGGCGACAGCTGCTCCATCCTCCTCTGTGTCCACTTCTCCTGCTTGACTACTGTAGTCTCAGTCTGTGTTTTGTGTGTTTTAGTGATCTCTCTCTGTCATTTCAGCCTCTGCCATACCTCACCTGCCCACAGGTCAGCTACCTCTGCCATCATACGACATACCTCATCAATTAACCTACCTGGTGTAGTATTTAAAGGCTGGTTCGTTACCTCACATTGCCAGATTGGAAGAAGAAGGCAGGAAATCTACAAACTGAGCCTTTCATTAGACCCACATCCCCAGTTTATAAGGAGGGCTTCTTGTTAAAAGTTTTAAGTCTCAAGTCCAATCCGAGACAACCCCGATGACATTACCAGGGTCATTTTTTAGACTTTTGAAAGCTCCCTCCAGAAGCCACAGCAGATTAAACAACTGTTTTCACAGGCTGAATCATACTTCATGACTAAAATCGGTGGAGTTCCCTGTTAAATACAATTGACCCCATGTGGATAGATACTGAGGACGTTCTATATTACAAATGTTCCTTGTGTAGGCCACTTATAGGTGTGATCACTGGCGTTGCTTTGTGCTACATATCATTCGTTTTTTTTAGTAGTGTACAGAGTGTCTTTATAACACTGGATTTCTCCTTTACAAAAGAGCTGCTCAGTTGGACCTCAAAGCTGAGCCCAAATATGGAACTTGTGTTCTGCACCATTTCAGGCCCTCAGGTGGTGTCTGTGTCGGTGTCCACGGAGTCTGGATTAAGTGTCAGCAGCAGTGAGACATCAGCGCTTAGGGCCGCCATAAGCCTCTCCGTAAATGTCAAGTGACAAAATGTGAACTCTAGGCAGCATAAAAAGGGACAACCCTTTAAAGAACGACTTTGTACAGATGTGACAAATGTATCATCGCAGTGTCACAGGGTTCATCCATAATTCAGTGCTTGTTTGTGTGTGTGTGTGTGTTTAAAAAAGGAGAGAGTATGATGTGCCAAGGACAGGAGACATATGGAAGGAGACAAAGTGAGGCGGTGAGTAGAGTACAACCTGGACATGTTTCAACAGTTATGGAGGACATATTTTATACTTGGACTTTGAGCACTTTACTCTCTGATGTTCTGTCTGTTGATGTAAGTGTGTGTGCGTGTGTGTGTGTGTGTGCGCATACTGTTTGTGTGCGTGTGTGTATGGCCAAAGACAGATGAATATTAAAGATGATTTCTGTCGCTCACAAACTGATGTTTTCCTGAGCGAGAGAGGAGGCGTCGTCTGCCAGCTTGGCTGAGCGCACGCTGTCATGTTCTTGACTGCGATGTCAATCACACTCGCTGTATAAATTCACTGCACTCGTTGACTTATAGTGGAGCTCTGAGACGTTCTTCATTTTTGGGTGCAACTGCTGCCAAATGCGGTACAGTACAATACAATAGACAGCAGTATTCGATTATAACGCTTAATTATCAATTATAAGTATTTTAATCTATTGATTCTTCTAAGCAAAGGAAAAAGAAAACCGGCTTCCTGAAAGAGCACGGAGGAAAGTAATTTTTTCAATAACTCCTATTCAAAGAATATCAATTATAATTGCTCTATTTGATTGAGAGTCTGTGTATTCAGGCATATAAGCTTTCGCCCACATAAGCTGCAAACTGAATTAAATGTTCAATACACCAATAATACATATCACTCTTTTTGACAGTTTATGCAGTTTAAGTGGCAGAGGATATGAAAAGCAAATGATAGAGAAATATATGAATAAAACATTGGCATTTGGGAAACATATAGATAGGGTGGATATGTCTTATGTAAATATGCAAAACAAATATCATTCCAGGGTATATACATAAATGGAATCTTCTCCAAGACTGGAGAGCGAGAGGATATGCTTTGAGAATGGAAATCTCATTAGTTTGATATCAAATAAAAGCAGTCGTCTGGAGGGAATGGCACCGACACTGCAGTGAGGGAGCACAAGACACAGAGGGAGAGTGAAATTTGTCTTTGAAGTCAATGGTATTTACAGGGGAAATTTGGGGCTATTTCAAGCTGTTTTCGTCCTGAAAAGGCGGTATGTGTATTCCTGCAGAAGTTTGCCTCCAAGGTGCAGAATAAGGTGCTTTTTTTTCCAGGTTGTAGCCTAAAGCCGTTTTTGTTGTTGTTTTCTTCATTCTCCAAAAGAGACATTGATACTCACTGTTCACCACGACGCATTGTAATTCATTATATATGTATTTTTCACATCAGGTGCTGTGTAAAATACACCATGGGGAGGTGATTTACAACTACAGCACAGCATCCCACATGAAATATCATTGTTAAAGCATTATTCCAAATGAGCGTTTGACTAATGACAACTCATGTGTCAGTCCTCAGATCTTTGTTTACCGCCGCTGTATTATTCATCCCATCACCGTAGCGGTCCAGTCAGTGGGGGATATGATCAAATAACATGCAAATTATTTTTTTGACATACAATCATAATTACGAATTGCATTTGCATGATGTAGATTTATATTTAATTGTCTCACAGACTCATTCGCAACATGTCCCACTGATGACAAAAGCCATCTGACAAATCGAGCCTAATGAGGTAAACCGTGGCAGTTAATCTGTACAAAAACATTTACACAAGACGAGTTCATGCAGATGAGCAGATTAGAATCAATAATTACGACAGATCAAACAAGTGATTATCAAAGAAATATCATCAGGTCATCTGTTTTGAATTCATTTCAGACCACTTAGTAGCAATGATGATGAAGGACTTCATTATTTGCAGTTATTTGACTCAAGTTCCTGCACTACTGTATATAAATAACCACAGAACAAACAGTCTGAAATGAATGTTTGAAATGTGTTTCAGATTCTGCTTTCTGTTTAAGTTTTTATTTTATGTGCCGTATTGTGGTTTTATGTCTAAATCCATTTTATGCCTGTAACATGTAACATGTAATATGAGGAGTCATGTGGTTCCCAGCAGGACGCAGGAAGGACATGAGATTTCCTGTTCAACGGCCTCTTATAATGATTATTCCTCAGTTCAGTAAATTACAAAAAAAAGGTCCAGCTTGCTGTTGCTTCAGGACATTGCCTGGTCTTGTATAATACATTATTCACCCCGCTACAACCCTGACAAGGATCTAAATGATGAGTGCATCTATTTATTTATTAATCAAAAATACTGTATACATCGAACTTCAATAAAAAGGTTCCCTATCCATTTTTGAGACCACCACTACATCATAATCATCGTCATCACCACCACCAGCAGCTACTAGCAGCAGCCACATCATCCACTATGATATAAAAAGCCCAAAATGGGGCGTGTTGTCACGGTCCATGATGGATTCAGGGGGCAACACTGAATGTTGATCAAGGTGAGGCATGGAGGAGGCCCTGCTTGTCAGGGACCCGCCAGCATCCCCAGGCAATCTCTGCAGTCAGGAGATGGAAAGAGCACCGCTCTGAAATCCATCATGTGCCACCGACGAACAGAGCATTGATAGAGAGGAGCCGCTGTCCCCCAAGTAACAACATGTGAATGATTTGGGATTTCAGAGCTGGTGGCTCAAATTCAGGAGCAATAATGAATTAATGGTGCATGTTAGCTGATGCGAGTAAGAATAAAAATAAAAATAGAAGGATAACTATGCACATAAATGTGCACCGTCTTAGATTAGGGTTTGATCTTTATTGTAATATCTCTAACATACAGTATACTGTAAGCTGCAATTCATGTTTTAATAATTTAAGCATCCAGACCAACATTTTGACTTGACAAATTTTGACAATGAACATTTCAGCATATTCAAGGTTTCTGGGGCAAGGTTAGAGAAAGATTGTTGTCTGGTTCAATACAGAAAACATCAGAAGTGACTTCAGACACAATGTGATTATTAACATTTATCCGAAAGCACAATCTTTCACTAACCTCCATCCACCCGGTTTGTAATTGGAACGTAATGGGGAAAAGTATTTAGTGATATATAAACGTAATTTCTACCAAAAGACCAATATTTATACCGTTATCTTCTACAGTAGGTTTTCTGCACTTGTTCTCCACAAATTGGAAAAAGCAGACATCTGTAGAAGATAACAGAACAATCACACAACCCTTGTTTCACCAGTATCTGTGAATTTTTACAAGACTTTTCTCTTCCACTGGTGCAGCACAGCATGCAATGTGAAACATCCTCTCCGTCATACCTGCTAGAGACAAAGATCAGGGGAAAAAGGAGTCAATAACACAGTGTTTGGCATTAGGAAAAAATCTGACGGCATCTACAAGCTTTGTAGAGTCTTTAAATGTAGAAGAAGAAAATTACAAAATTAGGATTATAGCCCAACAACAAATCCAATATTTGCAATGCTCAGAATCAGACCTGAAATGATTAAGCAATTAGTGGACGGACAGAGAATCAATCAGTAAATACTTCGATCAACGATCAGGCTAATTGTTTAAATCATTGTTTTTCTAGCAAAACTGCCAGCTAGCCCCTAGTTCCAGCTTCTCAATGGTGGAGAATGGTTCTTTTTTTGTCTGAGGTCATGATAAACTGAATATCTTTGGTTTGGGACTGTTGGTAGAACAAAACATGAACTCTGAAGACATTACGTTGGGGTTAAGGAAAATTCTAAAAACTTAAACTTTAAACTTTTTTTTCCAAATGGTTTGTAGTCCAAATGATTAATCAATGAATCAAGAGTTACTTGGAGATTTTGTTGACGTGTCAGAGAGGTATCATTTCTACTATGAGGCTGTGGTTAGTGTTAGTACTCGACTGAATAACACGGAATAAATCATTTATGGAAACTGTGCAGTAATAGATGATCACACCTCATCATCACGTTCTGTCAGTTCTTCTATTAAGAATCGCCTCGTACAGAAACATTAAATCAAAATAAATTGAAATTACACGGAGGAACATCTTCATAATTTTCATTATAATTACTGTCATTAGATACCACTTAGTCTGATTTATTTGCCATTTTTACTGACACTGAGACACTGCATATCAGTACTGAACAAAGACTTATATCACGGCATATGTTGCCATGTGTTTAAATCACTGCATTGGATTAGTACAATATTATTAAAGAGCAAGAATGTTAAGTGCTGTAGACTTGCTAAAGATGTATTAAAAAAAATACAGACGATATTGTACTGTCTGCTGAAAGTATTGGAAATGTCATATTCCTCTCATGTGTCCAATAAATGCACGTGGTGTCAGTGTTGAGGGAGAAGTTTAAAGAATTGATTTTGCAATAATAAATTTAATTTTCTGAGTCCATGGAGACGATTTCTCTCATCCAGCTCCCAGCTCTGCTATCTAAGCATTGTTTAGTGAAATGTGATGAATTTCACAGCATTCAATATCTCCAGATGCAATTTAAAGTCAAAACACTTCCTCAGCCTTAAACGCAGACAGCCTGTATACCTAAACAAAGACGCCCAGTGCAGGTTGGCAGTGCTAGGGCTCGGCAGCAGACGACAGGCCCTCTGAATATTCAGCACAATTACTGTACGTGAAATATCATGCAGATGGAACAAACCCAGATCAAAGCATGTAATTAACCATCAGAGGACAGTTTCCAGTGAGGGAGGAGGGCAAGAGATTGAGGGAGCTGGTGAGGACTGTGTCGATCATGGCTGCGTGAACATTTTATGTTTGTGTGTGTGTATGCATTTGTGTATGGGGTATATGTGTGTATCTGTGTGCATACATTCATCTTAGGTACAAACTCGGCTTGTTTTTAAATAGCTATGTGAATCATTTTCCAATGCTCAACAGAAAATCAAGACATTTCATGGGCTAAAATATTTTTCATTTCAGTCAAATTATCAAATGCGGTGCTGCTAAATTTCCCAGGTGAGCTGAGCAATGAGTGTCTCATTTCCTGCATAAAACACACACACACACACACACACACACAAATTCAACCTCGGTACTCACTTGATTTAAAAGCATGAGCCAATAGAGGGACAGAGAAACACGTCAGGCTTGGAACTGGTGCTCAAGGTTGAGGTTGTCAATAGAGTCACAGCATTGTTAGGCAGAGGAGGGAGAGGAGCCAGCCAGAAATAGCATGGAGTCCAAACCATTGTCATGAAAGTCGTCTCCATTTCCCATGGGTCGCAGAGGGAGATAGAGATCTGAGAGGCAGCGCCTTGATAAAGATCACAGATTGACTGGGAAGCCTCCCCCAGGATTTAATTGAAGTCAAACCAAGTCACAACATCTTAGATCTAAAAGATGACCCAAGCAACGCTCAATTTTTCATTCTCTATTTTTTATCAGTATGCCTCTCCCACCCATCTCATACTTTTATTTGTTTATTTATAGAAACACACAGTGTCCATGAAATTAGTTTGAATGTCAACCAGGACTCCCCGCTGGCTGCAGCCCCCTGATTGAACTGCTGATGACTGGAAACACTTTAATGATAAATCTCCACTGTTATTGTACAATATGTTGAGTTTTGCTGTTCTAGTTCTGCTTCCATGTGAATATATAACATACATAATTTGATAATGCAGTATATGACACTTAAAGGGAGACTAGGGATTTGACATTGAACTTCGATATAGTTGGGGAACTGACTTTTAGGCCATAGGATGAGCCGAGCTCCCAAAATCCTGGATCCTACAGTTCCCATAATGCAATTCGATAGCATCTTTTCCTATGCTGTGATAATTTCATATCAGAGTTTCAGACTTGTAAATAGTGTTCACGTTGACGTCCATGTCGCACTTACGACTTGGAAACTTTCAGATTTTTCTGCTGTGTCTGACTTGGTGCTGAATAACACAGAATTGCCTGAAAAGTCAAACAAATATTGATGCTTAAATCAGCTTAAATTTGCCATTCAAGGTAACTTAACCCAAATTTATAGCAAGACTATGCAACTCTTGCCACTGTGGCCACAACTGATAATTAGTGAATAATGATGAATGGGTAAAACGTGGTGGTTGAAAAACACTTTCGAACCTCGACACCCCTTTATAGTGATTTTTTTCCCCTTCATATCTGCAACTGTCAGCTGCCGTCACCAGTCTTGACTGCAGCATAACTAAAATAAAAAAATGTACATTAAAAAATGGATTTAAATCTTGTGGCACTCTTGGTACCCACTCACACACACCGATGGCGACCAAGCTGCCATGCAAGGTGCTGGTCTCCATCGGGAGCAACTTCGGGTTCAGTGTCTTGCTCAAGGACACTTCGACATGACGGGGGGAGCTGGGGATCGAACCCCCAACCCGCTCTAACCAGCTTTACCTCCCGCGCGATAGTGCTAACCACTGCACCACCATGCCACATCACATCGCACACAAGTGCTGTACAGACATGTCACCAAAACCACAAATTAACATAAACAGCAATGCACACAGATCATAGGCACAAATAAACAACTCATAGTCAAAAATCTACCTCATCAGGAGGATTCAAACGCTAGTGAATAAAAGTATGTTTTGAGCCTGGACTTAAAAGGGCCATTGGAGGGGGCAGATCTGATAGGGAGGGGTGTGCTGTTCCACAGTGGTCACCCCTGAGCTTAAGTTTAGATCGCAGCTGTGAAGCTGTAGCAGAAAAAACCCTGAGTGTGCTGAACTGAGCAAGACTGCGTTTTGTTGAGAGAGTTCAACTTCCTGTTTGTAAGAAGTCTAGTCTTGCTTTAATGGGTCTTGCTACATTGTCAATGTACTGTATTTTTACCTCTTTAGCGTCACACTCAGTAATCATGCAACTGTCTTGAGTCCAATGTCATCAACATTAGCACGTTGTAAACATCCATTTCCAGCCTCCAGCCCGTATCAATTGAACACGACACTAGACCCTCGCTGCCTGGTACATGCCTGTGCCTATCAAATTTCACACCCCCATCTTGTAACGGACAGTTTATATGAAAACTGTGAAATCTCAAGCCCTGATGACATCATGATGGGTTATTTTCTCAGAAGTCTCCCTCCAGAAAAATCAGTGATGGGGCCCTTTAAAAAAAACAAATATGTTTGATCACTTCCAGGCATTGCGATGCTTATTAAGACGTATGTAAATGTGATGGCTTTAATGTGCATTGTGCCGGCATGCGTCTTATTGTTATTGTTTGCAATTACAGTATGTTGCAAGGTGTCTCTTCACTGTATCATTTGGCAGCCTTTTTCTTGTGTACAGACTTATTCATCTATTACTCCAGTGTTTTCATCTCCCGCTGGGGGTCCTAACAGCTGTCTCTGCTCAGGCTTTGCTCTGACAGTTATGCCTACTTCATCCATCGACATTGTCAGAAAAAGTGAAGCCTGACAGCCACTCAGGCATGTATTACTGCTGTCACGTATTCAGTCCGTAATCTTAATTACCTACTGTATACACCATCAGCCCGCTTGGACCGATCTAGCACAGGTTCAAGTGTGTCCTTATGGTGAGACACGGCTCCTGTTGTCTCCGAGCTGAGCTGTCATGGAGGGACAAGGAGTCGGTGATTGATGCATTTCCCAGAGTGGCGGATTGTTCCGCTGAGTTGCCTCATGCACCAATAATGACACATGATGGAAACCCCTGTCAGTGAGCCATGATAGGAAATGAAGATGGATAGTGTCTTGGATGGGAAGTGATTTTGTCGAGCAGGAAGTTAAGAACGTTTTTGTAGAGATAATCTTGCACAATAACCGCCTGCAGTGCAGCATTTTGAGGTACTGAGGACATCAAATTCTAGCTAACATTTTTTAAAGTCAAATATATTTTCATTCAGATTTTTTTTATTTTATGATATTATTGTAGCATACTTTGCGATTTTTTTAATTTCTATTTTTGTTGTTGATATGCCTGCATAACAAAAGCTTGCATGTATGCTTAGACTGCAGTTCCCAGTGAGAGGATTGATTGTTTATGTATAGCTTTTTTAATTAGTATTTTTACAAATATATACACTGGAAAATAAAGCTGGAAAAAAAAAGGTGTTTCAAAATAGGTCTATATGAGGAGGAATAATGAATGGTCTGAGGATTAATAAGCCTGCTTTAGGTTTAATACGCCTGTCACAAACATGTTTTTATATTCACAGGATTAATAATGTTTTTCATCATTAATGGATTACTTTTCAATCTGGTTTACATGCTTGTCACCGTCACACACATTTCTACCCATTATGAAATCCCAGGAGCCTGAGGTGCTAATCATCATGTGGGGAACTCCAGCAAAAAACGCAGCACACAGCAGGAAAGAACGGGATTCATTAAAACAATTTAATATTTTTATCGGCACCATGTTATCTTAACATCCTTACAGATGACACATTTGAGTGGGCATTTGTCTTCGGCTTACACTGGAGATTTCAGAGAAATGAATCACTGTGTAGCCGCGGCACACAGAGTAAAGCCGTGAGCACAGTCGGCAAGTACACAGTGTGTACTTGAGCTGGCCTTGTTGTTGGAAAACAGAGGTAGCGCCCTCCTCCTTCCCCGGGTTTACAGCTTTAGTCTCTTCACTTGAGCTGGGTGATTTTAATTTGTCAAAACTGTTTACCAGCATGCCTCCAAGGCTATTACTGGTATGTCATGAGGGAGCAGATAGGTAATGAAAAGCATACAAATGGCAGATGAAAAAAACATTGCTGAGAAGGGGAGAGGGGTTGGGTGGATAATGTAGGTGGATCTTTCATGCAAAAGGAGGCCGGCAATGATTTATTATTCCATCTTTTCTTGAGAATCAATTATGCTAAAATGCTAATCGGAGACATTATGAATTTCTCAATTTGTTATGAATAATTCAAATATTTATTGGGCGTGGGCAGACATCTCAAACTACTTTGTCCTTAGTACAATGCATAACCTACGCAACCTAATGAGGAGATGTCTGATTGTCCTCTTTTCTCACACACCTTTCTTGTCAGGGCAATGATTCAACTTTAACTAGTTCAATACCAATAAAAGGGCTGACCCATCTATCCTCACTTACTTCCTAAATCCAGCTCTAACACCCCACAAATAAACCCCCATCCGGTGGCACAGAGCGATGCAGCCGCGAGGAGGGTACAGTGTGCCAGGAAAGAGGAGGAGGAGTGCAGCAGAAGAGGAGGAAGAGGAGGAGGAGGAGGAGGAGGAGAAGTGTCACCGGCCAGGGAAGTAATGAGGCCACACAGACACAACGATGACAAGGACACGTCTGGCTGGCTGTCGTCATTTAAGTCCCACAGAGCGGACCACCACACAGTCAGCCCGCATTAATGTCACACTGGCCCATCATGGGGAATTAATTACACACCTGTTAATGGCAGACCACTGGAACGGTTCCCTCTAATATCTATCTGGGTGTGATACCTGATCACATGATGTTATGGCAGTTGCTACTTCTCTTAATCACAACACACACCAATGCGCCTGTGATCTCGCTAACTACCGCAACATATGCCATTTCTGGAGATGCTTTTATCTGAAGCGCCACAGCAGCATGACAGCATAATTTCAGCATGGGTGCTCCAGCAAAAACATGACCTTCTATCCACGGAGCTGCACAGTAGGGCTGTAACTAATGATTATTAAACTGTCAATGAATTTGTTTATTTACCAGTCAATTGTAGTGAAAGTATTTAGCTTTTAAAGTGCCCATAACAATGTCGCAGTTTTTAGAGCTTTAAATGATTAGTTGAAAATGAAATGAATGGGCAACTATTTTGATAATCAATTAATCATTGAAGCCATTTTTTTAAAAGCAAAAAAGGTCAAACTCGGTGAAGGTCTCCTTAATATTCTACGATTATAAGATTTGGATCTTTACACAACACAAAAGGACATTTGAAGATGTTTCCATGGGCTCAGGGAAATTGTGATGGCCATTTTTCAATGACATTTTTAAACCTATCAATGAATCGAGAAAAATATTGGCAGATTAATCAATCACTAGCTGCAGTCGTACTTGTTTAGTCTGACCAACAGTCAAAAACCCAAAGAAAGAGATTCAAGTTACAATAACATAAAACACAGAAAAACAAATTGTCATATTGAGAAGGTGAAAAATAACTAATTATTTAGGGTGGCAACTTGATAATTTTTATTATCAGTTAATCTGAAGATCATTTGCTATATTTAACAATCAATAAAATAGTGAAAAATGCCCAAGGTGGCATCTTCAAATAGCTTGTTTCGTCCAAAAACTTAAAGATATTCAGTTTACAATGACATATAACAGAGGAAAGCAGAAAATGCTCTCTAACAGCCAGCTAAAACCAGAGACCTTTTGTTTGTTAAATAATCAAAATAATCAATGACAATTTTGATAATCAATTAATGATTTGTCTTTCTACCAACTGGGTGATCAAGTAATTATTTCAGCTACAATTAAGAAATTCAATATTTTGGTTATTAATTTGATGTTGATCAACTCATAGAATAATCGACGAGTCATTTCAGCTCTATTACACAGCAGCAGATGATAGAAATCTACAAGGAAAGTCATCCGTCTACTGTACATTGCACATGCTGTATCAATCCTGTGAGCAGTGACCTGTCAGAGCCCCCCGGATGGAGCGAGAATACCTGCCAAGCTACGTTTTGAGGAGGATTCAGTGAGGGAGTACAGCAATGACACGCTAGTGTTAATTAGACAGCAGCAATGGAGGGATCGCTTGATCCAGTGCTCTGGCAGCCAACCGCAGCCTGGTAATCAGGTCACGCAGATTGATATGATAATCCCAGGGGCACAGCATGAAAGGAAAGGCTAACTCTGCATGGGCGCGGTGCGAGCCGCGGATGTAAGGGGGAGATATCCCTCTGAAGTCAGAATCATTCTCAGGCCTTGGAAGGCAAGTTGAGTACTGAAGAGAGAGAGAGAGAGAAGTCGAGGGAGAGCAAGAGAGAAAAATCATTCCTCCTATATAGATTATAATCTTGGCTACTATGGAATTTCACTCAGCAGTAGGAGAAGAAGCCAAGGCTTGAGGTGCACAAAAAAGAAGACAGATGGGACCCAATACATGTGACAGAGGATTGGGTGGCATTACAGCATCCTATCTTGTTCAGAGTCGAGATGGTAGGGTTTAGGAACCAACAGTAAAAACAAGATGGTGCAGAAATGTTTCTACAGAATAAGTTGCACTAAAAAGATTTCAGTTGAAGATGAAGCTTCATGAAGGTGCCCCACATTTCGATTTGCAGTCAACAATCACACAAGCTTTTAGAACACAAATTTAAAAAGGCATTAAAGGCCCTGAAAACATTTTGAATCAGCTTTTTACTGTGAGCCACTGTTTGGGGTTCTACATGAACACACAATTTTCTGCCAAAGTTGGAGCAGTTTTGGTCATTTCACGCAAAACATTTTTGCATTTATAAATTGAGATGTCAAGTGCTTCTATGTACCCATCAGGTTAGCAGAAACAAGCCATGCGAGTATAATCACTACGTCTCCGAGCCTCGAGAACCAAATATTTTGCAGACGCGCAGATTCATTTTG
The DNA here is from genome assembly GCF_043641665.1 of Enoplosus armatus. Taxonomy (NCBI): domain Eukaryota; kingdom Metazoa; phylum Chordata; class Actinopteri; order Centrarchiformes; family Enoplosidae; genus Enoplosus; species Enoplosus armatus. Next base: position 20,710,120 of record NC_092182.1, on the reverse strand, counting down.
CTGTATCACTTTTTGGTGTGACCAAGCCTTTAAACGCTTAATAAATAATACAGCCACAAGTAATGACTTAATATTTATGGTGAAGAGAAAGAATACCAAGAATACCAAGTTTTCAGGGGCTAAATAAAAAAAAGCTAAATCTGTAATATTGTAGACATATGACATGTATGAACGTACTGCAACATACGTCTGCATCATCTGTTCGTTTCATCTCATGACAGGATTTCTCTGAAAGCATAATATCGGTCTTACAGTCGATCATCACAATCTGTCCCATTTCGTGGAGTCGAACAGAAACAGTGCACATATGGAACACCCGCCTATGGATCTGATGAAGAGCAGATCAATCCTGATATGCGCCCAGTTTACATGAGGGAACCAGTATTTTCCCCATATCAAAGACATTCTGTGCGGCTGCATCAGAGCCACGTAGGTTGCCAGACAACAGTCACTCATCAGCAATGCACTTTTCCTGACATTTGCAACCATGTGCCATTACCAAAAAGGCCTCGACTTTCCTCGGGTGACATTTAGGCCCTGAGTGAGATATACTGTATCAACATTACACGGTGCAAATGTGGACCAATATCTATTCTTCCTTTATGGAAATGTTAAGAAAACACAGAGTGGGCGTCAGGAGGGTGGAAATGCAAAATAAAAGAACAAGATTTTTATTTCATGTTTATTTCTTTATATTCTATGGAGACATTGCATCAAGTTCTTCCAGATTGCTGTTTAACATTAAATGTGTACTTTAAAAAGTGATAATTAGCTGCATTGACTGATAATGAATTCAAACATAAACACATGTACGGTAATACTTACATTTAAACTCATAATTAATAGTTCATCATTTTGAAATCAAAATACCAACTCTACAGGTTTATGTATATAAAGGTGATGAGTCTTTGGCAGAAAGTGATCACGGAAAAGCGTAATCTATTTGCTATATATATATATATATTTCAGAGGCTAATGAGTAGTCACCAGAGGTACACAAGCCGCACCTAGAACACAATGCTCAACAAAGGTACAGAAAGGAAATGAATGAGAGAGAGGGATACACACACACAGAGACAGGACAAGAGCCGTTATCAGATGCATTTTGGATAGCATGTAACCCAACGGAAAGGCTTTGCTTTAGAGAGGCTGCCTTGACCTTTTCAGTATTCATCACCAGATTGCATCTCCAGCCCGTAAACCAATCAGCACTGTGGAATTTCCAGGTCAGCGTAACCACCTCAAAGTAAAGGTCAGTATGGAGCATCCAGAGTCCGCGATAACTTGGGAGACGGTCCATGGCGAAAAGGTTTATCTACCTGGAAAATGACATATTACCTCACTGTGGCTTAAGTCCACTTTAGTCAGCTGCAAGACTACTTTGGCAGGCTGCCGAAAAAGGCTTTTCGGCTCAAGAAAGTGCTGGTTCAGAGGATGCCAACCTCAATTCAGATTGTGCTGATACACATTGTGCAGATGACAGAAAAAAAGCACCTTGCTATTTGTGACAAGTGGATCAATAACAAAAGTATCAATAGCATGATAAAGTATTGATTTTAGGAGTAGGGCAGATAGCTAGATGTCAACAACGCAGTCCACATGTTCTATGTTTTCCACAAAAACACATCATTCTTCTCCTGTTTGCTGCTAAATTGCAATATATCACAGCATTATAGCCACCTGCTGTCAAAGAAGAGAAACTGACGCTGTAAAACATTGCTGCTCTCCAAGCCCAAATGTAAAAGCTAACTAATAATGCAATTTTGAAATTCATTTGAAGTGTACTTCTGGCTAAAGTAACATCCCCTCCGTAAGGAACAACTCCAAAAGCTTAACGCTACAAATTTTATTGCTCCTGAAACGAGGGTTGTGCAAAAAGGGTTACAAAACTGTAGGAGGCGACTCTTTGGCTCAACCCCTCCAGCATGGCTCCATCGATTTCCAACAATAGTTGTCTATCTGGAGTCTCTAGCTCCACCTCACAGATATAGAGATCGAAGCTCTGATATCAGAGGGCTGATGAGAGAAAACACAGGCCAGTGAGTGTAGTTTTATCCACCAGCACTCCAGACTTACAACAGAGCTGTGCAGTCATATATGCATGAAGGAATTAATAGAGCTAAATGTTTTTTTGTTTTCTTATTCTGTAAAGAAAAAACAAAATAAAAGATATTTAAAGCAAGATTAAGATTTGCAATATTTTTGGCCCAGAGAAGAGTCGTTCTAATCGTTTTGTCGGACTGAGTGACAGCAAGTACAGCATATTGTCCTCTTTGATGTAAACACATAATGTATCATTACAACCAAACATTTTAAACAATTTTACAGGTTATTAAGATTGGATATTGGCACTTAGTTTTTAACTTGTGACTGATGTTGAATTACTGTTGCATGATGACCATAACTAAGCTAAAAACTAATGAAGCCGTCTAGCCATTTATATGCTTGCTGTTTGTGAGCATACTGGCATATAATGCCATGTTTAAACATTTTTCTGTCAAGCTGAAGAAATATATTTTAGTAATAAGACCCGAGGGTCTGGAATAGAAAATCCTGTTTCAAGTCGTTTCTTTGCATTGTTAATCGCAGCATGAGTGATGAAATTAATAGGCTGGGCCTTGAGAACAGTAAGACGTAACGGAAATGTCAACTGAATTAAAATGATTGAAATGATTGTTGTTAATGGAAAGTGTGAAAATGTATGGCAACAGAGTGTGCTTTATAAGTTGTGTGGGTTGTCTACATAATAAATTAAGCATTATAATGAATAAGAGATATGAGGTGACAATATTTGATGCAAGTTTTTACACCTCATGCGTTATGATGTCTCTGATGTGGAACAGTGATAGAAAGAATTACCACACAAGAAGAACCGGCATGTTCTCCTTGTGTTAATATGCATTTCCTCTGGATAATTAAGAAGAAGAAGAAACCAAGTAAGATGCAATGACCTGCATGCATGCTGGGATGTAGTGCAGGCCACTGTGTCCATGAACGAGTGGAAAAATTAATAAGAAATGCATTTTTGATTGGTTGTCAATCTCAAGAGGGTAGGTCTTACCTAATGTGAGCCGGCCAGAGGGCAGATGTTAGGGAAGCGAGAGAGGAGAGGGTCTTTTTTGTTGAGACTAACCTTCCTCTCTGAAGTATTTGAAGTAGTTTCTGTCTGCGTCCTTTTGTTAACCTAAATGAACTCAAACCAATGACGAGATGGACCGGAGACATTGCGGTTCTGGCCTGCTCCTTTTCTTGGTGAGAAGATTGTTCTTTGCCTTTTTGCTTTAATTTGTGTTGAGAGAATCAGGAAACATGGAGAGAGATGGGTTGCAACAAAGAACCCCCAGCCAGGAGTCCAACTGTGGTAAAGTATAATAATGTTATCATTAAGTAATTATTATTAATGTGGTATGCGCCTTGACAGAAGCCATTTCTTGTATGTATGAACTGTTAGTAGCTGGTACAGTCATAAGGCTTAGCAATAATTAATAAGGTAATCACAGAAGTCAGCTATTACCAATTATTGTTGATTTTTGATTGAACCAATCAAATTTAAATCTTAAAAACTGAATAACTTTGGGTTTTGGACTGTTTGTCAGACAAAACAAGATATTGGAAGATGTCACCTGCTGTAGAAAATTATGATGTTATTCCCACTATTTTCTGTCATTGCATAGACTAAAACAATTGATTAACTGCGCACTATCTGCAGGCCCAAAAGTTACATTCACAGGCATCTCATCCAACAAGAGTGTGACTTGATTCAGCACAGAGGGATATACACACAGATCCTTGCTGAAAAACTAGACCAGCTGCACATCTTGTTGGTTGTACATCAATACGAACATTCACTGTATATTTGCTGTATTTGCTGAGGGTTATCAGTTTCTATCACAGACGGCCTCTATGTCAGGACTATGCTTTTATTATCTTGACTCTTCGATTTTGCTGCTACAGCGCTGGAGTGAATTCCATCACGATAGCATAACTTGGAGAGGTAGAGGTTCTGCCTTTGCCACAGACGGTTTCTTAATGCATCTCTGCAGCCGCCTGGCACTAATGGTCAAGAGTGGCTACTAATACTCTACTGCTGGATATTTAATCACCCAATCAATCTTACCTGTGACAAAGGCTCCTTAGCTACACTTGGCAAGAACATCTCTGCCTGCAATCTCCACCACATTTCCCCCCCTTCTCAACAGGAGAATAGGTGGAGAGGAGAAAAAGAAGGGAGGTGAGAGAGGAGATGGGAAGAGAGAGGAGGAGGAGGACGGAGTGTTTAATCTACTGATTCAATTCCTGCCAATGCCTGTCACTCTCCCTCTCTGTAAGGGAGGGCAAATGGAGCATGCAGCCCACAAACACCCAGACCAAATCACATTTTCCCTCAACTTCTCAGTCTCTCTCTCGCTGTCTCTCTTGCATCTCTATGTCTATCTCTCGCACCATCTTGCACTCTGTCTCCGTCTTTCTGCCTCCCTACCGCATGTTTTCTCCCTTTTCGTCACCCACTCACTGGCCGACTCCAACACCCCATATCCTTCAGCCCCGTGAAAATGAAACCTTTGAATCCAGCACTTACGTGAAAGAATTTGTAACCCGCAGACTTTGTGTTTGTGGTTCTAGATCGCTGTTTAGACACCCAGACCCCCAAAACAAACCGGAAAAATGAGACATCCAGACCCCTGAGGTAAACCTGCGAAAATAATCACTCACTCAACCCATTTATTACATTAATAATAAATGTTATAGGTGATGGCGTTCACCCAGCCAGACACATTTTTCTAAGAAAAGTCAAGTGGGGAAATTTAGTCTCAATCATCACCTGCACATATTGGCACCTGAACTAGAAGCACAATTTAGAAGAAGAAAAAAAAGAAGAAGAGAACAGCAAAAGTTTTGTTGTTGTTGATTCAATTGGAAATTAATTATCAAATCATAGCGATCTAAAATGACAACCCTCTGATCCCAAGTGCTGTTACGAGAATACATAACAAGGGTTTTTATTAATATGTCTGTTTATAATAAGGGTGCTCCAACCAGGATTTTTTGGGGCCGATCGCTGGATGGATCACAAATGACGGGGTCTATTTTGAAGCCTTCTATTAATTGTGTAGCATTATTTAGTAATTTAACTATTCTCAACGACATTGAATATTAAGACAATTATTATATATCAAGGCAATTATTAAAATTAAGAGTTGAGAAAGTATCATGAATTGACAGGTTTGACAAACTTGTAATTTATTTGTTGGCAGGCAACATGTGCAACATACTCCACTCTTTCTCTTACAGTCTCTGTTACCGACAGCTGAGTGAGTGGCGATTGAGATGCTAAACCAGGGTATTCAATTCAAATTCAAGGAGGTCCAGTTGGAGAAAACTTCCTCAAGCAAAGGTTCGGAACATCATAATGTCTAACTTACATGATTATTCAGTGCCATATATATTGAATTAGCCTAGTAGTTGTATCAGCGTCTGTATGTAGTCAACAACTGACTGTCAAATCAAATAAAGAACACTTCAATAATATTTCAACAATATCTATTGTCAGTTTTCACATCGAACTGGAGGGATTATTGTCCGATCCTTTGGACAGCTGAGGCTCAGCCAGGATATCCTTTACAGTACTCATAGTGCATCATTCTTTTAAGGGAATAGTGACATTTTGGGAAATGTGCCTTCTTGCTGAGAGAAAGATGAGAAGATCGATACCACTCTTGTTTGTTTAATCCGTACAAGAGTCTTGTCTTCACCGTGAGGTTGCCAGGCAACCTGCGAGACTCCAGGAACTCACTGCTCCCGTCCCAGAAATAGTTATGCACATAACCTCCCGAGAAACCACAGAAAACACAGCATGTCCTTTTCTGTTTGGATTAAACGAACAAAATATAGCATGTGAGCTTGGGAGGTTGGGAGTTTCTTACCCTCTGACAGAAGTAATCTGTTTCCCCCTGTTTCCAGTCTTTATGCTAAGCTAAGACAACCGGCTGCTGGCTCCAGCTTCATAGCAAACTATCTGAACTATATGAACCTGACTGTTGCATCAATCTGTATTTGAGAAAATGCTTGGAATAATAATATGAGCAAACACTAAAGCATTGATCATAGTGAATACATTTTTGAAGTACTGCTCGTTGTCCTCACTACTCGATTATGTTGTAATTCTACTGATAAAATAAATTCTACTCCGAGTGTTTCTGATAATAGGATGCAATGGGACTTCTATGATACATTGCCACATATGTGCGGTATAAATAGGCCCATAAGGGTTAATATGTTGATACTGTGTTATTATACTTCTGTACAATTTTCCTCATGCCTCACTGAAGGGGTCTATGGACAGAAGGTGTTGTATGCTGTACATATTGTAAAGCCCATTGCTGTGAATTGTGATTTGTGATATAGGGCTATATAAATAAAATTGACTTGACACATTGCTTTTACTGTGGTTCTGCACCACGCACAGTGAGAAAGGAGGATACGCAATATGGCTAGATCACTCCCAAAAGACTCATACAGTTGGATGAATTATACTGTAATATTTTTCTCAGTTCTTCTGTTTAATTGTATTATTCATAAACTGTAAATTCCCATGCTGCTTGTGCAACTTATGCACATCCGACTGTTGTTTAGCTTTCTTAGCATCCCGTGTTCATTGTAGTTTGACAGGTCGTCGAGAAATAATACAGAGGGTGTCTCAAAGTAAAATTCAATGTCAAAATCAGAGACAACATATAAATCTAAAAGCGAACATACAGTATGTCATTAGTAAAATGTCTGTGTCTCACTGTATCAGCTTTGCATTGCAGTGCTTGAGACGAAGCTGCTTTCTTCATCCTCTTGCCAGCTTACTGAGTTGATACATTAGCATACATGCCTTATGTTCAGTCTTTTTTTTCCGTCCTCTTTTCATCTGTGCAGGGCCTAAGGCTGGAGAGTGCCACTGTGCCGCTATAAGCTTTGTCACCCTCACATGGGGCCCCTGGCTAACCACACCAGCTCTCTCTTCAGTCCTCTCATTTACACCCGGCATAATTAAGAGCTTCGACCCTAAAAAGCTGGTGACTCTTGTAGAAACAACTCCCAAAGGATTTCACATTAAAGCTGCCAAAGCAGCTGAGGGAGTGAAGTCAGAAATAACAGTGCAAACTTTCAGTGGGTGAGACTTCCTCCTCAGTGGAATTACAGTACGCAAGAGATCCAATAAGCATGTTAATCAGCCAAAGATGCAATATAGGACATACTATTCCTATTACAGCTGCTTGTCAGGATACCCATACTCAGCATTAGTGGAACTGTTTGCCTTAAAGAAATTTTGAAATAGTATAGCAATAGTAATAATAGTGTTTTGTAGTTTGTAGTGTCAATGTACAATGCAATATACTTGTGTTTTCCTCTTCTACCATTTGGACCTATAATCAACAAGTAACAAAAAAATGTGTCCATTTCAGGGATTTTCATTTCTGGCTATCAGTTGGTGGTAATGTGAAGGTAAAGTAATGTGATCAACAGGAGCAGGATTATGTAAGCTAACACGCTACCAACCAAAACTACTTTGCATTTTAGGAAATAGACCATGTCCCAATGTATAGATATCAATAAGACTTTTTAGTGATGTGATTTGGATAACATACACATGTATTTTGCTGATTTGGTGCCATAAAAACAACCAGCAGTGCTTTATTTCCATATTTAGGTAATCAAATGATATTGGTTGTGGAAAGATTGTGGTTATGGTTAGTAAGGTATGGTTGAGTTTAAGCAACTACAACTACTTGGTGAAAGGAAAGGTTCAGATTTTTTAAAACAGATCTTGTGATCTATGTATACTTTGCAACCCTATTGCATGATAAGAACATCAGTATTGGACAAATCGTTCAGTCAATGTTTTTTTAAATCCCCTGCATGAAAGTCAGACTGGCTACAAGCCCATCAACCACCACAAACTCCACACCCTTACAATCCACCTCACTACATATAGAGGACACTACTTCCTGCGTCGGCACTGGAACGTTGGCATTGGATGTAAATCATGAGATGAGGAAATATTAGCGTAATAATTCATAGGATACTGGGCTGGTATATAGAGAGAAGGTAGTTGCTTTAATGAACTTCCAGAATCACTTCCCAGTCATTATGGAGAGGAGGAATAATTACAGGGACTAATGATTTGCTCAATACACATGTTGCATGTGAGTGCTGCATTGAGACGGACTTCCAAAATCAGACTCTAACTAACCTACTAACTAACTAACCCTAACCCTAACCCTTTAAGTTGGGGAAAGTCAAAAATCATCTTTATGGTAAAAGGAGAGGGGCCAGATCTCGATCCTAGTCCTTCAATAATGAGTATCTGCCGATACCAATCTGATATTTATATTTACATAGCAGCAGAACTTATACAATGTTGATCACATATGTATCTGGTAATGCTATAGCCTACTAAATTTGGCACACCTACCACCACACCTAAGCTACTTAAAATAAATAGATCCTGGTTAAAAACGAATTAATAATCTTAAATTATTGATATGATATATGTTAATAAAATAATTAACTTTGCAAGTACATCGATTTTGCCATCCTCTGTCATTTTTCACATTCACACAATCTAATCTCATCTAATCTAATCTATGGAGTGAAATCCTCGCTGTGTAGAGCCCAGCTGTCATTAAGGAGAGCAGCGCTGCAACACTAGCAGGCTGAGGTGGACAAAACACAGTACAATAAAGAAAGGATCGGATTTTCATCTGCGTTTTTTTAGCCGATACTGTCCCGGATTAGCCCAGATACGGCTCGGTACATCTGTAGTCTCCGGTTCTGACTGTTTCGCACATCATCCATCCATGCAAACCTGCTCCCTCAGACTTTTTGCAGCGGTATAAAAATGTCAGACGACTTCCTATTTGCTACCAAACATAAAAATAGATAATTTTACGCCATTTTAACAAATAACAAATGCTGTTATTCTTTCTGGCAAGGATAGTCTCCACAAAAATGCCAAGTGGAGTAAAATAAATGAGGCAAAACTTGAAAAACAGACTTTTCTTAGAAGTGCCTACTTCAAGGGTATTAGTCATTAGGTATCTCTTTTATTGACTCTGTTGCTACTTTGATCCCATCCAAGCAAATGGTCAGTTGGAGTCAGATGGACAAATAAATTCAGGACAATTACATGTCGTCAGCAAGTTTCCTGATTCAAGTCTGATGTGAACCTCCTATAATGTATCCAATAATCCACAGGATAATCAGGAAGGCCTGTATGATACACCAGCAAGCTGTGACCTCCCTTATTATTCCATCAGCAAGAGAACCGCTACGAACAGTAAGATTACCGACAACAAATATGTAATGCATACACTGAATGGCTGGCAGGCGGGCTATGCAACGTGCCGAATAACAACACTCTCACATCCCGTACACAGGCAGGAGAGATCCCCCACGTCGGAGATTAAAGAGGTGACCCTTATTTCCCGTAGGAGCACTTACATCCCGTCTCCCTCCGCCCCCCCAAATCCCCACTGAATACATGATCATTGCTGAGACGGCGACCTGGAGGATTGGATGTAAACATCCCAGAGAGAGAGGAAGAGACGCTGGCGCCTCAGAGCTCCTCTATCAACTTGATGGGAGGTGTTATTTCTTAAGCAGGCAGCCAATATCCATGCGATCTGTCAAGGACGGGCAGAGGATGGCGGAGGTAAGGCAGGAGACAGCCCTAGACAGCGTAATGTCCTTGGTGGGTGCATGTGTGCATAAATACATACACATATACATACACCAATCTTGAAGTTCTTACACAATTCAACAATAAGAGGGATTAAAGACCTCCATCCTGGAAACCCCATGTCATTACATGGGGGGGATTTCACTCTGGATTGTGAATGGATGGATCATATTCAAATCACAGCATAAGAATGACTGAAAGGCAACCAATTACTGACACTATTGACATGACACTCCACCTTATTCTGTGCAGGTATCCCTGCGAGCAGAAATAAGAAATGTGAGTCATTGCACTCCCCCACACAGCTGTCTTCTGGGGTTGTCTTATGCAGCGGACACATCTGCTTGTCACATTTCGTTGATGTCACTTTGTATCCAATCATCTTCAAGTTAACCGCTAATTGTAAACATATATCATATACAGTACTACTGCAAACATCAGAATCCATATAAGATGATTTCTTTGTTTTGATCACACAGGTATTAACGTAACAGGCTTGCAGATGACCGCAAACATAGAGGCCATAGTTTGTGTCTAAAAGGCCAAAAAAAAAAAAAACCACTGCCTACAGCAACATTTCTAGCAGTGTTACATTTTTCTGTAATGGTTGGGTGAAAAGAAGTATTGCTTCAGGCTTGTTATTGATTAAGTGCTTTTGCACAGATGGTATAATTCTGCTCCTGCTCAATCCACCCATTTTCTTTACATCATTACAACAAATCTTTGTTTAAATTCTTGTCTCTTATAAGAAAACACTAACCACCAAAAAGCCAAGTGGAAGCAGGATTAACAGGAGCTGTGCTAATGCGTTAGCTAACTAAGCAAGCTTAGGCGTTAGCCAGGTGGTCTGTTATGACTGCTATAGACTGGGCATCAGTCAGGTATCGTAAGACTGATAGTGGATTTGTGAGGTTGATGCCAGGATGATATTTTAAATCACTTTTTTTTTTTTAAATCAAAAACACACAAATAAACATCAGCTGATATTCGGTTTTTACATAAACAGATTACTATTAGATAAACATAATGATCCTTTAAATTCGGTTATTAAAGAATTGTTACCACACTTTAAAGCTGAAAAATAAACATGTCAGTTCTCCATGGAGAATACTGTTTGTAAATGTCCTCAAACCTTTGGGATTTCTCTGCAATTGCTTGTTACTTAATGGCTCACATATATAGGCTACCAATGTATTGACCGACCATATCAGCCGGACCGCTATCAGTCAGACTCTGAAGAGTACCGTCTTCAATAAATGATTTATCCTAAAATGCAGCACCTCCTGAGTTTCTTTGTCATATTTTAGTAAGCGTGATAATGGCTGTTCAGAACGAGGCGAGCTTGAGGTGTCCTGACATAAGAAAACAAAGGCCTTGGTGGATAAAAGTCTCCTTTTGCTACTTTGTCAATTATTTTCCTGTATCAGGACATCTCGTTACGTGTTATTGGTTATTTAATCAGAACCTGGTCTTGATAAATGCGCAGTTTTTGAAGTGAAGTGGGTTTAGTAGACATTGTTGTAATGGTTGAGGACAGAAGAATAGCATTTTCTTTTTACATTTGAAAAAGGTCCACAATAATGCCAGGAAGGCATTCCTTTAAATGTATCTGTAAACATGTTTTAAAGGTAACACAAACTCATGTGTGAGGGGCAATTAAGAAGATAATTTTTCTTCTAATTTTTGCAGATTTTTTCAAATAAGTGCGTTTATGACGCCAGGTGTTCCAAAATCTCATCAGATCATCTGCTGTATTGGGAAGGGAGGCCGTGTTGTAAGTATTTTGTTTTTATCATGTTGTTCTTGATTATTGTTTTCACAATAATGTGTCTAATGTGCAAACCATCTGCCTGTACCACAGTGGACACAGCTAGTGCCGTTGAAAGGGGCAAGTGATGCCATGTAGCCAGAGGGTTTTATCTTGGCATCACTGGGCATGATTCAGAAATTTAATGTGGCTGCTTTTTGTAGTCAGACTTGTAGGATGGAAAGCGTTGTAGGGTCATCATTCTTTACAGTTGGCCCAGGTGCCCCTTTGTCCAGGAGTAGCTGGTTTATTATCAGGGCCAGAGGGGGATGTCAGGGGCCAGTAGTACTGTTGAGCTGGAAGTCCCAGCTTCACGGCTTGTTGCTCCCACCTCTGCGACCCACAGCACAGGGTGCTTGGCTTCAAGCAAGGACACCAGAGAGAGCTGTGCGTGTGTAGGTGTGCTTTTGGTTTGTGTTTGTGTGTAATTAACAGAGAGCACCGTTGCACAGGAAAGGCAGCATGTGCATGCAGTGCATGTGTCCTCTCTAATGAATCTCTATGTAGCATAATTAACAAAATACCCCTGAGGTGGATTGCGTCACTAACTAAAACGTTCCTGGAAAACAACCATGACAGTACATCTTTAAGCCTCGTTTACCATTTTACATGTCTTGGATTCATCTACCTAACAAGATGCAGTTTGTGACTGCAAACACAAGCAAGCACAAGACATGGTGAAATGCATTCATCTGAAGTATGGTGGCATTTCTCCAGATGTATAATTCATGGCACACACCTGTTTTCTCGACAGTTGCCCCCCTCCACACTCCCTCTTTGTTTTGTATTCTGCCATGTTCCTTCCCCATGCTATAATTATTCATTACAAGGGCCTTCAATCCACTGTGACAGAGCTCCATTATGATGAAGTGGGCTTTGTTTGAGCTCGCACAGCTGGACAATCTGAATACGGGATTAATCCACCTCTGCAGGTGTAATGCTGCTACACTTTAGCACCTTTTCTTATAAATGTGGAATGCCCTGTCATTTTTCAGCCTGATACATTCATGACGACGCCAAGATGAAAAGTAAATCTCCACAGGAATAATGTCTTATTCATAATGGGAAACCAAACTGTGCAAAGATAGCGTTACTTAATGGATACCATTCAAACAGAATGTCTTCAGAGTCACAGTCTGTGTTCTGTATTTTCTATGACTTGACTCATCACACTTGTTAGTGAGCAACAAACACAAGCAGTGTATTTTGGCAAAAGTGTGACTCTGTGGAACATACTGAGTATAACGTTGAACAGCAGAGAGGTGATTATCCTGCAGGGGTGGTTTGAGATGTTTTTTTCTGCAGTGACAACTTGTTACCTTTGGAGTAAATTGTAACTGACATGAATTCAAACTGACCACAGCTGCTGTTCTCTAAAGGAGAAACCTGCCAACGTTTAAATGCCACCTTTAAAGCCTACAAAGGATGTTATGTAATTTCAGTGCATGTTATAAAATTCTTGACAAAAACAAACAGGGTCTGCTAACATGTGTCCTGTGCCACAGGCTGTGCAGGGCTAGCAGAGGCTGAAGAAATGATTCAACATAGATATATTATTAGTTTAGTTATTATTACCATAACTAATACTCCATTGTTAACATTTTTCACCACATTCAATTTTGTTAGGATCCCCTAATGACTTGTTTAAACGTCAAAGATTATGACTTTACTTTGGACTTGAGTGCAAAGACTCGAAACCTAACTTGTAAGTCCGAAAGCAATGACTTTGTTCCACCTTTTTTATAGAGGTGTAACTGATTACTACGTGTCTGTAGAAAACATTTCACAAACCTGAGACCAAACCAAACCGCTAAAGCACTGAACACTGGTCCTACAAGCAAATTAATTGCTTTCATTGTTGTTTATTGTTATTCGTTAATGGTTAACTTTGTGGAGGTATTGGATTTCAGTAGGGTGCTGCAATAAATTTCTTATCAAGTTGATGCACTGTATCTCCTAAATAATGAAAATAAACCATCAATTTGATTGACCATGGAATTAGTCATCCTGTAGGCAATTACAGCAGCTGACACGCTGGAGAGCTGTTTATTAACTCTTACATTAAAAGGCTACAACAGAAAAATCCTCCAGCTTCAAGCAGCTGAACAAAGTGATTACACAAAATAACACGTAGATGCACCGCTTGCCATTCTGTAAGAGTGCTGTCTTTTCCTCACTGTGCATCAGCAACCTTTCACAGATGAACAGGTTTATTCGGCATCACCATCACCCCCTGGTAGGTGAATGTGAGAGGTAATGAGTGGAGAGGGCAGGGTTCAGGACATGTAGGAGGTTGATCTGTGTTCCCCACAGGCAGCCAGGCCCCTGGACCCCACTCTGGGGGTCACATAGATCAGAGGCAGCCTGCTGCTGCAGCTGCAACATTGTAAACCAGGGCTCTGGCACCTCCATTAGGAGAATAGCAGCAAGGTAGAGGAGGGCTAATGATCTGAAGGCTTAATATAAAGGTTTACCAACAGCCTGTCTGTTCATCAGTACCTTGAATTTCTCATTTTGCTTGGGAGGAAATAGCAGAGGAGGGCAAAGGAGGCTGAAATCATACCAGCTGGGTAAGCATAATGTTACACTAAATGGGTCAAATGAGACAGCGCTGATTACTGGAAGGAACTGAATCGAGTGTGGGTGGTTTGCCCCTAAACCCACTGTGGGGCAACCCGAGAGTGTGTTTATGCAAGCCAGTGCCTCCGTCCCAGTCATGAGAAGTCTAAATACTTTTCCTAAAAGGGCCATAGGGGATTTCCCTTGGCACTGTATAGTACACAAGATACTTAGGCAGGTACATTACATACTCCAGATTTGCATCACATACAACACAGTACATGTACACAGTACCCAGCTATGATATGCCACTGTATGTAAACCTTTATTGATTTTTTTTAAAGCTCTTCTTGGTGTAAATTACAGTGAGTCATTTTACAGACCTATCAGTGTATGCTCCATCTTCACAGTAATCTGTCATCAAAACAGCAAGGTTATGTTGTTCTGTGTTGCCCTGTGACTACCAACTAGCTGATTTTATCCCAAGCTTGTCGTCTCACTCTCCGTTTCCTTGCTGTTTGTATTTTCATTTTCCGTCCCCTGCAGCATGCCCAGGTCAGCCCCTCTCGGTCTCTCTCTCTCTTTCTCTCTCTGTCAGCGTAGACTGTTTCTTTTGACTTTGACCTCATGAGCCAATGAACCACACCAAGCATCACATTCAGTTACTCTAAGAAAACATAATCTTCTGTGGCTCCTTTTCTCAATAAATAATTGATGCTTCACACACATGTACCCTTGATTAAAAAAAATAAATAGAATGTATCTGACATTCAAACTGCTGTGAGATAAAAGAAAATTGATTAAAAAGAGATGGCTGAAATTAAACAGAAAGGGAGGGACCCTCGGGGACATGCTTAGCATATAAATGGTATAGGGAGAGAGGGGAAACTTCAGCAAAAGTTATTGGTCCAATTATTTAACTCCAATCCTTGGGGTTTAGTGGTCTCTTTTTATTGAAGCAATCACACCTTTTATCACAGACACCAACAAGTCTGTCAAGTCTTAAACAAGACTGTTCCAGTCATTAAAAGCTAGGAAACATTACTTTTACGTTCTTAAATAATGATCTGCCTGCTAAAGGACAGAGAAAAACACTAGTGGGTTACTGAAGGACTGAATCAGACCCCATGGCACGCCTCGCTTAAATCCCAAAAGCTAATACTGGGCGTTATGACACTCTTAAAGGTCCCCTGCCAACTTATGTTAACTATGATTTAGCCTCCAGTGTATGATGTACTACAGAATTGATGCTGCTGCTACGAGCTTGAACCTTTATTTTTTATTTTTTTGCCTCCATTGGTCCTCAAATAAACAGGATGAAACACTGGCTGTTCAAACCACCCAGAATTCCTATTGTAAATTTAAAACTCTTTCACCATCTGTTTTATTCAGAACGTTCATTTTAATACAGTGAAACACTTTCATCTGTACCGTCATCTTTCTCATCTCATGGCTCAAAGCAGCCCTCTGGGCTCTTGATATAGTACATCATAGCACTTCCCAGTTTTCTCACCTCACCCTGAGCACATTGTGAAAGCCTGCACATCACACCGGGGTGTGATGATGGCCCGCTCCGTCACACAAGGGCATCTCAGACACCAGTGGTTTAGCTTGCATAAAGTAGATACACTCTATATCACTGCACAAAAAAATAAGGTGCTTAGAAGATACTGGCAACACCCTCCAAAAATAGATAAACTAACACTCATCTTTGTGTACCACTCATATAGTAAATAAGAACTTCTTTATTGTTGCTCTTTTGACCTGACCAAGAAAAAACGCCCTACGTACCAAAATCTATTCTCTAAATTCATTCTAATGACGGAACTGACATACAATATTTTCTATCTTTTTGTATCTGTGCTGCTCAACCAGCACCTACAATGAAAACCTGTCCATTATCTACATTCATTTGGACACATGTGTCCAAAGCGCCTAATATTTTCCTCCACATGGGGAGCATTTGGGGTGCAGTGTCTTGCTCAAGGACACTTGGAAATGTAGACAGGACCACCAACCCTACAATGAATGGATGACCCACTCTACCACTTCAGCTACAGCCGCCCTTTATCCTGTACCAGATGGCAAATCAGCCCCTGTTGCATATTTAAGAGCAGCATGCATGTATACGCCGTCTATAATGGACATCAGCAGCAATTAGCAACACTGGCAGGAAGCAGTAAGAATCAAAAGTTAAAAAACAAGCAGTTCCTCATAGATGGAACTAACAATGCACAAACAATGTACTTTAATACGCGCAGCTTCAAGATTATAATTAATGTGTTTCTTACTAAATATCTTCTTTTTAAAAAATGACTCTTGCACTAATGTAACAGCAGGGACAGAATGAGCCACTTCTATCACTCAGGCCTTCTTCTGCTACTGCTACTACCATTATGATTCCTAATACTTAGGACTGCAGCTGCTGCAGACCTGTAATCTTTCCAGGTTTGATTAAACCCACAACTCGGACATGTGCTCCTCCAAGCAGCCTCTGTGATAGAGCCTCTCAATGCAGAGCACGGACAACTCGTGCAGTTTATTTCCCAAAATACACTTGTTTACCAACTAACCATAACACAGAGTCAGAGCAGAGGATCAACATCAACATCATCCATATTTAGCCTAGCTTAGCACAAAGACGCAGGGGAAAACTGCTAGCCTTCTCGGTCAAAAGTGAAAAATATGATCTTATTTTACAGTAACCTTCACACATATTGTTCTTTAAAAAACGGTGTGTAAATGAAGCTTAGGGCAAGTTCAACCAGGAAAACTATCTTTAATGCCATTATACCAATATCCCTCTCTCTCTCTCTCTCATCAGCTGACTATGTGCGTTTACTCTGTAAATTAAACCAACCAGATTTTGCCACAATCTCCCTCAGCCAATCATATCGTTCCAGATATCAGCCCGTCACCACCACCAGTGTCTCGTGGCTGCACTACCCCCTTAAAATATGACGTCAGATGGGGTCATTGTTCGCCCTTAATAACTCTCTCCTGATTGAACTAAAAACAGGAAAACAGCTCTGCAAGTATAAAAAAATTGATAAATACATTGATGTCTGTTCCCACAGCAAGAACCTGATGACCCTAAACCTCCACAATATAAAGTAAATGTCTCTGCAAAACCATAAAGCTGAAAAGTTTATAGCTGTTGCAACTCACTTGGAGAAAACAATTAACCTTGAAAGGAAAAATTCATACAGTTATTATGTGTTTTAGTAAAATGTCAAAGAACTCTGCCAATCAGAACTGCCCAGTTCTCTCAAGTAAATGGACGACATTCAAACAAATAGCACCAAAGCAAAAGGGTATGGGTTATAAAAACTATTTAAGTTTTAAAAAGCAGCAATATAAAATTTCTCCAATGACAACAACAACAACACATTGTGAGAATTTTACATTCTAGACATACAGTACTGTATGTACTGTACTGTATTTCTACACCATGTTGATGATTTCATCAGGGCACAGAATAAAGGGCGCACTGATGTCTTTCATTAATTCCTCTCCAATGTAAAGTTCCAGAACTCACTTGTAGACTGAAGGTTTTGTGCATTTCGAATGGTCCCTTTCATCCCTCCAACAAAGGCTGCGATCTTGAGTTCACAGCCTTGTTAGTCACCCAGGATCGTGTGTGGTGCAGCCTTGGCTGCAGCTGTTTCTTCTTGCTTTTTGATGATGTGCAGCAGGACTGATGCTTTTTTGTGGCTGAATAGTCTTTGGGATCATTAAGATGTTGCTCTTTGTGCTGCAATGTGCATAACAGTCAGTGGAATGATCTCCCTAAAGCTTACAACATGAGGCTTTTAATCACACTTGATCTTCAATTCTATTTCTGCGTTTTTTGTGTTTGCCCCCCGATTTCTGTTTGACTAGTGTGTATGTTTGTATCATACAGGTTTCACCAGATGTGAGAAACATGTCCCTGCAAGTGACAAGAGAGCAATGAAACATCTCGCCTGCAATACTAAATCATCCCAAACAGAATTTGCATTCCACAATCAGAAGCCTTGAACTTTGTAACTCATTGTGTTTATGAAATTATTTTACCTGAGTTCATCCTTTTAAAATCCTGCCATTTGATGACCAATTTGTATGACTATACTCAAGGCAATTGTGTGCCTCCAAAAATGAATACAATCCAATTTACACTCTAATTCTACTTAGACAACAGATCAAACTAATTAATAAAAACACACAATTACTATTGCAGCAATTTACTGCATGTCATCAGCATGTCAAAATAAAATGTGTTATTGTTGCTCTTCCGTTTATTTATTAAGGAAATCATGCTTACATTAATATGTCTATGTACTAACATTATAAGCAGTCCCATACACATCCGATAGTTTTTCACTTATATTATTTATCATTTCTTCTCACTTCCACCTTGAAGTCAGGTTGGAGGAGAGCCGCTGCCCCACCCTTCACCAATCACTTTAAAGCTGCAATGTGTTATCGGGGACACACAAAGGACAAATATCAAAGCTGCCGTCCCAACTTGTCAGCAGTCGCTGCACTGCACTGGGTACTGTATCATTAAAGGCAAGGGGCATAGTGACAGGGACATGAACACTGGGGCATCCAGGTTACTGCAAAAACATATACAGTAAAACTCATTTCACCTCTAATTGAAGGTGAGTGTTTCTCCTCGAGTGATCAAAGACCTGCTGACAACCAGAAAAAGCAACATTTTAACACTAAAAAAGGTATGACACCAATAGACCGCAAGTCATGATTATTTTCAGTATATATTAACCTCCCGATTATTCGGATAATTCCAAAAATGATTTGCAAGGTGTGTAACGATACTACAGGTATTCATGCTAGTCAGCTTAGCCCGGTTAGCCAGGTTAGTCAAGCTCATGTAGAGTTGCTGCCTCCCAATGACAAGATTAGTGGATCGGACGGCAAACTCGGCCCGTTTATGAACAGCATACAAGCGTGCATCTGATAGAGAAACTAAAAGAAGTAGTATCAGAGCGGATTATTTATTTTATACTTAGTATACAAGTCAGACTGTTATGATACAGCATTACTTACATTTGTGTGATAATATGCCAGAGCCACTGTTTTTACATTCCCACCCTTTCAGATTCCTTTAACTTTGTAAGTTGTATGTATGAAATTATTTTCACTTTCGTTCATCTTTTTAAAAACCTACCATGTGATGAGCAATTACATTTTTTTCTATAAAATGATAAAACATAGTAAAAATATGCCATAATTTAATTTCCCAGGGTCCAAAGGGAAGCCATCAAATTGCTTGTTTTGTTGCAACCATCAATGGAAAAAGATCACAAAAGATGACCAAAAAAAATCTTTACATCTAATAAGCTGGAACAAGAGAACATTTGATATTTAACCGTTTATTTTTCTGGTGATCGACTAATCAGTTAACGTACTTATCGTTTCAGCTCCAGATACCAGATATAAAATATTTATACCAATTAATTTCTTTATGAAAAACATGCCCCAAATAATTTCCCCCTGTGATATGTCTCTTTGCTTCGCCATAATTCAGCAGCCTCAGTGACTGAGCACAGGGCAGTGTCAAACCAAACAACAACACCAACATCAACAACAACAACCACTAGCTGATGAATGACTGCTGAGATGGTGAAGGGGATCGAAGGGATTGATCCGCGCCCTGCTATCTCATCCCTGTTTTTACCCTCTGTCAAACAGGTGCCGAGGGGAGATGGATTCTGCTTGCCGAAGGAGTGGATTAATGGCAGAAGGAGAGGGGGGTCTGGCTGCGCCCTGGACCCAGCTGAGTGGTGTTCTCCTCTGGGCAGAATGGAGGTGGCAGAGGTGTTATTGACAAGGCTCCAGGAGAAGAGGAGTTGCCAATGCCTCAGGTAGAGTGGAAAGAGGATTGAGAGAGTAGAAACTCTCTGCACCCTTACTCACATGCCAACAAATGCGCACACACGCACACTAAAACGTGTGCGCACACGTATAAACACACCGCTGCAACCACCTTCCCAGAGTACCTCTACCAGGCATAATGATGGATGGTTAGAGGGTTCAGCCTCTCATTCACCTTTGTTCAGACGTCTTGCTCGGTGAATTGAGTGGCCACGGTAATGAATATGCATGCATGCGTAGATGATGTTCACAAGCTCAACACAGAGCATATAAATTGCCAATTGCACTGAGTTAATGACACAAATATAACCCTTTGTTCAATTTCCATTGACTTATTGTGCGCCAAATTAATTGTCTGGCATCCAATTACAATGGATATTTTTAGTGCATGGAGATGTATTCTGTAAACATAGATTACATTACTCTAATTGAGGGAAAAGAAAATATGTCTAAATTGCTCCTGATATCACATCAGCGCTAATGGCAAAACAAATGAAGCGAGCTCGTTCATCTTTGCCAACAATAACTCAATTAACTGTAAAACGATACATTCAACGTTGAAGTAGTCACACTCGATTGGTATTCGCGGTAAACTTTGAAGGTCACAGTCCAGGAGCTCTACTTGTGTGGAAAACTGTTATGGATTCACTCGCTGGCTAGGAGGCCCTGAGTGTTGTGAGGAGAGAGAGCAGAGAAGCTCAGTATGCTACAGGCGTCCATTTCTCCCTCTCACGGCAAATCTCTCCCGTGAAACATCACTGACAATTTCTCAATGCAGCAGAAGTGCTAATGCTGGTTTTTATAAAAGATGCCCGGCAAGACAACAGGGTGTGCCCTGTCTCAGATTAATGAGTACTCAAATGCAAGCAGACAGCAGTGGAATTAACAACCTCATCTCCCTCCATCTCTTCCTCTCCCTGCTTTGTTTTCTCAAGACTCTGGCGACTAATTAAAGAAACTGCATCATGAAATGTGTGCTTCTTTCTTATCACTCCTTAGTCCTTCATCACTGAGTGAAGAGAGTGATTGCCAGTCGCCCTCTCACTGCTCCACTTGGGACAAGACATATTTGCCAGTTTGCCGTGTTTAGACCTTCGCAGGGTTTGTCACACATGTATCACACAAGTGTGAAAAACATTGAATGAATCACCTGCTGTGATTCATAGGTGAAAATGGTGTGTAGATTGACACATGCTCCAAAGAAAAATCTTATTAGGTTTAATGTAAAGGTAGGTGAGGTATCACCTCTGCTTTGGCCTGAAACTATTGTCTACCAAACCAAATGAAGTCATGTTTGTGTGCGTTATTAAAACTGCACTGATGAAGAAGCAATACACAACAGAAATAGGCCGGAAGCAGAAACTTCACAAGTACAAGAGGTGCAGAGAGCCAAGTATCTGTGACTTTAACCTCAAGCTATTGTAATTGTAATGTCTACAGTATGTAAATACATAATATACTGGGGTATACAAAAAAGACTATCAAGGCTGGCATTATTCTTTGTTATTCTTAGTTTCAACAAAAACAGTGAAAAGATCATGGTAATTCTTTAAAAAAAAAGGCTCAAAAAAAGGCTTTTTGTAAGCCAAGTAATTTCCTAATACAGCTGGGCAACTGTAGCTTTCAGCAAACATTACTCAAACTGGAGGAAATTTCAGGAAGTGCTTTTGTTGGGGACTATTTTCAGCTGCAGATTAATAGACATTAGGTGCTCCACTGAGTAGTTATGGCACCTGGATGTGGGATTGACTCAAAGTAATCATCTATAATCATGTCACTTAGTGCGGCTCGTTTGTTTTTTGGACAACAATGGAGGTAAATGCGCAGCAGAATAAGGTACGTCAGGCTTTCGCATAGGGCTGGGCCATACAGCTGAAAGTTATAAATGATTAATTGAAGTCATTATTAATAATTATTGATCATGTTTCTGTTGCTGTGTCACATGCACCCGTAAGCCGATTGGCCGTTTGCATGTCACTCGTAGCAGCTCCATTATCAAGGAATATGATAGGCTGTTTACGAGCCAGGGAGGGAGTACATGTGGGGTTTGTCTGTAAAATGATTGGCTGTTTGCTTTCATTTAAGTGAAACTATTGAACAATTTTCTTATTGCTATAAGTTTAAATCGCCGGTACATTTATTGCTTTATCGCCCAGGCCTTCTTTTGCATCACAGGCAAGATAAGATAAGATGAATATAGAATATCGTCAGCCTTTATTCTTTAATCTCATATGTACTGTATCATCATCACATTTACAAGCGTTACTTTAAAAGTGGGTTGTATTATGTCAAATTAACTGTCTATATTTGTTTGGCAATTATCTCACAATTGAAATGATCTGTGCCCAAACTGCAGGTGCATCAACCCAAAACACTGCAAAATTATTTGACTTTCTGTTTAGCAGGTGTTTAATCTTGAAAAATATTGATAACACATGCCACCTGTGTCAGCAGTCACAGCGGGAATTTAACAGTTTAGAGTTTTCTATGAAAACGCACAATCCAACACACTTGCCACATGGTGAGAACGTGAACTACAGTAAATATTTAACTCAAGAACTGAGTCATGTGACAGGTTGTAGATGACGGGTGTAGATTGACCTTTTTGCCAAGCTACTGGTACCAGTTAGCCTCAGCTTATCTTGAAGCTCCTCATGTAGAAGGATTACAGGTTTGGGTGCCCAAAATGTGGCATTCAGTCACGGGAGAAAGCAGCAATAAAATCAGGATGGATGTGTGGGTGGAATTGGGATTGGGATTTAAGCGATTTGCAGACAAGGCAGACACAGGCAGGGGGGTCGGCGGGAGCCTGATGGATCGCTTTCTGTGAACAGCCGAGAGGACTTGGAGTACTTTTTCTACTGTCCCCATTGTCCCATTTGTCTGTGTCACAGCAAAATACAGATGTGTGAGTGTAAGAGAGGAGTTCATTTTGAAGAGCATTTTGGTAGAAAGCACAACCACGTGATGATCAATCTGCTGCTCTCAACCAGATATTCACTTACAAGTCCATGAGGAAAGCTCTATTTATATGCTAAATATTTTACCTTTGATTAAGATGCTACATGCTGCATTTTACCATCAATAAATCATTACTACATTCATTTTGAGACATCGGTATAATTACGAGTGAAAGCCCTACAGAAAGATGATTTCCAACATGTTACTCTCTCCCCGTCTCCAGTGAAAAAAAAGAAAAAGAAACACAGAGTGATGCCAAGAGGGATGAGAGACTCAAACTTCTTCTACGTGACAGTAGTCTTAAATTAGGAGGCACACTAACCAGTATGTGAGACAGGGGCTCCCAGGTGTCTCAACGATTTTCATAGTAATTTAACCAAAAACAGTAAGCTACAACCGCAGATAGCAAGAATCTTTGGGCCGCATCCGTCTTGTAGTCTTGTCATCTGGACCTGCCAGATCGCGGCCAAATGTGAGATCACTCAAAAAAAGTACCTTTGTTTTACTGTTGCCCACCAGGTTTGGGTCAAATCAGGCTTATAATACATTTGGGCCAAATGGATTTTGTAACTTGTCAGAAAGCGGCAAAAACCCTGTGAAAACGTAAAATGAAACAGTTTCAAGTATCAAGGCCAGTAAGATTTATCTAACATAGGTTAGAGTTGGGTACATTGCATATAAAATAAATTCGGTCACCATTTCACACTTAATGTTGTTAATAAAATGTTGTGAGACACCGTGAAGTGGGCCTCCGCAAAAGGCGTGTGACCTACGAGCGCACACACAGAGGCATTTATGTTCAACGCGTTACATTAAAAACAAGAACAAAAATGGCAAAAAACGCTTTGCATTATAGATACATACAAGCTTAACAATCTTCATCAACCACAAGTGAATGGTGGTGTGTGCAGTTTTCTTTTTAATATATCCTGCATGCGTGTGGTGCTAGCTGGCTAGTTCGTTAGTTTCTGTGAATAAATTGGCTAACAAATGTTGATTAATAAATGGACAAACTCTAACTCTAAAGAATATGCCATTATTGTGTGCACTCCATTGTACTGCAGTGTTTCCCATACATATGCTCTACTTGGGCGGCCCAACCAGGTAGTTTAGGACCCGCCCAGGTAGATAAGATCCGAATATCATTTTTTTTTTCAATCAAGATGCGCAATTGTCATTGTCATTTAATAATGCACACAGACCAGTGGACCTTTAGTCCCGCAGAACACTACAGCGCGAGTGTTACTCGGGACGTTTTGGCAGCGCACCAGTTTATCAGCTGTAGCAACCTTAGTAGCGACCGTTTCCCGGTTAGTTACAGTGAAAATGGGCAACGATTAGACTCAAAATGTATGCCAACATCACTCAATTGAAGTCGGGTCTATCTGTGGAAACGAAAACATGACATTTACAACAGCATCACCTGAATGTGTTGATTAGCGGAAAAAGATAAAACCAGACTGGAAGGCGAGTCCTTCTCCCCACAGCGTTCAGGGCAGCCTCTCACTACAGATTCGGATTGGTTAAACTAATATCTAATGCTACAGGAGTGTTTATTGCTGCAGATATGCAACCATACTCGGTCGTAGAGAATACAGAATTTACACATCTGGTCAATGTGCTTGAGTCCCTCAACAATGTGCCCTCTGTGTGCATGTTGTTCAGGAATTATCAACAGGTCAGAGTCTTGGATGGAGCATTACTGATATTTGTGTTATTATTTTATTAATTGACAATATGTCAGTATTTGAGTGCAGTAATTGTTATAGTAAGAATTATGGCCAGTAAGCCACAATTACATGGCATTTTCTTTCCCACTGCTGTACCAAAAATATAACAAACCGTGACCCTGAAATCGAGGTACATACCGAACTGTGAATTTTGTCAACCATTACACCTCTAGTATTGGATGCCTAAAAAAGATTGCCATGTCGTATTTAATGTGTTAATGTTAACATTACACATCGTATTTTAACTTATGAGGGTAGTTGGACTCGGGGTAGTTGAACTCACCTGTCACATGCCGCGCCATCCACCACCACAAGTAAATTCTCAACCTGTTGGAAATACTGTCCTGTACTGTTTTATCCAATTTTATACACTTTTCAGCCAGACAAAACATGTGAAACAGATTGATCATTTGAATACATCTACAGAGTATCTACAGAGTTGAAATGTGTTGACTGGGCTCTCAGCCTCCTCACCTCCTACAAGCAAACACCAAACCCATCACAACAGAGATTGGTGAGTGGTTATAATAAACTTCCCCCAGAGGACTTGCAACCAGGTACTACAACAAAACCCCGGTATACTTCATGACTTTACACCACATGTCCCTTATCTCCTATGTCAATTAATATTTCTGGTCAATCAAATTACTATCACCAATTAACAAATTAAAAAATATCAGATCAATCTAAAGTAATGTCCCAGCCATGTGATATTCCACAGCTGTGCAACAAATAATCACTAACATGAATTCATGGCTTGAAGCAGACAATCTTTTCTTATGAAATGACTGCAGCAGATCAGCACTTGGATATGAGCTTTAAGAGTGGCAGTGCGGCCTTGTGAAACGTAAATGTAAATCTAAAGCAAGCCGTGACATAAGTTGTTTTAAAATAAAATATTTCTGTAATGCTTAGCTGAGTATGAACTGTGTGGAGAAAATGTGAATGCAACTACCACTATGTGTGACAAATGCCATTTTGTTTCCCCATGAAATGGTGAAATTATTGTGTGAATTGGCTGTTTACATGCCAATGCTAGTAAACAACCCTCTACTAGATAGATAAGTTTTCAGCAAAGTAGAAAATCCTCAAAACAAAGTCAACACAGTAAAGAACTATATGCTGCAAAATGAATTCAGCACAAAACCATATGCCTACAAAAGCATCATATTAAAATATCAGCAATCATATGTGGCATGAAATATTTGCCTGGTAATTCTTTCACATATATGCAAATCTTCAGCATGAAAGCACCATAATGCCAAACAACAAACAAAAGAAAAATGAGCCACAAAAGAGCATAAATGTGTGGCTAGCCAGCAGATGCCAAGACATTCAGCACGGATAGATCTGAAGGCGGGAACACAACACTTAATTTCACCTAGCACCTAGTGTTAGCCCAAAGCTAACAAGCACCTACTGAACAGACTTAGCTTGATGAAGAGCAGTTTTCCTCAGTATCTCAGCGGAGTTGAGAAGATCCATCAAGGTACCAGGCTGCCAACAGCAGGACAGGAAAACTCCTCTTCCAGGTTGAAGTGAAGGTTTGCTGATGTGACAAACCTTCGAGAAGTGACAAAGAATCAGACAGTTCGTAGGTGAAATTAAATGTTACAGATGTTTAGTGTAGCAGCAGAGAAAACAAGTGAGTATACCTAATTGGCAACTTCAATTAGGCAGCCATGTTGAGCAAGGTGTGTTTTTTCTTCCTTCTTCTTCTTCTTCTTTGAGGTTTAACTGCAGCCTGCATCCTTGTAGCTTTACTGCCTTCCGTCTTCTGGAGTTAGTTAACTCTACAGTGTCCGCATTGCCAGACTTTTTCTATCAATCGTGCGTTTTTTTATTTCAAAACTTAATTTAACAAAGAAAGTTTACACACAATGTCAGGAACAAGTACAAACAACATATCCAAGACTGCTAATATTGTACTATATATTCAACTTAAATGTATTTATAAAATAAAATATATTAATAAATAAATACATTGTCAAAGTTAAACAAATGAAAACATTTAATAAATCATAAATAACAGACAGGCACAAGAGGAAGGTAATTTGTAATATAAAATAGAATTTAATTAATTAATTTTAATAGAATTAAAAAATGAGTTCAATTCAATCACAGTAAGAGAGAAAGGAGAACCCAAGAAAATGAACCAATATTATGGAGATGTGTCAGTCATGCTGCCATAGAAACAAACAACATCTTGAAGACTAAAGTGGTGAGTAATATTAGTAACATTGAAAACATGAGAATTTATATCAAACCACAATTTCTGTTATTTCACCCAGACAAAAACAAAAGATTTGACGTTTCCTGCATCTACATATCTTGAGATGTTAGAATTCACTGGATAGATGAAACATCCTTAACCTTATGAGGTGTAGGAGCCATTTTGGTATTGCGTATGGCATGACGTCATGGGGGTTGGACCGGCAATAATCATAGTATTTATTCACCTGTTCACCTGCATGGCTCCTCCTCCACTAAAACAAGGGACTATTGATAAGTTGGAATGGTCGAGGTGGGATGGCTTTGATTAATTTAAAGTACTGGATTCCTTTGAGGGAATGGGGATGTTATGTCTAGTCAAAAAAAAGGCTCAGAGGACAGTAAAATACCATGTTCATGGGCATTGGATGTATGTTGTAAAGAGCAAAATATGTGAGCTATTACAGCTATTTCATGTACTCTGCTGGTGATAGGAGTTTGCCCTTGGAAGAAATGCTTAAGAAATAATCAGTGTTATTTACTACTAAAAGAGTAAAAAATAATAATAAGGGATTTTAAATAAAATAACATTTGGGGGCACATCCTAAAAGAGGCAGAGGGACAAAGTAATGACCTTCCTCTCCTCTTTCTTTCCAGCTGAAAACTTTCCTGTCCCTGATCTCTGGCACACATCAGCTGAGTTGTCCCTTGCAAGCCTCCTGTCACACAAAATAAATTGCCTTCACTGTGAATGGGTCAAAACAACACAGAGATGTCATTATTTCACTGCAATTGATCATACCTTGGGAAACACAAGTCAATAGTTTCTATAATTGCAATGTCTCCAGCCCCTATGAGGTTCTTCCATGAAGGCTCCTTTGCTTCTTTTCATCTTTACACTGATTACTGTTTTCATGTCTCATATCTTTGCCATCCTTGAGAAGGCTGCACATTACAAAATATATATTTTGATGCTTCATTGAGGGTGTTTGCAGGTTTAAACCTAATAGTAATACATCACTTTAGTTCAGCATTTCCATTTGCACTTG
This sequence comes from Enoplosus armatus, assembly GCF_043641665.1. NCBI lineage: Eukaryota > Metazoa > Chordata > Actinopteri > Centrarchiformes > Enoplosidae > Enoplosus > Enoplosus armatus. The sequence goes on along the minus strand of NC_092182.1, from coordinate 20,682,199 downwards.
CCGAACAATCCACCTTTGACATTTGGAGCACTTTCAACACCGACACCCAAGCTTTTACTCTTTTACAGTCTTTTGACTGGAGGAGCACTCAATAAAGTTATTTTACCTTGGGTGCCTTTTTAACATTTTTTAGAAGTGGGCTGTCATTTTCAGACTCCCAATAGCAAAAATAAGTATACAGAGCCAATGGATGCAAGCTGTAGTGTCAGACCAGTATAATAGTTTGCACATGTTGGCCTCTTAATTGAAAATCAGCTAATGTAGGCTGATATGGTGGATATATTGTATTAGCAAATGTATATATCTTACAATTAACATATTGTTTTTTTTAGCTGTCTACATGAAGCCCTTGACCTGAATAAATTTAATGTTTCACTAAGTTTTTCTGATCATTATTATAGCTAATATCAATATTATGAGGGTTGAAATTAATACTGTTGTCTAAATGGGGGAAAATAGACCTACAGGCAGAACATAGAATCAGTCAATCAATTGATCTTTTCGTGCATTGTTCTATCTAGCTATGTATTCATTCATTGTAATGAAATTTGTATTCAAAGACTTGAATATCAGCTAATATGTTGTGCCGTTGGCAGGTTCATTTAAAAAACTATTCTGCTCTCAAGGTGACATGTCAACGCCATGAATCTGTATAAATCCACATAGTACTAAAACATTTAGTTATTAATCAATCAGCCAATCAACAATTAATCACCAAAAAATGATCACCAAAAAAGTGATTAATCATTTATAAATCAACAATGCCAAAGCTATGGTGAATATTTGCTGCTTTTCTCTGTTTTACATCAACATAAACTGAGTATCTTTGGGTTTTAGACTGTTGGGAGGACAACACAAGTATTCTGAAGATGTCATCTATGCCTCTGGATAATTTTAGGGGCAATTTCTGGCATTTTATAGGCTTAAAAAATAATTGCCAGATTCATCCATAACAAAAATAACCGTTAGTTGCGGCTCTAAATCCATGTGACATAAAGCTTTATTATAGATTACATGAGCTAAAGTGATGAGTTATGTTGCTTTTGTCCACTACTGTGAGACTATATCACATAATTAAATCCACCTCAGAGCCAACTTACCTTACAGTACCTTTCTAAAGCGGAGTCATGCAGTGGTACACCAACTGTACTGCGCAAAGTGAAAAACGGCGGTACTGTGCAGAGAACAGGCTGAACAAAGGCTAGCGTGCTGAGACTCACATGGAGTTTAATGAAAGCGAAGTCCTGCAGTGTGTGTCTGACCAAGCCTTCTGTTAGGCTTCACTTGCTCTGACACTATAGGCATAAATGTGCCATCTACATGAGCAAGCATTCCCCTTCTTTGTGGTCCAAACATTGCCTGATTTGATGCATCTCTCAGTGTTTGATGTTTGCTTTCACTCTCTGCAGCTGCGCAAATTCATTCTTAACCTGAAGAGACAGTACTGGATTGTTAACAGCGTGTATTCACAAACAACCTGAGTGTGCAGGACTACTCTGTACACACATGCAGATACAGCCAAGGCATGAAATATGGGATCTATGCACATCATCACTCCCTAATATCCTGATATAATAGACGCACATGGAGTGTATGTAATTTATTCATACCCACACACAAACACACATACACATTCACACGCTACATTGTGTCGGTATCATCAGTCCCTAATGTAACCATCTGCTCCACTCTGTATTTCTTTTATGCATAAAATGCTAACCAACTCTTGGCAGGAGGCCCTCACTCACCATCTCATATGCATCACAGCAAATTAATGAGTTACCTGAGAGAGAACATGAATAGAGCTTTTGTGGATCTAATGGGAAATTAAAAATGGCTAACAACCCTGAATCAGCCAAACTAATGGAGAGTGCTGCTGAGTCCTTTCTGGACCATGCCAGAATGGCACCTAAACTGCCAATGCGCTGAGAAATAAACAGGAAGACCTGCGTGACGGTTCCATAACTGGCAGGTCTAATGAGCAATAACGGAAAAACACAAGCTGGGGTGAACCAGCGAGGAGCATGAAACATTACTCAGTTAAAAAGTATTCCCTGAAGCAACGAAGCATTGGTCTATTATCTATAATGAATCTGCATGTTTTAAATGTATGATTTCAGATGTGAAGATTTATGCTGAGCTGTTTCTAAATCTAATTCACAAGTCTGTTTCTTCTAAAAAGTAGTTACTTTAGAGCAGCATACACACAGATCTTTAGACTCGTCCTAATAACAATAACACTTCAATAACACTTCAATTTTAGACAAGAAGTCCCCTGGGATAGCAATGTTTGTCACAGGAAAGAAATGCATCAGAAGATGAAATATTAATATGATTTACTTAAAGTGCAAGGCTGGCGATATTTCTTTTTTCTTGTTGTCAACAATTTCTGTGAAAAGAGCCAAACCAACAATGAATTCATCCAACTAACAAGAATTCCCTGTGTAGCCTGATATCGTGTATTTTTCTGCGCCATGAAACTCCATTGTTGTCCAAAAACAAACTATTAAAAACATGGCAATGAGCTTCATTGTTGCACTGGGTGACATGTTCCCTCATTAGGATGACAACAATTATTCATACGCCACACTACTGCTGTAAATACTCACTAGAGCATCAAATATGTTAATCCAACAAGTCTCCAACAAACACTCTGTTTGAGTGGCGTTTGCTAAAAACTATAGTGCCCTGTTATTTTAAGAAATTACATAGCCTTTTTAAAAAATGTATATTTGTGACCCATTTTTAAAGATTTACATCTTCAGTAGGAACAATTGGTCTTGGGGCTGAGAGCCAAGGACGGGGTAGTATTGTTGGTTTTGGTCTTTTCATGGGATGTGTGGACAAAAAAAAATACAGAATAACTCCAGCTTTAAGAAGGGCCACAAGAATGTGCATATATACTGTATATATATAAATATATATGTAATATACACACACATCAGTTGCCGAAATATATGTTATATGGGAATTATTGAGTCTAAAAGTACAGTTTTGTCGATGAAATGTAAATCATCACAAGTTATGAATAGAATAACATGTCCTCTGACATTTAACACCATGGGTCCGGAAATTTAACAACCTTTCATCATGCATCCTTCATAAATGCTTATGTAAACTGATTTAGAGCGAATTCAAAGGTGGCGGCATCAACACCCTTCAAGTCCCCCTTTTACGCCTCCTTTGACTTCACCTCTTCTATCAGCCAACATGGTTTAATCTGAAACACAAGCCTTGGGTTGCAAAAGTCACTCTACATCTTGTCAGGACAATATTTTCACTGCCTCCTTTTCCCAGCGGCGATGACCTTCCTGCGTCTCTCTGATCTGTGCAAGCCCACAGCCACAGCCCACATTGACAGGACTGCGAAAGGCAGCCAAGCATATCTTAATCCATTCTAGCTCTGCTTTGCTGTGGCCTGGGTTGTTTTAGATGCTGCTGGAGTTCTCTCTGTGTACAGAAAGGGATTGTGTACAACCAGCTAGTCCATTAGTCCGAGTGGAAGATGCTAGTAAAGGCTGGAGAGCTTCAGACAGCTGACAGAACCAGACGTATTCTGTCGTTTCATGCTACGTAGCTAAACCTGCCATATTTCTCTGACTTTACCTTACTGAAATATTCAGGCTGTGTTTGTGAAAGCGTGCACACTGTTTCAATTTGTTCTTGGTGTAAACACGCCTTCGTTTAATTATTCATCAAGAATAAATGTGCCAACATGCTCATTGTAGAGAACGGTCTTAAGAGCAGAAAAGTAATTTTTGTCTCAGATGCTAAACTCTTTTCAAAAGGGATTCACACAGCATTATCTCTGCACAGTGCAGTACCTTTGAATCAAGTCACATCGGCCCGCATGGCTCACGAATGGAAGAATTCTTCATTTTTCAGTTTAATGTTTTTTCCCTCTCTTTGATTTATTGTACTTGTTGAATTGGATGCATACATTGAATCTGAATGAATAGCTAATATGAATTTGCTTCAAAAAGCCCAACTAGCAAAGGTCTGTATCCATAAATAACCACACGGTTTCATCAAAGCCCAGTGCACCACGCCACAGATGTTTTTTGCAAAGCACACTTAAACATAACAGCTGTAGACTGTTGCACTTTATATAACTCCTCTCCCGGTGAGCTTAAACAGCAGGATAGAGAGGTGTTTGCACTTGAAAATGACAGCTAAAGGTGTGTGTACAGCGCTGTATGTTGCTGGTGGGCTAGTCTGTGTGTCTTTCCAGTTCCCTTCACAGATGGAGAGGAGTGCCCCAGGTAAGTGGAGACCAAGCCAAGGATATGAAACAGGGATGACCAGGCTCCCACCGGAAGACAACAGAGGAACTGAGGGATTGTGGGATCTGTGCTACAATAGATAATTAGTCAGGAACATCTGCTGGAGGAAGTTCCCCTGTACCTCATGGGCCACAGATCTTAAATCACTCTCTGGCTCAGAGCGGAGAGTGAGCAGCTCGAGCTATTTACTTTGATAAATCATTTGTATTAATCACCAAGGTCCACCAGCGCACTTCCATATGGCTGTGATGGGTTGGTATGTGAACTTCAGTCAGTCCCAATGTGGTGAAAAACTAACCTAAATATCTAATGAGACGCAACTGAATTAAACATTTTGAGCAAGTCTGAACTTTCTCGGACCTCATCTTTTTCACATTAAAGTTTTATCTCTCATCTCAGGCTTAAAGAAAAAGAGTCTTAAGTGTGTGTGGATAATCTAATGTTTTCCTGTTTTTTCTCATTTCATTTGAAATGCAGACGTTGCTAAGCTATTTGCAAATGGCAGGAATTCCCAATTTCCAAGATTCCCACTTTCAGCTACAGCTCATGCTGTGTTAAAGGAATGTATGTTTGCTTCCTACCTGAGCGATTGTGAGTTGTTATGATTGCTTTGTCGTGTGTGGAACGGACATGTGGATAAGTGGATATTCCTCAACAACCATTTCATAATCTTCATTTCAATGAAATGCTAACATCAGTGTGCTAACATGCTGATCTTTAGCGTGTATAAAGTTTACCACGTTCACCATCTCAGTTTAGTGTTTTAGCATGTTAACATTTGCTAATTAGCACTAAACACAAAATCATTAATTTAGCAGGTATTTGGTCATAAACCAAATTACTGGACAAATTAAATAATAAAGACATTTTGACCTGATGATGACACTGGTAATGAAAAGGGGAACAAGTTATTACTATTCATCCTGTGGGGAACATGGATGGGTGTACCAAATGTCCTGGGAATCCATCCAATAGTTGTCAAGACATTTTTCTAAAAAACCAAAAATGTCACCCTCATGGTGGCAATGAGTGTCAAAATGTCCTGGCGATCCTCTGGAGAAAGTGGCGGGCTGAAAAAACAAGTGATACAGCTTTTAGCAGTCCACTGACCCCACCTACCTCTAAAATAAAATATAAAGATGTTTTAATTTCACTAACATCTACTAGTCCCCTCAGTCATCAAATGTCACAGTGGGGCTGGCACTGCTGCTGGTGTAACCTGACCATTAGCATGAAATGGATGCTATTTACGGCATCAAGAAATGAGGCAAATAAATAAATAAATGCACAGTTACTTGCCACAAAATGGGGCCAAGGAGAAAAAAGGCAGTTAGAAATCCATCAGAATGTCATTTTGTGTTTCTCTGCCTCTCCCTCTCTGCCCATCCAGATAGATATCAGCCCGTTGCAAACCTCACTCCCATTAACCTGTTCACAGGTTGCCAAGAGAGGAAGTAGTAGTTTTTCACCTTCCTATCTACTCCCCCTGCCCATAGACACCCACTCACCCCCACCCCCTTTGTCTTCCCCTACTTTTAGGTCTGTTTGAGTAAGTCCCACAAAAGATAATTTCCTTTTCAAATTACAGCAGGCCTTTTCACTGACCCGAGGGCATTGTGATAATGCAGTGAGGGAGCTGAGAGTGTCTCTGATGAGGGGCGAGAGAAAATGCACTGGCCAGCACTAATGTCTTGTCAACACCATACTTGGACATGGGTGCCATTAGATACTGCACAGCCTCAGACTTGCTGAGCAGGGCAGGGCTTTGTGCTACAGAAAAATCCAGTATGATTAGCTGACACAAACCTTGTTAGTGCATTTGAAGGTACAGTATGTGCTGTAAAAAGCCAGAAAAAGAAATAACTTTGGATAGAAAGCTTCAACAGGATGTGTGAATGACTTGCTGAAGCAGCTTGCAGGCTGTGTTGTGATTCATGGGCTAATCGCCTCCCAGTCCAGTCAGGCATGAGAAACACAGAGAGGAGGAGGTGTCAGGTACAGCGAGGAACACTTTGATATTAGAATTCAAGGCATCTATGTCTTGCCTTGAGCAGGATAATCCCATTATGCCTCAGGTCACAGCAGTGCACAGAGAGAGAGGGAAAGAGAGAGAGAGAGAGAGGCACAACTCACTTCAAAATAAACTGCTTACGGATGACGAGAATAACACAAACAGCCGTCAGAAATAACATCAAACTCCGACCCAAACTGAATTAGAACATCCAATTTAGTGATGAAAAATACCCCAGATATTGAAAAGAGAGAATAACACAATTGGATTAAAAAAAGAAAAAAAAAAGGGGGAAAGTTTTCCCAGCTAGACTTTTACAGTTCATCTTGGGTATTTTCAAGATCGAGCAGTTTTTCATTACAGTCTGTCAGCTTTCATTATGAAATGAGAAAATCTAATTTTGCTTGCTGTATCTGACAGTTTTTCAAAGTAATTCATCCTGTCAAGATAAAGCCTTGGCAAGCCCACCAGATGGTGTTTGTGTAACTGAGATCTTTGTTTTTGGTGTCCACATTTTGTAAAGACCCAAGACCCCCCCCCCCCCCCCCCCCCCAACAGGAAACAGGGAGAGAGAGAGGGCTATGACATGCAACAAACCAGTCGGCTACCAAGGCGCTCCCTGCAGGATGCTTCTTGATTTAGATCTGCATTGTGTTTTGTGTCTTTTTTTTTTTTTCTTTGGGAGGAGGAAAATTGTCTTTACCAATCTCTTGACTATTATCTTGTTTGATTTAGATAAATTGGCTTAATGCTCTTCAATTTATATTCGGGTCTTCTTCTTAATTAATTTTACATATTCCTCAATAAAAGAGGGACATACTACAAATAGAAAGCAGCAACTCTGAGATAGAAATGTTGCTCACATATTGGCCTTCCATTAAAAATAGGATTGGTGAGTCGCGTCATCCACTTCCAATAAGGTGTGTGCACCTCCCTGACCAGAGCTAGAAAATGCCATTTTACTAATATTTTCTATTTCAGATGGCTGACCAGGGAATTTATTCCAGGTAGGAGGAGTGGGAGGACTTTAATCAACAGCTTCAGAGGCATCAGTCTGTAAAACCTGTATGATTAAAATCTAGTTTTTAAGGTTTTTTTCTTACTGATGATTTATGGAAAATAATGAATAATGTGATAGGAAAATTGGAATATTGAACAAAAGTCCAGCACAAATATGAAATATTATTGGCTTTAAATGAATAGTTTTTGGAAATACATTTATTCACTTTCTTGCCATAAGTTTGATGAGAAGATTGATACCACTCTTATGTCTGTCAACATGAAGCTACCTCCAGCTGCCAATTAGCTTAGCTTAGCACAAAGACTTATGAACCAGACTGTTTCTTTGCAATTAGCAGGGAGCTGGAGGCTCCAAGAAGTCACTGCGCTTGGCCAAGAAACAGTCCGGCACATAATCCGCTGTAAAACAACAACATTTCTACACTACGTTTTCTTTTACAATAAAACAAACAAGACATAAATCATCAAACTGAACTGAATCACCCGTATCACTGAATGAAGCAGTAGCTTTTAGCAGCGCCGCTCCTCTTACTGGTGACTACTGTGGCGATGACAAAACCAACCAAACCAGCAAAGCGAAATTCAAAGTTCTCCTCTAACTAAGTAAAGATGTTCCCAAGATGTCGAACTATTCCTTTCAACATCTGTATCATATCACCTGAGCTCATAGTGACAGAGAACATGACTGGAGTGAGGATTTCAGTGGTTACAGGTGGTCTCTTCCTGCACAACAGGTGACTTAACTACAGTATGTGATCCGTGACCAGTGCCAAACTCATCCCATGTGCATCCTCCCCGACTCATTGTGCTGCAGAGAATGAAACACGAAAGTCAATAGCAGCACACAGAATTGTCAAACAGCCAGCCCTCAGATCCACACTGTGGTTTCCAAACACGCAGAGTACATTTCCATTCAACTTTTGTGAAGGTCTTTTATGGCAGAGCAACAAAACCCAGAGGAGCAATGGTATGAAAAGATCTTTCATTATTAATAGAATATTAGCCCACATAAAGGTGAATGACTGAAGGATTGTGTTTCAACACTGCAGGGGCTGTAAAGAGCACAGAGGTTAATTCTCTGATCCAAGGGTAGATTTGTTTCATTGTTTGTAGATAGAAAGGGTTTTTCCAGGGGATTGGATTCATGTCTTCTCTCGCTGTTCCTCGGAGCACTGTGGTGGATTGCCTGGTCTGATTAATCTTAATGAATTATGCAAATAGCCTTTATCTCAAATGATTTAGCAATGTTTCTGTATTGTTTTATTAATGCACTTTTGAATTACTCTGTATAATCACGTAGCCTTTCCTCAGCCGTTCGCTGTTTGTAATTCATCGCCAGCTCTTTATTAAATCCATGGTGGTCTCTGGCGAATTGCATGCAGGAATAAGAAATTAGTCATTACTGTAATTTAATGATTTCTAACCAAACAAGAGGCAACCTGGATCGCTAACCATAGCAGCCCACCGCACGCCTCCCCTTCAGCGTCAGTCCCGTGGGTCTGATCTTTGGGAGCGTGCCATCCACATTTTTGCTTAATTAATTATGTTGAGTATAAGGAGCATTCTGCGGTGAATGCACTGTTTCAATTACAGGCGGAAATTCCCCATAAAGTGGTGGTTTGTTTGGAGTCTAGACACCCTTGCAATTGACTAAAGCTTTCTCTGCTTCAATGTGTGGATTTATGCAAGTTTAGTTTCAATTGTCTTTTTTGTTACAACCAGACTTAAACAACATTTATGGAATTTCTTTGATTATCATTCACAAACAGATGGTGTGCTGATGTCTTGGAGTCATAAACATGACAGCTATAGAGGAAATGGACATTTCAGATTATTATCACATCAGCAGCCTCTAACCTGTTTGGCCTCCACAGAGGGGGGAATGGAGCTGCATGTTGATATCGGTAATAATAGTGACCCACAGTATATACGTGTCAAAATGGATGGACACCTCCTTCGCCGTTGGACTACACAGATTCAGAAGGCTAGCATGGCCTCTAGGGCTAAATAATCCTTTTCTGCTGTGCTTTGATTTCTGTCCTTATCCAGCCTGAATCCCTCAAAAGATTTATTTTCTGTAATCTTTTCATGACATGCACTAACAATTTCTAACCGGCAACTCCTTACTGAAAATCATTCGGACCAAACAAACAAACAAAAAATAGTACGTCTTGGTCGGCGGTGGGTAGCATTAATTCAACACAATAAACGCAGGCTTGGATGACGACAACATCTAGCTTTGGAAATGAATCAAACAGGATTAGGGTTGTGTTGGGGTGAGAGCTAATTATCAGTCTCTCCCTGGACCAGATTTCAGATGGCTTTTTGTGAAGTCTGTTCATTTTAAGAAACAGTGCATTGAGATTTTCCCTTTGTATTTTTGAACATGGCCTATTTTTGCATTTGCTGAATTTCACATTTCCATCATGAACACAACATTGATTAGCTGTGAGCTCTCCTCCTCCTCCTCCTCTTCCTCTTCAGCAGCTTGTGCCTGTACAGCATCGTGGCCTGGTATACAAAGAGAATTAACACAGACTGTAAAAACCCAGATTTTCTTAACAGTGATATCCATTGAATTAGATTTATTGAGATAATATTGACATTTGTAATCAATGGTCGTCACCAGGCTTTGAAAACAACAGATACCATTAAAACATTTTGGCAGAACGCAGCTGTGCTGACCCTTGGTGACTTATAGTCAAACATCATTACATTTTTTTCTGGGTTTTATTGTTGTGGCATCGTCTTTCGTATTTAAAATGAAGACTTGACATCCTAACAAACTTAAGAAAGCCAAACACTTCATAGTTTCAAATCAACAAACGAAACAGAAGAGATATCTGCTGCATAAGGCTAAAAGGAATGAAAATGCTTATGATCTCACTAGATCTTCAACACAGATATGCATCAAGAGTCCTGGGGCTCTTTGTGGCAAAAAAAATAACACAAAAGTTTCACATCACATGATTTTGTTTTAAGGGTGTAATCCACAGTCTTTTAGTCAATAAATATCTTCATGGTTGAGTCTTCTAGTTCATAGGAATAAAACTATAATACAAAGAGAGACTTGGTGGGCAGTAGAGTTCAGAGACAGCTACTGTTGATGCTGGATCTAAAGTCAGGAATCTTTTTGGATACGTAGTCTTATGTGATGCTCCCTGGTCCTTTTCTTCCATTCGTTCAGTGGAATGTCCGTGATTATTGTCCTTGTTGGTCCCTGGTTTCCACCGATCCTCAAAACACATGATATCCAAATTTCCTATGGTGTTGGTCAAAGAAACAATGTCAGGTTCCAAGCAAGGTTATCCTGGAAACAGACGACTATCGTGTGACCTAGAAAGAAAGGGAAAGACAAAAAAAAACAACAAACAAAAAACAGAGTCAGGAATCAGAAGAAAATTGTGTCAGTGACAAGAATGGATGCTGGGGATAAAAAGGGATTTGACTCATTAATGATGACAAATAGTAGTAGAAACACTCTCAAAATCAGTGCTGTCTGACATGAAATATGACAGAAACCACTGAGAGAGGAGTAGAACGATTGAACCCACTGTACTTATTATAGCAGAGCCATTTTTAGTTAAGCACAAGTATAAAAAAAATCCAGTTTAAAAAAAGAAAAATGTGTTCCAATCATCAAGTAATCCAATCAAAGTATTATGGTTTTGTCAACATGGACAAAAGTCTATATGGTACTATGAATTGCTTCTCTGTACTATCAGTCATGTCTAAGAAAAGGCATCACTTTGTTCAAGTTAAGCCTGCAACTAAAGATTATTTTTTATCAATTATTAATCTGAAGATTATTCTCTCTATTAATTGCTAAATGATTTGGCCCATAAAATGTCATAAAATTTCCTTTAGGCCAAGTTGACACATTTAAACTGCTTATTTTCATCAGTCAGAAAACCCAAAAATATTCAGTTTACTAACATAGAAGACTGGGAAATCTGAAAATATTCACATTTGACAAGCTGGAGACAATGGGTCTTTGGCGTTTTTGCATACAAAATTGCTTAAATGACGATTAATTGTTAAAATTGTTGCTGATTATTTATGGCAGTCGCTCTTTTTTTTTAGTTCAGACTGAAATGTTTCAGTAACTACTGGATGGATTGCTGTAAAATTTAGTACAGACATTCACCAATGCTCATGACTTTGGTGATCCCCTGAATATTCCTTCAGTGGCACAAGAATGTTGACTCGTGTGATTCTGATTGAGATGTCTGATGTGTAATCTGGTTCTTGCTGAATACCTGCAAAACTAATAAGCATCAAACTCCGCTGTACTTTGGGTTTAGTGCTAATTAGCAAATGTTAGCATGCTAACACACCAAACTAAGATGGTGAACATAGTAAACAATACCTGCTAAACATCAGAAAGTTAGCATTGTCCTTTATGCATGTGATAGCACACAAGTTAGTATCTAGTTCAAATAAATGCTGTACCTATAGACTCCTTCATGTTTTTGTCTATTGACTAATTGATTGATTGACTAATCATCTCTGCTACTCAAATTGTGGCTCTATCTCATTAAAACAAACTCTTGTTTTGGTGCTGCACATCGAGCAACAGCCCATCTGTCAAAAGTGTGACAGGTTCAAGGTGTGTGTAGTCCCAGCTGGCATGTTTATAACTCAAACATCTGTGGCGTTATACAGAGAAAGTGAGGAGGCAGTGAGCAGACAGAAGTCAGACGTAATGCAATGTACATCATGCTCAATGATTTCCATGCAAACAGAGGGAATATTATTATTCACGATGGCATACTGCTGGCATAAGTATTCTCAGACGTTTTCATGAATATTAATCTAAAAGATTGAAAGATGCAGTTTGTACTACTCTCACTTTAAGCATAACTCTAAAAATACTCTGGGAGGTGAATGTTGCTCCTTGTTGGTTTGCCCTTTAAAAGTAGAACACAAGTAACTTTTTGACTTGCCCTCTGATGTAGGAGGCACGATAAAACACTCACACACACACACACACACACACACACACACACACACACACACACAAACACACAGAAATGAACCCAGGTGTTCCTGTGTGAATATTTGCACTTTGTCATTCAATTAGCAGTTGGCAGGGTCTCAACAGTGAACCAAGTAGGAGTTTACTGCACACAGTCAGTCTTCCAAGTAATACAATTCTAATATTTTGTGGAAATGTGATTGATGCTGCTTAGAGCTGCAGCTGAAGACACAAGGGAAGTCACAATTTAATTTTCACCTCTGTGTGACAATCCTCAGGAATCACATGTGTGAGAGAGCATATGGAAATGTTTTGGCCTGTAGACATACTGTACATTCATAGACTGAGTTAAGCCATGTTATTTGGTAACAACATTATCAGAGGGAAACATTTTTAGTGGTTGATGGCCTCCGCCATATTTCTGCTGGCAGCAACGTTTTGGATCTACTGCATTGGCGTAATAATGAACCCATAAATGCATTTACAACCACAGTTATGCTGATTATTGTTGTATTGATAATTATTATGTAGACATGGAAAACATGTTTTGAGCTCAGTTTTCTTTCTCATTATAAAAGAAAATATAAAACATAATAAAATATACAAACAATAACCCATTTTTAATTGCAGGAGGAGCTTTGAAAGGCAAAAGGAAAGAAGTGGAAGTGATAAAAGAGTTCGACACACAAAACTAAAACAAAACAAATGTATATGGCAAAAGAAACAAAAGGGTGAAGCAAAATGAAAGCTTATCAAAGCAATTAGCATGACGTGGTGTTGAGGGTGTCACTGTGAGGTTATCGGTGAGTAAACACACAAAGGGGAATCAGGAGAACAGAAGGCAGCCCCTCAGGGTTTGATGCTTAAGCTGCTTCAGGATGAAAGACCACACTTGACAGGTCAGCTGTAGGTTCAAAGACCCACTGACAAGCAAACTAAGACCCTACCTCTGATGGAGAGCGCATGTGTGTGTTGTGCACATGCATGTGTATATCCCATACTCATTTATTATCCAGATAAAGCAACTAAGCATCTCTGAATTCTCTCAGTTCCGAATGCAAATGACTTGTCTGATTCTTTTGGACTTTTATTGAAATATATTATTTCAGGTTTTAATGTTGCTCTAAATTGACAAATCGCATGGTCAGTGTCAGCCTCCAGCAATGTCTTAATGGACTATAAAAAGCAAATCAATCACCAATAGAATGATTTAGCTCCTCTTTTCAGGCTATCCATCGACTAAACGCCTCATCTCGTCTTTCAGCCTTTTAACTCGTAAACATGTTTATTCACACGCTGGTTTTGACTGACAAGATGAGGCTGTGAACTAACACACCGATTTGTTCAATTTCAGGGACATTAGCTTGTTTGTAGTGAAAAAAAGGAAAAGTTTTTGAAGCAGATATAAACAGCAAACGACAAGCACTAATTTGTCTTAAAACACTCTAAAACGCCAAACAAATGCACATGTTGATACAACTAAATACCTCAAGAGGTATTCCCATATATTAACTAGTTGATTTGGGGAAAAGGGTGGGAATACAGCAACTAAAGAACCTGCAAAAAAACACTTCCGCTAACTCCTTTAGTCATTTTAAACAAAGAAAACATGGAAGTGCTGCATTTAATACTCTTGTGTTGTATCACACCATATGGTATAAGGCTCTTGGGTGGCTCGCCCACAAGACCAAGAGTTCAATTCATGGTTGCAGCATCTCCAGCTTGCATGTGCCAACAAACACAGCTGGCATTGCTAAATCACTCTATTGGTGATTGATTTGCTGAGAATGTGATTATTTTGTACCAAACAAAAAGAGGTTAGTAGTTGTGGTTTGTGTTAATCATAATTTCTACAGGCAGGAACTGCACTGTTCAGTATTGTAAGGCATTTTTTAATGCATTCACCTCAGTATTCTTGTAAAACATCAGCTGCATCCCCAACCCCTGTTCACCAACGGTCGCAGTGTATATTTTGTACCTTTTGTTCCGTCTTTTTTTCATTTCCCATAAAGTTTGTTTGTCTCCTATTGCTTTAATAATATAACTAGTTCTTCAGATTGTTATATTTTAATTTTATGAGTAATAAAACTTGTGGATTCAAGGTCACGAGGTTATCATTTATTCTCTATTTCATAGAAATCCCACCGCTCAACTGCGCCTATGAGCTGTCCTTCACTTCACTTACAGAAGAGCTGACGGTGTAATGATCTACAGCCTTAGCAAATCAGGAGCTACATACATGCACATTGTGGCCCCAGATTTATTGATAATCGCACAAGTCTCTCTCCATCCTCCAACAGAAAAGTGACAAGGACCCCAGTACAGGGAAATTATCCCAAAAGGAAGAAACAAAAACATAATCAAAAAGTTAAATTACTACATTTCAAGCTGCAAGTCATTATACAGCAAAATAAGGCTATAATACATATCTTTTAAGTAAAGATCAGTAAATTTAAGGCATGTTTTCATTGTGTCTTGACATCTACCTCAGACAGCTATCCTTCATCATCCCTCAACACATTCTGAACAAGCATCATAGCACCTGTCAAGTGGAACAGCTCTGTGGTTCTTCTGCCGTCTGTCCTCTGATTGATAGGAAGTGAAAAGCAGGAGTAGCCGGGGTTATAATTCCTGACATTACCAGCAGGACTATAAAACCGGCTGCTCCTGGAAATGCAGAGAAAGAGGGAACAACTGGAGTTGTCCGAGAGGGGGCCCGCAGGGTGTCAAGACGTCTGATTTATTGATGTGACTTAATCATGAGGTGAAACGACACCATCATTTTTTTATCAGCAAAGCCACCGCTGGACATTAAAGAATAAATAATTTATAGCATATATGTAGTGCAACTGAGGAGCTTGTTCACACCTATATTATGTATTCATCTTGAGAAAAAGGAGCTAAAAATATTAACTTTAGAAGACTTTAGACTTGGACTCCAGCCAGACTTAAAGCAGGACTAATTGGGGGCAGCGGAACAAGCTGTAAACACAACATTGACAAAGTTGTTGTGGCAACCATGTTAGCTAACAGTTGCTTATTTATACATCTATCAGACATGTTTATTTATAGAGCACTTTTCAAAAGTTACAAAGTGCTTCACACAAGGGACCAATTAAAATCAACAAATTATAAAATCATTAGATTTTATCATAAAACGGATAAAAACCTATTCTAGTAAAATAAAAATAAAAATAAAAAGACAATTCAAACAAAACACACAGCTGTTCAAGTTTGAGATGTGCTGCTTCCAATAGCTTCTGTGGGAAAAAATTGTTTTAGTCTTCGTCTAAAAGTAGAAAGTAAAAAGTCTTTTTAGCTGCTAAATGCTCAATATTCAGCAGCCAGTCGCTAACTGTGTCTGTTTAATGTTTAGTGCAGAGCAGGTGTTGAAACAGTAGGTATTTTGAGCTTTTTCGCTAAAAAAAAGCTTGGGTTGATGAGAGGCTGTGAGACTGAAACACACCGTAAACCTGCAAGCCAAAAACAAAACAAAAACAATGAGCTGAAAGACTCACAGGGTCAGGTGGGGTCAGGTTTTCCGTGTGTTTGTCACTATATGCTACACTTTCACATACAAGTAGTTATTTGATCCATTTTTATTATAAAGATATTGATTAGTGCAGCCCTAAGCCACAAAAAAAAAGAGGACTTGACGTGGACCTGGATGCTGTTAGACTAAACTCACTGAAGATTCGAGTTTTCCCCTGGCTTTAAATAACCACACACCTTGAATATTAGTGTTTAGGTCTATGCAGTGAACGGACGTGGTCTCAGTTATGTGAAATGTCCAGACGCAAGGTTACATGGTCCGCATTCACAGACCTAACAGTTTGCTTATAAAAGCTTCACTTGCACTTGAGAGTGGCTTTGACAACTTGTGACTTGACTGAACTCTGGCATATTATATTGAAGAACATGTGCTTTATCTCTTATTATAAGCTGGACAGTATGCAGGATAGGTTAGGCTTTTTGTGATGTGTCATTTTCAGAGAACCGGCATCACTTTTCTCAAAAGAAATTGTCACTTCACCAACGCAATACTCGTGAAACTGAGCTGGATCCTCAGCAGAGCCCTCCATTTATTCCCCAGAATGATGTTAACTGACCAGGAAGCTCGGGTGCAGAGCCCTCTAGCATACACAGGTTGTCCCTTGCTGGCTCTCTGTGGGAGGCAGCGGGGCCATGAGCATGGAGCGACCCCCACTGACTCCCAAATCAAAAAAGAGTCGAGGTTCTGACGGGTTCTACTAGCCACCTGGACCCCTGCTTGTCTGTGCCTCTGTTTCTGCTTTCCCGTGGCTGTGTGAGAGGGTATGAATTATTAACCTGGCTAAAATAAAAAGCTCTGCTTCGTCCAGGCCTCCTGTAGCCATGAATAATGGAAGAGGCAGCTCAACTACAGGCGTTTGGTGAGTCAAACACTGGGCCTTGATGGATGGCTAAGGGCCCACTGTGCCATCCCTCCCCCTCCTCACCTACCATCCACTTCAGGTCTACCACACCCTGAAACCCAAAACACACGTCCAGATAACCTCTATTAATCTCTGGAAGTGCTACAGCTTGAGCCCTCCTGCCCTGCCTCTGCACATCCCACTCGACGATTTGGCTTCCTGGAGGGATTTTTGTTTGTTGTTTGTTTGTCTTTCTCCTGCCTTTGCTCGCCTTTGTGTTGCTTCTCGCTGGCACTTTTGAAGTCATATGCATGCCTGCTATGACTTTTCAAAGGCAGGACCCGACTCAAGCCCGCTCTCTCTCGCCCTTAATGCCACGAGGATGAGGTGGATACATGTGAGCTAGACTTCTGCTCAGTTCCCCAGAGGCTGCGTTTTCCAATTTGTACCAATGGGCTCACTTGTGTACAATCACACTGTTTATTACAGAAGCGATAATTGATGTTCCTTGAGCAAAGTCGTCTCATTTCTCACCTAAACCACCAACTGAGAATTGTGAGTCTCATGACTCACTATTTATAAACATATTTCTCTTTTCTCGACTGAAAGTTTACCTCTGATTTCATTAATAATATATATGTATATTATTTTATTATCATTCAAGTGAATCAATCTGTCCTTTCAACCCTGTAACTCTGATTTTTGTGAAATTATGCAGTATGTCCATGCAGAAACAAGACAAATGTCTTGTTGCATATATTTATGTGACACATCATGTGTATTCATGAATCATTTTGACACTAAATATTCTGTTTTGTAGTTAGGCTCTGTCTTAAAACAAGCTCTGATCTCAGCTTTTGATGAAAACCATGGAAATATTTAATGATTATTGATGAGAGCGCACTGGCATCGTATAACAGGCATCAAAGTGCACTATATTTTTGAGTGCTAATCACTTTTCATTAAAATATGTGAAATTACAATTTAATTGCCCTTGAGATTACATGGTTTGTCAGTTTAAAATTACAAGCTTGACAAAACTATCTTCATAAATGTGATAATGTATGGTAAAATAATTTTTACTTTAAAACTATCTAACGACACTTAACAGCAGCTAAATGTACGATAAATTGACACTACATTGAGACATGAAAGATTTGTTCAACATTTATGGTGTTTGGGGAAGTTTTGTATTCCTGTAGGAGAATCTAGCCCATCAATGATCATAATGATAATATCTTATCTCTATTGAATTCTGCATTCACTCTCTAGAGAAGCAAAAATGAAAGAAAATTCAGGTGAAGTGTCAAAATATACTTAGTAGTTCTGGTCTGTTTCGTGTTCAGAGGTATTTTGTACCATAATAATACATAGTTCGTCGCTACATTTCACTCGTTCCACTCACGGTTCATTGGAGAACTGCTAAAATAGTGAGAGGCAAGCTCAACATGATGAACACACAGGAGATTGCTTTTAAGCAGCCTATGATCAGCAGATAGATTTAACTGTTGTAGCTGTTTGAAATCATGCTAAAATCATATATCTGTCACAAAATCCTGTGGTTTGTCTGTTTGCTTTCACACCACGGCCCAACAGCACCAGAGTCTGCCTGGAAGTGCACAAAGACCCTCCTTTTCAAGCAGTCTGGTTGTTCAGTCCGCACCAGAGTTCAGTTGACAGGTTTCACATCAGACTAAATGAACTGAATCAAATGGGCAAACGCACCAGAAATTGTTAGAAACAGGTTAGGTAAAGCAACCTAAACAAACACACTTATGCTTCTGTATTGTGTGAGGAATTCTCTGGCTTTAACAGAAATGCACAGTCTTGGTTTTGGTTTGGTTTCACCAGAACAAGCTGCTCTATCCGACACTGTGCACAATTCGCTGATGTTCTCCTGGATGACCCGATCAACTAGGCTGTGGCAAATTAGCAACTTAAAAATACTATAAACTGACTGTAATTAGACCTCCACAACAAAATGCGAGATGTAGCTAAATAAATATCTGAACTGAACTCACCCCTTTCTGCTGTTGTAAGCCGATCGCTTCAAGAAACACTTCACTGACTCTCCCCTGTGAGTCACATCTTCCTCTCCTGCCGCCTCCTACTCTGCCTGCCCTGCTATGCTCTCATCTGAAGTTGATAAAAAGAATATTCTCCAGTGCTCTCTTTAGCTCTTGTTTCTTTCTTCTTCAAACACTTATCTAGCCCTCCTCCATTATTCTAGGGTCACTGTGTGTTACAACTATTATCCAAGTCCTCTTTGTTGGCTCTAATCCATGACTTTTTTAAGAATATCTACTATCTGCCCACAAATATTTTGTTAATTAAACCCACCTTGGTTGTCTTAACTTTGTTTCCTGTACTGCAGCTCCATCCTTTGAGATCTGGCAGCACTTTACACTCTTCCCCGTCCATGCAGGGATGCATCTGGCACCACCACTTCTGTGCAACTATGGATGCTGTGAGGAGAATAAAATAAAGAAAACAGTAAAAAAAAGAAAAGAAAGAAAAGAAACAGGTACTGAAGGCAATTAACTACATGCTGTTTGAAAGTGTAGCATGGTTCAGCCCTGTCTGCAGCAACAAGTGCCTTTGGTTTCTATATACATCACAGTGATTGAAGAGAGAGTCTTTTGATCTCTGGCTGACAGAGGAGACCTGTCAGTCCTGCCATGGTGTGTTTTCAGGTCTGAATTGCAGGGCGTGGGTCAATGTCAAGTCGCTGAGTGCTGTGAGCTGTGAGCTGGTGCGTGTGGTGTGAGGAGGGTGGATGTTTGTATGTAGGAGGGGTAATAAAGTGTGCAGAGGAGGTTTGGCGCGTCAAGGTCTTAAGTTGCTCCGAGGAGGCCTACGGGGGAGAAACAGCTTCCCCTGACATTTCCAAAGTGAAAAGAAAACTGTCAAAATCGAGGAAGCCCCTGTCAGAGCCATTATAGGGAAAAGAGGAGATAGGAATCGATTCACCTGTAACTGAGGCCACTTTTGACATGATATTAAATGACCTGGCCTTCTGTCTGCTCCGCTCAACACAAGGTCTCACATAGCCTCAACGACAGAAGAGTGGGAGATCTGATTTTGAAGATTATACAGCCTTCGACACAACAGCAGGATCATGAAAATCTCAACTATTGTTTTTCTTCTTTCATACAATAAACCTCTCATACCCAAATAATCAATGAAATAAGCACCAGAGGCACAGTGACAGGTGTGACAGTTTTTGCACCGTACCGCATTTCTACCCTAATCAGAAGTCAATCTCAAATCATTACCAAAACTATAATGAGAGGTCTGGCATACCGTCTACGCAAGATGGAGCCGCTCTTGTTGTTCCCGCCACCTGTCCAGGGAAGCAAGAGCATTTGACAGTCTGGGATCTCTCTTCGATCTTGTTCTTGTTGCAGCATCGGTGCGCAGCAATTACCTCACAGGTTCCCGCTTTCACATGAACTGAAAGCACAAACATACACAGTGGTTAGAAAGCATGCGACAGCCTTCTGCAACAGTAAATCTACTTTTTTCTCACCAAAGCATTATAGCAAGAAATAATAGAACATGGTTTAAAGGTTTTCTTATTTTTGTTTGATAAGGCTTGTGTTTTTTGTAATAAAAAAAAATCCCATGAAAAGACCAAAACCAACAGCATTAGTATTAGCCTGTTCTCTTTCTGACTTGCCTGTCTGTGTCACTCAGCTGAAAGTCCATTTGTTTCTACCAAAGAAACAACTGTATAATTTCCTTTTTTTTAAAAGTCAAAGTAATCTTGTAAAACAGCAGGGCACTGTAGTTCATAGAAAACATTACTCAAACAGGAGTAAAAGGTGTATTTGTTGGGGACTACTTTCATCTGCAGATTAATATACATTATAGGATATTTATAGCAATGACCTTAAAGGCATAGGAAATACACTCATTCGCTTTCTTGCCAAGAGTTAAATGAGGAGGTCGATATTAGTCTCATGTCTGTACGGTAAATATGAAGCTGCCGCCAGAAGCCTGTTAGCTTAGCTTAGCACAAAGACTGCATGCAGGAGGACACGGAAAGTCTGGCTGAATGCATCCGAGTAATTTCTTGGCACAGTCTTGTTTCAAAACATCCAAATGCAATGGCTCCTTGAAATCCAGGTCATCTCCCAGGTGGAGGAGCCCGGCTTTGAACCCCAGTGCAGCCCCACCTGTCCATGTATCCTTGAGCAACGGACTTAATCCACTGACCCTGCACCCCAACCAGAGGACGAAAAGAGAATTTCTCCATTGGGATAAGACTAACGTAGTTACATAAGATGAAAAACACACATGCTTCCAGAAAATGACTTAATTAACATCACTGAACTGCTTATTTACGCAAAAGAACATTACAATATCAATTACAAGGACACTGTTTTCACTGCCATTAAGTTGGAGCAAACATCAATACTGCTCTCTATTTTATATTCATTACTTTTCTGCATAGACTCATCACCATTCTGAGCATGTTTGTGTATTTACACATAATCAGGATTGGATGGGTGAAAAAAATAAATAAATAAAGCATTTGAAAAGTTTTGACATTCCTTTCAGATAAGCCTTAATTATGCCTGTAAAGATTTTCAATTTGCAACTTGACTTGAGAATAGATTGCAGCGAGCTTCCATCTTCCCATTAGCTAGCAATCCAGAAATCTCATCTACAACATTAAAAACATTTTGCTTCCAATCAATAAGGTGCTATTCACATTCCCACAAAAGGCAAGACAACAATTGCCGATTGAGTGCTTTTCACAGAGGAGAAACTTACTGATGCAAAAACAGGTCAGGCTCCATGCCCTTGATGTGATTATCTTTAAGCCAGCAGCACGCCCCCTGGTCAAAGTTAATTTCAAAAGTTGGAAAAGCTTGGACAGAATATTCAAACTTTGTTTAAGAGATAGATGCGTGTGGACAATAGGCAATCACAAAAGGTGCAACGAGCAAATCATTGTAAATCACCTGATTATAAAAGGGAAAATAAATAGCATGTCTAGAAAGAGCTCACTAATTTTAACTGGCCAACATGACAAAACACAAATCAAGACTGCAATACAAGATGATTATATTTCTCTATTACTCCTACAATGTAACTGAATTAGCTGTCAAATAGAAAGTGTCAAAGCACAGATGTCACAATCACAGCCTTTGAAATGTTTTCAGTCTTGTCCTGTTAGTAGTGCACGATGATGTGCGTCGTTGGATGTAGCTCTGCTGTACGTACACCCACTCTGAAAAGGAGGAAAGGAAGCTACAGTTCGAGCTGAGGCGAGGTCTGGCCTGGGACTCTCGACTCATTATGGTGCATGAAGCGGCTGGTTGGGGCTGCCCGTGTGGAGAGAACTGCTGATTAAAACTGGAGCTGCTGGCCAAGGTCGCTGACTCTGAGGCTGAACCCAAAACCACTATGCAGTGTGGACAGGATGAGAGGTCAGAGAGCAGGGCGAGGTGGTCAGCCCAAACTGGTAAGGATCCATATGAAAAGAAACAGCCATGAACTGTCTGACTACTTTTGTTACTATATACTGAGTATGGGGTCTGTGAGGTAATAGAGCAGATTATGAGTATAAAAACCTAGGGACAGAAATTAAAAACTAACTAAACTAAAGATAAATATTACTTTACGATCTTCACTTGACTTAATGAGGTGGAAACACACAATTGAGACATTAAACATTAAAGGAATGGTTTTATATTTGGGGAAATACACTTATTAGCTTTTTATGTCGAGAGTTAGATCTCACATCTGTCCATTGAAGCTACAGCCAGGGGATGATTAACTTAGCTTAGCATAACCCACTGTAAAACCACAATGTGTCACTTTTACACTTAATTAAACAAAAGAGATATAATGTGGTAATTAGTGAGCTTTAGAAGTGCTGGTAGGCGGAATTTGTTTCCTTTGGACGGAGCCACGCTAGTTTCCCCAAATGTCAAACTATTTCTTTAAAGATGTATTTGAAAGAATGTGGAAAGGGTGATGTACAATGAGATATCATAAGGACACAACATAGCTTCTTACATCCCTATCTTTAAAATGTAATTCTCCTCCTGTTGTATTTCTTCTGTTTTTCATTTTATTGAGTAGGCACAATGCTTGTGTGACGTATGGAGGGAGATATAAAAGCTTATATTTATGTTTTCTTTATTATCATTCATGTTTGTTCTGATTTTGAACTTATTGTGTTGAACTTGTATGTTATACGTTAACGACTTTGGCCACTAAGGACATCTGGATCGTCCTTTGTTTGGGAAAAAGGAAAAAACTCAAGTGGCAAGGACAATTTTTATAATTTTTTTAATATTCATGTATTATTACGGGAAGCCTCTGGGCATATTTCACACAATCAGAGGAGTGTATGTTACCGCTCTTTTTTTCTTACGTCCTTCCAGTCAAACATACATGAATGCATACATTTGGGAGCTGCAGCTGTTAAGAGGTCAATGTTTTGCTCAAGGACACTTTGACAATGGGGTAAGGACCATTGAATCACTGATTCTCTGGTTGTAAGATGGTCTACCTTACCACCAGGGTCACCCTGTCACCCTGTTCACAGTACAAACCATGCTCTTTATATGGCATCAATGGGAGCAACTGAGTGTGAGAATCAAGTGAAGTGTAACACATACATGTAGGAGAGAGGCTGCCTGTTTTTTCTGTGTGTGTGTCCAGGCAGCTGTGTAAATGGCTCACAACACCTGTGATCAATACATTTCTATTAAAGCACTTAGGACTGTCATCAGTTAGAATCAGCAGCCACCCACGTCAGCAGGAGGAAGAGATGAGAGACAAAGAAAGGTGAAAGGACAGAGACCACTAATGAGAACTGGCATAAGGCCCAACCCTTCAGCCAATCAATATCACTCTGAAGCAAAGCACTCTACACTCCAAACATATTCATCGATCCTTGATTGATAAACGCCAATAAGCAACCAGAACCTGCAGAGAGCAGGAGGGAGGGGAAAAGAGGGAAACTCGCCTTCTTCTACCCTTAAAACATCTGCTGTACACCTGAACACATGAGATACTTACATCGGTTTCAGTTTTTGTTTTAGAGGACTCAGGTTGTCTCCTAGCATTACATGATTGGGATTAGGACTGGGTGACAAAACACGAAACCTGTATCTATACCTGTATCTAACTCTAACCCTAACCCTATTGTCACTTTTAGCATGGCCATTCCTTAACCTTAGCCACATGTTTTAGTTGCCTAACCTTAACCATTTTTTATTTTACATAACCACAATCTTTACCTAACCATGACCATACCATGGTTGCCATTATTGAAGGTTAAAAATGTTGTCATTAAACATAATGGACGTTTCGCAGAATCGTCCAATATCAATGTTCTTCTCCAACGATGGGTTTGATTCATCCTTATACATATTTTTCCTTCTCTGCTCTCTGCAGGGGGTTTGAACAAGCAACTGATGTAAAGCACAAAGGATTGTGGGGTTGCCAAAGTTACCCTAATAACAAATTCTATATTTAGAGGTTTTAAATAAAAGTGAAACTGTCTTCTTTTTAACGCAAACGGTGGCATTGGAATCAGACAAGATCTGTTTGATCTTATTGTGTGATGAGTGTGTAGGAGACAGGTGTGGCTCTTGTATGTGAAATGTAACAGCTGGAATATTAAAAGCAAACGATGAATCTAAACTCAGACAGTGGTGATTAAATGAAACTGGTTGAAAAATGTGCATGTTTCTGACAAGCAGTTGGTTTCATTCATAAAACTACTGTGTGTCAAACACTGTGAACTACACAACACAGTAGAAAATATAAACCTGTCATTACTTTAATGAGGGTACCGGGCATTTATATAATAAGACTTTACAATGTGTGTGTGGATCCTCTGACACAACAGACTTTCTCTCCTTTCAATGTGCTTATTTTACCTGTCACATTGCCTGCTGCACTCTCTTTGACTTGATCTCGCATTTATCATGCAGGAGTTAGCAGGAGATAGAGAACCATTTCCCTTGACTCTATTTATAAATGTGTTCATGGGTAAATTTGCATCCTTACATTTGGTAGGCATTTTGTTTTCAACATGTTTTTGTATTTCAAAACTGAACAAATTCAAGCTACAAGACACATCTGTTTAATTCAACAGCTGTCAGTCACATTCACTCACAATAAAATACTAATAAAGATACTTGGATGGGTTTTATTAATAGCACTGTTTAAACTTGAATGAATATTATGAAAGTGAGATTTTCTCAATTACAGAAATATACGACAGACTATAGATCCAAGGTCAGTCTGACACTAAATATGTATTTTTAATGTAAGAACAGTGTTTTGAAGATAACCTCTGCAAAACGCTTCACTTATATAGGCCTCATATACGTTAAAAGTAGGATGTAAATTGCCCTATAACTCAAAATAAATTATGCCTGATCTCATAAAGCCCATAACAAATTTCACTGAAGATTGAACCTAAAGTGCTCTCCTGTTGTCCTTATCAAAGAGCTAATCATGCAGGTTAGAGCGAAGCCACAGGTTACTTTCAGCTTCTACAGCAATCAAACAATTGATCTAACATGCAGGTAGGGAGGCATCAAGAACAACACACTGTTCCAGCTGTCAGCTGCATGACTGGTTGTATCAGCCTCACCTGGCCAGTCAAGCACAAGATACAGTAATAGAAGCACAACAGGGGATACATGAAAAACAGCGGTTCATGTTCACTCTAATGCTGACAAGGAGACTTCATCGAACACAACAAGCAATCAGAAATACTTCATGTGCCAAATATAATGCACAGGATATACTGTGACACTGAGGAGGTATTCTGTTAAAAGTCCTAAAAAGAGTCTGTCATTGGGGTGAAATTATGTATGAATTCCTGGAATAGAGTAATTTTATTAGTGCACCAATTGTGGTAAGAATCATTTCAAAATTGCTCATTTCTTGAAAATATACCTGGAGACATATTATCAAATGGTACTGGCAGAATACTTTCTTGTTTTAAAATAAAACGTATGAAGGCTCAATATGAGACTAAATGCCTCGGTAAGACAGGTGGTAAAACACCATGGTACAACTGCAAGACTGCAAACTGAAAGCAGAGACAGAACGTCCTTAAAAAAGCAAGTACTTCAGCATCACAAAGCACTCATTAAAGTTGACATCCATAAATGTACAGCTATATTGGAAATGGCAGAGCATTTAGTGGTACTTTCGCAAACCTTTTCCTCCTCGCTGTTGCTGATATAACATGGTAACTGTAAATCCAAATCAATTAAAGTTCGACGGCATCAGTGATTATCAACTTAACAGGTAAGACCTGCGGAACCCAATCAACACTTTTCGATAGCAGAAGTGTGTTTCCAACCACAGTGAAAGTGCTGTTTCATCACACATATATTAGAGCATACATTGGCAGATCAATATCAGCTTATCACACACATCACACACACACTGTTTATCTCCATCTGAAAGTCAATAAAAAACAAAAAAATGCAATACAGGAAAGTGTGAAAAAAGACCTATTTCTTGGCTGGGAGCAGAGACTGATGGAGTCTCATCATACCGCATCGTACCACAAATTTAACGTATACTGTGCACTCAGGATCTCAGGATTGTTTAGCGAAATCTGCTGAGTTTTCTTCAAGATGCTCAGTGGATGTAAATGTTTGAATTCATCAAGGAACTGCAACATGACAGGTAAGAAAATAAATATCATTAATAACCTCAGACAGGGAAATATTCAGATAAGGCTATTTCATAGTTAGCTACACCACTCTGATGCAACAGAAACACTGATAAGAGAAAAATATGAAGCACAATATGATTTATTTTTCAATGATTGTGTTTCGAAACACAGAGGAATCCATACACAGTGAATCACAGACCGGATTTATACTGTTCTCAGCTGTGTACACTCACATCTTCACACCTACTCGGGGAGCCAAGCTTGTATGGAAGAAAAAAAAACATAATTACTGAAGTACATTTCAGCTTAAACATTCGAATAATTGAACCAATTACACAGCAATTTACAACAAGTCACTTATTAAATACACACTAATCAAGAACCTGTTCATCTGGACACCAAGTGCAGAGATCCAAACAAGCGCACTTGACAGACCTCAGTGACCAATCAGGGGAGGCTGAATCGAGTGCCCAAAAATGTTCAGTCGAATCAACGTCAAATCAAATGCTACGTCTTGACCGCCTTGTTGACATGAACAGATGTATTAGCCTGACAGGAAACAAACTTCTTTATCCACTGAGGCATGAAGCAACAAGTCCGGCATCAGTAGGCTTTCACCACAGAAGGACAGAGAGTAAAATATACAGTTTGTATTTTCTGTTTCAATCCGGCCTCACGCAGCGTGCCGCCAGCCGGCCTTTTTCAGTCGGTAAATGCAGAGGCAGATCAAGACACTGAAAACAGAGTCACGTCCTGGCCACAGGCCCAGACCGCGCCAACAGCAGCAGCCATAAAAATAGAGGTTGTAGGCCATACAATGGAGACACCCTATGAATTAGTAATGATTCAAATCATACTGTTTGCTCCAGATGCTGATAACCCATTTTGGTCAACTCAAAAGCCTTTACATGCTGGACACAACTAACTGCAGCATATTTTCCAGGTAAAGCTGAGCCTGTGATGCTTAAAGGACCACAGCTGCCAGTTTCACACAGCCAAAACACTCATTAAAAGGAAATGTGAGTGGCTGTTAAAAATAGTTCCAGGTAAAACAATTCAAATGGCCACATTAAAAAAGTCTGTTAATGTGGCTGTAAACCAGAGACACACTGAGGTATTGGTTTGGGAAACATTTATTCATCTTGCCTGGTGAGAAACATGAAGCGAAATCTCACCAGACCAGTGTTTAATGAGATTACCGTATTCAGAAAAGATTGACTCATTTCCATCCAGCTGTAAACCTGCTGAGCTGACAATCAGGCCGAGCAAGACCCAAGAAAAATAATCGAGAGAGAGAGAGAGAGAGACTGAAGCAGGAGTTTAGCTTCAAGGGAAATATTTGTCAACCTGCATGTTACTCCCATATTTTTGTCCATGATGAATATTTAGCACGATAACATTTTATTCTCCTCCTAGATTGTAGAGATATGGCAAACGTTAAGGATCAACTGTTGCCTAGCTGTTAGCTACATCCAAAAATGAGCCTTTCAGCGACGGCAATTTAGTTACTTAATTTAAAGAATAATGTGTTAGAGTACTAAAGTAAGTTATTCTCAAACCAACCAACTGCAACATGAGATCATACTACTTTCACTTACTAAAATAAAGTGTGAGTATTGCTTGCTCATCTGTCTTTATTCTCATAGGACAGTTTCCTGGTAGCATTTTTCTTTTCTTTTTTTTAATCTTTTACTCGCTGAGGACGATCTTTAGAGAGAAAGAATATAGAAACAGATGAGTGGGCTCCCACATTCCCCCAGTGTATGCTTTAGTGGTTTAGATGAAGTCCATGTCAGTACCATTCATCTGGCTGCCAAGATGTTAGAGCCCACCACTGACTGATCAATTGGAGTCCCTCAAGGAATCATACAGCCTTATAAGTGAAAGGCTACTGAAGTTATTAAACCAGGGACAGCAGCGGCAGAGAGGCACAGAAAAGACTTATACACAGACTCAAAGCCTTCTGCGAAGAAAGTGTTGTCTTGACACGGTTACTCATTCTCTAGACAGTCGCTGAAAATGTAATAAGGGATGTTCAGACACACCATCAGCGAACCATTATAGTCTCTTTCTCATTTCATCACATATGATTTTCTGCCGCTTTTAGCGTATAACACTGTATGTGCATTTTTCATCATCTCATCTTAACGGTGCAAGACATGGTACAATATAGGGCGTTTTTCTACAGTTTTCTCATCTACAGCAAGTACTTGAATGAAAACAGTCTGGCTCACGTATCCCATGATTGACTATCTCAACATGTATTTTGATCTACATTCAGATTTGGAAACATTCTCTAAATATTAGAAGGAAAGGGCTGCAAACTTAATATCTAGCTGTAATTACCATTTGATTTTATGGACCATCACTAGATGAAGTGTCATGCTTTGGCTTATATGTTCTTGTTGTAATGTTACCATGGAGAACATTAACTAATGGTCAAATGTTTTATTTTGGAAGGGAATTAGAAATCACCTCTATGGTCATTCTTGTTAGCAGAGACTGCTGCACGTCTCTGTACTGTATTATCTTGTCTCGTGCACTGATATGTGCAATAATATGAAAAGGAGAAAAAAAAGACATTACTTCAAAATGGCCTGAAATTGTCATTCTGATGCAACTGGGCAAAAAAGTTCTTTTTTTATTGCATTTATTGAGTTGTTTTCTGTGCTACTTGGAATTTAATTGACGTCAACCGGTCTGAATATATGGCAACATTGATTTAAAACTCTTACAAATGTCTGTGTGAATGTAAAAACTGAATTGCTGCAGTGTTTCTGTTACCAATCCCAGGGCATTTTTTTCTTTATAGCCATCAAAGGCAAATGAGACCATCCGCATTAAGACTATTTCTATTTGCAATACTTCTTTATGGCACAATATTAATCTCACATGGACACAACTAGAGACACAGTACATTAGCCTGTGTCATTAGCACACATCGTGCAGAAAAACTATTTTTTCGAAACTGTCCCTCTCTTTTCAGAACACACATATGGCTAAAGGTTACGGATGACTGGGGGGAGAGAGAGCAATAATGCTAATAGCCAACTCTTCCTTCTACACATTTTTTTTATACTAAAATGATTTGCCAAATATGTTTCGGTGGAAGTATAATTGCTCCACAAACTCCACAAGATACCTTTAAAGTTAGGGAAAGAACATGGTCTTACTTAAATATTGAAAACGTCAGTGGGTTCCATCTCGCGGTTCAAGCTTCAATATTTAACCAAGATCGAAATATTTCCTTAACCAAGAGCTTTGAGTTGCCAAAACATCAACATCAACGTAAAAATGCTTTTGGATGTGTTGACAGTGTAGACTTTGCAGATATGTTCAATAAAGCATTTCCTTGTATTTGAAAACATAATTTCTGCAGCATTACATTTCCTACAACACATATTTCCTAACACAAATGAGCTTTCTATGAACATAATTATCATGGCTACGGTACAGCTTCAGTCCAGGGGGCTGCCAAACTCCGCAAGAGTCCAAAACTCCTGGTAGTCGCTTTAAAAGACGGAGAATCCAGAGGTTCTGACATATGTGAATAAGACCTCCTTTAAATAAGTAAGCCGTTTTCATTTCATTCATTTTGGATGAATGGCATTTGACTTTGCTTTGTTAACATAATATTAGTAATTTAGATCCATGGTTTACAATAACCTGTATAACATCATATTAGAGCATGACTGAAAGTGGATTTTCTGTAGCGCTCCATGCCCAGCTTCACCATGACTGTGTTGGTCTCCACAGAGACAAAAGAGAAGCCAGAGATCCTCTACTCCTGTCTCTGGTATCTCATCTGACATGCACACATGCTGGTTATCTGTCAAGCAGATGTCATGTCTGCTCTAAACGGCTGCCATCTCTGCTCTCCAACTGGATTCCCATGTTTTTCATCTTGAGCAGATTCCACTGATGCCTTTCAGAGTTGAGTGACAGGCACAGTGTCATGAAACATGGAGGGTTGGTGCAACTAAAAGGGGATGAGGGTCCCCAGTTAAACTGTACATTTCTGTAACAATGACGGAACCACACTGATCTGAACCGCAGACGGATCCATCTCCATTAAACGAAGGAGACGACAGACGACGTTAAAAGTAGAGCAACGAGCGCAGTCTGAAAATACGAAGAATGATTTTCTTCAAATGACTCATAGCTGAGGATCAAAGATCATTCTCCTCTAAATCAAACTGTCATGTAATTACATTAACAGTGCTGTTAACTGAGAGGTATATTTAACTGCTCTAAATCAAACCTCGCCCTGGAAAACAATATTATCTCGTTAGTGGTGAGGCAGCCACCGGCACTGATTCCCTGTTGAATTGCGGGCCGCCCGAGGACACTATTAAAGGAGCATCTGACCTGTCCACTCACTGACAGCTCAATATAAATGTTCCTCTTTTTAATAGACCATCTTGCTGAAAAATATGTCGACAAACCTTTTAAAAAAGCCATTTCAGGAGAACTCCAATGGTTCCACCCATTACATTTTATGCTCCAGTCCATTCACATAAACTTGATGCTCAGCCTCGGTTGCTGTTTTTATGGTCCGATGTGGACACTCTGCACTGCACTTCATTCCTGGGGAGATGTGAGCCAGAAGGCGAAAAGTCATGGAGCGCAGCCGGAAGATGGAGGCAAGCAATTGATAGACTGCATTTTAGAAGCTTATATTTCACTTTATTCAGTCAGTATCCAGCCTCTAGTGAATAACTACCAGGCCATAGCGTTAGCATTACTTTAAAATAAAAAAGGAAACTACCCAAGGCTGAACGGCTGACGAGTTTCTCTCTGACTTCCTTCTCAACATCGCCTGACTACAGATGAGCACTCATAAATGTCGGTTAGGATTTATATTATCAAACTGCATGGGAAAAAGGTTTCCGGGGACAGTTGTTAAGGCAAATGTGTTATATTTACGATTGGGGGGGCTGCAAATCTATAATAGTAAGTACAAGGAATTAGTGTTAAGAGAGGACATTAAACTTTCCCGAACATGTTCTCACACATCTTGAAATAATACTATATGCCAATTTAGAGACAGATGTCGAGCTGTTGGAAAGCCTTCAACGGTCTTAATGACGGCAGAGCTCCAACAACCAGCCCTCAGAGGGAAAAAGGAAAGCCATAAGATGAATTTCAGTTGATCATGACGAACACGTTACATGTCTCAAAGCAAGCTGTTAGAATATTGTTCTTTTGCTTAGAGTTTATTTATCCAAACCAGGGGATGTAAACAGGAAGCACAATATTGCCATGGATTCAGTGAGTTACACTGTAGGCTACAACTACAACCCATTTCTTTAGCCTGTATTTACTTACATTTTGGCAAATTGTCACTATTAAAACTATGCCGAATTAGCCATTAGCAGTTTCTGTTTGCAATGTGCCCATGAATTAACCGACAACTATCACTGGATTACTGTGATACTGAAGAAAACTTCAAAATGTGATGACTCTCAGGCAAGTTCTGGAGTTAGAAGAAGCGATTTTGTTAACATTTGATCACAATGGACATCAGAAACTCTGAACTGAATATAATATGTGTATCATGGCATCTGTTCAGGTTCAACTAAGTTATGATGTTTTACGCACATTGCAGCAATCTGGCGCTTGGGGTTTATGTGTGTCACAGCCACTGTTGCTACTGTTGACCTTGCTGTTGAGCCAAACTACAATAACTAACTTCCTGTTATTTTTAGAACACTGGCAGCACCTGTCCCTTTCACCTCACGTCGTATCTTTGCCTAATGTCGCTCCCTCTGCTCCCGCCCCTTCAACTCTCTCTGGTTAAAGGTACATTTAACTTCTCTGTAAAGCACGTATCTGTATTTTTAGTTATTAAATATGCTCTCTTAATTAACTGACAAGACTTCACTGGACTACGAATCAGGCACTTTGAGTAAAGTTGATTTGGATACTGGTATTAAGGTTAACACTTCAGGCTTTTCAAGTTCAAAGGACTGAGTCCTAATTAATCAACCACCATTTCACCTTTTGTAACTTGTAACTAGGAGCATACCAGAAAGAGACACATTTCTTGCGTCTTTCTAACTTTTATTTTTTAATCTTCTGCCTGAACTCACGGTAGACTCTCGGCAGGTGGCCATTGCTCTTTGAAGTCTGTAATCTCTGTGCACCACAGGAACCGTCCAGACATCAGGTTGCAAATATCAAATATGTTTGATAAGATAGGGGCACCTCAGATCAGTCTGAGAGTCAATCACTGTGGTCAAGAGTGAATTTGTAAACCCCTCAAACTACCAATACAATCTGCTCAGGCCATCAGCTTAGAACCATTTCCTGTGTGGCACCTGCTTTATACGAAAATGCTGCATGTTGAACTTTGATGCACTAGTTTAGATGCCCTACTATACTGAACTTGACGGTGTAGATGACAATAGGTGTGAAGGTCGCACTGCTATATATAAGTGTGTCCCCTTTTACTTGAAAACCTTCCCTAAAAGTTAAATACTTTGGTGGATATACTATTATCTTTTCCTGGCTTTCTTTCTGTCCTCCATCTGACTGGTCCTGTACTAACACGTCTTAGGCTTCTTTAAGTATGGCTGCACCTGCCTGCTTCTGTTTCCATCACGACTCAGACATCCCAGCCGAGCCATTAAAACTGCTATGATACGCTCTGTAGACATATACTGTGTGTGTGTGTGTGTGCCACTCCAGAAAACACTTGTAGTCGTAAGCATTTACATGTACAATTCTTACAGCCTACGGCGGCTCATTCAGTATGTGTGAGCTCGAATTATTCTATGGAAGTAGACATCAGAGAGGCAAACGTGTAATCCGTGATTCCATGCTGGTATACATGCTGCTACTACTTCATTGACAAAAATCGGGAGGATGAAGAGATTTTTTTTTCATTCCTAAACAAAATATTCTTCGGTGCTGCATGGTGCTGGGAGAAGTCCGAACAACCAACCCACGCCCTCGTCACCACAGCATCAAATTATTGTACAAACTTTTACCTAAAGTTTTTTCCTGTACATGTTATTTTTTTCTTTGTCTTTGGGCAAATACAGTTTTTTCTTCAACATAACGTTTAACTAACTGCATCACCTTTAAAACACATCTGCCCAGCATCTGTCTGCTTCTATTAATCTATAATATTTTTCTTTATCCAAACCCCCCCCCCCCCCCCCCCTTTATCTATTATATTTTTATCTTAATTGTATACACATGCTTTCCTCCTTCCTAAAAAGAAATCTAGATCATAATAAACTGCATACGCACCACATCCCTGCAACAACCACCATCTTGCACTCATGACCTTTCTTCTGTCTGGGTCTTTGTAATGTAATGCTTGTCTCACTGTATGTATGTCATGTCATGCCTGTCAATGTTAAGTCACCTGGCATGTTTTGTAAATAGACAATGTGATTGTTTGAACAGTAACATATTACTGTAAGACTCTTATATGACCCATATGAGAATGAGGGAAACTTCTAGGTACTAGAAAACAACTACACCTATTTTAGTGAGGTGCTCGGAGGAGGACAGCTATTGCTCTGATGCAGTCATTTCATTTTTAATTTCATGTATCATGTTTTTACTGTTTTGTGGTTTGTATCCTAAAGACGGATGCAAACCACCACAGTATTTGAGTGACATATATAGTGCACAGGACATGGGATTCATATTAATGAGCTCAAACGTCAATTGACATGGTATAGACGATAGGTCTGCAGAAGAATTAACGTGGTCAAGTAAAGAAAGAGCAAAGATGAATTGTAAATTCAAAAAATACAGAATACAAACATATTTGTGCGTATATACAGTATGCAAATAGAAGAGATGGCAAAGACTGACCTTTCTATGGACTCACTGTGTATTGATTTCATTGTGAGCTCATTGATTTGAATCATGAGCCTGCTGATTATTCGTAGTATTAAAACATGAAAAAGAGACTGCATCAGAGTTAAAAGCATACTGCTTTCCCCCTCCTTCTTTTAATATTAGCAACACTACCAGAGCATAGGAACAATATGTTTCAAAGCTGAACGATGGCACTATTTCTTCTTTATGACACAAACTGTAATAAGTTACTAATTCCAAAGTTAATGTTATGTAGCAACATGCATCAAACAGCCTCTCATATAACACAGTCTGTAGAGCAGTGAATCACCATCACTAACAAATTAATCACTTCAAGAATTCTTCAACACATTAAAATTTCAACCGAGCACGGAAACCCTGTGACAAAGAACAGAGCAGTGGCCAATTTGAAAGGGGACTGTACCTCCTTGTGCTGAGCTTCAACCAAGCATGGACCATTAACAGCAATACAATTGACTAACTTTAAAGGAGGTTGCTCTAATTGCTGGGTAAGGGCAGGCTTTTAGTTTGTAAGACCCAATTACTGCCATGCTGTTAGCACTTCTCCACTAATTGCATTCATCAGCTGAAATCGTTATCACCAGGCTCTCCTTCGATTTCTATCAGAATCCAAAAATCCTCATTTCTTTGAGTTTCAGAATAGCTAGAGGTAACTCATAATGTGGCGAGGGATAATGGGTTTACATTTGAGCTGTAATTAGAGAGGGAATGGAGATGGAGGACTGCTGGCGTATCTGATTCTGACACAGTATGAGTCCTGTATGCCACAGTGAAACACAGAGACAGATTTCACTCGAAGCCATTGTCCCGGTCAGCGTTTGCTTGAAAACCCAGATCACATGTGGATTGACCTTAATGTAGGTAGAGATTTAGTCCAATTTTTTTTTTTATTACAAGTTGCATCTTGGCCATCATTTCTATAATAACGTTGTATTCACAAACGCAATCGATCTGGGAACACGGCAACAATGTGGTCGATCAGACAGGTTATAAACAAGCCAACTGTTTATCCAGGTTATCTAAACCTGTGATTCCCGGCAAGATGCATTTCTACAGATGATGATTTTATCAAATGTATAGGCCAAGGCAGAAAATGAGCACACAAATAGGATTACAAATTAGTCTGATGAACTATCATATATGTATATTGTCACAATTACTAGTAACCTTCCAGCTACTGGTCTGAATGCTGTCAGTTATTGTCAAGTAATCCCTCACTGCACAAAAAAAACTGCATACGTGCACTATAACGGTAAAGATCTTGATATACTCCAAAATAGACATGATCAACAGGGCGGACAGCTGACACACTTGCTTTTATTTGCATCTGCACAGGCGGACCTTTTTACACACATCCGAGCAGACATGTGCCGATAACACCGAGCCTTGCAGCTATGGGGACACTATAGCCCTTTTTAAACAGAGATCCCACAACGCTGCCATAATGAAGACCCGTCATTACGCCGGCTTTGCTTTTTTACACTGACCCAAACAATGTTTCCAGGAGAAAAAGAGGCGTGACGTGTAACACAGCAGCATTGGCGTGTAGTGAGCTGGCTCGCCCATTGATACGGCTCTGTTACTACCTCCCCTGCCGGCTTAACGGTGGAACAATGCCCCCCCCAAATTCCATGTTCGCATGTTTCATACAAAACGGCGAGGCTGTATAGAAGGAGCTTATGTAGACACACGAAAAGCATAAATTGAGCTTATGTGCGGTAGGTGAAAGTAAAAAAAAAGAAGAGACAGTTTGTGTACTATTTTCACCAATCTTTCTCTTTCAGATCAGTGACTGCTTGTGTTTGTTTCCCCGTTGGACATCTTTTCAGCAATGTCACAGGCAATTCACTTGTTGATAATAATGACGGTCAAAACTACAAAAATAGGCCTCGTAGGTTGTACAAAACCAGAATTTCCCTTTGAACTTGTAAACGTAGCAGATGTATAAAAACACATTTCAAATTTTTATCACCATAACATTACACACATGATAAAAAGAACAAGCTCAGGAGTGAACTTTGATTTCCTCTAAGCATGTGAATAAAACTATTGACATTCTCTCGGCACATATACTATCCCCCTGCTCCCCTCCACTGGCTACACAACCACACACACAGAGGATACAACCAAGGCCACACGCAGCCACTCATGGCTCATCTATACAGCTGCCATTCAGATGCGTATAGTAGAGGACGTTTGATGGTTTTCTAATCTCGGTAGCTGCCACCGGGAGATGGGGCGAGCTGACCCCTGTCATCCCCACAGTGCATCTCAAACAGCCCCACATCTCCATCTCAATCTCCCTCTACTCGCTATCTCCGTCCACCATTGTGTCATCCACCTGCTCTCCAAATGTCAGGACGAATGCTCCGCAGCCGCATCCCCGCGCATCCCCGGGGGAGGGGTGACCTGCTCCGCCGCCGCTTGGTATAATGTCATGCTACCCCTGGGCAAGGGTTCCACGCTGACCTGCTTTGTGGAGTGTGCAGCAGGCTGGTGTATGCTACCACACAACAACAGAGACAAGATACAGTACAGAAAAAAAAAAAAATATATAAATATATTTAACTAGAAGAAGCCATGTACTGAAGCTCCTGATGAGAAATAATGGGGTAGAAAATGCACAGTGGGTGAGTGTGTATCCAGTTGGCTGGGTTATGTTTCCTCACTTGAATTCTTTTCCCTTAATTTGTGTCGGTGAACTGGCAAATGAGGCACTAATTAACCTGTGGAACAGCCACTAAAACAAGTGGCTTGTTTTGCAGTCCGACACAGTCATGGTTCTCTTCCCTCCTCTATTGCTTACTTTTGGTTCCTCTGGCAGTGACTTTCCAGAGAAACATGGAGCCCCTGAACTGAAAAAATTAAGTAAATGGTCAGGCACATACAGTGATTGTATATGCTATTGACGTACTGTACCAAAGTTACCTTAAAGGTAATTTTCATCTGCAGTCTTGGCCAATTAAAACATCAACAAACACAACACAGCAGTCCATCACACACACCATGTCAGAAGCAAGTATATGACAGATTAAAAGTAAGGATGTCTCCTTAACATCATCTTTATCTTGAAGTGCATGTCTCTAATTATCTTCATCAAGGAGCACGATGGAAGAGCTTTATATTTCTTTTTACACTCTATTTGAATTATTCAAATAACAATATTATTTACTGATGCTTTCAGTTATATTTTTGACTAGTCTGGTAATCTCTTACTATATTTTGTCAGTTTTGAGGCTCCACAGCAAAATGTGAATAAACAGAAAAGCTGAAATTGCTTAAGTATAAAATAAAGAGACTATCATGCAGTATAAAAATAATACATTTTCAATCATCCTTTTCTATTTATATATTTCTTTACCGGTATACTGTGAACCCCCAGAACATGCATTGTTCAAAACACAATAACTAAATCTGCCTCATAGTTATTCAAAGTTTGACTGTCACAAATTATATTATTTTGAATTTCTAAAATAATATAAGCCTTTAATGTCTAAAAAAAAAAAAAAAAAAAAAATACTGTGATGCTGATCACGCATGAAAAGCTCTCTTCCCAGCATTTTCCCCTCCAGGCTGGCACAGAGAAACAACTCTAATTTATCTAGTAAGCATATTTTATAATAATATTTTTCATTAATGTGACACCTCTTAATACATCTTTTTCAAAAATTAATCTGACAGGGGCAGTGGGGAGAGGGAAAAAAGTTAATGTCAGGCAAAGAAAAAAGTAAAAAAGTATATGTTGGATATGTTCTGCCATTAATTTGGGCTCCGGAGAATCAGTTTGTTCCTAATATGAAACACTGAAAATGAAGAGGGAAAAAAGTTAAAGCCAATTTGCATAGAATACACACACAAAAAAAATCCCCTCAAGCATGAAAATCAGCTTGAGAATGAGCCATTAGAGTGCGTCGCACAGTTTTTAGAAAGTCTCTACCATAAGCAAATATGGAAATATTCCACTGAATTCAAATGAGAGCCAGTGCACAGTTTCATCTTCTTAATAAGGCTGCATGGCCCCTTGTGTGCATGTGAATATAGAACGGGACCTTGATTTAAACCCAGCGTAAACCTGAGCTCCAAAGTCATTTTGATTCCAATTTGCAGAGCTATCCATGAGCTATGTGGCTTAATGCCTTATATTTAAAAATGTAACAGAGTTTATGACCTGTAAACGGCACTGCTTAGAGTGTTTTTATCTCAAGAAGAGGGAGCCGCTGCCACGTTGCATCACACAGCCTCAGTGGGAAATGTGTTTTTCACGCCTGTTTTCCTCTCTACCACATTTCAGCGCCTGCCCTCGCAGACACTGACCACCAAACCTCAGAGAACTTGATTACGGCTTTTTAAATGAGACAGAGTGAGTTACTGCTAAGAAGAAGGAAAAAAAGTATCCAAGTATCTAAATAGCTGAGTAATGAGGCCGCCTCACGATCTGGTCACATCATCAGTCTAAATCCTATCAGCAGGAACAAAACAAATTGTACAGCCTAAAGGTACTTGTTACCACGCTCGCTCTCTCCAGACCTCTCTCCTCTCTCGGCCTTCCTCTTCCTCTCCACTCTTTCATGACTAGCTAATGAATGCAGATGGCGCTCTGGGGGATGCAGTGGTCTTATTACAGGGGTTATGTGTGCGCGCTGTAAGCTCAGCGTGCTCCAGTCATGGTGAAAGGTTCAATTGCTTTGGCGAAGACCCCACCTCAATAAACAGAGGGGCTAAAGAGGTTTGTTTATTGGGCCCACCTTGACTTGACCTCCGTAGCTCAGGGACAGGCTACGTGATTACCAAAGTGTCAGTGCAGCCCAGGGGGAACGGGGCCAGGCTACTTGTGTTGGGCCCTTCTCTCTCTCCTAATAAATCACAGGAATAAGTGCACAAACCACAAGAGCGGGACAAATGCAAAACCCAAGAAAGGGCGATGTAAGTCTGAAGATTAAATGGTTTATCCAACATGTTTGCAGTCAAACAAGTGAGATTTACTTCTCTACTGGCAGTCTACAATCATCAAACAAATATATTCAGAAAATATTGAATGTATTGATTAGATTGTCACATGAGAAGGTGAAAAGTAAACATGTGATTCCCCATGAATGATGTGGAGTTGCAGTGGCCAAAAGTATGTGGACGCCTGCTCATTACACAAACCAAAACCATTCATATGCTGCGTTAACGGCCTCAACTCCTCTGAGAGAGCTTTCCACAAGACTGTGGAGCCTGGCTGCAGGGATTTTCTCCCATTCAACCACAAAAGCATTACTGATGTTGGGCAACAAGTCCTGGCTCGCATTCGGCGTTCCGGTTCATGTCAAAGGTGTTGGATGGGGTTGTGGTCAGTGATCTGTGCAGGCCAGTCAAGGTCTTCCACACTGAGCTCAGAAAACCATTTCTTCATACATCTCGCTTTGTGTACGTGGGGTGTTGTCATGTTGAAACAGGAAAGAGTTATTTCCTAAATTCTTACCACAATTTTAGAGCACGCTATTGTCTAAAATATCAACGTATGCTGTAGTGTTTCCCTTAACTACTGGGGGTGTCCACTTGCTTTATAGTATATTTTACCCCATGTTTCTTGATTGTTTTCATAAGGAAACGGGTAGGAGAAGGTGCTTTTCACTGCCATTAAAGATGCTGAGCATAATATACACACTGCATCCCGCATCCGTATTACACACTTACTCTAACAGGGTTTTTTGACTGTTGTGTGTTTACACTGGAAAATGGACAGAATTACTATATAAACTATACTGAGAGAGTAATATATGTGCCAAGAAGAGCCAATCATGTCACTGCAAATAAAGCTTCACCAGGAGCAAGAACAGTGATTTAATACTTGAGATAGTGTGAACACGCTTCATATTCAAAACTTCCTAACAATCAGCATGATATGCAGAGCTCTTTCACACCTATTTCACACTGATATTTGATCTCATCATAGTCAGAAACCCACAGATGTAATTAATAACATTAACGATGGCTCTGTTCCATTAAGTGAAGCGTGCAAGTAAGCATGTTTCTGCCCTTGTGGGAATTAGTCAAGTCTCAGGATGGAGCAACGGCAGGCACTCGCTGCCTTCGCCCCACTAAGTGCAGAATAAACATGTGCTTTTCCTGCCATGACATGACAAAATATCTTCCTTGAAAAAGTTCCATTGTCTCACAATATGAAACAGAAAATACGTGTATAGGTGGAAAAACTTAGCTTCCAGATTGTTAACAGTAAGGTGCATTTATTTCTTGAGAATGTGAAGATGTGAAGTTTAGTATGTCTGTGTTTCTGCTGCACGTTGTTTTGCATGTTGCGTATTATGTGCCTTTGTGTTGCACGTTTTGAATAACATCTGACAATGTGGTATAATGGTGTCCTGAATAATGTTTTTTATTCGCATTAACATTGTCTTTTCTTTTCATCATTGTTCTGCTTACTTTTAAATGATCTCAATTACTTTGTAATTTTAATCTTATATTCTGTTTTTAGGGTGTTTTTAGCCTTTCAGTTAACTCTGGTGCGTTTACAGAAGTGTTTATTAATGTGCACTGTCCCATAAAACAATACATAAACAAAATAAATATAGTGTATACTTTATAGTAATTGTATGTAGTGTGGATTTAGGACATATATTGCCTGAGGTGCCCTCCTCAGGCCAATACATTTCCAAAAATGGAACAATAACATATTAACACATATACTCTAACTCATAACATTCAATTGCCTCCCATGTCCTGTAGTCTCTCTGAGGATCTGAAATGAAGCTATTAAATGGTAAAACTATTCAGCAGCTGGAGAAGTAAAAAATTAGACAGAGAGTTAATTCTGCTGACATAACTTTTTCCTCTTGCATTCCCGCTCGCATTATGATGCATTTTGTTTCATATAATGCGCATCCTCTCCCCGTGCAGTCGATCCTGTCATGGCTCTGGATTTTGATGCCCTATCAAAGTGTTTTGCTGGTCAAGTTTTTGTTTTCAGCTAACGTGGAGCCGCTTCCCTCCAGCCAGTGTGTGTGTTTGTCCTCCAGTGGAATAAGGCTCATTATTTCAATGTGTAGTCACAGTTTCTACCGATACGCCCAGGGATCAGGCCATCTCTCCATTAAGGGAAATCTCTTTGAAAGGTATTGTCCCCTGCCACGTACACACACACACCAATGCACACAGATGCATGCACACACTCACTGTACTGGTGTTACTTTTTCCATGTCATGCATGACATGCATGACTTCTAAACTGATGAATTCCCATGTGCACAAAACGCAACCTTACAGCACATCTTTGCCTAGCTGGTGAGCAGAGAAACCAAGAAGGCCCCCGCTAATTATATCAGTTTCTTTTGAAAAAGTCAGTGAGGTGAACTGTGGCCAGCACATGCGACTGGCCCGGGCTGTAAAGAACTGGTTGTGATATACTGTGACTGCTGCACCAATTTATTCAGAATGCATTCAGTGAATGAACTCAACTGGAATCCATTCGAATCACCCTACACATGATGTGTTATAATGTACTGATAGAGTATAAATTGTATCATATTTTGTCTTTTATTGAGATTATTTATTGTGTCAAGGTAAAAAAAGAAAATGGCTGTGAAAATGTAAAGTTCTGTTTTTAGGAGCTTAAAATGCTGCATCTTTCCTAGTTCTCTAAACGCAGTAAACAGGAACAGAAAGAGTCTGTTTAGTGACTCCACATATA
Source organism: Enoplosus armatus (assembly GCF_043641665.1). Classification (NCBI taxonomy): domain Eukaryota; kingdom Metazoa; phylum Chordata; class Actinopteri; order Centrarchiformes; family Enoplosidae; genus Enoplosus; species Enoplosus armatus. Next base: position 20,640,294 of record NC_092182.1, on the reverse strand, counting down.
TGGTTGATGACTGAGGGGTTGTTGGTTGGAATCCCTGGGAAAATGAAGTCAGAAATAAATGTACATATGCAGGGACAGTTAATGAGTCATGGTCTGTCTTCCCTCAACAATGGGCATTAAAGTCTATTCAGCGTCTTTCTTTCTTTGTTTTTCTTCAGAATGCCATTAATGCCTATGAAATATCTATCTTGCTGGTGTATTTGCCAAAGTCTGATGCTCTTGCTGTCTGTTCTCCTGCCTTTCTGAAAGTGAAACGCTCCCATTATTGTCCAAAATACTTTAAAAACAGTTTCGATAGATTAGTCTTTTCAGACTTTTCATGGGCATTGACTGCAAAAGGAGAAATACGAATGAATAAAATTAGACCAGTGCTTTCCTTTAATCCTCGGCTTCTCCAGTGGAGCTGTTGATAAGCCAGTAGTAGCAGACTGTGGTTGTTCTGGGCAAGATGCCCTGGAAAAATAACAGTGAAGAACACATGCAGTGTTGTACCTATGTGGCTTCTGTGTGACGATGCGCTGGTCAGTTGTCCCCAGAGAGACACCATACAGACGGTCAGCAGCAGCACCCTTCTGCACATGCTCTGTAGGTCCCTCTCCCGCATTCTGGAAAAAAAAAAAGAAGACAAAAAATCATCAGGGGTCAGCCATATTTGCATCACATGAACACTCAGGTGTGCAGGCCAGCTCACTTGGGCTCATGCCAACAAGCTCCCAAATCTATGGCTTGGCAGTCAGAAGTGGTCAATTATAGTAACTCCTGAAATCACAAAGCTTGGATCTACAGAGCTTTAACTGGACGCTTTTGCTGTGTTAAGGATAAGCCTGCTGAGGGCCACACACAACAGGGTTCCCCCAATGTGGCTACACACTGCCAGGAAATTTAAACAAGTACCATAACAACACATATCAGCGGCAGCCTTTTATTAATGTCTGCTCAGGTGCAATCACAGCAATCAGTGGATTCGCTCACAGCGGTGAAGTAAATCAGCTCTGATTGTTTCTGCTTCAACTTTGGAGAACTTTGACATGCAAAATCATGCCGTTGAATAGTAGTCGTCTTGACAGTGCTGACCTTTGGGAACAGAGGGCAAAGTCCGAAATGGAGGAAGCTATCAAAGCTTATTAGATACACTATCCAGCTTTATTCAACCTCCTCTGTTGGAGAATAAACAGTTCCAGAAAAGGGATGATTTGCAGACAGTTATGAGACAGGAGTTGTTGATACAAATGTGTCTTCTAATAAAACTGTGAACTTATTATCCCATTAGCAACCAAGCTAACAGGCTTGCAAGTCTGTTAGTTGGGAAAGCTTTTTTCTCTCCTCAATAACTCTTTATTGAATTAAATGATGTACAATCCTGAGAACAAAATGTCAGGTCGGACTTAACATCACGGTACAGAAAAGAAAAGCTCAGGGATCTATTGTGACTGAATAGAGCTAGCATGTTCTCAGCTGGCTAGCATGTCAACGGTTAGCTCACCAGCTACAGTAGTACACCAACTAGCCCTGCGAGAAGTCATTATGTCTCCGAGCCTTTAGCACCAAATATTGTGTGACCTGTACAATGGAGGTGAACATTTCTGATACAGATTCGGATACAGACGACTGAGAAAAAATGGTAATTTTAGTAATAATCTGGGTGAACTGACACTTTATATAGCCTGGGAGGAGAGAGGCCGCGGTGTAAGTCCCACAATGCAATACTTCCCCAAATTATTAATATACATCACCCCAAATATGCTGGAAGTAATATTTTCATTTGAGAGTAAACTGTATTATAATGTATACCTATGTGTGTTGCTGTATGTGGTACCAGACATCCATACCATTTTTTAAGATACCATGCTTAAGTGCCATGTACCACTATACCATGTAAAACTGTACCATGGCAACATTGCTACCATGTACCATGGTACACTTTTTGTACCATTGCCAATACCATGGCACAATGCTGGTGCACTGCTCAGTACCATGCTTGTACCATGGGAAGTACCATAGTAAAATTGAAAATACCATCCACTGATTGCTGTGATTGCACCTGAGCAGACATTAATAAAAGGCGGCCGCTGATTTGTGTTGTTATGGTACTTATTTAAATTTTCCTTATGGTCATTTTTTGTAAGGGATTATTGATCCCTTACAAAAAATGACCATAATATTATAATGTATAATATATAATGTTACTATAATGTAATCTGTAATGACCAATGTTGCTCCTGTAATGTAGATAGATGTTCTGACAGTCTTGTGTGCAGAGAAAGCCTATTTAACCTATATAGCAATATTTTTTGGAGTGGCTTTGTGGCTTCCTCATGTGAGAGTTGCTTGAGCAGCGTGAGTGTGTGAGACAGAGCCTGAAAAGTGGGCATCTCGTGCCAAAAGTGTGAGAGTTGGCAACGCTGTATAAACACACTGCAATTTATAATACCAATTTAGATCTGGAGACAGCTAGAACAAATGTAGTCTGTTTACTCTCTCTGTCTTCCTCTCTCCCACTTGCTGTCATCCTGCTACCTGGGAGGTGAGTAATGCTGTTTGTGTGGTCTGTCTTAATGTGCTCAGCTCAGTAATCTTCATGTACTTTCAGAGGGCTGTTGTCCAGCAATACTCTCCATCTCCATCTGAGAGGCCTGTGGAGAGCGGAACAAGCAATGCAATCAGTGGCTCATGTTACTGCCAACAGAACTGGCCTCGTCTCTCGTGAGAAAGCAGTCACAAATCACAGCTCCGCTTTGAACTCTGTTCCAGTGCAGCCACTCAAATTAGTAAAATGCTCGGTTTCATGCAAAGAGATCAACTCTTGCTTATCTGGCAGAGGCTCGCATATGAGGGAGATGTTTTGCTGTGACTGCCTTTGTACTGCCAGCCAGAGCTGGGTGAGATCTTAACAGGGGGCTCTAATTCTGTAAAGTATCAGACAGCTGACGCAATCGGGATGTTATGAGCACACAGACTGTAGACAAACATAGACACAGTTTCTGCAGCATCACCAATAGATTTCTAAAGGGACTATTTGAAGCTTGAGGGTTTATTGTTTACACTTGTTTCCGGTGTTGAAGCCCAATGATCCAACCTTGGGAAAAAGGGTTGGAGCCTGGCTGGACCTGAATTGAGGGAAACAAGCAGCAACCACGAGAGCTGACTGTGATGGGCCGAGACACCTGTCAATCAAGACAAACGCTGCCTAAAAATACACATTTATCTAAGCCTCAATATCCTCTGAAAAATCAAGTTTCAAGACAACCGCGAAGGAAAATTGAAATTTTGACACTAATGTAAACATAATGTCAAATGTGTTGACGTTTTTATTTCTTGAAAGAGGTTGGGGGTTTCCTATTGAATTCAGTACAAAAAAAACATGTTTCCTGATGTTAAATTGGATTTTGACCACTGGTCACTGCTACGGCGCAAAGTTTTTAAGAGCGAGTCCTCTTTTAGTTTTATGCTTTTCTTCATCTGACTTTGTAAAGCACTTTGGATTTCCTCTGTGTTTGAAATATGCTATATGAATAAAGCTGTCTTGCCTTAGTTAATATCTAGTGCTCACACACAAGGACGCTCAAGCAGGTGATGTGAGATGGCAATAACTTTCCAAGAAAAGTAGCAATGTGCCAACTAAAGCAAGGAAGAAGAACTGCTAGCTAGCAAACGTTGATGTAAATAATGTAGGTTTCAGATTCAGCTTTGCAAATGTTTTATGAGGAAGGAAATGCATTCAATACATTTATGAGGCTTCAAGTATAAACAATGCATTTTGGTAAGAAACAGCATATAGAACATAACGCAACAAAAACACAGCAAGGTATCTTTAACTTCTATAGGTCATTTGATGAACTGCATTTCAAGCAACTTCACATTGGATTCAACACTTGGTCTTTGTTGTTGCCTGCAGGCTTTTTACTAAAGTTGTTTGGCTTCTGCAGAACAGATACACACTTCATCATCCAGAGTTACTGAAGTGGTACATTTGATCTTTTTGTCTGTTCATTAGGGACAAACCAGCTAAATTAACTCCCACAGAGCTAGAAAACTAATTTTCACCTGTTCTCCCTGCAGTTTCATACAACACCAACACATATACCACCTCCAACACCTGGCCAGATAAAGTGGTTACATGATTAAACAAAAGATTTTTCACTTTGGTAGGACAAATTTAAAGAATTGTTTCAAACACCCAAAATACAGCAGTTCCACCTCACCTTCAGTTTATTACCCCTAATTTCTTACACTTCTGTTTACACCTTAAAAAAAGGGAATATTAGAATCACATAAAATATTTCAGCTTCTGTTCACAATCTTCACATTTTTACTTATTTGCAGTTATTGATAACTAGAAAGGGAGAAAAATAGTAAATCTGCTCTCGCAGCTGAACAGCTGAAATAATTGGAGTGTCTGTAGCCCGGCTTGATGAAAATGAAATGTCTAACAGTTAATCTGTGACTGTAGATTTGAGGGGTTGGGCAGCAGAATGAATGCCAGGTTTTTATTCCAAACAAGATTTAAATCTACTCTAGCATCTAATACTACAATTTCCATCTCGCGTGTGGTAGTGTTCAGGTGGCCTGTTGGAGCTGGTTAACAGGAAAATTATTCCACCTGATGGATGTGGCAGCGAGACCAGGTGGCTCATCACAAAATGGCCTGATCAGGGTAAACCTATTTTGTGATGGGTTAAGGGTTGATCTTAACATGCTGGAGGCACACATACACATTTAGGGTGATGATCAGTTTGGATATCATGTTATGTTCATTGGTTTGTCTACACATCAGCTCCACCCTGTGCACATTTTGTGTCCTCTCATAAATTCATTTTGTAGTTAATTAACTTTGTTTTTCATTCATGACACAACACTTCTACCTAAACCTATTACGTATATACAAAAGTGAATACACTGTTGTCCTCACTATACTTTAGTTCTTCAGTTCAGTTGAGTTTTTCATATTGAGAAAATGCTTTAATGAACGTATCTTCAAAACGTTCACATATTCGATTTCTTACATTCAATATCGTCTCATGGCAACTAAAGCATAACTAAAGTTTTCATGGTTATGTTTAGGCAACTCAAAGCACTTGGGTAAGGTTATGTAAAGATCATGAGTTGTGTCCCAATTCCAAATTACATACTATTTCTATACAGTATATACTACATACCAATTGTCATAGTACACTGTTTTAACGGTTTGTATAGAAAACAAGTCAACGTATTTAAGAACTTTATACTAACAGGAAGTGTTTTGGACAGCGACTTTGGAACGTCACTGCCGATTAACGATCATCCTTTCTTATTATCATATTTAATACTTGTTGTTTGTTTTCCAAGTTCTTCCTGGAGCTGTTTCACCTCCACCCACAACTTTTTTTCCGGCTGTAAGCTGCCCCTCTATTTCCATAATGCACTGCATTGGAGAATAGTTTGCATCAACAGCACTACAACCTGCTTGTGATTAGTATGCAGTATGGATTTGGGACATGCTGATGGTTTTTACCAAAACAATGATCTTTCTCTAACCCCGTGTTTTTGTAGCCTGAGCCTAACCACAAGCAGAGGACACAGGATACAAATCATACAAAGCATACAGTGTCAAGTCTTCTGAAGGAACAGGTGCTGACTAGACGTGGCTTTAACCACACAGAATTAGAGACTCATCTGGTTTTGTAGAGCATGTAAAGGAACTACTGACTTTTCTTGTCCATTTGGTCATGCTACGGAAGGCAATGTCAGTCGGAATGACTGACATAATTAAATATCTCAACATCTGTCCTGCCTTCAGGACAGATTGTAATCATTCTGGTGATCCTTTAACTTTTCATCTAGTCAAGTAAATTTTTAAATTTGTAATATTTTTGGCTAACATGCTTAACTAAGATGACAAACGTGGAAAAAAATTATACCTGCCTAACATCCGCATGTTAACATTGTCATTGTGAGCCTGTTAGCATGCCGACGTTAGCGTTTAGCTCAAAGAACCGCAGTGCCAAAGTGCAGCCTCACAGGGCCTCTAGCACGGCTATAGATTCTTAATCTTGTTTAAGTTTATCCACTTTGTTATTTCAGGGTAATGTACGAATAATAGATGCTGTATCTTGCATGCTATTGGCAAACTTTGTGTTGCATGACACCACACCAACATAACACTCCTTATACCCTTTGATCCCCTGCTCTTTCAGTTATTAGTGATGCTCACAGCTGCTCATTGTGAAAAAAGCCACCTGTCTGATTATGGCCTAACAGACAGACATATGCGATATGCGTGTGCACACACATTCGCACAATCTTTCGCACAACAAATGTCCCCCAGAGCACCTATTGCCTCGTAGCAGCAGTGAGTAAATGGGACTACTAAGACAGAGGAGTCTGTTTACAGCTGATACACGACACAGAGTGGACGAGCTGGAGGTGCCTGCTGTGGTTGGAGGGCAAAACAAAACCAATGTTGCTGTTTATGTTAGGCGTTTTTGTTTACCTCGTCTCTAAATATGACACAGTTGGTTGTGCACCAGCAGTCATGCCCCAGGCCAAGCCTTCCCTCAGTTTCATAAACAGCTATTACACTGACATAGAAAACATGGAGTCTGCTGAAACGTAGTACATCAGCACAGTTGAGTAAAATCTTAAGTTAAGGTCCTGCCGTAACACTCACACTTTTTCATATTTTTTCATTATATGACACTTGCTATCTATGTCAACTCCTTAACATGCAGTTTCCCCCTTTTGTTTACCCTTAACTGGCTTTATTGTTGTACAAATCATCTAATTTCACGTTGTCTGACAGTATCATATACAGCATATGCTGTATCAGCTTGTTCCAGCCCTTTTGTTGTTACACTGAGTGAAATATTTAATTCTAAGACTCCATGTTTTTCATGGCTGTATCATTCAGTCAAATTTAAACTCTTGTCAGAATGTAAAATAAAGATCTGTGGGTTTGAACAATGTTTGGCTGCACAGTATGAATTTTGAATGACTGACACACAAGCAATGCCACTGGTCAATGAAGCAGGCTAGAGATCTAAAACCATATTATTCCTCTGATGATTTACAGCAAAACTTGAGTCCAAGGTGACATCTAAAAATGTCTTGTTTTGTCTGAACAAAAGGCCAAAACCCAAAGACATTTAATTTGTAATGATACAAAACAGAGAGAAGCTGTAAATATTTACAATTTAGAGGCTATAACTAGAGAGTTTTTGCTGGAAAACTGACTTAAACAATATGTGATAGTAATAAATAGTTCAGCTTTAGTTAGTATATGGTTAAATGTAAGCTTGATACAATAATGAAATGTATCTGAATTAATAAATGCATGAATTAATGAATACAAGAGTTAAAGCTTTATGTTTAACACTGTAAAACTCAACATTTTTCCATGTGAAAACATGTTTGAAATAATATTTTGGTGACAGACTCTGATTGCAGACTTTTCTAGTTTCACCATGCAATGTTTAAATCAAACCAAAAAGCAATCACTTTCTTTTCAGTGCACTTACACCCAATGCAGAAATGTAAGTAATACTCCAAAGTTCAAGTGTTGAACCAGTTCATTGACCTTGTGGTTAACTCCCGACAGTTTTTAAAATCAATTACATGTTGCAGTCACAGAAAGGCACTTAACATCAGGAAATGTGTTAACAATAAGACCAGCAGGCCTGAGGGATGTTCTACAGTATGTACAATGTGTACTGTAGTTAGAGCACAAATCATTTTACATTAAGTGGTTCACTGCACCAATGTGTCAAAACACACTATGTATTTCAGTATATGACAGTTAAATTAAATCCAACGCTTTTGGGTCTCAGGGCTGTATGTCACACAAATCTCCTACAGTCATTTAAAGTGCATAGAAACAAGAAGCATGAAGACATAAAACACACACTGTTTGACATCATTTTTGAGCGTTAGGACAATTAAGGGAAACTACCAAGATTTTAATGTCTGAATTAAAGTAGAAGTAACAGGTATTAGAATCAAAATGACAACATCAACCTAATATTTCGTAGATCTTCTCTGGCTTCTGGATCTGCTTACAGTACAGCAGTCTTTGATAATAATTAGTTCTACCGCCATCCACTCCTGCGTGTGGGAGGTTGTCTGACATGTATTTCTGTTCCTTGTTTTAAAACATTCTTCCTGATAATAATGATGAGGTGAAATGCAGAAGTGTTTTGGAAGTGGAGACGTTGCCAATCCAATCTGTTTTTACAAAAGGATTGTAATGACAGGATGAGCGGGAAAGCGTGCTACTTAAATCCCTAGATGAATGGATCGAGGGAATGGCCATTTCCATAAAGTGATAGAATTTGCCCCAAGCGTCTTTTTGTACCCACAAATCCCTTGCAATCCTACAGATAACTTGAAACAAGAAAAAGATTTGCACATTACACAGCTGACTGCCATGGGAAACTCACACAACAAGTGACAGATGAGCATCAGACAGCCTGTCAGCAACAGCTTTAACTCAGCAGGACTGATTACCTGAAGAAATTATAACTTCTTTGGGAATAGTGCATGGCATGTAATCAAATGCACAATTAACACTGCAGCATATGGCTCCGTTGGCAGTCGAGTACAAGATGTTGTAAGTACATAAATACGGCAGCATCGCACGAGGAAAGCAAATATAATATTAGCGTATTGAAAACAAAGGCATATTGTTCTTCTTGGCTCCAAAATCTAAAATATATTTGATTAAAAATGTGTTCAACTTGCAGGTTCAGGATTGTTATACATAAAAAGGTGAAACAATTATTAACAACAAATATAATTCACATTCTTATCAACCATTTTCCTTATATTTCTTTATAGTACACAAGGGCGTAATCTCCACTGGGGCTGGGGAGACTCACTTTTAAAATCCCTATGGTCCCATTTCACATCTTCAGATTTACTGGCTAAACCCTCTCTGAATAGATTCCTCTTATTGTCCAGCCGCAATAATCCAAGAAGTTCTGAGTTGATCAAAATGTTGATATAAGCTCAAGGCAGAATGATTTTCCTAAAAAACAATGTATAGACTCATACAAAAATAATCTCCAACTTTGAATGTTGTGTTTACAAACTGCAAATAATCCTACTCATTCTGCCTTTAAATAATTAGAGTGCACTCCTAGCAAGCTTTACAAGCAGCTGCAAGTGCTTTGCAGACTTTTTGCCCTGGACTTGGCCTGTCAGGCAGCATACAGTACATTCTGCCCTATCATGGTGGAGGTTGTTGAGGCTTTATTTAGCCTGAGAAAGAAAACTAAATGGCTAAAAAAAAAGTTGTCCTGCATGTTTTGGGGTTAAAATATTAACTACAGTAAATAAAAACATAGATTCAATTTTAATGCATTTACATACATTATACACAGTTACTATTGTCTTAAAATACACTAGGATACAATAGAAGAGTTTTTAATAATGGGTCAGTGCAACAATTACGCACTTTTATGTTTGTGTTAATAATTTAATGTTGATGTGAATGTAAAATAAACAGAGGAAATGGCGTTCTCACCCTTATATATAAAAGATGAAGAAAAAGGTGCAGCATTTTGGAGGAAAGTGAGTCATTCAGTCAATATTATTTAGCAAAAAGAGTGTAGTGTACTCCCTCAGCTGTGTTTTTCAACCAATCAATTAAAGCTCGCCCCATTGTGCTCCCAGGGACAACAGCAACAATGTTGGAAGACCTATTAGTCCGCACTATTTAACAATGGCTCCTAGACATCTGGTGAACAAATTGCCTTCCATTCAGACTATTTTTTTCTGACTGGGAATTTGTTGGCTACGACTATGTGTTTGTAAAGATACTAAGACAGGCAGAGAGAGCAAGAGAGAAAGAGATTTTCAATTCTGCTGCGTAAAAAAAACTTGAGTTTCATAGTTATTTCTGGTTCAGTAACTCGCCACAATCAAACTCTATGTGACTCGCAGACTCCCACCGTGTCTAATGCTGACAGAGAAAATTGGAGTTATGAAAAACAGCATTAAATTTAGTGGGCAGGGGTGGAGGACTGCGGCCGTGTTCCAGCGCTCACTCCCCACCGGGCTTGGTGTGGTGTTATTTTGGAAGCGGCAGACCAGGGGAGGCCGAGTACTTAGTTCCAGAAGCCAACATTAGGCTCAGACCTGTTGGAAAATATCCCCTCGGGTGAAGAGGCAGAGGTCATCTCGGTGAAGCTGGAGTCCTCTGACACACTCGGCTAGTCCCTCTATCTCGTTCTGTTCCCCTCCATCTCTCTATCTCCCGCGCTATTGTGGTTCAGCGAGGTCTACTTGCTTCTGACTCATCCTGTGTCCTCACAGCATGTTCTGTGCCACCGGACACACGGTACAACGCAGCAGGGATCAGATAGCTGTCCTACTGCATCATCACACTGCACAGGCACGGGAGAACAGAGGAAGAGTCGGCCACTGTGGGTTTAAAAGAGTGCTGCTAGCACAAGAGCACACTTGTGTTTTCTCCATTCAGCCACATTTCATGCAAATGAAACACTAAACTGCATACGGCCCACTGTACATCTCCATCCAAGCATCACAACGAAGGTTGGATGAAAAATTAATTCTTGACATACAGTGCACCTATATTCATATTTATAAGTCACCATTCTGTAGTTTTTAATATGCTGCACACCAATGAATGTGTCCTCTTTAATCTCCTTAAAGAATAAAAGGTGGAAAGGTGACTGACAGTTTCCAGAATAAATGGAAATCAGAAATTGGTATTTTAAGTCCCCATATTCAGCATTTACACACAGTTTATAAAAATTATTAAATGGTTTACAACACTGCAATGTAGTTGTATGCACATATAAAGGACATTTTTTGTGTTAAATATATCTGCCAACAACTATAAGCCCTCCTGTGAAGCATCACCAACAGATAATAAATGACTGACAATACATAGAGTTGTTATTGAATGTGAAATATGATGCATTTATTTATTACACTTCTTTTATTTATCAAGTGTTTATTCCCAAATGATTCTTCTTCAGTCTCCGTGACAAGTTAGCAAACTCGATCAGTTAATGAAGGCTGTGAGACACAACAGAAAACTCCAGAAAGGATCTAATAAGTGGATGTTAAATTAAGAATTTTTAGTTCCAAGACAAACAGTTTTAAACCCGCCTGTAAATAATTTGCTAACGTGTATAAACAGTTAGTAAATGTTCCATAACATACTGACTTATGGCGTAATTACATGATTTCAGCTAAGCTATACTGTTTTATACTGTTTGTGTGTTATAAACATGTATTAACCATGTCAATAATAAAGAAATTCTAAAAGCTTGTTCTATGAGTCTGAAGTCTGATATTCATTGTCAGCAGAACGGCTCCAGTTATTAACCTGGTACATATACCGGGCTACAGTTTTTGATTTCTGAGTGTCTAGTTTGAAGCTTTGTTTGAGTGAGGATCTTTTTCACAAATACTGACAGAGCTGCCAAAGAATTATAACATGCAAAACCTAAAACACAGTCAGAATTCAGAAACGAAATTACAGTTGTCAGTGCTATCTTGGTTGCATTAACATTTCACTCACACAAGATTCATGATCTTGTGGATACTTTTGAGTAATTTGCATTTTAAAACACAGAGACAGGTTTGTTGAATTTTCTGGGTTATTTTACTAAATAATTTTTCCCCTCAGCAGTGCCATTGTCATGTCTGATATTGACTCAGTCACAAAATGCTGTTTTGGGCTGTGTGTGCTGCGTGTACTACCGACTTAAATGAATATTCAAAACCGTGAAAAGTATTTTGACATAAACTGAATGCATGAGCCAGGCATAAGCTGTAATAAGATCAAAGTAATGCTAAGTGGATCTTCAAGCTTTATTTCCACATTTCAGCCAACAATGTGTCTGCTGAAGCAGAAAATTATTCTGCTGCTTTAAAGCAATATAAGTCACTCTAGAATAAACAGTGTTCACTCGGGTCCTCATGCTCATACAATTAAGCTCCAACGACTGACTGAGCAGATAAGAACTATCAAGAAATGAAGCCCGAGTAAAATGAATAACGACGGCACTAAACCGGCAGACCAACAATCTCTGTATGTGGAATTAACGTTGCTCCTCAACGAGTCTCAGGAGCAAGTGAAGTGGGAGACGTTTGTAAAACTGTTCTATCATTTCCCCCTTCCACATAAAACTGAATTTTACCTCCACAGAAAGCACAATGCAGTCCTGATTGCTACCTGCAGCCTTCTTTAACCTCTCTGTCAAGATTGTTATGGCTGTATGACCCCTAATGTACAACCGTGTGTATTATTTTTGAAAAAGTAATATTACGTATTTTATAGTTAGTGTGCAATTTCAGTAATGCTTTTTGGCAATTGTTGCCAACTGCAAGCCATTATTATTTAAAATGACCTCTCCAAAAGGTCTAATCTAGTTTACTGATAAAAGAAAGGCTCCACATACTGTATGTGTAGATTTATGTTGGGATTGTATGGATAAGCCTTTTCCAGCTTTCAGGAAAGCTAAAATATCTCAACCAACATTTTGGGGAAGACTGAAACTGATACTGTCGTGTGCTAGAGACAATCACGGAGTCCGTGTGCAAACCCTGCACGTGAATAGAGAAGCTTAACATCACATCGTCATTCACTCTTGTTGTAACGTCAATTTCACCTTTGGGGAAGGAGGGTAGAGAAGGGGGAGGGGCAAGACATGGCCTGCAGCTGGACTCCAAGAGGGGACGTTGCGACAACATTTCGGCTATCAGGACCCCCTTCTGACTTAATTCTCTATTCCATGTAGCTTTTGCAAATCTAACCAACGATCACGCAGACAAATGATAGATAAAGAGTAAGTAACTTGGTTATAGTTATTATCTTCATGCCAAACGAAGACCGCACGATATCAGACCCGACTGAACAAAGATATGCATTATTCAGCTGTTTCTTGCCTGGTTTGACAACCTCAACATCTATGACGTTGGCCCATAGAAGAGCACAGAGCACTCGTCCACGCACAACAATAAACATGGGAAGTGAAAGAGGAATGATATTTTATTCTGTGTGAGTGAACAATTTGACCCCAATTATCAGGTCAGGAGCATCATACCAAATCAGTCACATCTCTGGGTGCGACATTACCCTCCGCACACAATAACGATGGATTGCTTCAGCTTCACTTTCAATCATAAAATCGTGATTTAGATACATAGACATTTGCTGTAGGTGCAGTTTGGTTAAAGTCCTTCACCTATGTAGCCGACGTCACATAAGTTGAGAATGAGACTATACGTTATGATTGGTCGGGGTCACTGCAAGAATTTATGACTCTATGATCGCCTTTTCTGACACAGTGATCATCTCAGAAGACAAAAACATTGTGTAGTCAGATCCTGGCATTAGAGATGGTTATAATCAACAGGAAATCATGCAATCCTATTTTCATGTGAAAGCTCAGGTCTGGTTGGAAGTAATTCATTGTAAGTAGCACCATTTTTAGCCCTCCGATAGAATATTTCTTTATTTTGAAGTAAAAATAAAGAAACTGTGTCTTTTTTGCATATATTTTTGTACATATATTATTCAATAGACTCTTCCCTTTTTCACCTTTGATGGCAGCGTACAGCGAGAAGATGTTTACAAAATTAAACCTCCAATTTACCGGCATGTTCCAACTTACCCCTTGCGTCCCTGAAACCTATGCCACTGCAGCTCCATGAGTTTAGATCCGGTGGAACCAAACTTTTCCCGACCTACATTCTGCAGCAACATTAAAGTGACTGGTGTATGTGTGTGTGTGTGTGTGTGTGTGTCTCAGGAGAGTGACAGCTTCATGATGTCACCCCTTTATACAGCGAGCTGCACACCGCACTTAAGCATTTACTGTACCAAGTCTGAAATAGGTCAATTTCAACTCTAGAGATGAGCTGTGAAAAGAAATAAGCGAGATACTGGCAGTGTGAATGGGAGTGGGGTGGTCCTCTGCATTAATGCAGACTAGGGGCAACAGCTCCTGAATCTGTTACAATTCAATCAGTTCTGGGTCATCGATAAGCATTTTGATTGTTCTCTGTTGGGAGCAGAAAGTTTGTTTTGTTGTTCTCGGAGGCAAGATTCACTTGTATTGCTGTGTTCATGGCCGGGTTGTGGAACAGCAGAGCTTTCTAAGAAAACAAGCCACCCTTACTGGCTCTAGTACCACTTAAATAATGAGTCCCCATGCCGCTGCTGCTGCTGGACTCTCTGTTCTGAATCATAATAAGTGTAGGGTCAAAAAAAATAACTTGGAACTACAGTACTGCACCTCATTAGCCGCCCTTTAGGACAGCAGAGTATGTGCCAGAGACTCTAAAGGGCATCACTCTGGGACATGGGCCAGTATTCACACGGCTCCAAGACAACACTGTGCTCCACCATCTAAAAGTCCACCAATACCTTTGAAAGACTGCAAGTTCGTGCCAAATGCATTATTTACACTGGAGCAAGGCAGGGTTCCCGTTCCATTTGCTTCAGCAGAAGTAGCTTTGCATGCATTCATAAATAATAAATGTGCAGCACAACGCGTGGGAACGGGGAAGAGCAAAGCATAAAGAGGAGCCCAGTCACACAGCATGAAAGAGAACAAGGCTGCTTAATCTGGGCATGGTAAAACACTGTCCATGCAAGTGAGTCACCCATGAAGAACTAAACGCCAGATGACAAAATGCAGACAGAAAAAAAAAAAAACAAGGGCGAGCAGGCCACAAAAGAAAAACAAAATTTGCATCTCTGGCGGCATTTGGGCACACGGCCACTGTGCTAAACTGATCTAATCACCGTCTGGCAGGAAGAAGAAAAGCAGAGACGGGGTGGCTCCAGCTGAGATGGATATTTCATGTACTATAACGTTCAATGAGACTTGCGAGAAGTGGCTTTCACTGACACTTATGGCAACTAAGCTGAGATACACTGAGGCATGGTCTATTGCATGTTTTCATGCAGCTGCCACTTATCTAATTCTTCTTCTAAGCTGCTGGTGAGAGGTCCACACAGACTGTCATGACTGGTGCCATAAAAATGAACGAACCTTTCGCATGGGATTAGACGTCAACCCCACCCCCCGACCACCACCACCACCACCACCAATCTAGCGAGGATTTGCAGAATGTTTGGATTCATTTTTCGTAAGAGAGTAGTTAATAAAAGTTGTTACAGCCGATAGCCCTGGGAGAGCAGCAGCCGTAATTGGATGTCTAACTGAGTCCTCTGACATGTTTGGACAAGCTAATTCTCAGAGCAATTTAGAACTTTAGTTTTACTCCATACAAAGCTGCTCACTGTTCTCCTGACGCAGTCATACACAAACATTAGTTATGTGCTGCTTTGCACATTTTGGGTATTTGGGTCTGGTGGGGGTTGCCCTTTTTTTAACAGTAATTGTGCAGATGTACAGTACAGACAAATAATCAAGGCCGGCAATGATTACTTAATGGAGGGAGGAGAAATCTTTGGCTCACAGGGATTACGTTCACATACGTTTACCTCATTTGGCAACTTTAACATTGTTTAGTATGAATATCCAACATGTAACATTATATATATATATATATATATATATATATATATGACAGAAAATAAGGTCCTCTTTAAAGAATCATAGTAAAATATGTAGCAGAACCCAAGATAACCTCAAAACCTTCAACATAACATCATAAATTGAAGTAGTATTTCATTAACATTTGAGTCCGATATGGTTACAATTCTTCATGTACAATATACATGAATGTGTTAACAACAGCTGGCAGCTGTTAAATTACTCATTTTTACTGCTATACAAGGCTTTTGACTCTTGGCTTATCATTGATGCATGAGAGAGTTGTATGTTTAATTTGTTAACTTTAAACCAGGTGTACTATGTTTTGAGATGTATGGATAATACACTACGTGTTTTCGCACCTTTGGGTGTAAGACACTATACAGACTCAGTTTTTAGCGCCACAGGAATCCCTGGCCTCGTGTTTCATTACAAAGAAAGTGACTTTAATGATGAATGAAGTGAGATATTAAAATTTTAAATGTAAGAAAAGGAGATATCGGGAGAGAAGTAGTTGGCTCGGCGCATCCTCATCATTCACCATTTGCTCACATAGACAAGTGTGGTGAATATGGCTTCCTTTACCCTTCTGCCTTACCATCATATAGGTCTGATGGTAAGTTATAGTAGACTACATGTGCTTATACTGCTTCTTTACTGTTTGTGGAGTGATATAGTTATTTGTAACTGCTGGATGTTACCTGAGGACATGGTTAGAAATATCAGAATATTATTTAGATAATCATTTCAGTCAACTCGTCTCACCAGAACACATTTGAAATAGGGTCAGTCCAGTTGAAAATCAGGAATCTGGTAATCCTAGGTCTGGCTAAACTGGTATTACCAAAGTAATCCATTCAGAATTAGAAAAAGGAAAAGATTTAGACCAACAAGATGTGATCTGGTTTGCCACGAACTCAAGTATTTAAATTCTGGATTTAAAAAGAAAAAACACTGCTCAAGACAATAAGCGGCATTAACAGACTCTGTGTGAGGTTTTCCTCCATGGCAGAAAGATCTGCAGTGTGGACTGCAGAGTCTTGGCAGGGCCCCATGTATTCTGGGAGAAGGAACGGCGAGGCAGAAGAGAGGAGCTAAAAGAATCCCTTTTCAAACCGGAGCCAGTTTAATTTTTTGACAGGCCTGCTTAATTCCCTTTTAGAGTCCCTTCAAAAGATTTTGTTCTGTGCTGCTCCTTTGTGCCGTTCCAGCAGGGAGTCTAGTGTTTGTGTTTTCCGGGCACACTTCAGCCTATTTATGCAAACTAATTTAAAGTATAAATGAAGCCGCATTTTTTGGTGAGTGCACAGACAATTGCAAGTGGGAATGGAGTTTACTGTTTATTTGTTTCACCTATAGTCAGTTGAGCGAGGGTGCAGTGTCTCCTGTGACTTCTTGAGAATGTGCTGCTGCATATAATTACAGATTCCAATGAAATACATACAAGTTGCATTATATAAAGTGGAATTTGCTGAAACTGTATTATAGCAAACAATAGTGTGCCTCTATATTACAAAACCCCCTCAACAAAATAAGGTTTCAAGTCACATGAAGCAAACAAATCCCAGCATCAAGCTGCTAATAATGTACCAAACAACATGTACAGTACAATAAGAAAGACACTAACATGAGACACTAATAAATAAGTCAATCACAGAGTCAGTCTACCATTAAAGCTGCGTGACTGCGGTGCCTGTGCAGCAAAGTCTCCTACAAATAACATAGAGTGGACAGTCACTGTAAAAACCACAAGACTGGGGTTTGCGTCCTGCTTTCCCACGTCTTGGTCAGTCAACTCATCCTACCTCATGCTTCAAGTCAATGTCAGCCTTTTTAGTATTAAACCAACCCACCATCATCTTTCGCTAACCTTAGCCAAGCAACCTTAACATAACCATAAAAAAACATTATTCATGCACCAAAAATACAATGAAATACTTGGACTGTAAACATTTTGAAGATACATTAAGATTCAGTATAAATGTTCCCATGGTATGTTTATAAAAAACTTTCACACAGAATGATGTAAGCTGATCAGCACTATGTTTCCTCCAAAATATATTCAGTGAAGAAAATTAGTTAAATATGAACCGAATTTACAGGAGACTGGACTGGGATGTCTCAAAATAAAAAGTGTCCAGTTGTGTGTACAAGTAGTTTTGACGTGAAAACATCAAATTAGATTTATTCTATGGCATAAATATGATATAACTGCTATACCAACCTGATAACACTACAAATTTGTCAAAGTAACGCAACAATGGTGATTTACTACCAAAAAAAACAACACCTTTCTAAGTATCATCACATTTTAGAGGAACAGCAGCAGCTGAGTGATGAGTTTACTGTATAGTGCACTACATTTACTGTCCGCCATTTTATTTGAGTGTCCAAAGTGAGTGTGTAAATGTCTCCACTATATTTTGCCCTCAGAAATTCCACAATGGAACAGAAAAAATAAGCAGCAGACCTTTCTCCACCAGTAACCTGCGGCTCACACACCACACTTTTATGATAATGACTTCTTCCCTGAGCAAGTCAGTGTGTTATCACGCCAGTGGTGCGGGCAAGCGGGAAGAGCCTTGGGGGTCAACCATATGGTGCAAGATGTGCAGTGTGGGGGTTTATGTTGGTGGTATTGGGACATGGAAGGATTTTATATACCTACCTGTAAACTGTATTCATATTTTGCACCTTTCTTCTAATTGAAAATGAATAAAAGATGTTTTAATTAACCAACTGTTAACTGTGCCACTAACAAGAACTAATAACATACAGCCACTCCCATGGTAGATGCATTTTAAACAAATACCATGAAATCTATTAAATTGGGTGCAGCATTTAAACAAAATAAAAACCTGCTGTGTTGAGTGTGTGCGTACGAGTTAAGTCTTTGCATAACAAAAGCGTAGCTGAGGTGTGTGCCTGTTTTCTTTCTTCCCCCGACACTCTCCCCCCTGTATTTTTTTCTTACTTTGCCTCGCCCTTTTCATTCAGCTGCAGCGCCACTTGAATCACACTGCCTGTCAATTTCCTCCACAAAGTATCTAAATACTGCGCATACCTTTTGCTCTCCGGTGTGAGAGAAACTGCTCTCAGCTTATCTTACAAACCCACTCTGGGAAATTGATTAATTCATCACTGCGAGCTGTTTTTAATTACAGTGTCAAATGATCTGTTAATGGACAAAGTGAAATCTATTACATTATTCTATATATAAGTGAGCTTTCCGCGTCCAAGCACACAATCCTTGGTCTCCAGTGGCCGAGGTCATACAGGATTACTGATATATGAAACTGTATTCGGAGGCATAAGCAACACTTAATTAGCTCCTGCCTGCTCACTTATCACCGCCTCAGTCTAATCCTACAGCTCGGACAGGGTTTGACACCACTTTACAAGGGACATTTACTTTAATGCCTCAAGTGCCAATCAGACAGTCATAAAATTATAATATTAAACATTAAAGTAATGAAAACGGCTATTAAATACAGTGTTGTTCAATTCTAGTAGCTTCATAAGCAGACATTAGCACGTGGAGGGGCTCAAAATGTGAAAAGTATGCAACCTTGACATTGTGTTGGAATAATTGGTGGTGTAGTTGCCAGCCTGCAAGGCGAGCTCAAGGCCCCAAGGTTGAAAACTGCTTTCATTGCGTTTGGCCTGAAACGATAGCACAGCACATATTATAATGGCATTCTACCAAACGTCAGGTGAACGTTGATATGTGCTGTGTTATCAGTTTCTCTGAGACTCTTGGAAGGCTTTTCCTCAGCTTTGTACTTTATTCCATAAATGAAATTTTAATCTCTGGATCAAGGATGGAGAGCCTCAATTATCTGTCTCTCCACAACATATGTCTAGACAATCTTCCTTTTATTTCTCCTTCGGTTTTTGTTTATTTCTTACTTTTGCCTTCTTGAATGAGGAATCAGGTGAGGTGGGGCAGAAATGACATTTTCAATAAGAAAGATTTATGGATGCTATCTGACCCAGAAATGTTAGGAATCCTACAGTAGCTTTGCCTCGAATACTCTCCTCACAGGACCGAGAAGTTCTGTTTCATAAAATATGTCTTTGTCATCACGAGTAAGTCAAGCAGCCTTAAAAATATTCAGGGAACCTGCCCGAGTTGTTGGCATGAATTATGCTCTTAAACTATCACAGGCACATGCATAGCTAATCCAGACATTGGTTTGTGTTCCCCAAACACGTCTGAAATATTGTTTTATCAAAGTGTTGAGTCTTGTCGGTTCCATTAGCATCGAGGGTGAGTTGAGAAAACACGTCGTGTAAAAGATGCGAGACACTAACTTCCACTGTAAAACGGTTATGCTGCATTGATGTACAGTAATGACTGCACCAATCCCCTGAGCCGGGTCGTAACATTTATGAAAACATATCAACAGAGAGTCAACACAGGAGTTAGAGAAATGGAAACATGCCGCTCTGAGTGACAGCTCAGAGGCAGTTTCTCTCTAATGCCCCTCCTTTGACTTGAGAGCTGAATTGGCTCAGTGGGGGCTCCAGTGATGATCTGCTAACCATCGCTCATTAAAACACTGCACCACCACTCTGAACAACACTGTCTGTACTGCTGAAGCCAATTTCTACTCTTTTCCTGTTTCCTATCCCCTCCATCCCTTTTAACCACACTTAACACTCTTTTCCACTTACTGTTGCCCATATTCAGCGGGTCCCCCCCGGGGACGAGCTATGCACATATGTTGGGGGAGGAGGGGAGGGAGAGCGCAGGTTATTATACAAAAAAATCCAAAGAGTCCTCCGATCTGTGCACGACTCTCACTAATTCCTCTAACCACTGCTCTCAAAACGCCTTCAGTATCAGAGCCTGTCCGGCCGGTGGTGGCAGCTGCAGAGAAGCACCACTCTACATGGGCTCTTTTTAATGTAAACCGCCGGATTAAACGCAGCTCTGGGACAGAGACTGGGTCATGCATTAGGAGAGGCCTGATTGGCCCAACATATGGGTTTCAGTAAAGAAGGAAGATTTAATCAATCCAGAAAAGATTTTATAGCAGAGAGTAGGAAGGAGAAGGAAGAGAGAGCTGAGGGTAAGTTTGGGCGACATTAAATTAATGTTTTCATCCTCTACTTGATTTATTTGTTGTTGTGTCAGGTTTTGTATTGACCGGACCGCTTCAGAGCGAACAGTTATCCTTGTTTGAAATTATTCTGCAGTGAAAAACAACAGCTACTATAAAGTTACTATAAATACATACATATACTGTGTGAGTTCAGAATGGCATCTGGACCAGCATTTCTCTGATAGCCTGAAGCCGATAGAGTGCAGTGCACATGTAGCAACAGCTGTGATCATTAAGTTACCAGTAACAGGCAGCCCTCGGGTCAGTGCACACTTGTTTACATGCTGGGGAAAAAAGGTTGTTCATTACCAGTCCAATGCACATTTTATTTCTAAGAGTGCTTTCAAAATATGACAAATATGCCCTTTGTTAAAGCCCTTCCCCGGAAACAGTGTTTGTCCGATCATAGCAACCGTAACTATGCATGGCAGGCTTGTCAAGGTCCGGGTTTCTCCACACGTTGAAACGGTGTGCATGGGGCTGCAGAAAGAACAATTTAAAGAATTCAAATTCAAACAAAAAAATACAAAAGCAAAATTATAAGGAATGGATTACAGGAAGGAAGTTTGTTTATCTATTTTAACGTAGCATGTACTGCTAACTCCAGTAGCTAATTACCTAAAGTAGCTAGAGTAGTAGAACCTAGGGTGACCATATTTTCAAACCCCCAGACCAGGACCCTTAAGTGTACCCCCACATGCACACGTGCGTTTTCATCAGGATGGGGGACAATTATTTCAGCGCATAGCACACCTACCAAGCGCACCTTTCAACTCCATGGATGCCTTGAACGCAGCATTTCCGTTGCCGCGTACTTTATGAAGGAAGGAGTGAGCCTCCTGGAGCTCTTTAGAGAAGACAGACTTTCTCTTCGGTATGACAGCTAACCGTTAACCAGGACAATCCCGGACATACCGGGGCAAACTGAGACGTCTGTTAGACTCAAAAAAACCCCATGCACAACTAGCACGTCCAGTATGTAGTATTTCTCCACTGTGTGAAAGCTGGTTTTGTTTCTGGATGCTATCAGAACTTAGGCTAACATTAGCGGCGTCTAAAATCATAATGCATTGTGGGATTGTTAGCTGAAACTAGTGCACCGGCCATGGACACAATTTCTTTCTTTGTAAAGTGGAAGTTTTGAGGGAGCTATATACTAGTGGATAAATTTACACACTCAGAATTCAGACACTCAAATGAAATGGCGGACAGCAAATGTAGTGCAATATATAGGGAGTTATTTCAGACACAGAGCCCTGCTCTTTATTGGATTCGGAGAAGTTTACACTCCAGCAACCCCAGCCAAAGCTACCTGAGATATAGCCTCACATTTACCAAACGAAACAGTCCTCATCCTAAAAGACTTTTCTCTTGTCATGTTAAAATAACAGCGTGATGTTACATTTATTCCTTTTCATACTTGCAATAATAAAAACTAACTAACTAAAATACAAGAATAATGTTGTTTCTATTTCCAGGTCTTCTACATGGATTACACTGGGGAACACAATTTTTGTTGAGTTAGGTCTGACAGCTGTTTTTAACTAATTTTTGGGTGCGGAATCCAAAACTGATCTCAGTTTTTCTCTATCACGTCAAGTTTTTGAACTATAGGATCCCCGTTTTCTTAAAAAATATGAAAAATACTGTACTTAACAGATATGTGTGTGATAGTACTGACCTATTGAGAGCCGCACACACCTCTCACCGCACTGTCTCAGTTGTGACTGCACAAACAAGTTGCCACGTAGCTGTAGATGAGTCCAATCGTAATCAGCTGGCAAGTCTTACTACAGCTAATCAGTGGAATTTTGCTTATCTGGAGGGTAAGCTGTGGAGAAAAAACTTGACGTGCTAGAAAAAAACTGACTGCAATTTTGGAATCAGCGTGCCAATTTTAGTTTTAATCAGCATAAAAATCTAACTCAACAGAATTTTTTTTTCAAATTGTTCCCCAGTGTTATCAGCCGGTGAGGATGCCATCAAGTGAACAGTCATTTTGGACCTAAATTCTACTGATACATACAGTGCATCTCATCATCCATTAGCTTTTCATGCAGTTATTTACTATAAACACTTATTGGACATGCTGTGATTGAACTGTCAACAGGTAACATGATCAATAATGTGAAAAATGACGCTTCACAATTCACAAATTAGCTTCTCGGAGAAGCTCGGAGAAAAGAAAATCATGCAGCAGGAACAACAGGAGTTGAAGTCATGTAACGTTACAGAACGTGCCAGTGGTTTCACAGCAGAGTGATGACAGCTGATCTGAGTTGATGGGAAGTCAATGGAGGCTTATTTCTACACGTGTTTTTTTTGAATCGCCTTAATGATTGACATTTCTCTCAGGGTGTGATTTGAGGAGGAGATGGATGACAAACATCACAGTCCTTGTCACTGTGTTTTAATGAGATGCTTCAAGGAATGAAAATAGATCCTTCTATTTATACTGAAAGCACATTGTCTTGTATGACAATTCTCACATTTCTCAATTTTTCTAAAAGACACAGCATCTCAGATCAACACTGAATGAAGGGATTCAAGCCAAGATGATAACCTCACTCACACAAAAAAATCTAAAACAAGTTGATGTTTTATATTTGTGCTGTCATTAATTAAAGAAAAAATGAAGTCCCGGCTTTGTTTTTTGGTTTCTCTTTGATCAACCTTCCATTGTGTGACTAAAATAGATGTCGCAGTTTCACCACTTTTTTTTAATCCAGGATTTATTTGGCCTGTGACTGTGCATGTTAATACTTTATTACAGGCTGTATGCTAAGTGGATTGTATAAGCTTGCTTAGCATAATCTCAGAGGTGTAAGCATATGCACCGCAGCACGCTAAAAAACCACACACACACACACACACACACACACACACACACTTACAGCTAACGGATGCTAAACCTTAAGTTGATCCAGGAGCTTACTTGCCAATTAGTTGTGTATTTCTTTAATTTTTTTTTACTGAATGCACCTAAAAATGTGTCTTTTCAGAGGAGCGGGCATTACGTTAGAGTGTGTCTCCGCAGAAATAACATAAAGGAGGTGTGTTGCTGTCGATGGATACTTCCTTGCCCTCCTGTGTGTGCAGAGTAATCTTGAGAGCAGTTTGACATGTTGCTGACTGCTGACTCCAAGGCTTTTTTCCCCCTCCTCTCCTCATTTCCTTGCTTCTACGCTGCTCTCGTCTCTTTTTTTCTCTTGCTGTATCCCCTGCCCCCCCCCCTCTCTCTGTCCTCTCCTTCTCCTTTTCCTCTCCTTCTCTACCTCCTTCCTCTCTGGCAGCCGTCTCTTCAGCTACCTGCGAGTACAGTATCACCTTGCAGACAGCGACGTGTACTGTACAGCTCAGAGAAATAAGCCTCTTTTCTAAACTACTGTTTTGCAGCAGAGGTTCAGATAAGGAAGAGAGAGGTCTGCTGTGAGAATGACCTTTTTTTTTCATTTCGAGAAAAGCACGCCAAAGCATTAGCATGGCTCAAGTGAATAATCTGCCGGCATGAATGTAAAATATGCACAGAGGATGTCGTCCCTCTAATGTAAAAAAAAAAAACTATGTTCAAACCCAGTGCAGATTTGCTCTCTTTGAAGAATGACATATTCGAGGAATATCTGAAATGTATTCTAAATGTGCATGTTTTTGTTTGTTTTCTCTGTTCTTTCATCAGGTTTCACATTCAGTTCCTCTTGAATCTGATCAAAGCATCTCCACCTCCAGTATTTTCTCTCTTGTTGTCCCCTGCATTCAATTCTCATGTAAAACAACACACAATCACTTTCTCTCAGCTAAGGCTGCCAGATAGACAATACGCACTCCTGCTAGAATATCATCTGAATAATAAAGTCACACTTCACATGACCCGCAAACACATTTGT
Source organism: Enoplosus armatus (assembly GCF_043641665.1). Classification (NCBI taxonomy): domain Eukaryota; kingdom Metazoa; phylum Chordata; class Actinopteri; order Centrarchiformes; family Enoplosidae; genus Enoplosus; species Enoplosus armatus. The sequence continues at coordinate 20,615,787 of NC_092182.1, read as the reverse complement.
ATGTATAAGCAAACTGAATTGAGGCAGGTCACAATAAGAGTCATCTGAAATAGGAAGGAAAGCAAAAGACAAAACAAGAAAGAAATGAGACAACCTGTTCCTCTGTATCAATAGTCTCAACTTTTATCTTAATCAGCTGATAGAAAAACATCTTGTTGACAAGTTGTTTTTCATTATAAATCAATTGTTGGCTGTTGTCTTGTCTATATGATAAATACGAGGCTCATTTCATCAGTCGGTTAGCTTAGCTTAGCATAAAGACTGGAAGCAGGGGGAAATGGTTAAAAATGCACCTATCAGCACCTCTAAATCTCAATAAATATATCTTGTTTGTTTAATCTGTTGAAAATCCAACGACATGTTGGGGTTTAGTGAGGGATTTGTAACCGAGTATTTCACTATTTCACACACAAACAAAATATAACGTGTTTAGAGGTGCTGGAAGGCAGATTTTGTTTCCCTTGGACAGACCGGGCTAGCTGTTTCCCCGTTTCCAGTTTACGTGCTAAGCTAAGCTAACCATCTCCTGGCGGTAGCTTCATATTTACCTTACAGCTATGAGAATGGTATTGATCTTCTCATTTAACAGTCTGAAAGGAAGCAAAAAGAGCGTGTTTCCCAAAATGTTGAACAATTCCTTTAATTTCACGAGAGTCCATCTTGCATAAAGCCCTCGTTCACTGTTGTTGGGTGAGCGAACAGCTAAAATCCACGAGGCTTCAGTTGTTTGGGACCAAATTTGTGATGTTGGCTGACATGATATCTCTCCATAAAATCACTTAAGGTTTTAAGACTCACAGAGATAAACAGACTAGTAAAGACAAACACCTCTGATGAGACTTCCTTGTACAGTAATCCCAGTCAGTCACAGATTCATGGCACTCCTACTGGTCATCTCTCAGAAGCAGAGCTAAGTAGTGATCTGCTATTGACATCATCCTGCAACCTGAGAGGCTTGTCATATCGAGTCATGCTCAGCTCTGTTATGCTGCATCGTGGAGGACAACTGAAATGTGTCACCGACACAGACAGGCACAAACACGATACAAACAGGACAGCAGCTCTGGCCGTGCTGATGCTCAGACCCAGGAGGAGAAACTGAAAGATTACATCTAAAATAGTCTGCATGCTTCATCTGGTCGAGTTGCTGGGTTTTTTTGGGGGGGGGTTTACATATGAACAATATGTTTCATTAAATCATTCCTCATGTCGACATAATTTTTTGTTATGCTTGTTTTGTAAACACAGCTGCCTTAGCCAGAGGGCAAAACATTTCAAGCGTATGTGTTTTCATTTGATGTATTAAATATATATGACAGATATATTTGTTCTAATATAAATGTCAGCATGTCTATGTCTCCTTAAGATTCACTCAAAAAACCTATTTCCAAGTAGACTACATTTTACGACAGAGGATATTCTATGAAACAACACAGATGAGAGTGCTGAGCTCACGTGTGCCATCTATCAGTGACTGTGATGGCGACATCATCACATCACTACAGATACATGTTGTTGATGTTTAAAAGGTGTGTGTGTGGTACAGCAGGTAGAGTTCAGTGGAACGCTGACAGAAACACACGTGCACTTGATGTTCACTGTGATGGACAATACAAGTCAAGCAAAACTTGGTGAGAAAAATGCAACAAAAGATCTTAAACTGTACAGCAAACCCTGGATTACGTCGATGACAACGTATTTTACATCCAGCGCCAACGTCTTTTTTAATTCTCGCTTTCTTTGGAGGTAGGAGACCCCAGGGTAGACCCAGAACACGCTGGAGGGATTACATATCTCATCTGGCCTGGGAACGCCTCTGGACCCCCCAGGAGGAGCTGGAAAACGTTGCTGGGGAGAGGGACGTCTGGACTACCATGCTTAGCCTGCTGCCACCGCGACTCTGCCCCAGAAAAGCAGAAGAAAATGGATGGATTTCTACAATATCTGGACATGGCAACTACAGTGTTGTTACACTACCCCAACCTCCTTTCCACCTCACAAAACGAAGGCCACGTACTTCCTGCATCGACACTGAACGTGGGCGTTAGACATAAATCATGAGGCGCAGACTTTGGACACTGAGCTGCGCACTGATATCTTTCTTAAAGTCATTCACTGCAGCATTTGCGTTCCTAAGAGCAAACGTGCACACAGTGTATGTGTTTGTACATCACCTGCAAACACTCTCTCACACACACACACACAAACAAGCACATGACTCACAGGATGGAAATCTGCAGCTTCCAACACACAGGCATCTGGTGTGCGATGATGACATCTTTCTTACACATTTAAATCTGCCTCCTTCACTCATTTCACACAAACACAGAATAAACAGGCACACGAAAAAACACATAGCTGAGCAGAAGAAACACACAAACACAAGTATATTTTAATCAGCATGCACCCTGAACGGCTGCAGGGAGTATTCGATTCAATTTGGGAGCCCGACGGCACAAACATCTGTACAGGACTGAGTGAACACTGGGATTGTTATCAGATCAAGTCGGCCATCTTTTGACCAGGGAGTCTGCTTCGACATTCAAAATGGTGAATATTGATTTGTTTATTAGTGTCTTTCTTTTTCCATCCACGACATTCAGCGATGACTAACCCTCCTCCCCTTGTCAATGTGGCTGGAGCTTATGCTGCATTTAAGTGAGGTGGAATCAATCTGTCGAACAACATGACTGCTCAAAGCAGCGGGTTGGAGGTGGTGATGTATTCAAACCCTCAGTGGTGGAAGTTCCCTGTTGATTTTGTGTTTTTGTGTCTTACCGTTGCATTTGAGATCAAATTGGGATTTTAATAATTTCAGAAATGGCAGAGCAGACAAGAGGGGGAGCAGAAATAGAGACAAAAAAGGTTAAGTCATCTGTTTCTCTTCTGTCTTCACTTTGAATTGTTTTACTTTGTCTTTTTTTATCAATAATAAACTTTGAGCTGTACTTTTTGTAAGCACAAAACCATGTAAATTGATTATGTGATACTGTAAAATTAATTTCTGTTGATATAAATATCCAACAAAAGTACATTATTAACACCAGCTTTAAGATTGATTACATTAATCTAGATCCAACACATAAGGACAACACATTTATTCAACATAAATGCAAAATATCAAGTAAAAGTACCTGCAAAATGCATTTGGAAACAATGCTGACAAGTTAAGTTGTGGACCGTACAACCAAAACAATGAGCTGAAAGGTGGTAAAACGCTCTACAGAGCTGAAAGAAACTGCAGAGTTGAACAAACTTTCTACAGGGACTCTTCACTTCTTGTCACACCTTATATACACATAGTCATTTGATCCATTGTTAATATAAAAAAATATTGCAAAAGTGTTTTAGTAGCCTGACAAAACAAAAGGCAAACCCTGTCTCTACCCAGCCATCCACCCCAACACTCAACAAAACAGAGAAGAGAAGGTGATACAGGCAGCAACTACAGTTCCTTCTAAATGTATTGAGCAAAGCAAATTAGTAACACAAATGTATTTTGTAGGAGACGTGGTTCCTGAATGACATCGCTCTTCATAGTTCTGAATGAAACGGAACCATATCCTCTCATATCCCTGTCTCTCTCAGTCTCAGAGATTCAAACACAGATGTCTGTGCAAACACAGACATAATACACGCACAAACACCCCGTCATCACCCAAACATGCTCATGAGTGACAAGACAAGTAGGCGGTGTGACAGTGTGAAGCCTCCTTACTTGACTTGGTTAATGAATTGGCAGAAGCCCCCTGCGTCCTCTGCCAAACAGCAGAGAGCATCAACAATACAGTCCCGGCATCTGTTTCTCAACCAGGAGGGCCCGTCTCTACTTCCTCCATATCTGTTTTTTCTCCTTTCTACTTATTCATCATCACTTTTTCACCATCTTGTTTTTCTCCTGGAAGAGCAGTGTGTTTCTAATTACCTCAGGGCTATTCATTACAGATGACACCCTCCACATTGCACTGCGGAGATATTCGGAGTGCAGAAGAAAATGGGGTTTGCCTTCACCCTGTGTTCTTCTGTATTGATGAAAAGGGAGATAGAGGGGAGGAAAGCTTTTATCTTTTGACAAAATGCTACGCCGGGGCATGAATATCTGCTTTTATTGTCAGACTATCTTCTGTGTGAAGAATCTGTTAAAGCGAGTTGGTCTTGCTTGAGAGAGCACAGAGAGAAAGTTTGATCTGCAGCGGTGAATCTCCTGGAGGAGGCATTCACGATACAAGTGACGTGACATAAATTAATTACGCCGCAAAAATTCAAACTCACGGGACGCATAACATCTACAGCACCACAGAACAGCAGCTCTGCATTTCTATCTCTTCTGGTGCCACAGTGGAGGACGCAGCATTTACCAAATCTCTCAACGTTAGAGTAATACTTTGTGGTAATCAGGCATCCGGTCGCCTGCTTTGCTTCTGGACAGAAATGAAATAAAGATATTCAATCAACCCCCAATTGTGTGAAATATTTACCTCCAGCTAGTTAAGGCATAGCGAATACAGCTGTCGACAAGGCTAATATTGCAATCACACAATCAATGGCGTGACGTGATTGCTTTGTCCTGGCTGTTCTGAGAGACTTTTAATGTTTGTTGGTTCTCTTTAAAGCAGAAATGGACTGAAATGTGTTAGTTTGGTCTCAATATGTTTGCAGGAGAGTTAACTGTATTAAAACCCACAAAAAAAAACTGAAATGTTTCAAAATGATTGAACATGTCTTAAAAAGAAAAGATAACTGAATGTATTTCCCTAAAAGACAGACTTAAAACTATTAATGACGTCAGTAACAACAGAAAATACACACGTTTTTATACCCATCACCATTTCTTTCAGTTTCACTTCTAATGGAATTACTGACAAATCTCTTAGCATCTGGTGCTCACAGCAGGTTAAGCATCATCATTGTTAAACGTGGGCGTAACCACGCATTCTTTGGGGGGGTCGAATTCCCCATAATGAGAGAATACTGTGAAAAATCTGTTCCCCCCATTAAATATGTTAAATATGTCCTCCTTTTATGAATCCTGTCAACGGATCTGTCTCTTGTTATTTTCTATTTATTTTCTATTAATTTCCGTTTCTTAAGGAAAACATAGCATTCATTGTGTTTAGTGGCATACCACAAAACAAGATGTTCTGCGCGTCTACACCTTCCAGTAAAAAGAGAGCACCAAGACATTGAATTACTCAAACAACACTCATATAACAATATTGTTGGCAGCCTGTCGCGTGTTGTATTGAAGTTCATTATTTCAGAGTTTGTCCAGGGCGAGAAAAGTTTGCAGAACTTGTCTAGCAGCTAACCTCCATATCGCTAACTGTTGTCCTGAGGTCTCTGTCTCTCTTTGGGTTACTTGCCTCACTAAAACTAACATTGGTGATTCTGGATAACTGGTATCATGAAGCCGGTTATCAGCTGTCCCTGTTTACACTGAGTTTTCCAGCTACGAGCAGAAGAGATGGAAGAAGTATTGAGATGAGCTAAAACGGTCAGGTGAGGGTACCCGCAGGAAAAATCAGTTACAGCGACATTTAAAAGTGGTATTCAACAAAGTGAAATGTAAACAATATAATCACATAACAAGAACATGATAAGAAGCTTCAGAAAAACTAGAAATAATTACAAATAGGAGCTAGTACAGGCACAACCTCCCAGATGAGCAACATTGGCCACTAGTGCTTTATTTAAATGTGCTGATAGCTGTCCCCCCCCCCCTGCTAATGATCTTTTTTAATATACCTCCTTATGCTTAAAATCCTCTTGCATTATTGTTTCGTCTGCCATTCATTTAAAGACATTTCTAACAGTGGAAGTACAGTTTTAAAGCAAAACAACACAGAATGGATAATGACTATGGAACTCACTGTTATGTATTAATTATTTCCCAACTGGGTGTGGACCAGATGGTGACTTGGTGATGGGAATGAAACCATAGTAAGATATCACATTCTTCTTTTTCCTACCGACTCCAGCTGGAAAATACTCCTTTCAACACCCAGCAATGATTTTATAAAAGCTACCAGCAAACACACCGTTCATGTATCATCTCCGGGTTCATTGTTTGGTGGTTTATTTTTCTCAGTTCTTGGCAAAATGTAAGTGACATGACATTTAGATATTTGCAGCTACAAACAAGTTTGATAGCAGAAAAGTTTAAATTATGTAACAATAACAGTCAATATCAGATTTACTGTGTTAGTCACTCTCGCTTCTCACATACACAAAACTGCTGTAAATGAGGCAGAGTTGCCAGTTTCTCCACCAACAGTGGCCACTGGCCTATTAACACATAATGAAATGCAACCACAAGACACGTGGTGATTTGACTACAGAGTGCGACTGTCGCTTTTCTTTTCCTGGAATAGAAATACACTTGCTCTCTTACCCTTATTATGCGATCACAGTTGCTTTTACTCTCTCCTCCTACACGTACAACCCTCAGCTGAAAAGAACAAGTTCACTTCAGCAGCAAAGGTGTGATCTCTACGCTCCTGTTCCTCAGCTGTTTGTTCTCTCCGAGACAAGTTGGGGAAAAATAAATGTTCTGCACAGCCACAAATATCTCAACTGGGCATTCTTGCATTAAAGAGGACCAATTATGCTTTTTCTTATTTTCTGGGATATATATATATATGAAAATATAGAGCTGGAAATTAGCATAATAGGTCCCCTTTAACAAAATCACCTTGAAGCACAGACTGTGGATAAAAACATGGCGACACGATGAACTTCAGCCAAGTGCTGACATGGACTCTAAACCTTTAGCTGATCAAAGGACAGACATTTGTTATGTGAAGACTGTTTCTGATTGACTATCTGATTTCAAAATATCAATAGGCCTTTATGCTTGTCCACTGGGGGAACTCAAAGATATGCCACTTTCTCTTCCATTGATTGTAATCTAAGAGTGTTGTGTATCATAGTTCCATAGTTTATGGAAAATAAACCAAAGACTCACCTTTAATTCAATAACTCCAGCTCACAACAGTAAAGTCTGATTAAACTATTGCTTCAGTACAAAAGCACAGCAGTAAGTTCATAATAAAGCCAAGTGCTCTATGCAGGAGCATCATTTGCAGGTCTTGGGGGAGAGTGGGATTTTGTACCTGTTAATGCCATAGCTCAGCTTAGCATAAAGACTGGAAACAGGTAGCCTAGCTCACTCCAAAGAACATCCTAAAAATATTAGCACTTCTGAAGTTCACAAATGAATATGTCCTGTCTCGTTTGTTTAATACGTACACAAACCTATTTCTTGGTACCCGTGGCCGGGTTAGCGGTTTCCCCCTGCTTTCAGTCTTATGCTAAGCTAAGATGATCATCTCCCGGCCCTAGCTCAATGTTTCACACACAGACATGGGAATAATCCATCTTCTTCTTGTTCCCCAAAATGTTGAACTATTCCTGATTATTTTATAAAGTGGATATGTAAATATTTTCAGAGCATTGTCAATGAGATTAAACTCTGAAGGAACATACAAAGTTTAATGTTAGCTTGAAGGGACGGGTAATCGTTCTTTCACAGACAAAAATCTGGAGAGAGAAATTAGCTGGGCTCGAGGCTGCTGGCTCCTTGGTTGAAGTGTATCAGCCACCTCTGAGACGAGCACCAGGGAACGGTAAACACACTCGAGCTCAGACCAGAGGGCCACGTGTGGTCTCTCTCAGTGAAGACAGGTGGGAGAAGCTGGAGGAGTGATACTCGAGAGGGAGCAGGGGGAGAGAGGGAGGGAGGCTGACAGAGCAAAGAGGGAGTGAAGAAGCACAAGAGGTGAGGCAGAAAATGAAGAATTAAACAGAGGCAGGAAGATAGAGTCGGGGAGGAAGGCAGAAATTCAGGGATGTAAGGGATGAAAGGGTGCAGGATTTAGGAGAGACTGAGTGACTTGCTGTCTTTTAGAAACAATGGAAAAGACAAGAAGAGGAAAAGAGATATAGACTGGGGACAGGAAGTGGAGGGAAAAAGAGTAAAGCAGTGACACGAGAAAAGTATGTATGGCATCAAGATCTATAGCGACAGATAGAACGAACAGTGGGAGCTCAATTATCCACATTTCCCACTGCTCCTCTCTCCTCCTGTGATTGGACAGCATGAATATATCACCTCTCACAGCAAACTAATTAGTGTTTGTTTGGGGCGATCATTTCAAACAAAGTTTAATTTTGCATCATTATTACACACAAAATTCCAAGCTGTTAGTGCACTGTAAACATTTGATTAAAATTAATTGAGCAGTGGGGAGCGCTGTCAGAACATGCAGCAGCACAAGAAATCAGACGGTTTTTGGAAAGATTGTTCACAAACTCTGTTCACGATTCCTTGGAGAGATGATGTCATTACGGGCTAATAATAACAACAATTTCGCACACTTTCTCGGCTGCTTGCACCCGGCGCTCTGCTTGATTTTTCTTCAGTGTTTGCACAGCCCGAGCAAACAAGACGCTCACACATACACAAAAACACACACAAGTTATACTGAAAATGGCAGTGGAGAGATCTAATGCATCTATGGCTGACGGGGGGCCAGATCAATAAAGCTTTTGGATATTTTAAGAAAATGACTGAGGAGGCACGCAGACAGCCTAGAGCTGTGCCACGGCTTCAGCGCTGTGTGTATTTAGAGAGCTATTCCTGAGGGGAAGGCAAAGAGCAGCAAAGCTCAAACAGAGCCACAGAGTCATTATTTTTAGTCCTGTTTGCTGTGGGCTCGTTCGAAACGCCCGCTCTCCTCCCCAGGAATAAAGAGCTGCAGCAGCAGCGTGAGAAAGACAAATGGAACAGGCCCCGAGGAGACGCACACATCAATATAAAATCTGATACAACCATAATTATAATCACTCAGTTTCATTTTTTTTTTACAGTTGTGCAAAGTCATTATGGTGCAAGGTGCATGCTGGAAGAAGCTACAACAAGCTAGGCACTGAAAAATCACGTGTTTCAGTGTTAGCTCGGCATACATCTGACTAACATTTTCCACATGAAACTACATTATACTTTGGCTCTTTGTGCTGGTGGACTTTTACAGGTCATTAAAGAGGAGGAAAGGTCTGACACTGTGGCGCTGTGGGATTTCAGGGGCTGAAAATGGTCCTTTATCATAGCTGCTCTGCTCTTCCCTGCAGGTGTGTTTGAAAATGTGTGTGTTTGATTGTACATACATGAATGAATACGAGCGTTTGCATGAGGATACCGCGTGTGTGCGCCTGTATATGTGTGTGTGTGTGTGTGTGTGTGTGTGTGTGTGTGTGTGTGTGTGCGCATGTCTCAATGCCCTTGTACATGCACGCGAAACACCAAAGACAGGAACTCATTCTGGTAGTGTTAATACAGAACAAAGCAGAGCCAGAGATGACATCTATGATCTATCACACTCAGCCACCTGCTTCCCAAAAAGAAGGCCATTTAAATGCCACATCTGCTCCAGTGCACCACTGTCCGCCAACCGTAAAACACAAAACACCAGAATACAGCACTCCCAGAATACATCAAATACTCCCCATATATATATATATATATATATACACACACACACACAGTACGCTCACACACAAGGGAAGAGCTCACACTGAATCCTGACAACCATACGCAAAAAAGAAAAACTATATATAACCTCATTTTCAGTTCACAGTAACCCACATGGAGCCAAATGATGCATGTGAAGCTGTCATGTGTTATAGAAATGGACCGAGGATAACTTCAGAGGTCACCGAGGCTGCACACGCTGAGAACCAAAAGCCTATTGGTCACAGAGCAAATGAGGTCCCACAAAATCTGACCCACTCTGTGTCTGGTTGGCTCACTGTGTGAACTGGGTTGCACGGGTGTGGACAAGAAATTAAAGTGCTGTGCCGCTGTGTACTAACAGCAAATGATGAATGTTGTTGGTCTTGCCTCTGCCAAAAGTTCTGTTTTCTGTCCTGTATGTTTGTTTGTTTGTTGTTTTTTACTGAGCAGGACATCCAAGTCAAAATCTGGCAGATTTCAATGAAACTGAAGATCTAGGAGTATTTTAAATGAATATCTTTTACATTGTAAGTTGAACATACCATTTCCTCATGAATTATTGCGCACATGAATAAATCTGGCACATATCTTAAATTGTCTATCATGCAGATATAAATCATAATGTTCTAAACATTTTCTATTGTTAAAGGAATAATAACCTCATTTGCTTTTTGCCGAGAGTTAAGTTCGATACTGCTCTCAGATATGAGAGAGGTATCAATCTCCTCATTTAACTCTCTATGAAAGTAAAACAAAGCGTATTCCCATAATGTACAACTATTGCTTTAAAGTAAAATCAAATCAAAAGTACATTCCAAAACTGAGCAACTTTTGTAGGCATGTTGGCATTTTAATTAACTTAATTTTGTCTGAAGGATGACCGTGCTACAAACTCAAAACAAGGTCAGAATTAGTATCAAGAACAGGCTTATTGTATCCTTAAAGTGTGTGTTCAGTACACTCTCTTAAAAGGAAAACTTACCCTGTTAAGATTTTTGGCAGTATTGTATGTGAAGCTTTCCAGGAGTTGTTTTATGACAAGATATTTCACTTGTACTCATCTATTTGTTCTTCAGTTAGTGATATCTTCATTTCCCATCACATCAACCACAGAGGGGTTCCCTGTGCAGTATTGTATATGTGTCAGTGGACAGTGACAGAAATAGTGAGATGTAAGAAATGTTTCCAGGCAGCATAAAGTGAAGTTATAGAGAGAAGAATATCATGCTGTGAAAAGTTCAAATTATTAAAAGAGCCACCAAAGAGGACAGCATTGTTATAGTAGCTATTTATCACACCCACAACAGTCTGTAAAGGCTGCATTATGATACTGGAGAAACATTCACTGAGAAAGTATATTTTTATATACAGTATATCTCTGCCCCTTTGCTGCCAGCTGACTCTGTCTTTGTCAATGTCATATTTAAAGATTCAGAGGGACATTTAGCAGCCTTTGTAGGTGTTTATATGACTGTCTGTCTGTCTGCAGACATATTTTGTCAACTCAAAAGCGTCACAACTGTGCAAGATGCAGTCACGAAACTTTACAGGTGTGCAGTTGAGATCAAAATGAAGGCAGAGTAGCGAAGATGGATGTGGTCCCAGCAAGGGCACCAGAAGTAGGGGCCATTTTATTTCATTTTAAGTCGCGGATAACTATTAATGGTCGCTCTTAACAGATATTTGCGCAAAATACTATATTTGTATGTGGGTGTCGTCTTATGTAATAATGTAGTAATGAATACCGAGTACTCGTAGGTCGGAACGCCAACATGTTGGCGGGCGTCGCGGCTGGTGTGATCCCATCGCAAGATGGAAGAACAACAAAAACAGAAGAAAGGAAAATAATCAGTAAAATTAAGAAGTAGAATACACAGATTTTAAATAGCCTTCAGCTCTCTGAAGAATAGATTCGCTTTTTGTCTTTAACAAGTCAGATTCTGGAGAGTTGGTTTATTTAGCAGTATTTTTTTTAAAAACTAGAAAGCATTGAGCATATAACTGGATACCTCAGGCTTTGATTACGCTGCACACAAACTGTATTTTGAGAGAAGTTTAAAGACTTATTATGGACTTTCTGTTTTTGTTGCGCTTTGATAATACGGGTCTTTGATCAACTTTACTGTGTCACTAATGGCTAAAAACTTTTGGAAGCTCTGTTCTGTTTCTCATTTTTAATCTTTAAACATCTTTAGTCATTACAGACTACAGGGGGAAAGTAATGCATGCGGATGTGCAATTTTGGGGTGAAATATTAGTAAAAACTTTCTCTACCACCAAGTGTTGCATTTTTCTTTCTTCTGGTTATTTTTTTATGAAGCACTTTAATTGGCGAGAAAAGTTAGTCAGGAACAGTTTCTCTCTGTCTGCTACCTCTGTATTGTTGAACATTGGTGCAAGGTGGAGAATCTAGTTGTCTGATACCAAAACATGATGTTTAAAATTAATATTTTATGTAGTTGGAAAGTGTAGCCTAGATCTACAATCGCAGAAACACACTTGTCTTTAAGCGCTTATATCTTGATGGAACAATGATTCCCAAAAGCAATACCACCTGTGGAGGAATAAACTACTGGGGCCTTGATTTCTTGTTGACTCTCTATTTGTGTTTTCAATATCAGTGCCAACGCAACAGTATGTGACGAATCCTCTGCCAATTATCAGCGTAAACACACAACAACCCACAGCTTTTCTATTTTTTTCCCGGCTTTTGTTATTGCTGAACTGTATCAACGAGTGGTGAGATCACTTTCTGATCCTGTTTGTTTAGCATGGGATGCTGGCTCTGGTTCAGGAGCCACAGAGGGGGCTACGTGGGCTATTTTAATGAACTCCCTGCTTCAAAGTGATGAATAGGTGTGTCTGAGCTCAGTGTCTGCTCCACCTCTTCAGAGGGCTCAACTACCAGGGCGCTCGTAAGCAGAGCCTTGTGCTTCCCATACACACATATAGACTCAAATATTCATGCAACAAACACAGATGTATGCACATAAGATTCCTGGCAGATGAGAAAACACTGAAAGATGAAAGGGTACATAAACATCAACCTGAACTTCACGCAGCATCTGAGGACAATCACTAAAGAAAACCCAACAGCTAATGTTACTGTACACAAAGGGCCTGAAAACCCATTTTCTCATTCGGCGTCCTACTATGATTGATGAGGTCGTGCAAGAACACCCCATTGTTTGTCAAAGTTAAAACAATTTTGGTCGCGAGCAGGGCTCTGTTAGAAATAGGAGATGTCACTTAATGCCATGCACCAATGAGAATTCAGCAGAATCTAAATTAGAGTCTGATGACAGTTCTGAGGTGATTTAGTTCTGTTGCCGTGGCGATGCCACTGAAAATTTGATTCAAATCTCATCAAACCACACCCGCACAGTTGCGATGAACTACAACTAACGACAACGTGGGTTTTATCGTCCTATCTCTCTGGCCATTGGCGCTATCGTTATACTCGTTATGATCATATTGTACACCAAAGTAATAACATCACAGAATGGGGCGACGTTGCTAAAAGTAGGACCAACGGGGCAAGAAACATGAGCAGTAAGACGATCATACAGGCTCGAACAAGCAACAGGCAGTCTCATACAGTGATTTCATTTAGGATCCTAGTGGCGAAGCTCTTCCTGAGCCTCTCAGTGCAAGCTGGCTTGGTATGTCCAGTAAATTCTTCCCAAAAGCAGCAGGGAGAAAAGGCTGATATCTGGGTGGTTGGGATCCTTAATGATTCTCCTAGCCTTATTCTTGCATTGCCTGGTGTATATATCCTTTAGGCAAGGAAGAGCACCGCCTATTGTACGTTCAGTTGAACGAACCACTCTTTGCAGGGTCCGTACGGTGCTGTTTCCACACCTGGCAGTGATGTTCCCCATCAGGACACTCTCGATGGTACAACAGTAGAAATTCCTCAGTATTTGAGGGGATACCCAGATATTTCCTCAAGCGTATTAGGTGAAACAGTCTCTACCATGCTTTTCTCACCTCACCACTGAGTCAGCATGCAGTGCCCAGGTCAGGCCCTCGGTGATGTGGACACCAAGGCACTTGAAGCTGCTACCATGTTGTTTGGAGGTAAAACCAAAAGTGTGCACCACTACACAAGTACAATAGGTCAAAGTTTAACCAGGAATTCAGTCTGTAACTCTGAGAATATTTTTACCTTCTAGCTTTGTTTCTCTTCCACATAAGTTTGACTAACATGGGAGTTTGTTAACAGTCTGTCTGACCGCTCATGTTTCTTGCCCTGTTGGACCGATTCTCAACGATGTTGAAAGAAAGAATGGCCAAAGCTACAAAGATAAAACTCAGATGTTGTAAATAATCCATAGTTTTCCTGTAAGAGTATTGTACAGTGGCTCTGAGAGCAAGCGAGATTATAATTACTTAGTTGACATGAAACTTGATTCTAAAGAGAGATAATTGTATTAAAACAGACCACTGGACCCTCAGTATCTGATGTTTGTGCTGTATAGTGATGTATAGCAGGAGGCTACAAAGCTGAATGTATTAACCTTTATTTATCCATGGTAGACTTGATGAGCAGGTCATCTTTTGTTCAGAGATGCTGCGTTGCATATACAGCAAAACGCCCAGGAGGAAGGATGAGCCGGAGACATATAGACTACCATCACTGCAGTCTTTTAGTTTTCTCTCTCTTTTTCTCCCCAACAGATGGAAGAGACAGTTTCTATAACATATCACAGTTCATTAGCAGTGAGCCAGAACCATTTCATTTTCTTCCCTTTTCGGTAAAGATTTATTCTTCTCCTCACAGCGGTCAGGATGATGTCCTGTCAGATCCTTAAAGCTGTGTCATAGAACATGCTCTTTGGAAAGGACGTGCTTTTTCTGTAGCCAAGTCTTCTCTGGCTTCGCTCCAGCACTATGAGGGGAAATGCCTTCACAACCCTCGGTGTAATGCAAATGTCCAAGTCCGTGTCCAACTCTGTAGTCCCAGTGGTGCCCACGGGGCCTTCAGGGCAAGATATGCCATATCTTAATACAGAATCACTGTCTGTCAAGTCTCACGCCATTAATTCTATGGAGGCTCCAGAAACTGTTAACTGTCAAGCTATCAACTCACTCTCATGCACCCTCTGTCTCTCCCTCACTTCTTATAGACCTCATTTGCAGATAATAGGCCATACAGGGGGGAAAAGTGCCCTTTTTAATTATCCAGAGGATTATGAGATTTGAGTTGTTCCCAAATGCTAATACATAGATCGCAGCTGTGCATCTTTGCATAAGGAGGAGTATATTACCCTTCCATTTGGCCTCTGTTGCTGATGGCTTACAGCTGATCTTTGCACACCTCATTTGACGGGGAAATAAGAGGCTATAAGCTCTGCATGAGAGACCTGTGACCGTGATGAAGTTCTGAGATCCGACTAGGGAGTAAATGCCAGAACTCACACAGTTAATGACAAAAATGAAAGATGGAATCAATCAGGAATTCATTTTGAATAATAAAAGATACTGATGAGGATGATTTTCTGGTCGTGAGTCGAGCTCATGAATAAAAACTTATAGAATTGATAGGTGCAAACTATTCTCAGAGTTTGATTTAGTTTACAGTATTTTAGTAGCAGATGGGTGAAGTTTACAACATCAGGACAGGGTTGTTTTCAGGAAGTGTACTCAACTGAGTTTCTTCAGTAATCATCCAAATTGATTTGCATTTATTGTGCTGCTGTCTTCTGAGGTAAATTGGACCCATCAAGTCCAACACACACTACAAAACACTGACTTTCACAAAAACAGGATAATAAAGAGAGCTGAATCTATCTTCTACAGTATGGCCTGAATGAACTTAATGGGCATGAACACAGATATACTGTGCATGATTCATATACCCAAAAGACCCATTACAAAGAGACTATAGGCAACAGTATGATGGGCACAGAAATACACTGAACACACAGACAAAAATCTTTCCTGACCTTAAATCTGACGCATTTCTGAGTCTATGTTCCAGCCCCCCGCATGGTAAAATATCAGTGCCGGTTTCAGCAAATCAATAACATTCACAGTCCTCATTAATTACAGCTGCTTTGCAGAGGTACACAGGATTTCAAATCACCCACATGTTCTATATACAGTCACCAAACAACACAGTGGAGACTTATTTATTTTCTTCTCTTTAATTCTGTATTTTCTTCTTGGCTCGCTTAGCTGCTACTTTGTCAGCGAACGTGGGAGACAAAATAATTGCCTCTATATTTCCTGAATTGATTTCTTTCACAGTTCTAATACAGTGGTCAGGCTGGCACTCAGGCATCCATGACAGGCCCTTGTGCTACAGGCTTTGTATTTCAGGGGGAAAAAAGAGTCAAGACTCTTTTTTCATTTTCTACAGCTTGTTATCAAGGTCAAGCATTAGCAATCAAAACAGAAATCCCTTGAAGAAAATCCATCCATCCATCCAAAACGCAATTGAAGCACATGCTGTAGGTAAAAAGAGAGCTGCACAGTTTTTGCGCACCGAGTAGCACACACAAACACAATGTGTCTGCTTGGCAACACAACGATTGTTGACGCTCTCAAATAGAGTGAGTTACAACAATCAATGAGTTTGTTGTTGTACTCACCTGTGTGGACATCATTCTGTGAGCTTTGGGCACCGCAAAGTCCTCCACAATCTGCTCTAGGTTCAAGTTAATACAACCAGTCCACTCAGCCCCTCTGTCCCACTGTAACCAGTCCACTCAGCCCCTCTGTCCCACTGTAACCAGTCAACTCAGCCCCTCAGTCCCACTGTAACCAGTCTACTAAGCATCTCTGTCCCACTGTAACCACTATAACCACTATAAGCAGTCCACTCAGCCTCTCTGTCCCACTATAACCAGTCCACTCAGCCTCTCTGTCCCACAAAACCAGTCCACTCAGCCTCTGTCCCACTATAACCAGTCCACTTAGCCTCTCTGTCCCACTATAACCAGTCTACTCAGCCTCTCTGTCCCACTATAACCACTATAACCAGTCCACTCAGCCTCTCTGTCCCACTATAACCAGTCCACTTAGCCTCTCTGTCCCACTGTAACCAGTCTACTCAGCCTCTCTGTCCCACTATAACCAGTCCACTCAGCCTCTCTGTCCCACAAAACCCGTCCACTCAGCCTCTGTCCCACTATAACCAGTCCAATTTGCCTCTCTGTCCCACTATAACCAGTCTACTCAGCCTCTCTGTCCCACTATAACCAGTCCACTCAGCCTCTCTGTCCCACTATAACCACTATAAGCAGTCCACTCAGCCTCTCTGTCCCACTATAAGCAGTCCACTCAGCCTCTCTGTCCCACAAAACCAGTCCACTCAGCCTCTGTCCCACTATAACCAGTCTACTCAGCCTCTCTGTCCCACTATAACCAGTCCACTCAGCCTCTCTGTCCCACTATAACCACTATAAGCAGTCCACTCAGCCTCTCTGTCCCACTGTAACCAGTCCACTCAGCCTCTCTGTCCCACTGTAACCAGTCCACTTAGCCTCTCTGTCCCACTATAACCAGTGCACTCAGCCTCTCTGCGCTCCTCAAAGTTTTCAGAAACGTTTCAGCTGAATGAGCGTCCTGCAGTCACAACTGTGGGACAGGGATTACTGTCAAAAACAGCAGGAAGGGCTCACACGCCTCACTGAAGGTAAAAGTTCACAGAGGGGATGAACGCAGAAGTCACAGCTGGAGGATCCACCATGCACATGTTAGCATTTAGCATGTTAGCCAGACCCAGCACTTGTTGGTCACACAACGTCATGTGTGAATTTATTTGGGTCAGCTAGCGTGCTCACCAGGTGGTGCATTGTATCAGTGATAAATTAAGGTAGATGCCGTGGTACAATGATGCTAATCTTAACCCATAACAACACACCAGCAGCTTCTTCTCTGCTGCAGCCGCTGATTTGACTCCTTTATGTTGTTATACATGTTTCACAGGCTTTATCATGACTGTGATTTGTTTTCACTCTGTGCAACTGGACTGTAGAGAAGTACGATACTTGAGATAAATTTAGTAAGATTAGTAAAAATTGTTACTTCCATCCCTGCTGAACCGTGTCAGCAGCTCACAGCTATAGTAAGCCCCAAGGGTAAAACATTCAGTCAGTCAACAACCACACTGCTTAAAGTAAGCTAAACTTTGCCATACAGTGACAAGTGAGTTTGTAACACTGTTTAATGTTGTAATGCTTCCATTTCGGTCCCTGGCACTTAGTTTGGTAACATATAAAAGCAGAGAAGGCAAGAGCCTTTGTCAGTGTTGTAGAGCAATAGAAAAGATTTGTTATCTCATTTCTTATGGCACGCATTTTCTCCAACTAAATTTCCAAAAATGACGAGAATGAGATGATTAAGTAGATCGTAAACTCCTGTTTTGCAAAAAGCAAACTCCTCTTGTCATCCACTCTCTTTAATGGGTAGAAGAGACAGGAAGTCTTTCAGTTCTGAATGACTTAACTTTTCATCTTGTTTTACCCTTCACGTTGTGTTCCCTGTGGTGCATGTTCAGGATAATGATCCCCTAAACTCTTCCCTTCTGGTGCAGACTGCTCTTTAAATTAGGAAAGGGCAGAGGAGGTAACCACCACCCACATACTGAACTGAATGATGGAGAATACGAGGCCGGCTCCATAGTAATGAAAGAGATCGAAGGACAGAAATGAGAGAGAAATGTATGTTGCCCACTTACACCAGTCGTGACTCCTGCGGTCTGGCCATGAACTGACTTTTCCTTCAGATCTAACCCCTTGTCTAACAAAGTCTTTACTCTTAACAGGCCAGTGGGGTGAAGACACCCCTTGAACCTTTTAAGCACGACTTCATGACATTTGTGCAAAAAAAGAAACCTCACACCCTCCGTGTGAGAGAGGGAAGGGACGACACGCTGGATTGGCAGGGAAAGCAAGCAGGGAGTGAGAGTGCATTAGACCTCTGGTGTCAACTGAGGCATCAATTAATGAGCAGCCTGGGAATGTGTCCATCCTGACACACTCTGCACCGGGGTGCCGCAGGAGGCCGCGCCAGGGCCAAAGACGACCGGGGGACGTGAATAATTGAAGTCCCTGTTTTAAATGTTTAAATGAATTAAGGCCAGGGGAAGAGGTGTTAAGAGATGTACAAGAGGGAGGAAGGGAATGGCAGCAAAAATACCTCCATTATGTCTCCAATCATGAAGCAGAAAGGTGCTCTGCGTCAGTAGTAAAACCTGCTATGTCATGTCATTAGTGGAGTGACGTGAGTGCATGCTAAGTCCAGCATAACACTAGCTTTGACAACTCTGTCGACACATTTCTGTCTATCCACTAGCAGCGGAAAATACTGCCCTTATTTTGACACGATTCGAATACATGCACATGTCTTGGCACAAAGTTTCAGCCTCATTCTCTGGGTGCTGACCAGCAGTGAGGTGACATTAATAGTCAGCGGAGAGATTTGTGAAGACTCAGAGAGGGACCACACTGTATTAAAGCCAGACAATGACATCCTATCAGAATAAGTCCAGCCTCAGTATCTGAGCGGTGCAGTAGGTGAACGTTCCAACAAATGAGAAGAAGAAGAAGAAGAAGAAGTTCCATACATTTTCAGTTCCATAACTTTTCATTCAGAAAAACCAAAGATAAAAAGAGGGTATGTTTTTCTAATAAGGCATCCTTGAAAGTTGGAACTAGTGGCTAATTATTGATTGGTAATAAATAATTTACTAATGCTTTATAGAACAGTTATATGTGGTTACTATGGAACAAATTTGGGGTTGCCAAGTTTTGAGACATGTCATTATCCTCCTCCAACATGACATTTGTTTAGTCTGTTTGGCTGGCTCTCCAGTCTCGTCACCTCTATGAATGACTTACTAATGTTTGTAACCTTAGACTTACAAAGTGAGATACCCATTAGCATTTATTGACTTACTAATATTTATAACTGCAGATTGAATGGCCTAAAAAGTGAGATACCCATTAGCATTTATTGACTTCCTAACACTTACAACTGCAGATTGAATGGCTCATCAGAAAGTGATAAAGTAATGACTCTTTATTAATGACTTACTAACATTAGAAGCTGCAGACTTCAGTGTTGTGACAGTAATGAGTTTCTCACTTTCTCACTTTGTAATGAGCCATCAAATCTGCAGTTATAAATCTTCGTCCTTAATAAATGGATTTTGGTCCAAATGCTCTTCAGCTCTTTTCCAGAAGGTAAGTGGTCAAACAGTCCATTGGCAGGGTCTCCCTGATGAACTAAAAAGCAGCTACAACCTGGATTAAGATTATTTTTTGGCTTTTTTTTATTGAGGCAGACAGGAAACGAGGGCAGAGAGAGGGTATGACATGCAACAAAGGTACCCTACTGGAATCAAACCGGGGACACCGTAGGTAACCATTAGGTTACAGGGGCGCCCCAAAACGTTGTTCTCATTAATGGCTTATAACTGATCTATATGACATTGGTAAATTATGTATTTATTTATTGATATTTCAATATTAACATTGCTTTTCATTTGTTGCTGACTTTTCTTTACAGACATAAAGCAAAATAAGTTTTTTAATGTCACTTCTCACCCTAAGTCTGGGAAGGAATGCATCAATGAACTACAAACTTGTATTCAATGTACAAAATATGTTGGCCAAACAACTCCATATTGGAAATATTGGCAATGCGGCAGCTGATTTCAGCATGAAGACACTCTTCTGAAATACTTCTAGTGAACATTGAAGCAGTGGACTTTCTATGGGGCATGTTTACCTGCACACAGCCAGTAAATGTTCCTGCTGCCAAGATTTCAACAATCTCAGTCACTCAATCAGGGTCTATAAAAGTAGTCCACTCTGGCTTTTGAAATTGCAGCTGTCGCTCCTTTTTCTTTCTTTGAACTACTTCATCTGAACAGATTTCACTTCAAACTTTATTTCACTGAAGGTTTTGTACAGTTTATTATTTTATCTGGTCATGAATCCACAATTGAAATCAGTGCCCTACATGACTGATCACGGATATATGTGTATAACTTAATAAAACACAAGTACCGTATAACCTATTTCATTTCGATGTTCATGAAATTGTACAAAGGCACAGTGCGTGACACTACAGCAGCTGATATTTGCCAGTTGTCAGCAGGACACAGAGAGTAAACAAAGCCCTACTGATTGGCAGCCGTTCCACTCCACAGAATCCAGCAAAGACGGCTCAAATTGGATGCAAAAACAGCACACTTAGATTTCAATTTCTCCTCACAGATGGGAGCACCACACACATTGCTTGTGATGTGTCTCCAGTACCTGAAACTGGGGAGTAAACAATGATCAAATTGACACAGTCCCAAAGAGGATAAACACATGCTGGGTGCTCTGGGCTCGCACTGGTTTTCTGAGACAGTACAGACAGACAGGCAGCCAAAAAAAGATGAGATAAGAGGTGGTATCAAGCTCCTTCGATGTGGGTGGCTTCCTCTGAGCTGCCAATGCACCACTGCTTCTCCTCTCTGTTTCATTTTCTCCTTCTCACCCTCTCTCTCATGCCAAAGTCCAAAGCCCAAGAGAAATTAGTCACCCCGCACAATGTGTGTTGTGTGTGTGTGTGTGTTTGAGGGAAAGAGAGAGTGAAAGCAAGACGAAAGCGAACAGGGAGGGGAGAGAGAACAAAATTGTTTTCCATCCCAAGGCTTATAATTCCGCTTTATATCTGAAAACTGATGCTGGTCTGACGAAAGGACATCAATCTAGGCATCGGAAATGTGCTGCAGTAACAGGAAAAGCTTCGCTGTACTGTTCAGATACAGTTGTGGCCACGAGACGACTGAAAGGACTGAAAATGATAAGGGAATCTACAAAAGCCTCAATGTTTAAGAAATCTTCATACAGACTCATACAGGGTGTGAGTGAGACCGTCTATAACCTCCATGCGCCTCATTTTCCCCAATCAAATCAATGGCCAATGGCAGGATCAGTGATGTCAGCAGGCTTGTCGTTTTTTTGATTTTATACGCTGTATTATACTGTACTTTGTGAGTTAAACTGGGATTATGCTATTGCAGTGATACATGTCAGAGAAGGGTGTTATGGGTAACCGTAGGTGATGTCAATCTCCCTAATCTCAACAAAGCGTAGCGCGGACCTGCGCGTCAAACCAAGCTGATTGGTGGATCCAACATCCTGTCAGGGAGTTTTCTCTTTTTTAGATTTTATTTTTCTCTGTGGGTGTACATTTCAGCATCATACTGGCACAAGAGATCTTCTAGCGGAGCAGAGGAAAATAAATTCCTCTTCAACTTAATATTCAACTTTAAGTTGAAAAGAAGACATTTGCACTCGACCCCCCCAAAACCGTACAAGTTTAAAAGAAACACACATTTGAATGTGTCATAACGACATACGTTAGCTTACATGCAGCCTTAGTAGACAGTAAACAACAGTCAGCAGTCGTGCCCTCAGTTATGCTCTCAGGTATCTTAATAACCTTAATCTGGATCTCTGGACGTTCAGAGCCGAGACTGTGACTGGGAAATTATAACGTTAGCCAACATTAGCTAAAGTAACATTAGCGGCCAAAGAGGAGACCGACAGCTGTCAACAGGACCTATTTAGACAATATCTGATATCTTCAGCTTTAAATGTCATATCATTAAATATACTTTTATAGCATTCACCAGGTGTACAACTTTCTAAAAAAGTATGAATGGGCCCATTTGACCCTCCCAGACAACCATGGCTCAAACGCCTGTTTCCTGTTTGCATCAAGGTGAAACTATATTTACACAAATTACAAGAGCGCAGTCGAAGCCTGTACATCCCTCACACACAACATTGTGCTGCATCGGTTGGTCACATTAAAACATGACTGATAAATCAAACTAGCAAAAGAATAATTAAAAGTGAAATGTTCCGCGAGTATTTATAGTGCAAGTACATTGTGCACATAACTGACTGATAGAGGAGGCGTTTGAATGGATGAAAGAGAAGCGTGAACTGCAGCTACCCTTGAGCTCATTCTATCATGGTGGAGAGATAAGACAAGTACCCAGATTTCTGCTTCTCATTCTCATCTTGTACATTAGATCAAGGCTCTGACATTGGCTTCTGAACAATACATTTAATGACATGGGTACATTTTCTTTTGAAGATAGGAGCCTGCTTTGAAGAGTCCTCTGCTCCTCAATTGCTGGGATCTGATGATGAAGAAACCTGACCGGCCTCCGCGTTGGGTCACAAAATCCAACCCACCTCCTATTGTTTGCATGACGAGGGGAGGGGCAGGAGGGCAGAAGAAGGGCCTGCCAAAATCATGTAACCAAACCACAGGAGGAACTGTGGTTTCAGGAGGAAAAGCCTGAACACTAACCCTCCTCTATGAAGCAAAAGGAGAGACCTTTGTCGTTAATTGGCAATTTTATTGAGTCCAAATAGTTTAATTATAATCACAAGGCCGCATATCTAACAAAGAAATAACAAGCGTAGAAAATAAGGGGCTAATTTTTAAACCCAGTAATTGCAGTTTTCTACCCAAATTGCAGCCTAATGATTACAGGCATGAGGTGGAGCTTGACAACAAAACCAGAAAAGAGTAGGAGAGAAAACATATTGCTAAGGACCCTCAGGCATCACAAGTGTGAGAGAGAGAGAGAGAGAGAGAGAGGGAGAGAGAAATCTGCCAACAAAAAATGAGAGCTCCCTTACTCCAACAAGAACCAGGGTTTAGAAGTGGGCTTCTCAAAATCTGCAATTCCCCAACCTTTTCACTGGGCCAGTGGTTAAGGACTTGGAGAATTGAGTTCCTCGCTGCTGTGCTGGAGAAGGAGGTGATGGGAATTCAGTGCAATGGCACAATATTGAAAGTGAAAGCTGCCAAATACTGACTACCTCCAGGAAAAGGAACAGAGCAATGGATTGAAGAAGGAGAGAGAAACAGAGAGAGAGAGAGAGAGACAGAGAAAAACCACCTCCATGGAAGAGTGGATTCCTAAACTCTGCTCAGGCTCTTTTCCACTCAAACCTCATTGTCCTCAGTGTCCAGAGCACTTGAAGAGTCAGCTGGAGAAATTCCCAGGCAGAGTCACATGACTCAGGATGGACAGGATCATTTAGGCTTAGAAAAACATGAGTTATGTCCTCCCTACACAAAAACTAAACTGGGAATCCAGTTGGACACATTTCAAAAGATAAAAGAATCCTTTTGAAACCATCATATTGGGGATCTAAACCTGAATACACTTCTTAGGATTGTGTACATCAGTGGTTCCCAACCAGGAGATCAGGACCCTCCACAAGGCGGTCAAAAGATGATCAACAATCTAGGAAATTTAAAAGGAACGTATTTTTAGCTTCACAAACTGTGAATCTTTGCTTTTTCATTCATTTCATTCAAATACTGGATACGTTATACATCTTCTGGCCTAAACAATCAAACGTTTGAGTTAATCCAAAACTGGCAGAGAATCTGAAAATTAATTGGTTTAAGCTGCAGATTGTGTTATTAGTTTTCTCAACATCGTAATCTTTAGCTTCCACCCACCATTATCAGCGCGCATAACCAAATTGAAAAATGTCTGTGATTGGATTCCTCTTACAGATATGAACTGTAGTAGTTGAAGAGTAACTTCCCACCTTGCTGGATGTGGTCAGAGGTGAAACAGGCTTGACACTTTCAACCAGAGACAACAGCAAAAATACTGCTTTTTTGGCCTGGCATTAAGTTACTCTTCAACTTCACCTTACCTTTTTATGTACACAGGCTTGTTCCTTTGACTTTTTTCTCAAAAAAAAAACAGTTGTTAATCTTTTATACTGATGATTCACCCGTATATTATATATATTTCAATACCATCCAAGCCGTAGAAGTGCTTCAAGTGGCCCTTACCTCACGCTGTCTATAGGAGAAATTCTTCAAACTAATACCCATGAAAAAAGGCAGGGATTTAAGCAAAACTTTGGATCCACTATTTGAACGATGCCTTTCAATGCATGACATGAGTTTACTCAAGTTTTTCAACACAGTCATCTTAACTTCACATGATCGAGCCCTGTAGGATCACAGTCTGTACTCCAGTCAACAGAGGAAACTGATATAATATAATGACATTAAAACGCACATACACAAAGTTAATAGAGCAATAAGAGATACAGAAGCTTGTACACACATGCATGATGTGCCTACATGCATCATTCACATAAACACCCACTTTTACAAACACTTCAGCTGTGCACACACTCACTTTTCTCACACACACTCACACACACCCACAGCCAAACATGCACACAGCAAATCAGCATGAATAAATAAGAGATGGAGTTGTGCTTCACAGCCTAATCTCTGAGGGAAAAACAGCTTGCCGCATCGGCAAGGATCAGCCAGGGCGAGTGAGAGGGACACTGCTGGCTTCCAGGAAACCAATTTGTTTGTTTATTGTCTTGGTGTTTTGTCGGCGGTTACAGTTCATTGCAGCCAGCCCATCTTGGGCATGCTCCTTTAAATGGCATCTATAAAACATGGGATGTGCTCTCCCCACATCCTCCTCCTCTGTACATGACGGAGTTGCACACGAGCGTAACAATGCTGCATTTCGTTCGCTATGGTGGGGCTTTGAATTTCCCCTTAAACATCCAACAGATTCACCCCAGCAGCTCGAGCAGGCGCTTTGAGAGGTGGAACAAACTGTGCTTTCTAAACACATTAGCCTATGAACACCGCTGAGCAGTGAATCTCGAGGTGCTGAAATCGGGTGTAATCATGTAGATAGATGGCTGACTTTTTATTGTTCCGCTAAGCCAAATCTGCAAGGCTGGTGGTGAATACAGAGTTTCTGAAATGATGCAATACCCAGGATTTTATGGTTAACTCGTGGTGCTGCAGTGCTATGTTCTGTGTGACAAGACACTGGGCTGTCACATGTATATGTATCCTGCAGGTTTAGCATGCCAACTCCATGGGAAATGCAGAAATGTCAGTCTTACATGAAGACATTTGAAAGGGTCTGTGCACACATATATACGTATGAGTGCAAAACCTAAAATGTATTGTTTTGTCTCATGCCTGCAAACACAAGCCAGACTCTCATATCATGCCCTATTGATCTGACAGGGTGAGCAGGAAGCTGGCGGAGAACATAAATACTGCCTGGGGTGGCTCCTTAAAACTAGAGACAAGCCTCTTATCCATGGTGTTCTCTTCTCTGGAAATCACCTGGTGGCTCATGCATATCAAGTACTCTCCCAAAGCCTCAGTCTCTGCCTTCTTCAGGCTCTGCTGTTTGTTGCACTGTCTGTGTGACGGTGGCTTTAAAATTTTTTAAAAAAAATAAAAAACACTGAAATTGCAAGCTAATCTGTCTAATCACTGCGTGCTGGTTATTTTGCAGAGATGCAGCGCATTTGTCGCCACCACAGCGGCACGAGCAACCGTTTTTTGATTCACCACTTGTTTGGGAATATGCAGGCCACAGTGCAATACGGCAAGGTTATGGTGTTTACAGGTAGACACACAACTTTATTCTAAGCCTTTAGCTCCATAACAAATGCCCACTTTTTACAACAACCACTGCAGAGCGCACAAATCTTCTCCAAGTTTCCAGTGTTACTGTCAAATACAGTGGAACTGTCACAGGGATCCCATCTCCAGTAATCCCAGGGTGGCCTTTGCTCTGCCTGTCAGCAATACCAACCAATATCACCGCACAATAAAACCCTCCAGAACAACAGTGGGCCGCAGGCAGCTTCAAGGGCTACTGACGGCAATCTATAAAACAATATAATGGGTTGCCTGTCAGCGAGTGTGAAAGGGAAGATCTACACCTCCTCTGACTCTGAGGGGACTTCAATTAATCACAGCAGAATTGTATCACCCTGCAATAGGAGTGTAAGGTTATTACCATCCACATATTCCGCAGGATGAAATGCGATAATAGCACTAATTGAGAGAGAGGGAGGGGGGCAGAAACAGCTGACCGCACAGCGCTTGTCAAGAGGATGAAGGGCATGAACGGGGGTGAACAAGGAGATAGAAAGAAGAAGAGGGAGGGGGAGAGGGAAGAGGGGGAGGGGGGTCGTAGACAGCGAAATATTAACAGTGGTGTGCGTAAGCATAATCATAAACATCTACAGTCTGTGTCGTAGCAGCTGACAGCAAATACAAGAGTTTTCATTAGGACCTTCATCCGTGTCTTCTCAACATAATCCAACAAGATAACAGCATTGTACTTTTCTTAAGTCACAAACAAGCCGCTTATAGCTGAGCTTGTTTTTTGGTTTTTGGTTTTTTCCCTTCTTCTTCTTCTTTTTGGAGTTGGAGGGGAATCACACTGATGGAGGACACGGCCCACGCTGTGAATTCAGATCCACGTCCCAACTCAGAGCAGCGATTTGACTTGGCTGCACAGCATCGCTGTGGGGAGCCATGTTTGCGTTTAGGGTTACTGTTACTGAGGGACAGGTGATGGAAACGCTCAGACATGGAAATATTGTGCACTCTTCTAATCTAAAAGCAGCTGAACACACTAAACAAAAGATCAGATAACAAGACAGATAGATAGATAGATAGATAGACAGATAGATAGATAGATAGATAGATAGATGATCAGGCTACATGCCAGTTTTTCACAGAGAGATTCATCTGGTAGTGATTACATCTGGTAAAAGATTTTAGATTCTTCTTCTCTGAAGCTGTGATCAGATAACAACTTGTCTGCATGCTAATGAGACCACACACATCAAACCTTTCATATACATGTTCCTTAAAAATGTTTTTTTCTGTATTTGCACACAGAATGGTGTTCCCTCGGTGCCTTTGTGCACCCAAAATGAGGAGGCAGATCCCTCTGAGGACAAACTATATTTTTTTGTTTTGGTCTAATTTAAGCAGTCAGTGGTGCAGCTGCACCTGCACGCCACTTTCAGTCATTAGTTTCCAGTAGCTTGCTTGAGTCTCAAGTTAATAACTATTTATCATAGTGGAAATAATGAACAGCCTAATCGATAAGCTTAGTTTATTCACAGTGTTTGGCTGCTTGTCTATTTCGCAGTCACACGTGAGTATCCACAGCAGCTAAATTGTTTGAATTCTATCCTTTCTATCCAATTAAGCCTTGTAGAAGCCACACATGACACAGTCTAATGTACAAAATACATGACAGTGACATTTTCATGGTGTGCCAACCTACCTGTCGTTGTGCTGTCAATTAATCCTCTGAAACGTCCCTTTCATTTATTCTCCATTGTCAACCACAAAAACCAGAAATGCCATTTCCGTGTCGCTTCAAGACGCCCTCGACAACACATAACCTAAAAACTCTGGCGTAATGTCAAAGCTCTCCAGACGCACGATCCCTGAGAAGGACAAGTCTAAATTGGGGCTGCTGGCTACTTGCAGGCGGTGGACTTGAAAGTCTATAAAAGTTGCTGGTCCTCCGCCTCTGACTCACAACTTCCCCTCCGCCAGAGCGCCTCAGCAGCTGGGCAGCACGCGGGACCGTCACTCATAGTTTCTGGATTCAGGCATGATGGGATTTTTTTTTTTTACAATCCTCCTTCCAGATACTGATTGCAGTTGGGTTTTGGCAGCGTCTTCGCGCAGTTAGAGAAATGGATTTGAGGTGTCCGAGGGATGAGAGAGCAGCCGGATTCATCTCAGTGTGTCTCTGTGTGTGTGTGTGTGTGTGTGTGTGTGTGTGTGTGGAGGCTGCGGGCGCTGCGCTGGTGTTTTAGCGCCACCCAGTGGAGGTCTGTGATCAAGGTGTGACAGGAAGGAGTGCAGACGTTCATCTCATGCAGCTTCAGATGATGATAACTGGATGCTTGTGCCTTCTTGTGAAGAGCACGCTGTCTATAGTAGCGAAGTAAGACCATAAACGTTCTTTAATGTTACTACAAATTGCTTCAGTGTAATTTCCAGCATTATTTGGTGTCTGTGTAGTTTGATTGATCACTTGATATGGTTTTGGAGAAAGTCTTTAAAGCTATTTTGAGTGGTAGGTATATATGCATAAAAAAGATTTAGGGAGGGGTGCTGACTGTTAAACTTTATTTTATTTTATTTTAAAAAGCAATGCCCTTCCCAGCAATATTATTATTTCTTATATTTTCTTTGGCTCCACACTCATTCACTACCCCCCCCCCCCAGTATCTCAAAACAATATATTTATGAAAAACGTGACAAAGTGGTGAAAATATCTTCTACATTTGTCTAAATATACCCCCATATATATATTACATTTTACAAATATGACATTTGAAATAAAATAGAAATATGGGGTAAGAAAAAAAAAAAAAGACCTTCCCCCCTGTTCTCCCAGAAAAGTTAGACTATCCTCCCATCAGCAAACATAAAAATGACAATAACCTCCCCCTTTACAGAACCGTCTCCCCTCCCCTAATAATTTGTGTACAGTCTCTTACTCGGAAGAACTTGCGTGTTACGACATGCATTAGGCTCCTGACTACTCACCCAGGTTATGATCATACATCTGTTTGTCTCTGACATTCAACTTCCGCTCTCCTCAAGCATTACTGCCCGGTCTACAAAGCCTTCCCCCCAGTAATTGCATTATCATCTCTCCATTTCTCAAGCAGTCTCTTTCGTCTGCCCCCCCTCCCCTTCCAAAAGGCAGGAATGGGTGGAATAATCAATACCAACCATTGAAATAGTCTGTGGAGACGGGATGCAGGTTTGGATTTGATTGATTTTGGACACCCTCAGAGAGTGTTATCATCATAAAGCCATCTACCTCATAGACATGCAAGCAGAATCAAAGGGCAGAGTACACAAATCTTTGGGGACCAAATACAAAAAATAATGTCAGGCTATTATCATTGACCGGGCTGAGCTATACAATTCAAAGCAGATATGTAGACCAGAGCCAGCCTTCATAACACTTCATAATTGCCTATGAAGAGAGAAGCTGTTACTTTGATTCTATTTGCGTAATTTATTGTATGATTCCCAAAGTCCTCAAGTGTCTTTCCTCCTCCCTCTCTCACACACACACACACACACACACACACACACACACACACACACTCTGAGAGAGGAGATGACCTCATTAATCTTTAGTGCATTGTATAGACCTATCCTGTCATACTCCTGACACTGTGGTTTGTGACACAGCCCTGCTCATTAAATCATATGACAGGATGAGGTCAGCAGTGAGGTAAGGTGTCTCAAGCTGTGTGAGAGCAGATAAAGCCAGCAGTATTGGCTTCTGTGAGAGGGCCCGACAACAAATGTACTGTAGGTGGCGGCTGAGGTGAGTCATGAGGTAATCCCGGTTAGTGAGCGTTTGGCATCAAAATCTAATAAAAGGCTGGTTTTGTCTCTTTGAGGTCAAACCGCAGGGGAATGAGAAACACACATCCGCTGCCGTTTGAGGCGTCGTGTGTTTTGGCAACTCGGAGGAAACCTCACTGCCTTTTCCAGGCCTTGTTACTGTAGGTGGCACCTTGCATAACGCTCATCAACCCATGCTTGTCATCCTGTGATTACTTTCACCTCACACAGGGAGCAAGAGTTGTGGGGGCCTGACATTGATTGTGGTGGTTCAGCTTAAAATAACAGCACCCTGCAGGGAGCAGTGCGAGCCCTCTGCCTGAACCCTCACTCGCCTTCGCCGCGGAAGTGTGTTTGAAGACGGTGGGACGTCTACCAGAAAATTGCAAGAGGAAAAATAGGAGGCATAATGGCCTCAGGAATGGAGCTGGCCATCAATAATGCAGAAGAAGCAGCCGTTAATGCCCCCTTTAATTCAACAGGTCTGCAGACGCCGGGACAGTTATTCTTCCTCAGCTGCAGATGCCCGATGAGAGGCAGCTACATCAGGCTTTATGGCTTTGTGTGTGGTTGCACTGCCAGGCCCTCCCCCCCGACCTCAATCCAGATTGTAGAGCCATTAATGGGTTTTCATCAGGGGCCTGCCCTAATGGAGTTTCCAACTTCACCAACTCGCTTAGATACCAGTGGGGAGCTGTAGCCACAGAGAAATAATGTCCAAACAAAGTCAGAATATATGAACTCAATTTAGTCTGAACAGTGAGAGCACTGGCAGCTTTAATAAACAAAACTAGGGCAGAACCAAAAGAGTCAATGTTACACTGCAAGAATTACCATATAGTTACGTTCAAGTTTAACACAAGTAAATAAATCTGTCATCAAAATGTGAAGAATATAGCAATAATGTTTCCATCTTGACTTCTGTTTTTTTTAGAATATTTGTCGCCTACTGTACATAAGGAAAACATGGAAGTGGGTCAAATAAATGACATTGCATGTTTTTTAACTGATTCAAAGAAAGGAGGAGAAGCCAAGCACTCATAACTCAGATGAGATGCGAGTATTCATACAGCACTTGAGTGAATGTACTTAGTTACTTTAGAATTTAAAATAGAAAGATTACATTGCTGTTATGAGAGTGTGGCTTTCCTCTCTTCTCCCTGATATCTAACTGTGAGCCAGCACCAGGTTCAAAACAAAATATGAGATGAGATGGAAGCCTTGTTCAAATGAAGGTTTTTGCAGTGCAGATCTGACTACAGTGCATTCACTTTGCATTGCCACACAATAAAATATGAACTCCAGAAGTGAGTCTCATTCTTCTTGTCTTGTTTTCTCTCCTGGTGATCTGCCATATCAGATGGCTTGATGCTTCCTTCTCACCAGAGATCTCCTGAACTGGGACCAGTGTCTGCGCCCTCACCGACACACTCACACACACACACACACACACACACACACACACACACGAAAGAGAAAGATAGACGCATCATAGAAACAAATTCTCACTCATTTCACTGTTTCCCTTGGATCCAGGCCTCACAGCCTCTGACAGAGAAGTATTGGTTCATTCATCAGGAGAGAGATTAAATCTTCATCCACTGCTACTGGATGTTGAGAGTGCTTCATCTTTGCGAGGGGGAAATAAAAGTTTCTTTTTTAATCCATCCTTTAAGGCAAAGGGAATCATTTCATTCTCTTTTATCGCTTGCCAGCATGTGGTGGTGTAGACAGTTAGCAATAAAACAGCTGTTATTACAAAAAAATGTCAATAAATAGGTGATAAACAGAAAATGTGTTAACATACAGAAGCACGTGTGTGCCTCCTACTGAGCCGTAGAATTACAATCAGCCCGTTTTAACATGCAAGACAGACAAAACTACAACAAACATAATGATTCGTTCTACAGCATCCTCACGCTCATTGTTGTCAAATAGCGTCTCATCTGGAAGTACTTTAGCTCCATCTACTGGAGATCACACACAGGTACAAACATCTGTGCGTCTGCAAAACACTGCATACAACCTCATCACTGCAACACACTTTCTGATGTCTCTTCATTTCACTTTGTTTCATGGTCATAAATCATAGAAGTGATCCAGAGAAGATGCAAACTACTAAATAAGGTTTTTTTTTTAAAAAGAAGTACTAATACTACGTTTTAAATAACTGCTTAATAAAGTTTATGAATGTTGGATAATTGAATCAACAACAATGCATCATATTTTATAAGCTCAAAATAAGTTTTGTAAAATCAGTGTTGTAAAATAAAAGTAGCAATGCCACACTGTGAAAATACTCCTGAAAGTTAAAGTACTGTTACTGGCCAAATGTACTTAAACAAAATCATGGTTAAAGTATTTAATTCAGGAAAATGGTCGCTGAGAACATTATACTACTATTTATTATATTATTTGATTATTATTACTGATGCATTAATGTGTAAGCAGAATTGTACTGTTGTAGCTGTAACTGTTTTATACACTGTTGGGTAGTTTAATATATTTCAGCACATTATATTATATTTAATCTGAAATGCAATGAGTAACTATGGCAGTCAAATAATTGTGGAGAAGTAAAATGCACAATATATATAGGTAGGTGTACTTGAGTAAATATACTCCTGCAGTAAATACATACTAAAGTACACAAACACACAGCAAGCAAAGAGTCAACTTCTCTGTTCTGTAATGTAGTTCTGCTTTTTACTCCTTCCAAAAATACAACTAAATAAATTAGCAAACCAATTAATTAAAAGTGAGTATCAGTGCAGATGACACATAGCACATATATGATGATGAAGAATAACACTGTGTACTGTATATTCCAAAAACAAATTAAAATGATTTATAGTCAGTAAACAGATTAAAACCAATAAAAGCAGACTTGAGACGTGTTGATGTCGCAGGATAATAAGCAGGAGCGGGTGGATGGACGTTATGTTTACCTAATGAGTGACTTCTAAGAGCAAAAACAATCAATACTGGTGCATTCAAATCACTTATCAGCCTCAGTCCTTGAGCGCTGTCAGCTGAAAGAAGGACAGCGGCCTCAGATAAAAGTGATTATGTAACACAGTTACAGGCTACTCTGAGTGCCATTAGTGCTGCTCCTCTTCTCTGAACTCCGGCTCCTTTGTGCTCTCGTTAACTGTGCTGCGTTACTGTGTTTTAGTGACGTGAAATATGGTGAAATATGGTTACCAGGCCTTTTCTACCAAAACAGCAACGAGAGATGCAGATACAACTGTATAGTGCAACAAGTGATTAGTCAATAAGCTGTGTAAATTGTGTAAATGGCATAAAATGTTGTGAAATCATGCGTCAGTTCCTGAAGTCATGTTCCTAAGAATCTTCCCTAAACCAGAAACTATTGTAATCAATAGTTGTAATTTCTTAATGGTTAATACATTATTTACTGATGCTATATTCATCAGTTATGAGCCAAAATAAGAACAGCTTTTGGGTTGTCAGGTTGTTGCTGTTGTTTATCCTCTTCCTCCCTTGCTTTGTGTTTTTAGCTCTTTAGTTCATCCAACCAGCAGAGCATCCGCCTTGTTAACATGTGTGATTAAAGACTTAATGAATTGTTGCAGAAAAGCTTAATTATTAGCTTAACAACTTAACTTTTTATTGCGGATGACTTACTAACTTCTGCTGTTGGCTTACTGTATTAGAAACCTGCATAAGTGGAGTAAACGGCACTAGACAAAAGGAGACAGAGCTGATAGAAGCTCCAATAAGATAAAACTATTTAACTTTTTTTGTATACTGTTGTTCAATATGTAATGTATAATAAATATATCATATTTATAAGGTCATCATAAGTTTTGTTTATGAAATCTTAATCTGCAAGTAACTATAGCTGTAAGAGATACACTCAGTGGCCACTTTATTAGGTACGCCTACAGCTCAGCTACAGCTGAGCCATAAAAGCTTTACAAAGACAGTGATGTTCAGTTCTGATTGACACTGTCAGGTATTCATTTAACTAAATGCATTATATTGAGATGTGCTTCTAATGTCAAAAACTGAACATCATAGCAGTCCTAAACACAGAATTTGTGGCAGTTCTGTTCTATTGGATTACATTAAATTGTGGAGGTGTACCTGATAAATTGGCAATGTAAAGTGTAAATGTAGAGAAGTAAAATGTACAATGGCATAAAATACTTCCTCAAAATTGTATTTGAGTAAATGTAATCATACTGTGTTATTATTCATGACTTATTAATCACTTGACAATAAATTATTCAGTCTGTCTTAAGGAGATTCTTTTCAAATGTGTAAAGACTTTTGATTTAATATTACATTCTGAGTGTCCTTTATTGCAGGTTATAGTTGGCCAAATGAATGGTCATAAATATCTTCCTGTATTTCTTATTGGCTGACTTGCACATTAAAGTCCGTCAGTCCTCGTGACTGAAGCAGCCTATAAATATTTCCTGTATCTGTTGAGATGTTGCGTTAGTTTATTATATTTTCTGGATGTGTGTGATGTGTTCACGGCCGGCTGCACGTCCCTGTGAAGCCCTGCCTTCTGAGATCAGATACAGCCATCTGCCGGATTACAGCCTATACGCAGCCAGTGAGGGTTTTTATTCTGTTTGAATGAGGAAAACATCGTGCCTGCCTGTCTGAAAGCTGTCACATGGGGCCAAGGAGGGGGAAAACATCGCTTCCTGAAATGATCTTCGTCACTGGCTGTGTATTGTTGATGTTTTTTTCTCTCACATCGCATCTCGTTTAATTTCCCGTGCGGGTCTTTTTGGGTCTTCGGTGCCGATGATGATCAGTAAAGTTAAAAACGCGATGTCCACTCTGGTGGGAGGGATGATGCCGCACGGACACCACCACCACCACAACCATCACTCAGGTGGCGGCCAGAACTGCGGACCGGACAGCCTGCCGCCGCGCTTCCCCTACGGCCGGCCGGATTTCTTGGACCTCACCCCGGAGCTCCTGCAGTACTCCACCGAGCACGCATCGCGGCCGGTGCTCACGTTAAAGAGAGACAGCAGGCTTCCGTGGCGGACGGGATACGCAGAGTGAGTGGCCAAGTCAAAGCTTTCATTGACGAAATGTCCCAAAAATACAGCAAATATTCTAGTTTTCTGATCGTCCTGATGAGTGTCAGGCCTGTGTTGCAGCAGCCTCCGCAGCTCTGAGTGCACTGCAGCAGCCAAATGATGTCCAATATGGCCTTTTTCGATTGCACACTTTCTACCTCGGTGTTCCTCCCCCGAGCTGCTGTAAATGATATTTGGATCAGTGTGTCTGTGCGCTGTAATTAGACAAAACATCATGACACAGTGACATTTGTGTTCTTGATCTTTGACTGAAAGGCATCTCTTCGAATCAATTTAAAGACTTGTGTGTTGCATTTCTAGGTCATACAAAAGTGAAAGCAGGAAACGTCTACCTAGACCTGGTAGTAACAAGCCTCTGTGTGTGTTTCCTTACATTCATGACGTTTTGGATAGTTAAAAAATGCAAATAACCTCTATGACAGCTCAATTTCTTCTTTTTTTTTCTGTATCTGGCTGCTTATTACACAAAGACAAAGAGCCTGTGAGCCTGTTTGTGTTTAATACTTTAGGCTGTTTCATCTTTGTCTTTCATAAAAAGGTTTTGCAGCTGCAATGAAGTTGTGAGTAATTCACATTCACATTTTTTGTGAGCTCATAGGTGCAGAACATCTCTCCTCATCACGTCCTTGGTTTTTACTGTAGTGGCTTTTCCACTCTAATACACCTGCAGTGCTCTCAGTGGCAGAAACAAAGCAGCGGCATTTCATTCACACTGTTGGTCAGGATTTGCTGTTCTGGCGATTCCCGCTGAGGAAAAACACTTTCAGACATTCCTCCCTCCCAGAGGCAGGCGGGTAGGGGGGTTATGAAGGACTGAATAGCTCCAGTCCTACACTACAGAGTGGAGCTCTTGGACCCCGTGTGGAAAGAAAAGGCTGACTCATACATAGAGAGTCTCAAGGGTGCAAGATTTGTGACGACAATCGTCACAGAAGACTGAATGAGGGAGCTCAAACGAGGATGCTGTAATGTAAAAAAAAAAAAGGGAGGTTAGTGTGTGGGAATGTGCACCGTCATCAGCGCTGTCATCTGCATTATGCTGCAAGTGGCTTTGATAAAAGTCGCTGAAACTGTTATCACCGCATTAGCAGGGCTGTTTACAACACAACATAATCGGCTGATCTGTTCACACATCAGCTGTCGGTGCTCAGTTTAATACAGAGAGTGTAAAACATCCACAAAAGTCCGCACCCATCAGTGTCAGATTATCACATTGTGAACAGACAAAACTCTCCAACTGACACAAATAAAAGTGACTGAAAACATCTGCAATGAACACTGGAAGTAAAGATTCTGTCCACTCTCTAAAATGCAGCATTAATGCAGAGTTGTTGCTTTAATCAGGTCGTACACGTGGATGAATGTACGGCCATGTTTGTTTGGGACGGACTGAAGAAGTTTTCATTCACACAGCCGATATGGCTCTGATAAGACTACTCACAAAGGTGTTAAATGGACTGTGATGTGTGTGTGTGTGTGGACTGATTTAGCTGTGCAGCATCACTTTAGATCAATCTGGCTGAAATTATAACCTTCACACAGCAACATTCATCTATTGGAGCATCTATCGGCTCCATCCCCTTTTGTCTGGTGCTGTTTACCGAGCAGGAACAGTGATGGCCAAACAGTGTGCAGAAGGTGGATGCTGTCCAGTTGGAGGCCGCCCTGCTGGCTTGCATTCAGACTCTGTGCAACTTCTCCACTTTGATTGCACTTAATTGGTGTCTGTCTGTCATTCTGGTGGTAATGAGGATTCATGGTGATTGTAGTTGGGTTAGCCAGACAGTACTTTGGCGTGTTTTGCACAAGATTATGAAAGTAAAAGCCTTGAGCGTCATCACACATTGTCTCAAAGGTTAGACAGACACATGGGGTCTAGTTTCAAAGGAACCTAAAATCTGTCCGCAGATTTAGCACTGCGCGGGTTTTGGATGCTGGAGATAATGAGTCTAATTGATGCGATAACGCTGCTGTGCAACATTGTGTCGGCATCAACATGCGAGTGCACTTACGGGAAGTGCTTTTGTGAAATGGCTATTTAATACAATTTAATATGGAGGCACGCTTCCAGGCCCTGGCACTGAGATGTGAGAGTGTGAGGAAGCAAAGAGTCTTCCTGTGGCTAGATTCATTTTGGAAATGTTTTCATGCATATGTTCTCTTGTTTTAAGCCATGATAAGCATGGAAACACATTTAAATAACTCATACTATATATATGTATATCATCATATATACTTTATTATTGTCTATGATGCAATAACTCCATATGATATTATTAAAAATGCATGAATAAACAGATGTGAGGTGAAAACTGGGGAAAATCACCCAAAGACAATGGACGATGGAAAAATTAGGATTCATGATTCTGTTGTTTAACTGATGTAGTGAAAATTAGATAGCATCTCTCATGATAACCGGAACAGCTCCTGTCACATTTTACATTGAATGTGCAGTAACTCTTTTATTAAAGAGGCTATAATCAGTATATTTATAATAAGTGTATCAAATGACAACATGAAAACAATGTGTAATGTGAGAGGCGTCGCTCGTAGTGACGAACCTGCAGAGAATTATCGCCTGAATCTGCAGCTTTTCAGAGGTTTATAGCGAGTTTCAGCTGATTGTTTAGCTGTTTTTGCTGCTACTTGACTGTTTTGGTTCACTCTCACTGCTCTCATAGCGTCGTTTTTTTTATCTGCAGTAGGCTCTGAAGACTCACTGTACACTAACTGCTCAGCACCAAACAACAAACTGACACACTTAGAGACTAGCTGGTGAACAAAGTAACCAAGTATAAGCCAAGTATTTCCCTCAGGAGTTAGTTGAGACCAAAAACTCCTAAAAGAGAGTGAATGCTGGACTAGCCAGGTGGCCAGAAACACGATGTGAATGATAAGTTTGCTCCGGAACTGCTGGATGTGTAAATAATCAACTGTTTGCTAACACGTTCGCTATACCAACTTGATATGTCAATGCTGTCTTCACAACTTGTTGCCAAAAATATGTTTTTGTACGTACGTGCTCACTGTAAGTACGTGGTTGAGGTGCATCTAGAAAAAAAGCTTTATTGCTTTATTATGTGTTTCTTAGACGTGATAAGTGCACAGTTGAGTTGTAGATAACTGCAATGTAATGTCATAAAAACCTCCCTGATATTTTGGACACTCACTGTGTGTTACAATGCATTTCATTGCAATGAAGATAATTGTTTACCTGGGTTTTGCTCATATCGCCCAGTCCTGACATTATTCTGTGCCCAGATCCTAAATTGATGGTGAGACACAGTTTACAGCATGTTTTAATTAAAGTACCTGCATTATGTTATAAACAATGTTCACGTTACTGCAGTACCTGTTGTTATTGCGCTGGGGATTCATTTCAGCATTGCACCATGCATCTTGCAAACACGACGAGCAACTTCCTCTCCCTGAAAAGGAATTCAGAATATGACTAGACTAATTCTGAAGTGACTTTGTGCCAGGCCTGCAGTGTTTATCAAGCTGCCCACCTCCACCTGATGTAGCATAGTTTAGCAGCAGCCAGAAATTCATCTTTTTCACCTTCAGTTTCTTCAAACCCTCCCAAACAGTCCGTTCTTTTACTCTCAAAAGTGTCTGTTATGAGCAGAGCGACTAGATACACGCCCGCAGGCCAGACTGCTGAAACAGGTACACAGTTTTTATTTCAATCTCTGTATTGACCACCAGTAACGCAAAAAAGCATCACGAACAAAGAATAAACATACAAACACACGTCACCCATTGAAATGGAAAATTATCAACAACCCCAAATCAGAAGGGATTATTTAATTCACTGGATGCACCAGTGATCTGCCTCTGATGGAACCACTAAACCCCACAGCACTAAAACAGCCTTTCTTGAGTTGACAAGACACAAGGTGAATTGCATTTTTAACCACAGCTTTACACAACACCAAACTTTATAGACGCTTTCATCACATCTATGACGCTAAAGGGTCAAGCAGAGAATTCAGTGAAACTCCCAACTTCCTCTTTTGAACTTTCCTTGCTTAACATACTTTACAGTAGAGGGGGGGTTCAAACAGAGAAATGTTGTTTTACCACACGAGAACATTACGGTTTTCAGTCACAAGATGTGGAAACAAATGACCGAAATGCAGATATGTGAGAGAGTTAGTCACATTATTGGAAGGCGTGAGCTCCTGGTTTAGAATCACATCCTCCCACGCAGCCGACATTATGTTGAATTTTAGCTCATTGAGTGCATGTGACTGCTTTCAAAACAGAGAATAATTGCTGATTCTTTACTGTGGGAGTGGTGAAACTTTATCACACTGCAAACATGCAGTATGAAGACACTTCCATATTCAATCCAGTCTCTTGTGTTGTGTTGAAACGATTTATGATTTCCAGTTACTATTTCACTTCAAGCTACTTCAAGAATTCCTCATTTTTAAACTATTGTAATAAAACAAGCAGAACAAGCTAATCATTCCACTACTAGAGTAACATTGTTAGACAAAACATCATAAGAGGTATTATGGTGGCCATTTTTTAGCAACATACTGTAGGCCTCCAATGGCTGATGGAACAGATGCACCCAATAACAGCAAATATAACTCTGTATTTGGTGCCGACTTTTGGCCTCGGCAGAAAGTTTAGACGACAATGAGCCGACTTTAAATTCTTCCCTGTCATCGGTCCTAATGCAGTGAGCGCAGTGGGGGATAGTGTGGTGCCCGTCCTCTGCTTTCAACTGATTAGAAGTAAAAGAGCTTTTTATAATCCAGATTTGGGCAGCAGTTGCATTTTGTGCCTCCTATTTGCTGCTCTCTGATATCAAAGCTTCTGGCCAGCCTGCGACCATTTTCTGCAATGATTGTAATCAGCTGAACTATTTGGAAAGTGAGAAGTCAAAGGTCTTACTTTGATGAGATTTTTACTCGTGTCCTTTATTTGACTGTACAGCTTTTCCTCTTTCCCTCTCACCGTTAGTCTCCCTTTAATTTTTTGGTCTCTCACTGTTTTTCCTTTACTCTGGTGATCCCCGCAGTCACTGATAAATTACTAATCCCTCTGCAGAAGTTTCCGAGGGAATCTTAATGACAATACTTGAATTACCGGAATTGCGCAATAGGCATTATGCCATATTATCCGGCTAATGTGGCATTTATCTATAATTGAAACTGAAAATGTTATGTAATATGCCAGCATGAGGTCCAAACTGCAGCCTCTCCAAGAAAGCCTCATGTGGCAGCTTAAAGGACCATACCAGTGGATGTTTGTATGTTGGAGCCCATTTACTGCAAATAGGATATACTATATGCATATGTATATTTACTACACAGCTAGCTCTTTTGCAAAACATGCTGTTGTGTTGTAGATTTTTGTATGTATTTTTTTCCTACTGTTCCAGGCAGCCATTAGTTTCCATTCACTTCAGTAAAGTATGAAAATCAATTAGAAGATTTTTGAAACATGCTTGAGTTGTGTTATCTATCAGAGTGAACATAAAGGCTGCATTAATGTTTGGTGCTGAGAGATTATCATTGTG